>NC_053041.3:449672432-450995822 GCF_002575655.3 Aegilops tauschii subsp. strangulata
TATATTCAAATGTACCCCCTCCATTCCAAAATAATCGTAGTTTTAGGATTTTCAAGAGTAAAGATTTGTGAAGTTTGACAAATCCTGAAAGTTCAATTCAAGAGAACCGAAAACGTTAATGATCACTACTGCAAGTTGCTGCTAACGCGACACTACGATCAGAGACCCTTCGACGAAACTGTGTGCGATGCCATAATTGCAAATGGTGGTGTAAAATAACCGTCAAAAAAGGTGCAAAACGTTTGCGATGGAGGATGCATCAAACACGGTTCAGATTTTAGTTGCGTGTGCGATGCATGGCATACGGTTCAGCTCAATTAACTGTTTGCGATGAGGAGGAACAAAAGAAACGAGCAGCCAGATGAAGGTGTGTGCGATGTACAGCATACGGTTCACTCGGATGAACTGTTTGTGATTAGGCACACAAAAGAAACGGTCAGCCCGATCAAGGTGTGTGCGATGTACAACATACGGTTCACTCGGATGAACTGTTTGTGATTAGGCAAGAGAACAGAAACGGTTCAATATAACAAGATGTGTGTGATACGCGACAAACAGGTCTGTAATCAGAAATGTGTGCGAAGACCGATAATAAGACAGACGATTGCTTCTAATAAGACGTATGTGATATGCTCTGTCTACACAACATCTATTGGCCATTGTGGGACGGGCGGTCATCCGGATACGCCATAAGGATGTGAAGAGGCATTCCTATCAGCGAGGACTAGCTGTTCCACCAATAGCTCATGTAAGAAAACTATCAAGTTAAGTGTGCTCAGGCTGGAGTAGCCATCAGATGGGTGACTGGATGGGAAGTTGTGTTGATGTTAAATTAACTAATAGGATGGGTCATTTCGGTCAAATGACCGAAATGACCCATTCCCTCAGCTAATTTAACTTCGAGGTCCTTGTTTTTTATTTTTTAACACATGTTAAAGAAGGTCTACCGCATTACTTTTTGACAATGTGCGATACGTGGCATACAGTTGATCCATCCGAGCTGTTTGTGATGGAATAGGCCGTGTGTGTTGTGGCCAAACGCTTGCTAGTATTGAACCATTTGGGATTGATGAATTCATCACCGACGGGTTCCCTAGTGTGATCTGTGTTCATCTGATCATCATCTACTTCCTGTGCTAGCTTGATGTTCCTTCTATGTTAAGTTTCCATTAATTGATGGCGTTTTATGAACACGCCACTGTTTCCCGCCATTTCCTCACCTGTTCCCCGCCACCCTGCTATATTGCGCATAGGCGGCGTGTGACGCACGGAGGTGACAAGCGCAGCCTATAGCACATCCACCTTTTCCAAGCATGCCAACCCACCAAAGCGCCGCCTCTGCCATCAACCTCGTCGACGAGGAAAACGAGCAGGCGCCATGGCCCGTCGAGGCCGAGGCACTCCCCGACAACGCGATGGACGATGTCATGATGTGCGTCATCGCCAGGGTTGAGCAGACCTTTCACGCATGGCGCTTGAGCGCCGCGGATCAAGATAGGCATGTTAGCACTGACAGGCTGCAGCTCGCCGCACCACATGATCGATGGCGCGCCGCAGAGCAAGCTAGGAACGTCCGCGCCGATAGGCTGCGGCTCGCCGCATGGCGAGACCGTTGGAGCACCGCAGAGTGAGAGGCGCAGCGCGCCGCACAACAAGAGCGGATCCATCGGCGCTTGCCTGCTGTCGACACGGAGTCGCAGCTCGGTACGCGTCCCGTCAGTACCCCCATTCCTCGCCAGGAGTGGGCAGAGGCCCTCAGCGCCGTACTTGCACCAGAGGCCGGCCGCGCCGTACTTGCACCGGACGACCGCCGCGCCGTTCACATGGGTGCCGCCGTTCGCCTTGTCCGCGGCCCGCCAGACGCCAAGGCGCTGGTCCGTAGGCTCGACCGCCACCTTGGCCCAGGTGTCCACCTGAGCGCAGTAGAGGAACATGGCCGTCGCATCCTCGAGCTGGTGATCTCCGATGAAATAGCCAACTTGGAGCTCGAGATCGTGCTCCAGATGTATCACGAGCGTGTCAACCGCTTGGACGAACGCCTGCACGAGTTCAGGAAGAGCCAAGAGCTACCCTAGGCAAGGGCTGCTGGTCATGGTCTCATGGACGCGTTTTATTTTGAAAAGTCGTTTCGACTTGGATAGCTATGTATTCACAGCAATCATAGTATTGCTCTGTTTCAATGTGTGTACTCTGTTTTCCATTCTTATATGTTATGTTTCAACGTGTGTATATACGCTTTCCATTCTGTATATGTGGATGATAACAGCTAGATTCAAATTAGTATACAAAAACAGAAAATGGAATTCATAATATATATATATATATATATTAATTGTTCATTAGTTCATCACAGAAGATATATATATATATATATATATATATAATATCATCACATATACGTGATGATACTTAACTACTAGGTACAATGCATAAAATTGAAAACGAAAAATACTAAAACTAATAATCCCTCCTGGGGCTAGTATTCCGGCAGCCCCTCGCCAGCAGCTCCTTGGTGCGCGGCGTCTTCCTAGTGCGGAGGCAATACTCCGACTCCTCCGCCTCGCAGCGCTTGACGTACCGATCTGCCTCTTGCCGGCGGACGCGCGCGGTCGATCTTGCCATTTCATTGGGCGCCCACTGGAGCTCCTCGTTGGTGGTACGCTGGAGCTTATCGGCCCACCTCCACGCAGCGACGAGGCGCCCAGCGCCTATGACCTTCCTCGCGAAGTACCCGTCTTCGTACACCTCCTCGGCACGACGACGCGCCCACCCCCAAAGCTCCGCCGCCTCCTTTGTCCAGGCAACATCACGGGCTTCACAGGCTTCCTGGTACCTGACTTCCTCCTCCGCCATCTCCTTCTTGAACGCCACTTGCCTGGCTTTCTCAGTCGGCGGCAGCGACTTCCACAGACAAAGATTGTACTGGCCCCAAAACCAACCCAAAGTTGGGGGGTCCGGCGCAACCTCGTTAGGCGACGCGTAGGGGTCCTCATCGCTGCTAATCGAGTGAGCGTCCTCGGGGGGCGGTGACTCCTTGTCGGCGAGTGGGCAGACCGGCGGCGCCATGGCAGAGATTTGAGAGAGAGAGAGAGGGCGAGCGAGGGGAGGATGTAGATGAGAATGCAGGCGGGACGACGTGAGCAAGGTAGTATTTATTGGCGGCCGGAATCTAGATCGATGGGGACAGTACACACGCCGGTCGCCGGAATTTACGAGTACTGTAGTTTGAATTACACATGATTCCCACAGCAAAATCCGTGTGTGAACATAATAGCTGACGGTTTCCAATATAGAACCGTGTCTGATTAATGATCCCCGCCAATCACCTACCAAACCTCAAGCCGCGAGATAGAGTGCCAATCGTGTGGGGGACGGTTGTCTTGCCAGATCTTGACATTTTCTTTTTTGAAACCAAATATTAACATCGTCTGATGATTTTTTAACTCACACACAAGTACACAAAAATATGATTTTTCAAACCATTATGGTTAGGCGTTGCATGTAGATGTAGTTCAAATTTTAATTACGGTCACTAAATGGTTAGAAAATCACTTAAATGTCTTTAAAAGGTCAAATCACCCCTGAAATTTTCCAAATTTTCACATGACAGTTGTATTAGTGCATGTTAAACGTAGGAAATTTTTTTGAAGGCCGTAAGAGGAAGCTATCTCCCGTCCGTCATCAAACATGCATTGTTCCCTCTCGGAACCACGAACCTTCTAGTGAGTTGCTCCGGTTTGTGAGGGGTGTGTGTCCAAACTTTCGTCAAACAGGCCAATTTTGTTACCAGATCATCTTGGTGGCATGACATTAAATCAAGCAAAGTTTCATGTTTTTCTGACCATTTTTTAATTTTTTGGAATTAAAATGCCATGGCATGCACTCCATTCATGTGCCCATGCCTTGTGACCAATACGTTTGAAAATTCCTTCTAATTTACTGCACATGGAATTAACTTGCACACAAGTATACAAAAATATGATTTTTCAAACCGTTATGGTTAGGCCTTGCATGTAGAGGTAGTTCAAATTTGAATTACGGTCATTAAATGGTTAGAAAATCACTTAAATGTCTTTAAAAGGTCAAATGACCCCTAAAATTTTCCAAATTTTCACATGACAGTTGTATTAATGCACGTTAAACGTAGGAAAATTTTTGAAGGCCGTAAGAGGAAGCTATCTCCCGTTCGTCATCAAACATGCATTGTTCCCTCTCGGAACCACAAACCTTCTAGCGAGTTGCTCCGGTTTGTGAGGTGTGTGTGTCCAAACGTTCGTCAAACATGCCACTTTCCTTACCACATCATCTTGGTGGCATGACATTACATCAACCAAGGTTTCACGTTTTTCTGATCATTTTTTCATTTTTTGGAATTAAAATGCCATGTCACTCCATGCATACGTATGCATGTGTCCATGTCGTGAGACCAATATGTTTGAAAATTCCTTCTAATTTACTGCACATGGAATTAACTCACACACAAGTACACAGATATGATTTTTCAAACCGTTTTGGTTAGGCGTTGCATGTAGATGTAGTTCAAATTTGAATTACGGTCATTAGATGGTTAGAAAATCACTTAAATGTCTTTAAAAGGTCAAATGACCCCTAGAATTTTCGAAAATTTCACATTACAATTGTAGTAGTGCACGTTATACATAGAAAAAATGAACGCCATAAGAGGAAGCTATCTCCCGTTCGTCATCAAACATGCATTGTTCCCTCTCGGAACCACGAACCTTCTAGAAATTTGCTCTGGTTTGTGAGGGGTGTGTGTCCAAACTTTCGTCAAACATGCCAATTTCTTTACCACATCATCTTGGTGGCATGACATTACATCAACCAAGGTTTCATGTGTTTTTGAAAAAAAATTGGAATTAAAATGACATGTCACTCCATGCATACGTATGCATGCATGTGTCCATGTCGTGAGACAAATATGTTTGAAAATTGCTTCTAGTTTACTGCACATGGGATTAACTCGCACACAAGTACACAAATATGATTTTTCAAACCGTTTTGGTTAGGCGTTGCATGTAGATGTAGTTCAAATTTGAATTACGGTCATTAAATGGCTAGAAAATCACTTAAATGTCTTTAAAAGTTCAAATGACCCGTAGAATTTTCAAAAATTTCACATTACAGTTGTAGTAGTGCACGTTAGACGTAGAAAAAAATTGAAGGCCGTAAGAGGAAGCTATCTCCTGTTCGTCATCAAACATGCATTGTTCCCTCTCGGAACCATGAGCCTTCTAGTGAGTTGCTCCGGTTTGTGAGGGGTGTGTGTCCAAACTTCCATCAAACATGCCAATTTTTTTACCACATCATCTTGGTGGCATGACATTACATCAACCAAGGTTTCATGTGTTTTTGATTTTTATTTTATTTTTTGGAATTAAAATGCCATGTCACTCCATGCTTAATTGTGTCATAGCCGTTAGACCAATATGTTTGAAAATTCCTTCCAATTTACTGCACATGGAATTAAATCACACACAAGTACACGAAATATGAGTTTTCAAACCGTTATGGTTAGCTATTGCATGTACATGTAGTTCAAATTTCAATTACGGTCATTAAATGGCTAGAAAATCACTTAAATGTCTTAAAAGGTCAAATGACCCCTGAAATTTTCCAACATTTGACATGACAGTTGTATTAGTACTACAAAATTTCTCGTTCATTTAAAACACCATCCGTTGGCACTTTACTCCAAATTCGTCTTTCACAGCTAAAAAAATATCTACAACATCACACACAGTTGTTTTCTAGGAACCATTTGCGATGAAAATATCTGGGTCTATTTAAGTCTCCTTCCTTAAGCTTCGCCGGCTTGTCTGCTCTAGTGCCGGCAACCCCCGAATCCACTAATCCCGATCCCCATTCCTGCACCCCCTTCTTGCAAAGATGACACCGTGGAAACGCTTCGTGAAGGCCCGTACGATAGCTGCATCCCCCCCGAGCGCCGCCGCCTGCGCCAAGAGCGCGGCCGCCTATGCCGAGAGTGCCGCCGCATCCGCATTGAGCGCGGCCGCTTCCGCCAAGAGGGCGTCTGCCGCAGCCGACAGGGTAGCTGCAGCAGCCGAGACGGCTGCAGCTGCTGCTGCGACGGCGGCTACAAACGTTGAGAGCGCTCGAGCTGTCGTCCGTGCCGCTGATGTCGCCCTGGCCCGGGTCGAGGCCATCCACGCCAAGATCGAGGATGCACACGCCAAGATATTCTAGGCCACCTCGGACTCCAGCATGCAACCCATGTCTGAAAAGGCGGCGGCGGCCATGGAGCACCTGCTTCCTCATGAGGTCGCCGAGCGGGACCTGGAGATGTAGGAGGTGGCGGATATCAAGGAGCGCCGGGAGGAGGAGTTGCGCGTGGCCGAGGTCGAGGTAGAGAAGAGTCTGTCCATCAAGGAATCGGCGGTGGAGTATCAACGCGAGCTTTGGCGCGGCCACTACTACGAGTACTACAACCTTGAGGGCGGCGCTGAGGACGAGGACGAGGACACGGTCGACTTCAGCAGGGGGGACGCGGAGTCCACCAACGGCGGCATGTCGCCAGGAAAAGTCATCGACGTCTCATCTCACACCGGCGATGGATAGGCCGGCGCAGCGGCGGATTTGTTAAAATTATGCGTACTTAGGCTTTGTTTTTAATGCTGGTCTTTTGTTAGAGAAATGTTTAGGTCAACTGGCTCTGTTTAATTACTAAAATTGCTCGATTCAGTAAGTGTGGTCTGTCTGCTGTACGCTCTTTTGTGTGCCCAAATTAGCAAGCGATGTTAAATTATGCAATGACGTACCCGGGGAAACTTCCACCAAAATTTGAATTATCAAACTTATCCCATGCGCGTAAAGCAGAAGAATCATTTGCGATGCACGCAATCGTTCAAAGTGAATGGTCCGGCGGCACTGAGGGAGTCCTGGATTAAGGGCTCCTCGGGCGTTCGGCCTGTGTGACGTGGGCAGGACTGATGGGGCATGAAGATACAAGATAGAAGACTTCCTCCCGTGTCCGGATGGGACTCTCCTTTGCATGGGTGGCAAGCTTGGCGCTCGGATATGAAGATTCCTTCCTCTGTAAACCGACTCTGTACAGCCCTAGGCCCCTCCGGTGTCTATATAAACCGGAGGGTTTAGTCCATAGAGAAGAATCACAATCATACAGGCTAGACATCTAGGGTTTATCCATTACGATCTCGTGGTAGATCAACTATTGTAATCCTCATATTCATCAAGATAAATCAAGCAGGAAGTAGGGTATTACCTCCATCAAGAGGGCCCGAACCTGGGTAAACATCGTGTCCCCCGTCTCCTGTTACCATCGACCTTAGACGCACAGTTCGGGACCCCCTACCCGAGATCCGCCGGTTTTGACACCGACATTGGTGCTTTTGTTGAGAGTTCCGCTGTGACGTCGAAGACAAGATTGATGGCGCACCTTGTCATCAAGGACAGTATCACCTCCGGAGGAGCCCTGGCCTCAGGCCAAACCCTCCGGCTGGGCGGCTTTACCATGACCGCCCGTTCGGCCGTCAAGCCGATGATGACTTCTCAGGTCATCAAAAATCGTCTCCGTGTTGACTCCGAATACTCCAAAAGGATGGATCTGGTGGTGTTGTCTTCTTTAACCGAACTCCTGGATCGCATCGCTGCCATGGGGGTCGCTACAGACTACGATCAGATTGAGTTTAAACCCTATCAGAGAGAAATCAAATCTCCGCCGATCACCCATCAGATAGCGGTCGTAGAGGAGCAAAACAACAACTCTTCCCCTGTGTTGCGGACGAGCTATATTCGGATTTCCGAGCTCGAAAAGCCAGATACCTGTCTGCGGGACGACACTCCCGGTCCTCCGAACCTATAATCGGGCGTCGAGCCTGGAAAATCATTTAACATCCCGGAGCCCGAACTACTAAGCTCGAAAGTTCTTCAAACTCCGGACTCCCAATTGGGTCAGGGATCGGATTAAAAGCCACCCACCCACCACAAGCAATATTCACGAAGCAATTCCGGCCCTCTGTATATATGCGACCTCATGTACGTACGACAACAGTCTCAGGAAACAGTCCATCACTTTTGGGCCAGATTCCTCCTTGTCAAAGACAAGATTAAAGATTGTCGCGACGAGGACGCGATTTCAGTATTCTGCAATAATTGCACGGACGAAGGAATCCTGAACGCCATCAACCGCCGTCGCGTATTACACTTCACTGACTTGGCAACCATAGTACAGAAGTACTGCGCAATGGAAAGCGCCTGGAATACTCAGACAACTCGCTGGGAATCACCGATCTCCACTCAACCCCTCTGGCGAGCAAAAAGGATGCACCCTCGCGGGGCACCCGACCCCATAGTGAAGAAAACTAAGCCCATTACGGGACGCGGAACCGTTCTTGAGGGATGGCTCGATAGGCCACGCAAAATACACACGACACCGGATACCGTACCAACCCACAGCCTTAGAGCATGTTGGATACTCCGCCAAGTCGCAACAATAAACCCCTGGAACGACACGGCCATAACTTTCAATGCCAGTGATGAACCAAAATTCCGGTCAGTCCGGGCACCAGCTGCCTTGGTCCTCAATCCAATTGTGGATGACTTTCGTCTCACTAAAGTGCTCATGGACGGCGGGAGCGGACTAAACCTCATCTATGAGGACACACTCAATAAAATGGAAATAGACAGGAGCCGCATCGAGCAAAGTAATACGACCTTCCGAGGAATCATTCCCAGCCAGGAGGCGCGATGCGCGGGGAAAATTACACTCGATGTGGTATTCGGCACGCCGGAGAACTATCGGTCCGAAGAGATAACCTTCCAAGTGGCCCCTTTCAACAGTGGATATCATGCCCTGTTGGGGCGAGATGCATTCACACGCTTTCAAGCTATACCTCATTACGGGTATATGAAGCTCAAGATGCCCGGGCCCATCGGTATTATTACTCTCGCCAGTGATCCAGACATAGCCCTTCGTGCCGAAAACAAAGCCGCATCCCTGGCCCTCGAGGCACTGTCCGAGGCCCTCGCGGCCGAAGAGTTAACCGCACTACGCTCCACGATGGATAGGGACGACGTAATCCTTGATAAGCGGCCCAAATCCACCTCCTTCAAACCAGCAGACGAAATAGTCAAATTTCAAGTCCACCCGACGGACCCCAAGAAGACAGCTTCCATCGGGGCACAGCTGGACCCAACGGTTGACGCCGCACTACGAGCATTCCTGCGCGAGAACTGGGACATATTCGCCTGGCACCCTTCTGATATGCTAGGAATCCCACACAGGTTGCCCGAACACAACCTCAATATATCAAAAGGATATAAGCCGGTCAAGCAAACACTGCGGCGCTTTTCCGAACCCAAACGACAAGCTATGGGGGAGGAGCTAGCCAAGTTAACCGAGGCCGGATTCATCAGAGAAATAAAACACCCAGACTGGCTAGCAAACCTGGTGCTGGTGCCAAAGAAGGATAAATCCTGGCGCCCGTGCGTCAATTTCAAAGACCTCAATAAGGCCTGCCCTAAGGATCCCTTCCCCTCCCCCGCATCGATTAGATTATTGATGCTACTGCAGGACACGACTCACTATGTTTCCTCGACGCATACTCCGGATACCATCAAATCAAAATGAAGGAGTCCGATCAAGCCGCAACGGCATTCATTACCCCATACGGGCCTTTCTGCTTCAATACTATGCCCTTTGGGCTTAAAAACGCCGGCGCCACCTACCAACGCATGATTCAAACATGCCTGGAGAAACAAATCGGCAAGACAGTTGAAGCATATGTGGATGACGTCGTCATCAAGACTAGGCACGTCGAGTCATTAATAGACGACCTGCGTCTCACATTCGACAACCTCCGTACATATGACATCAAGCTCAATCCGGAAAAGTGTGTTTTCAGCGTTCCCGCTGGAAAACTGCTGGGCTTCATCGTTTCCAATAGAGGAATTGAGGCAAATCCAGACAAAATCCGAGCTTTGTCACAATTGGCTACACCAACAAACCTTAAATAGGTCCAAAAACTAGTCGGATGCGTGGCAGCTTTAAGCCGATTTATCTCAAGACTAGGAGAAAAAGCATTGCCACTTTATCGCCTTCTCCGACGCACCGGACACTTCGATTGGACGGATGCGGCAACGGCCGGACTAGAAGAAATAAAGGATCTTGTAGCGAGCAACCCAATCCTGGCCGCGCCGAACGTCGGCGAACCGATGTTATTATACATCTCTGCAACACACCAGGTGGTTAGCGCAGTGCTCATCGTTGAGCGAGAGGAGGACATACACAAATTCCCACTTCAGAAACCGGTATACTACGTATCCACTGTCCTCACACCATGCAAATCCCGGTACCCTCATTACCAAAAGATAGCATATGCGGTCTTCATGGCATCCCAGAAGCTACGACACTACTTCCAAGAGTGCTCGATCATGGTGGCTTCCGAAGTACCACTCAATGACATAATAAACAACCGCGACGCTACGGGCCAGATTGCCAAGTGGGCCATCAAGCTCCTGCCATTCGAGATAACATACAAACCACGCCGAGCCATTAAATCCCAAGTATTGGCCGACTTCGTCTCCGAATGGACAGAGGCCGAACACCCTAAAGAGTACGGTACATATTCCAACTGGGTCATGCACTTAGATGGCTCTAAAATGCTGGCCGGCTTAGGAGCGGGCATCTTCTTAACGTCCCCCACTGGAGATACAGTCCAGTACGTACTCCAAATATTATACACAGACTCCAACAATGCAGCCAAATACGAGGCCTTATTGCACAGTCTTTGGATGGCTGCCTCCTTGGGCATACAACGTCTGGAGGTGCGCGGGGATTCAAATCTCGCAATATTCCAAATAAATGGAGACTTCAACGCCAAAGATCCGAAGATGGCGGCCTATCGTAACGCCATACTCAAAATATTAGCTCGGTTCGAGGGACTCGAGTTTCATCATGTTGCTTGAGAAAGTAATCAAGCGGCGGATGTCCTTGCTCGCATGGGTGCCAAGCGTGACCCCGTCTCGCCTAACATCTTTCTGGAAAGGCTCTTCAAGCCATCCGTGGTGTGGCAGGGTGAGAGCAGCAACACCAGTCCGGATCCGATTATACCCCCAGATTCCGAACACAATACCGATATCATCGGGGTCTCAGCCACCGAAATAACACCATCAGCCCATCTAATAATGGCAGTAATTGCCCCATGGACCGAACCCTTCTTGGCCTACCTTAATAGGCGAGAGCTCCTTGAGGATCAGAATGAGGCTCGCTGCATTGTTCGGCGCTCGAAAGCCTATAAGGTCCATGACGGAGAGCTCTACAAGAAAAGCGCTACCGGAGTCCTTCAAAGATGTATCTCCGAAGAAGAGGGACGGCATCTCCTGGCCGAAATCCATGCTGGTCTCGGCGGTCGCCACGCAGCGGCTCGGGCCCTTGTAAGTAAAGCCTTCCGTACAAGTTTCTTTTGGCCGACGGCCCGAGCAGATGCACAGGACCTTGTCCAACGTTGTGTCGGATGCCAGCTTTTCGCCAATCTAAGCCATATGCTGCCGCCTACCGCTCTACAAACAATCCCCATTACTTGGCCTTTCGCGGTCTGGGGGCTTGATATGGTCGGACCCCTTAAAGGAGGAAGCCATTAAGAAAAAATATCTGTTGGTCATGGTAGATAAATTCACCAAGTGGATAGAGGCCAAACTAGTTAAAACGGCCGAAGCCAGACTAGTGATAGACTTTATATCCGGTGTCGTGCACCGTTATGGTGTCCCACACAGCATCATCACCGATAATGGCTCCAATTTTACAGCCGATGAAGTGAAAACCTGGTGTGCTAACCTGGGCATTAAGCTCGATTACGCCTCCGTCTATCACCCACAAACAAATGGTCAAGTGGAACGAGCTAATGGTCTTATCATGAGCGGCATTAAGCCTAGACTAGTGTGGTCTTCGAAAGAATCAGTCAAGCACTGGGTTGAGGAGCTCGACTCCGTACTCTGGGGGCTGCGGACCACGCCCAATCGCACTACCGGATACACACCATTCTTCATGGTGTACGGAGCAGAGGCCGTTTTGCCCTGGGACATCATTCATGACTCACCTCGAGTGTGCATGTATGAAGAGAGAGAGAGAGGCCGAGCTTGATCGGCAGGACAGTCTAGATGCCCTGGAGGAGGAGCGCGACATTGCAAAAGCCCATTCTGCATTCTACCAACAACAGGCTCGCAGATACCAAAGCAGAGAAGTGCAGGCCAAGACTTATAATGTTGGTGAACTTGTTCTACGCTTGCCAGAAAGGAAAAAGGACAAACTCAAGCCCAAGTGGGAGGGTCCCTTCATCATAGATGAAGTTCTCACTGGAGGAGCGTACCGCCTGCGTGATGCATCGGACAATCGCTTAGAGCCGAACCCGTGGAATGCCGCCAGACTCCGAAGATTCTATGCCTAGAGCCGTACTCTTTGTTCGTCTTCCTCTCCCTTTGTTTCCATTTTTCTCTCTTTAATTTTTTTCTCTAGCTCTATAGCTCTTGTGCGTCCAAACCGCACACCTATGACGTACACATCCTTAAATGTATACGCTCACAATACCAGGGGGCTTCTTTTACAGAAGCTTATTATTATTTTCCGAGCATCAAGCTCACCACATATGTGTCCTTTCCTCATATGTACCTTTGCTTCGCCATTATATGCACCGTTATGACTTTAGTTTTTGCCAAGCTGGGTTGCCTGGCTCCTGTGCTTATGCCCTACGTTCCCGTTTGTTCGGCTAGGGCATAAAGGGAGCACCTCTGCGATTGTTACAGCCGGGTCATCTGGACTTGTACCTCAGATTGGGTGAAGCCGAAAGATAGCATTCTTATGGGAATATTCGGTCGGCGGACTAAAGACGTTATACCCTAATTACACTGTGAACCCCCAGATGTTACGTATACTGCAATTTTTCAATCACAGCTCGGGCATGCATACTAACGCATGTTCACCCAGGGAAAGGAACCCTTAACGGAACTATTCTCCCTGGAAGATGTTTCTTACAATCAACAAGTAATATAACATAGCTAGCCGGATATAACTTGTCTGTTCAAGCAACTATGACCCCTACGCCTGGTTTCCACGCATACCCTAGTCTATACTGCCGATCCAGTATTCGGAAACACTCCGCACCTTCGGGTCCAGAGGTCGAAGCGAAAAGGTCTGCCATGACAATCGTTTTACAATCCGGCTAGGGACAAATTTTTCAATTGAAGTACATAGTCACTTGGACTCAAAAACTTCTTCCTCTATGCCGTCTAACAGGCTATCTAGCTCACAATCCTGTTGGGAAAACTTGGCGGCTATCTTTACTTGGTCATATACCAAACTAATTGGAATTTCTTGTCCATCTGACCCCTGAGGTCCGACCCGGGCCATATGATTTGGATCAAGCTTGGTGTACCGTGTTTTTGCCATGGCCCAGGCCTCTCGCGCACCTTCTCGGCAGGCCGATATCTTCCATAATCGAAGGCGCCGCCGAGCTCCTTGGAATAGCTTCACAAGCTCCTCCATACTTCCTGGAGGGGAGGCGGATGGCCACAAAGCCTTGGCAACGCTCCGCATTGCTTGCCGAGCTCGCTCGTGCATTTGGGACAGCTCTTGCAGCAGATCGCCTTGAGATTCGGACATTTCCTCTTCGGGACGGCCAGTCAACATACCTGTAGACATGAATCTATCAGCTCATTTTTCGCTGAATTACACGGAGGTAAGTTCAAAAGCATACTGAATATGCCGCCTCGTAGCCTCCTATTTTCCTTTATGGCGTCAGCTAGCTGGGCTCGTACATCTTTTAGCTCTTCGCCCAGCAGGATGTTGGAATCGTGCAGCTTGTTCGTATCATCCCTGACCCGTGTCAGCACACGTTCGCCTGCGGCCAGTTGCCTTTTGGCCTCTTGTTCACCCACCTGCGCGACTTTTAGTTGCTCTTTCAGTTGATCTACTGATCCTGTCATCGGAAACAAAACAGTATTAACATTACTGGTACATGATTAGACTTTTTCTGGATGGAGGGGAACATTTCCAGGCGGTGCCTCCTTGGACTTCTCCAGTTCGGCGGTAACAACAGCTAGCTGAGTCCGGCACTTTTCCAGCCCATGAGGCAGCATGCTGTTCTTCTCGGTGAGTACCTGATTATACATTGATCCTTAAATAAGTTGTTTCAACTGTTTCATGTCTCGGGGGCTACTGGTACATGATTACCAGATCTGTACAATGCGTACTTACCCGCATATCTTTCAAATACTGGTCACTGGCCCTGGTAAGTCCATCCCGAGCAGCTCGGATGAACGCATCAGCCGAGCTGAAGGCGTCGAACGCCTCTTTAGCAAATCCGGGGTCGCGAAGAGCGGCTCTCCGGCGCCCATGATTCATCGCACTGTGTACTTCAGAATTTGTGACGGATATATTATCCGAATCCTCTGAAGGAGGACAATCCGGCATTACTCCCGTGTCTGCCCCCGCCCTAGAAGCAGGGTTTGGACCCTGATTGGTGGGGGCGCGACCGACAGGCTCCTCGGACATGATCCAGCGAACGCTCTTCCTGATAAAACACAGCGGACAATGTCATGGTTTGATGTGACTGCCATATATAGGGCATATTTAAAGCCATACCTCTTTGAGGAAGGTTCGACCGTGTTGTCATTTGCCTTTCTCTTTGAAGACCTGCCCGGCGCAGGCGCCGCTCTCTTCTGAGACGCCTCTGGTGCAATATGACGCGTCGAGCGCCTCCCCTTTGAAGCACAAGATAGTGCGGCGGGTGAGGCATAATGAGGAAGCTCCTTCGGAGGAAATGTCTCCTGGTTACTTACATATGAGGCAGGAAGGAGGCCGGGATAATCGGCCGTGATGGCCACTTCTATGCCATCATAGCTCGCCTAGTAGAAGACTCCCTCCTTGAGCTCTACGAATATGTCCGGATCTTCTTCGAATCCGGGATCGAGGTCCCGGTTATGGTCCTCCGACTATGGACCGGGGCTATGGATCCCCACGACGACCCTCCGCCATTCCTATTTGATGGATGGGTTAATGTCGGTTAAACATGACTAAGGGAGAGGATTGAATAAAGTGGTGGGATTAAAACTCACCCAGCTAGGAGGATTGTACATGGAAAATCCCTCTCGGCCGTAAGACGAGTGAACTCCTCTTTCTCCCCTTTATACAGATTGGCCAATATTGCGGCCAGGGCGGTGAGGGAATCCGGACCCTTTCGTCCGCAGTGTGAGGCATCATCTTACCCATTGTAGTGCCACATAGGGAGCTCCCTGAATTGGAGCGGCTGAAGACCTCGCACTATGGAAGTTGCCATTACCTTGATTATTGATAATCCGGACTGGGCAAGTGTCCTTATCTTGCCCATTAATTGTTGGACTTCCACACTGCCTTCCTCCTCGAGGCTTCGACGACGCAGATGTGGCGTTTCCTCAACGGAGCGCTGGAAAATTCGGGAAGGCCCATTCGGACTGGGTCGGGGAGAGCGACATCTTCAATATGAAACCACTCCAAGGGCCACTCTTCGGATGCCTTCTTCGGTGTGCCGAACAAGTATCCGGTACCGGCTATGCGCCATATCTCGGCGCCGCCCACCTCGAATACGGATCCCTTTTGGGTACGAGGGACGAGGCAGAAAAGTTTCCTCCATTAGTCAAAGTGCGCCTCGCAGCCCAAGAATAGCTCGCAGAGAGTGACAAAACCCGCGATATGCAGGATGGAGGCTGGAGTGAGGTTGTGCAGTTGGAGGCCTTAGTACTCCAGTAGACCTCGGAGGAAGGGGTGGATTGGAAACCCGATGCCTCTTATTAAGAAGGATATGAAGCACACTCGCTCCCCTTGGTTGGATTAGGGAAATTTTCCGCCAGGGCTTCGCCTGTAAATGAGGTTAATCCTACCCAGACGGGGACTAGATCCGCGGGGGGAAGGAATCCATGCGTTTGAAGCTTACTCAGCTGGTCATGGGATACTGAACATTTCTCCCAATCGCCTTTTTCGGAGCCATGGGGGCGGGAGGAAGAACTGGGAACGCTAGCCATGCTGGAATGGTTTCTCCTAGCCAGCTCTAAGGATTTTCCGCCTGATGTGAGATGGCATCTGAGATCCAATCCACTTAAATATACGCCTTTCTTACATGGCCAGGGTGTTATGTGCAAAAATACTCTGACCTTCCATGTTCGCTTGACACGTGGAAGACGAAGCAATGGAGGCACAAAAGCCAAGGGGTACGACATTAAATGGAAAGCCGAGTATAACTCTTTCGGATCAAACGCTTTGAAGTATTCAGAGGAAGAACCCGCCTTGCAATGCTGAAGACTATCAGCGCGCCAGACACATCGCCATTGAAGTCTGGTTCGGGGGCTACTGAGGGAGTCCTGGATTAAGGGGCCCTTGGGCGTCCGGCCTGTGTGACATGGGCCGGACTGATGGGCCATGAAGATACAAGATAGAAGACTTCCTCCCGTGTCCGGATGGGACTCTCCTTTGCGTGGGTGGCAAGCTTGGCGTTCGGATATGAAGATTCCTTCCTCTGTAAACCGACTCTGTACATCCCTAGGCCCCTCTGGTGTCTATATAAACCGGAGGGTTTAGTCCGTAGAGAAGAATCACAATCATACAGGCTAGACATCTAGGGTTTAGCCATTACGATCTCGTGGTAGATCAACTCTTGTAATCCTCATATTCATCAAGATCAATCAAGCAGGAAGTAGGGTATTACCTCCATCAAGAGGGCCCGAACCTGGGTAAACATCGTGTCCCCCGTCTCCTGTTACCATCGACCTTAGATGCACAGTTCGGGACCCCCTACCCGAGATTCGCCGGTTTTGACACCGACAGGCACCGCGCGCAAAGTTTCCCTCCACATTTCCAAAATTTTGGCCTACCGCCAAAATATCTACCCCCGCCCCCTTCCCCCCTTCCCCACCCCCTTTTCTCCCTGACCACAAGTCACATTTCCCCTGTTTCCTCCTTCCTTCCTTCCTTGCTAAGCTATAGCCGCTTCCTCGCTCTCGCCATCTCGCATCCTACCGCCGGGGTCGCCATGGTCTTCTTCAAAGACCTCTCCAGCGGTTCCTCCTCCGGCGACTACTCCTTCACCACCCGGGTATGCCTCTCTTCTCTCTCTCGGGCTATGACTTGGAATGGAGGATTTTTACCCGGCGGTCGATTTGAGTCATTTCTTCCTCTTGTAGCTCCCTAGGACCATCAGTGGCAACAAATGGATTGGGGTGGCTGAAGATCTATCTGATTGTTGTCACCATCAATCTCCATGCGTGAAGCTAGTGGCGTTTGATTCTGTGGACAGTGGGAGGAAGTTTCTGGCATGTGCAGAGAAGGTTAGACCCTCTTTCCTTGTTACAAATCATTTGTTAGATGTGATTCAGACACTGTCACGGTCCCAACCCATTCATACCACACCTTCAACCAAACGCATCCTAAGACAGTGTCACAGTTTGTACCTGGTATCTTAAAGTGTTGCCATCTCATCAGCGGTGCCATTAGAAAATTATTTGGCACCGCTTCAACAGTTTGTGCAGCCAACTTTGGTCCACACATCCGAGCAGCCAAGCAGTAAAATACTAAATCTTTATGGCATGAAGAAACTGGGCATCGGAGCAACTACGTGCTCCGGAGTCCGGGTCCCTGATTTTTTTGCTGCATCGGCTCGCCAGTGCAGGGCACCATTGCGAGATGTAGCAATAGTTGTCTTTACCCCAGTTTTGGCATACATAGTGGACGACCTTAGTGCTATTAGTTCCATGTTACTAAATTTGTGCATGTACACACCTGTTAGTATCAATTTGATGTCATCCAAACACTGTCGCGATGCTGTCGGAGTTATATTTACCTTCCTCATAAAATGTTCAATTTTTTATTTATTGTACATGAGTAAGAACTTGTAGCGTCGTTGTAGTTAATTATAGCTTCTGATGTTCCAGAATTTGGTTGTTGTCTCAGTACCAATTATTTCATTTGCACATTGATCTTTTTGAGAAGATATGTCATAATTAACATGTTTCTTCCGTTTTTTAAATAAGCATTGGTGATTTTCTATGTTGCTATAAACCCATTTCCCCTAAAATTGTTACTGATCTAGTTTTAAATATTATAGGATGAACGGAAGTGTTCTTACTTGGAGTGGGTTGATCAAGAGTGGCCGCAGTCTTTGAAGATGTGCCTAGCGATGCTCTGGAGCATGTATGAGGAAGAGAACGCACGTAGGCTTAGAGAAAGTCTTGTCAACGCGGAAGCATATTTCAAGATGCGGGATAAAAAGTTGAAGGTGGAGAATGAGCTCAGATTTTTTAAGTCACACTTTGCTAAGATGGTGTTGGCGAAGGAGGAGGCACTTTCCTGGTTGGCCCGTGCAAAATGGGTTCTTACTGAACTGAAAGCAGAGGTGGATAAGACGAGCCTGGATGATCTCGATTAGGGAAATGAATATATTGTTCTTATGAAGTTGAACTAGCTATATGTCGTATTGTGCTGTTTTCATGTAGCTACCGTACTGTGATGTTATAATATATTTATGTGCCTGATATGAAATTGGCAAACAGGTGTTCGATATGAAATGTGAATTTGCGTAATACTGGAATTATTAATTGTAAACTAATAAACCTGCTAAATGTGTCATGGACCTTTGCAAAAGGTTCTAGCAGTAAAAGCGCTTGCGATGGATAGCCCAATGCCACACAGTTTTCTTCATCAAATCGTGTGTGATATAGTTGATAAAAGCAAATAGTTAACCAAGGCAGACCGTGTGTGATAGTTACACCTTTCACACACGAGCCTACACATAAAACTGTGTGGGATGTACGTCCGAACAGAAACGTCTTCCCTGGATTGACTGTGTGGGATGTACATAAGAACGGAAACATATTCCTTGGATTGACTGTGTGTGATATACATACGAACGGAAATGTTTTTCTGGGATTCACCGTGTGGTATGTACATACCTACGGAAATGTTTTTCTCGGATTACCGTGTGGGATGTACATACCTACAAAAATGATTGGGTTTCGATGCCTCGCCCGATCGCATACGGCCGTAGCCTGGGTCCCAGGAGGGCCTATCTCCGACGATTTCTGGGTCATGTGGGAAGGACCCCCCTATCGCCCACACTCACTTGGCGACGGTTCCAAATGTCGTCGCGGAAAGGGGTTAAAAACCGTTTGTTTAAGACTGACGCGTACCAGTGGATTATGCTCCCAAATATTGAATGAAGCGCCAAATAAGCCTCTGGTCACCCGAAACCGCGCGAGACTAATGTTTGGTGGTAGGAAATTACTGTCCTGACTCTAGCACGTGTAGCCTATCGGCCCGATGTCCAAAGGTCTAAACCGGGTTAGGTTTGTAACTTCACTAAGACGCCAGTCTCTACCGCCTTCGAGAAGCATTCATACGCCGTGGGTGCCTAAACACCCATGCGTTCGGCCGAAATCTACCCCGCCCACCATTTGGGACACTTGAGATTACCGTCCTACCCCCAACCCGCAATATGTCCAAAATTTTAGATGGAGGCAAAGTTTGTAACTTTCCCCAAATTTCAAACAAGCGCGTCCCAAACCGAAACATTGTTCACCCTTAGGTCCCCCTCCCTCCGTTTCCCTATTCATACCTCGTGGGCGCCAAAACGCTCTCTCCACTAGCCGCGAAACCCCAGCCTCCTCCGTCCTCCACCCCATCGTGCCCAATCCACCGCTGCCCTCCTCCATCACGCTGGAGCCGGTACCCCGACGTCGTCGTCCAACGCAACCGCAATGCCCTCAAGGACTTAGCAGCTGAAGCCGAGGCAGAGATGCCTCCACGACACCGACGCCGACGTGCGCCGTACCAGAACCACTTCGACCACGCCATCCTGTGCCTCACCGCTGCCGCTCCACTGTCGCAACCGTCCACCGCACCGGAGCTGTTCCCGCTACACCGTTGTTCGCCGCCTCGGATCTGGTTCCCCGCCGCTGATAGATGGCTAACGCACCACACTCAACAACTTGGCCATGGGATCGTCCAAGGCTCTGATAACCCAGAAGTATAAGGGATCGCAATAGTTTTCGAGGGTAGAGTATTCAACCCAAATTTATTGATTCGACACAAGGGGAGCCAAAGAATATTCTCAAGTATTAGCAGTTGAGTTGTCAATTCAACCATACCTGGATAACTTAGTATCTGCAGCAAAGTATTTAGTAGCAAAGTAATATGGAAGTAACGGTAACGATAGCAAAGTAATATTTTTGGGTTTTGTAGTGATTATAACAGTAGCAACGGAAAAGTAAATAAGCAAAGAACAATATGTGAAAAGCTCGTAGGCATTGGATCGGTGATGGAGAATTATGCCGGATGCGGTTCATCATGTAACAGTCATAACATAGGGTGACACAGAACTAGCTCCAATTCATCAATGTAATGTAGGCATGTATTCCGAATATAGTCATACGTGCTTATGGAAAAGAACTCGCATGACATCTTTTGTCCTACCCTCCCGTGGCAGCGGGGTCCTAATGGAAACTAAGGGATATTAAGGCCTCCTTTTAATAGAGTACTGGACCAAAGCATTAACACATAGTGAATACACGAACTCCTCAAACTATGGTCATCACCAGGAGTGGTCCCGATTATTGTCACTTCGGGGTTGCCGGATCATAACACATAGTAGGTGACTATAGACTTGCAAGATAGGATCAAGAACTCACATATATTCATGAAAACATAATAGGTTCAGATCTGAAATCATGGCACTCGGGCCCTAGTGACAAGCATTAAGCATAGCAAAGTCATAGCAACATCAATCTCAGAACATAGTGGATACTAGGGATCAAACCCTAACAAAACTAACTCGATTACATGATACATCTCATCCAACCCATCACCGTCCAGCAAGCCTACGATGGAATTACTCACGCACGGCGGTGAGCATCATGAAATTGGTGATGGAGGATGGTTGATGATGACGATTGCGATGGATTCCCCTCTCCGGAGCCCCGAACGGACTCCAGATCAGCCCTCCCGAGAGAGTTTAGGGCCTGGCGGCGGCTCCGTATCGTAAAACGTGATGAATCTTTCTCTCTGATTTTTTTCTCCCCGAACACGAATATATAGAGTTGAAGTTGAGGTCGGTGGAGCTCCAGGGGGCCCACGTGGCAGGGGGGCACGCCCGGGGGGGGGGGGGGGGCAGGCGCGCCCCCACCCTCTTGGAAAGGGTGTGGGCCCCCTGGCGTTGATTCTTTCGCCAGTATTTTTTATTATTTCCAAAAATAATCTCCGTGGAGTTTCAGGTCATTCCGAGAATTTTTGTTTCTGCACATAAATAACACCATGGCAATTCTGCTGAAAACAACGCCAGTCCGGGTTAGTTCCATTCAAATCACGCAAGTTAGAGTCCAAAACAAGGGCAAAAGTGTTTGGAAAAGTAGATACGACGGAGACGTATCAACTCCCCCAAGCTTAAACCTTTGCTTGTCCTCAAGCAATTCAGTTGATAAACTGAAAGTGATAAAGAAAAACTTTTACAAACTCTGTTTGCTCTTGTTGTTGTAAATATGTAAAGCCAGCATTCAAGTTTTCAGCAAAGATTATGAACTAACCATATTCACAATAACACTTAGGTCTCATCTTTACTCATGTCAAAGGCATAATCAACTAGCGAGCAATAATAATAAATCTCGGATGACAACACTTCCTCAAAACAATCATGATATAGTATAACAAGATGGTATCTCGCTAGCCCTTTCAGAGACTGCAAAACATAAATGCAGAGCACCTTTAAAGATCAAGGACTGACTAAACATTGTAATTCATGGTAAAAGAGATCCAATCATAATCATACCCAATATAAACTAATAGTAATGGATGCAAATGACAGCGGTGCTCTCCAGCTGGTGCTTTTTAATAAGAGGGTGATGACTCAACATAAAAGTAAATAGATAGGCCCTTCGCATAGGGAAGCAGGGATTTCTAGAGGTGCTAGAGCTCGGTTTTGAAATAGAGATAAATAATATTTTGAGCGGCATACTTTCATTGTCAACATAACAACCAAGAGATGGCGATATCTTCCATGCTACACACATTATAGGCGGTTCCCAAAGAGAATGGTAAAGTTTATACTCCCCCTCCACCAACAAGCATCAATCCATGGCTTGCTCGAAACAACGAGTGCCTCCAACTAACAACAGTCCCGGGGGAGTTTTGTTTGCAATTATTTTGATTTGATTTTCATAAAGCATGGGACTGGGCATCCCGGTGACCAGCCATTTTCTCGTGAGTGAGGAGCGGAGTCCACTCCTCTTGAGAATAACCCGCCTAACATGGAAGATACGGACAACCCTAGTTGATAATGAGCTATTCGAGCATACAAAACAGAATTTCATTTGAAGGTTTAGAGTTTGGCACATACAAGTTTACTTGGAACGGCAGGTAGATACCACATATAGGAAGGTATGGTGGACTCATATGGAATAACTTTGGGGTTTAAGGGATTGGATGCACGAGCAGTATTCCCTCTTAGTACAAGTGAAGGCTAGCAAAAGACTGGGAAGCGACCAACGAGAGAGCGACAACAATCATGAACATGCATTAAAATTAATGAACATTGAGTGCAAGCATGAGTAGGATATAATCCACCATGAACATAAATATCGTGAAGGCTATGTTGATTTTGTTTCAACTACATGTGTGAACATGTGCCAAGTCAAGTCACTTAAATCATTCAAAGGAGGATACCACCCCATCATACCACATCACAACCATTTTAATAGCATGTTGGCATGCAAGGTAAACCATTTTAAACTCCTAGCTAATTAAGCATGACATAAGTAACTATAATCTCTAATTGTCATTGCAAACATGTTTATTCATAATAGGCTGAATCAGGAACGATGAACTAATCATATTTACAAAAACAAGAGACGTCGAGTTCATACCATCTTCTCTCATCTCAATTAGTCCATCTTATATCGTCATAATTGCCTTTCACTAGCATGACCGAACGATGTGAATAATAATAATAGTGCACGTGCATTGGACTAAGCTGGAATCTGCGAGCATTCAATAAACAGGAGAAGACAAGGCAATATGGACTCCTGGTTAAATCAACAATAATGCATATAAGATCCATTTTAACAATTTCATCATGGTCTTCTCCTATCGACCCCCAAAGAAAAGAAATAAAACTATTTACACGGGAAAGCTCCCAACAAGCAAAAGAAGAACATGAAATATTTTTGGGTTTTCTTTTAATTACTACTACTACAAGCAAGAAAAGTAAACTAGCTAAAATCTACAACTAATTTTTTTGGTTTTCTTAAGGTTTATCAGACACACAAGAAGAAAGCATAAAAAGGAAAATAAACTAGCATGGATATTACAATGAAAGAGTATGAGCACCGACAACTAGCAATGAGTGTGTGAACATGAATATAATGTCGGTGAGAAATACGTACTCCCCCAAGCTTAGGTTTTGGGCCTAAGTTGGTCTATTGCCACGGCTGCCTGGCGGATATCCAAAGTTATAACTGGGGTCGTACTGAGAAGAAGAATCCTCTGATTGCCACTGGTTGGCAATCATCTCCGGACCCCACTAGTAATTAGACTGTCGTGGAGGATCAAATTGTAGTTCCGGCTCTGGCTCTGTGGCTGATGTAGGGTTCCGGTACGCTTGGATGGTCGCTAGCGGAACGAGATACTGGCCTGCAGATAAATCAAACAAGGAAGGAGCAGGCAAGGTAATAGTCTCGGGGTGACTTTTATCAAATAACAATTTGTATTTAAGCGCCCTTTCCCTATTCTTAACAATAAAATCATGCGCTACCATACTCTTATAATCTAAATAAACAGTAGGCAGCAATTTTTCTTCTTTTTCATAGTGCCTAATAGGTATGTTATAGTATGCAGCGAGGCGTGAGGCAAAGATGCCTCCCAAGATGGGGCCCTTAGTACGGTTAAGATTTAACCACTTTGCAACAATAGCGCCCATACTAAATGTGTCATCACGAAACAAGGCATGGCACAAAATAATAATATCAGGGACACTCAGGTTTCCACAGTTTTCGCGACCAATTAAGCATCTACTAGCAAATATAGCAAAGTAACGTAGAACAGGAAAATGTATGCTAGTGATTCGTGCATCGGAAACCTTCCTCGTTTCCCCTACAACAATTGTATCAATAAACCCCTCCACATTGTTACTATGTGGTTCCTCTATGAAACCCGGAAAAGGTAACTTGCAAACCTCACAGAATTCACAAAGGGTCATCTCCTTATACCCATCATATAAATAAAAACCCACCGTAGGTGGTGACCTCCTAGAATGGAAATGATTGCACAAAGGTATTGGTGAGTAAGAGATACTATTTGTGTTGGTCGCGGAGGAAGTCAGTGAGGCCTGCATTCTCAGCCAACTCATAAAAATCATCATAAATCCCGGCTGCTCTCAAGAAATCATCACAAGGCCATTCACACGGCCGAACTTCCGCGGTGCGAGGCAGATTATATTTGGGCCTCTCTTCTTCTTCACTTTGCTTTTCCTTCGAGCTTCGGCTTGATGAGCCCCTCAAAAATCTCTTCATCATTTTCTGAAATTTTCTGAAATTTTTAGTAACTTCAAATAAAACTGAACCAAGCTCAACAAAATTGATAGCAACTACTCCTACAAGTGCCCAGAGCCTATATCATGCATTAGAACTACTTGGAACCATATAAATTTGACATGCAAGCTCAAGAACAGGGTCACCTAGGCGGCACAAATTTGCAATGAATAAAGCACTAGAACAAAAACTAATTGGACCAATGGAGGAGTCACATACCAAGGAACAATCCCCCAAAGCAGTTTTGTGAGAGGTGCTTTGAGCTAGGAGATCGAAAATCGCAGCAAAATGAGCTAGAACTCGTGCTTGAGCTGGTAGGTGATTTTTTTGGGAGGAAGAAGGAGTGTGTGGGTGCAGGAATAAGTGGAGGGGAGCCACCATGGGCCCACGAGGCAGGGGCGCGCCCAGGGGGTGGGCGCGCCCTGGACCCTCGTGCCCAGGTGCTTGCTCCCCTTGCTGTGTTCTCAGTGCCAAATATTCTCAAATATTCCAGAAAAAATCATATTAAATTGGCAGGGCATTTGGAGAACTTTTATTTTCGAGGTATTTTTATATTGCACGGATAATTCAGAAAACAGACAGAAAAATAATATTTTTACTTTATTTCAACTAAATAACAGAAAGTAAAAGGAGGGTACAGAAGGTTGTGCCTTCTAACTTCATCCATCTCATGCTCATCAAAAGGAATCCACTAACAAGGTTGATCAAGTCTTGTTAACAAACTCATTCCAAATAACATGGAACCGGAGAAATTTCGAATAACACTATGTTACCTCAACGGGGATATGCACGTCCCCAATAATAAGAATATCATATTTCTTCTTGGCAGTAGGAAGAGGAAATTCAAAACCTCCAAAAATAATCGATGGAATTTTTCCAATAGAATTGATACTGTGGACTTGCGGTTGTTTCCTCGGAAAGTGTATCGTATGCTCATTACCATTAACATGAAAAGTGACATTGCCTTTGTTGCAATCAATTACAGCCCCTGCAGTATTCAAAAAGGGTCTTCCAAGAATAATAGACATACTATCGTCCTCGGGAATATCAAGAATAACAAAGTCCGTTAAAATAGTAACGTTTGCAACCACAACAGGCACATCCTCACAAATACCGACAGGTATAACAGTTGATTTATCAGCCATTTGAAAGGATATTTCAGTAGGTGTCAACTTATTCAAATCAAGTCTACGATATAAAGAGAGAGGCATAACACTAACACCGGCTCCAAGATCACATAAAGCAGTTTTAAAAAGTTTCTTTTAATGGAGCATGGTATAGTTAGTACTCCTGGATCTCCTAGTTTCTTAGGTATTCCACCCTTGAAAGTGTAATTAGCAAGCATGGTGGAAATTTCAGCTTCTGGTATCTTTCTTTTATTTGTAACAATTTCTTTCATATACTTAGCATAAGGATTCATTTTGAGCATATCAGTTAAACGCATACGCAAAAAGATAGGTCTAATCATTTCAGCAAAGCGCTCAAAATCCTCGTCATCCTTTTTCTTGGATCATTTAGGAGGAAAAGGCATGGGTTTCTGAACCCATGGTTCTCTTTCTTTACTGTGTTTCCTAGCAACAAAGTCTCTCTTATCGTAACGTTGATTCTTTGATTGTGGCTTATCAAGATCAACAGCAGGTTCAATTTCTACATCATTATCATTACTAGGTTGAGCATCAACATGAACATCATCATTAACATTATCACTAGGTTCATGTTCATTACCAGATTGTGTTTCAGCATCAGAAATAGAAATTTCATTTGGATTCTCAGGTGTGTCAACAACAGGTTCACTAGAAGCATGCAAAGTCCTATCATTTTCTTTTTCTTCTTTTTAGAAGCACTAGGTGCATGTACATTATTTCTCTGAGAATCTTGCTCAATTCTCTTAGGATGGCCTTCAGGATACAAAGGTTCCTGAGTCATTTTACCAGTTCTAGTAGCCACTCTAACAGCAAAATCATGTTTATTATTTAATTCATCGAGCAAATCACTTTGAGCTTTAAGTACTTGCTCTGCTTGAGTGGTAACCATAGAAGCATATTTACTAATGAGTTTAAGTTCACCTTTAACTCTAGCCATATAATCACTCAAGCGTCCAATCATGTAAGAATTACTTTTTAATTCTCTACCAACATAAGCATTGATATTTTCTTGTCTAGCCATAAAGTCATCAAATTCATCCAAGCATTGGTTAGCAAACTTAGTAGACGGGATTTCAACTTTATCATATCTATAGAGAGAATTTACCTTTACTACCTGTGTCGGGTTATCAAGACCATGTGTTTCTTCAATAGGTGGTATATTAAGACCATGTATTTCTTCAACAGGAGGTAAATTCTTAACATCTTCAGCTTTAATACCTTTTTCTTTCATAGATTTCTTTGCCTCTTGCATATCTTCAGGACTGAGAAATAGAACACCCCTCTTCTTTGGAGTTGGTTTAGGAGTTGGCTCAGGAGTTGGTTCAGGAGTTGGTTAAGGAGTTTGCTTAGGAAGAGTCCAATTATTCATTAGTCGAACTTATCCTTAGTATCTAGTGGACTAAGGAATTTTCTCGATTATGGAGGTGGAAAGGGGGTTCGTCGTAAAGGGTTACGTCGATGCAAACTTTGACACTAATCCGGATGACTCTGAGTAGTGAACCGGATTCGTATAGTAGAGCAGTTATTTGGAATAGCTCCAAGTAGCGCGTGGTAGCTGCATCTACAAGATGACATAGAGATTTGAAAAGCACACACGGATCTGAATGTTGCAGACCCGTTGACTAAAACCTCTCTCGTAAGCATAACATGATCAAACCCTAGAACTCATTGAGTGTTAATCACATGGTGATGTGAACTAGACTATTGACTCTAGTAAACTCTTGGGTATTAGTCACATGGCGATGTGAACTTTGAGTGTTAATCACATGGTGATGTGAACTAGATTATTGACTCTAGTGCAAGAGGGAGACTGTTGGAAATATGCCCTAGAGGCAATAATAAAATGGTTATTATTGTATTTCCTTGTTCATGATAATTGTCTAGTGTTCATGCTATAATTGTATTAACTGGAAACCGTAATACATGTGTGAATACATAGACCACAACATGTCCCTAGTAAGCCTCTAGTTGACTAGCTCGTTGATCAATAGATGGTTATGGTTTCCTGACCATGGACATTGGATGTCATTGATAACGGGATCACATCATTAGGAGAATGATGTGATGGACAAGACCCAATCCTAAGCATAGCACAAGATCGTGTAGTTCGTTTGCTAGAGCTTTTCTAATATCAAGTATCATTTCCTTACACCATGAGATTGTGCAACTCCCGGATACCGTAGGAATGCTTTGGGTGTACCAAACGTCACAACGTATCTGGGTGGCTATAAAGGTGCACTACAGGTATCTCCAAAAGTGTCTGTTGGGTTGGCACGAATCGAGACTGGGATTTGTCACTCCGTATGACGGAGAGGTATCTCTGGGCCCACTCGGTAATGCATCATCATAATGAGCTCAATGTGACCAAGTGTTTGGTCGATCATGCATTACGGTACGAGTAAAGTGACTTGCCGGTAACGAGAATGAACAAGGTATTGGGATACCGACGATCGAATCTCGGGCAAGTAACGTACCGATTGACAAAGGGAATTGTATACGGGATTGATTGAATCCTCGACATCATGGTTCATCCGATGAGATCATCGTGGAACATGTGAGAGCCACCATGGGTATCCAGATCCCGCTGTTGGTTATTGACCGGAGAGTCGTCTCGGTCATGTCTGCATGTCTCCCGAACCCGTAGGGTCTACACACTTAAGGTTCGGTAACGCTAGAGTTGTAAAGATATTAGTATGCGGTTAACCGAAAGTTGTTCGGAGTCCCGGATGACATCCCGAACGTCACGAGGAGTTCCGGAATGGTCCGGAGGTAAAGATTTATATATGGGAAGTCCTATTTTGGCCACCGGAAAATGTTCGGGATTTTTCGGTATTGTACCGGGAAGGTTCTAGAAGGTTCCGAAGTGGGGACCACCTGCATGGGGGACCCACATGAACGTGGGTAGTGGGGGCAAGGCCCCACACCCCTGGTCAAGGCGCACCAAGATCCCACCTTAGAAGGAATAAGATCATATCCCGAAGGGATAAGTTCAAGATCCCTAAAAAAGGGGGATAACAATCGGTGGGGAAGGGAAATGATGGGATTTCTTTCCCCCACCTTTGCCAACGCCCCAATGGACTTGGAGGGCAAGAAACCAGCCCCTCCACCCCTATATATAGTGGGGAGGTGCATGGGAGCAGCACCCCAAGCCCTGGCGCCTCCCTCCCTCCCGTGACACCTCTTCCTCCCCGCTTGCGCTTAGCGAAGCCCTGCCGGGATCCCGCTACTTCCACCACCACGCCGTCGTGCTGCTGGATCTCCATCAACTTCTCCTCCTCCCTTGCTGGATCAAGAAGGAGGAGACGTCCCCGCTCCGTACTTGTGTTGAACGCGGAGGTGCCGTCCGTTCGGCGCTAGGATCATCGGTGATTTGGATCACGACGAGTACGACTCCATCAACCCCGTTCTCTTGAACGCTTCCGCTCGCGATCTACAAGGGTATGTAGATGCACTCCTCCCCTCTCGTTGCTAGCATCTCCTAGATTGATCTTGGTGACACGTAGGAAAATTTTGAATTTCTGCTACGTTCCCCAACAACAGGAGCATCTGCATTTCCTAGCCATCGCTGTGCTCATATTTCAAAATCCTATAATCTAGTAATTTCGTGTGCCATGCATGTTGTAGAGCTATCATATGTCTCCCATCATTTATTTCTCACCGACCTACTATCTGCTACCTTTACACTATACTACTTGTGCACACACTTCACCCATACTCACACTATTGTTTTTTTATGCATGGGTATTTCAGACTCTAACGCAGTGTTGATGAATACAAAAAAGAAAAGACAGAAGTCGCTCCAGTGTAATTCGAAGATAAGCACTAAGCGTCTCAGCGCTCTAAAGGGTGCAGTGCCAGCAGATGGAGACAGTAATGATAGCTCTGGAGTTGATGATCTCAATTGCCACACACAACCATCCCAGGTGCTTGCTTTAACTTCGCGCTGTCAAATGTGGTTGCATGTTGCATATGGTGTCTAGCTTGTATTGCTTCCAATTTGGTTAAATTGCATCAGCTTACTTTACACATTATACCTTTGATAATGACATGCCTTCCTATTTTTGATACATACTATATTTGTCTATTAACCATGTTTGTACATCAAACTAATGCTCTTTTGTATCCCTCATCAATCACTTATGATGAGACATTCACCCCAGTGGGTTACTGTGAGACACGCTACTCGTTTAAAGAGTGCAGTGTCATCCTCCCCACATGATTCTCAAGAAACAGCAAGGCTAAATGAAGATAGTCCATGTAACTCTCTGGTTGATGACCACAATTCCCCCACACCACCATCGCAGGTGCTTGCTCTTACTTGGCAGTGTGATATGTGGTTGCATGTTGCATATGGTGTCTACCTTGTAATGCTTCTAATTAGGGTAAATTGCATCTGCTTAGTTAACACATTATACCTGTGAATATGACATGCGTTCCTGTTTTTGGTACATATTACGTCTTTCCATTAACCATGTTCTTACATCAAACTACTTTTCTTGTGTATCCCTCATCAATCACTTCTGACGAGACACCTTCAAGTTGACAGTGTAATATTGGTTGCATCTTGAATATCATTTCAAACATGTATTGCCTCTAATTTTGTAACATCCCAAATTTTCAATTTGGTATGTTATACATAGATCATCATTGCATATCATATTTTATTGCATTTTGACAAATCCTCGATAAATCCTAAGCAACTCAAGGACCCTCGGAGAGAGTTGGGGATTTTCTCGAATTTTCATATTTGATTTTCATCAAATAATAAGACGAGGATTTTGATTTTAATTATTTTCTCTCCGGAAAAATATTTCATTAAACAAAATAAATGAGAGGAGAAAATATGACTTCTCCAAAACAATTGAAATACTGGAGGAAAAATGTTAAAATCATCTATTGGATTTTATTTGCAATTTTTATTGCATTAAAAATATTGCATGTTTTCAAAATATTTATTTTGTGTCAAAAAAATGTTCACCCTATTCTAGATTTTCTAACTAGACGGGGAAAATTTATTTTATATTTTTTGGACTTTTATTTATTTTTCTACGAATTATTTTCCGCGCAACGTATTTAAAAAAAACTGCGCGCCCGCTGGGCCGAGCCCAGCCGAGCCGCAGGCCGGCCCGTCCCGCTGTCGTCCTCCCCGAGCACGACGCCGCCGCCGAGACCCGCTCGCCCATGCACCCCGCCGGCCGCCCCCTCCCCCAAGCCACCGGACCCCCCTCCTATTTATACCCCCGCACCCCCCCTTCTCTCAAGCCGCCGCACTTGCCCGCCCCGCCGCCGCCGGAGCCGGAGCTCGAAGCCGCCGCCGCCGTTTGCCGCCCCCTCGCCGCCCCCTCGCACTCCCCCCGAGCCCCGCACCCCCGCCGCCCCACCGGAGTAGCCGGAGCCCGCCGGAGAACGCCCCCGACGAGGTACTGCCTCGCCTCGTTCGTCGCCGGTTTTCGTTTTAAAAAAAGAACCATTCGTTTAAAAAAAACCCTAGATCGGTTTTTTTCGGTTTTGTTATTTTGCGAGCGTTCACCGAACCGTTCGTTTTAACGAATGCGTTCGTCGGTTTTTCTCTGTTAACGAACGTCCGTTCTTTAGCCGTTTGTCCGTTTTTTCTTTTTCGTCGGATTTTTCTGCGATATTCTCAGATTCGATTTCTGATCGAATTTTCGTTTCTGTTTAACTTCTCGCTCGTTTATCGGAATCAGGCGATTCAAGCGCCTAGAGTTTCGTCTCGAAATTCTCTTTCCGTTTAACCTACTCAAACAAGATTTTGCTAACAGTAAAATTTGACCTAGATCTAGATTAGTAAACGAAGTTTCTTTCTTTCGCAGTTTGACTTTCGTTGCTTCTTTCGAGTTGATTCTTTTTGCAAACCGGAGTTCTTAAGTTGAACTTTCTGGTTGGATCTTTTATTTGAGTTTTATCTGTGCATTAGATGAGTACTGATTGTATGCTTGTTTGTTTGCGATAGAGTACCCGGAGTGTGCCGCTTGTTACTTCGAATCGCTAGGTTTTGCGGATCATCAGCAAGGCAAGTAACACTTTGATCATACTTTCCATACCCAGTTTTATTGCATTAGATCTATTCCTCAAACAATTGCATGATTAGGATCTGATTAAATTGTGGGAACTGGGAAGTAGTTGAGGTAGTACCTATTACCTGTTTTCTTATAAAAACCTTGGGAGTTACTTCTACGTTGCTATTATTATTGCCATGCTATGCTCGTAGACGTGGATTGGGTTTTGAGTGATATCCATGACAGATGTGAGATGTTTATTGATGGTTTACCTAAGGTGGCAACTAAAACTCACATCTGGGTGGATTGAGGCACCTGGAGAACCCAGTGTTGTCTGATTTTATAAGGTCCGCCACCCAGGCTCAAAGGGATCATAAGATTGTTCATGCTAGAAACTTCCGTGTGCAGCCACAAGCTATAATGGGATCTAGCATAGTTGAGTAGGTTACATGATCTTTTGAAGAGGTGGACTAGCAGATGTAGGGGAAAGTAGGTGTACCGGTCCATCCAGAGTAAAGAGTGATTGTTTCTGAAAGACTGTGTCTCGGTCATCCGTTTCTCAAACATCATGTAGTGCGAGAATCAAGCGGAGGCGATCGAGTCTTGTGGGGAAAAGTGCGCAAACCTCTACAGAGTGTACAAACTAATCATGGTTAGCCGTGTCCCCGGTTATGGACAACTTGAGTATCTAGTACCTGGATTATCATTTGAATCTCATCACCATGTTACTTTTAATTAATTTTGTTGGGTTAATGATGACACTTAATTGGGATTGAGTTGGAGGTACCTTCTCAATGTTTAACAACCACCATGATAGTTAAATAAAATTTATTCCTTTGCAGTAGGGAAAAATTGGCTTTTCGCATAAACTGAAACCATAGAGCTTTCCACCAGCCATATATGCATGTAGTATAGCATTATTATTGTTCATTACTCTCTATGTGTTACATTGCCAGCATATTGTATGTGCTGACCTGTTTTCGGGCTGCAACGTTTCATGTTGCAGACTTTTCAGACGACGAGTAAGGTGCCTTAGGTCGTGGTCTTATACTCGGTGATGCCGCTGGAGTTGATGGACTCACTTATCTTCCAAGTCTTCCGCTGTTATCGTTTTTAGATGGCCTTAAGCCATGTTTATCATACTTAATCTCTTTGGAGATATTCGATGTAATAAGTGTGTGATTGCTACTCTGTTATAAATCCTCCATTTGTACTGTGCGTGTCAGCATTACTGATCCAGGGATGACACTGGTGCACAGCAGCACAGACCATTTGAGGTCTGGTCGCTACAAATTTGTTGAGTGCCACTTATAATGAGACAGATCTAACTTGGTAGAGTGATTTTGGTTGGATCTTTCATATGGTGTCTAGATTGCATTGCTTCCAATTTGTTGAAATGCCTTTGCTTAGCGTTTTTCGTACATATTCCATCCTCCTACAATGTGGTTGCCATACATAAAAGTTGTGTTCGTCAGTATCATGCATCAACGAATTTGGAAGTGCGAATTTCATTCCTTTTTCTTGTGTGCTTACTTGACAAGGCAAAATCTAAAAGGACGAAGGCACGGAATGATGGTGGTCCTCTGGAGCAACCGAAACATATGATGTCTGTAGATTCTCCAGCTACTACTACTGCAGTGCAAGTTCCAAATCTCATCTCCCCTACTCCACAACCCCGGGTGCTTGCTCTAACATGGCAGTGTGATATCTGGTTCCATGTTGCATATGGTGCCTAGCTTGTATTGCTCCTAATTTGTTAAACTGCATCTCCTTAGCTTACACATTATACATGTGAATATGACACGCCTTCCTGTTTTTGGTACATACTACATCTGCTTATCACACCATGTTCTTACATCAAACTACTGTTCTTGTGTATCTCACATCTATCGCTTATGATGAGACAGTCATGCCCGTGGGTTAGTATGAGACGCGCTACTCTTATAAAGAGTGCAGTTTCATCCTCTCCACATGATTCTCAAGAAACAGCAAGCCTAAATGAAGATATTGAACGTAGCTCTATACTTGAAGACCACACTTCCCCTACACCACCATCGCAGGTGCTTGCTCTAACTTCGCAGTGTGATATGTGGTTGCATGTTGCATACGGTGTCTAGCTTGTTATCCTTCTAATTAGGGTAAATTGCATCTGCTTAGTTTACACATTATACCTGTGAATATGACATGCCTTCCTATTTTTGGTACACACTACATCTATGTGTTAACCATGTTCTTACATGAAACTACCTGTCTTCTGTATCCAGCATCAATAACTTACGATGAGACACCTTTATTCGTTGCATATTGCATATTATTTCTAGCCTGTTGCTATGTATTGCTTCTAATTTGGTCAAATACATTTGTTAGGCCACCCTTTTAATTTGGCAGAGTGATATTGGTTTCATCTTTCATATGGTTTCTAGCTTGCATTGCTTCTAACTAGTTCAAACACCTTGTGCTTAGTTTACACTTCATACATCATACATGTCAATATGTCATGCCGTCCTGTTTTTCATACATATTCCATCCTCCTATCATGCGGCTGTCTTACATGAAAGTAGTGTTCGTCAGTATCATGCATCAATGAGTTCTGAAGAGCAAATTTTATTCCTTTTTCTTGTGGGTTTGACTTGACAAGGCAAAATCAAAAAAGAGGAAGGAAAAGAGTAAGGAAGGCGATGATAGTGGTCCTCTGCCGCAACATAAATGGAGCATCTGTACGGATTCTCCTTGTACTGCTAGTGCATTACAAGTTCCAAGTCTCCGCTCCCCTACTCCACCATCCAAGGTGCTTGCTCTAACTTTGCAGTGTTATATCTGGTTGCATGTTGCATATGGTGTCTATCTTGTATTGCTCCTAATTAGTGTAAACTACATCTGCTTAGCTTACACATGATACGTGTGAATATGACACGCTTTCCTGTTTTTGGTACATACTATATCTGTCTATCACACCATGTTCTTACATGAAACTACTCTTCTTGTATATCCTGCGTCAGCCACATATGATGGGACACCTTTAAGTTGGTAGTGTGATATTGATTTGCATCTTGAATATCATTTCTAGCATGTAGTGCTTCTAGTTTGATGAACCCACCTATGGCGAGACAGTTTTAACTTGGTAGAGTGATATTGTTTGCACCTTCCATATGGTGTCTAGCTTGCAGTGCTTCTAATTTGTTGAAGTGCCTTATGCTTATTTACCACATCATAGGTGTGAATATGTCAAGCTGTCCAGATTTTCATACATATTCCATCCTTGTATAATGACTTTGCCTTTCATCAGAGTAGTGTTTGTCAGTATTATGCATGAATGAGTTCTGAAGAGCGAATTTTATTCCCTTTTCTTGTCGGTTTGACCTCAGAATGCAAAATCAATAAAGAGGAAGGAAATTGGTAAGGCATTGGATGATGGTGGTCCTTTCGAGCAACTGAAATGGAGGGTCTCTATAGATTCTACTCCGCCATCCTCCCAACAAGATTCGCAAGACAACGCAAGGCTAGACAGTGAACGTAGCTATGTAGATGATGAGCACATCTCCCCTACTCCACCATCACAGGTGCTTGCTCTAACTTGGCACTATTATATGTGGTTGCATGTTGCGTATGATGTCTTGCTTGTATTGCTTCTAACTTTGTTGAATTGCATCTGCTTACTTTACACATAATGCCTGTGAAATAACACGTGTTCCTGTTTCTAGAACATACTATATCTGATCACACCATGTTCTGACATCAGACTACTGTTCTTGCATATCCCGCATCAGTCACTTATGATAAGGCACCTTTAAGTCGCCACTGTGATATTGGTTGTGTCTTGCATATGATTTCTAGCATGTACAGCTTCTAATTTGTTGAAACGCCAGACAGTTTGAACATGGCAGAGTGATATTGGTTGCACCTTTCATATGGTGTCTAGCTTGCAGTGCTTCTAATTTGTTGAAATGCCTTCTGCTTAGTTACCACATCATAGGTGTGAATATGTCACGCCGTCCTGTTTTTCGTACATATTCCATCCTCGTATCTTGTGTTTGCCTTTCATCCGAGTAGTGTTCGTAAGTATCATGCATGAATGAGTTCTGAAGAGCGAATTTTATTCCTTTTTCTTATCAGTTGACTTCACAATGCGAAATCAATATGTGTCGGTGTACAAAAGTAGGGGCTCTCCTTTTGACCCCTTTACTTGTGCACGGGCAGTCAGAGCCGCACCCGCGGCCACACTTAACAAGGCAGAGGAGGGAAGCCGGAGGGAAACCGAAGCACAAGACGAACAAAAACAACGCCAAGACCAAGAACACAAAGAGTAGAGGGACGAAGCAGGTTCCCCCAGCAAGACCCTTGCCGGGGCAGCCTCAGCAGCCCCGGCAAGACCCTTGCCGGGGCAGCTCGCCCAACACCAGCGGAGCGCGCCACCCTTGAGCCCACGGCTTCCAAAATAACTAACCACGATGGGACGAAGGCTCGGGAGGCACTTCCATGGTGGCATGCAGATCTTTGTCAAGATTATAGATACACAATATTAGATGAGGGTTAGAAGGCGACGACCCTTGGCAAGGCCCTTGCCGAGGAAAGCAACAAGGCCCCCGACAAGATCCTTGCCGGGGACGACTACGACGCCGCGGCAAGACCCTTGCCGGGGCCCCGGCAAGACCCTTGCCGAGGACATTGGTGGGGCCGCAGCTGGACTCGCGCCAACCAAGACTCCACCGCCGTTCCCATGCAGCTGCCAGCCAACCAATTGGTCAAGCACCTGCGTGGCGACATGCGGCTTCCAAGCCAACTCAGCAAGCACCTGCGTGGTGGCATGCAGATCTTCGTGAAGACCCTACCATCGCGCCACCTCAGCTGCCTGCCTGCCTACATGGCACCGCACGCATCGCTGGCCCGGGCGCGTGTCGAAGCAAGGCGGGGCGGCGACGAACGGGACGGGCCCCATTCCCGTCCCCAATAAAGCAAGGGGACACCTAAGCGATGCATTAAATGCGTCTTGTCCTGTAATATGGGCGATAAGCTCACGATACTGTAGACCTCTCCACCTCCTGTATGCCACTGTGGCGGCCCCTTTCAACTATAAAAGGAGGCCCAAGGCATACTGAGGAGGGATTCGGCTCTTTGGAACTACGCAGCCACCATAGCTAGTTCGAGAGCTCAAGAACACTCTGAAATACACACCAAAGCAGGACTAGGGTATTACGCATCCTCGCGGCCCGAACCTGGGTAAACGATCTTTGTGGTGGCTCCTAAACCTGCTATTCTCACAACCCCGCGCCCACCAACCGTAGAAGGGATTCCAGTGAACCCATAGGTGTCGTTTCCCCGACAAATACAGCTGAAGGAAATTAGTCCGGCAGTGGATGATGGTGGTCCTTCGGAGCAACTCAAACAGAGGGTCTCTACAGATTCTACTCCGCCATCCTACCAACAAGATTCGCAAGACAACACAAGGCTGGACAGTCAACATAGCTATCTAGATGATGAGCACATCTCCCCTACTCCACCATCATAAGTGCTTGCTCTAACTTGCAGTATTTTATGTGGTTGCATGTTGCGTATGATGTCTAGATTGTATTGCTTCTAACTTTGTTGAATTGCATCTGCTTACTTTACACATAATGCCTGTGAATATGACACATGTTCTTGTTTCTAGAACATGCGTGTAGATGATGAGCACATCTCCCCTACTCCACCATCACATGTGCTTGCTCTAACTTGGAACTGTTATATGTGGTTGCGTGTTCCGTATGATGTCTAGTTTATATTGCATCTGATTTTGTTGAATTGCATCTGCGTAGCTTACAACATATACCTGCAACGATCACTTACCCATAAGACACATTTAACTTAGGAGTGTGATGTAGGTTGCATCTTGCATTGTCTTCTAGCTTGTACTTCTTCTAATTTCTTGAAATGGCACTTACGACGAGACACTTTTTACCTGATAGAGTGATATTGGTTGCATGTTCATATGGTGCCTAGCTTTCATTTCTTCTAATTTTGTTGAAATGCCTTCTGCTTACTGTTTTTCATACATATTCCATCCTCCTATCGTACGTCCAAATATGCAATGATGTCTTTTTTGTATATAATCCATCCTCCTATCCGGCGCTTGTCTTACATCAAAGTAGTGTTCGTCTGTATCATGCATTAACCAGTTATGCAGAGCTAATTTTATTCATCTTCTTTTGGTTTTGACTTCATAAGGCAATATCAGAAAATATGAAGGAAAACAGTAAGTTAGGGGATGTTGGTGGTCCTCCGGATCGACGCAAACAGAGACTCTCTAGATTTGCCACTGCTACTGCTAATGAAGTTGAAGTCCCAAGTCTACATGATGAGTTCATCTCCTGTACTCCACCATCGCATGTGCTTGCCCTAAGTTGATAGTGTGATAATTGGTTTCATGTTGCATATGTTGTCTAGCCTGTATTTCTTCTATTTTGATTAAATTGCACCTACTGAGTTTATACGTTATACATGTGCATATCACATGCCTTTCTGTGTCTAGAATACACTGCATCTATCAATCATACCATGTTCTTACATCAAAGTACTGTTGTTATGTATCCTGCATCAGTCACTCATAATTGGATGCTTTTAACATGGCAGTTTGATAGTGGTTGCATCTTGCATTGATTTCTATGTTGTACTGCTTCTAATTTTTCGAAATGCCTCTTATGACAAGACACTTTTAACTAGGCAGAGTGATATTGGTTGCATCTTTCATATGGTGTCTAGCTTGCATTACTTATATTTTCTTGAAAATCCTTCTGCTTAGTTTACACATCGTAGCTGTGAATTTGTCACGCCGTCCTGTTTTTCTTACATATTCCATCCTCATACGGTTGTCTTACATCAAAGTATTGCTTGTCTGTATCATGCATCAATGAGTTTCGAAGAGCGATTTTATTCTTTTGTGTGTGGGTACAGCTTGACATGGCAAAGTCAAAAAAGAGCAAGGAAAAGAATATAGTAAGGAATGGTGTTACTCGTGGGGTGAAACGGAAAAGGATCTGCCCTCGAGATTCTGCTGGTACTTATAGTGCAGTAGAAGGTCCAAGTCCACAGGCTAAATCTACAAACACAGTATCACCTGCTCCACCAGCTGCAGCATCCGCTTCAACTGTACCAGCATCACAACGAGTTACTCATTCGTTTGCTACGGAACTGGCCAGTTCCCAAGCTGCCTTCACACCTAACACTACTTCTGAAGCACTGCTGACACAACAGGACGTGGCAAGATCAGATGAACCTCATGAGCATCAACACCAAGACGGTACCTGACCGAGTCAAGTTGCAGTTGCATGCTCCTTTATATGTACTCTCACAGTTTGATGTGCACTAACACTTTCCATATTCATTGTTGAACTAGCACCACGGCGCAAGCGGAAACAGACATCGGGGATAATGCTTGACAGATTAACAAAATCTAAAGGAGGAAGAATGGAGATCCATTTTGAGGCAGGTTTAAAAAGGCCACGTGATGCTACAGAGTCAGCCAAGTTAGTATCAGAGGCAGCCATTGCCGTTAGGTGTCATGCACGTATCCTCCCAACGTGCATCCAGTACAGGAATGAGAAAGACAATACCCAGTTTAACACCTTCCTTGACCATTTATCCGTAAGTAATGTTATTCATCGCAATTTGTAATATTGTCTTGCTCCGTGCCATACTTTCTAGCTTCCTCCTAATAAGACTCACATTCTTTTTTCAACAGATGAGGTTCAAGTTGGATTCGAAAGATGATGCAACTAAACAAGCATGCACTCATGTTTTTCAGTCTGCTCTGGAACAGTATCGGTACCACCTTAGAAAATTTGACTTTGAAGGCAAGGCTAACAATGAAATCGCCCAAACATCTCCAGTGGAATATATTATAGATGAAGACTAGACAGCCCTTGTTAAACACTGGTCTGATCCAAAGTATCAGGTAGGGTATATGTATTTGATCAGACCACATATTGAGCTTGTATTTATGTATGTGCCTTACAAGTGTATCTTCTTCTAGGCTAACTGTTTGAAGAACAAGACCAACCGTTCTAAAGTGAAATTCCAACATACAACTGGATCTCGTAGCTATATTGCACACTGCAAGGCTCTTGTAAATAGCTGCTAGTTCCTTCTTTTTTCTGTGCCATATTATCGTATCTATATTGACTTGTTCCAAATACAGAGGAAAACCCATGCGGACGAAAAAGAATCTCAACCGAATGCAGTGCAAATCTTCAAGGATTGCCACACCAGTAAGATGAAGGGCATGAGCACACCAGTTCAGGTCGCTGTTGTAAGTCCTTACTCCTCCTGCCTTTGAACTGATTGGTACTGTGATGTGTTCATTTAACTGCTTGGTTTGCAGCCAATGTCAGTTACTTTGTTCACTTTTATACACAGTTGTCTTAACGTATCATTTCACCTTACATGGTTTAAAAGAGATAAAGGATATTCTTTTGGTCTTGATCTGCAATCTAGTTGTGATATTCACGTTCGCACACAATGATATAATAGCCTGTTTGTTTTATATTTGTTTGCCCATGATATGAATGATGTCATACTATGTTCATCCTACTTTAAACCATGTCTCTTTATCCTTAGATGTCAACGAATGTGAGGAAATAGACAATACAATAGGCATGCTACATGGACATATGTTCCGAAAGTGATTTTATTATGTAGTTGGCACTACAATACATGCTAAGGTATTACAGTAGTTCACCAAAATAAGTTATGTATAAACATGAAACCTACTTTGTTTGTTTTTGTCTCATTAGTAACTTATCTGGTACACTAATCTACAAGTTCAAACTTTCAGCAAGCTATGGAACAAATGATTGAACAACCACAACCACCTGAAGGTGACGAGGCTACCACAGGCACAATGTCACCTCTTGCTGTAGTGCATCCGTATCTCTCCACTAACAGTGCAAAAAGCACCTTCCTGCGTAATTCTGGGTTGGTTGTCAAGGTAACCTCGTCCAAATCGCCTACTGAACAAAATCTTCCAGCTAGACAGAGTGATATATCTGTGCTCCAGACACAAGTCCAATCCCTAATGGACGTTGTGTCGGAAAAAAATAGTGGTTGACAAATGTCGTGAAGATATGAATGGTTTTGAAACGAGACTATCAGATATTTGCTTCATTGTTCAAGAGCAATGGTGGAAAAAAGGGGAAGATCGTGCTGCTCCATCAGATTCTACAGCCTGAAACATTAGCACTCAGGTCAAATGATCTGTGCTTCTATACATCTGATGGTGCTTTTATTTGCAAGGACTGTAAACTTTATGCCAACAGGCCTTTTGTTGTATGGTTGGAATTTATTTTGTTGTGATACAACATTTATGATGCTGCCAAAGGCTGCAGTAATTACGACGCTATTTTTGTATAGTGTAGGTTTATCTTAGTAATGTATTCGGCCGAAAGCTTCGTAGGAGCCCAACATGCCAACATTTGTCGGGCCCACTCCAATTGGGCTAAAAATGATTCTCGGCCGAAAGTTGCATGTAGCCCACTAAAAATATCTAGGCCTAAATCAGCATAAGCTTTCATATTTTTTTGGTAGGCCTGTGCCCATAGTGGGCCTTCAACAGGCCTAAACATAATTTGGGCCCTCAGTAATAATAGGCCGTTTACATGTGTAAATATCTCGAGCCCATAAAAAACATGGGCCTTTAATAGGCCGAAAGTAAGATTGGGCCCTGATTGTGCCAAATAACCCACTGGTCTTAGCAGGCCGAAATGGTGGCCCATTTACAATGCGGATCGTCCACAGGCCGAAATTCGGACAGGCCGTAAATGCACCGACCTACTACACGGGCCTTTAACAGGCTGGAAGTTCGATCGGGCTTGATTAGTGTCATTTTTATGTGGGCCGTTAGTAGGCCCGATGTGGCGTTGGGCCACATATGGCCCATGGATTTCTTCCGACGTTAACAGGCCGAAAGTCACAACAGGCTGAAAGTGGCCCAAATCTATAGTGGGCCTCTAACATGCCCAATGTCAGACATGGCCAAATATGACCCATAACCTTCACGGTCGTTTATGGGCCGAAAGTTTCAATGGCCTATAAATGGGCCCAAATGAAGCAGGACCTTTAACAGGCGAGAAACACACCGGGCCGTAATTCGGCCCAAATTCTTAGCGAGCTATTAACGGGCCAGAAGTGACCATGGGCCGGGATGGTGACAAGTTTAGGACGGGCCGTTGACGGGCTGATTTGACACTAGTCGTACGGGCCTTAACTGAGAATGTTGGGCCTTTATCTGGGCCAGCCCATTATGGTGTGCAAAATCTTGTGGGCCTTTAGCTGGGCCGGCCCATTATGGCCCGCTAAATCTTGTAGGCCTTTAGTTGGGCCGGCCCATTTAATCTTTATGGGCCACTTTTGGGCCGGTCCACGTGTCAACGTATCATAGGCGCATCTCGCCCATTGGATGAGTGACACCTGTGCCAACGCGAGCTGACACGTGGTTCCGTCGCCAATGAGAATTTTACACGTGGAAAATCGGCATTGATCATGGCTGTTAGCGGGTTATCGGATCCAAAACCGGACCCGATAGGTTAACGGTGTCCCGTTACGGTGGATGCCACGTGTCGGTCACCCTTGACGAAAGCACTTCTATGACGCGTGATTTATCCTCATGGAAGTGGACACTTCCGTGATGATAATTTTGGTAATGTCATGGAACACTTCTATGACAGCACAGGTATGACTACCTTGATTCTGTCATAAAATTGTCATGGATGTACGTGCATGACAGAAAACGTAACCTACTGTGACAAACACGTATCATCACGGAAGTGTATTTTTTGTAGTGCAAAGAGTTGTGGGCGATAATAGTCATACTGCTTACCACCAACGTCTTACTTGATTCGGTGGTATTGTTGGATGAAGCGGCCGGACCGACATTACATGACCGCGTTCATGAGACTGGTTCTACCGACGTGCTTTGCACACAGGTGGCTGGCGGGTGTCTGTTTCTCCAACTTTAGTTGAATCGAGTTTGACTACGGCCGGTCCTTGTTGAAGGTTAAAACAGCGTCTCACATATTTTGATTGCATGTGATGTTTATCTTTTATGCATCTTATTTTGCTTAGTACGGCGGTAGCATTATAAGATGATCCCTCACTAAATTTCAAGGTATAAGTGTTCTCCCTGAGTATGCACCGTTGTGACAGTTCGTCGTGCCGAGACACCACATGATGATGGGGTGTGTTAAGCTCTACGTTCGCATACAACGGGTGCAAGCCAGTTTTGCACACGCAGAATACTCGGGTTAAACTTGACGAGCCTAGCATATGCAGATATGGCGTCGGAACACTGAGACCGAAAGGTCGAACGTGAATCATATAGTAGATATGATCAACATAGAGATGTCCACCATTGAAAACTACTCCATCTCATGTGATGATCGTACATGGTTTAGTTGATATGGATTACGTGATCATTTAGATGACTAGAGTGATGTCTATCTAAGTGGGAGTTCTTAAGTAATATGATTAATTGAACTTAAATTTATCATGAACTTAGTCCTGATAGTATTTGCATATCTATGTTGTAGATCAATAGCTCGCGTATAGCTTCCCCATTTTATTTATGATATGTTCCTAGAGAAAACTAAGTTGAAAGATGATAGTAGCAATGATGCAGACTAGGTCCGTGATCTGAGGATTATCCTCATTGCTGCACAGAAGAGTTATGTCCTTGATGCACCGCTAGGTGACAGAACTATTGCAGGAGCACATGCAGACGTTATGAACGTTTGACAAGCTCGGTATGATGACTACTTGATAGTTTAGTGCACCATGCTTTACGGCTTAGAACCGGGAATTCAAAATGTTTTGAACGACATGGAGCATATGAGATGTTCCATGAGTTGAAATTGATATTTCACACTCATGCCCATGTTAAGAGGTATGAGACCTCTAACAAAGTACTTTGCCTACAAGATGGAGGAGAATAGCTCAGCTAGTGAGCGTATGCTCAGAATGTCTGGGTACTACAATCACTTGAATCAAGTGGGAGTTAATCTTCCAGATAAGATAGTGATTGACAGAGTTCTCTAGTCACCATCACCAAGTTACTATAACTTCGTGATGAACTATATATGCGAGGGATGACAAAAATGATTCCCAAGCTCTTCGCAATGCTGAAATCAGCGAAGGTAGAAATCAAGAAAAAACATCAAGTGTTGATGGTTAACAAGACCACTAGTTTCAAGAAAAGGGCAAGGGAAAGAAAGGGAAAACTTCAAAAGAATGGCAAGAAAGTTGCCACTCCCATGAAGAAGCCCAAAGCAAGATCCAAGCCTGAAACTGAGTGCTTCTACTGCAAAAGAAATGGTCACTGGAAGTGGAACTGCCCTAGATACTTGGCGGATAAGAAGGATGGCAAAGTGAACAAAGGTATATTTGATATACATATTATTGATGTGTACTTTACTAGTGTTTATAGCAACCCCTCCGTATTTGATACTGGTTCAGTTGCTAAGAGTAGCAACTTGAAATAGGAGTTGCAAGATAAATAGAGACTAGTTAAGGACGAGGTGACGATGTGTGTTGGAAGTAATTCCAAGGTTGATACGATCACCATCGCACACTCCCTCTACCTTCGGGATTAGAATTGAACCTAAATAAATGTTATTTGGTGTTTGGTTTGAGCATTAATATGATTAGATCATGTTTATTGCAATACGGTTATTCATTTAAGTCAGAGAATAATTGTTGTTCCGTTTATATGAATAAAACCTTCTATGGTCATACACCCAATGTGAATGGTTTATTGAATCTCGATCGTACTGATACACATATTCATAATATTGATGTCAAAAGATGCAAAGTTGATAATGATAGTGCAACATGTTTGTGGCACTGTCGTTTAGGTCGTATTGGTGTAAAGCGCATGAAGAAACTTCATGTTGATGGGCTTTTGGAATCACTTGATGCTTGCGAACCATGCCTCATGGGCAATATGACTAAGACTCTGTTCTCCGGAACAATGAAGCGAGCCACCGACTTATTGGAAATAATACATACCGATGTATGCGGTCAATGAGTGTTGAGGCTCGCGGCAGGTATCATTATTTTCTGACCTTCATAGATGATTTGAGCAGATATGGATATATCAACTTAATGAAACATAAGTCTGAAACATTTGAAAAGTTCAAAGAATTTCAGAGTGAAGTAGAAAATCATCGTAACAAGAAAATAAAGTCTACGATCTGATTGCAGAGGTGGATAGAGTTACGAGTTTGGTCTTTATTCGAAATAATGAGGAATAGTTTCGCAACTCACGCCACCTGGAACACCACAACGTAATGGTGTGTCCGAACGTCGTAACCGTACTTTATTGGATATGGTGCGATCTATGATGTCTCTTACCGATTTACCACTATCGTTTTGGGGTTATGCATTAGAGACAGCTGCATTCACGTTAAATAGGGCACCATCTAAATCCGTTGAGATGAGACTGTAAGAACTATGGTTTGGCAAGAAACCTAAGCTGTCGTTTCTTAAAGTTTGGGGTTGCGATGCTTATGTGAAAAAGCTTCAGCCTAATAAGCTCGAACCCAAATCGGAGAAGTGCGTCTTCATAGGATACCCAAAAGAAACTGTTGGGTACACCTTCTATCACAGATCCGAAGGCAAGATATTCGTTTCTAAGAATGGATCCTTTCTAGAGAAGGAGTTTCTCTCGAAAGAAGTGAGTGGGAGTAAAGTAGAACTTGATGAGGTAGTTGTACCTTCTCTCGAGTTGGAAAGTAGTTCATCACAGAAATCAGTTCCGCTGATGCCTACACCAATTAGCGAGGAAGTTAATGATGATGATCATGAAACTTCAGATCAAGTTACTACCAAACCTCATAGGTCAACCCGAGTATGTTCCGCACCAGAGTGGTACGGTAATCATGTTCTGGAAGTCATGTTACTAGACCATGACAAACCTACAAACTATGAGGAAGTGATGATGAGCCCAGATTACGTGAAATGGCTTGAGGCCATGAAATCTGAGATGGGATCCATGTATGAGAACAAAGTGTGGACTTTGGTTGACTTGCCCGATGATCGGCAAGCCATAAAGACTAAATAGGTCTTGAAGAGGAAGACGGACGCTGATAGTAGTGTTACTATCTATAAAGCTAGACTTGTCGAAAAAGGTTTTTGACAAGTTCAAGGTGTTGACTACGATGAGATTTTCTCACTCGTAGCGATGCTTAAGTCTGTCCGAATCATGTTAGCAATTGCCACATTTTATGAAATCTGGTAAATGGATGTCAAAACTACATTCCTTAATGGATTTCTTAAAGAAGAGTTGTATATGATGCAACCAGAAGGTTTTGTCGATCCTAAAGGTGCTAACAAAATGTGCAAACTCCAGCAATCCATCTATGGACTGGTGCAAGCATCTCGGAGTTGGAATATGCGCTTTGATAAGGTGATCAAAGCATATGGTTTTATACAGACTTATGGTGAAGCCTGTATTTACAAGAAAGTGAGTGGGAGCACTACAACCTTTCTGATAAGTATATGTGAATGACATATTGTTGATCGGAAATAATGTAGAATTTTTTGGAAAGCATAAAGGAGTGTTTGAAAGGAGTTTTTCAAAGAAATACCTCGGTGAAGCTGCTTACATATTGGGCATCAAGATCTATAGAGATAGATCAAGACGCTTAATAAGATTTTTCAATGAGTACATACCTTGATAAAATTTTGAAGGAGTTCAAAATGGATCACTCAAAGAAGGAGTTCTTGCCTGAGTTATAAGGTATGAAGTTGAGTAAGGCTCAAAACCCGACCACGGCAGAAGATAGAGAGAGAATGAAAGTCATTCCCTATGCCTCAGCCATAGGTTCTATAAAGTATGCCACATTGTATACTAGACCTATTGTGTACCTTGCCATGAGTTTGGCAAAGGGGTACAATAGTGATCCAGGAGTCGATCACTGGACAACGTTCAAAATTAACCTTAGAAGAGTAAGGAGATATTTCTCGGTTATGGAGGTGATAAAGAGTTCGTCGTAAAGAGTTATGTCGATGCAAGCTTTGACACCGATCTGGATGACTCTGAGTCTCAATCTGGATACATATTGAAAGTTGGAGCAATTAGCTAGAGTAGCTCTGTGCAGAGCATTGTAGACATAGAAATTTGCAAAATACATACGGATCTGAATGTGGCAGACCCGTTGACTAAACTTCTCTCACAAGCGAAACATGATCACACCTTAGTACTCTTGGGTGTTAATCACATAGCGATGTGAACTAGACTCTAGTAAACCTTTTGAGTGTTGATCACAAGGCAATGTGAACTATAGGTGTTAATCACATAAAAATGTGAACTATTAGTATTACATCACATGGCGCTGTGAACTAGATTATTGACTCTAGTGCAAGTGGGAGACTGAAGGAAATATGCCCTAGAGGCAATAATAAAGTTTTTATTTATATTTCCTTATATCATGATAAATGTTTATTATTCATGCTAGAATTGTATTAACCGGAAACTTAGTACATGTGTGAATACATAGATAAAATAGAGTGTCCATGGTATGCCTCTACTTGACTAGCTCGTTAATCAAAGATGGTAAAGTTCCCTGACCATAGACATGTGTTGTCATTTGATCAAGGGATCACATCATTAGAGAATGATGTGATGGACAAGACCCATTCGTTAGCTTAGCATAATGATCCTTTAGTTTTATTGCTATTGCTTTCTTCATGACTTATACATGTTCCTCTGACTATGAGATTATGCAACTCCCGAATACCGGAGGAACACCTTGTGTGCTATCAAACGTCACAACATAAATGGGTGATTATAAAAATGCTCTACAGGTGTCTCCGAAGGTGTTTGTTGAGTTGGCATAGATCGAGATTAGGATTTGTCACTCCGTGTATCGGAGATGTATCTCTGGGCCCTCTCAGTAATGCACATTACTATAACCCTTGCAACCAATGTGACTAATGAGTTAATTGCGGGATGATGCATTACGGAACGAGTAAAGATACTTGCCGGTAACGAGATTGAACTAGGTATGATGATACCGACGATCGAATCTCAGGCAAGTAACATATCGATGACAAAGGGAATGACGTATGTTGTTATGCGGTTTGACCGATAAAGATCTTCGTAGAATATGTAGGAGCCAATATGAGCATCCCGGTTCCGCTATTGGTTATTGACCGGAGATGTGTCTCGGTCATGTCTACATAGTTCTCGAACCCGTAGGGTCCGCACGCTTAACGTTCGATGACGATTTGTATTATGAGTTATATGTTTTGGTGACCAAAGTTTGTTCGGAGTCCCGGATGAGATCACGGACATGACGAGGAGTCTCGAAATGGTCGAGAGGTAAAGATTCATATATTGGATAGTTTTATTCGGACATCGAAAAGGTTCCGAGTGATTCGGGTATTTTTCTGGAGTACCGAGGGGTTACCGGAACCCCCAGGGGGAATACTGGGCCTAGATGGGCCATAGGGGAGAGGGGGGCATCCCACAAGGGGTGGCCGCGCCCCCTCCTTATAGGGAGTCCGAATTGGAATAGGGAGGTGGGCGCGCCCCCTTTCCTTCTCCTCTTCCTCTCCCTTCCCTCTTTCCCCATTCCAGAAAAAGGAAAGGAAATCCAACAACTAGGATTGGGATTCCTAGTTGGACTCCCCCCTTTGGCGCGCCCCCTAGGCCGGCCGCCTCCTCCCCTCCACAGTTTACCACCTTAGTCATATTGTCGTAGTGCTTAGGCGAAGCCCTGCGCGGATCACATCACCAACACCGTCGCCACGCCGTCGTGCTGACGGAACTCTCCCTCGACCCTCTACTGGATCAAGAGCTCGAGGGACGTCATCGTGCGGAACGTGTGCTGAACACGGAGGTGTCGTACATTCGGTACTTGGATCGGTTGGATCGTGAAGACGTTCGACTACATCGACCGCGTTAACTAACGCTTCCGCTTTCAGTCTACGAGGGTACGTGGACACACTATCCCCCTCTCGTTGCTATGCATCTCCCAGATAGATCTTGCGTGAGCGTAGGATTTTTTTTTGAAATTTCATGCTACGTTCCACAACACTTACGCTACTTGATGTGCCGTTTGAGGTTAGAAATAAGATCGATTCTTTGAGACACACCTATCTTTGGGTAGGTTGTGATAAAGTGGGTGGAGGCAAGTGCAAAGTCAATTGGTAGCTGGTTTGTAAGCCAAAATCTTGTGGTGGCCTGGGTATTCTTAATTCAGAGAAGTTTGCCACTGTGCTTCATATTTGTTGGCTCAGGTATGAACGGGTCGACCCCCCTAAGAGTTTGTTGGGTCTTGGGTTTCCATGTAAGACAATGACCCTGACATCTTTGCGGCGGCTACCAAAGTCATGGTGGGAGATGGGAACAAGGCTAAATTTTGGGATTCTCCTTGGCTACAGGGCATTAGTCTGGGAGACGTCGCACCCAAGATCTTCGAACTATCTCGCAAGAAGAACCGCCCAGTTAGCATGGCTATGTTCAATAACTCATGGGACCGCTAGATTGTCACATTCCTAGAATTGTTTGTAGATAGTTGCATCAGTGAGCATCATGCATCCTGTTAATTTCAAGAAACTGGAAATGGGGACATGTGAAAGCCTCAGAAATCATTTTTGAAAATGACCAAGATAAAAATTGCTTCAAATAAGTCCAAGAAAATGTTCCTGTGAATCTCTGGAAATATTGGCAAGGGATAAAATTCAAACCAATATTTTTAGAATCTCAGAAACAATTATTTTGGGCCTTTGAATTAATTCAATAAATATTTGAATTGGATCTATATTTATTATATAATAAATATATGTTCAATAATTCTGAAAATTGTTGTGTGGATTAGGATAAGTCCATTTAGTTCACACAATTATTTTTATGAATTTTGATATTGATTTGGTCTTAGAACTAAATCACAAACAGACTGCAAAAATAGAAAAGAGAAAACAAAATAGAGAAAGCAGAGACAGAGAAGAACTTACCTGGCAGCCCACTTACCTGTCCAGCTGGCGGCCCGGTAAGATAGCCGAGCGCACCAGGGGCAGAGGCGTCTTCCACCTCGCGCCAGTCGGACGCAGGGCGCGTGCTCGCTGCGCGCTGGCGACACGCCACGCGACCTCCTGCTTACGCCGCTTCCCCGACGCGGCTGTGAACGCCACGAGCCAGCCCCGTACCCCCTCACTCTCCTCCCGTGCCTTCCCTCTCCTCTGCTCGCGCCGCCGTGCACCGCCGCGGCCACAGCCACTCCCTCGCTCCCTCTCCGTCCCAGGTGTCTCCGCATTGCCGTCTTCGTCCTCTCCATCGAGTCACGTGGCGCCAGAAGCTCTGCTGCGCTGCCACCGCCGCCGTTTCCCTCGTCAGCCACCGAAGATCGTCGTCGTCGATCCGCCGCCCCGAGCCCACGGAGCTGCTCTTCAACCTCCCAGTGAGCTCCTTCACCGTCTCCCCTTATCCCCGTGGCATGTAGCTCGCCGTAGCATCTCTCTCCGCCGTGCCCGCAAGCTTCACGCCGCCGGCAAAGTCGTCACCGTGGCTAGAGCAAGCTCAGCTTGCCCCTGAGCACGTCATCGTGCTCGTGCTACTCCCAGGAGCCGAACTAGCCCACCCGTTCGTCCCACCGTGCACCACAACGCCGATTCCAAGCACTCCCGAACTCCGGCCGCCGCGCAAGTCGCTGCGACCGTCGACTTAGCCCACCGGAGCCGCTGCTGCGTGCACCACTCGACGCGGACGAGCCTCCCCGTCGCGTAGATGCCCTCCGCCGGCCATTTGGTCGCTGGAGGAGGAATCCCGAGCCCCTCCGCCGTCTCTGGCCTTGCCGGCGACGAGCGCCGGGTCAACTCCGGCGAGTTTGACCCAGGTTGACCCTGTTTGACTTCCCCCTGAGTCACTAACATGTGGGGCCAGCCCCTAACTAATTTCTAGTTTAGGATTAAATTAGTGTTAATTAACCCTGTCAATTAGTTGACCAGCTGACGTGTGGGGCCTAGCTGTCAGGTTTGACCTGGACCGAGCCGTTGACATGCTGACGTCACTGTGAGGTCATGCTGACGCAATAATTCCTTTCTGGAATTTAAATAAATCTTAAATAATTTATTATTTTCAAAAAATGCCCAAAACTTCTAAAAATCATATAAAATCAACCGTAGCTCAGAATGTAATGATTTATATATAAAAAATTATCAGAAAAATTCAATCTATCCATCTGTACTATTTTCATGCATGACAAACCAACCTATACCTGCTGTATAGATGAAAACACATAAAGGGCATTTAAAATGCTTAGGTTTGGAGTTGCATTTGAATCCTTGATTCAAATGAGCTCCATTGAACTTGTTGCTGTTGGCATTAGCACAAACAACATCACATATACATGCCATGTTCATGCATCATATTGTGCATTGCATTGATTATGTTTATTCTCTGTTTGCCGGTGTTGTTCCCCCTCGGTAGACGTATGTTCCGACGATGAGTTCGATGACACCGATGAAGATCTATACTATCTTCAGAAGTGCCAGGCAAGCAAAACCCCCTTGTTCATTCTGATACAAACCCACTCTCTCGCTTTTGCTCTCTTCTACTGCATTAGGACCACAAGCATTCAACTGTTACATGCTGCGGTAGTTGAACCCCTTTCCTCTGCATGACCTGTCATTGCCACAGTAAATAGATGAAACCCACTAGCATGAGTAGGAGTTGTTTGAGCCCTGATGTGCCTACTCATTCATGCTTGTTTGTCATGCCTGCTACTGCTTAGAGTTGAGTCAGGTCTGATTCATCGGGAATGAATTGGAAGGTGTGAACATGTCCTACTGATGGGAGCTAAGTGTGTGAACACAATTTGGTAAAGGTAGCGGTGAGAGGCCATGTAGGAGTACATGGTGGGTTGTCTTATTGAAACCGTCCTCAGTAACTGAGTTCTGTGTTTGGGATCCATGAACATCTACTACCACACATTGGGCTCCGGGCGCTCCAAGCTCTCTCGACTTATTAATCAACCTGATCTCTGTCCAGGAGTTGCAACTAGTTTCTGGTGTTTGTAGGTAGTGTTAGTAGTCTACCAAGTGGCACCCCGTACAGGTGGGCTTGGGACAAACAAGGCACAGCGGCACGGTGTACCAAGTGGCACCCAAATGGTGGGCTTGGGAACCCTGCTCACATCGTTTGGGGCCGTGAGCGACACCCCGGCCGGATCTCCTTGCGGATGGAACCCGAATAGGCGATAAACCTGGACTAGAGACTTGTGTGGTTAGTCAGGTCGTGGCTGACTCCCTCGCCAGGCTTCCGCTTGAAGGTTGCCGAGATACACGACGTGTACATGGTGGTAAGTGGCGAGAGCGTGTGTGAAGAAGTACACCCCTACAGGGTTAACATCATCTATTCGAATAGCCGTGTCCGCGGTAAAGGACTTCTGGGTTGCCTGTACAGTTCATAGACAAGTGAAAGTGGATACTCTAAAACTCGCAAGATAAGCGTGAGTGCTATGGATGGCCTTCTCGTAGGGAGACGGGAGCAGATCCATAGTGGTGTATTGTGATGGTGAATATGTGGACTCGTGTGCGCCACCTCAAAAGAGTTACCTGCAGTCATAGTTAGGATAGCCACTGAGTCAAAGCTGGCTTGCTGCAGTCAAACTCCACCACCCCCTTTGTTGATACTGATGCATATGTAGTTAGTTCTGATGTAAGTCTTGCTGGATACATTTGTACTCACGTTTGCCTATTTTATGTTTTGCAGAGAGACGTCAGTCCCGCTAGTAGTTCCGCGTGGATTTCGACGTTTAGCTTGTTACCTCAGCTACGATCTTGTACCCTTGGGAGGGTCTTGTAGATAGTGAGGCTTCTCAGCCTTCTTCATTTGTAGTTGTCTGTGCTCAGACAAGTTAAGCTTCCGCAAGTGCTTGTTGCTTGTATGCTCTGTATGTGGGGTCATGAGACCCATGTTTGTAATATCTCGCTCCTCGGAGCCTAATGAATAAATACTTTGAGTCGTAGAGTTTTGTTGTGATGCCATGTTGTATTTACACATATCGAGCATATTGTGTGTATGATTGAAATGCTTGGTATGTGTGGGATCCGACAACCTAGTTGTTTATCCTTGGTAGCCTCTCTTATGGGGAAATGTAGTCTTGTGCTTCCATGAGCCATAGTAGTCCGCTACAGCCCGGTTCACCGGAGTCCTGCTAGCCCAACACTACTGCTCCGGAACACTTGACTGGCCGGCATGTGATTCACTTCGTTCCTGTGTCTGTCTCTTCGGGGAAATGTAATGCGGTGACATCCGGAGTCCTGCCTAGCCTGCTACAGCCCGGGTTCCCGGAGTCCTGTTAGCCCAGTGCTACAACCCGGATTCGCACGCTACTGACCGACATGCTCGATGTTGATTCATGTATGCCTGTCCCCGTAAGTTAGTGCCACTTTGGGTTCACGACTAGTCATGTCGGCCCGGGTTCTCTATCATATGGATGCTAGCGACACTATCATATACGTGAGCCAAAAGGCGCAAACGGTCCCGGGCCATGGTAAGGCGACACCCGTGGGATACCATGCGTGAGGCCGCAAAGTGATATGAGGTGTTACATGCTAGATCGGTATGACTTAGAATCGGGGTCCTGACAGCTCTGGTATCAGAGCCTGATTGCCTGTAGGATTACCAAGCCAAACTGGTCGAAGTTGAGTCTAGAAATGCTTTAGTTATGTAAGGGAATGGATTGTGGAAAGGAATGTAAGGATCTTTTTACTCCTTTACCTTATGTCCTTCTGATCTGAGTCATCCTCTTCTTTTCTACGGGTATTAAGAACTAGGCTTTCTCTTCTGTCTATCAGGATCACGTGTTACTAATCTGTAGACTTATGGGATTGATGGACTCAAGCCTCAGTTCAGTTCCTACTACTTTCGTGTGTTGTTAGTTGATCTCAGAACCTTGATATTGTGACGTTGAGTGGTTATGCCACCATTTTGCAGGATGTCTTAAATCTTTCTGAGCATTTACAGCCGTTATGCTGTCTGAGTCATCCCAGGTTTCTAAATAATCTGATGCATTTGGAAATCCTTCCTCCCAGTTCCCGATGTCCTTTTGGGCCAGTTTAACCACACTAATCGGTGAGTTGAGGTACTCTGTTGCCTCGACATACATGTTCGAACTATTATTATGGCCATAGGTGTCTTAGAGAATCACCCAGTAATCTAGCAATGCTTTATATTCCTAGTGTGATGATTCTGGCCATTCTTCTCGAAAGCATCCCGTGATGTTATTAGTTAGTAGGTATTCTACTCCTGGGTTCTTGAACCCGAGATTCACCCTACTTACTTCTTGTTGATAGTGTTTGCTAGTTCCTTTAGGATATTAGTAACCTTTGCGATAGTCCTCGAGGTTCGTGGTATTTCCTTCTTCCAAATACCATGAACTGCTTATGGCAGAAGTTCTTTTGAACCAAAAGATCACAACCAGAGTGCTCTTGATGAGTTCTCCATTCTACATTGTGAATCTGCTAGTCATACCTTTCTGCATGGTTTATCTAGAAGAAATATGTTGAACTTGTTTGACATACTAAATCTATGCATCCGCAACTCAGAAAACCGTATGTTCCTTTGAGTTGTCTCTCTTTAATTGTATTCCGACCTTAGTCTATCAATTGTTGGTCAAGAGTAGTTGTGCATTCATGTTATCGATGCCTATTATTCTTGTGGCCCGTCAAGCCATTCTATTCCGGAATGACTTGGAGAAACAAACTCCAGTACCTTATCCATTTCTAGGATTGGGTCAAAGCAGTTGTATTCCACATATCAGAATGCCATCCAGATTTTGTTCTGTTCTACCCTGGAGTATTACCATCTTATGTCAAGAATGTCATGGGAATTGCACCATCTCTTATGAGTTCTTGACACAGTGATACTTCTTGCCATCATTGTTCATTCCTCGGTCCCTGTGTTGTTGTAACCGGAATGTCGACAGATGTATCGTGATGTGTGAAATCAATACTCCTTGCAACCTCGTTGCTTGGTAGTTAAAGGACAATAATTTCATTCTTAGTGTGTTGGTTATTTGAATCACCATACTAGGACTGATTGTGCTACCTAGTCCTTATTTTCGGTGCACTCTTCGATCAATGGGTTAGGATTGTGTCAATCCATCACTCTCTTGACCACATCGTCTTGCCTGAAAAGCAAGATTGTTCTCGAGCTTAGTAACATATCGGTGGTTCGTGATTCTCTGAATATCTTCTCGGAAGTATCACCAGGCTATTCCCTGACCGATATGCTGAGCTCGTGATCAAGTTGGTTCCTTGTAACCACCCCTTCTCCAAGAATCTGTGTTGGGTACCCCTGAGCTAGTTGGTTAAGCTGAACAACAACTTGGAGAGTTGCAGGATAAAAGCTGCCTGATTTAGTTCATTTTCAAAGGGATATCCTTGTGTTTGTGTGTGTTGAAGAAAGATGATATCTTCATTGATTGATCTTCGTGTTCAGCTAATGGACCTATCATCTTATCCAAACGTTGATTGAGTATGGGCTATCCTCAAATCAAATCAGAACCAACGATATTCGTAATGTTGTCTCACTCGTGGTTGACCCCTCGAGCATGCACCATTATATCCTTGGGTCTGCCCAGTGCTATCACCATGTTCACATAATTGTGGAACTCCAGTTATATGGAAATCCCAATGACTTGTTGTTGAGCCCATCAGCAGCATTTTATCTCGTCCATGATTCATGTTGAACATTAAATAGTGTTGGAAACTTTTTAAGCGTTGCCTTCGTGTTCCATTGATGAGGTATATGTTTGGATGAAAGAAGTGACTTCCTCTAGTTCATGTGCATTTGAAGCAAGTGGCCGCCGTGAATTCAAGAAAGTTTTTTTTTGCCTCCTATGGAATCGTCCGAAGTCAGTCACGCATGTGCGAAGTATTCTATGGTTTGATAGACTGATCATCTCCATCCCATATGTATTCCAAGCACACAAAGCCACTGATTGACTTGATCAAGGAAAAGAAGTTCCTTCTTATGACCCGGGCTTATACAAGGACTTCGCTCTCCGCAATGATGGTTCCCAATCAGAACTCAGTAGTGTTTCGTTGTAAGACTACTATGTGGTCATGCTTATCTTGGACAACGTGTTCACATGTATGTAGCTGAACCAGCTCATGTTTTGGAGCTTGCTATCGTAGTTCACTCCCCGAGAATCTCGCAACGCCATCTCGCCGAATTGTGTTGAAAACTTTCTTTTGAAGACATGTTGAGTCTGAAGTATCCTGTTACTAACCAGATCTGAATGTCAGGCAGATATGATGGTTGGAACATTCCCAACATTTGCATTTGTTCCTAGCTTGCACCGCCATTGTGCCAATTTCCCATGGGCTGCCCCTCTCAGTAATTGATGTCTAGGATCACCTTCAAAAGTGGACTTACCATGGGTCACATCCATTTCCGATGATACATAAAGATCATCCATTACATTGTCCTCTACAAGGTAGTCCGCATCATGCATTCTAATATGGGTATGCCATTTCTTCAAGCTCCTTCTCACGATCGTTTGTGTCTGTCTTAGGCCGGTACAAAGAGTTTCAATGATCTAGATATTAAAAGTAATTCTTTTGCCATTTAAGGGGATAATTCTATGAGCCGTTATGGGATCATGGTAATTGCTTCCTCGCTACTTTGAAACTGTCAAATTGTTTCTTCCGTCCCTCCTAATGCATGTTTTGCCTCTCAGCTCCAGAGATGTTTCTACGTCTCATTCCTTGAGTTGATCTTGTGATCCTTGTGATAATCCTAAGTTGCTCGAACCTCAAGAAGATCGATTCTTCTAAAATTCTCCCTTTCCTCTCGTTGTCATGTTCGATGAAGTTCTCAAAGCAAGACGTCGAGATCAAGATGATGCAATGAATCAACATCTTCGAGAAGGACAGTTGGATCTTGGAAATCTTGTTAGCTTGTGTCCCTCTGTCTTCTTACCTCATGCCTTGAATCTCGGGACGAGATTCTTGTTTAGTGGGGGTGAGTTGTCACAGCCCTAGAATTGTTTGCAGATAGTTGCATCAGTGAGCATCATGCATCCTATTAATTTCAAGAAACTGGAAACGGGGACATGTGAAAGCCTCAGAAATCATTTCTAAAAATGACCAAGATAAAAATTGCTTCAAATAAGTCTAAGAAAATGTTCCCGTGAATCTCTGGAAATATTGGCAAGGGATAAAATTCAAACCAATATTTTTAGAATCTCAGAAACAATTATTTTGGGCCTTTGAATTAATTCAATAAATATTCGAATTGAATCTATATTTATTATATAATAAATATATGTTCAATAATTCTGAAAATTGTTGTGTGGATTAGGATAAGTCCATTTAGCTCACACAATTATTTTTATGAATTTTGATATTGATTTGGTCTTAGAACTAAATCACAAACAGACTGCAAAAATAGAAAAGAGAAAACAAAATAGAGAAAGCAGAGAGAGAGAGAAGAACTTACCTGGCAGCCCATTTACCTGGCCAACTGGTGGCCCGGTAAGACAGCCCAGCCCACCAGGGGCAGAGGCGTCTTCCACCTCGCGCCAGTCGGACGCAGGGCGCGTGCTCGCTGCGCGCTGGCCACACGACACGCCACCTCCTGCTTCCGCCGCTTCCCCGACGCAGCTGTGAATGCCACGCGCCAGCCCCGTACCCCCTCACTCTCCTCCCGTGCCTTCCCTCTCCTCTGCTCTCTGTCCCGCCCGGACCCGAATGCGTCAGAGAGCGCCGCCGTGCACCGCCGCTGCCACAGCCAGTCCCTCGCTCCCTCTCCGTCCCAGGCGTCTCTGCCTCGCCGTCTTCGTCCTCTCCACCGAGTCACGCGGCGCCAGAAGCTCTGCTGCGCCGCCATCGCCGCCGTTTCCCTCGTCGGCCACCGAAGATCGTCATCGTCGATTCGCCGCCCCGAGCGCCTCCCCGAGCCCACGGAGCTGCTCTTCGACCTCCCAGTGAGCTCCTTCACCGTCTCCCCTTATCCCCGTGGCATGTAGCTCGCTGTAGCATCTCTCTCCGCCATGCCCGCGAGCTTCACGCCGCCGGCAAAGTCATCATCGTGGCTAGAGCAAGCTCAGCTTGCCCCTGAGCACGTCATCGCGCTCGTGCTGCTCCCAGGAGCCGAACTAGCCCACCCGTTCGTCCCACAGTGCACCACAACGCTGATTCCAAGCACTCCCGAACTCCGGCCGCCGTGCAAGTCGTTGCCGCCGTCGACTTAGCCCACCGGAGCCGCTGCTGCGTGCACCACTCGACGCGGACGAGCCTCCCCGTCGTGTGGATGCCCTCCGCCGGCCATTTGGTCGTCGAAGGAGGAATCCCGAGCCCCTCCGCCGTCTCTGGCCTTGCCGGCGACGAGCACCGGGTCAACTCCGGCGAGTTTGACCCGGGTTGACCCTGTTTGACTTCCCCCTGAGTCACTAACATGTGGGGCCAACCCCTAACTAATTTCTAGTTTAGGATTAAATTAGTGTTAATTAACCCTGTCAATTAGCTGACCAGCTGACGTGTGGGGCCCAGCCGTCAGGTTTGACCTGGACCGAGCCGTTGACCTGCTGACGTCACTATGAGGTCATGCTGATGCAATAATTCCTTTTTGGAATTTAAATAAATCTTAAATGATTATTATTTTCAGAAAATGCCCAAAACTTCTAAAAATCATATAAAATCAACCATAGCTCAGAATGTAATCATTTATATATGAAAAATTATCAGAAAAATTCAATCTATCCATCTGTACTAGTTTCATGCATGACAAACCAACCTAAACCTGCTGTATAGATGAAAACACATAAAGGGCATTTAAAATGCTTAGGTTTGGAGTTGCATTTGAATCCTTGATTCAAATGAGCTCCATTGAACTTGTTGCTATTGGCATTAGCACAAACAACATCACATATACATGCCATGTTCATGCATCATATTGTGCATTGCATTGATTATGTTTATTCTCTGTTTGCCGGTGTTGTTCCCGCTCGGTAGACGTATGTTCCGACGATGAGTTCGATGACACCGATGAAGATCTATACTATCTTCAGAAGTGCCAGGCAAGCAAAACCCCCTTGTTAATTCCGATACAAACCCACTCTCTCACTTCTGCTCTCTTTTACTGCATTAGGACAACAAACATTCAACTGTTACATGCTGCGGTAGTTGAACCCCTTTCCTCTGCATGACCTGTCATTGCCACAGTAAATAGATGAAACCCACTAGCATGAGTAGGAGTTGTTTGAGCCCTGATGTGCCTACTCATTCATGCTTGTTTGTCATGCCTGCTACTGCTTAGAGTTGAGTCGGGTCTGATTCATCGGGAATGAATTGGAAGGTGTGAACATGTCCTACTGATGGGAGCTAAGTGTGTGAACACAATTTGGTAAATGTAGCGGTGAGAGGCCATGTAGGAGTACATGGTGGGTTGTCTCATTGAAACCGTCCTCAGGAACTGAGTTCTGTGTTTGGGATCCATGAACAGCTACTACCACACATTGGGCTCCGGGCGCTCCAATCTCTCTCGACTTATTAATCAACCTGATCTCTGTCCAGGAGTTGCAACTAGTTTCTGGTGTTTGTAGGTAGTGTTAGTAGTCTACCAAGTAGCACCCGTTACAGGTGGTCTTGGGACAGACTAGGCACAGTGGCACGATGTACCAAGTGGCACCCGGATGGTGGGCTTGGGAACCCTGGTCACATCGTTTGGGGCCGTGAGCGACACCCCGGCCGGATCTCCTTGCGGATGGAACCCGAATAGGCGATAATCCTGGACTAGAGACTTGTGTGGTTAGTCAGGTCATGGCCGACTCCCTCGCCAGGCTTCCGCTTGAAGGTTGCCGAGATACACGACGTGTACATGGTGGTAAGTGGTGAGAGCGTGTGTGAAGAAGTACACCCTTGCATGGTTAACATCATCTATTCGAATAGCCGTGTTCGCGGTAAAGGACTTCTGGGTTGCCTGTACAGTTCATAGACAAGTGAAAGTGGATACTCTAAAACTCGCAAGATAAGCGTGAGTGCTATGGATGGCCTTCTCGTAGGGAGACGGGAGCAGATCCATAGTGGTGTATTGTGATGGTGAATATGTGGACTCGTGTGCGCCACCTCAAAAGAGTTACTTGCAGTCATAGTTAGGATAGCCACTGAGTCAAAGCTGGCTTGCTGCAATCAAACTCCACCACCCCCTTTGTTGATACTGATGCATATGTAGCTAGTTCTGATGTAAGTCTTGCTGGGTACATTTGTACTCACGTTTGCCTATTTTATGTTTTGCAGAGAGACGTCAGTCTCGCTTGTAGTTCCGCGTGGACTTCGACGTTTAGCTTGTTACCTCAGCTACGATCTTGTACCCTTGGGAGGGTCTTGTAGATAGTGAGGCTTCTCAGCCTTCTTCATTTGTAGTTGTCTGTGCTCAGACAAGTTAAGCTTCCGCATGTGCTTGTTGCTTGTATGCTCTGTATGTGGGGTCATGAGACCCATGTTTGTAATATCTCGCTCCTCGGAGCCGGAATAAATACTTTGAGTCGTAGAGTTTTGTTGTGATGCCATGTTGTATTTACACATATCGAGCATATTGTGTGTATGATTGAAATTCTTGGTATGTGTGGGATCCGACAACCTAGTTGTTTATCCTTGGTAGCCTCTCTTATGGGGAAATGTAGTCTTGTGCTTCCATGAGCCATAGTAGTCCGCTACAGCCCGGTTCACCGGAGTCCTGCTAGCCCAGCACTACTGCTCCGGAACACTTGACTGGCCGGCATGTGATTCACTTCGTTCCCGTGTCTGTCCCTTCGGGGAAATGTCACGCGATGACATCCGGAGTCCTGCCTAGCCTGCTATAGCCCGGGTTCCCGGAGTCCTGTTAGCCCAGTGCTACAGCCCGGATTCGCACGCTGCTGACCGTAATGCTCGATGTTGATTCATGTATGCCTGTCTCCGTAAGTTAGTGCCACTTTGGGTTCACGACTAGTCATGTCGGCCCGGGTTCTCTGTCATATGGATGCTAGCGACACTATCATATACGTGAGCCAAAAGGCGCAAACGGTCCCGGGCCATGGTAAGACGACACCCGTGGGAATACCGTGCGTGAGGCCGCAAAGTGATATGAGGTGTTACATGCTTGATCGGTGTGACTTAGAATCGGGGTCCTGACACAGATTGACACTCACCAAGGCTTGTCAATGGAGCACATCCGGGAGTTTGTCACCCTTTGGGAAAAGTTCACTCATATTTGCCTCATCCAAGGAATTTAGGACACCATTACTTGGAAATTCCCTGCTAATGGGGAGTGCTCGACGTCCTCTGCGTAAGGACTGGTGGATCGATATGGCTAGCATGAGGGGCCAACACTGGAAGTCCATCTCCTCCTTGATGATGCTTTGTTACGTGGGATGCTAGAGTCGTTCGCAACCTTAGTGCCCCGATGATGGTGATTATCTCAAAGATCAAGGAGGAGGCCAGGCTTTGGGCCTTGGCTGGGGCTACACAATTGAGTATTGTAATGTCGCGAGAGTATTTGTTTTGTTTCCCTGCTTGGCGTGTTTTGTCTAAATCTTCTTCTTTAATCAATGAAAATGGCAGTCTTTTGTCTTGTTTCAAAAAATACATATAATAAACCACCACATCGATTCTTTCCATGCCCTATGTAGATGCCCCCTGGCTATGTCTCTCTAGCGAGCAATGGACAAGTGTTGGTCAATCCCGGATGTTGAAAAGGTGATGAATACCGGGCCAGAATGGATATTCCATTTTTTTAGAAAGGAGGCATCTGCCCGGCCTTAAACTGAGGCCCTTAGAGTACAAACCAGGTTCAAGCACAGTAAAGCGGAGAAACGAAAAAGGGATACATGGCCAAAGCCAGCTAACGCGACGCAGCGCGTTTAAGCAGCAAAAGAGATTAAGGCTGTCGAGGTAGCTGGAGACGTCAACGTCAGTGTTCGCTTTTAGGTCGCTCTCCGAAGCTCAGTGCACCTTGCCCGCACTCTTGTGACGAGCTCCTCCACGTGCCCTCTGTCCTGTGGCCTTGCCAACAATTTCCACAGCTGCAGGAAAGACACCAATTTGTATAATAGGTCAGCCGGATGTCGAATGAATTGCCCCTCAATCAAAGCTTTATTTCTAGTAGTACACAAGGCCCAAGATATGGCCCCAAATCCGACCCACGCCATTCTTCTATCTCACCCAACCGTACTAGATGCAAGGCGGTAAAAGGCAGTGAAGTCACCCGGGTTCCAAGAACAACCTGTCGCCCCTCTAATTTTGCTCCACACAAATCTGGCCATAACACATCGGAACAAGATATGGTCTCGGTCCTCACTCTCACCACACCAAACGCATTTCCCATCACCTGGTCCCCTTCGCTTTTGAACTTGATCACCACTCATAATCATGTTACGCGCAACTTGCCATAGGAAGATCTAGATTTTGGCTAGGATCTGCGCCTTCCATATACCAGACCAAAGGACCTCATCCTGCTCAAGGTGATGTGCACCTCCTGCAGAGTGTCTCGTAGACTATCCCATTCTATAGCTTGTAACGGCCCAAGGGGACGGCAGAAGTGTGGGGCCCAGTGATCATGCAACGACATATCGGCAACCCGGGTGTTTGGTTTGTCTGTGATAGCATACATGAGCGGGTACGTGTTCATAAGAGCATCCTCACCCAACCACCGGTCAGACCGAAAGCAAGCTAAGTTGCCATTGAGGACCTTATATTTTGTACCTAACCGGAGGAGTGGTTGGACTTTCTTAATGTCCCTCGCAAATTGTGAGAGTTTTGTGCTTCTCCGAAATTCCATCCGCCCCACCGAAAGGTATTTCCTTCTAAATATATCAAGCCATAAGCCCCCTTGGCCTATAAGAATTATCCATGCCCATTTCGTCATTAGGCACCAATTCACAATCTTGGTGTTGATAACCCCCAATCCTCCCACCTCCTTAGGTCGACAAATATCCTCCCAACTGACCATATGGTACTTCTGTTTTTGGAGCTCTTTGGCCCAAAAAGATCGAGATCTCACCCTATTCAACTTGACATGCACCCCATCCTGGAGGAGGTAAAAGCCCATAACAAACATGGGGATGTTTTTCAGGCAATCATTTACTAAGACCAGCCTCCCTCCAAATGCCAAAAGTTTACCCTACCACGGTCGCCGCTCCTGCCCGAGCGCCCGCTCGCCCGAGCGCTGCCTCACTGGCGCGCGCCCCGTCCTCGCCCGATCTCCGCCCGCCGGCCTTGCCGAGCTCCTCCGCCCTCCTCGCCGTTCGCCGACAGCCGCCCGCGCCTCCCCGCGGCCTCGCCGGCGACCGCCGCCGCCGTCCCCGACCTCCGCCGTCGCCGGAGTTGCCTCGTCCCGGATCCGGCCGGGCTGTACCAGATCCACCAGCCCGCCGATCCAAACGGCCGCCTCGTCCCGCACCACTCCGTCCCGGATCCCGCCGTCCCGTTGACTTTTTCCGAGAGGGGTATATTTTCTAAGTCTCGAAATTGTTGCATTATGTTGCCCTGTTCATCATGCCATAACTTCGTGCTTGGTGCTCCGATTCATGCATATAATATATGGAAATGTTCATTGTGAGATGCTCTTCATTTTGTTCCACTGTTCCATGCTTGTTTGAGTCCATCTTGATGCCCTAATCATCGTTGCAAGACTGCTATGTGATGTTGTCTGCTGTAGTTTAACAGATCTTGCTCATTTATCATTTTTGTATCTTTTTGTGTAATTTTCTTTTGAGCATGATGTCTACATGTGTTATGGGATACGATATTCCATATTTGCTGTGGTGCAATCTACTCTTCATGATATACCATGTATTGATTGTTACAAGCTTGCAAAGTAGCCTTCGTGATGTTGCTGATTTCTGTGACAGTCATTTCTGCTAAGTCTGTAGCTGTAACATTGTGATGCCATGTTAACCTGCTGTCACCATGAGTTCTATGCATAATCTGGAGATGTTCACTAATGATGTTTTGTTCACATGTTATGCGCTATCCATCCATGCCCTTTTTTTGCATTTATAGCCTGCTGTAGCTTGTTGTTACCTTGCTCTCAATTTGCTAAATAATGTTGTTGTCAGCCTGTAAACATGAAGTTCAGTTTTGACATGTGTTTTGCTAGTGATACATGCATCCTATGAACTTGATCTTGCCATTCTTAGGTTCATAATTATGCCATCTTACTGTTGGATGCTTTCACATGCCATGAAATGTTTTGTGATGAGTGATTTGAGCTCGCAAAGATGTCTTCATAATTCTGTTTATGCCATGCTCAGTTTTGAAACTTGCTATGTTTACATGGGTTCCATCATATCTTCTGTGCCATTTTGGCTCGTGATCAGTAAGGGACTTTTGTTCTATGCAATTAGTATATTCATGCCATGCCTTTGGTTGCTATGATCTGTTCCTGTAGCCTGTTGTTTGCTAGGTCTAAACTTAGCAACCTGATGTTATTTCTGCCATGCCCAGAGTTTTTCTGCTAAGTCTGTGAACTGTTATTATTCGCAATCTTGCCATGTCCTTTTGAGCATGTTATAGTGTTTTCTGGAGATAGATCATTGTTCATGTTTTCTCATGCTTTACCGGTACATCATGTCCATGCCTTTTGTTTTCATGTTGAGGTGCTGTAACATATTGTTTTGATGCTTGCAAGATACCTAGTTGCTGTTTTGGACAGATTGTTGCTATATCTTGTTTGGTGTGTATGTGTTGAACCGTTGCTCCGTTTTGAGTGTGCTCTATATGAAACTTGGTTAGAATTGCATGTAGTATCATATTATCATGTTTCATCCATGTTTTGAGTGTGTTTGCTTGATGTTTGAATGCATTTTGCATCAATGCCATGTTTAATTTGTTTTGCTCATATCTTCTAGGCCGTAGCTCAGAACTAAATGAACTTTATATGTAACTTGACTAGAATTTCGTGTAGATCATCTTGGTGCATTTTAACTTGCTGTTTAACAACTTGAACATAAGGTTTATTCAGATCTGGATCAATTTCGAAATTTGCATATGGGGACTTACCGGAATTGTCATATGTTGTTTCCGGCCTCATTTAAACTTGCTTTGATGTGTTGCTCTTGTATGCATCATCTCTTGCCATGAGTAGCTTCATGTAGCTTAGTCATGCATCCGGCTTGGTTGAGCATCATGCCTTGTTCATGTGTGGTGTGTTTACCATGTTGTGTGCTTCTTCTCGATAGTTCCCGTTTCGTTGCGATCGTGAGGATTCGTTCGTCTACGCTTGGTTCGTCTTCGTGGCTTCATCTTCTTCATGGACTCGTTCTTCTTGGTAGAGGGATTTCAGGCAAGATGACCGTAACCTTGGATCTCATTACTATCATTGCTATGCTAGTTGCTTCGTTCTATCGCTATGCTGCGCTACCTATCACTTGCTCTTCAAGCCTCCCAAATTGCCATGTCAGCCTCTAACCTTTTTCACCCTTCCTAGCAAACCGTTGTTTGGCTATGTTACCGCTTTGCTCAGCCCCTCTTATAGCGTTGCTAGTTGCAGGTGAAGATGAAGATTGCTCCATGTTGGATTATGTTTATGTTGGGACATCACAATATCTCTTATATAATTAATGCAACTATATACTTGGTAAAGGGTGGAAGGCTCGGCCTTATGCCTGGTGTTTTGTTCCACTCTTGCCGCCCTAGTTTCCGTCATACCGGTGTTATGTTCCTTGATTTTGCGTTCCTAACGTGGTTGGGTGTTATGGGGACCCCTTAACAGTTCGCTTTGAATAAAACTCCTCCAGCAAGGCCCAACCTTGGTTTTACCATTTGCCTACCTAAGACTTTTTCCCTTGGGAGTCGCGCTCCCGAGGGTCATCTTTATTTTACCCCCCCCCCCCGGGCCAGTGCTCCTCTGAGTGTTGGTCCAAACTAGAGCCCTTTGCAGCGCCACCTTGGGGAAACTTGAGGCCTAGTTTTACTTGTACGGATTGCTCATCCGGTGTGCCCTGAGAACGAGATATGTGCAGCTCCTATCGGGATTTGTCGGCACATTCGGGCGGCTTTGCTGGTCTTGTTTTACCATTGTCGAAATGTCTTGTAAACCGGGATTTCGAGACTGATCGGGTCTTCCCGGGAGAAGGAATATCCTTCGTTGACCGTGAGAGCTTATAATGGGCTAAGTTGGGACACCCCTGCAGGGTATAAACTTTCAAGAGCCATGCCCGCGGTTATGTGGCAGATGGGAATTTGTTAATGTCCGGTTGTAGAGAACTTGACACTTGACTTAACTAAAACGCATCAACCGCGTGTGTAGCCGTGATGGTCTCTTTTCGGCGGAGTCCGGGAAGTGAACATGGTTTCTGGGTTATGTTTGACGTAAGTAGGAGTTCAGGATCACTTTTTGATCATTGCTAGCTTCACGACCATTCCGTTGCTCCTCTTCTTGCTCTTATTTGCGTATGTTAGCTACCATACTTGCTTAGTCGCTGCTGCAACCTCACCACTTTACCCTTTCCTTACCCATTAAGCTTTGCTAGTCTTGATACCCATGGTAATGGGATTGCTGAGTCCTCGTGGCTCACAGATTACTACAACACCAGTTGCAGGTACAGGTTTTGCGATGATCATGACGCGAGAGCGATGTTTCTTGTTTTGGAGTTTTTCTTCTGCTTCTTCTTCGATCAGAGGATAGGTTCCAGGTCGGCAGCCTGGGCTAGCAGGGTGGATGTCGTTTGAGCTTCTGTTTATGTTTCATCCGTAGTCGGATGTTTTTCTCATGTATATTGATGTATTCTTGCAGCATTTGTATGCCTTGTATGTATCCCCATCTTTTATGTAATGTTGATGTAACGATATCCACCTTGCAAAAGCGTCTTCAAGATGCGCTTCTATCCTTGGTGGGACCTTCGAGTTCCTTTAGGATAGGGTCGCATCTTGGGCGTGACATCCACCCTTGCCGCTGTTTTATCTACTACAGGCTGAAACTCAGCGATTTGAAGGGCTCTTGCTGAGATTGGCATACCTAAATATTTTAAGGGGATAGACCCCAGCTCGCAGTTCATCATATGCGCCGCCCTAAGTTGGGATTCCAAGTTCCCACCTGTGACAAAGGCTTCGCTCTTGTCAAAATTAATTTTGAGGCCCGACATCCTCGAAGCACACAAGCAGGAACTTTAGGTTAATAATCTCCCTCTCAGAGTTTTTAATAAAGATAAGAGTGTCGTCCGCATATTGTAGATGAGATATCCCTCCCGGTATGATGTTGATGGCTAGCCCACATATGTGTCCTGCCGCCTTAGCATGATCAAGAATTCCAGCCAACGCATCGACAATGATATTAAATAAAAGAGGGGATATAGGGTCGCCTTGTCTAACTCCCCTCTTGTTTCTAAAGTAGGATCCAATGTGTCCATTATTGTTAACCGCCGTTTGTCCCCCTCTCACAAGTTGGCGCATCCAACTGATCCATAGTGGGTCAAAGCCCTTTTCTCTAAGCACCTCCTCAAGGAACTCCCATCTTACCCTATCGTATGCTTTCTCAAAGTCAATCTTAAGGATAAACACCTCTTCCTTAGTTGCCCGAATCTCATGGAGCACTTCGTGTAAGACAGCAACACCATCTAAGATAATTTGCCCTTTAATAAAGGTTGTTTTTGATTTATCAATCACCTTATGTGCCACCGGAGCCAGGCGTGATGAAAACCCTTTCGCCAAGAGCCTGAAGCTCACATTAATGAGTGTAAGAGGGCGGAATTGTCTGATATTGTCCGCACCCTGGACTTTCGGAATAAGAGCTAGCACCCCATAATTTAGTCGTTTCACGTCGATCCTTCCCAACGTAAATTCATGAACCAGAGTTGCAAATTGGGGTCCCACTAGTTTCTAGAATTTCTTATAGAATGCAACCGGGAATCCATCCGGGCCTGGGGCCGTGTTAGACTGCATATCCATAAGGTTATGCGTTATCTCTTCAAGGGAGAATGGACGGATCAGTACTTGGTTGTCACTTAAAGACACTCTCCTTGTACCAGCCCACATGTTCGGGCCCAAAGATGCTGCACCCCCCGATGTGGATCCCAATAACTCCCTATAGAATCCGTCAATATGTGTCTGCAAATCTGCTTCATTGGTGATCACATTATCCCCCTCTCTTAGACATGTAATCGTACATCTACGCTTTCTACCATTTGCTACAGCATGGAAAAACTCCGTACTCGCATCCCCTTAAGAATCCAGCGCTGCTGGCCTCTTTGTTGTCAGTACATATCCTCACATGTAAGGATAAATACCATTTCATCCTCGGCGGCATATCTTCTTGCCCATTCTTCATTAGATAGGCCCATGGTATCTGCTCTTGCATCCAGTTCCCTAATTTCACTCATCAAATTCTCTTTCCGAGTCCTAAGATGGCTCCCCACATTGGCGCCCTACCCTCTCAGGTGATGTCGCGATCTACAGATGCAATGTTGCCATTGATCTAATACGTCACAAAGGGGCCCGTAACGGTGCGGTCTATTGGCCCTCGCCTCCAGCTAGATGTGGGTCATTCTCTCGAAAAAGCCCGGTTGAAGCAGCCACTGGTGTTCAAAAAAGAAGCGCCTTGGTGGCTTCTTGATCTCCTCTCCCGAGTTGAGAATTAAGGGGCAGTGATCCGACCCCAACCGTGTCTCGGCCACTAGGGAGCAAGTCGGGAATTTTGATTCCCACTCAGTCGAGATAAAAACACGGTCAAGCACACAGCTGATTGGGCAATCCTGGTTATTTGTCCAGGTGAAACGCGCCCCTGAACATTGGAGTTCAACAAGCTAGAGATCCGCCACCCAATTATTGAAAACGTCTACAAGGCCTTGATTATTCACCCGCTGGTTACTTTTCTCCTATGCCCCCCTTATAAGATTGAAATCCCCACCAATCACTAGTGGGTTCAGCGAGGAGTTTGCTTTATGATAGATTTCCCTCAAGAAATCAATCGATCTTGAATGCCCCGCTGGCCCATAGACAACCAGGAGCTCCCATTTGAGGTTATTGTTCTTTTGGATCATCTCAGCACCCAGGAAAAATCCCCCCCTAGAGAAATGAATATCGTCAAAAGTTTCGCTGTTGAGACCCAAAAAGATCCCACCCGATCGCCCCTTGGCTGGCACCCACTCCCAAGGAAAATCTATGGCCCCTCCCAGGGAATCGACCTCTGCCTCCGAGTAAGACGATCGTATCGTTTCTTGCAGCCCCACAAAGTCGAGATGCTGCTCCCTGATGTACTCGATAAGTTGGCATCGACGATCTTGCTGGCCAAAGCCCCTGAGGTTCCAAAAGATGCCTTTCATTGGTCTCCCAAGGGGGCCCAGGCCCCCGTCCCTTCTTGTAGTGGCAGCTGGAGCTCAAGGGTCAGGCGGCCCCTGCCGCGGCCCCGACCCCGGCCACCTCCGCGACCTCTGCCCCGACCCCAACCTGAGGCGCCCTGGGTCGAGGAAGTTTCCGTCTCCCTGGCAGCATCCCCCAACTCCAAGGCGCGGGCTTCGGCGAGGGCCTCAGCCTGGGCCGTTCGGGCTAGATCCCGGCGAGCAATGGCCTCGGCGATGGCAGCTTGCGCCTCCTCGTGAGCATGGAAGCTATCAATGATCTCCAAGGGAGAATTCTCCTCCGAACCCAACACCACATTGCTATCTTTAGCCACCCTCAACAAATGTGCATTGGTAGCCAAAGAAAGGACCTTAAAGGACGACATTGAGCGACTAACAGGCTTGGAAGTGATACCTTGAATATGCTTGCCGACCTTAAGGGTCATTGCCTTCTCCATCATCTTCGACGCCTTGGAAGAAACCACCCTGGTGCTCGTCCTAGCCGCGCGCATTGGGGAGGAGGGTTTTGCATCGGTCCTTGGTCGCGTAGGGGTCTGGAGCCGCTCCCCCTCATCTCGAATCGCCTCAAATGCAGCCACACATTCTTCCACCGGCATTAGGTTTTCAATGAAGTCCTCTCCCTCAAATCGGTCTGTCAGCTGCACTGGATCCACTCCCGAAGCTCTCCCCCTGGCAGCCCCTGCTGGAGAAGGCGTGATGAAGGCCGCCGAGCGCAGCGGAGGGGATGAGCAGGGGGTATCTGAGCGAGGGGAAGAGGTAGCGCTAGGGATGGGGGAGTCGGCGGCCGTGATGCCGGAGACAACCGGACGCAAACCCCCGCGATCCCGCACCGGAGAGACCTCTTGAACCTCCTCCGCGATTGTAGAAGCCTTGAGCAGAGCGACCGTTGACATGTTAGACCCGTACTAGTCCACCCCAATAGGCGTCTCGCCCATCTCCTGTCGCAGCATACGCGACGTGTCCACCGGAGGCAGGCGCACAGCCGGCATAGGTTCCACTGAGGTATCATAAAGCACCACATCAGGGACGCAGAGAGGTGGTTGGCGCCCTGACACTCCTGAGGAAGCCACCACCGTTGAATTGTCACCCTCGGTTGCTTTCCCTGATTTAGCGCCCGCCGCATCCCAGTCATGTGTGTTCAAACTTGGCGCCGAGTCATCCGTTCCATCTCGGTCCTCATCCATCTGATCCGTGCGAGGGCGAGGGGGGTGGAGGAGGCGAATGGTGGGCAAGAGGGCGCCAACCTCACGCTCCACCCTCATCATGAAACCGTGCTAGCCGCGAAAGATTTCAAAGAGCCCATTGATTGTGGACGGGTCACGGCACCAATTTTTGGCCCGGACAGGAGCACCCCGAAGCCAACCCATGTCAGGCCGAACGATGGAGAGGTCATCAATAACCACAACCTTGCCCACGACCCTCAGGAACTCTTTCAGAAGCGGGGCCTGTCGAAGCTTGTCTGGGATCCCAGTCACTCTCACCCACCATTCCTGGAAGTTAGAGAGAGCGTGGGCTTCGCTAAACGGCTCACCCACCTCGGCCTTGTGTTCACTGATTGGGAGGGTGATGGTACCACTTTTCTTGGCCATCCGCAGTACATCCTTGGATGGGTACACCACAGAGAAGCAGTTCTTGCGTACTTCAGTCACTTGCCAATCCCAATCCGAGTCCCACATATCATTCAGATCCACGCGGAGGGATTCTTCAGAAGCTTCTCCTACTGTGAAAACCACGGAGGCAGCATTTGCAGGCAGTTGAATCTCCTCTTCCACGCCTCCTTCTAGCAGGTAAAAGCCTTGTCCTTTCACCCCGAAACCATACATCACCAGCTCAGGTTTGGCCTAGCGAGCCGGACACTGATTCGAGGTGTGCCCCTCCTGTTTGCACACAAACCACAACGGCTCGAACTCACACATGATCTGAAAGTGGCCCTTGCGCCCACATTTGAAGCAGAGCACATCAGAAATGTCTCCAGCCGCTTGACGCTGTGGTTGCCAAGACGGAGCCCCAGGCCCGTCCCAGGAGCGCCGATTCCCCTCTCCACCACCATGGCTTCGGTCGCCACCACTCACGCACCACCCGAGCCCGCGCACTGCGCCTGCTGGCGGCCCGACGGCCGCCGCTGGCTTTGCGCAGGGGGCAGGCCCGGGGGAGGTGGGGGAAACTTGTTGGAAATATGCCCTAGAGGCAATAATAAATGGTTATTATTATATTTCTATGTTCATGATAATAGTCTTTTATTCATGCTATAATTGTATTGTCTGGAAATCGTAATACATGTGTGAATACATAGACCACAACCTGTCCCTAGTAAGCCTCTAGTTGACTAGCTCGTTGATCAACAGATAGTCATGGTTTCCTGACTATGGACATAGGATGTCACTGATAACGGGATCACATCATTAGGAGAATGATGTGATGGACAAGACCCAACCTAAGCATAGCATAAAAGATCGTGTAGTTTCGTTTGCTAGAGCTTTTCCAATGTCAAGTATCTTTTCCTTAGACCATGAGATCGTGCAACTCCCGGATAGCGTAGGAGTGCTTTGGGTGTGCCAAACGTCACAACGTAACTGGGTGACTATAAAGGTGCATTACGGGTATCTCCGAAAGTGTCTGTTGGGTTGGCACGGATCGAGACTGGGATTTGTCACTCCGTGTAAACGGAGAGGTATCTCTGGGCCCACTCAGTAATGCATCATCATAATGAGCTCAATGTGACCAAGGCGTTGGTCACGGGATCATGCATTGCGGTACGAGTAAAGAGACTTGCCGGTAACGAGATTGAACAAGGTATTGGGATACCGACGATCGAATCTCGGGCAAGTAACATACCGATTGATAAAGGGATTGCATACGGATTGATTGAATCCTTGACACCGTGGTTCACCCGATGATATCATCGTGGAACATGTGGGAGCCAACATGGGTATCCAGATCCCGCTGTTGGTTATTGACCGGAGAGGCGTCTCGGTCATGTCTGCATGTCTCCCGAACCCGTAGGGTCTACACACTTAAGGTCCGGTGACGCTAGGGTTGTAGAGATATATGTATGCGGAAACCCGAAAGTTGTTCGGAGTCCCGGATGAGATCCCGGACGTCACGAGAGGTTCCGGAATGGTCCGGAGGTGAAGAATTATATATAGGAAGTCCAGTTTTGGCCACCGGGAAAGTTTCGGGGGTTATCGGTATTGTACCGGGACCACCGGAAGGGTCCCGGGGGTCCACCGGGTGGGGCCACCTGTCCCGGAGGGCCCCGTGGGCTGAAAGTGGAGGGGAACCAGCCCCTAATGGGCTGGGGCGCCACTTTGGGCCTCCCCCCCATGCGCCTAGGGTTGGGAACCCTAGGGGTGGGGGGAGTTCCCCCTTGCCTTGGGGGGCAAGGCAACCCCTTCCCCCCTTGGCCGCCGCCCCCCCCCCCTTGGAGATCCCATCTCCAAGGGCTGCGCACCCCCCTTGGGGGCCTATATAAAGGGGGGGAGGGAGGGCAGCACACTACAGCCTTTGGCGCCTCCCTCCTCCCCTGCAACACCTCTCTCTCTCGCGCAGAAGCTCGGCGAAGCCCTGCCGGAGAGCCGCTACATCCACCACCACGCCGTCGTGCTGTTGGATCTCCATCAACCTCTCCTCCCCCCTTGCTGGATCAAGAAAGGAGGAGACATCGCTGCACCGTACGTGTGTTGAACGCGGAGGTGCCGTACGTTCGGCACTCGGTCATCGGTGATTTGGATCACGGCGAGTACGACTCCGTCATCCACGTTCATTGGAACGCTTCCGCTCGCGATCTACAACGGTATGTAGATGCACTCCCTTCCCTCGTTGCTAGTAGACTCCATAGATGCATCTTGGTGAGCGTAGGAAAATTTTAAAATTATGCTACGATTCCCAACAGTGGCATCATGAGCCAGGCCTATGCGTAGTTACTATGCACGAGTAGAACACAAAGAAGTTGTGGGCGTTGATGTTGCCAATTCTTCTTGCCGCTACTAGTCGTTTCTTGTTTCGGCGGCATTGTAGGATGAAGCGGCCCGGACCGACCTTACACGTACGCTTACGTGAGACTGGTTCCACCGACTGACATGCACAAGTTGCATAAGGTGGCTAGCGGGTGTCTGTCTCTCCTACATTAGTCGGAACGGATTCGATGAAAAGGGTCCTTATGAAGGGTAAATAGAAATTGGCAAATCACGTTGTGGTCATACGTAGGTAAGAAACGTTCTTGCTAGAAACCTACAAACCACGTAAAAAAACTTGCAACAACAATTAGAGGACGTCTAACTTGTTTTTGCAGCAAGTGCTATGTGATGTGATATGGCCAGAAGATGTGATGAATGATATATGTGATGTATGAGATTGATCATATTCTTGTAATAGGAATCACGACTTGCATGTCGATGAGTATGACAACCGGCAGGAGCCATAGGAGTTGTCTTTATTATTTTGTATGACCTGCGTGTCATTAAGTAGACGCCATGTAAATTACTTTACTTTATTGCTAAACGCGTTAGCCATAGAAGTAGAAGTAATCATTGGCGTGACGACTTCATGAAGACACAATGATGGAGATCATGATGATGGAGATCATGGTGTCATGCCGGTGACAAAGATGATCATGGTGCCCCGAAGATGGAGATCAAAGGAGCATGATGATATTGGCCATATCATGTCACTGTTTGATTGCATGTGATGTTTATCATGTTTTTGCATCTTATTTGCTTAGAACGACGGTAGCAAGTAGGATGATCCCTTATAATAATTTCAAGAAAGTGTTCACCCTAACTGTGCACCGTTGCGAAGGTTCGTCGTTTCGAAGCACCACGTGATGATCGGGTGTGATAGATTCTTACGTTCGCATACAACGGGTGTTGACGAGCCTAGCATGTACAGACATGGCCTCGGAACACACGCAATACACTTAGGTTGACTTGACGAGCCTAGCATGTACAGACATGGCCTCGGAACACGGAGGACCAAAAGGTCGAGCATGAGTCGTATAGAAGATACGATCAACATGGAGATGTTCACCGATCTTGACTAGTCCGTCTCACGTGATGATCGGACACGGCCTAGTTGAGCTCGGATCATGTTTCACTTAGATGACTAGAGGGATGTCTGTCTAAGTGGGAGTTCATTAAATAATTTGATTATATGAACTTAATTATCATGAACTTAGTCTAAATCTTTACACTATGTATTGTAGATCAAATGGCCCACGTTGTCCTCAATTTCAACGCGTTCCTAGAAAAAACCAAGCTGAAAGATGATGGCAGCAACTATACGGACTGGGTCCGGAACCTGAGGCTCATCCTCATAGTTGCCAAGAAAGATTATGTCTTAGAAGCACCGCTAGGTGAAGCACCAATCCCTGAGAACCAAGACGTTATGAACGCTTGGCAGCAGCGTGCTGATGATTACTCCCTCGTTCAGGCGGCATGCTTTACAGCTTAGAACCGGGTCTCCAAAAGCGTTTTGAGAAACATGGAGCATACGAGATGTTCGAGGAGCTGAAACTGGTTTTTCAAGCTCATGCCCGGGTCGAGAGATATGATGTCTCCGACAAGTTCTTCAGCTGTAAAATGGAGGAGAACAGTTCTGTTAGTGAGCACATACTCAGAATGTCTGGGTTGCACAACCGCTTGTCTCAGCTGGGAGTTAATCTCCCGGATGACGCGGTCATTGACAGAATCCTCCAGTCGCTTCCACCAAGCTACAAGAGCTTTGTGATGAACTACAATATGCAGGGGATGGAAAAGACCATTCCCGAGGTGTATTCAATGCTAAAATCAGCTGAGGTAGAGATCAGAAAAGAACATCAAGTGTTGATGGTGAATAAAACCACTAAGTTCAAGAAGGGCAAGGGTAAGAAGAACTTCAAGAAGGACGGCAAGGCGGTTTCCACGCCCGGTAAGCCAGTTACCGGGAAGAAGTCAAAGAATGGACCCAAGCCCGAGACTGAGTGCTTTTATTGCAAGGGAAGTGGTCACTGGAAGCGGAACTGCCCCAAATATTTAGCGGACAAGAAGAAGGCCGGCAACACCCAAGGTATATGTGATATACAAGTAATTGATGTGTACCTTACCAGTACTCGTAGTCGCTCCTGGGTATTTGATACTGGTGCGGTTGCTCATATTTGTAACTCAAATCAGGAACTACGGAATAAACGGAGGCTGGCAAAAGACGAGGTGACGATGCGCGTCGGGAATGGTTCCAAGGTCGATGTGATCGCCGTCGGCACGCTACCTCTGCATCTACCCACGGGATTAGTTATAAACCTCAATAATTGTTATTTAGTGCCAGCTTTGAGCATGAACATTGTATCTGGATCTCGTTTAATTCGAGATGGCTACTCATTTAAATCTGAGAATAATGGTTGTTCTATTTATTTGAGAGATATGTTTTATGGTCATGCCCCGCTGGTCAATGGTTTATTTTTGATGAATCTCGAACGTGATGTAACACATGTTCATAGTGTGAATACCAAAAGATGTAAAGTTGATAACGATAGTCCCACATACTTGTGGCACTGCCGCCTTGGTCACATTGGTGTCAAGCGCATGAAGAAGCTCCATGCAGATGTACTTTTGGAGTCTCTTGATTACGAATCATTTGACACGTGCGAACCATGCCTCATGGGTAAGATGACCAAGACTCCGTTCTCCGGAACAATGGAGCGAGCAACCAACTTATTGGAAATCATACATACCGATGTGTGCGGTCCAATGAGTGTTGAGGCTCGCGGAGGATATCGTTATGTTCTCACTCTCACTGATGATTTGAGTAGATATGGGTTTGTCTACCTAATGAAACACAAGTCTGAAACCTTTGAAAAGTTCAAGGAATTTCAGAGTGAAGTCGAGAATCAACGTGACAGGAAAATAAAATTCTTACAATCAAATCGTGGTGGAGAATATTTAAGTCACGAATTTGGTACACACTTAAGGAAATGTGGAATAGTTTCACAACTCACGCCGCCTGGAACACCTCAGAGAAATGGTGTGTCCGAACGTCGTAATCGCACTCTATTGGATATGGTGCGATCTATGATGTCTCTTACCGATTTACCGCTCTCATTTTGGGGTTATGCTTTAGAGACTGCCGCATTCACTTTAAATAGGGCACCGTCTAAATCCGTTGAGACGACACCGTATGAATTATGGTTTGGGAAGAAACCTAAGCTGTCGTTTCTAAAAGTTTGGGGATGCGATGCTTATGTCAAGAAACTTCAACCTGAAAAGCTCGAACCCAAATCGGAAAAATGCGTCTTCATAGGATACCCTAAGGAAACTATTGGGTATACCTTCTACCTCAGATCCGAAGGCAAGATCTTCGTTGCCAAGAACGGGTCCTTTCTAGAGAAGGAGTTTCTCTCGAAAGAATTGAGTGGGAGGAAAGTGGAACTTGATGAGGTGATAGTCACCCCTTCCGAACCGGAAAGTAGCGCAGCGCGGGAAAATGTTCCTGTGGTGCCTACACCGACTGGGGAGGAAGTTAATGATGATGATCATGAAGCTTCAGATCAAGTTACTGAACTTCGTAGGTCCACAAGGACACGTTCCGCACCAGAGTGGTACGGCAACCCTGTCCTGGAAATCATGTTGTTAGACAACGGTGAACCTTCGAACTATGAAGAAGCGATGGCGGGCCCGGATTCCGACAAATGGCTAGAAGCCATGAAATCCGAGATAGAATCCATGTATAAAAACAAAGTATGGACTTTGACTGACTTGCCCGATGAGCGGCGAGCCATAGAAAACAAATGGATCTTTAAGAAGAAGACGGACGCAGATGGTAATGTGACCATCTACAAAGCTCGACTTGTCGCTAAGGGTTATCAACAAGTTCAAGGGGTTGACTACGATGAGACTTTCTCACCCGTAGCGAAGCTGAAGTCCGTCCGAATCATGTTAGCAATTGCCGCATACTATGATTATGAGATATGGCAGATGGACGTCAAAACGGCATTCCTTAACGGCTTCCTTAAGGAAGAGTTGTATATGATGCAGCCGGAAGGTTTTGTCGATCCTAAGAATGCTAACAAAGTATGCAAGCTCCAGCGCTCAATCTATGGGCTGGTGCAAGCATCTCGGAGTTGGAACATTCGCTTTGATGAGATGATCAAAGCGTTTGGGTTTACACAGACTTATGGAGAAGCCTGTGTTTACAAGAAAGTGAGTGGGAGCTCTGTAGAATTCTCATATTATATGTGGATGACATATTATTGATGGGAAATGATATAGAATTCTTGGAAAGTATAAAGGCCTATTTGAATAAGTGTTTTTCAATGAAGGACCTTGGAGAAGCTGCTTACATATTAGGCATCAAGATCTATAGAGATAGATCAAGACGCCTCATTGGTCTTTCACAGAGTACATACCTTGACAAGATATTGAAGAAGTTCAGTATGGATCAGTCCAAGAAGGGGTTCTTGCCTGTATTGCAAGGTGTGCAATTGAGCACGGCTCAATGCCTGACCACGGCAGAAGATATAGAAGAGATGAGTGTCATCCCCTATGCCTCGGCCATAGGGTCTATTATGTATGCCATGCTGTGTACCAGACCTGATGTAAACCTTGCCGTAAGTTTGGTAGGAAGGCACCAAAGTAATCCCGGCAAGGAACACTGGACAGCGGTCAAGAATATCCTGTAGTACCTGAAGAGGACTAAGGATATGTTTCTCGTTTATGGAGGTGACGAAGAGCTCGTCGTAAAGGGTTACGTCGACGCTAGCTTCGACACAGATCCGGATGACTCGAAGTCACAGACCGGATACGTGTATATTTTGAATAGAGGAGCAGTAAGCTGGTGCAGTTGCAAGCAAAGCGTCGTGGCGGGATCTACATGTGAAGCGGAATACATGGCAGCCTCGGAGGCAGCACAGGAAGCAGTCTGGATGAAGGAGTTCATTACCGACCTAGGGGTGATTCCCAATGCGTCGGGCCCGATGACTCTCTTCTGTGACAATACTGGAGCTATTGCCCTTGCGAAGGAGCCCAGGTTTCACAGGAAGACCAGGCATATCAAGCGTCGCTTCAACTCCATTCGTGAAAGTGTTCAAAATGGAGACATAGATATTTGTAAAGTACACACGGACCTGAATGTAGCAGATCCGTTGACTAAACCTCTCCCTAGGGCAAAACATGATCAACACCAGGACGCAATGGGTGTTCGATTCATCACAATGTAACTAGATTATTGACTCTAGTGCAAGTGGGAGACTGTTGGAAATATGCCCTAGAGGCAATAATAAATGGTTATTATTATATTTCTGTGTTCATGATAATAGTCTTTTATTCATGCTATAATTGTATTGTCTGGAAATCGTAATACATGTGTGAATACATAGACCACAACCTGTCCCTAGTAAGCCTCTAGTTGACTAGCTCGTTGATCAACAGATAGTCATGGTTTCCTGACTATGGACATAGGATGTCACTGATAACGGGATCACATCATTAGGAGAATGATGTGATGGACAAGACCCAACCTAAGCATAGCATAAAAGATCGTGTAGTTTCGTTTGCTAGAGCTTTTCCAATGTCAAGTATCTTTTCCTTAGACCATGAGATCGTGCAACTCCCGGATACCGTAGGAGTGCTTTGGGTGTGCCAAACGTCACAACGTAACTGGGTGACTATAAAGGTGCATTACGGGTATCTCCGAAAGTGTTTGTTGGGTTGGCACGGATCGAGACTGGGATTTGTCACTCCGTGTAAACGGAGAGGTATCTCTGGGCCCACTCAGTAATGCATCATCATAATGAGCTCAATGTGACCAAGGCGTTGGTCACGGGATCATGCATTGCGGTACGAGTAAAGAGACTTGCCGGTAACGAGATTGAACAAGCTATTGGGATACCGACGATCGAATCTCGGGCAAGTAACATACCGATTGATAAAGGGAATTGCATACGGATTGATTGAATCCTCGACACCGTGGTTCACCCGATGATATCATCGTGGAACATGTGGGAGCCAACATGGGTATCCAGATCCCGCTGTTGGTTATTGACCGGAGAGGCGTCTCGGTCATGTCTGCATGTCTCCCGAACCCGTAGGGTCTACACACTTAAGGTCCGGTGACGCTAGGGTTGTAGAGATATATGTATGCGGAAACCCGAAAGTTGTTCGTAGTCCCGGATGAGATCCCGGACGTCACGAGAGGTTCCGGAATGGTCCGGAGGTGAAGAATTATATATAGGAAGTCCAGTTTTGGCCACCGGGAAAGTTTCGGGGGTTATCGGTATTGTACCGGGACCACCGGAAGGGTCCCGGGGGTCCACCGGGTGGGGCCACCTGTCCCGGAGGGCCCCGTGGGCTGAAAGTGGAGGGGAACCAGCCCCTAATGGGCTGGGGCGCCACTTTGGGCCTCCCCCCATGCGCCTAGGGTTGGGAACCCTAGGGGGGGAGTTCCCCCTTGCCTTGGGGGGCAAGGCAACCCCTTCCCCCCTTGGCCGCCGCCCCCCCCTTGGAGATCCCATCTCCAAGGGCTGCGCACCCCCCTTGGGGGCCTATATAAAGGGGGGGAGGGAGGGCAGCACACTACAGCCTTTGGCGCCTCCCTCCTCCCCTGCAACACCTCTCTCTCTCGCGCAGAAGCTCGGCGAAGCCCTGCCGGAGAGCCGCTACATCCACCACCACGCCGTCGTGCTGTTGGATCTCCATCAACCTCTCCTCCCCCCTTGCTGGATCAAGAAAGGAGGAGACGTCGCTGCACCGTACGTGTGTTGAACGCGGAGGTGCCGTACGTTCGGCACTCGGTCATCGGTGATTTGGATCACGGCGAGTACGACTCCGTCATCCACGTTCATTGGAACGCTTCCGCTCGCGATCTACAACGGTATGTAGATGCACTCCCTTCCCTCGTTGCTAGTAGACTCCATAGATGCATCTTGGTGAGCGTAGGAAAATTTTAAAATTATGCTACGATTACCAACAAAACTGCGGAGAAACCTCCCTCGAAGAACCCCGCCCACGCGACGCCGAACGTCGCAGCGGCCGCGAGCCACGATCCGCGGGCGGGTCCCGGCCCTCCCTCGGCGGCATCTCCCGGCGCGCCGAGAGCTGGGCACGAAGATCCCTTTCGCGGGCCAGCTCGTCTCCCTCACTGAGGATCTCCGCACGGGGCCGCTTGTTCCGGTCGTGCGCTTGCAGCCACCGTTCCTTCTCCATCCTCAACCCCTCCGCCACCAGGCGCGGCGCCACCGCCGCAGGGAGGAAACGAGCCGATCGCTCCCACCGACGAATATCTCTGGGAGCCACTGGGAACCCTAGTTGAAATGCCTTATCCCCTTTCCGCACCCACCACCAACGCTTTATATGGCGACGACGGCCAGGGCCACCAGAGGTCGCACATGAAGGGGTGGGTGGGCTGGGCAGGGGAAAAAGGCCCACATCGTGCGGGGGCCGAGCAGCCAGTTCCGCAAAACTGAACCCAAAGGTTGGTCCCCGCGACACCTCCGGCCCAGCCCAGCAACCCACAGGCCCAGGAGCGGCCGACACGTCCACCCGCATCCCCGTGGACCCCACCGAGTCGGCAAGAGGGGTAAAATCCGCGGCGGAGAACCTCGCCGGCGACGAGGCCGGCCGGGCACCGTCCTCACCGCACAGGATCACGGGGCCCGGGCCAGCTCCCGCCCCTGGAAGCGCCACCGCACCCGCAGGCAAGGACGGGCGAAGCAAGCGACGCCCGACAGCCATCGGGGAACGCTGCTGATCTAGCTCAAACCACCGCCGCGCCAGGCCCCGGAGCCAGCTGGCCGGGCACGACTTCCGCCGACGAACCTGGATCCACCCACGCGAGTCCTCGATGCCGCCGCGCAGCGGGGAGGACGAAGCTAGGCACCCCACCCTGATACGTCTCCAACGTATCTATAATTTTTGATTGTTCCATGCTATATTATATTCTGTTTTGGACATTAGTGGGCTTTATTATACACTTTTATATTATTTTTGGGACTAACCTATTAACCGGAGGCCCAACCCAGAATTGCTGTTTTTTGCCTATTTTAGAGTTTCACGGAAAAAGAATATCAAACGGAGTCCAAACGTAATGAAACCTTCGGGAACGTGATTTTCAGAACGAACGTGATCCAGAGGACTTGGACCCTACGTCAAGACATTAACCAGGAAGGCACGGGGTAGGGGGCCGTGCCTACCCACTCTGGGCGCGCCCTCCATCCTCGTGGACCCCACATTGCTCCACCGACATACTTTTTCCTCCTATATACACCTACGTACCCCCAAACTACCAGATACGGAGCCAAAAACCTAATTCCACCGCCGCAACCTTCTGTACCCGTGAGATCCCATCTTGGGGCCTTTTCCGGAGCTCCGTCGGAGGGGGCATCAATCACGGAGGGCTTCTACATCAACACCATAGCCTCTCCGATGATTTGTGAGTAGTTTACCTCAGACCTTCGGGTCCATAGTTATTAGCTAGATGGCTTCTTCTCTCTTTTTGGATCTCAATACAATGTTCTCCCCCTCTCTTGTGGAGATCTATTCGATATAATCTTCTTTTGCGGTGTGTTTGTTGAGATCGATGAATTGTGGGTTTATGATCAAGTTTATCTATGAACAATATTTGAATCTTCTCTGAATTCTTTTATGTATGATTGGTTATCTTTGCAAGTCTCTTCGAATTATCAGTTTGGTTTGGCCTACTAGATTGATCTTTCTTGCAATGGGAGAAGTGCTTAGCTTTGGGTTCAATCTTGCGGTGTCCTTTCCCAGTGACAGTAGGGGCAGCAAGACACGTATTGTATTGTTGCCATCGAGGATAATAAGATGGGGTTTATATCATATTACATGAGTTTATCCCTCTACATCATGTCATCTTACTTAAAGCGTTACTCTGTTCTTATGAACTTAATACTCTAGATGCATGCTGGATAGCGGTCGATGTGTGGAATAATAGTAGTAGATGCAGGCAGGAGTCGGTCTACTTGTCTCGGACGTGATGCCTATATACATGATCATACCTAGATATTCTCATAACTATGCTCAATTCTATCAATTGCTCAACAGTAATTTGTTCACCCACCGTAATAGTTATGCTCTCGAGAGAAGCCACTAGTGAAACCTATGGCCCCCGGGTCTATCTTCCATCATATTAATCTTCCAACACTTACTATTTTTATTGCCTTTTATTTTACTTTGCATCTTTATCATAAAAATACCAAAAATATTATCTTACCATATCTATCAGATCTCACTCTCGTAAGCGACCGTGAAGGGATTGACAACCCCTTTATTGCATTGGTTGCGAGAATTTATTTGTTTGTGTAGGTGCGAGGGACTCGTGCGTGGCCTCCTACTGCATTGATACCTTGGTTCTCAAAAACTGAGGGAAATACTTACGTTGCTTTACTGCATCACCCTTTCCTCTTCAAGGGAAAACCAACGCAGTGCTCAAGAGGTAGCACACCCCCTCAGACCCGCCAATCCGGCACCCGTCATGCGCCCCACCGACGCCCACCATGCCGCCCGTCGGGCGCGGCGGGACCTCCCGCACCGCCCTGCCTTCCAGCGACCCCGGCGTGCGATAGGAAAGGAGCACGCCGGCGACCAGAGGTGCCCCTCCCTCACTCGAGCCCAAGCTCGGCTCCGCGCTGGCGTCGCCCTCATCATCGGAGTCATCACCCAGGAGCCAAAACCGGCCACCCACCGACGCAGCCGCACGCAGATCCGAGGCCACCTGCCTCCCCGCATCCCCGGCGGGCACCCCCACCGGCCGTATCTCCCTTCCCTCGGTGGTGCCTCGCGGTGCCGGCGAGTCGCCCGAGCGCTCCTCTCCAACGGTCATGTCCATTTGGTAAGCGAGTTCAATGAAGTGCAAAATCCACATCTCTTTATGTTACTTTGGCGCATTTGGCATGTAAGAAATAAAGTGGTACACTCTAAACCTACTCCATCACTGGACGTATCTATGAGGTTCTTGTGCAACTATGTTTCTTCCGTCATGAATCTGAATATATAATTTGAACAGGAGTTGATCAATGGCAAGTTTGCACTTGAACCTGAACTGATAGGGCAGCAAGTGTCGAACACCATAGAACCTACTAAACTTAAGTGGGAACCGCTGGTGCAAGGTCTTGTTAAACTGAACACTGACGGATCTTTTCTTGCATCTGATGGTTCTTCGTCCACAAGTATGATTCTTTGAGATACTATAGGCAATATTGTGTTCACTGCATGCCGTCACCTACTAACATTCATGGATGCATTAGAAACTGAACTTTGTGCACCATCGGAAGGATGGGAGGGAGGGAGTACCTCTTAGTCTTAAGGTTGAAACTGATTGTTTGGAGGTCATTTGTATGGTGAAAAGTGAGAAGCCAGATAGATCAAGTTTTGTTTTCTTGGTCCAAAAGATTAATCATAAGCTGTTAGAGAGGAAGACTCATATTACTCATGTACGACGTAGTCAGAATATGGTGAGCCATTTTTTGACAAGTTTTGGTAAATTACACAGTCGTACTGCTGTATGGCTAGGTGCAGGACCCCTAGGCGTGCACAGTTATGTGCCTCCTATTGCATCAATCTTTGACGAGTAATACAAGTTTTATTCTCGCAAAAAAAAAAACACCGCATCGATTGTGATGATGAAAGAGATAATGCTAGGCGCCAAAAGAATTACAACGTCTCTTAATTTCTCTAGCTACAAAACCCTTTCAGCTCTAACTAGTTTTCTTTCTTGCTCGCCAAATGGAGGATTTGAAAAATCTATGAAAATTTGCCTTCTTGCTCTGTCAACACCTGGGCATATTTGGAGGTGGTGGCATGATCTTAGCATCTGGTCCCTTGCCGTTCTTCACAATGAACACCGTTTCCATCCCCCATACCATGTGGCGCTCGAAATGGCAGTGCATGAACCATACGCCTAATAACCAAACCAAGACACAACAAGGTAGTGTAAGATATAGTGCTACATTTGAATCATGCTCTGTATACAAAAGCCTTTATAGATAGTCTCAAATGAATCAAGAAGAAAGGTTTGAACACTGACCAGGGTTTTCTGCACGGAGGCGGACTGCAACCCATCCATTCTTGGGAACGGAGACGGTGTTCTGGTACGGCGGGTCGACCAGGTTGTACTTGGCGGGGTCCGTGCTCTTGTCGAAGTTGCCAATCCCTCTCCCCACCACGTAGAAGCTAAACCCGTGCAGGTGCATGGGATGGCTGTCACCGCCGAGGATGGTCGTGCCCTGCAACACCACCTCCAGGACGGTGCCGTACTCCAGGACCTTCACCCTCGTGTCTCTCGCGGTCAGCGCGAGCTCCGGGGGGAGGTCGTCGGCCGTGAAGTTGAAGGGCGACGGCGGGTTGTCGGGGAAGTCGGTCCTGACCACGCCGCCGACGGCGGAGCGGTAGTAGGCTCCGAGGATGTCGCTCCGCGGCGTCTCGAAGCTCACGTTGTTGAGGCTCGACGCGAAGCGGTTGCCGTGGGGCCCCTTGCACGCCTCGCCGGGCGCGCACGCGATCTCGTTCACCTCCACCGTGACGAGCATGTGCTCGTCGACGTGCCGGGGCACGTCGGCTGGGTGCTCCTTGCTGGCCAGCGACCTGAGCCGCGCCGTGAACGCCGCCGCCGCGGAGCTGTCGTTGATGGCGGGAAGGCTGGGGAGGTCATGCGCCGCATCGGCCGGCGCCGCGGGAGCGTCGACGTACTCCAGGACGGCGGTGGTCGTGCTGTTGTCGACGGTGGCCTGCGGGTTGGTCGCCAGCGGCCTCGACGCCATGTAGAAGTAGCGGGCGTTCGAGCGGCCACGGCGGGCCTTGAGCAGCGCGGTCACCGTTTGGCCGGCATCAATGAATACGTGGTCGACGCTGAACGGCTTGGTGTAGGAAGCGTCAGAGCCGACCACGGTGAGGCGGTGCCCCGCGACGGCGAAGAAGAATCCGTTGGTCAGGGCCGCGTTGATGATCCGGAGCATGTAGGTCTTGCCGTGTTTGACTGGCAGCCTGAAGGTGGCATTGCTGGAGCAAGCGAACAGGTCACCGGGCTGGCCGTTGATGGTGTTGGCGTCGGAAGGCTGGAAATCGCTGCCGGTGGAGGTGGCGTCGGCAAGCACTTGCCGAATGTCGTTGTTCCACCATTCCCCTGCGACAGAGATAAAGATCTCTACATAGTACAACACATTGCAGAACCAGGTGCGCAGAGCTAGCTGGAGTACGTACCAAGGATGATGGGTATCTCTCGGTGCGGCTTGCTGAATGGGTAGGTTGTGCCGCGCCGGGGGTGGATGACGATGGCGCCATGCACGGTGTCGCGGTCCATGGCGCTGTGCGCGTGCCACCACAGCGTGCCTTCCTCCTCGGAGAAGATGATCCGGTACGTGAATTTCTTGCCGGGCTGGATCGGGCACTGCGTTATGTACTCCGGCCCGTCCCACCACGGACTTCGCGGCTGGTTCACTCCGTGCCTACAGCGTCGAAAGGGGTAGTGTTCATCATCTATGCCACCGATCGAAAGAAAGGGAACCAGATCGAGTTGCAGCGAGGAGAATTTCTTGTAGCATTAGAAATTGTACACCAGTGATACTCAGAAAATAGAAATTGTACCAGTGGAGGGTGATGTTCTTATCGCCCTGGTTGAAGACGTTGACAACGACGACGTCGCCCTTCTTCGCATAGATGGTCGGGCCGGGGAACTTGCCGTTGACGGTGAGGATGGTCTTTTCACGGCAGAGTCTCGTGTAGTTACTCTCCTTTATCTACAGCCAATGTCATGCATATATGCAGGAAAAACTACGATTCAGCACAGGTTTTTCAATTAAGACGAAGAAAAAATCTCTGAGAAAACACCAGACGATGCGAAACAAAATTGTAGTGATGGCGAATCAATCGATGGACTTACGACGAAATCGTGGTGACGGTGACGGTGAAGGCGACTCGGGCCGTCGTCGTCTTCCTAAGAAATTGGTCAGTTCCCCGTCAGGCCCAGTAAAATTCTTGTGCCCGTTATAGGGTCTATCGAAGACAGGAACTTGGTACGGAGGCAGGTAGAAAGAACTTACGAGGAAACTGTAGCGGCGGCGGGCACTCGACGACGGCGATCCTTGAGCTGCGACAATGAGCGCTGCAACCACCACTCCGACTGACCAAATTGCCGGCGCGTTGGCGACTCCCATCGTCGGTGACCGAACAGAGCCGACAGGCAGAACGGCTTGAGAAGTTCGAAATCTACGCGCAGCTTTGGTCCTTGCGCATCCGTGTGGGGGTGTGTGGCAGGTTTGAACCATGTGCGAATTCCTCGGCCCTTTGCTGCTTATAGAAAGGAGTTAAACGCCAGTGGTGAACGCGAAGAGGAGTGATTCGAATTATTCTTTTTTCCTTTTTGGTAAATCTATGCACTGTTCTTTTTCTTCTAAGCTTTTGGATGGAATTAATTGCATGGAAAGAGTAAGTGGATCCAGCTGGAAGACGCGTACAGCTTTGTGGTAGTATTAATTATCGCGAGATCATATTTGATCTCGGGTGTTTTCCTTTTCTTCTTTGTATAAGCCCATTCATTCGACAATAATACTTCGTATCTCTCTAATAAAATTGTATTTGTGTGTATCCAAGGATAAAAGGGAGGCTTGCCCTTCTTCTTCCTTTTTCCTTTTTATTTTTGAAGACTGTATAATGCATTCGGATTTTTTGAACAAACGGCCTGATATTATTGTTACTACGGGGTAGAAGTAATTTTTGATTGATTAATCCATAAATAAATCATACACAGGGCATTAACATTATGAATCGCATACCGTAATCTAAGCATGTGATGAACATGTACTGAGCATAGAACCGAAACGGTAAATAGGGGATGAACAAATCATACCTTCTAGTAGGCCAGGACAAGATGATGGCGGTTTCCTCAGGAGCCTTCTTGGCAGCATCGTCAACCCCATAACATTGGTGTAAAGGAAGTAATCAAAGCAGAGGACAAAGATGAAACCGAACAACGAGTAGTCGCAAGGAGACGCTTCCCAAAAACCTTATCGTCCTTCTCTCGGTGCAGGATCACAAGATGCTCGGCTCAGGTGGCTTGAGGGCTCAGGTGGCCTGAGTTAATCTAAATCAAGAGGAGGTGGACTCTATTTCATGGGCCTGGGAGGTGAATAGAGATTTCTCGGCAAGGTCGGCATACGATGCAAAGTTCATGGGACGAGAGGTTACGCCCATGGTGGTGTTTACGTGGAAGTCTAGGCCCCGATACAATGCAGATTTTTTGCATGGCTAGCGCTTGAGAACCGGTACTGGACCTCGGACAGGCTTGCCTGATGCGGGCTGGACCACTAGTAGACTTGTCCTTTTTGCACTAACCATGAGGAGACCATTGACCACATTCTTCAGGATTGTGTCTTTGCGAGGGAGGTTTGGTGTATCGTCTGCTTAGCAACGGGCATGCCAGTTTGGGTGCCACGACCAGGATCAAGCCTAGAAGAGTGGGGCACCACCATATCTAGAAACGACTTACGTGTGAAGGATGATTGGGCAATCTTCCTTCTCGTAATGCGGGAGTTATGGAAGCATCAGAGTGCGTTATGTGTTCGACGGTGCCTCTCTCTCTTTACATGTGCTCATGCACCGAATCGAGGAGGAGGGTCATACATGGAACAGGGTCAGGATCCTTAAGGGAGAAGTGGAGCCTGTGACACCCAAAATTTCATTTGGATTTTTCAAAATTTTTACTTGACTTGAGGGAGGTGATTTAAAATTTTTCTTCAAAAGAACCCTCCCTTTCAAAATATTTTTTTATGGCAAGAGTTTTATTTGGATTCACCCAAGACTTGTTTTTGGTCTTGGAGGTTCTTGCTTTTTATTTTGGACTCAAGCCAAAATGCTTTTCACTTGGAAAAAAATGTCTTTTGAAAACTTCTTTGAAAATGCCCTATAGCTTTTGGAATGATCCTTTACCACTTTCAACAAATCTCTCTTGCCATGACCTTAGTACAAATCCACTCTCATAAACCTTTCTCATCTTTGGATCATGTTTTACTTCAAATCCAGCAAGTTGAACCTCTCCATATAAATTTTCCCATTTATTTCTTATCAATAACAATTTCTGCCATATATCTTGATCCTTGGAGGTTTACAAAGGAACTACTCCTGCTGCTTTGATTTTTGCCCCCAAACCTTTTTCCATTCCTAGTCCTTTGAACCCTCAACCAAGATCCATGAAGATCCACTGGTCTCCAGTTCAAATTTTTCAAACTAGACTTGCTGCAAGTTTGGACCAGATTTGCCAAATTTGATGAAATTCATTCAAATCCTTCTCCAAAAATTCTGAGTAAAATCAGGCAGCCTCTGGGTGCATTGAGTGGTCACCTCACCAAGCCCCAGCTCCAGGAAAAATTTTCTTCATACCTAATCATTTCATCGAACACCTTCAGAGCACTGTCAATATCAGGTTCAGTCAAATTCAGCTAACAGTGTCTGAACCACTGTCGTTTCTTCAGTGTCTGTTGTCGATCACACCAGTGCCCCGGCGTCGCCGCATTCCCTGTCCCCTCCTCCTTGTCCTCTGCACTGCACGAGCGCCTGGAAGCTTGCGGACGTCGGCGACGAGCAGCAGAAGGTGCGCCGCCCCGTGACCGATGCCAGCGGCGGCTTTGCGGCCGTCAGAAGAGTGGCGCAGCGCAGACGGCGCCGTCCGGCGCCGCCCAATCCACCGGAGGTCGCCGCGTGGCCTTCCACTCCCCAGTGCGCGCTGCCACCCTCGTCGTGAACCGCTGGGCGCGGAGCGCGCTCTCTGCCGCCGTCGTGCCAGTACGGCGACCCCGACGAGGACCGGCGCCATTACGCCATGCCCGACCGAGTTTAGCAGTAAAACGGGACCAGTAACTCCCACTGATGCTGCCTGGCCACCTACTACCCCTGCCAATCCACTGCCTCGCCGTAATTGCTCGCCGGAGATTCTCCGTTCACGGCCACCCCCTCGAGCCGCCTATAAATAGAGGCCCCGAGCTCCAGCTAGTACCCACACCACCTCTACACTCCACCAAGACCCCGCCTAGCCACTGGAAGAGCCCCGAGGGAGTCTCCTTCCTCGACTCCGGCCGCCGCGACCCGCCGCGGGATCCAGCTCGATTCACTTCCGTGCGTGCACCTCTAACCCCCATCTCTTGCCAGAAGCTCTCTAGTGCATCCCTCCTTCTGACCTGCGCTTCAATTCGAAGTTTGCAGCACACCACCGGAGTTCCCCACCATCGCCCGAGCCGCCGTCCGCCGGAGAAAGTGTCGCCGTCGACGTGGTGCTCCCCGACGCCCAAGTCCACCACCCACCGACGCGGAAGGACACGCTGATACTCTTGGTACACTCCGATCTCCCTGACTCGCCGTGGTTCGACGCCGGCGACCACCGTAGCCTTCGGGCGCCGGCGAGGTTTTTCAAACCTGACATGTGGACCCCCCACGTCAGGCTCTCTTTCTTTCCTCGCGAACCGTTTTCTGTTGGCGCCTTCGGGCAGAGTACGTTTTCTCTGCGGGCTGGCGCGTTTCCATTCGAACCGTTTTCTCTTTTCTCAGTAAAACCCCTGGAACTTTTTTGTTTCATTACAGATGAGTCCCTGGACAGAAACCCGTATAACTTTTTAATAAAAAGCAGTAAGGTGGTACTGTTGTAGCATGCCAGCCTTACGTCATCCGTTAAATTCCGACGTTAACGTGGACGGAGTCACGTTATCGTTCTTCCCCCTTCCGTGCCGCCACATGTTTTCTGCCAGAATGCGGTTTAGTAAGTTGGTAACCTCTTTCCGTGTACACACCAAATAGAGGGGCCGGGATGATGGTTCCATGGCCCTGGATTAAAGCCAGTCATCCGGTCAGGGGGCATGGGTGTTTCCGGTTGGGACCGAGAGGGGGGCACCCCTTAGAGCGCTCGTATATAAATTTGATCCCATGCTACGCGAGGTTGTAGCCTCCCCGTCTCAAGGTTTTTCTTGAACGTTGCCGAGGGTGATTCCTGGCTTCGGAATGTTGAATGGGTGTGTACTGGTTAGATGTGTTTCTTCCAAAACACCGTAAACGGAACTAGTCCCCGTGACTATAGAAATCCGTTGGCTGTGGTTAAAGTACAAACTCTGCAGAGTCAAATCCTTCCGAGTCATCGTATCCAGGGTCAAGTATAGTGATCAGTGTATCCCTATCTACGTCAAGCCCTCGTGGTTTATTCTTCTTTCCGGTAAGCGAGCATGAGTAGTAAACTGGGCTGAACGTTACTCCTGTGGATGGACTAACCCTGTTGTTTATCTCATGCCTGATTATTCTCTGGATATGATTTAAATTCTTGAGCTACTAAGATGTTAAGTTATGAGCCCCTTTACGTGATGTCGCCCAGACGTCCGACTGTGGCATGTTTGTTATTTACTTTCGTATAAGCCCTTTACGTGATGTCGCCCAGACGTCCGACTGTGGCATGTTTGTTATTTACTTTCGTATAAGCCCTTTATGTGATGTCGCTTAGACGTCCGACTGTGGCGTGTTGGTTATTTACTTTTGATATAAGCCCTTTCTGCGATGTCGCTCAGACGTCCGACTGTGGCACGCACTATCTTTTATTTTCTATTATAAGCCCTTTATGTGGTGTCGCCCTGACGCCCGACTGCGGCATTGTTATTCTCGCATTTTCCTCTCGAGGAGTCATTCAGACCCTCATTTGGCACCCAGTATTTAATTTGGGATTTCGGGAGGACTACCGCCCGACTTCTCTTTTATTCCCCATGCATTATTGTCTCTATGTCTGAATGCACTTGTTAACCTGTTCAATTGCTTCATGTTTACATTTGTTATATCTTATGTCCGAACTGTCTTGCGAGTACTTTCATAGTACTCACCTGGCTTGTTGATTTGGCCAGATGTTGACGAAGGCGATCTCTTGGATGAAGAGTTTGATAGTGCGTCCGACGCCTAGAGGAGTCCCAGTCAGTCCCGTGCGATCCTGGATATTGGTCACTTGTATTATATACGCTTCCGCCACCCGCAATAAGTCTACTCGAGCCTCACTCCGACGCTCGAGGGGCTGTAGTTTTCAGGAGTCATATCACCCACTTCGCGGTAATATTTCCACCACCGTTGTTATCGTGAGTTAGTAGTTATGCCACCCTATCCGCCGTTATGTTTTATCGGCGTTCATGTAATAAATTGTTGAGCAGTCTCCGCTCAACCTTGTATTATATTCAGTACTCCTGGTATTTTTCTTCTGTGACCAAGATATTGTCTACCAGTGAGAAGGAATTCTTCTTTACTGGTCCGTAAAAGGGATTGGTCTCTCAATAAATATTTTATTGAAAAACCGGTCGTGACAAGCTTGGTATCAGAGCCAGGCTGACTGTAGGAAGCCACTAGGTGCGATCGCTAATCGGCTATTAGCGTCTTTTGTGCTTTTTCAGCATTTTGCAATTGTAGCTATTTTCTGTTGGTCATCATAAATTTATGACTTGACTACTCAGATTTTTTGCCTACTTTTGTAGATGGCTGGCAGCAACTGCGAGACTCGAGTGTCCACGAACGTGCCCGAGGGGTTTGTCAAACTCCTCGTCTCCATCACCAAGCTCGCGATCGGGCCAGCAACTCGTCCGGAGTTCATGCTTTACCAGCACAAGCTCAGTGACGACGTGTCTATGCACCAAGCTGTGGTGCAATTCAAGGGAGGACGTTCTACATCTCGCCACTTCCGTTTTGTGGGAAGGGCCATGCCTACGGAGAGGCATGCCATGTAGATGGCTGCCCGTGAGGCGATAGCTCGTCTTCGGGACATCCTGCCTATGATGAAGACTCGTCGCTACCGCTAACTCCCATGCCATGTGCCATATACCTGTCACTATGCTTTTGCCTGCCATCGGGGAGAGCGAGATGAAGCCATCGAGATGGTCGTGGAGTACCTCAAGGCTCTGGAGGAATCCTTCGACAACCTCGTGGATGATCTTGTGGCTGCCCGCATGGACTTAGTCCGGGGCGGTCCTGCCAGCAGGAAGGAGCTTCTCCTCACGGCACCGCCTCTGACATTCGTCTCGTCTTCATCCTCTTATGCTCCGGCCATTTTGGCCACTGCTCGCTGTCTGCCTACCACTGAGGAGTTCGACAGAGTCATCGCTCCTACTCCAGTCAGAGCTGCACCGCCTGCCGCACCCGCACTACCGCCTGTCGCCCCCGCGCCATCACCGCAGCGCAGTGTTACGCGCCAGGAGCCAGCTAGAGAGGAGGTGGAGGTTGAATCTCCTGCACCGCTGAGTCTTGCCCTCGGCAAGGGAAAGGACATCGTCACCATCTCTGACTGAGAGCGCCGAGTAGCCGCGCGTTATGTCTGCTTGTATGGTGTGTTTTATCTGTACGCTAGTTTGTATTAGTGTGTTCGCTACTTTCCGGAGGAGTATGCTAGTCTAAATAACATGTCAGGAATGTGTACGCACATCCTGAGTGCTGTATCGTGTGTTTGCTTTTCGCGTGTAAGATATATGCTAAGCGGTTCTTCTCCGTGCGAAATCGTTTATGTTTTCTTGAAAAATCTTGAGGTCTTTTAAATTGTTGCCTTTGCAAGATTTTCCTTGTGCCACACCGTTCTTCTCATGAGTTTTGCAAAATAATATCCCAGACTGGAAAAATGTCTCGTCCGTGGACTCACTCCATGCCCAATCAACCAGAAGAAGTTTATGGGACACAGACTAGCAACAACTTCACTCAGGGACAGTCCAGTCAACAGGACAGCGAAGCAGCCTTGTCTCAAGTATGCCGTCTCTTCGAACAAAGCCAGCAACAACACCAAGAGATGATGAATCACGTCATCAATATGGGAAACCACCGTGAGCCGTACCAACCCCACTCCAAGTTATCTGAGTTACAGAAGACTCGCCCTTCAACCTTTGCTCACACTGATAGGCCGCTGGAAGCCGATGATTGGCTTCGTGATATCGAGAGGAAGCTGATTATTTCTCAGTGCTCAGATAATGAGAAGGTGCTTTATGCACCACACTACCTTACTGGAGCAGCTGCAGCATGGTGGGAGAACTTCTTACACATGCATCCCAGTGAACACAACATCACCTGGGAAGAATTCAAGGAAGGCTTTCGTGGGGCACACATCCCCAGGAGCATCATAAAAATCAAGAAGAGAGAATTTGATGACCTCAAGCAAAGAGGCATGTCAGTGACCGAATACAACGGTCAGTTTACCCAGCTATCTCGTTATGCCTACGACGAGCACATGACAGAGAACAAGAGGATGGAAAAGTTCATGGACGGTCTGGCACCGGCACTAAAATGCCAACTGGTTGTACACACTTTCCCGGATTTTAAAACTCTGGTTGACAAGGCCATTACCTTGGAGAATGAGCGCCGTAGTCTGGAAGATATCCGTAAGCGAAAAAGGGATAAGACGACCCTCGCTCACAACAACCGAAGCAAGACAGATGTTCAGAGGACTGAAGCAAGGAAATCCACAACTACTGCTGTAAGGCCAACCAGACAATTTCATTCCAGGGACAAGGACTTCTCATATCATCCAGGGGTCACATGCTATGCTTGTGGTGAAGAAGGGCATTATGCTAAACAATGCCCAAAGCCGAGGAACTCGGCCCCCAAGCCAAACAATGGTGGAAACAATCCAGCCCCCAAGAGCAACAATTTCAATCCCAACAACAACCACAGGAAGGGTCACCTAAACCATGTGACCAGGGAAGAAGCGCAGAATGCCCCAGACATCATGCTCGGTACGTTCCCTGTCAACACAGTACCTGCCATGGTTTTGTATGATTCTGGAGCTTCCCATTCATTCGTTTTGAAGAATTTTGTTTTGCAACATGGTTTTCCGATACTTCCCTTGGAAAAATCTATGATCATCAAGTCCCCCGGAAATAAACAAATCGCTCAAAGTTACTGCCAAGGAGTGATCATTGAGTTTGAAGGACTACAGTTTCAAGCTAATCTCATCGTGTTGGAAAATAAAGGACTAGATGTCATTTTAGGGATGGACTGGTTGACCACCAACAAATGATTCATTGACTGTTTCAATCGGACCGTGATTCTCACTCACCATCGCGGCAAGACAATAAAGGTTACAGCTCAAGAAAGGCCACGGTCACAGCAACCAAAGCTGAACAAAGTGGACGTGTCAGAACTGAGAAAAGTTCCAGTGATATGCGAGTTTCCTGATGTATTTCCTGAAGAACTACCAGGCATGCCACTAGACCGAGAGATAGAATTCAGCATCGAACTAGCGCCTGACACCGCTCCCATCTATAAGAAACCTTATAGAATGGCACCCTCAGAATTGGTGGAGTTGAAGAAGCAAATAAAGGAATTATTGGACAAAGGGTTTATTCGAGCCAGCTCCTCACCATGGGGATCACCAGTATTATTCGCCAAGAAAAAGGATGGGACACTGAGACTGTGTATAGACTATCGAGCTCTCAATATGGTCACCATCAAAAACAAATACCCGATGCCACGGATAAATGATTTGTTTGACCAGCTCGCACAAGCCAAGGTGTTCTCAAAAAGATTTGAGATCGGGGTATCATCAATTGAAAGTACGGACAGAAGATATCCCTAAAACAGCTTTCACCTCCAGATACGGATTATATGCGTTCACAGTGATGCCTTTTGGTCTAACAAACGCCCCCGCATATTTCGTCCACCTCATGAACAAAGTGTTCATGAAATTCATGGACAAATTTGTTGTGGTATTCATCGACGATATTCTGGTATATTCAAGGACACCAGAAGAGCATGCTGAGCATCTCCGAATTGTTTTGGGGGAATTAAGGAAACATCAGTTGTACGCCAAATTTAGCAAGTGTGAGTTTTGGCTAAGGCAAGTTGGTTTCCTAGGCCACATATTAAACCAAGAAGGCGTGGCCGTAGACCCAGAAAAAGTCAAAGCCATACTTGACTGGAAGCCACCCGCCAACGTTACTGATGTGCGGAGTTTCCTGGGAATGGCCGGATATTACAGAAGATTTATTGAAGGATTCTCCACTGTGTCGAAACCAATGACCCAGTTGCTCAAGAGAGACAAGAAGTTTGTATGGACGGAAGCATGCGAGAGAAGCTTCCAAGAGCTTAAGAAGAAGCTAACAACCGCACCGGTATTAACCGTGCCAGACATACACAAGAGTTTTGAAGTATATTGTGACGCGTCCCGAAAGGGCCTCGGATGTGTACTAATGCAGGATGGCAAAGTTGTCGCGTATGCCTCCAGGCAGCTGCGAAAACATGAGGAAAATTACCCAACACATGACTTGGAGCTAGCAGCAGTCATACATGCACTCAAGGAGTGGAGGCACTTTCTGTTGGGAAATCGCTGTGAAATATATATGGACCATAAGAGCCTTAAATATATTTTCACACAACCAGAGCTAAATTTACGCCAATGACGCTGGTTGGAATTGGTCAAGGACTATGATGTCGGCATTCACTACCATCCAGGAAAAGCAAATGTAGTGGCTGATGCCCTTAGTCGAAACCCCAGCCCGGACAACGACGGTCCGCAAAACTTGAGGCCTGAGTTTCAGCAAGAGTTCGCTAGGCTCAACATGGTGTTAGTCTCTGAGGGCACCGTATCAAATCTGGAAATACAACCCACCCTAGTAGAACAAATTAAGAAGGCTCAACAGGGACATCCCAGCATCGAAGGAATAAAGAAGAAAATGAACTTGCGTAAGACTTCAAAGTTCGTCACAGACAGTGAAGGAATATTATGGTACGGAGATAGACTTTGCGTACCTAACATTGAGGAACTCAAGCAACAAATCCTAACCGAAAGCCACACCGCTCCATACTCGATCCATCCTGGAGGAACCAAAATGTACAAAGACATTCAGGAAAGATTTTGGTGGCACGGTATGAAAAGGGATATAGCCACATTTATTGCTTGTTGCGATTCATGTCAGCACATCAAGGCCGAGCATCAAAAGCCAGCAGGGCTACTCCAGCCAAACAGGATACCGGAGTGGAAATGGGATGAAATAGGAATGGACTTCATCGTCGGACTACCATGATCACAACGCGGAAATGACGCCATATGGGTCATCACAGACCGACTAACCAAGGTTGCTCATTTCATTCCCGTGAAGACTACCTACTCCACACAAAGACTGGCCAAACTTTATCTCTCCCGTATAGTTTGTTTGCATGGAGTCCCAAGGACTATAATATCCGACCGAGGCACACAATTTGTCTCCAAATTTTGGGATCACCTGCAACAAGCTCTGGGCACGCAACTAGCTTTCAGTACAGCGTACCATCCTCAGACTGATGGACAAACGGAACGTGTGAACCAAATCCTAGAGGATATGCTAAGAGCCTGTGTGCTCACCTATGGATCCAGTTGGGAAGAGAGTTTGCCGTATGCCGAGTTTGCTTACAACAACAGTTACCAATCCAGCTTGCAAATGGCACCCTTTGAAGCATTGTACGGACGGAGGTGTCGTACCCCACTGAATTGGTCAGAAACAGGTGACAGCCGTATCTTCGGCCCAGACATGCTTAAAGAGGCCGAGGAGAAAGTTAAGCAGATCAGGGACAGACTCAAGACAGCGCAGAGCCGACAAAAGAGCTACTACGATCAAAAACATCGTGAGGTCAGCTTTGAACCTGGTGATTCCGTATACCTACGAGTGTCTCCTATGAGGGGCCTGCAACGGTTCAAAATTAAGGGGAAACTATCTCCGAGATTTATCGGACCATTCTGTATAGAGGCACGAAGAGGCACAGTGGCCTACAAACTAGACTTACCCAAGGAGCTGTCAGACGTCCATGACGTGTTCCATGTCTCACAATTGAGAAAATGTGTAAGTAACCCGGAGAAGCATGTATCTCATGAAAGCATTGATATACAACCAGACCTCACCTACAGAGAGATGCCAGTAAAGATACTGGAAGAGTCTGAACGGAGGACCCGTCAGAAAACGACAAAAATTTTCAGAGTTCAGTGGAGCAATCACACTGAGGACGAAGCTACATGGGAAAAGGGAAGATTTTCTCCAGGCAGAGTATCCATATCTATTCGAGGATCAGCTGAAATCTCGAGGACGAGATTTTTCCTAAAGGGGTAGGTGTTGTGACACCCAAAATTTCATTTGGATTTTTCAAATTTTTTACTTGACTTGAGGGAGGTGATTTAAAATTTTTCTTCAAAAGAACCCTCCCTTTCAAAATATTTTTTTATGGCAAGAGTTTTATTTGGATTCACCCAAGACTTGTTTTTGGTCTTGGAGGTTCTTGCTTTTTATTTTGGACTCAAGCCAAAATGCTTTTCACTTGGAAAAAAAATGTCTTTTGAAAACTTCTTTGAAAATGCCCTATAGCTTTTGGAATGATCCTTTACCACTTTCAACAAATCTCTCTTGCCATGACCTTAGTACAAATCCACTCTCATAAACCTTTATCATCTTTGGATCATGTTTTACTTCAAATCCAGCAAGTTGAACCTCTCCATATAAATTTTCCCATTTATTTCTTATCAATAACAATTTCTGCCATATATCTTGATCCTTGGAGGTTTACAAAGGAACTACTCCTGCTGCTTTGATTTTTGCCCCCAAACCTTTTTCCCTTCCTAGTCCTTTGAACCCTCAACCAAGATCCATGAAGATCCACTGGTCTCCAGTTCAAATTTTTCAAACTAGACTTGCTGCAAGTTTGGACCAGATTTGCCAAATTTGATGAAATTCATTCAAATCCTTCTCCAAAAATTCTGAGTAAAATCAGGCAGCCTCTGGGTGCATTGAGTGGTCACCTCACCAAGCCCCAGCTCCAGGAAAAATTTTCTTCATACCCAATCATTTCATCGAACACCTTCAGAGCACTGTCAATATCAGGTTCAGTCAAATTCAGTTAACAGTGTCTGAACCACTGTCGTTTCTTCAGTGTCTGTTGTCGATCACACCAGTGCCCCGGCGTCGCCGCGTTCCCTGTCCCCTCCTCGTCCTCTGCACCGCACGAGCGCCTGGAAGCTTGCGGACGTCGGCGACGAGCAGCAGAAGGTGCCCCGCCCCGTGACCGACGCCAGCGGCGGCTTTGCGGCCGTCAGAAGAGTGGCGCAGCGCAGACGGCGCCGTCCGGCGCCGCCCAATCCACCGGAGGTCGCCGCGTGGCCTTCCACTCCCCAGTGCACGCTGCCACCCTCGTCATGAACCGCTGGGCGTGGAGCGCGCTCTCTGCCGCCGTCGTGCTAGTACGGCGACCCCGACGAGGACCGGCGCCATTACGCCATGCCCGACCGAGTTTAGGAGTAAAACGGGACCAGTAACTCCCACTGATGCTGCCTGGCCACCTAATACCCCTGCCAATCCACTGCCTCGCCGTAATTGCTCGCCGGAGATTCTCCGTTCACGGCCACCCCCTCGAGCCGCCTATAAATAGAGGCCCCGAGCTCCAGCTAGTACCCACACCACCTCTACACTCCACCAAGACCCCGCCTAGCCACTGGAAGAGCCCCGAGGGAGTCTCCTTCCTTGACTCCGGCCGCCGCGACCCGCCGCGGGATCCAGCTCGATTCACTTCCGTGCGTGCACCTCTAACCCCCATCTCTTGCCAGAAGCTCTCTAGTGCATCCCTCCTTCTGACCCGCGCTTCAATTCGAAGTTTGCAGCACACCACCGGAGTTCCCCACCATCGCCCGAGCCGCGGTCCGCCGGAGAAAGTGTCGCCGTCGACGTGGTGCTCCCCGACGCCCAAGTCCACCACCCACCGACGTGGAAGGACACGCTGATACTCTTGGTACACTCCGATCTCCCTGACTCGCCGTGGTTCGACGCCGGTGACCACCGCAGCCTTCGGGCGCCGGCGAGGTTTTTCAAACCTGACATGTGGACCCCCCACGTCAGCCTCTCTTTCTTTCCCCGCGAATCGTTTTCTGTTGGCGCCTTCGGGCAGAGTACGTTTTCTCTGCGGGCTGGCGCGTTTCCATTCGAACCGTTTTCTGTTTTCTCAGTTAAAGCCCTGGAACTTTTCTGTTTCATTACAGATGAGTCCCTGGACAGAAACCCTTATAACTTTTTAATAAAAAGTGATTTTTGAGTGATTCTTTTTCAGACAGTCTTATAATTTTGTCTAGTTTTTTATGGGATTTATTTGAAATTTTTTTGAGACAACTTTTATGCACGCGTTGGTTTTCACGTTAGTATGCATTTTTCGCTATACCGTAGGTTCCGGGAGAGGTGACGGAGCCGCGAACTTCGCCGAGCTAGACTCCGACTTCTCCAAACCAGGCAAGCCTGTTTGAACCTTTGATATGATTAGTGTTTTACATGTTTGCGCGAATGGTTGTGCATGGCATATGAGCTTCGATGAGTATCTCGTTGCATGAAAGGAAACTACCCGCGTGTTCCGAGGTTACTGTGATCTCTAATGAGAGATGGCCTTGTCATGTGGTGACATGAAGGGCAGTAAGGTGGTACTGTTGTAGCATGCCAGCCTTACGTCATCCGTTAAATTCGGACGTTAACGTGGACGGAGTCACGTTATCGTTCTTCCCCCTTCCGTGCCGCCACATGTTTTCTGCCAGAATGCGGTTTAGTAAGTTGGTAACCTCTTTCCGTGTACACACCAAATAGAGGGGCCGGGATGATGGTTCCATGGCCCTGGATTAAAGCCAGTCATCCGGTCAGGGGGCATGGGTGTTTCCGGTTGGGACCGAGAGGGGGGCACCCCTTAGAGCGCGCGTATATAAATTTGATCCCATGCTACGCGAGGTTGTAGCCTCCCCGTCTCAAGGTTTTTCTTGAACGTTGCCGAGGGTGATTCCTGGCTTTGGAATGTTGAATGGGTGTGTACTGGTTAGATGTGTTTCTTCCAAAACACCGTAAACGAAACTAGTCCCCGTGACTACAGAAATCCGTTGGCTGTGGTTAAAGTACAAACTCTGCAGAGTCAAATCCTTCCGAGTCATCGTATCCAGGGTCAAGTATAGTGATCAGTGTATCCCTATCTACGTCAAGCCCTCGTGGTTTATTCTTCTTTCCGGTAAGCGAGCATGAGTAGTAAACTGGGCTGAACGTTACTCCTGTGGATGGACTAACCCTGTTGTTTATCTCATGCCTGATTATTCTCTGGATATGATTTAAATTCTTGAGCTACTAAGATGTTAAGTTATGAGCCCCTTTACGTGATGTCGCCCAGACGTCCGACTGTGGCATGTTTGTTATTTACTTTCGTATAAGCCCTTTACGTGATGTCGCCCAGACGTCCGACTGTGGCATGTTTGTTATTTACTTTCGTATAAGCCCTTTACGTGATGTCGCCCAGACGTCCGACTGTGGCATGTTTGTTATTTACTTTCGTATAAGCCCTTTATGTGATGTCGCTCAGACGTCCGACTGTGGCATGTTGGTTATTTACTTTTGATATAAGCCCTTTCTGCGATGTTGCTCAGACGTCCGACTGTGGCACGCACTATCTTTTATTTCTATTATAAGCCCTTCATGTGGTGTCGCCCTGACGCCCGACTGCGGCATTGTTATTCTCGCATTTTCCTCTCGAGGAGTCATTCAGACCCTCGTTTGGCACCCAGTATTTAATTTGGGATTTCGGGAGGACTACCGTCCGACTTCTCTTTTATTCCCCATGCATTATTGTCTCTATGTCTGAATGCACTTGTTAACCTGTTCAATTTCTTCATGTTTACATTTGTTATATCTTATGTCCGAACTGTCTTGCGAGTACTTTCATAGTACTCACCTGGCTTGTTGATTTGGCCAGATGTTGACGAAGGTGATCTCTTGGATGAAGAGTTTGATAGTGCGTCCGACGCCTAGAGGAGTCCCAGTCAGTCCCGTGCGATCCTGGATATTGGTCACTTGTATTATATATGCTTCTGCCACCCGCAATAAGTCTCCTCGAGCCTCACTCCGACGCTCGAGGGGCTGTAGTTTTCAGTTGTCATATCACCCACTTCGCGGTAATATTTCCACCACCGTTGTTATCGTGAGTTAGTAGTTATGCCACCCTATCCGCCGTTATGTTTTATCAGCGTTCATGTAATAAATTGTTGAGCAGTCTCCGCTCAACCTTGTATTATATTCAGTACTCCTGGTATTTTTCTTCTGTGACCAAGATATTGTCTACCAGTGAGAAGGAATTCTTCTTTACTGGTCCGTAAAAGGGATTGGTCTCTCAATAAATATTTTATTGAAAAACCGGTCGTGACAGAGCCTCTCTTTCGAGCGCTAGCTGGGTGGACAAATGAGAGGAGTTAGCATAGTTTTTCTTGTAGCAGCGAAGTTGGTCCACATGTACTAGCCGACGTGGAAGGGTCTTTCCCCATCCTCTTCTTCAATATATAGTATGCACACTCATGATTATTTGAGAAACAAAAGGATCACAAAGGACAGGGTTTCGAAGACCTACTCTCCCAAACGGTCTTGCACACGGTCGACGAGGTGTGATTGCCAGACACAGCAACACTATGTGGAATAACAATGGAGGCTTGACTTGTGTGTGAGGAGTGTGTCTGCTAGGGTGCATGTCCATCTTATGAACGAGAAGACCATGCGAAACAACCAATGAGAGTAAAACTTGAATGGTGGTCAGTCGAGCCATAGTTGAGTAGGTATCCAAGAAATCTTTGTCTTCTTTCTTGGTATAATCCATGGCCACAAGTTGAGCCTTGTACTTTTCAACTAGGCCCCTCGGTTGTTTATTTGTTTACATGAATTACTTCCAAAAAGAACGAAAACTAAATATGCAATTTTTCTAAAATATATTCACAAATTAAGTAAATGTTCATAATTTCTATAAATATTACAAAATTTTTAAAATGTCCAGGCATAAGTATTCCTAGAATTTCAGAAAACATTAAAGGATTTAAGAAAATTGTTCATAAATTCTAAGAAAACTCTTTGCGTTTTTAAATCTGATTTTTGAAAATGATGCAACTTCAAATTGATTTGGAAAGAAAATACTTTTTTCTAAATCTATTGAAAATCTCGAAATTTAGTACATCCAAAATGATAAAATCCTCACATATTTTTATAAATATTAGAGAGTTAAAAGGTTCACGAATTTGGAAAACATTTCTTGAATTTCAAAAAATACTCATGAACTCTAGAAAATGTTTTGATATTGAAAAAATCCACGAAATAAAAAATAAACAGAAAAGTGGAAACAATAAACCAAAAACAAAATGTTTATGAGATGTCTATATGATGTAAATTAATTAACATGACATGCGCGTCATGATTCAGCATGATGGCTGGGGCCAGATGTTTGTCACTTTGAGGACCTGCGTGTCAACCTTGTTACAACGCATTAATAGTATTAGCTATAGTGATAGAAATATTATTTGATGTATTGTCAAGACGGTGACAAGTTTTGCAAAGGTGGATACCGACACAAATGCCCAAGACGAAGAAAATAAAGACTTCTCTGTCAGAAAGGGCTATACCATATCATGCTATTATGAATTGCCTGAGATGTTTATCTCTTTTTTTGCACCCTTTGATTGTGCGGTAGTCTCTTTTATTAGGGTGATCTCTCACTTAAATATATAGAAGTTGTGTTCTCCCAAGTGTAGCACCATCTGAAATACGTATATTTTCAAGGTGCGCCATGTCCACATGGGTATGAACGAATTGAGAGGTATGAGGTGTGTGATGATCAGACCTTATAGCAAGACCACTTGGTTTTGTTGACATTCAGGCAGGATCTACTAAGCTTGTAACACATGCATTGAACGAACAAGAGTCACATAGAGATGTGATTGGCAAGTTGGCCTAACGATTAAAATTCCTGTCATCAGTGATGTCAACATCAATGACGTTGAATTGAAATACGGGTATTGAATCGCTCACAATCAATTATGAGAGATATTGATTTGAGTGGGAGCACACTATAGAATTAAAATGTTTAATAGCTAGTGCATTTTATTATAAACAATGTCTAAGTGAAACTTGTGTCTACCATTGTAGATCAAATGGTTCACAACACCTTGTTTAGCTTAGGCCCGGTGTTAGATAAAGAGAAGTTAGCTGCAACTGGAAGCAACTATATCGACCGGGTTCGTAACTCGAGGCTCGTCCTTGGGAGTGCTAAGAAAGAGTATACACACCTCTTCCAAAGGAATCAGAGGCAACTACCCCGGAAGACGAGAGAAATGTCTGGGCCACTAAAAGAAACGATTGCACTATGGTGCATCGCCTTATGCTAACTTGCATGAGTCCAGAGCTTCAAAGACGTTTTGAACTCCAATACCCCCATGACATGATCCGGCTAAATAGATGCTTCGTACAAACTCAATGCCACATCTGAATGTTACGAGATAACGAAAACCATGATTGAGTGCAAGATGTCTGAAGGAGGTTCAGTTGGCGAACATGTAGTCACCATAATTGGCTACGGCGAATGGCTTAAAATCTTCAAATTTCCAATTCCACCAAAAACTCACGTCAGGCATGTTAATTTCTTCATTCCCCCGCCTTACGACGGTTTTATCATGAGCTACCATGTTGATGGTGTCCTAGATTATGGGATGCTCACCACGTTGGCCTGACCATTCATGGGCTGGGACGAGGACCCATCGACACTTGAAGACTAGGCCATACGAGCCATGGACCTCGACGTACTCAAGATGGAATCCTACAAAGACTTGGCGTATACTTCAAGACATATTTAAATGGTAGGCATGTTTATCCCTAGATGTAGCCGACATACTTGTAACCCTAGATACCCACGGTGCCTATATAAGCCGAGAGGTTTAGTCGGTGGAGACAGCCTAGAAAATTTAGAATTCATTCATACGATCTCGAGGTAGATCATCTTGTACTTTGTACCCCATCACAATCAATACAATAAAAGTAGGGCGTAGGGTTTTACCTCTTCGAGAGGGCCCAAACCTAGGTAAACATTAATCGTGTCTTTCTCTACTTCCTGTTACCATCTATCCGAGACCACTAGCTCGGGACCCCCTACCCCAGATCCGCTAGTTTTAGCACCAACATTGGTGAACCATATAGGTCCCACTGTGCGGTCGCAAAGGCTTGATGTCTCACCTTCGAATGAACGACGACATTGGATGTGGGAAGGTGTTTCTCCATGGACAGATTTTTGCCTTTGGCAGCATCACGCTGCATGCAGATTTGACTAGCCACCTTGGCCAAGTCGAGAACCTCGCTCCAGGCCAGACCATTAGGTTTGATAACCTGGAGTATGTCGGGGATTACCGTGGCAAACTTGCATTTTTGGGTTGGGTAATCCCCGACATACTCCAGGTTATCAAACCTAATCGTACATCAAAGATCCTACCAACACCGCCATCCGAGCACCAGAATCAATCTCGGAGCAGGACCTCGGAGGCGTCCCCACCTCGACTCCAACCTCAAGCTTGGAATCAAGCATTACCCCGTCAGGTCAGAACTCAGACCCAACCACTGAAACCCCCGAGGACACGTCAGGTGGAACTTCGGGCAAACTTCAACTGGACCTCGCCTACGATCAAGAGATGGGTGAGGCGGATATCACGCTTCTGAACGAGATGTTAGATTGAATTCCAAATATTTTGGTCTTAGATGGTCAGACTTTGATGCACGATCGGATCTGGAAAAATCCTGGAGTAGATGGAATTTTCAACCCACCCTCCTCCCACCTAGTCGTTGCCGTTAAGGACTTAACCGACGTGCTAGCATATACCTCCGAGGAGGAAACTGACATGGATGAAGATGCGAGCTACACATGTCTGACTCAACTTCACCACTTGTCGCTACTAAAACCAGCACATGGACCACTACCTCCACCTACGACATCAATATGGTGGGCACCCCTAAGACGGAGGAGCACTGGTACAGTGAGCTTCTATACAAACAGCTTTTAACCCCTTTCTGCGACGGCATTTTAAACCATCACCTTGCCTATGTGTGCGATAGGGGGGTTCTTCCCACACGACCCAGAAACCATCGGGGATAGGGAGTAGTAATGCATACGTTTTGCATAACTAAGCGTATGCGATGCCGACATCTATCCCAAATGTGAGTCTTCAGGCAACTGTTTGTGATATGTCGAATATCCCACACGCTCCATCCTTGCTACTCGTTTGTGCTCGCATTACCATCACAGTCGGTATTCTGTGGTGCGACATTTATGATGCACGCCCCATCACAAACAGTTCACGTTATAGAGCGTGTATGATAAGGAGACTATCACACACATTCACTTCTCCCGAACCATATGCGATATATAATTAAGAACATTAGCTAATCGTCGTACAAATGTCGAACAGGATTACGAAACGTCAGGCCATCGTACCAGTGTCATACAGGATAACTATTGAACATGCTATTTTGTAGTGCAACGTTTACGATGTGTACGACATCAGAAACAGTTCATGCTTGTAAAGCGTGTACGATAAGGCAACTATCACAAACATTTAGTTTGCTTGCACAGTTTGTGATATTGTCTGATATCACACACGCTTTGCAAATGAAAAATTGTTGGGGTACGTAGCAAGAATTCAAAAAAATTCCTACGCTTCACCAAGATCAATCTAGGAGATGCTAGCAACGAGAGAGAGGGAGTGCATCTTCATACCTCTTGAAGATCGTGAAACGGAAGCGTCACAAGAACGCGAATGATGGAGTCGTACTCGCGGCGATTCAAATCGCAGAAGATCCGGTCTAGCGCCGAACGGACGGCGCCTCCACATTTAGCACACGTACAGCCCGGGGACGTCTCCTCCTTCTTGATACAGCAAGGGGAGAGGAGAAGTTGAGGGAGGGCTCCGGCAGCACGACGACATGGTGGTGGAGCTTGCTGTTCTCCGGCAGGGCTTCGCCAAGCACTACGGAGGAGGAGGATGTGTTGGAGAGGGGGAGGGCTGCGCCAGGGGAAGGGGTACGGTAGACCTCCCACCCCCCACTATTTATAGGGGCAAGGGAGAGGGGGTCGGCCCCCTCTAGATGCATCTAGAGGGGGGGGGGGGCGGTGGCCAAGGGGGAGGCTTGCCCCCCAAGCTAGGTGGGGGCGCCCCCTTTAGGGTTTCCCCCAACCCTAGGCGCATGGGCCCTAGGGGGAGATGGCGCCCAGCCCACCCAGGGGCTGCCCCCCTCCATATTCAGCCCATAGGGGCCTTCGGGGCAGGTGGACCCTCCCGGAGGACCCCCGGAACCCCTTCGGTGGTCACGGAACAATACCGATAAACCCCCGAACACTTCCGGCGACCGAATAAGGACTTCCCATATATAAATCTTCATCTCCGGACCATTCCGGAACTCCTCATGACGTCCGGGATCTCATCCGGGACTCCGAACAACATTCGGTAACCACATACTATTTCCCATAACAACTCTAGCATCACCGAACCTTAAGTGTGTAGACCCTACGGGTTCGGGAATCATGCAGACATGACCGAGACATCTCTCCGGCCAATAACCAACAGCGGGATCTGGATACCCATGTTGGCTCCCACAAGTTCCATGATGATCTCATCAGATGAACCACGATGTCGGGGATTCAATCCATCCAGTATACAATTCCCTTTGTCCATCGGTATGTTACTTGCCCGAGATTCAATCGTCGGTATCCCAATACCTTGTTCAATCTTGTTACGGGCAAGTCTCTTTACTCGTTCCGTAATGCATGATCCCGTGACTAACTCCTTAGTCACATTGAGCTCATTATGATGATGCATTACCGAGTGGGCCCAGAGATACCTCTCCGTCATACGGAGTGACAAATCCCAGTCTTGATTCGTGCCAACCCAACAAACACTTTCGGAGATACCTGTAGTGCACCTTTATAGCCACCCAAATGCTTTGTGACGTTTGGTAAACCCAAAGCATTCCTACGGTGTCCGGGAGTTGCACAATCTCATGGTCTAAGGAAATGATACTTGACATTAGAAAAGCTCTTAGCAAACAAACTACACGATCTTGTGCTATGCTTAGGATTGGGTCTTGTACATCACATCATTCTCCTAATGATGTGATCCTGTTATCAACGACATCCAATGTCCATGGTCAGGAAACCATAACCATCTATTGATGAATGAGCTAGTCAACTAGAGGCTCACTAGGGACATGTTGTGGTCTATGTATTCACACATGTATTATGGTTTCCGGTTAATACAATTATAGCATGAACAACAGACAATTATCATGAACAAGTAAATATAATAATAACCATTTTATTATTGCCTCTAGGGCATATTTCCAACAGTCTCCCACTTGCACTAGAGTCAATAATCTAGTTACATTGTGATGACTTGAACACCCATAGAGTTCTGGTGTTGATCATGTTTTTCTCGTGGAAGAGGTTTAGTCAACGAATCTGCGACATTCAAATCCCTATGCACTTTACAAATATCTATGTCTCCATCATGAACATTTTCACGAATGGAGTTGAAGCGACGCTTGATATGCCTGGTCTTCTTGTGAAACCTGGGCTCCTTGGCAAGGGCAATAGCTCTAGTGTTGTCATAGAAGAGAGTCATCAGGCCCGACGCATTGGGAATAACTCCTAGGTCGGCAATGAACTCCTTCATCCAGATTGCTTCATGTGTTGCCTCTGAGGCTGCCATGCACTCCGCTTCACATGTAGATCCTGCCACGACGCTTTGCCCACCATTCAAAATATACACGTATTCGGTTTGTGACTTGGAGTCATCCAGATCTGTGTCGAAGCTAGCATCGACGTAACCCTTTACGACGAGCTCTTCGTCACCTCCATAAACGAGGAACATATCCTTAGTCCTTTTCAGGTACTTCAGGATATTCTTGACCGCTGTCCAGCGTTCCATGTCGGGATTACTTTGGTACCTCCCAACCTAACTTACGGCAAGGTTCACATCAGGTCTGGTACACAGCATGGCATAAATAATAGACCCTATGGCTGAGGCATAGGGGATGACACTCCTCTTTTCTCTATCTTCTGCCGAGGTCGGGCATTGAGCCGTGCTCAATTTCACACTTGCAATACATGCAAGAACCCCTTCTTGGACTGATCAATATTGAAATTCTTCAATATCTTATCAAGGTATGTGCTTTGTGAAAGACCGATGAGGCGTCTCGATCTATCTCTATAAATCTTGATGCCTAATATGTAAGCAGCTTCTCCAAGGTCCTTCATTGAAAAACACTTATTAAAGTAGGCTTTTATGCTTTCCAAAAGTTCTATATCATTTACCATCAATAGTATGTCATATAATATGAGAAATGCTACCGTGCTCCCACTCACTTTCTTGTAAACACAGGCTTCTCCATAAGTCTGCATAAACCCAAGCGCTTTGATCATTTCATTAAAGCGAATGTTCCAACTGCGAGATGTTTGCACCAGCCCATAGATGGAGCGCTGGAGCTTGCACACCTTGTAAGCATTCTTAGGATCGACAAAACCTTCCGGCTGCATCATATACAATTCTACCTTAAGGAAACCGTTAAGGAATGCCGTTTTGACGTCCATTTGCCATATCTCATAATCACAGAATGTGGAAATTGCTAACATGATTTAGACGGACTTCAGCTTCGCTACGGGTGGGAAGGTCTCATCGTAGTCAACCCCTCAAACTTGTCGATAACCCTTAGCGACAAGCCGAGCCTTATAGACGGTCACATTACCATCCGCGTTAGTGTTCTTCTTAAAGATCCATTTATTTTCTATGGCTTGCCGATCATCGGGCAAGTCTGTCAAAGTCCATACTTTGTTTTCATACAAGGATCCTATCTCGGATTTCATGGCTTCAAGCCATTTGTTGGAATCCGGGCCTGCCATCGCTTCTTCATAGTTTGAAGGTTCACCGTTGTCCAACAACATGATTTCCAGGACAGGGTTGCCGTACTACTCTGGTGCGGAACGTGCCCTTGTGGACCTACGAAGTTCAGTAGCAACTTGATCCGAAGTTCCTTGATCATCATCATTAACTTCCTCTCTAGTCGGTGCAGGCACCACAGAAACATCTTCCTGAGCTGCGCTACTTTCCGGTTCAAGAGGTAGTACTTCATCAAGTTCTACTTTCCTCCCTGTCGGTGTACAAAAATAGGGGCTCTGTTTTGTACCCCTTTACTTGTGCACGTGCAGTCAGAGCCGCGCCCACGGCCGCACTAAGTAGGGCAGAGGAGGGGATCCAAAGCCACAGGACAGTCAAGTCAACGCCAAGACAGAGACACAAAGAGCAAGAGGGCGAGGCAGACTCCCCCTGTTGGAAATATGCCCTAGAGGCAATAATAAAATGGTTATTATTGTATTTCCTTGTTCATGATAATTGTCTATTATTCATGCTATAATTGTATTAACTTGAAACCGTAATACATGTGTGAATACATAGACCACAACATGTCCCTAGTAAGCCTCTAGCTGACTAGCTCGTTGATCAATAGATGGTTATGGTTTCCTGACCATGGACATTGGATGTCATTGATAACGGGATCACATCATTAGGAGAATGATGTGATGGACAAGACCCAATCCTAAGCATAGCACAAGATTGTGTAGTTCGTTTGCTAAGAGCTTTTTTAATGTCAAGTATCGTTTCCTTAGACCATGAGATTGTGCGACTCCCGGATACCGTAGGAATGCTTTGGGTGTACCAAACGTCACAACGTAACTGGGTGGCTATAAAGGTGCATTACAGGTATCTCCGAAAGTGTCTGTTGGGTTGGCACGAATCGAGACTGGGATTTGTCACTCCGTATGACGGAGAGGTATCTCTGGGCCCACTCGGTAATGCATCATCATAATGAGCTCAATGTGACTAAGTAGTTAGTCACGAGATCATGCATTACGGAAGGAGTAAAGTGACTTGCCAGTAACGAGATTGAACGAGGTATTGGGATACCGACGATCAAATCTCGGGCAAGTAACATACCGATTGACAAAGGGAATTGTATACGGGATTCATTGAATCCCTGACATCATGGTTCATCCGATGAGATCATCGTGGAACATGTGGGAGCCAATATGGGTATCCAGATCCCGCTATTGGTTATTGGCCGGAGAGGTGTCTCGGTCATGTCTGCATGGTTCCCGAACCTGTAGGGTCTACACACTTAAGGTTCGGTGACGCTAGAGTTGTTATGGGAAATAGTATGTGGTTACCGAAGGTTGTTCGGAGTCCCGGATAGGATCCCGGACGTCACGAGGAGTTCCGAAATGGTCCGGAGGTAAAGATTTATATATGGGAAGTCATCATACGGTCACCGGAAGTATTCGGGGGTATGCCGGTATTTTACCGGGGCCACCGAAGGGGTTCCGGGGGTCCACCGGGACGGTCCACCTGCCCCGGAGGGCCTTATGGGCTGTAGGTGGAAGGGAACCAGCCCCTAAGTGGACTGGGCACCAACCTCCCCCTAGGGCCCATGCGCCTAGGGTTGGGGGAAACCCTGGAGGGGGCGCCCCCCTTGACTTGGGGGGCAAGCCACCCTCCCTGGCCGCAGCCCCTCCCACCAGATGGGATCTAAGTGGCCGTCCCCCCCTCTCCCTTGCCCCTATATATAGTGGAGGGGTGGGAGGGCAGCTGCACCCCTGGCCTGGCGCAGCCCTCTCCTCCTCCAACTCCTCCTCCTCCTCGGTAGTGCTTAGTGAAGCTCTGCCGGAGAACCACGAGCTCCATTGCCACCACGCCGTCGTGCTGCTGGAGTTCTCCCTCAACTTCTCCTCTCCCCTTGCTGGATCAAGAAGGAGGAGATGTCCCCGGTCTGTATGTGTGTTGAACACGGAGGCGCCGTCCGTTCGGCGCTAGATCGGATCTTCCGCGATTTGAATCGCTGCGAGTACGACTCCATCAACCGCGTTCTTGTAACGCTTCCGCTTAGCGATCTTCAAGGGTATGAAGATGCACCCCCTCTCTCTCGTTGCTAGCATCTCCTAGATTGATATTGGTGACACGTAGGAAAGTTTTGAATTATTGCTACGTTCCCCAACAGTGGTATCAGAGCCAGGTCTATGCGTAGATTCTATGCACGAGTAGAACACAAAGTAGTTGTGGGCGATGATTTGTTCAATTTGCTTACCATTACTAGTCTTATCTTGATTCGGCGGCATTGTGGGATGAAGCGGCCCGGACCGACCTTACACGTACACTTACGTGAGACAGGTTCCACCGACTGACATGCACTTGATGCATAAGGTGGCTAGCGGGTGTCTGTCTCTCCCACTTTAGTCGGATCAGATTCGATGAAGAGGGTCCTTATGAAGGGTAAATAGCAATTGAGATATCACCGTTGTGGCTTTTGCGTAGGTAAGAAACGTTCTTGCTAGAAACCCATAGCAGCCACGTAAAACATGCAACAACAATTGGAGGACGTCTAACTTGTTTTTGCAGGGTTTGCTATCTGATGTGATATGGCCAAAAGGATGTGATGAATTATATATATGTGATGTATGAGATTGATCATGTTCTTGTAATAGGAATCACGACTTGCATGTCGATGAGTATGACAGCCGGCAGGAGCCATAGGAGTTGTCTTAATTTATTGTATGACCTGCGTGTCAATGAAAAACGCCATGTAATTACTTTACTTTATTGCTAACCGTTAGCCATAGTAGTAGAAGTAATAGTTGGCGAGACAACTTCATGAAGACACGATGATGGAGATCATGTTGATGGAGATCATGGTGTCATGCCGGTGACGTAGGTGATCATGCCGCGCCTCGAAGATGGAGATCAAAAGGCGCAAGATGATATTGGCCATATCATGTCACTTTATGATTTGCATGTGATGTTTGTCATGTTTACATCTTATTTTCTTAGAACGAAGGTAGCATAAATAAGATGATCCCTCACTAAAATTTCAAGAAATATGCCCTAGAGGCAATAATAAAATGGTTATTATTGTATTTCCTTGTTCATGATAATTGTCTATTGTTCATGCTATAATTGTATTAACTTGAAACCGTAATACATGTGTGAATACATAGACCACAACATGTCCCTAGTAAGCCTCTTGTTGACTAGCTCGTTGATCAATAGATGGTTATGGTTTCCTGACCATGGACATTGGATGTCATTGATAACGGGATCACATCATTAGGAGAATGATGTGATGGACAAGACCCAATCCTAAGCATAGCACAAGATCGTGTAGTTCGTTTGCTAAGAGCTTTTCTAATGTCAAGTATCGTTTCCTTAGACCATGAGATTTTGCAACTCCCGGATACCGTAGGAATGCTTTGGGTGTACCAAACGTCACAACGTAACTGGGTGGCTATAAAGGTGCATTACAGGTATCTCCGAAAGTGACTGTTGGGTTGGCACGAATCGAGACTGGGATTTGTCACTCCGTATGACGGAGAGGTATCTCTGGGCCCACTCGGTAATGCATCATCATAATGAGCTCAATGTGACTAAGTAGTTAGTCATGGGATCATGCATTACGGAACGAGTAAAGTGACTTGCCGGTAACGAGATTGAACGAGGTATTTGGATACCGACGATCGAATCTCGGGCAAGTAACATACCGATTGACAAAGGGAATTGTATACGGGATTCATTGAATCCCCGACATCGTGGTTCATCCGATGAGATCATCGTGGAACATGTGGGAGCCAATATGGTTATCCAGATCCCTCTATTGGTTATTGGCCGGAGAGGTGTCTCGGTCATGTCTGCATGGTTCCCGAACCTGTAGGGTCTACACACTTAAGGTTCGGTGACGCTAGAGTTGTTATGGGAAATAGTATGTGGTTACCGAAGGTTGTTCGGAGTCCCGGATAGGATCCCGGACGTCACGAGGAGTTCCGGAATGGTCCGGAGGTAAAGATTTATATATGGGAAGTCATCATACGGTCACCGGAAGTATTCGGGGGTATGCCGGTATTGTACCGGGGCCACCGAAGGGGTTCCGGGGGTCCACCGGGACGGTCCACCTGCCACGGAGGGCCTTATGGGCTGTAGGTGGAAGGGAACCAGCCCCTAAGTGGTCTGGGCACCAACCTCCCCCTAGGGCCCATGCGCCTAGGGTTGGGGGAAACCCTGGAGGGGGGCGCCCCCCTTGACTTGGGGGGCAAGCCACCCTCCCTGGCCGCCGTCCCTCCCACCAGATGGGATCTAAGGGTCCGGCCCACCCTCTCCCTTGCCCCTATATATAGTGGAGGGGTGGGAGGGCAGCCGCACCCCTGGCCTGGCACAGCCCTCTCCTCCTCCAACTCCTCCTCCTCCTCTGTAGTGCTTAGCGAAGCTCTGCCGGAGAACCACGAGCTCCATTGCCACCACACCGTCGTGCTGCTGGATTTCTCCCTCAACTTCTCCTCTTCCCTTGATGGATCAAGAAGGAGGAGACGTCCCCGGGCTGTACGTGTGTTGAACGCGGAGGTGCCGTCCGTTCGGCGCTAGATCGGATCTTCCGCGATTTGAATCGCTGCGAGTACGACTCCATCAACCGCGTTCTTGTAACGCTTCCGCTTAGCGATCTTCAAGGGTATGAAGATGCACTCCCTCTCTCTTGTTGCTAGCATCTCCTAGATTGATCTTGGTGACACGTAGGAAAAGTTTGAATTATTTCTACGTTCCCCAACACCCCCGGCAAGACCCTTGCCGGGGCAGCCTCCGCAGCCCCCGCAAGAGCCTTGCCGGGGAAACTTGCCCGACGCCAGCGAAGCGCGCCACCCTTGAGCCCGAGGTTTCCAATGCCATCAACCACATTGGAACCATGGCTCAGGAGGCACCTCCATGGTGGCATGCAGATCTTCGTGAAGATCATAAGCATGCAGGATCAGATGAGGACTAGAAGACGACGACCCTCGGCAAGATCCTCACCGAGGAAATCCACGAGGCCTCCAGCAAGATCCTTGCCGGGGACGATCACGATGCCACGGCAAGACCCTTGCCGAGGACATCAGCGGGGCCATGGCCGGGCCCGCACCTGTCAAGACTCCACCGCCGTTCCCATGCAGCTGCCAGCCTAGTCAGCCAGGCAAGCACCTGTGTGGCGACGTGCGGCCTCTAGGCCAACTTAGCAAGCACCTGCGTGGTGGCATGCAAATCTTCGTGAAGACCCTGTCACCGCACCAGCTCAGCAGCCTGCCAGCCTACATGGCGCTGCACGCCTCGTTGGCTAGGGCGTGTGTCGAAGCAAGGCGAGGCGGCGACGGATGGGACGGGCCTCGCTCCCATCCCCAATAAAGCAAGGGGACACCTAAGGGGCGCACTTAATGCATTTTGTCCCGTAATGACATGTGATAAGCTCAGCTACTGTACACTTTCCACCTCCTGTGTGCCACTGTGGCATCCCCTTTTTCCTATAAAAGGAGGCCCGAGGCGTACTGGAGGGGGATTCGGCTCTTTTGAGCAAATCACACACCGTAGCTAGTTCAAGAACACTCAAATATACACCAAAGCAGGACTAGGGTATTACGCATCCTCGCGGCCCGGACTTGGGTAAACGATCTATGTGCCGGCTCTTAGACCCGTTCTTTCCACAACCCCACGCCCGCCGACCGTAGTAGGGATTCCAGTGATCCCATAGGTGTCGTTCTCACCGACATCTTTGGCGCGCCAGGCAGGCGGCGCAGTTGTGAAAATCTGGTCTAGAAGCTAGTCTAGCAGTTCTTCGTCGCCATGGCTCCCAAGAGGAAGACGACGATGGCGATCGGCTCATCCGGAGCCTGACGGCCCATCCCAGTGCAGGCGAGTAGCGGGGCGGTCGTGGACAAAACCCGTGGCGCGCCCCGCGAACACCCGCATCGCTCTGGCAGTCGAAGCCTGGCGAGCGGCGTCGTTCGTGCGCAAGACGATGAGCCGCACGCCACCAAATCGAAAGACGGAGTCGGGCCTCCCGCAGACGGCGTGGGGCCCTCCAGGGGCAGCGCCGTGCCGCCTACCGGCAGCAAGGCGACCTCCAAGACACCTACGCCGGTGCCCACGACGCGCTCTTCTCAAGTTGTGCGCGACGAGCAGCGTCACCACATTGGTGACCCCGGGCGCCGCTGTGGGAAGAGTCCCGCGCACCTTGCGCGGGACGAAGAAGGCCCGCATGCACGCCGAAGTGCTGGCGAAAATGGCGTACGGCCGGAAGGCCGTGATAGAGCTCCTTCTAACATGGTTAGGAGTCGGAGCGCATCACGGTCCATGCAGCTTTCGCCGCCGCCCACGGCAGCAGAAGCTTTGGCGCGCGCGCAGCTGCTCCTCGACCTTCCTCCTGCTGCGGAGAAGCTCGACGAGTGGAGAGCCACCGTCCGGACCCTCATCGGCATCGCCAACAAAGATGAGCCGCGGCCAGTGGGGCCCGTAGGCCGGCGCTCCGTTGAGCCACCGCATGCCTGTGGAGGAAGGGCCGGAGGTGATGCAGCCACGGTGCACTCTCCTCCCCCACGCCAGTTACTGCGGGTGTCGATCCATCGTGATGACGCTTGTGACAACATTTCCATAGCGTCGTCCGATCCACGGACCCACCGCGACCAGCGTCAAGTTCTTCGGGAGCGAGCCCTTGAAGACGCTCGAACAACCATCGAACGCTGGTGTGATGCGCGTCACCAGTCAGATAGGTGGGCATGGCCCACTATGGACCACCCAGCACCGGGAGGCTACGGTGGCCTACCCTACGAGGTGGGTTGCCCAGCCTTTACCCGTGAGCTACGGCAGTTCCAGTGGCCCTCCCCCGCACGGTCAAGCCCGACGTTGGCGAGAAGTACAACGGCAAGACTCACCCGTCAGAGTTTCTCAGCATCTACACCATTGCGATGCAAGCTGCTGGAGCCCGCGACGACAAGGTTTTTGCCAATTACTTCCCGTTGGCACTTAAGCCCAATGTCATGTCATGGTTGATGCACTTGCCGGCGGATTCCATTTCTTCTTGGTCGGATCTGTGTCATGAGTTTGTTGGCGCCTTCACTGGAGGCCATCAAGCTCATGGCCAGGCGAGCGATCTGCATATCATCCCCCAGAAGGAAGGGGAAAACCTACGCAAGTACATCCAGAGGTTCGGCCGGGTGCAGTACAATATCCCAGATGTTCACCCCGCCGCTGTGATCAGCGCATTCCATCAGAATGTGCGCAACCGCAAGATGCGTGAAGAGCTGGTGATGAACAAGGTCAAAGATGTGGCCAAGCTTTATGTTCTGGCTGATGGGTGTGCTCGAGCTGAAGAGGGGAGGAAGTACCCCGGTGAGGAAGCCGGTGCGGAAACCGACTCCACAGACGATGACACCGCCGCCCCGACGAAGAAGGGCCGGCGCCGTAACAGAAAATGCAAGGGCAAAGCTGTGCTTGCCATCGAGGGATCCGACGACACCGGTGCTGCCAAGAAGGCCAAGGCAAGCGACCCCGGCAAGGAAGTTGCCGGGTGTGCCGCTTGCTGGGCCTTGGCGGCTACCGACAAGCCAGGAAGCTCCGACAAGCAGTATTGCAAGATCCACCGCACCAAGGGCCACAACCTCCAGAACTGCCGACAAGTTGAGCTGCTTGCTGAAAAGCAAAAAGCTGAGTATGAGAGGCAGGACAAGGAGAAAGGCTAGGACGATGCCGAAGGATCCGGCAAGAAGCGTGGCAGCCAAGGAGGCCGCCGCGGCAAGGATAATCAGCAAGAGAGGCCCGCCCGGGGCCACGACAAGAAGCAGGAAGACGATGATCACGACGAGGACGACGAGTCCGACGACCACGAGTTTCAAAAAGCTACGGAGGCCCTGTGTGTCGACGGTGGTGCCTCGCTGCACACCTCTCACCGCCAGCTCAAGCAGTGGGCGCATGAGATCACAGCGGCGGAGCCGTCACTCGACGCACAGAGGCCACTAAAGTGGTCTAGCACGCCTATCATCTTCGACACCGAGGACCACCCTGATCGCACAACTGCGGTCAGGTGTTTGCTGTTGTTGGTTTCACCAACGATACGCAACCTCAAGGTGACGAAGACGCTAGTTGATGGTGGGGCCGTCCTGAACTTGATCTCGCCTGTTGTGATCAAAAGGCTGCAGATTCCTGATGGAGACCTCGAAGAGACGGGCACGTTTCAAGGGGTCAACCCGGGAAGAAGCCAGCCGAAGGGTAAGGTCACGCTGCCCGTGACGTTTGGAGGCGAGTTGAACTACAGGACAGAGAGGATTGTCTTCGATGTAGCCGAGATCCCCTTGCCCGGCAACGGGATCCTCGGCCGCCCGACACTAGCCAAGTTCATGGCGGCGTCACATTACACCTTCAACATGCTGAAGATGCCTGGGCGGATGACCATCATCACCATCCCCTCTGACAAGAAGGATGCGCTAATCTGCGCTGACCAACTCTACCGGGAAGCAGTTGCAGCAAATGCCGCCAAGGCACTTGCTCCTGCCGCTGAAGCCCCGGGAGGGAATAAGACCGGCAAGACCTCTCGCACCCACTCCGGCAAGCGCACCTCTCCGAAGTGCTGTGCTCCCGTCGAGGACGTGCCAGAGAGCTCCACCGGCAAGAGCAAGAGATCCAGAGCTGCACCACCCGAGACCAAGAAGGTGTCCGTCAAGTAGGATGGCACGGGAGGGGCTTTCAACATAAGCTCCACCCTCGATAGCAAATAGGAAGGCGCGCTCGTCACTTTCCTGCAGGCAAATGTCGATGTGTTTGCATGGCAAGCATCCGACATCCCCGGCATTCCCAGGGAGGTGATTGAGCACCATCTTGCTATCTTTCCTCATGCGCGACCCGTCAAGCAGAAGGTCAGGAAGCAAGCTATGGAAAGGCAGGAGTTCATCACAGAAGAGATCAGAAAGCTAGAAGCGGCAGGCTTGGTGAGAGGAGTACTCCATCCAACGTGGTTGGCCAATCTGGTGGTGGGGCGCAAAGCAAACGGGAAGTGGAGGCTGTGTATTGATTACACAGATATCAATAAGGCCTGTCCAAAAGACCCTTTCCCATTGCCTCGCATTGACCAGATTGTTGACTCCACGGCCGGGTGTGACCTGTTGTCATTCTTTGACGCCTACTCAGGATATCACTAGATTTTCATGATGAGAGAAGATGAAGAGAAGACAGCGTTCATCACCCCGTGTGGAAATGACCAAGATAGCAGGAGGGCAAAAGGAGTGCCTCGGCGAGGTACGAGCAGCAGAAGGCGCCAAGAGAACATATCGGCGACCGTCCAGGAGAGGGCTGGTGATGATGGTGCCGGGAGAAGAGCTAGAAGATGAGGCAGTGGGCCGCTAATACGCTACAAAGGCATCGGTGCCATTGTATTCCAACTTGACGCCCCGCCACCCGCCTTCCTCGTCTTCTCCGGCCTTCCCACGCTAGCCGCCCAAGGAGGCAACCCCGAGAAGTTCAAGGAGCTGGCGATGTAGATGATGGTGCTGCCGAAGTCGCCCAGGAACGGTGTGCCCGACGCCTAGTCCGACCCGTCATCCTCCCGCTCGCTACCCTCATCGTCATTGTCACTGTCCTCCTCGTCACTCTCGCCCGAAGAGGAGCTTTCGCCATCGGTCGAGCTCTCCGCACAGCACCCTAGCCTGTGTCCCGAGCGCTTGGAGACCTTGACGGAGAGCAAATCGCTCTCCGCTAGCTTGAAGCAGAGGACGTGCCCATCCATCAAGCGATGGGCGCGTGCAAAAGTTTTCAAGCCCCGGCGAAGGAGCATCACTTGAGGGGCGGGGAACCTTGTGTTCACCCACATGTCACCATGGCAACACCCCTTCATGTGAAGCCTCAACCACGGTGGCTGGTCGACCTCCAGCACACTCATGAATGCCCGGGGAAGACGAAGGCTGCGGCGCGGCGGCCCACGCAGCTACAAGATGAACTCGAGCGCCGAGTCCCTGACATGACCGCTCGGCGAAGCAGGAGGAGATGGCGACGGAGACGGAGACGGTGCAGGCACTCCCCTTCCACGCCCACCTCTGCCTTGACCGCCTCGCCGGCCGCAGCCCCGCCTCGAGCGTGGCCTTCACCCTGGGCATCGAGCTCTTCCTGGACCGCTGCGGCTCTCTGGTGGGAGGAGGACCTGGTCGCCTCCACAGAAGAACGGCCACGACCACGACCCCTCGCCATGATCGTAGGTGAGGATGGAGACAAGGGGGAGACGCAGGGAGATGCTTTTCCTCCTGCCCCTGAGTCACCGTTTTATAGTTGGGAAGGGGAGGCCGAACGACTGGCTCTGCGCCCCCAAAGAGCCCGCTCGAATCTGGCTCATTAAAGTGGCAGCGGGCGAGGCCATCAACCGCCCTCCTCGCCCAATCGAAGGCGCGTGAGTATCGGCCCGCGCATGCCTTCCCATGTTCCATGCGTCTGTCACCTACCCCACGCCGAGCATGCGGCGTACGTGGCGCAAGGGGCGGGCGTAGTGGGAAACGTGGAACGACGGTTCCAAGGCGGAGAAAGTAAATGAGCAACGGCCCTGAAGTCTTAATGGGACACGCAAGCCGCCTCTTTACTATTCACTGCAGGATGACGTAGGCATGCTTCGGTCACCCCACGCACGATCCCCATGTAACTCATTCAACGCGGGTCATGGGGAAGCGCATCGGACGAAGGTATTACCACAATAGAAATCCGCCCCGCCTGCCCGTGCACCGTTCTGGGCCTAGCCCAACAACGCGTCTCGCTTATGTGTGGTCCAGGCCCGGGGGCTCCTGTCGGTGTACAAAAATAGGGGCTCTCTTTTGTATCCCTTTACTTGTGCACGGGCAGTGAGAGCCGCGCCCACGAATGCACTAAGCAGGGAAGAGGAGGGAGCCAAAGCCACAGGACAGTCAAGGCAACGCCAAGACAGAGACACATGAGCAAGAGGGCGAGGCAGACTCCCCCGGCAAGACCCTTGCCAGGGCAGCCTCCGCAGCTCCAGCAAGAGCCTTGCTGGGGCAGCCTCCGCAGCCCCGGCAAGAGCCTTGCCGGGGCAACTTGCCCGACGCCAGCGAAGCGCGCCACCCTTGAGCTCGAGGTTTCCAACGCCATCAACCACATTGGAAGCAAGGCTCGGGAGGCACCTCCATGGTGGCACACAGATCTTCGTGAAGATCATAAGCATGCAGGATCAGATGAGGACTAGAAGACGACGACCCTCGGCAAGATCCTCACTGAGGAAATCCACGAGGCCTCCGGCAAGATCCTTGCCGGGGATGATCACGATGCCCCTTCCCGGGGCCCCGGCAAGACCCTTGCCGAGGACATCAGCGGGGCCACGGCCGGGCCCGCACCTGTCAAGACTCCACCGCCGTTCCCATGCAGCTGCCAGCGCAGTCAGCCAGCCGAGCACCTCCGTGGCGACGTGCAGCCTCTAGGCCGACTCAGCAAGCACCTGCGTGGTGGCATGCAAATCTTCGTGAAGACCCTGCCACCGCACTAGCTCAGCAGCCTGCTAGCCTACATGGCGAAACACGCCTCGTTGGCCAGGGCGCGTGTCGAAGCAAGGCGAGGCGGCGACAGACGGGACGGGCCTCGCTCCCGTCCCCAATAAAGCAAGGGGACACCTAAGGGGCGCATTTAATGCGTTTTGTCCCGTAATGACATGTGATAAGCTCAGCTACTGTACACTTTCCACCTCCTGTGTGCCACTGTGGCATCCCCTTTTTCCTATAAAAGGAGGCCCGAGGTGTACTGGAGGGGGATTCGGCTCTTTTGAGCAAATCACACACCGTAGCTAGTTCAAGAACACTCAAATATACACCAAAGCAGGACTAGGGTATTACGCATCCTCGCGGCCCGAACCTGGGTAAACGATCTGTGTGCTGGCTCTTAGACCCGCTCTTTCCACAACCCCACGCCCGCCAACCGTAGTAGGGATTCCAGTGATCCCATAGGTGTCGTTCTCACCGACACTCCCACTTACTTATTTCGAGAGAAACTCTTTCTCCAGAAAGGATCCGTTCTTGGCAACAAAGATCTTGCCTTCGGATCTGAGGTAGAAGGTATACCCAATGGTTTCCTAAGGGTATCCTATGAAGATGCATTTTTCCAACTTGGGTTCGAGCTTTTCAGGTTGAAGTTTCTTGACATAAGCATCGCATCCCCAAACTTTTAGAAATGACAGCTTAGGTTTCTTCCCAAACCATAATTCATACGGTGTCGTCTCAACGGATTTAGACGGTGCCCTATTTAAAGTGAATGCGACTGTCTCTAAAGCATAACCCCAAAATGATAGCGGTAAATCGGTAAGAGACATCATAGATCGCACCATATCCAATAGAGTGCGATTACGACGTTCGGACACACCATTACGCTGAGGTGTTCCAGGCGGCGTGAGTTGTGAAACCATTCCACATTTCCTTAAGTGCGTACCAAACTCGTGACTCAAATATTCTCCTCCATGATCTGATCGTAAGAACTTTATTTTCCTGTCACGTTGATTCTCTACCTCACTCTGAAATTCCTTGAACTTTTCAAAGGTCTCAGACTTGTGTTTAATTAAGTAGACATACCCATATCTACTTAAGTCATCAGTGAGGGTGAGAACATAACGATAGCCACCGCGAGCCTCAACGCTCATTGGACCGCACACATCAGTATGTATTATTTCCAACAAGTTGGTTGCTCGCTCCATTGTTCCGGAGAACGGAGTCTTGGTCGTTTTGCCCATGAGGGATGGTTCGCACGTGTCAAATGATTCATAATCAAGAGACTCCGAAAGTCCATCAGCATGGAGTTTCTTCATGCGTTTGACACCAATGTGACCAAGGCGGCAGTTCCACAAGTATGTGGGACTATCATTATTAACCTTACATCTTTTGGTATTCACACTATGAATATGTGTAACATCATGTTCGAGATTCAGTAAAAATAAACCATTGACCAGCGGGGCATGACCATAAAACATGTCTCTCAAATAAATAGAACAACCATTATTCTCGGATTTAAATGAGTAGCCATCTCGCATTAAACGAGATCGAGATACAATGTTCATGCTGAAAGCTGGCACTAAATAACAATTATTGAGGTTTAAAACTAATCCCGTAGGTAAATGTAGAGGTAGCGTGCCGACGGCGATCACATCGACCTTGGAACCATTCCCAACGCGCATCGTCACCTCGTCCTTCGCCAGTCTCCGCTTATTCCGTAGCTTTTGTTTTGAGTTACAAATATGAGCAACCGCTCCGGTATCAAATACCCAGGAGCTACTACGAGTGCTGGTAAGGTACACATCAATAACATGTATATCACATATACCTTTGGTGTTGCCAGCCTTCTTATCCGCTAAGTACTTGGGGCAGTTCCGCTTCCAGTGACCATTTCCCTTGCAATAAAAGCACTGAGTCTTGGGCTTGGGTCCATTGTTTGGCTTCTTCCCGGCAACTGATTTAACAGGCGCGACAACTCCCTTGCCGTCCTTCTTGAAGTTCTTTTTACCCTTGCCTTTCTTGAAACTAGTGGTCTTATTCACCATCAACACTTGATGTTCCTTTTTGATTTCCACCTCCACTGATTTCAGCATTGAATATAACTCAGGAATGGACTTCTCCATCCCCTGCATATTGTAGTTCATCACAAAGCTCTTGCAGCTAGGTGGGAGCGACTGGAGGATCCTGTCAATGACCGAGTCATCTGGAAGATTAACTCCCAGCTGAGACAAACGGTTGTGCTCACTGACAGAACTGTGTTCCTCCATCTTACAACTATAGAACTTGTCGGAGACTTCATATCTCTTGACCCGGGCATGAGGTTGGAAAACCATTTTCAGCTCTTGGAAAATCTCATATGCTCCGTGCTGCTCAAAATGCTTTTGGAGCCCCGATTCTAAGCTGTAAAGCATGCCGCACTGAACCAGGGAGTAATCATCACTACGCGACTGCCAGGCGTTCATAACGTCTTGAGTTGCTGGGAAAATGGGTGCGTCACCTAGCGGTGCTTCAAGAACATATGCTTTCTTGGCAGCTATGAGGATGATCCTCAAGTTTCGGACCCAGTCCGTATAGTTGCTACCATCGTCTTTCAGCTTGGTTTTCTCTAGGAACGCGTTGAAGAGTAGGGCAACACTAGCGTGGGCCATTTGATCTACAAGGCATATTGTAAAGATATTTTAGACTATGTTCATGATAATTAAGTTCATCTAATCAAATTTTTTAATGAACTCCCACTCAGATAGACATCAACCTAGTCATCTAAGTGATACATGATCCGAGTCAACTAGGTCGTGTCTGATCATCACGTAAGACGGACTAGTCATCATCGGTGAACATCTTCATGTTGATCGTATCTACTATACGACTCATGTTCGACCTTTCGGTCTCTTGTGTTCCGAGGCCATGTCTATACATGCTAGGCTCGTCAAGTCAACCTAAGTGTTTTGCATGTGTAAATCTGGTTTACACCCGTTGTATGCGAACGTTAGAATCTATCACACCCGATCATCACATGGTGCTTCGAAACAATGAACTTTCGCAACAATGCACAGTTAGGGGAAACACTTTCTTGAATTTTTTTAGTGAGGGATCACCTTATTTATGCTACCGTCGTTCTAAGCAAATAAGATGTAAACATGATAAACAACACATGCAAATCATAAAGTGACATGATACGGCCAATATCATCTTGCACCTTTGATCTCCATCTTTGAGGCGTGGCATGATCACCTTCATCACTGACATGACACCATGATCTCCATCATCATGATCTCCATCATCGTGTCTTCATGAAGTTGTCTCACCAACTATTACTTCTACTACTACAGCTAACGGTTAGCAATAAAGTAAAGTAATTACATGGCGTTTTCATTGACACGCAGGTCATAAATAAATTAAGACAACTCTTATGGCTCCTGCCGGTTGTCATACTCATCGACATGCAAGTCGTGATTCCTATTACAAGAACATGATCAATCTCATACATCACATATATCATTCATCACATCCTTTTTGCCATATCACATCACATAGCATACCCTGCAAAAAACAAGTTAGACGTCCTCTAATTGTTGTTGCATGTTTTTACGTGGCTGCTATGGGTTTCTAGCAAGAACGTTTCTTACCTACGCAAAAGCCACAACGGTGATATGCCAATTGCCATTTACCCTTCATAAGGACCCTTTTCATCGAATCCGATCTGATAAAGTGGGAGAGACAGACACCCGCTAGCCACCTTATGCAACAAGTGCATGTTAGTCGGTGGAACCTGTCTCACATAAGCGTACCTGTAAGGTTGGTCCGGGCCGCTTCATCCCACAATGCCGCCGAACCAAGATAAGACTAGTAACAGTAAGCAAATTGAACAAACCAACGCCCACAACTACTTGTGTTCTACTCGTGCATAGAATCTACGCATAGACCTAGCTCATGATGCCACTGTTGGGGAACGTAGCAAGAATTCAAAATATTTCCTACGCTTCACCAAGATCAATCTAGTAGATACTAGAAACGAGAGAGAGGGAGTGCATCTTCATACCTCTTGAAGATCGCAAAACGGAAGCGTCACAAGAACGCGGATGATGGAGTCGTACTCGCGGCGATTCAAATCGTGGAAGATCCGATCTAGCGCCGAACGGACGGCGCCTCCGCGTTCAACACACGTACAACCCGGGGACGTCTCCTCCTTCTTGATCCAGCAAGGGGAGAGGAGAAGTTGAGGGATAGCTCCGGCAGCACGACGGCGTGGTGGTGGAGCTTGCAGTTATCCGGCAGGGCTACGCGAAGCACTACGGAGGAGGAGGATGTGTTGGAGAGGGGGAGGGCTACGCCAGAGGAAGAGGACCGGCAGCCCTCCCACCCCCCACTATTTATAGGGGCAAGGGAGAGGGGGCCGACCCCCTCTAGATGCATCTAGAGGGGGGGGCGGCCAAGGGGGAGGCTTGCCCCCCAAGCTAGGTGGGGGCGCCCCCTTTAGGGTTTCCCCCAACCCTAGGCGCATGGGCCCTAGGGGGGAGTTGGCACCCAGCCCACCTAGAGGCTGGCCCCCCTCCATATTCAGCCCATAGGGCCCTACGGGGCAGGTGGACCCTCCTGGTGGACCCCCGGAACACCTTCGGTGGTCCCGGTACAATACCGGTAAACCACTGAACACTTCCGGCAACCGAATAAGGACTTCCCATATATAAATATTCATCTCCGGACCATTCTGGAATTCCTCGTGACGTCCGGGATCTCATCCGGGACTCCGAACAACATTCGGTAACCACATACTATTTCCCATAACAACTCTAGCATCACCGAACCTTAAGTGTGTAGACCCTACCTGTTCGGGAATCATGCAGACATGACAGAGACATCTCTCCGGCCAATAACCAACAGCGGGATCTGGATACCCATGTTGGCTCCCACATGTTCCACAATGATCTCATCGGATGAACCACGATGTCAGGATTCAATCAATCCCGTATACAATTCCCTTTGTCCGCCGGTATGTTACTTGCACGAGATTCGATCATCAGTATCCCAATACCTCGTTCAATCTCGTTACTGGCAAGTCTCTTTATTCATTCTGTAATGCATGATGCCGTGACTAACTCCATAGTCACATTGAGCTCATTATGATGATGAATTACCGAGTGGGCCCAGAGATACCTCTCCGTCATACGGAGTGACAAATCCCAGTCTCGATTCGTGCCAACCCAACAGACACTTTCGAAGATACCTGTATTGCACCTTTATAGCCCCCAGTTATGTTGTAACGTTTGGTACACCCAAAGCATTCCTACGGTGTCCCGGAGTTGCACAATCTCATGGTCTAAGGAAATGATACTTGACATTAGAAAAGCTCTTAGCAAACGAACTACACGATCTTGTGCTATGCTTAGGATTGGGTCTTGTCCATCACATCATTCTCCTAATGATGTGATCCCGTTATCAACGACATCCAATGTCCATGGTCAGGAAACCATAACCATCTATTGATCAACGAGCTAGTCAACTAGAGGTTCACTAGGGACATGTTGTGGTCTATGTATTCACACATGTATTACGGTTTCCGGTTAATACAATTATAGCATGAACAACAGACAATTATCATGAACAAGGAAATATAATAATAACCATTTTATTATTGCCTCTAGGGCATATTTCCAACACAAATGTGTGCATAGTCACACATGTTTCCTCTCTGCGAACCGTGTCGGATTATGATGTCTATCACACACGTTGTGCTTTACAAACCGTATGCGCCATAATGACCTGTAGAGCATATTTTCACCCTAATTTAATTGCTACTATTTAAAATTATACCAAATTTGAATTGGAAAGTAGGCTATGACTTTATTCATATTCATCAGGTTCAACAACCAATGCATGATTCAATTCCCAGGTACATATGTTATATAAGCACCAAAAAAGGAATGATGAACCATGGTTGTATAATTGTACTATTAAAGACGGTAAAGAAAGAGGCAAAAGACATTCCGGTTGCTGAACAAGGTGAAGCGGAATGCCCATATTGTGCCCTCCTCCATGTAGAAGGCACACATGAATCTAGTCCAGCCCCTTGTGATGGCCGACCGCCCATCCTTCACTGTCTTCATGAGGACATCTAGATAGTCATCGTGTTCTTGTAGAAATACTTTAACCTTTGCATGCCCACCAATCATGTAGTTTGAGAGATAATCTTGAGTAAACTGCATTGGGAACCACTGCCAAGGAAAATCTAATACAACTCATTATGGCAATAGAAAGAAGGCTGCAGAGTTCTTACTTACCATCATGCATTTCACTGTTGTCTTAGATAAAGTCTAAATAAATAGTTTAATTGCCATCTTTTGACCCATTTTACTAAAATCTTTATCACTTTCCTCACTTGGTGCTGGTTCACGAATATCTCATTTCCCCATACGTAAAAAGGTTCGAAGCACGGATCTTTACCAATGACATATGTACCTAAAAGCACCAAGTTAATATTAGAAGCTAAACAAAAGTTGCACAATGATGTAGTACAACACTCTCTCCATCCCATTATATAAGATCTTATTACATCCAATATACTCACATAATAGATTAATTAACATGTTATATTATGCAACGGAGGGAGTTTATTACATTGTTATAAATATCGGCTGATTAACTGCAGTTAACTATTGTTGTGTTGTTGTTGTTCCATGTTGGGAAGAGCACGGACTCTGGGTGCGCTCCATGTTGTCACAGATGGGCTCATTCTTCTTGGAAGAGCATGGCTGTAGGGTGCCCTCCCTGATGTCGTAGGTGGATTCTGTCCCCTTGGAAGAGCCGGAGGGGGTGCCCTCCTCGAGGCCTGACTTGGGAGCTACCCATGTTGGGGAATGTTGCATGGGAAACTAAAATTTTCCTACGCTCACCAAGATCAATCTAGGAGATGCACATATACGAGAGGAGAGATTGGATCTACATAGCCTTGTAGATTGCTAAGCGAAAGTGTTAAGAAACGCGGTTGATGTAGTCGAACATCTTCGCGATCCAATCATGATCCGTCCACAAACTCCCGATCAAGTGCCGAACAGACGACACCTCCGAGTATAGCACACATGCGGCTCGGCGGCGTCCTCTCCTTCTTGATCTAGCAAGCGAGAGAGAGGGGGTAGATGAGATTGGGACCAACACGACAGTATGGTGAGGTGGTGGCAGCGGAATTCCGGCAAGGCTTTGCCAAGCGCGTACCAGTGAAACGTGGGAAAAGTTGGGAGAGGTAACAGGCAAGGGTCCAAGGGGTAGCCGTCCCCAATGCCTTCCCACATTTATATAGGCGTGGAGGGGGCTGGTGGCTTGCCCTCCAAGGTCCAAGGATCGTTGGCCAAAGGGGCGAAGGAAATCCCTCCTTTCCTTCCACTACAAAAAGACACATCCGTGACATTTTGGGCCGAACGAATTTTTTGGCGATAATTGTGACAAAAGCACGTATCATCATAGATGTGGTGGGCTCCAACTTCTATGACAAAAATCATGACAGAAAATGGGCTTTTTGTCCTGGGCGGGCCGGGGACGCATCTCCATGACATTCTTTGGGCCGTCCATGACGGAAAAAATCATGGTAGAAGAGAGGGCGAGGAAAATTTCGAGGAGTTCCCGGTTACGGTGGGTGGTCGGGGCCGAGCGATGCACTGTGGTTTGCGTGTTTCTCTCATGTACGCGCGTGTGTGCGAGGCCTTGGGATCTAACTGAACCCGAGTAATCGCACTACTAGCTACGTTACTGAACCCGTGCGATCGATCACTTGGCTACTGACTGAACCCGAGAGATTCCTTTGCTGTTGCTGCTAGTTGAACCGGAGCGATCGATCACTGCTGTTGCTTACTGAAGCCAAGCGAGCCCCCGTGTGAGACGTAGCCAGTCGGTGTTGGGTTTCCTCCCAATGAATAGTGACCGTTGCTACCATGCGCGCGGTACATAGAATGAGTCGAGACGTGGTGAGTTGAGCCGGTTGGTTGGCTATGGATGAAGAGTTCCCGGTGGGGGTTGGAGGAACAGGACCCCATGGTAGTAGGCCATTGCCGCTGGATGAACAGGACCCCAAGGAGGCCACCGCACCCCAGCCGGTTGGGGGTGGATGAACAGGACCCCATGGAGGCTCTGTGAATAGTAGCCGGTGGAGGCTGGATGAACAGTAGCCCGTGGAGGCTGGAGGAGGTCGACGGTGGATGAACAGTAGCCCGTGGAGGCTGGAGCGAGGAAGTAGACGGTGGATGAACATGACCCCGTTTCGACCGTAGGCACTCCAACACAAGTCTGTTTCCTCTTTTTTGCGGTACGCCACACCCCTCCCAATCAACAGGACCCCGTTTCGACCGTAGGCACTCGAACACAAGTCTGTTTCCTTCGTTTTGTGGTACGCTAGACCCTTCTCGATGAACAGGGCCCCGTTTCGACCGTACGCGGTCGAACAGAAGGCCCATTTCCTCCATTCTGGTACGCCAGACCTTGTTTTGGCTGTTCCATCCAAGCCGTTTGGCTCCTGATGAACACGACGTATTCCGCTGCCTCCCGAGGAACATGACGCATTCCGTTGCCTCCCGATGAACACAACGCAGTTTCTCCGTTCTGACCGAGCCGGTTGGCTTCGGATGAACAGGTTGCCGTCTGTTGCCTCTCCATGTACACGATCCCTAGCCGTACATATGCGTGAGTACGCGTTTGAGACCACGCCCGTATGTACGTACGTGGCCGTATTTTTGGGCATCTGGCTATTCGTACGTGTACATGGTATTGACTGAACTGCCTGAACTGCTCCCGCTCCTTACTCGGCCACGGTTCATTGTGGCAGATAGACCGATCGACCGGTATGTACACAGACAACGCTACGTACACTTCGACCGGGTGGGTCCCAGCTGTCAGGGAGGGCAAGGAGGCACTTCCTTGCGTGCGAATATATAGCTGGCGGATCCCAGCAGTCAGGGGCGGAATCATATATTTTTTGCCTGTAATAAGGAGGCACTTCCTTGCATGGAAGGATGTTCTTGGTGGGTCCCAGCTATCAGGGGCAGGCATAAGGAGGCACTTCCTTCCTTGCGAAGATATATGTGGTGGGTCTAGCTTTCAGGGGGAGGAATAATTTTGTTTTCGCGTAATAAGGAGGCGGTTGCATGCGTGTGTCCATGGACCTGTTGCATTCCTACTGTCAGCCTCTCCACGTACAGTCCTCTTCCGATGACTCTCGTTTGTTGACCACATTGACCACGCCGCGACGAGCGCACCAAGGCGGTGGACAATGGCAAGGCCCCGGACGGCAGAGCCGGTGATGGGAAGACATGGTAGTGGAATCATAGACGGAGAGGTGTACGAGGGTTAACTAGTTTTGGTGCGGCGCGGTTCTGCAGTCGGCGAAGAATAACAGGAGGTGTGGAAGGGTGGAGGGATGGCTTGGCCAGCGGTGGGGTAGCGCTTTACAGCGAAGCATGCTAAGTAGAGATGCTAGCAGCCGGAGGAGAGAGCAGGTGGTCCCGGCGGCGCTGGAGGAAGACGACGAGAGATTGAAGATGAATGCTGACCGTTGGATGTAAATCCAACGGCTATCAATGTCAGAATCATTTGTTGACTAAGTTGACAATGCCTTGCGTTGGCTTTGACCTATTGGCTCATATTTCAGCCTCCAAAAATGTCATACATATTCAACCCATTTTTTTAGAATTTACAGTCCATTTGCTGCGCTGGGTGAACAAATAATATAGCGTCCATGCTGCCCATTTTTTAAAAAAAAAACTATAGCCCATTTGCACTTTCTAGAAATACACGAATTTGATAGCCTGGGTGAACAAATAATGTAGCATCCATGCAGCCCATTTATTTTTTCCTAAAAAATTACAGCTCATTTGCACTTTCTCGAAATACACGATTTTGCTGGGCTGGTTCTAATTATAATGTTGGGTTGGGCGCAACAATGTGATCAAAAAATAAATAGGGACTCAGCATTATGTTATAAATATATTTAAATAATAAGTGCTTTATTTACATTGGTCCTTAAATCTTACCAAGCTTTTGTACACAATCACCTGTATTTTTGTTGACCTTAAGATAAAAAACCACGATTTTATTGTTAAACATTTATTTTTATAAGTTCATAATACATGGGATATTTTATCTTATATATGTAAGTAATATATGATGATAATAACAATAATATATGATAATATATAAAATAATATAAATATATATATAATATAGTTAGAAGGGAAACATAAGTTGGACCCGGGGTTCCTATTCTTATATAGAAAAATAGAACAGACCTCTGCGTTTTCTTCACAAAAAAATAAGTTGGGCTGCGGATGTTTAAGAACAAATAAAACCTAGGATGGGAGGGCCATAGGCCGGTCGATACATGACGGCCCTCAAATAAATACAAACCGACATGTCGTGGGCTACACATGTTAAAAAAGAAAGCCTAGCCTGGGCCGCCCACAACCCAGCTGATACTTGTTGGCCCACTGATAATAAATGACACATGCCAGCTCCCCCATGACTAGCTTCGTTGTAAATTTATCTCTTTTAGTAACTACGTTGACAAATCCATAGCCCCCAACATCAGTATATCATTAGGAGGAAGTATTTTTTCAACGAGGCACTTGCTTGCGTACGACCATGGACTTGGTAGGGCCATAGACGTGCTATAGTAGTGGTAGATGTTGTGCCTAATTTCTAGCGAAAGTACTGGAGTATCCCAGTGGCCAAGTTCCACTCCCCAACTGTTGCTCCGCCCGTGTTCGATTCCACCTTATGTAGTGAAAATATCCACTAATTTTTGCCTCTGCATCTGACATGTGGGTGCCCATTGTCATCTACGCACACCACCTCCAACACACTTAACATTGTGTGGGAATTTTGAATAAAGCATATCTTTTTGACTCTGCATCATATGAAGATGTGCTATGCATGAATGTTGATCAACATGATGTTAACTGGTTTGTAGTTCCATTTTCGACCATTAATAAAACTTCCAACATGATGTTATCCCTGTTTGAAAAGGGTGTGTTAATATAAATGCTCTGCCTCGGAAACTTGCAATTTCTTATCTGAAACAAAAACTTGCAGTTTCTTCTCTGAGAATCACATTGTCTACACGTTTATATGAAACTACATTTTTTAAGGTGCTAAAAATAGATCTCTAGAATTCATAAATACTTCATATGCTCAATACTGCAAATCTGAAATTCAAAAGACATTCATATCTGAAAGTACTCTCAAATATGAAACATGAAACACACCCTGCAAATACTGACAACCCTAAGCTCCTCCTCAGAATTGGCAGGGGGAGTCCCCTCCTATTCCTCGGCGGCAAACAGCCGCCCCGTGGGACGAGGTGAACGGCGAGGGAGAGGATGGCGGGGAAGCGTCGTCGCGCCAACAGTTTTTCTCCTCTTGCAGTTGGGTTCGGTTGATGAAGACTCCACCGGCTCACTCTGCCATGGCACCCTCACAAACGACACTGTGTAGATGCTCGATCCTTCAATCTCGGGTGGATGCTCCATCTTGGGTCGATACTCCCACCACCACAGCCTCACGATCGGATCCGGTGAATCTGTTTGCTCTATGGCCCAGAGGAGCAGCTCTACGTACTCCCGCACGACTCCCTCCCGGTGTATCGCCTCCTTTTCGCTCTTTTCTAGATATTTGGCCATCGCTTTCGCCATCACCGCTAATTGGTCCGGGTTGTCAAACCAAGATTGTATCTCCAACATCCTAGCTAGCTTCACAAGGTTGCCGCATGCGAGCCACACATATCGGTTGTACTCCCCCATCGATATACTTCTCCGCAGCACCTTCACTCACCGGCGGTGGTTTTTGAATGGAAGAGGAGCGGTGGTGGTTTTGAAATGGAAGAGGAGAGGAGCGGCACTGGTTTTGGATTGGAACAGGAGAGGAGTGGCGGTGGTTTTGAAATGGAAGAGGAGAGGAGGGGTGCTAGATTTGGATTGGAACAAGAGAGGAGCGGCGGTGGTTTAAGAGGAGATGATCGGCGCTGGTCTTGGAAGTATTTTTTTTGTTTTGCGTATTTTGGGTCCAAGTTTGACCACGTACTGCATTTGACAAGCAAAATGTGAATGCATGTCATAAAAAATTGTATCGTTTGGTTCATATCTGAATGTACTTTCAAATTATATTACTTTTGCAACATATAACATATATTTTATTTGTGAAAATCATGGTCAAATATGACCCAGAATACAAGGGAGACTAGTTAATGTGGGGTTGCTTTCTTAATTGAAGGGTAAATTGATTTTGATTTTGATCCAGTCACAGCACGCCGGCCCTCTCGTCCAATCCTAAATCGATGTCGCACGCTCCTCTCCCTCTTCTCCATTGCAAAACCACCCCCTCTCCTCTCCATAATCTACTATCCAAAACCACCGTCTCACCTCTCCCTCTTCTCCATTGCAAAACCACCCCCTGTCTTCTCCATCTTCTCCATTGCAAAACCACCGTCATGTCACTCCGGCCCTCTTCTCCATTGCAAGACCACCGTCTCTCCTCCCATCTTCCAAAGCTAACACCGCACCTCTCAGAAGGACATCTATGGAGAGGTTGCAGCAGCGAATTGGGCAGATCGCCGACGGCGACCAGGCGAAGTTAGCCAGGTTGAAGGAGATCTTTACTTGGTTTGACAATGAGTGGGAGATTTGGAGGATGGTGAGGGCCATGTGGCAATGTATGCGAAAGGGCGAGACGACGGCGATGTACTCCCCGGCGGCAGTCACACCGCAGTCCTTTGAGTTCATCGAGTATCTCCTCTGGGCGATGGAGCAGACAGATTCGCCCGACGCAAAAGTCAGGCGGAGGTGGTAGGCGTACAGGTCGAAGGTCGAGCATCCAGAGGATAACGAATCAATCGAGTACGGTGTGTCGTTTGTGAGGGTGCAGTGTTGTCGGGTGGTAGGTGCGACATATGCCAACGGGTGGCTTATCATTGTGGGATCCAGTAAGACGTCACCGGTGCCTGGAAACGGGATGAGGTGAAGACATGCTCGCCGGCGAATCTTACCCAGGTTCGGGGCTCTCCGTGGAGATAACACCCCTAGTCCTGCTCTGCGGGGTCTCCGCATGATCACTAGATCAGAAAGAGTAGCTACAAGTGCTCCTTGAGCTGTTGGGTTCAAGAGAGAAGAAGAGCAAGTCTAGCTCTCGCTTCCATCTCTACACGGTGTGTGTGTAACTCTAAGAAGACAACCCTTTGCATGGGTGCCCCGGGGGGTTTATATAGGCCTACCCCAAGGGGTACAATTGTAATCCGGCTGGGCGCGGGTCCCAACCGTCAGTGTCTGTGCTCGCCGGCTTCTCCGCCGGCCATTGGGGCCCGTCGACTGGTGGGTTCCGCTGGCTGCCGGCCTCTTGGCCGACAGGCCGGCCCCACAGCCTGGGGGTCTTGTCGGCGGCTGTTTACTGTAGCCTCGCCCCTCGTCTTGTCTCCTTAATGTGGCACATGTTTCGAGGGAGGGGGTAGCCGGCTTCTGGGGGCCGACTACGCCCCTGGCCGACTGGGGTGGCCGGGCCGCCTTCGTGCCTCTCTCTGGCTAAAGGGGCCCGCCGCCCGCGGGCCATACTGGCGTCTGTCGCGGATGACGTCGAGGCCAGCATGGCTACAGGGCCGAGCCGGACGGGAGATGGCTGACCCGTACGGCGTCCTGTGGCCATGCCTGCCTCGGGATTCGAGGGTACTGGGCCGCACTGTAGCCACACCCCGTCTTGTCACCGTTATGTGGGCGTAGTTTTGGTGGGTGCGGTCTTGGCCGGCTTCTTGGAGTCGGCGCTCTCCATGGCCGGCTCTTGGGAGTCGGCGTTCTCCATGGCCGGCTTCCTGGAGTCGGCCATCTCGTAGTTATCTTGGGGGAGGTTTCGGAGGCTGGGTCGCCTTCTGAGGGTCGGCTCCTGGGGTAGCCGGCCGGGGGAAGGCGGCCCAATGCCTTGAATGCCTGAAGGCTCAAATGGCCTGACAATTTTTGAAGAACCAGGGGCAGTCGGTTAGGCTACCCGTGGCCATTTACTCCGACAGTAGTCCTCAAAGCTGATTGAGCTTCGAGGTTGGGTGGGAGTCAAGAAGCTCGGTCAGCTTTCTATCTTGACGAGCCGGTAGCTGGGAGCCGGCTTCGGTTGGGTACGCCGTCTCGGCGAAAAAATTTGGGGTCGGAGGGCGGGAGCCTGCCAGCGCGCGCACCGGTCCGCGGGCCGGCCACTTGCCGCCTGCGAACCACGTGGCATCCCTTGGCTAAAAAGCCTGCCAGCCCACGCGCGCGACGGGACGTCGCCACAGGTCGGGGGCCCGCCACGCCTACGCCCGGGCCCAGGCGCGGATTCTCTGCGGCCCGAAGCCGCCCGCACGTCTTCCTGCGGTGGTTTCGGCACGCCTTTTGGGCGTAATAATAGCGAGGCGTGGGGGGAGTGGGTGCAGTTAATCCCATGTCTCACCCCACGCCCTGCCTCCCCAGCTTCACCGTGCGAAGATATAAGTAGGGGGAGGGGGGAGAGCGGCAGGCGCTCACACGCCCGTCCCCTCTCCGGCATCTTCTTCCTTCCGCTCCTTCTTGCGACAGCGCCTCGTCGCCGCACCGCTCTACCACTCGATCCTCCGCCGCCACGCTCATTCTCACCAGCCCTACACCACGATGCAGTTCCGCGGGGATTGGGACGGCTCCAACGTCCATGAGGATCACGTCTAGTTCCTCCGCAAGACGCGGCGGCTGCCCGGCGCGGACAAGGTGGAGGTCCGTCTTGCGCCGGTGAAGGAGATTACGCCGGAGCCAGAGGAAGGCGAGCGGCTAGTCTTCCGCTCGCATTTCTTGCGCGGCATCGGCTTGCCGGTGAGCACCTTCTTCCGCTCCTTTCTCGAGTTCTACCAACTCCAGTCGCACCACCTCACCCCGAACACGGTGGTGCTGCTGTCCGCCTTCGTCACCTTGTGCGAAGGCTACCTCGGCGTCCTCCCCACCCTCGAGCTCTGGGGGGAGTTCTTCCAGTCCAAGCTGGCCACGCGCATGCAGGGCGTGCCGGCTCAGACTGGCGCCTTCGTCGCGATGCGGAGGGTGGCTGCCGACAACCCCTTCCCCGTCATCACGCTGATCCAGTCGGTGAGGCTATGGCAGAAGTCATACTTCTACGTGAAGAACGTCGCCCCGCAGGGCAACTACGTCAATCTACCGGCTTACGTAGCCGTCCCGCCGGTAGGCAGGCGGCCCCAGTGGTCCTACCGGGCCGTGACGCTGACGCCGGCTGGAACCGCAGCTGTCGCCCGAGTGCGGGCGATGATCCAGTCGGAGGGCTTGTCGGGGCCCGACCTGCTGGCCGCCTTCGTCACGCGCCGGGTGCTCCCGCTCCAGAGCCGCCCTCATCTGATCTGTCAGATGAGCGGCCAGCTCGTTCCGAGCCGGATGTGCACCAAAGACATGCCGCACGACGAGGTGGCCTATATGGTGAACTACCTCGCGAACTGCAGCTCTCCGCAGAGTGGCAGTTCGGCAAGGAGCCATATTGCCGAGCCCATCCACCGCCCACGGTATGTTCTCCTTTTCTCTTTCTCTTCTCTCAGTTTTGTCGCCGAGTTCCTTTTGGCCGACTCTGACTAGTCGGCTTGTCTCGACAGAGCCCTCTTCTTCGGCCTGCAGGCGGGTCGGACGCGTAGCACCGATTCGTCCCCGACCGGACGGAGCACGATCTGGAGGACCCCGACTTGGGGGCGGCCGCTATGGACGACAACACCGAGACAGGCGGTGGCCAAGCCGGCGGCGAAGCAGGCGGCTCCGGGCTTGGAGTCAGCTTCGACGACTGGCCGGACGACGACGAGGCTGAAGTCGTCCCATGCCGCCAGCCGGCGCCTGGCCACGGCGCGGGTTCCTCCGCTGCGCCGCCTGCTCGGAGCTGCGGGCAAAAGTGTCGTGCCGCGCCGGGCTTGTTCGGCAGTCGGCCGAAGAAGCCCAGAGGCGGTGCAGCGGCGATCAGGCAGGAGGAGGCGGCCGCGAAGGCGGCCCGCTTCCGCAAGGCGGTGAAGCAGCCGCAGACGGTGTCGGCGTAAGTATACTCTCCTTCGTGTATTCTTTTTTCTTTTCTCTGGTAGCTCCTGAATCCTTGTCTTTTCTCCAAAAAACCAGGGCTCCATTGTCGCTCGAGTGGGCTGCTGCCGGCTCCGTCGTTGGGTCGCCGGGAGGATCTGGGAGCACTACTCGCCGCGTGGACCCCCGTGCCGATCTTCAGGCGGCGACGGAGCGGAACGCGCGGGAGGCGCGGGAGGAGCGGGAGGCAGAGGCATTGAGGGCGGCCGCCGCCAAGGCGGCGCAGGAGGAGGAGGCGGCGAAGGCGCGCGCTGACGCCGCAGCGAAGGCCCAAGCGGAGGCTGTGGCTCCGGAGATGGCGGAGGGGGCCTTGCTGGTCACCCCACCGCGCGTCGCGGCTCCTGGGGCCCCGGAGCCCCCGCCAGAAGAAGTCGGCGGTGATCAGCCGGGGCTGGAGAGGGAAGACGACATCGTCATCCTGGAGAGGGTGGCGGCACCGGCCCCACCGACTGGGGCGGCTCAAGGCGGCCGACCTGATCTGCCGCCTGCGCAGTCGGCCGGGGGCGAGCCGGCCGCGAGGACTGATCTGGCGGTCCGGACGCCGCCGCGCCAGCGTGCGGGGAAGGCCGCATCAGAGCCGCAGAAGGCTGCGTCGGAGCCGCAGTCGGCCGCGGGCTCCAGCTCGTCGGCCCAGGATATGGAGGCGGCCAGTGCCACCTCGGGGTGGACGCCGGGCGAAGGGACGGCCGTGATGAATGTGGCCGCGCAGGACGTCCGGACCCGGCTCCAAGCCCAGGCTACGGCGCTGAGGAAATACAACGACGAGTTCCTTGCAACGCGGGCGGCCATCCGGGTTAGTCTTCTTATCTTGCTTTTTTGATCTTGATTTCTTCCGTGGGGGTGCGTCAGCGCACCCACTGGGTGTAGTCCCCGAGTTCCGAGTCGGCTGCTGAGCAGGCGGCTTGGAACTTCTTAGCGGATCTAGTTTTGCTATTCTTGCTCTTACTTCGCTCTTCTGCCTGTCTTGCAGGACTACCACAATCTTCGCGCGGCTACCTTCAACTCCCAGGCTCGGGAGCTGACCCAGAAGACCGCCGACCTAACTGAGAGCCGGGGTAAGTGCTTCGTCCTTTATCTCACGTGGGGGCGCGTCAGCGCACCCACTGGGTGTAGTCCCCGAGTTTCGGGCCGACTGCTGAGCAGTCGGGTCGGATCTTCCTTGACGACTTCTTCTTATTGCTTCTTCTTTCTCTGCCGTCCCTGCAGCGGCCAACGCCAGTCTAAGGGCGCAGCTGGGAGGGTCTCAGGCCGCCCTTCGTGCCAAGGAGGCCGAGTTTGCCGCCTTGGTGCAGGAACGTGACCGCCTGGCCAAGAGGTTGGCCGACCAGGAGGAGAGCCACAAGGTGGCTCTGAAGGCGGTGCAGGACAGCGAAGCCGCCCTCCAGGCCGAGTATGAGACAGAGGCGGCTGGCTGGGCCGAAGCAAGGCAGACGCTGATCAACGGCTATGGCCAGATCAAAGATTTGGTTGACGGTAAGCCGCCTTCTTCTTCGTCCTTTCTTGCCGCCTGCCGCTTTTGGCTCGTTTTCTGACTTGGTGTTTTCTCTTCTTTCTCTTTCTTTCTTGTGCAGAGTACTTCCCTGGCTACTCCACCGCCGCCAACCAGATCATCGAGGCCCGCCGGGAGGCGCGGAGGCGGGCTGGCGCCGAGATTGCACCGAACGCTGGTCGGTCGCTGGAGGAGCAGCTCTTGGTGATCCAGGCCCGCCTCCAGCCGGCTCATCGACTGCTCCGCCGGCTTCAACGTACCGGGGCGCAGATGTTGGCCGCCCTCTGGCCTGGCGAAGTGGTTCCCCGCACCCCCAGTCAGACTGCCGACTGGCTGGAGGTGGCGGTCGGCCGCTTCGAAGCATGGAAGGCTTCGGCGGCTCGGTCTGGCGCCAGGCGGGCACTGGAGTTCATCAAGGCCTGGTATCCCGGCCTGAGTCTGGACCAGCTGGCTACCTGGCGGCAGCAGGCCGACACGGAGCTGGAGCCGGCGCGGCCGGCTATCATCCGGCGGGCTTCGGCGATCGCCGACTACACCGACACCAGCGCCTTCGCCCCTGAGGTAGATGACAATGGTGTTGCCCAGCCAGAGGAATGGTTCGGGCTGAACCCGGCAGACGGCGAAGACTCGGCGGAGGAGATTGACTCCAGCAACGAGGGCGAAGAAGAGGAGGAGGAGGGTCAAGACGCCGGGCCGGATGGTGGGGCGGCCGGCCAGCCTCAGCTTGACCGTGCCTCCAGCAACACGTCACGCGCGGGTGCGTTGCCTGCCACCGGTGGTGATCAAGCCGAGACCCGCTAGCCGGCCACTCCTTTAGCCGGCGACGCCGTCTCCACCGACCAACTCGGCTCCCGCATCGCACCTTAGTCTAGTCTGCTATCTTTTATTTTCCTGTCTTGTCACTTTTGGAACAATATTCTGTTAAGTTCACACAATTCCACCCGCTGGGGGTGTATTCGAACTATGTCGATTGCCGGCCTGTTGGGGGCTTTATATGTATATATGACTATGCAAGTGTTTGGCTTTTCCTTGCTCTTTGCTTTTCATCCTTCTGCTGTTTCCTTTGCCGCCCTCCCTTGGTTGCCGCCTCCCCAGTCAGGCAGTTGCTCTGCAATCTGTGGCTGGAGAAGTGCTTGGCCAATTGGGAGGGCAAGTACTCTAGCTTTGTTGGATTATAGCGAAGTGTTTGGGAAGCCGGCCAGCCGGCTGTTCTGACAGCCGGCAAGCGTGGTCGGAGGCCGTCTTTTCGTTATACAAGTTCATTAGTCCTTAGCCGTTTTTCGTGTGGGCATCCTTTCTGCCTTGGCTCTTGCTAGTCGGACAGTCAGTTCTTCGAGCTGTGACTTTCAACAAGAGAGGACTTGGGAGCCGGCATACTACTTGTCTGACTTCAGGTAGAACTTTAATATAGCTTAAGGCGGCCAGTCCCCGGGCCGACTAGTCGAACCCGGTGCCAGATAGGAAATCAAATGTAATAATACATTCATGGATATGACACTCGTCATTTCATAGATAAAAGAAGGCAGTCCCCGAGTGCTCCTCGGGGGGCCTGTTGTTTCGTACTTAATACAAAAGGGTAGCATGATACATACTGCTTTCAACTGTAAAATCTTCTCAGGAGGTTCGCGTTCCATGGTCGCTCCGACTCCTTCCGGAGTCACCCCTCTTGCGTGCTCTTGGTTTTTGCGCGTCAATCAAGTAGTAGGAGTCGTTGCCTAGTGCCTTGCTGATGACGAAAGGGCCTTCCTAGGGGGCCGAGAGCTTGTGCTGGCCGGCTGTTCGCCGGATCAGCCGAAGCACAAGGTCGCCCTCCTGGTAAGATCTTGGCTTGACCTTGCGGTTGTGGTAGCGGCGCAACCCCTGCTGGTAGATGGCGGACCGACTGAGTGCTAACAGTCGACCTTCTTCCAGTAGGTCGACACCGTCTTCTCTTGCTTCCTTGGCCTCCTCCTCCGTGTACATGGTGATCCGAGGCGAGTCGAACTCGATGTCGGTTGGGATGACAGCCTCGGCACCATATACAAGGAGGAATGGAGTGAAGCCGGTTGACTTGTTGGGGGTAGTACGCAGACTCCAGAGGACAGCCGGCGGCTCATCGAGCCAGCAGCCGGCCGATCGCTCCAGTGGTACAACCAGTCGGGGCTTGATGCCAGAGAGGATGAGTCCATTTGCTCGCTCGACCTGGCCGTTTGACTGCGGGTGGGCAACGGACGCTAAGTCCAGTCGGATACCCTGCGTCGCGCAGAAACGTGCCAGTGCTCCTTTGGCAAAGTTTGTGCCGTTGTCGGTGATGATGCTGTGCGGTACGCCGTACCGAGTAGTGATGTCGGTGATGAACGTCACGGCAGTCGGCTCGTTCAGCTTCTTGATCGGCTTCGCTTCGATCCACTTGGTGAACTTGTCCACGGCGACAAGCAGATGTGTCAAGCCGCTGCGGGCTGTCTTGAAAGGGCCCACCATGTCCAGTCCCCAGACGGCAAAGGGCCAGGTGAGGGGAATGGTCTTGAGTGCAGAAGCCGACAGGTGTTGCTTGGAACTGAAAACTTGGCATCCTCTGCAGCTCTTGACTATCTCTTTGGCATCTTCCAAAGTAGTCGGCCAAAAGAAGCCGTGGCGGAAAGCTTTGGCCACAAGTGATCTTGAGGCTGCGTGGTGGCCGCATTCGCCTTGATGGATATCCTTGAGGATTGCCAATCCTTTTTCTGGCTTGACACAGCGCTGGAAGACTCCAGTGACGCTGCGCTTGACAAGCTCTCTGTTGATTATTGCATATGCTCCGGCTCATCGTTGCACTAGTCTTGCTGAGATCTCATCAGCCGGCAGCTCTCTGTTGACTAGGAACTTGAGGATGGGCTGGGCCCATGATGGAGCTGTGACTTCTTCTTCTGTTAGGACGGCCACCATGACTCGGGTGGGTGGGTGGGGTGGCGTGGAATTGGAGTCGGCCACCTCTTCTTGTGTTGCTGCAGTCCCCGGGCCAACTGCTGCAGTCCCCGGGCCGGGTTCTGAAGTCCCCGGGCCGGGTGCGACTACGGCAGTCCCCGGGCCAGTTGTCGAAGTCCCCGTGCCGCCTGCGGGGTTCCTCCAGTCGGATCCGACTGCATCCGGCACAGGCGGTACGAAGATAGAGTCCGACTCTGGAGACGGCTTGATGGACGGCTTGAGGAGGCGCTGGAGGGAGATGCCGGTCGGTATAGCCTGTCGGGTGGAGCCGATCCGTGCCACGGCATCTGCTTGGTCGTTGTCGGCCCTTGGCACGTGAAGGAACTCGCACCCTTCGAAGTACCCATTGATCTGCTGGACGAGGAATCGATAGCTCGCCATGTTTGCATCCTTGGCGTCCCAGTCGCCAGACGACTGCTGGACCACCAAGTCTGAGTCGCCATAACACAGGATCCGGCGTATGCCGAGTTCTTTGGCTAGCCAGAGCCCATGTATGAGCGCCTCGTACTCGGCCACGTAGTTGGAAGCAGCGAAGTGGATCTGCAGCGTGTATCTGAGTTTTTCGCCTTTGGGAGAGGTGAGGACGATGCCGGCTCCCAAACCGGTGCGCATCTTGGACCTGTCGAAATGCATCCGCCAATGGGTAGAGTCGGGAGCCGGCGGTAGGTACTGGGTCTCGGCCCAGTCGACGAGGAAGTCGGCCAATGCTTGGGACTTGATGGCGGTGCGGGGTTGGTAGAAGATTGTGTATGGTGCTAATGCAATGGCCCACTTAGCCACCCGGCCGGATGCATCCCGACTGCCTATGATCTCGACAAGCGGGGCGGTGCACACGACCATGATGGGATGCTCTTGGAAGTAGGGCTTCAGCTTCTTGGCGGCGAAGTACACCCCATAGCACATCTTCTAGTAGTGCGGTTAGTTTTGCTTTGAGCTGGATAGTACTTCGCTTAGATAATACACTGGACTTTGAACTAGCTGGGCTCGGCCTTCTTCCGGGCGCTGGACCACGACAACTGTACTGACCACTCGGCTAGTCGCGGCAATGTAGAGGAGCATGGGCTCCTTCTCAGTCGGTGCCGCCAGGACAGGTGGAGTGGTCAGCATCTTCTTCAGCTTATGGAAGGCTTGGTCGGCTTGGTCATTCCACTCGAAGTGAGTGGACTTCTTCATGAGTCAGTACAGAGGGAGAGCCTTTTCTCCTAGCCGGCTGATAAAGCGGTTTAGGGAGGCCAAGCACCCGGTGAACTTCTGCACATCTCGCAATTTGGTGGGAATCTCCATCCTCTCGATGGCCTTGATCTTCACAGGGTTGCACTCGACGCCGCGTTCGGAGACCAGAAAGCCTAACAGCTGGCCGGCTGGCACTCCGGACACGCATTTCTCGGGGTTGAGCTTGATTTGGAATCGGCGCAAGTTGGCGAATGTTTCTTTGAGGTCCTCTAGCAGGGTGCCGCGCTTCTCTGTCTTCACCATAATGTCGTCTACGTAGACGTGGGAATTTCTGCCGAGTTGCTTGAGGAGGCATTTCTGCATGCAACGCTGAAAAGTGGCACCGGCATTCCTGAGGCCGAATGTCATAGTCAGGTAACAGAAAGCTCCGAATGGTGTGATGAAGGCAGTCTTCAGTCGGTCTGCTGGGTCCAACTTGATTTGATGGTACCCTGAGTAGGCATCCAAAAAACTCAACAGCTCGCATCCGGCTGTGGAGTCTATCACTTGGTCAATCCGTGGCAAAGCAAACGGATACTTGGGGCAGGCCTTGTTGAGGCTGGTGTAGTCTATGCACATACGCCACTTGTTATTCTTTTTCAAAACCAAGACTGGGTTGGCCAGCCACTCTGGAAAAAATACTTCCATAATAAAGCCAGCGGCGAGGAGCCTGGCTATCTCTTCTCCTACGATTCTTCGCTTCTCTTCTGACAGTCGGCGGAGGGGCTGCTTGACCGGCTTCGCGTCGGCTCGGACGTGCAGTTTGTGCTCGGCGAAATCCTTCGGGACACCCGGCATGTCCTTTGGGGACCATGCGAAGATGTCTCGATTCTCACGGAGGAAGTCGACGAGCTCGCCTTCCTATTTACTGTCCAGGTTTGCCCCAATGACAGCAAACCTTTCTGGGTTCTCCGGATCCAGGGGTGTCTTCTTCGTCTCCTTGGCCGGCTGGAAGGAGCCCTGCGCATCATAGTCTTTGGGGTCGGGGGACAAAGCCGGCCGCTTGCCGGCCATGGCCACAACCCGCTCCAGCATCTTCTTCTCTTCTGCCACTACGAGGGACTCGGCCAACCGACTGCTGGCCATGGCGCACTCGATGGACTTCTTGTAGTCGCCGGCTACGGTGATGATCCCCTTCGAGCTCGGCATCTTCATCTTCAAGTAGGCGTAGTGGGGCACAGCCATGAACTTGGCCAGAGCAGGTCGGCCAAGCAAAGCATGGTAGGGGCTCTCCAGATCCACTACCTCAAACCAGATCGCTTCTCAGCGAAAATGATCCTTGTCTCCGAAGAGAACATCCATCCTAATCTTGCCGATCGGGGAACAAGACAAGCCGGGCATGATGCCATGGAACACGGTCCGGCTTGGCATGAGCTGCTTCGCCTTGATGTTCAGCTTCTCCATGGTATCGCGATACAGTATATTGATACTGCTTCCGCCATCAATCAAGACGCGGGAGAATCGGGCAGCTCACCTCTCCGTCGCGAGGGTGACATCCAAGACTAGTGCATAGGAGCCAGGGGATGGCATCACCTCTGGGTGGTCGGCCTGGCTCCAGTTGATGGGCTTCTCGGACCAGTGCATGAACTCGGGAGCGCTAGAGGCGACTGCGTTAACCTCTTGATGTTGACGGCGCCGACTACGCTTGTCTTCAACTTGGCTTGTGAAGACGACATAGGCGGCGTGCTCTTCAGGGAACTCATCTTGAATGGCTCCGACTGCCGGCCGAGCCGCTGGCTGCTGGGGGGCTGGAGGTGGCGGGCCGGGAGGCGGAGGCGGCACCAGCCCCTCGCCCTTGGAGATTCGCGTGAGCCAGTGGCACTTTCGGGTCGTGTGGTTGGACGGCTTCGCGCCGCTGTGGAACTTGCAGGGGGCGTCGAGAGTATGCTCGTAGGAGAAAGCCGGCTGCCAAGCCGGCCTGCCACCCTTCTTCTTGGGAGCGGGCCGTTCTTCGGGTTGCTCATCTTCAACTGTGGCCACCTGCCGACTGGTGGAAGGCGGCATAGGGACCTTGCGCTTGTGGTCGTTCTGGTAAGGGCGCCGATTGGAGTCGCCAGCCGGCGTCTTGGGAGCCGGAGCGACCACCTTCCCAGAGGCGTCCACTCAAAGCTCGGTCTTCATCGAGGAGTCGGCCGTGGCGTACTTGTCCGCGATGATCAGCAGTTCGTCGAGGGTAGCCGGCTCGTCGCAGAGGAGTCGGTGCTTGAGGAGGGTGCCCTCTCGGCACCCGGTAGTGAAGTACTCGATGGCCTGAACCTCGTGCACCCCCTCGCAGGAGTTGCGGAGCTCGGCCCACCGCGTGAGTTAGTCGCGGGTCGACTCGTTTGGCCCTTGGACGCATAGGGAGAGCTGGCGAGGCTTGGGAGGCCGCTTGTACGTGCTTGTGAAGTTGCGGACAAAGACTTCCGTGAAGTCCAGCCAGCTGTTGACGCTGTAGGGCTTGAGGCTGTTGAGCCAGGTGCGCGCCATGCCTTGCAGCATGAGGGGGACGTATTTCACGGCGACGCGTCTGTTGCCGTTGGCTATGCTGACTGCAGTAGAATAGTCGATGAGCCAATCTTCCGGCTTCACAGAGCCGTTGTACTTGGGCGTGTCTCTGGGGAGCGAGAACCCTTTGGGGAAGGGCTCGTCGCGGATGCGGGGGCCAAAGCATGGCGGGCCAACATCGTCTTCTTCTTCCAACGCCAGGGATCGGGCTAGGCGGTCGATCCGGTGGCGGGCGTCGTTCTCGCCGACTCCTTCGCGGCGGCCTAGTCGGCCACCAAGAGTCGGATGCGTGACAGGCGGCGGGGTGGGATGTTTGTCCCCTCGAGGCGGGGGAGGAGGCGGATTTCCTTGGCGCTCCACCGCTCGAGGGCGGCCTTCCGCGTCGCGCTCGATGGTGATACGAGTCCGGCTGCGGCTAGCAGCCGGCTCCTTGTCTTTCCTCCCGCGGGCGCCGCTCGCAGTCGGCGATCGGGACGTCGCGGCGTGCTCCCGACGCGGGGGATGACTATCAGCGCGGGCACCGGCTTCGTGCCGTTCTGCGGCCGCGTCAATCAGCTGCTGGATCCGCCTTGTCATGTAGGGGAGCTCATCGGCTCCCAGCCCATTTAGCTCTTCAACGGCCGCCTGAGCGGCTCGTAGATTCTCGAGCGGGGTGGCGTAGACGGGGCGATCTGCCCCCAGCATGCTGGCGATAGCCGCACCGCGCTTCTGGACGAAGTCGGCTCGGCTCGGCCCGCTACGCGGCGGCGTACCGAAGGCGGCGCGGTCGACTTCGCGCTGGTGGGCCTCGGTGAGGCGTCTCATGGATGCTATCTTCTGGCCTTCCACGATGAGGGCGAGGCGGCGTGCCTCCAAGGTCTCGGCGTCGGCGTCGGCCAGTATGGGGACGGATAAGTCATGCATTGCTGCTTGCAGGGCGTCATGGGCGTTGTCGCCCGAGTTGGTGACGTGGCTGATGACCAACACTTCGGTGACAGCGCTGCTGCCGCTGTCAGCTCGAGGGAGAGGGTCGTCGAAGACCACCACGTCGGAGGGGTAGGCGTCGAGCGATGCCGTGTCGGAATTGACAAGCATCGGGTCGGTGGAGCCGACCGACTCCAAGTCTGCAGCAGGCTCGCTGGAAATGTGAAGTTGGTCGAGGAGGCTGACGAGGCGGCTCTCAGGGTAGTCCGTGCCCGCGTCGGACGCGGGCTCGTCGGATGCGAGCCACGCCGAGCAGATCGGCGAGGCGGCTCGTCGCGCAGGCGTCGTCGACGCCTTGCAGCGCATCGGGGCAAACGCCATCGGGCGCAGCACGTTGGCTGCGCTCGCGGGGGAGGAAAAGGGTTCCCGTCCAGAACAGGTCTCCGGACGACGGTGCCCCTGGCCCCACGGTGGGCGCCAAATGTCGGGTGGTAGGTGCGACATATGCCAACGGGTGGCTTATCATTGTGGGAGCCAGTAAGACGTCGCCGGTGCCTGGAAACGGGATGAGGCGAAGACATGCTCGCCGGCGAATCTTACCCAGGTTCGGGGCTCTCCGTGGAGATAACACCCATAGTCCTGCTCTGCGGGGTCTCCGCATGATCACTAGATCAGAAAGAGTAGCTACAAGTGCTCCTTGAGCTGTTGGGTTCAAGAGAGAAGAAGAGCAAGTCTAGCTCTCGCTTCCCTCTCTATACGGTGTGTGTGTAACTCTAAGAAGCCAACCCTTTGCATGGGTGCCTCGGGGGGTTTATATAGGCCTACCCCCCAGGGGTACAATTGTAATCCGGCTGGGCGCAGGTCCCAATCGTCAGTGTCTGTGCTCGCCAGCTTCTCCGCCGGCCATTGGGGCCCGCCGACTGGTGGGTCCCGCCGGCTGCCGGCCTCTTGGCCGACAGGCCGGCCCCACCGCCTGGGGGTCTTGTAGGCGGCTGTTTATTATAGCCTCGCCCCTCGTCTTGTCTCCTCAATGTGGCACATGTTTCGAGGGAGGGGGGTAGCCGGCTTCTGGGGGCCGACTACGCCCCTGGCCGACTGGGGGAGGCCGGGCCGCCTTCGTGCCTCTCTCTGGCTAAAGGGGCCCGCCGCCCGCGGGCCATACTGGCGTCTGTCGCGGATGACGTCGAGGCCAGCATGGCTACAGGGCTGAGCCGGACAGGAGATGGCTGACCCGTACGGCGTCCTGTGGCCATGCCTGCCTCGGGATTCGGGGGTAGTGGGCCGCACTGTAGCCACACCCCGTCTTGTCACCGTTATGTGGGCGTAGTTTCTGTGGGTGCGGTCTTGGCCGGCTTCTTGGAGTCGGCGCTCTCCATGGCCGGCTCTTGGGAGTCGGCGTTCTCCATGGCCGGCTTCCTGGAGTCGGCCATCTCGTAGTTATCTTGGGGGAGGTTTCGGAGGCTGGGTCACCTTCTGAGGGTCGGCTCCTGGGGTAGCCGGCCGGGGGAAGGCGGCCCAATGCCTTGAATGCTTGAAGGCTCAAATGGCCTGACAATTTTTGAAGAACCAGGGGCAGTCGGTTAGGCTACCCGTGGCCATTTACTCCGACAAGTGCCAACTGGAGCCACATGAGTATTCGTTCTCCCACCTCAAGAGGAGGCCGAATGGCGCGATGTTGCTTCCCCGCGATTCTCCACGGTCCGTTCACCGCTCGCCTCGTTTCAACGACGGCGGTAGGGCTTAAAGTAAGCTTCACACTAATCTAATATTCCATCTGCTCATGCTTACAATCAGTGGGATGGCTAATGAAAATCATGCTTACAATCAGTCTCCAAGTACTACGCCAATCACCGTAAAATAGCTCTGGACCAAAAACAAAGTTGTGACACTGTGCACAAATAAAGAAAACTAGATTGGTGCTTCTTTCAGAAAATAGTACTCCCTAGAAAAGTGCCAATATAAGCTAGTAGTACATGATTAGAGGATTTGCTGCTGAGAAAGACCCATCCATAGATAGCGCCACCCATCTCACAGGTGGTGGATGCCAATGCTTAGATGGAGCATGTTGGTGTCGGTAATTTTTACTTGGCACCATGCACTCTGCATATATGTTGGTTCCATCTGTAGATTTGTGCAGTTCCACCAAAATGCAGTTGAATAACCCTGTTTGCACAGATAATGAAAAAGCGTGATTACAATATAGTGGCACTAGTTGATGAAACATACACTAATAAATAGAAGAAACTTCATTTTCTTAATGGGAAAAATATTGCGATAGTATCACAGTATGCCATGCTGCGAGGGCGAGATGGGCCCTGCAATGCCTCATACGGTAGGCCTCATACTGGAAATCGACCTAATTCTCCCCGATACACCTTCTGCTAGTGATGAACATCAGTGGACAATAGTAGTACAAGGAGGGGCTTTGAGACATTCCAATCTCTATTTTTCTGCAGATCAACTAAAATTAAGCACCCCAGTTTGCAGAAACACTTAAAACATTAACAATGGGACTAGTTGATGAAACATATACTAACAAAGAGAAGCACTTTCTTTATGTACATTGGAAATGAAATGATAGAGAGGACACTCGGTCTATTTTAACTGTATTATTACTTCATTTTAATAGTGGCACTAGGGTCGAGCAGGTGGCAAGCAAGGTGTACCGTGCGTCGCAAGGGTGGAGGCCGGGGGTGCTTAGACTGGGATGCTGAAGCTGCCGCTTTCAGTCCCTATCTTCCCCCCTGATGTTTCTGTGGTAGCATTTGGGTTGTAATCCAAACTTGGCCGAGCTGGTGCTGCATCCCCCTACCTGCCTAGCTTATGTGGCGAACTTGTCTCCTACTAGTACTCAGTTTGTTCTAGTAGTAGTTGTTGCATAACTGCCCATTTACACTGAGATGTTGTCGGATAATGGTTCACTATGGTTGGGTTTCTTTAATGAAATCGGAGGAAACCCCCTCTTTCGATATATATAAAAAATCAGTGGCACTAGCGGTGCCAAAACATTGCCTCAAATTAATAGTTCCACTAGATTAAGGTGCAAAATAATAACATTATTGCTTTATCATGGCAATGCCAAAACAGTAGCACAAGAGCAGAGTCAACATGCAGGATCTTTGGCAAAGAGTCGGACCAAAAAGGAACATACCTCGCGATGGGAACCATATCTGCAGTCAACGCCATCATAGAAGGGATGACACCAGTCACCAACATGGATGATTCAATTCATGGGACCTTTTTATGCAGTTCACCTAAAATGAAGCAATGTCCCATGAGCTAGCAGCTTCTTCTTCATTAGTTGCAATAAAATTGAGCAACATGAAGGTTGGTCGTGGAGCTCGTGGAATGTTCTACTATAATTTGGATATCATTTGTGCAGTTCAACTAAGATCAAGTGTGAAATGTATATATCTGTTTGCACAAAAAGGTGGAAAGGAGGGTGACTAACAAGTGATGAAACATACATCAAATGAAAAGAAGCATGTTCCTTATCTGAATGGCGATCCTACAAGGAGAATAGCAATTTCTAAAGCGGCAGCATTGCTAGATATTAGTGTGGGCATTAGGATTAACTATGACAACCCTTAAATATGACATTACTTTAATGGTGCCATTGCTTCATTTTACCAGCAACATTATATTAACAGCTGCTAAAGAGTTGGTATTTGGGCACGGGAGAATAGGCGGACCAGGACAGTTGCATTTCTAACGAAAAGAAGCAACTTATCTTAATGGGAAATTTAGTAGGACATGAAAAACAGTGCTATTGATTCATATTACTGGAGGCATTACATTGAAAACATCATCGGTTTAACGTGTCCTTACTTTTAACACTGGCACTGCTATATTTTACCAGTGGCTTTACATAAGAGGGGCTCGGGGCAACAAGCATTAGAGCAGGATATCTGGGTTGGTCCCATATTTGTTAGGTATAGCCACCTTGTACTGTGTGAGGCTAGCAAATCTAGTGCTGGACATACTCTGTTGACTTGTGCCCAGTCCCCACTTTCTTTCCTTTTTCAACTAATAGATCGGTTTATGTTGAGTTTGTACTGCATTTCCCTTTATTTCCCTATTAGACCAAGAGACCAGTTGGATAGCCAGTCTCTGCTACTTTTTGCCCCCATTATTTCCTCTTTCGACCAAGTCCTAGATTCAGGTAACAAATCTTCCCCCACCCCACCCCCACCCCCTTTCTTCCCTTTTTGAACCAAGTAGTACTAAATTCGACTGCATGTAGTAGTTTTACCTCTTATAACAGTAAAAAATTAGGTGTTTTTTGAACAGCCGATCGATCCTATCTACGAGGCCCCCAAGAAATAGTAAAAGATACAAATGCAGCAACATCAGGAGTTGGGGCAGTAGAGCAAGGCCGGTCTCGAAGGAAGTTATACCTGAGGGTCGTCGGGTTATCACTAGGTGGGCGGCGGGAGGCCGGATCTACCCACACTACGACAGCAAGGAAGAAGGGGTCGGAGGCCCTCCCTAGCCGGCGCTGCGTGGGAGAGAATGGCAAGGCACGCTAATCAGGACACACTAGTAGTGGGTAAGAGCCGTCATCGAGGATGACCGCCTGAACATTGCACCTTCTCACCTTCCCCGGCGAAGGGGATCCAGCCGGATCTGTGACCAGCAATGAGTAGAGAGAGAGTGTGGCCACCCCTGTCGTGTTTAGATCTGGAGAGGACGAGAGAGTATGAAGAGAGCAATACTACCAAGCAAGCGTGGTGGCTCCTGCATATATAGTGGAGTAGTTTTCTTTTATTTACCAGAGCTGGCTTGACCTCGTCAATGACTGTCGAGAAGTCTACATGCACGTGCCCCGGAGGCGCAGTTATCGTCATTTTGATCTGAAGCACCGGATTAATATATAACATGAAAAAGTGCCACATGACAAGAAACCATAACCTCACTGCCCCAAGGAGACAACATGAATCCCGACGGACAAACTAGACGAGGATCAAAGCTCAAATTAAAGACAAACTCATAGAAAAGGGATCAATCGATAGATGTACTAATTAACATAGCCGGATTGACCTAGATGGCAGCCGAGTAGTCTTCGTGCATGTGCCCGCGATGACCAGCGCCTTGGAGGAACGCAGTTGTCGCTGTTTAACCCTCACAATGATCTGAAGCACATGACACCTAATATTGCGAGATGACAAGAATCCTTTTTTTAGATTTTTCATCAGAACTACAACCCTGTACAACACAGCCTGCACGATGACCCTATTTGCATCCATGAGATAGATTTAGTTTAAGCTAGTTTGGGCTCAAATAGCCCTAAAGTATCCAAACATGAGGGTTAGTTTGAACTAGTTGCATCTACCCCACCCAAGAGGTGCTAATTGGAGCTATTTCTCCTAGTGAATTTATTGTCAATCTAACCCTGTCATCCAAACACCTCTTTTGCTAGAGTTAGTTCAGGGTTAGTCATGAACTAGAAACTAACTCTAACATTTAGCTAAGTTAGAGTATCCAAACAGGGCCAATATGTAGACGATAGCCAGTCCAGCCGTCTACTGGAGTCTGGTCACATGCATGGACGAACTGAACTCCCGTGTCGTGCAGGGATCGTCCAGGCACCGACATGTTTACAACACTGCTCCAGTACTATCGCTCGTCTCTCTCTCTCTTCTATTAACTCAGCCGACTTACGGGGACGAGGGAGTGTGCCTATGGTCAGTTCTCAATTGCGGTCCCACATGTGTGTGCAAACGCAATATGACGCGCGTTCCATTTAGAGAGCGGCATGCCAGACCGACCGACCGTTTGGGGTGGGACACGAATGCGACGGGCGTGTTGTATACATGTGTACCGCCATTTTCTTGAGGCTTTGCTCCATGGCGCAATCCATGGATACAAACTTATATTCAAAAGTCGAGGGTGGGGCTTTCCCGCATGGTAGGTGAGGCAGTTCCGCCTAGTCGGTTCTACAGAGAGGCGAGAGGATGAAGGAGTAGCCTGCTGCAAACGTAGGGCTGTGTGATGTGACGGCTCGTTACTGCTGGATAGGTGGGACCCCTTGATTTGACATGCCATTATCATTATCACTGCAGCGCTACGATCAATGCGAGTCTCCTGTTCCTGACCACCTCCATGGTATATAGGTGTCAAGTACCGTACTCCTTATGTCACACCCTGATTTTTGGTCCTTTCTTTTTCTTTTGATTTTCAAAGGATTTTTCTTGAGTTTTTTTTCTGTAGCAATGTGGTCTGGAAACTGAAGAAGATGGCCTCTTCTTTCTTTCCAGAGTGACTTTTCATTCTCAAAACCATCCCTATAAAGTATGCTATGTTGTGTACCAGACCGATTGTATACCTTGCTCTGAGTTTGGCAAGGGAGTACAATTTTGGTCTAGGAGTAGGTCATTGGACAGCGGTCAAGATTATACTTAGTAAGGACTAAGGAAATATTTCTCGATTATGGAGGTGATAAAAGAGCCCGTCGTAAAGAGTTACATCGGTGCAAGCTTTTACACCGATCCAGATGACTCTAAGTCTCAATCTGGATACATATTGATAGTGGGAGCAATTGGCTAGAGTAGCTCCGTGCAGAGCATTGTATACATAGAATATTTGCAAAATACATACGGCTCTGAATGTGACAGACCCGTTGACTAAACTTCTCTCACGAGCAAAACATGATCACACCTTAGTACTCTTTGGGTGTTAATCACATATCTATGTGAACTAGATTATTAACTCTAGTAAACCCTTCGGGTGTTGGTCACATGACGATGTGAACTATGGTTATTAATCACATACAAATGTGAATATTGGTGTTAAATCACATGGTGATGTGAACTAGATTATTGACTCTAGTGCAAGTGGGAGACTGAAGGAAATATGCCCTAGAGGCAATAATAAAGTTATTATTTATTTCCTTATATCATGATAAATGTTTATTATTCATGCTAGAATTGTATTAACCGGAAACATAATACTTGTGTGAATACATAGACAAACAGAGTGTCACTAGTATGCCTCTACTTGACTAGCCCATTGATTAAAGATGGTTATGTTTCCTAGCCATAGACATCAGTTGTCATTTGATTAATGGGATCACATCATTAGGAGAATGATGTGATTGACTTGACCCATTCCGTTAGCTTAGCACTTGATCGTTTAGTATGTTGCTATTGCTTTCTTCATGACTTATACATGTTCCTATGACTATGAGATTATGCAACTCCCATTTACCGGAGGAACAATTTGTGTGCTACCAAATGTCACAATGTAACTAGGTGATTATAAAGGTGCTCTACAGGTGTCTCCGAAGGTACTTGTTGAGTTGGCGTATTTCAAGATTAGGATTTGTCACTCCGATTGTCGGAGAGGTATCTTTGGGCCCTCTCGGTAATGCACATCACTATAAGCCTTGCAAGCATTGTGACTAATGAGTTAGTTGCGGGATGATGCATTACGGAACGAGTAAAGAGACTTTCCGGTAACGAGATTGAACTAGGTAATGAGATACCGACAATCAAATCTCGGGCAAGTAACATACCGATGACAAAGGGAACAACATATGTTGTTATGCGGTTTGACCGATAAAGATCTTCGTAGAATATGTAGGAGCCAATATGAGCATCTAGGTTCCACTATTGGTTATTGGCCGGAGACGTGTCTCGGTCATGTCTACATAGTTCTCGAACCCGTAGGGTCCGCACGCTTAACGTTCAGTGACGATTTATATTATGAGTTATGTTTTGATGTACCGAAGGTAGTTCGGAGTGCCGGATGAGATCAGGGACATGACGAGGAGTCTCGAAATGGTCGAGACGTAAAGATCGATATATTGGACGACTATATTCGGACATCGGAAAGGTTCCGAGTGATTCGGGTATTTATCGGAGTACCGGAGAGTTACGGGAATTCGCCGGGGAGTATATGGGCCTTATTGGGCTTTAAGGGAAAGAGAGAGAGGCAAGCCGCGTGCCCCCCAAGGCATAGTCTGAATTGGACTAAGGGGAGGGGCTGTGCCCCCTCCTTCCTTCTCTTCTCTTTTCCCTTTCGTTGACTCCTACTCCTACTACATAGAAGGGGGGGAATCCTACTCCCGGTGGGAGTAAGACTCCTCAGGGCGCACCATAGAGAGGGCCGGCCCCTCCCCTCCTCTCCTCCTTTATATACTGAGGCTAGGGGCACCCCATGACACACAAGTTGATCTGTTGATCTATTCCAGCCGTGTGCGGTGCCCCCTCCACAATATTCCACCTCGGTCATATCGTAGCGGTGCTTAGGCGAAGCCCTGCGTTGGTAGTAACATCATCACCGTCATCACGCCGTCGTGCTGACGGAACTCTCCCGTGAAGCTCTGCTGGATCGGAGTTTGCGGGACGTCATCGAGCTGAACGTGTGCTGAACTCAGAGGTGCCGTACGTTCGGTACTTGGATCGGTCGGATCGTGAAGGCGTACGACTACATCAACTGCGTTGTGCTAACGCTTCCGCTTTCGGTCTACGAGGTTATGTGGACACACTCTCCCCTCTCATTGCTATGCACCATGATCCTGCGTGTGCGTAGGAAATTTTTGAAATTACTACGTTCCCCAACAATGGCATCCGAGCCAGGTTTTATGCGTAGATGTTATATGCACGAGTAGAACACAAGTGAGTTGTGGGCGATACAAGTCATACTGCTTACCAGCATGTCATACTTTGGTTCGGCGGTATTGTTGGATGAAGTGGCCCGGACCGACATTACGCGTACGCTTACGCGAGACTGGTTCTACCGACGTGCTTTGCACACAGGTGGCTCGCGGGTGTCAGTTTCTCCAACTTTAGTTGAACCGAGTGTGGCTACGCCCGGTCCTTGAGAAGGTTAAAACAACACTAACTTGACAAACTATCGTTGTGGTTTTGATGCGTAGGTAAGAACGGTTCTTTCTCAACCCGTAGCAGCCACGTAAAACTTGCAACAACAAAGTAGAGGACGTCTAACTTGTTTTTGCATGCAAGGCATGTTGTGATGTGATATGGTCAAGACGTGATGCTATATTTTATTGTATGAGATGATCATGTTTTGTAACCGAGTTATCGGCAACTGGCAGGAGCCATATGGTTGTCGCTTTATTGTATGCAATGCAATCGCCCTGTAATTGCTTTACTTAATCACTAAGCGGTAGCGATAGTCGTAGAAGCAATAGTTGGCGAGACGACAACGATGCTATGATGGAGCTCAAGGTGTCGCGCCGGTGACGATGGTGATCATGACGGTGCTTCGGAGATGGAGATCACAAGCACAAGATGATGATGGCCATATCATATCACCTATATTGATTGCATGTGATGTTTATCCTTTATGAATCTTATTTTGCTTTGATTGATGGTAGCATTATAAGATGATCTCTCACTAAATTTCAAGGTAAAAGTGTTCTCCCTGAGTATGCACCGTTGCCAAAGTTCGTCGTGCCGAGACACCACGTGATGATCGGGTGTGATAAGCTCTACGTTCATCTACAACGGGTGCAAGCCAGTTTTGCACACGTAGAATACTCGGGTTAAACTTGAGGAGCCTAGCATATGCAGATATGGCATCGGAACACTGGAGACCGAAAGGTCGAGCGTGAATCATATAGTAGATATGATCAACATAGTGATGTTCACCATTGAAAACTACTCCATCTCACGTGATGATCGGACATGGTTTAGTTGATTTGGATCACGTGATCACTTAGATGATTAGAGGGATGTCTATCTAAGTGGGAGTTCTTAAGTAATATGATTAATTGAACTTTAATTTATCATGAACTTAGTCCTGATGGTATTTTGCAAATTATGTTGTAGATCAATAGCTCGCGTTGTTGCTTCCCTATGTTTTATGTGTGTTCCTAGAGAAAACTAAGTTGAAAGATGATAGTAGCAATGATGCGGACTGGGTCCGTGATCTGAGGTTTATCCTCATTGCTGCACAGAAGAATTATGTCCTTGATGCACGGCTAGGTGATAGGCCTATTGCAGGAGCAGATGCAGACGTTATGAACGTTTGGATAGCTCAATATGATGACTACTTGATAGTTTAGTGCACCATGCTTAACGGCTTAGAATCGGGACTTCAAAGACGTTTTGAACGTCATGGACCATATGAGATGTTCCAGGAGTTGAAGTTAATATTTCAAGCAAATACCCGAGTTGAGAGATATGAAGTCTCCAACAAGTTCTATAACTAAAAGATGGAGGAGAATTTCTCAACTAGTGAGCATGTACTCAGATTGTCTGGGTACTACAATCGCTTGAATCAAGTGGGAGTTAATCTTCCAGATAAGATAGTGATTGACAGAGTTCTCTAGTCACCATCACCAAGTTACTAGAACTTCATGATGAACTATAGTATGCAAGGGATGACGAAAACGATTCCCGGGCTCTTCGTGATGTTGAAATCGATGAAGGTAGAAATCAAGGAAGAGCATCAAGTGTTGATGATTGACAAGACCACTAGTTTCAAGAAAAGGGAAAGAAAGGGAACTTCAAGTAGAATGACAAGCAAGTTGTCACTCCCGCGAAGAAGCCCAAAGCTGGACCAAAGCCTGAAACTGAGTGCTTACACTGCAAAGGAAATGGTCACTGGAAGCGGAAATGCCCTGAATATTTGGTGGATAAGAAGGATGGCAAAGTGAACAAGGGTATATTTGATATACAGGTTATTGATGTGTACCTTAATAGTGTTTATAGTAGCCCCTAAGTATTTGATACTTGTTCGGTTGCTAAAAATTAGTAACTCAAAACAGGAGTTACAGAATAAACAGAGACTAGTTGAGGGTGAAGTGACGATGTGTGTTGGAAGTGGTTCCAAGATTGATATGATCATCATCGCACACTCCCTATACTTTCGGGATTAGTGTTAAACCTAAATAAATGTTATTTGGTGTTTGCGTTGAGCATGAATATGATTTGATCATTTTTATTGCAATACGGTTATTCATTTAAAGTCAGAGAATAATTGTCGTTCTGTTTACATGAATAAAACCTTCAATGGTCATACACCCAATGAAAATAGTTTGTTGGATCTCGATCGTTGTGATACACATATTCATAATATTGATGCCAAAAGATGCAAAGTTAATAATGATAGTGCAACTTATTTGTGGCACTGATGGGTCATATCGGTGTAAAGCGCATGAAGAAACTCCATAAAGATGGATTTTCGGAATCACTTGGTTATGAATCATTTGATGCTTGCGAACCGTGCCTTTTGGGCAAGATGACTAAAACTCCGTTCTCCGGAACAATGGAACGAGCTACTGACTTGTTGGAAATAATACATACCGATGTATGCGGTCCAATGAGTGTTGATGCTCTTGGCGAGAATCGTTATTTTCTGACCTTCACAAATGATTTGAGCAGATATGAGTATATCTACTTAATGAAGCACAAGTCTGAAACATTTGAAAAGTTAAAAGAATTTCAGAAGTGAAGTGGAGAATCATCGTAATAAGAAAATAAAGTTTCTACAATATGATCGTAGAGGAGAATATTAGAGTTACGAGTTTGGCCTTCATTTAAAAACAATGTGGAATAGTTTCATAGCTCACGCCACATGGAACACCACAGCATAATGGTGTGTCCGAATGTCATAACCGCACTTTATTGGATATGGTGCGATCTATGATGTATCTTACCGATTTACCACTATCGTTTTGGGGTTATGCATTAGAGACAGTTGCATTCACTTTAAATAGGGCACCATCAAAATCCGTTGAGACGACGGCTTATTAACTGTGGTTTGGCAAGAAACCAAAGTTGTCGTTTCTTAAAATTTGGGGCTGCGATGCTTATGTGAAAAAGTTTCAACCTGATAAGCTCGAACCCAAATCGGAGAAGTGTGTCTTCATAGAATACCCAAAGGAAACTGTTGGGTACACCTTCTATTGCAGATCTGAAGGCAAGATATTTGTTGCTAAGATGGATCCTTTCTAGAGAAGGAGTTTCTCTCGAAAGAAGTGGGTGGGAAGAAAGTAGAGCTTGATAAGGTAATTGTACCTTCTCCCGAATTGGGAAGTAGTTCATCACAGAGATCAGTTCCAGTGATTGCTACACCAATTAGCGAGGAAACTAATGATGATGATCATGAAACTTCAAATTAAGTTACTACAGAACCTCGTAGGTCTTCCAAAGTACAGTCTGCACCAGAGTGGTACGGTAATCCTATTCTGGAAGTCATGTTAGTAGACCATGATGAACCTACGAACTATGAGGAAGCGATGATGAGCCCAGATTCCGCGAAATGGCTTAAGGCTATGAAATCTGAGATGGGATCCATGTATGAGAACAAAGTGTGGACTTTGGTTGACTTGCCCGATGATCGGCAAGGCATAGAAAATAAATGGATCTTCAATAGGAAGACGGACGCTCATAGTTGTATTACTATCTCCAAAGCTTGAATTGTCGAAAAAGGTTTTCGACAAGTTCAAGGTGTTGAATACAATGAGATTTTATCACTCGTATCGATGCTTAAAAAGTCTATCCGAATAATGTTAGCAATTGCCACATTTTATGAAATCTGGCAAATGGATGTCAAAACTGCATTGCTTAATGGATTTATTAAAGAAGAGTTGTATATGATGCAACTAGAAGGTTTTGTCAATCCTAAAGGTGCTAACAAAGTGTGCAAGCTCCAGTGATCCATCTATGGACTGGTGCAAGCATCTCGGAGTTGGAATATATGCTTTGATGAGTTGATCAAAGCATATAGTTTTATACAGACTTGCGGTGAAGCCTGTATTTACAAGAAAGTGAGTGGGAGTACTACATCCTTTCTGATAAGTATATGTGAATGACATATTGTTGATCAGAAATAATGTAGAATTTTTCTGGAAAGCATAAAGGAGTGTTTGAAAGGAGTTTTTCAAAGAAAGACCTCGGTGAAGCTGCTTACACTTTGAGCATCAAGATCTATAGAGATAGATCAAGACGCTTGATAAGATTTTTCAATGAGTACATACCTTGATTTTGAAGTAGTTCAAAATGGAATAGTCAAAGAAGGAGTTCTTGCCTGTGTTGCAAGGTGTGAAATTGAGTAAGACTCAAAGCCCGACCATGGCAGAAAATAGAAAGAGAATGAAAAGTCATTCCCTATGCCTCAGTCATAGGTACTATAAAGTATGCTATGCTGTGTACCAGACCGATTGTATACCTTGCTCTGAGTTTGGCAAGGGAGTACAATTTTGATCTAGGAGTAGGTCACTGGACAGCGGTCAAGATTATCCTTAGTAAGGACTAAGGAAATATTTCTCGATTATGGAGGTGATAAAAGAGCCCGTCGTAAAGAGTTACATCGGTGCAAGCTTTTACACCGATCCAGATGACTCTAAGTCTCAATCTGGATACATATTGAAAGTGGGAGCAATTAGCTAGAGTAGCTCCGTGCAGAGCATTGTAGACATAGAATATTTGCAAAATACATACGGCTCTGAATGTGACAGACCTGTTGACTAAACTTCTCTCACGAGCAAAACATGATCACACCTTAGTACTCTTTGGGTGTTAATCACATATCGATGTGAACTAGATTATTGACTCTAGTAAACCCTTCGGGTGTTGGTCACATGACGATGTGAACTATGGGTGTTAATCACATACAGATGTGAATATTGGTGTTAAATCACATGATGATGTGAACTTGATTATTGACTCTAGTGCAAGTGGGAGACTGAAGGAAATATGCCCTAGAGGCAATAATAAAGTTATTATTTATTTCCTTATATCATGATAATTGTTTATTATTCATGCTAGAATTGTATTAACCGGAAACATAATACTTGTGTGAATACATAGACAAACAGAGTGTCACTAGTATGCCTCTACTTGACTAGCCCATTGATCAAACATGGTTATGTTTCCTAGCCATAGACATGAGTTGTCATTTGATTAACGGGATCACATCATTAGGAGAATGATGTGATTGACTTGACCCATTCCGTTAGCTTAGCACTTGATCGTTTAGTATGTTGCTATTGCTTTCTTCATGACTTATACATGTTCCTATGACTATGAGATTATGCAACTCCCGTTTACCGGAGGAACACTTTGTGTGCTACCAAACGTCACAACGTAACTGGGTGATTATAAAGGTGCTCTACAGGTGTCTCCGAAGGTACTTGTTGAGTTGGCGTATTTCGAGATTAGGATTTGTCACTCCGATTGTCGGAGAGGTATCTCTGGGCCCTCTCGGTAATGCACATCACTATAAGCCTTGCAAGCATTGTGAATAATGAGTTGGTTGCGGGATGATGCATTACGGAACGAGTAAACAGACTTGCCGGTAACGAGATTGAACTAGGTATTGGGATACCGACGATCAAATCTCGGGCAAGTAACATATCGATGACAAAGGGAACAACGTATGTTTTTATGCGGTTTGACCGATAAAGATCTTCGTAGAATATGTAGGAGCCAATATGAGCATGCAGGTTCCGCTATTGGTTATTGGCCGGAGACGTGTCTCGGTCATGTCTACGTAGTTCTCGAACCTGTAGGGTCCGCACGGTTAACGTTCGGTGACGATTTATATTATGAGTTATGTTTTGATGTACCGAAGGTAGTTCGGAGTCCCGGATGAGATCGGGGACATGACGAGGAGTCTAGAAATGGTCGAGACGTAAAGATCGATATATTGGACGACTATATTCAGACATCGGAAAGGTTCCGAGTGATTCGGGTATTTATCGGAGTACCAGAGAGTTACGGGAACTCGCCGGGGAGTATATGGGCCTTATTGGGCTTTAAGGGAAAGAGAGAGAGGCAGGCCGCGCGCCCCCCCAAGGCATAGTCCGAATTGGACTAAGGGGAGGGGCTGCGCCCCCTCCTTCCTTCTCTTTTCTTTTCCCTTTCCTTGACTCCTACTCCTACCACATGGAAGGGGGGGGAATCCTACTCCCGGTGGGAGTAGGACTCCCCAGGGCGCGCCATAGAGAGGGTCGGCCCCTCCCCTCCTCTCCTCCTTTATATCTGAGGCTAGGGGCACCCCATGACACACAAGTTGATCTGTTGATCTATTCCAGCCGTGTGCGGTGCCCCCCTCCACCATATTCCACCTCGGTCATATCGTAGGGGTCCTTAGGCGAAGCCCTGCGTCGGTAGCAACATCATCACCGTCATCACGCCGTCGTGCTGACGGAACTCTCCTGTGAAGCTCTGCTGGATCGGAGTTTGCGGGACATCATCGAGCTGAACGTGTGCTGAACTCGGAAGTGCCGTACGTTCGGTACTCGGATCGGTCGGATCGTGAAGACGTACGACTACATCAACCGCGTTGTGCTAACGCTTCCGCTTTCGGTCTATGAGGGTACGTGGACACACTCTCCCCTCTCGTTTCTATGCATCACCATGATCCTGCGTGTGCGTAGGATTTTTTTTGAAATTACTACGTTCCCCAACAATTTTTCAAAGTTCCCGTCTGAGGGAATTTATTGTGAAGGAAGTACTAGCTAGGATAACCCAAATGGGTTGAAATTTTGCATGGTCCTTCATATCATCAAATCATGACTCTCCTCAAAATTTGAGCTCATTTCATCCATCTATGTGAGCACACCTTCAATTCTTTGTTTCTGTCCAAATTTTTAGTTAGTGAAGCAAGTATATTTTATCTTGCTCCATTATGGCTGAAAATTTTCCTAAGCCTTCTCCTATCCATATAACTTATCTCCACAGGATTTGGGCTGATTTCATCTACCTATTTTCCCTCGGGATTTTTCCTAAGATTCTAACCAGAGAGATGCATTATGAAGGAAGTACCATTTTGGCTTGGTCAAATGGCATGAAATTTTTATGGCACTCTCATATGCCCTAATCATCCTTCCATGTCTATTTTTAGCCCAAGGCATCACTCTATGTGAGTGCTTCTTCCTGTTCTTGTTTCTGGACCATATGTAGTTGTAAAGCAACTATATTAAATACTGGTCCAAATCATCTCATAATTGATAGGATTATAGTCCTTCTTAATCTAAACCTCCCAGACATCCTATTTGGCTCTAATCTCACCTCTCTTGATCCCTGCATCATGATACAGTTTGCTACAACAAACTTCAGAGGTCACTTCCCACTTAACCACAACATTTTTAATCAAGTTTTAAACTCAGTTGTAACCTACCCTGGAGGGACTTCACCCTAGACAACATTTTCCAGCTCATTGCCTCCTTTACATGCCAGTGCATGCGGTGACCGCGCTAATGGCATAACAGTGCACGCGCTCTGCCGCCGTTGGCCGCATCTAGGACGTCTTCTAGCTCCGGCCCCTCCTCCACTCATCGTCTTCGCGCGCGTGAGCGTGTCCAACAACTCCCCCGTGTCGCCTCCGTCCCCATGGACCGCTCTCCCCCTCCGTCCGCTTCCTCGTCGGCGCTCGTCGTTGCGCGCCCACAGACGCGCTGTAGTCGGCCATCGTTTTCTCCTCTGTCCGCTTCCTCCCCGTGTCCCCTTGGCCTCCTCTGCTCTGTGACTGTTGCAGCGCTGCTTCTTCGCATTCCCGGCCGGACCTCCGCGGCGACACCCAAGCTCGGGCACCTCGCCTCGCCTATATATAGGCCACCCGAGCCCCTCCTTTCATCTTCATCGGCCTCCCCTCGCTCCCAGGACCCCGCCTCACTTCTTCCCTGAGCCGGAGAACTTCTCCTCGCCTCGGTTGCCCGCCATGGCCGCCGTGGTGCTCCGCTCCAATACGAGCTGCCCGAGCCTCCTCTCCTCTTGCTTCCACCACCAGTAGAACCACTCCACTATGGCGAACCTCCCCACCCCATTTCTTCTTCGCCGGAGCACCAATGGCCGCGCGTACCAAATCCAGCCGCCGCCCTGCCCTCTGTCTCCTCGAGCTGCCACCATCCTGCTCCTCCTCGGTGCTCGTACTACATCTGGACGAGCGCGACATCTCCTCCCGAGCTCGCCGGTGTCTCCAGCGTCATCGGAGATGGCCTGAGCAGCCCGGGCGAGCACCAGCGCCCCCTCCCTCTGTTCTGCGCCACGTCGGGGAAGAAGAACAAGGAGCAGGAGGAAGAGATGTCAGCGGTGGGCCCCACCTGGCAGCGAGACAGAGCCCGACCCCGCCTCTACTGACATGGATAAGTGGAAGCGCAGTCACCAGAATACGTTTCAAAGTTGGAAAGTGTATTTTGGTTCAACTGTGGCTAAAAGTACGCTTTCCTTTATAGGAAACGTATTTCCGCTGAGTGCGCTTTCAGTTCAGCCACCAGGGACCTATCTATGAATAAATGTTTTATAGATTAGTCCATGGTGTTCCAACTCTCGTATCTCCGCAACCCTCCAAACGAGGTGATTCCAAAGCCCATTTATTCGTCTCGTCGAGCCCGCCATGTTGGTACCATTTTCATAGGGTGTTCCCACTTTGAAAATGACCATTTTACCCTTGCCCCTAATCAGCCCCCTTCGAGAGAGAAACCTTTCTGGTGATTTGTTCCGCGATCTTCCCGTACTTCTTCCCAATTGTTTCTTCATCCCCAGGCAAGCCACGACAACCACTTGCATGATTGTCATGCAGTAGCCATGGTTTTCTACTTGAACATTTAATAACTGTCGGTTTGATTTGCTGTTGTTATTGGTATTTTGGTAATACTTATAGTTTCATGTTCATCTCCATGACATGTTCGGATGCACCTGGTCATCATGTATTCTTGCTAGTATTACTTTTGTAAGTCTTGCTTGGTAGTAGTAGTAGTAGTACATGCTGGTGGTAGTGATGCTCATCGGTTGCATGCTTAATATCTGTTATCAAGTATCGTCGCTACGCATGTTCTGTTGCATCTAGTTGGTTACATGCTTAGTTGGTAGTATTATTGATATGTTCTAGCTTGGTATTTATTGTGGATGCTAGTGGTCATGTTATGCTATGAGTAGTGCTATACTTGTGATATTCACGCTCGTTAGTATGCCATGCTCATTCGGAGATATGATTTTTTTTATATGCTTGATGATTATGTTACACCCACATGCTAATGCTGATATCATGCATTGTAGTTGCATCATGTTATTTTTATATGGCTCATCTTATTGCATTCAAGTTTAACCGGACTTAAGTGAACTTGAAAAACTGTTGGCTGAGTCATGGTGCCACCAAACCGGGCTTTTCCAGTGCAACCACATTTGCCTTTATGGGAAGGCCCTAATGCGATCTATTGACATGTCTCTCGCCGGTGCCTCCAACGAGGGAAGGTTATGGGTGCGCGCTACCCTGATCAGGTAGGCGGACATAAGCCTTGTGTGCCTGTAGTTGGATAGGGCCCTTTTGTCCCCATTTAGGACCATTTATGTTCGGCCACGACGGTGGCGTTGGATGTCACGGGTTGACATTGGGGCCACCCAGGACTTAGCCCAAAGAGGAGTTTGTCAGAGTGGCTGGGAGAGTGTGTTGGCAATAGATCAGTTTTGTCGGAATGTCGTTGGTCCACCCGAATGGGAGTGCCAGGCCATGGGTTCCGTAGTGTGGGTACAGTGTGCTAACCTCTGCAGAGTGTGTGCTAAATCTATCGATAGCCGCGCCCGCGGATAAGGGCCCAGTTCGTAGTCGGTCACACTATGGGTCAACAGTATTAATAATAACTTGATTAATAACAACCCTGGTTCAATGATGAGAGAAGTTGGTTGGTCTTGATGTGATCATGAGAGGATCACTATGGTATCGTGGATACTAAGTTGATGGATATTTGTGATTTTGTGCGAGAACCACGGGGAAAGGTCAAGCTCCTTGTGGTGATGTAATGATTACTACGGTAATGTAATACCAAGCTTGATTGGATCCTGAGATGATCGTGTGATGTCCGTGATGGTAAGCTTATGCATGTAATGGTTACGAGGTAACCCAAGCAGAGTAAGTTGGTGCATGATAGTGTCATCATGTTGCATGATAGTATCATCATGTTCATATGTTCATGCCATGCTCACATTGTTCTAGCTGTATCATGTTCATCTTGTTCATGCGATGATTGATCTGAAAATATCATGTTCATCATGCTAAGTAACCGGTAATTGCCATGCTGTTGTCTGTCTTGATTGCTCTTGGTTGCTGTGAGCTTGCAAGTACATTCAATGTACTGACCTGGCGTGTCATGCCAATTTGTAGGTCATGCCGGATTTGATTGCTTGTTTGTCGTGGATTCCTTGTTTGCGAGCTAGGATAAGCATTCTAGCCAGAGTCCCTACGGAGTGGAGTTCATCACCGTCGTTGTTGTTCCACTGATGGAGTTATTCCGCTGCTTCGTGTTGTTCTGCTGCTTGCATGAAGCAACCATGGCAGATGTAGTGTTGCCGTGCTGATGTAATCCCCTTGTATCCATATAGCTTGTAATAAACAACTGATTTGTTCCATGCTAAGCAGTGCCGTACTCCAGAAGACTTCTCCTCGATCTCTAGGCTGGAATACGGGGCATTCCGGGTTCTCTGAGCCGGGGTGCCACATGGCTTGGTATCAGAGCGGGTCTGGCTGTAGGACGCCCAAGCTCGCGCGAGCGTTAGAATGCGGTAGTATAGAGTCTGGTTGGTTGGTTGCATTTGATTTCTGCATTTATTTGTCACATAGCATGCATATAGATTATTATTTGGTCGCTTATAGTGATCTTGTGAGTGTAGGTGGTATCGGTTTCGATCCACTACCCGCACCCTTATTCTTTGCATACCCGCTCTTTGGTGTTTGGCATCACCTCTGTCCCACCAGAGTGATGCCCCAGTACCGAGTGTTCCAGGCACATTTGTAGCAGTTATGCTTGGATATCGCGTCGATATCTCTCCATCATCCTCCCATATCGTTTCGGTGATAGACTTGTCTCTATCCGAAATCATGCCTTTTGATGTCTGCTAGAACTACGTCGATATTTCCCAAAGAGGAAGGGATGATGTAGCACAGCGACAGTAGGTATTTTCCTCAGTGATGAGACCAAGGTTATCGAACTAGTAGGAGAACCAAGCAACACTACGTAAACATCACCTGCACACAAATAACAAATACTCGCAACCTGATGTATTAAAGGGGTTGTCAATCCCTTTCGGGTAACGGCGCCAGAAATTGGCAAACGGACATGAGAGAGTTGTAATAAATTGATAGATTGAACGCCAAATAAAATAAAGTGCAGCAAGGTATTTTTGTATTTTTGGTTTAATAGATCTAAAAATAAAAGAAAAGGAAAATATATCGCAAAGGCAAATATAATAAAGAAGAGACCTGGGGGCCGTAGTTTTCACTAGTGGCTTCTCTCGAGAAAAATAGCAAATGGTGGGTAAACGAATTACTGTTGGCAATTGATAGAACTTCAAATAATCATGACGATATCCAGGCAATGATCATTATATAGGCATCACGTCCAAGATTAGTAGACCGACTCCTGACTGCATCTACTACTATTACTCCACACATCGACCGCTATCCAGCATGCATCTAGTGTATTAATTTCATGGAAAAATGGAGTAATGCAATAAGAATGATGACATGATGTTGACAAGATCTATTTATGTAGAAATAGACCCCATCTTGTTATCCTTAATAGCAATGATACATACGTGTCGGTTCCCCTTCTGTCACTGGGATCAAGCACCGTAAGATCAAACCCATCACAAAGCACCTCTTCCCATTGCAAGATAAATAGATAGTGTTGGCCAAACAAAACCCAAATATTGGAGAAGAAATACGAGGCTATAAGGAATCATGCATATAAGAGATCAAAGAAGACTCAACTAACTTTCATGGATAAAAAGATAGATCTGATCATAAACTCAAAGTTCATCGGATTCCAACAAACACACCGCAAAAAGAGTTACATCATATGGATCTCGAAAAGACCATTGTATTGAGAATCAAAAGAGAGAGAGGAAGCCATCTAGCTACTAACTACGGACCCGTAGGTCTATAAAGAACTACTCACGCATCATCGGAGAGGCACCAATGGACATGATGACCCCCTCTATGATGGTGTCTAGATTGGATCTTGTGGTTTCTAGAACTTCCGGCAGCTGGAATTGATTTTCGTCGACTCCCCTAGGGTTTGTGGAATATTGGGGTATTTATAGAGTGAAGAAGTGGTTCGGGAGGCAACCGAGGTGGGCACAACCCACCTGGGCACGCCTGGGCCTCCCGGCGCGCCCTGGTCGGTTGTGCTCTCCTCGGAGCACCCCCAGGTGCTTCTCCGGCCCACTGGATGTCTTCTAGTCCATAAAAACCCACAAAAAGTTTCACTGCATTTGGACTCCGTTTGATATTGATTTCTTGCCATGTAAAAAACATGCAGAAAATAGCAACTGGCACTTGGCACTATGTCAATAGGTTAGTACCAAAAAATGATATAAAATGACTATAAGTGATTGTAAATATCAAAGAATGATAATATAACAACATGGAACAATAAAAATTTATAGATACGTTGGAGACATATCACCTTCCATCTTGCCCCTTTGGCAACCCTTACTGATCTTGGTTATCAGAAAAGGGCAATGCCAGCAAGCCTTGCTTCTCCACCACTATCTTGCCCTATCATCCAATTCTTTGGACGTGTATGGTTCCCTTCCGTACGCTTGATGATGATGTGGTCGTGACCTCCATGTTCCACCCCATGATCCCTAAGTCTGTCCTCACTTATGTATCCATCCAGTTGCAACCGGTGTTCAGTCAGCGCTTGGTGTAGCCTTGGCTACATCAACTCCTACACGTGGATTCACTTTCGTGCAAACCGCCACTGCATATTAGACTGTAATACCAGATTTTCTGCAAAATTTGTGTGTTTATGTGTGCATGCATATTATTGTTGTGAGTAGCAGTAGTATGTGATGTTTCCTGAGTATATTATTTATATGCTTTGTGTGCTTTTGTTTTCGTCGTTTCTTTTTGCTTCTTTCTTTGGGCCTTCAGTGTTACCTATTTTCCCCTTATTAAAGTTGCTCATCAACCAATACCGGACCCGAAGAATCAGCAAGGAATTCAAGTATTTGGAAACTCAGTGTGCACTCTTCATAGCAGTACTGATCAAATCGGCAAGAATCAGCAGTACTGATCAAATGGAATGGAATTCTCAGCCGACTGCATTGAAATTGGGAATATCTGATCGTGATACTGATAATCCAGTCTACCTTAGTGTGCACTCTTCATAGCAGTACTGATCAAATCAGCAAGAACCTATAGGGTGTGCATGACTAGCAGCATATCATCAGTCAAAGGTATTATTCAAGGTTTGATGCTACTATGTGGACGATTTGAAGCATGTTACACCCCATAAGCAAGCCAGAATATGTTATGAGTTCGGTATTCACCAAGAAGGGTAGTTGAACAACATTTTCATACTAGTAATCTATAGCAAGAAATATTAAGATGGTATGCACATGTGGTAATCGGTCCACATATCACAGTGAGAAGCTTCTGGTGTAAGCAACCCAGTCTTCCCTCGCAAGCTACTAGCGAAGCTTCCAATGCAAGAGTCCTCTATTTTCCTCAGTACGACATATGAATGATTTCCCGTGCAATATACTATGTCTTCTCCAGTAAGCAACCGCAAAAGCTTCTGGCATAAGGTACCGAGTTTTCTCCAGCAAGTCTTTAAGGGGGGAAGCTTCTGAAGCATGATACCGATTCTTCCTTAGCAAGATACTCTCGTTGGTTTCCCGCACAAGCCATCCAATCTCCCTCAGTACGGCATTCGTGCAAACTAGTACACTATGAATTGACAGTATATGGCAGTGTATCCCAAGCATCAGTCAGAAAACAAGTTTGCCTCGAGAATCAAATTCTCATATATATATATATATATATATATATATATATATATATATATGTATATATATATATTGTGAAGCATGTTGCCAAGTTCTTGCAAGTCTCTACTTCGATGATGAAGTTAAGGAAAGAACCTGACAATCCCACGATTCATGCATGAGAAAGAAAGCCAGTTATATAGCTCAGTTGGTAATGCAAGAACCGACAAATTTTGGAGAAAGACAACATGGGACAACAAATTTTGGCAGACTTATTAAGTCCAGTTTCCTCATATCCGACAAGGTGATATCATTAACCCTTGTCACCACCTTGTATGCTTGACAACAAGAATGAGTTATATGCAAGTACGTGTGAACCTGGTATAGTTCCTATCACACGATACATGCCCAAGGATAAGTTATGATCGCTGAAATATTGCACCCGACAGTATCTATGGTCACAGGAAGAAGCAATATGACCAAGCTCTCTCAGCAAAGGATCCAGACCAAGAGAACAATAATGAAGAAGCAAGACCGGCAATGTAGGTATGAAAATTGTTGCATGAACCACATGGTGTAGATACCCCGGACAGTCTGAGTCAGCATCGATCACCATGAATATTCACCCAAGGGGTCTGCTCTATTTTGGTAAGGACCCCATATACAGACAACCCGCTTAGTTAACAGTATATGCTCAGATTTGTTAGTATCAGATATCCGAGTCTGTCAAGTCAGACCAAAGGTCACCTCAACAGTTGACTTCAGTGACCTTGGTAAAGCACCACAGAGCCTACACTATAAAAAAAAGACACATCCATGACATTTTGGGCCGAACGAATTTTTTTCTGTCATGCTTATGACACTTCTATGACGATAATTGTGATGAAACCCGGTATCATCATTGATGTGGTGGGCTCCTACTTCTATGACAAAAAATCATGACAAAAAATGGGATTTGCGTCCTTGGCGGGCCAGAGATGCAGCCGCATGACATTCTTTGGGCCGTCCATGACGGAAAAACCGTGGTAGAAGCGAGGGCGAGGAAAATATCGGGGAGTTCCCGGTTACGGTGGGTGGTCGAGGCCGAGCGATGTGCATTTCTCTCGTACACGTACGCGTGTGGGTGCGTGGTGTTGGGCTCTAACTGAACCCGAGCGAGGCGTTCACTCCCACTGAACCCGAACGATTGCACTACAGGCTACGTGTTACTGAACCCAAGCGATCGATCGATCTGGCTGTTAATTGAACCCGATCGAGCGATTCCTTTGCTAATGCTGCTAACTGAAGCCGACCGAATCTGCTACCTCTTGATGAACAGTGAGCGTTGTTGGGGGATTGGATGAACAGATCCCGGTGGGGATTGGATGAACAGGACCCCGTGGTAGTAGAGGCCGTTGTCACTGGATGAACAGGACCCCGGTCGATTGAGCCGGTTGGGGGTGGATGAACAGGACCCCGTGGAGGGCTAGATGAACAGGACGACCCCGTGGAGGGTTGGTTGAACAGTAGCCGGTGGAGGGCTGGATGAACAGTAGCCCGTGGAGGGGTGGTTGAACAGGAGCCCGTGGAGAGGGCTGGTTGAATAGTAGCCGGTGGAGTAGCGATGAACAGTCGTAGGTGGAGGCTGGAGGAGGTCGACGGTGGATGAACAATAGCCCGTGGAGGTTGGAGGAGGTCGACGGTGGAGATAAACAGTAGCCCGTGGAGTCCCGATTTGCGGTACGCCGCACCCATCCCGATGAACAGGACCCCCGCTTCGACCGTAGCGCTCCAACACAAGTCCGTTTCCTCCATTTTGTGGTACGCCACACCCCTTCCGATCAAGAGGACCCCGTTTCGACCATAGGAGGTCGAAGAGAAGTCTGTTTCCTCCGTTTTGCGGTACGCCACACCCCTCCCGGTGAACAGGATCCCGTTTTGACCGTAGGCGGTCGAACACAAGGTTGTTTCCTCTTTTCTGCGGTACGCCAGGCCTCATTTCGATCGGCTGTTCTGTCCAAGCCGGTTGGCTCCCAATGAACAGCACGCATTTCGTTGCCTCCCAATGAACACGATGATGCGGTTTCTCCGTTCCGACCCAGCCGATTGGTTGCCGATGAACAGGATGCCATCGCTGCCTCTCCAAGTACACGATCCCTGGCCGTACGTATGCATGAGTAGGCGTTCGAGACCCCGCCCGTATGTACGTACGTGGTCGTATTTACTTTCTTGCAACCTGGTTGTACGTACATGTACATGCTACGTGTGTGTCTCTACTATGACATGTGCCCTTCCTTACTCGGCCACAGTTCATCGCTGTAGCCTGCAGACAGACCGATCGACCAGTATGTACGTACATGTTCACGACCAGTATGACAACGCTACGTACGCTTCGACCAGGTGGGTCCCGACTATCAGGGAGGATAAGGAGGCACTTCCTTGCATGCAAAGATGTAGCTGGTTGGTCCCAGCAGTTAGGGGGAAACGTTTTTTTCGTGAAATACGGTGGCCCGTCTAGTGGGTCCCTGCTGTCAGGTGGAGGAATCATTATTTTGCGCGTAATAAGGAGGCACTTCCTTGTTGCGGCCTTTGACCCAGCTGTCATTCTCTCCATGTACAATACTATTCCGATGGAAGTCGTTCCTTGACCAAGAGCACCAAGGCGATGGACGACGGCGAGGCCTAGGAAGGGGACGATGCGGAGCCGAGGAAGATGCACTAGTGGATGCCCACGTGGAGAGGAGTATGAGGGTTCACTGGTTCGGCTGCGGTGTGAGGCTGCCATCGCCGCAGAATAACAAGGGGCGTGGGTGAGTAGAGGGATGGCCTGGCCAGCGGTGGGAGTAGTAGGAGGTGGTGAGGCCTCTGCGGCAGCACAGCCGGCCACGGGAGGCAGGAGCAGGCGGCATGACCGACGCTTGTTTGGGCGGCTAGAGCAAGAAGACCAAAGGTTGAAGAAGCACTAGGGCCGTTGGATGGACATCGTACGGTCACTGGAGCTAGAATCGTTCATATTGACTAAGTTGACAAAGCCCTCCATCCCCGTCAACTTAGTAGGCCCACAAGTCAGCCTCCCACTATGGTGGGTCCCAGCTAGTAGGGGAGTATTCATTTTTTTGTGCGTAATAAGGAGGCACTTCCTTGCGTGCGAAGATATAGCTGGTGGGTCTGAGATGTCATTAGGAGTATTCATTCTTTCTGGCGTAATAAGGAGGTCCTTGCTTGTGTGCGGCCATGGACCATGTGGGTCCCAACTGTCAGCCTCTCCATGTACATCCCTCTTCCGATGTTGTTGTTTGTTGACAACATTGACAACACCGTGCCGAGAACACCAGCACGATGGACGACAACGAGACCCAAGAAGGGAATGACTCGGAGGCGGTGAAGCCACAACAATGGAGGGATGTGGGTGGGTAGAGGGATGGCCTGGCTAGTGGTGGTAGTAGTAGGGGCGGTGAGACCTGCGCGGCAGCATAGCTGACCATGGGAGGCGGGAGCAGGCGGTCCCGCCGGCGCTGGATTTGGCGGCTGGAGCAAGAAGATCAGAGATTGAAGAAACATGACGGCCGTTAGATTGACATCTAACGGTTACGTCCGCTAGAATCATTTGTTGACGTATATAATAAGTAAAAAAATCTTGCATACGCGTCAACTTAATAGGCCCACAAGTCAGACCATTCTCTATTATTTTTAATAATTTATAGCTCGTTGCATCTTCTTATGCAATTTGTTGCAGTCTGTTTTTTTGTTAGCCAGGGCCACGGTTAAAAATTTAAACGAAATTTGGCATATTTCTGTGGGTTCCAAACTATTTTTAATACCGAAATGTCGAGCCATATTTAAAGTACTTCGAAGATATATTTAAATTAGGTTAACGCCGAGTGAAATTGGAATCTGAAAATGTGAAAAAATTCAGAAATTATTATGTAATTGCCAATTTGTCATCTGTTTTTTATATTTACAACCCATTTCGTATTACTTTCAAGATTTGCAGGCATCTTGAAAGAGTTGCAACCCATCAGGGCGTAGAAAAATAAGTAGGCCTCGACTGGGTATTCTTCAGAAAAAATAAACTAGGCTCATTTTCACAAAAAAATAGCTGGGCTAGTCATGTGGTGAACAAAAAATATAAGTCTGGGCTAGACGGGCCACAACCCAGTTGAAACCCTGCTGCATTTCAACAATAACAAAAAAATGCTCGAGCAGCTACGTCCCAGGTATCAGCCGATCTTGTCTTGTTCTCTTGTCTACTGACTATATACGCTTACAATGTCGTGGGTCCCAGATGTCAGGAAACCACTAGGAGGAAGCATTTTCTTTTTTCATACGCTAACAATGGAGTATATATAACAAAAAATGAGGAACTTCCTTGCGTACGACCATGGACATGGTGGGCCCCTATTGTCATCCTCTCCACGTACAGTCCACTCCCGATTCCTCTTGTTTGTTGACCAGGTTGACAACGCGAGAGGGCAACGCCGCGGCGAGCACACCAAAGAGCGCGGAGGACGACGGCGAGGCCTCGGACGTCGGTGTTAACGATTTAGGAGACGATGGAGCGAAGATGCGTGCGCTAAGGCACAACCAGCCATGGGAGGCGGAAGCAGGCGGCCCCGCTGGCTCTGGTTTGGTTTTGGCGGGTGGAGGAAGACAGGACTGGAGAAACTCGACAGACTATAAAAGCAGCAGGACTACTTAACAACTTTAACTAAAACCAGTAGGGGCACTTAACAACCATAGTTTAAAGCAATATGAGTACTTATGCAGGTTCAAACGTACAAAGCACACCTCGAACAGTGCTACTTTGCCTACAGTTAACCAAGGGTGAGGCCGCCAAGCCCCAGGACAAGGCCCAGGCGCCACCCCGCGCATCCCCAACCTTCTGAAAGCGGCTTCATCTCGCAATGTGGTCAATAAACAAGTTATTCACTTTAGAGCCATGGAAAAGCATGAACATAACCTTCTGTCCTATTCTCCAAGATGGACGGGCCTTCATTATTTGAGAGCACCCATGAATAAGTATCTTTTCACCTCCGAGGGGAATGGAGTAGGTCGACATAAACATCATGTTGTGACCAAGCGTAAGTCTGACCTGACCATGGTCAGGCATCTGTATAGGAACAATAGAACTGCGCAGTTTCTGTTTCAAGAAGATCACAACTGTAAAACTGTGAATAAGCAAGAGTTTATGAACAACATATATAACAGAAAACAACTCATACCATAAGTTTCTCGACACAGTTGGACATGTTCAACGAGTGCAGCAGTGGTACACATATCCCACGTGGCCTTCCACCATTGAAACGCCCCACAAGGACCTCAAGACGATCAATAAAGTGTAGGAACTTGTGGATGTCGTCCCAGTCAACTTCAGTGCCATTAGTAACAGTCGAGTTCTTACAGAATAACAAACGAGTTGCCTGCTTAACGTTGGAAAAACCTACACGTGCCACCAATTATAAGAAATATTAGTTAGATGTAGCATCTCCGTGAGAGATTCGTTGCTACTTCTAAAGTTAAATTGTGATTAGTTAGACAGAATAGGTGGATTAAGAAGTAATCGAGGCAACAAGCAAGAACCAGATACAAAACTAACATGGATGAACACTTGGTTCTGCTATTTCCTTCAACATTCGTGCGCCAACTTTCAGTCTGTAACACTTGAGAAAGTTTATCCAAGTTCGGCCATAAAAAGAGCAGCGATCTTGTTGGTTCACGAACCCAACTCGGAACTTATATCCATGGCTTGTCTTCAATGTGACCATTAAACTGGTGTATTCAGTTATGGCAAGGTCGAGCATCTTGAGTACATGTGTTCTGGCAGAGCAAGGAATGCACTTCAGGAAAAATAATATGAGAACACAATGTATTCCCTATCCAATTCTAGAAATAATTTCCTCCTTTACGTCAGTGTTGACCATGGTACTGGTACCTTTTATCCAAATGTAGCAATCCAAATTTCCAAATTAGTCGACAACATGTTAAAAAAATCCCACCGTCCCGGATAGAAAAGAGGATTCTAGGAACATACTGTGCGCGTTTTAAAATCCTGTGTTAGGATGCGAAGGAACAAGTGTGGCATCTCGCCGAGGACGAAGAAACCTGTAGGGTCCTCGCACTTTGGGCACTACAATGATACACACTAGATTCAGTAGGAAGAAAAACGCATCAACGACGGTGGCTGCCATCCTAGGATTACCCTCGACCAAGGGACTTGGATTTATCGGGGCCGGATGAAGAATTAGTACCTGGTTCTCCATGAGAAAACCCTATGCAATCGTCGAGAGGGGTTTTTCTCTGAACAAGCAGACGAGGGAGAAGGGGATTCAGGCCCAGTGAAATATTGCTGCTTCATCTATCCGCTTACTGCTAAAGCTGGAAAGGTGGGGGGTTTTTGTGATTGACGGCTCATTGGGCAATACTGCGGTGCTACGACCGGGGTGAGTCTACTGTGCAGTTGTGCACTCTAATTTGGTGCATGGCACGTGGACCCCGTTGCCGGATGCCCCACAAATCAGCGAAAGAAAGTAGAAAGGAAGGAGTAACTTGTTGCACATAAATATATTTTTGACAGAGAGATACTCCCTCTGTAAAGAAATATAAAAATCTTTTATATCACAACTTTATACATAAGAAGAATCAAGGGGAATATATATAATATCTCTACTCTTATAAAAAACGGAGTTGGTGATGATGGTGTGCCTGCCGTCCTGCAATATAGGCCGTCCGATTTATATCTGACGGATAGGAAGGAAACTATGGCAATTTTGCGAAATGGTACCCACACACCTCTCCACATTTGCAAATAAGGCCTTCCCTCGTTCATCCTTTTCTCTCACAAGATAAACTACTCATACAAATGCATCTTGATGTTACGTGCAACGTACGGACATCTTGCTAGTATAACATAATATGGAGGTTCAGCTGAGAATATAATACTCAAACAGGCTCACGGTTCTGGACTTTGGGCCACAGGCCGGTGGGCCTGCATGTATGGCGGCCCATGTGTTCTACCTCAGCGCTTTTCATATTGCAAGCGATCAGTACGGCGCTAGTTTTAGATGCTGTCGCAAGGTGAATACATAAAATTGAATAAAGCATGGTAGCTGTTAGAATGAAATTGAACGATAGTTCCTAACCAGCAATCAGGGTTGCAATTCTATCAACGATATACCATGTGATAAATAATATTGTCGTACTACTTATACACACAGGACACTTGTTTCACCATGCTAGATTATTACATCAAAATCTCTCAGAGGATAGATCAGGTTGGCAGTTGCGTGCTGCTACTGAAGAATTTCAAAGTTGATTTGGACCAGCTCTCCTTGCCGAGAAAGTTCGATTTTGACACCATCCCCTACCGCAAGATATGATTTAGATTTGAACCTTGACCATCCTTTAGCATCAATCATCATGCGACCATCCTTTGTACTTACGGTATATTGAGCAGGTTCATTCACACCAAGGTTGCGCATGGTAAGAGAAACTTGGCCACGGTCGCCCGGATTGTTGAAGGGCTCCCTCGTTGCTCTAGGAATTCTCTGTTTGCAAACAAGAAGACATACACAAACAGTTAGATTAACACAGTGAATCATGTGAAACAACATGGAAAGAAAAAAGAACGAAGCACTTGGGCGGCCAATGCTTACCAGGAAGGTGGAGATGTCGGTTTTTGTAAGGACTTTGGTATATGCAGTGTGAACTATAGGCCAGTCAGTTGCCGGTGCAACTGCTGGTTCCGTTGCCGCTACACAGGCAGGAGCAGATGCAAGTGCAAGTGTTGGTGCTGGTGCCGGAGCCGTTGCTGGTGCCTATGCAGGTGCGACTGGTAGTGCCGCTGCTGCTACTGGAGATGGTGCTCTTCGTAGAGCTGGTGCCGGTGTCGATGCCCGATCCTCTGGTAGATCATCCTGATCCACTGACGTGGTCGGTGCCCAATCCTTAGCTGGATCAGACTGAGCTATTGCCGCTGTCAGTGCTAGAGGAAGTGCTGTCGGAGAAGATGCTGGTGCTCGATCCGTTGCTGAAGGTGGTACCGATGTGCGAGATAGCTGCGATCGTGCCTGATCTGCTATGATCAGTGTTCTAACTTGACTAGGCTCCGTGACCTCGATCCAGTCATTCTCTTCATTTCTTTTAAACGCGAGAAGTACTAATTGTGGCGTGTTTGTTAAACCAAATTGCAGTTCATCATAGGGCTTCAGCTTGTACTCAGACAACAAACTGATCCAATTGTTTCCAGTAATATAAGTGATAGACAGTGCCTTCGTTACTGACACGACATAAGAAGTGAAACCTGCAAAAATAACCATCGTAGAGCAAACCAAATGGTTTATTCTGTGATGAATGTCACATGGCAAAACCTGCATCGTAAAATTGCAGCAAAAGTAAGAAAACATGACATTAAATCAATAAGATTTATATAGTAAATCAACAAGATTTACTTGATGTGACACGAGTGAATCCTTACCAGGAAATCACTATGTTGAAGTACTAAACAGAAGATTGATCGTCCAACTACGCGTGCCATGCAGGCCCCCGCCTACTCCCACAAGCAGGACAGTCCAAATGTCATGACAAGTGTAACATCCCAAATTTTCAATTTGGAATGTTATACATTAGATCATCATTGCATATCATATTGTATTGCATTTTTTGTTGATCTTAGAAATTCTACTCAACTCAAGGACCCACGGAGAGAGTTGGGGATTTCGTTATTTTCATATTTGAGTTTTCTCAAATTTTGGAAAGAGGATCATTTGGTTTTAATTATTTTTCTCTTCGAATATTTTCTTATATGAAAATAAAAGAGAGGGGATAAAATGACTTCTCCAAAATAAATAAATATTGAAGGGAAAATATTAAAATCAAATAAGTATTTTATTCGGAATTTTATTGCTATTTTGTTTGAATTAGGAAAAAAATTCATTTTTCAAAATTGCATTTTAGGCCAAGAAAATGTTCACTTTGTTCTAAATATTTTATTTAGACGCTAAAAATTGTTTTTGGCATTTTTAAATTTTTATTTTTATTTATTTAGGATTTTTTATCGGAGGTATATATTTTTTTAAAATCGCGCGCCCGACTGGGCCAACGGCCCAGCCGAGCCGGGCCGGCCCACCGCCGCGCACCGTCACCCGCTCCGACTCGGGACGGAGTCCCGAGCGCCGCCGCCGCCGCCATGGATGTGTCCATCCTGGACACGCCGCCGCGCCCCCTTCCCCAAGCCCCTCGCCCCTCTCGGGCCTTTAAATAGCGCCGCCGCCGACCCCCACCACCAGCCCGAGCCGCTCCGCCAGCCCCACCACCTGCGCCGCACGCCGCTGCCGCTGCCAAGCGCCGCCGCCTAGCGCCGCCGCTGCCGCTTTCTGCTGCCGCCGCCTAGTCCCGCCGGAGCCGCCGCCTCGCCCGCCGGAATCGAGCCGCCGGATCCGCAGCCGGTTTTTTTCGATTAGGTAAAAAAAGCAATCGGTTTTTTAAAACCCTATATGCGTTCTTTTAGATCGTTTTTTCGGTTCTCATCAGTTTATTTTATTTAGCGGACGCTCGTCCGTTCATTCGTTTTAACGAACGGTGTTCACCCGTTAGCCGCAGAGAGCGAACGTTCGTTCGTTAGCATGTTCGTCAGTTTTTCTTTTTCCAGGGTTTTTCCGCGATTATTTTCGATCGCGATTTCTGCCCTGATCTTCGTTTTAGTTTATCTTTTCGCTCATTTACCAGAATCAGGCGATTCAAGCGCCTAGACCTTCGTCTCGAAGCCCTGTTTCTATTTAACCAACTTGAACAAGATTTTGGTACTGTGAAATTTGACTTTAGTCTAGATTAGTAAACGGATCTTGTTTCTTTTGTAGTTTGAGTTTCGTTGCTTCGTTTGGTTTGATTCTTTTTGCAAACCGGAGTTCTTAAGTTGAACTTTCTGGTTAGATCTCTTATTTGAGTTTTACCCATGCTTCTAGTATGAGTGCTTATGTATGTATCTATTTGTTTGCGATAGAGTACCCGGAGTGCGAAGCGTGCTACTACGAGTCTCTAGGTTTCACGGATCATCAGCAAGGCAAGTAACACTTTGATCATACCTCTTTACTACCCAGTTTTATTGCATTAGATCAACCCTCAAACATTGCATGGTTAGGATCTGTTTTAACGTGTGGGTTCCGGGAAGTAGATGATGAGGTAGAACCTGTTGCCTTGTTTACTATCAAACCTTTGGGAGTTACTTTTACGTGATGCTTATATTGCTATGCTTTGCTCGTCGATGTGGTTTGGGTGAGAGTATCCATGATAGATGTGAGTATTGCTAATTAATGGTTAACTTAAGGTGGCTACTTAAATACACATCTGGGTGGATTGCTTGAGGCACCTTGGAGTACCCAGTGGTTGTCAGAGCACCTGGAGAATCCAGTGTTGTCCAAGGATATCCCGGAGTACCCGTGTGATGATCCTACGGTCCGCCACCCAGGCTCAAAGGTATCATAAGATTATTCATGCTAGAAACTTCTGTGTGCAGCCACAAGCTATTATGGGCTCTAGCATAGTTGAGTATGTTGCATGACCTCTTTCAGTGGTGGGCTAGCAGATGTAGGGGAATGTAGGTGTAACTGTCCACCCAGAGTAAAGAGTTATTGTTTCAGAAAGACTATGTCACAAATCTCCGACCATGGATGTATTCGAGTCTTGTGGGGAAAAGTGTGCAAACCTCTGCAGAGTGTAGAAACTAATCATGGTTAGCCGTGTCCCCGGTTATGGACATCTTGAGTATCTGGTTCTTGGATTATCATGTTGATCTCATCACTCTAAATATAATTTGATTGGGTTTAATGATGATGTCTAATTGGGATTGAGTTGGAGGAACCTTCTCAATGTTTAACAACCACCATGATAGTTAAATAAAATTTATTCCTTTGTTGTAGGGAAAAATTTGCTTTATGCAAAACTGTAACCATAGAGCTTTCCACCAGCCAAATATGCATGTAGTGATAGCATTTATTCTATCCATTACTCTATGTGTTACATTGCCAGCATATTTCATGTGCTGACCCGTTTCGGGCTGCAACGTTTCATGTTGCAGACTTTTCAGACGATGAGTAAGGTGCCATAGGTCGTTGTCTTTCACTCAGCTATGCCGTTGGAGTTGATGGACTCACTTTGTCTTCCAAGCCTTCCGCTGTTATCGATTTTAGATGGCCTTAAGCCATATTATTGTAATAAGTTCTCTTTTGAGACATTCGATGTAATAAGTGTGTGATTGCTACTCTGTTATAAATCCTCGAGTACTGTGCGTGTCAGCATTGCCGATCCAGGGATGACACTGAAGCACAGAGATCAGACTGTTTGAGGTCTGGTCACTACAAGATGGTATCAGAGCAGACGCTGACTGTAGGACACGACCACTAAGCAAAAACCCTAGATCACTACTCTCTTCTCATTTCTGACTTCTCTCCCTTTTCTACTCTATAGGATGGCGGATGCAAGGAACAAGTTTACACAACCGGATGAAGATACACCTTTATGACGACACTGGAAGGAAGTTACTAGATACCTGAACATCAGAATACCAAGCTTCACCGGGACCTACATCGCCACTTTACCAGAAGAGGAGCGTTGGATGATTCGATTTCAAATTCCATGAAGGACGTTCATGCCAGTCACCGAGCCCATAGAGTTTTCCTTTGATGCACCAACCTGGAGTCTAGGAAAGAGCATGGCAGCCCACATCACCATGGGACGCATTGGAGAAGTTTACCACAAGGATCTCAAGGATACTATCTACTAGATTTGTGGGCGCCGAGATGAGCAATGGCAGATGATCAGCACCAGGAGGGATAGATCCATTGCATCTTTCATTTAGGAGTTAAACCAGCACATTCATCACTAGGAGAACCAGATGTGCGCAGGCATGATAGATCCGAAGAAGGCAATGACCAGGATCACGGAGCTGGAGGAAGAAATCAAGTCTACACGCGATGGATATGAGGAGGAAATGACGATACTCGTGGAGAAGAATGACGATTTGACAAGGAAGCTAGGAGTATTCATGGGAGACCCCACGCTAGGAGGAGAAGACGACGATTCCATTTGTCCGGAGAACTACATCATCATCGACGACACCGACTCAGACCCCGATGATAGCGATGATGACTATGTTGATGAAGCTGGAGCAGATATCATGGAGTCTTCCACCGATTAAAACTTCTAGTCGACCACCATATCAGTAGTAGTATTCCCCCATGTATATAGTATAGTCCGAGCACTTTTGTAACGATAGTTAGATCGATGTATGCCCTTATTTGAATTGATTGGAGTGATATGTTTGTGTTTGTCTCATGTGCATATGGGTAGTCTTTTCCCTCTAGATCTCATTCTATTCTGTTTTCTCATCTTTTCTAAACCCATCAGATGCCTCCGAGACGTGACAATGGGTTTGCTTTCCCACCGGAGCTCACTTAGTTGATCCAGCAGCAGAATACCCTGATGCAGTTACTAGTCTAGAATCAGAACCACGGGAACAACAACAACAACAACAACAACCCACCACCACCACCACCTGTTGATCACTTAGCCCGTTTTCTAAGGCTGAATCCGCCGGTGTTCTCCAGTAGCACCGAGCCGATAGTTGCAGATGATTGGCTCCGCAAGATTGGAAGGGAGTTGAGCACTGCAAGATGCACAGATGCGGAGAGAGTGCGTTTTGCCGCACATCAGCTTGATGGACCCGCATCATCATGGTGGGAGAATTTCACAACCACTTACCCCATCAACACTGTCACATGGGACTAGTTTCAGCAGGCTTTTCGCACTGCCCATCTTTCAGCAGGAGCTATGGCCATGAAGAAGCGCGAGTTTCACAACTTGCACCAAGGAGGACGCACAGTGGGCCAGTATGTGGATGATTTTAGTAAGTTAGCACGTTATGCCCCAGATGACGTCGCTACAGATGCAGCTAAGCAGGAGAAGTTTCTGGAAGGCTTGATTGATGAGCTGAGCATGCAGTTGATGGTGGCAACCTTCAACAACTACCAGGAGTTGGTAGACAGAGCTCTCATGATTGAACGGAAGCAGCAGTAGATTGACAACCGCAAGCGGAAGTATGGACAAGGGAAGTACAATTCAGGAGCTCAGCAGAGACCCCATTTTACCCCGAACTTGGGAGGACACATTCACCATAACCATGGAGGCCATAATTCCAATGGAGGGAGTTCGCACCACCATAGCGGCTCCATGAATGGGAATGGGAATGGAGGAAGCAACAGCCAGAATCGTTCCAACCCAGCAACGCCCGCCAAGAAGGGTCTAAGTCACATTACTTGTTTCAAGTGCGGGAAGAATGGACATTACGCCACGGAGTGTTCTGAAGCTAAGAATGGAAATGGCAATGGAAGCTCTGGGAAGAAGCCCAACCCTTTCAACAGGGGACAAGTGAACCATGTTAATGTGGAGGAGGTTGAAGCGCAACCAGATGCAGTAATAGGTAAGTTTTTGGTTAAGCCATTTACTGCAATCGTTCTTTTTGATACTGGTGCATCGCATTCGTACATATCAAGGTGATTTGTGGATAAGTATAAGTTACCCACCAAAGTTCTTAGAACACCGATGTTAGTAAGTTCGCCAGGAGCAGAACATATGGCAAGCCAAGGATGTTTTCAGATGCCATTGACCATAGGTAGGCATGTTTTCCCCTCAGACCTGATAATTCTGGAGTCGCAAGGTTTGGATGTGATTTTGGGCATGGATTGGCTATCGATGTATGGAGGGAACATCGATTGTGCCAGTAAGTCGATTATGCTCACCACCCCAGAAGGAAGAAGGATTAAGTATGTATCCTGGCATGTGCCAAAGAGGACTCAAGTGAATTCCTTATCAGGAGTTGTACAGGAGGAAGTACCAGTGGTGAAGGATTTCCCTGATGTATTTCCAGAGAGTTGCCAGGCATGCCACCGGATAGAGACATTGAGTTTTTGATTGAGCTTTTGCCAGGCACAGGGCCAATATCTAAGAGACCGTATCGGATGCCCGCAAAGGATTTGGAGGAAATTAAGAAGCAGATTAAGGAGTTATTGGATAAAGACTATATTCGCCCAAGTTCGTCACCTTGGGGATCACCAGTGCTTCTAGTGGAGAAAAAGGATGGTTGTTGATTATCGTGGATTCAATGAAGTGACGATCAAGAACAAGTACCCACTGCCGATGATCAATGATTTGTTTGACCAGTTGCAAGGAGCTAAAGTATTTTCCAAGATCGATCTACGATCAGGATACCACCAGCTTAAGATTCGAGAGCGGGATATACCTAAGATAGCTTTTACCACAAGGTACAGGCTATATGAGTATACCGTTATGTCATTCGGTTTGACTAACGCACCTGCCTATTTCATGAACATGATGAATAAGGTGTTTATGGAGTTTTTGGATAAGTTCGTCATGGTATTCATTGATGACATATTGGTCTACTCGAAGAATGAAGAGGAGCATAAGGAGCATTTGCGTTTGGTACTTGGGAAGCTCAGAGAACATCAGTTATATGCCAATTTCAGCAAGTGTGAGTTTTGGTTGAAGGAAGTTGGATTCCTCGGACATGTTATATCCGGAGAAGGAATAGCAGTAGATCCCACCAAGGTTGTCATTGTGACAAATTGGGAAGCACCCACGTCAGTTGGTGAGATTCGGAGTTTTCTTGGACTCGCAGGATACTACCGGATTCATTGAGAATTTCTCTAAGATTGCAAAGCCCATGACGGAGTTGTTGAAGAAGGACACCAAGTTCAAATGGACTGAGGAATGTGAGGCTAGTTTTCAGGAGTTAAAGAAACGTTTGGTTACAGCCCCAGTGTTGATTCTTCCAGATCAACGCAAGGATTATCAAGTGTATTTCGACGCTTCTCGTCGAGGACTTGGAGCGGTACTTATGCAGGAGGGAAGAGTTGTTTCATATGCCTCACGACAGCTTAAACCCCATGAGTTGAATTATGCTACACACGATTTGGAGTTAGCAGCCGTAGTGCATGCATTGAAGACATGGAGACATTTTCTCATCGGAAACCATTGTGAGGTGTACACAGATCACAAGAGTTTGAAGTATATCTTCACACAGAAGGAGTTAAATCTCAGGCAGAGGAGATGGTTGGAGCTCATCAAGGATTATGATATGAGGTTGCACTATCATCCAGGAAAGGCTAACGTAGTAGCCGATGCGTTGAGCCGCAAGAGTCATGTCAATACACTCATGACCGGAGAAATACCCAAGGAGTTAGCAGAGGATCTTCGCGAGCTATGTTTGGAGATAGTTCCGAGAGGCTATGTAGCAGCATTGGAAATTCAGTCTACTTTGATGGATAAGATCAGAGGATCCCAAAGGACAAACAAGGAGATTGCCGAGATAAAGGAAAGGATGAGTAAAGGAAAAGCTAAAGGATTTCGTGAGGATGAGCATGATACCTTATGGTTTGAGGACCGCGTATATGTGCCTAATGACCCGGAGATCAGGAAGTTGATTCTGCAGGAGGCCCATGATTCGCCGTATTTGTTTCATCCAGGAAATACCAACATGTATCTGGATTTGAAGGACAGTTTCTGGTGGACCGGAATGAAGAAGGATATTGCGGAGTATGTAGCAGTTTGTGATGTATGTCAGAGAATGAAGGTAGAGCATCAGAAGCCTGTAGGATTGCTACAGCCATTGCCGATACCCGAATGGAAGTGGGATAAACTAGGCATGGATTTTATCACGGGATTGCCCAGGACTCGTTCAGGCTATGACTCGATATGGGTTGTAGTCGATCGTTTGATGAAGGTAGCTCATTTCATCCTAGTGAAGACCACCTAAACCGGTGCTAAGTTGGCAAAGATATACATGACCAGGATCGTATGTCTGCATGGAGTTCCGAGGACCATTGTATCAGATAGAGGAACCCAGTTTACCTCAAAGTTCTGGAATCAGTTGCATGAGACTTTGGGTACTAGGCTAGAATTCAGTACAGCCTTTCATCCACAGACAGATGGACAGACCGAGAGAGTCAATCAGATTCTGGAAGACATGTTGAGAGCTTGTGCGCTAGATTATGGATCTAGTTGGGACGACAATTTGCCATCTGCAGAGTTCTCTTACAACAACAGTTATCAAGCCAGTTTGAAGATGGCCCCTTCCGAAGCTTTGTACGGAAGGAGGTGCAGGACACCGTTACTATGTGATGAAGTTGGAGACCGTCAGTTGTTTGGACCTGATTTGATTAAAGAGTCTGAATAGAAGGTTAAGCTGATTCGTGATAGACTCAAGATAGCCCAGTCCAGGCAGAAGAGCTATGCAGATTCTAAACGCAAGGAGAGAGTTGCTTACAAGTTGGAATTACCAGAAGGGTTGTCAGGAGTTCATGATGTGTTTCACGTTTCCCAGTTGAATAAGTGCCACGCAGAGGTGGCAGGTATCCCTCTGAGAGATACAGTGCCGCTGGAAGCGATTCAGTTGGATAGCGATTTGACCTACAAGGAGAAACCAGTGAAGATTCTCGAGTTTGCCGGCCGAGTTATTCGCAGCAAGGTTATAATGTTTTGCAAAGTTCAGTGGAGCCACCATAGCGAGGATGAAGCCACCTGGGAACGAGAGGAAGACATACGGAAGGATCACCCGCACCTATTTTCTAGCCAACCCGAATCTCGAGGGCGAGATTCATCTTAAGGGGGTTTGTAACATCCCAAATTTTCAATTTGGAATGTTATACATTAGATCATCATTGCATATAATATTTTATTGCATTTTTGGTTGATCCTAGAAATTATACGCAACTCAAGGACCCATGGAGAGAGTTGGGGATTTCGTTAGTTTCATATATATTTGAGTTTTCTCAAATTTTGAAAAGAGGATCTTTTGGTTTTAATTATTTTTCTCTTCAAATATTTTCTTATATGAAAATAAAAGAGAGGGGATAAAATGACTTCTCCAAAATAAAGAAATATTGAAGGGAAAATGTTAAAATCAAATAAGTATTTTATTTGGAGTTTTATCGCTATTTTATTTGAATTAGGAAAAAAATGCATTTTTAAAAATTGCATTTTAGGCCAAGAAAATGTTCACTTTGTTCTAAATATTTTATTCAGACGGTGAAAATTGTTTTTGGCATTTTTAGATTTTTATGTTTATTTATTTAGGATTTTTTTCTCGGCGGAATATGTTTTTTTAAATCGCGCGCCCGACTGGGCCAACGGCCCAGCCGAGCCGGGCCGGCCCACCGCCCCGCACCGCCACCCGCTCCGACTCGGACGGAGTCCCGAGCGCCGCCGCTGCCGCCATGGACGTGTCCATCCCGGACACGCCACTGCGCCCCCTTCCCCAAGCCCCTCGCCCCCCTCGGGCCTTTAAATAGAGCCGCCGCCGACCACCACCCCCACCCCGAGCCGCTCCGCCAGCACCGCCACCTGCGCCGCACGCCGCCGCTCGCCGCTGCCGCCGCCTAGTGCTGCCGCCACCGCTTTCCGCTGCCGCGCCGCTGCCGCCTATTCCCGTCGGAGCCGCCGCCTCGCCCGCCGGAATCGAGCCACCGGATCCGCAGCCGGTTTTTTTCCGATTAGGTAAAAAGAAAACCAATCGGTTTTTTTAAACCCTAGATGCGTTTTTTTAGATCGTTTTTTTGGTTCTCGTCGGTTTATTTTATTTAGCGGACGCTCGTCCGTTCGTTCGTTTTAACGAACGGTGTTCACCCGTTAGCCGCAGACAGCGAACGTTCGTTCGTTAGCCTGTTCGTCAGTTTTTCTTTTTCCAAGGTTTTTCCGCGATTATTTTCGATCACGATTTCTGCCCTGATCTTCGTATTAGTTTATCTTTTCGCCCGTTTATCGGAATCAGGCGATTCAAGCGCCTAAACCTTCATCTCGAAGCCCTCTTTCTGTTTAACCAACTTGAACAACATTTTCGTACTGTAAAATTAGACTTTAGTCCAGATTAGTAAACGGATCTTGTTTCTTTCGCAGTTTGAGTTTCGTTGCTTCGTTTGATTTGATTCTTTTTGCAAACTGGAGTTCTTAAGTTGAACTTTCTGGTTAGATCTCTTATTTGAGTTTTACCCATGCTTCTAGTTTGAGTGCTTATGTATGTATCTGTTTGTTTGCGATAGAGTACCTGGAGTGCGAAGCGTGCTACTACGAGTCTCTAGGTTTCACAGATCATCAGCAAGGCAAGTAAGACTTTGATCATACCTCTCTACTACCCAATTTTATTGCATTAGATCAACCCTCAAACATTGCATGGTTAGGATCTGTTTTAACGTGTGGGTTCCGGGAAGTAGATGATGAGGTAGAACCTATTGCCCTGTTTATTATCAAACCTTTGGGAGTTACTTTTACGTGATGCTTATATTTCTATGCTTTGCTCGTAGACGTGGTTTGGGTGAGTGTATCCATGACAGATGTGAGTATTGATAATTAATGGTTAACTTAAGGTGGCTACTTAAATACACATCTGGGTGGATTGCTTGAGGCACCCTGGAGTACCCAGTGGTTGTCAGGGCGCCTAGAGAATCCAGTGTTGTCCAGGGATATCCCGGAGTAGCCGTGTGATTATCCTACGGTCCGCCACCCAGGCTCAAAGGGATCATAAGATTATTCATGCTAGAAACTTCTGTGTGCAGCCACAAGTTATTATGGGCTCTAGCATAGTTGAGTATGTTGCATGACCTCTTTCAGTGGTGGGCTAGCAGATGTAGGGGAAAGTAGGTGTAACTGTCCATGCAGAGTAAAGAGTTATTGTTTCAGAAAGACTGTGTCTCGAATCTCCGACCATGGATGTATTCGAGTCTTGCGGGGAAAAGTGCGCAAACCTCTGCAGAGTGTACAAACTAATCATGGTTAGCCGTGTCCCCCGTTATGGAAATCTTGAGTATCCGGTTCTTGGATTATCATGTTGATCTCATCACTCTGAATATAATTTGATTGGGTTTAATGATGATGTTTAATTGGGATTGAGTTGGAGGAACCTTCTCAATGTTTAACAACCACCATGATAGTTAAATAAAATTTATTCCTTCGTTGTAGGGAAAATTTTGCTTTATGCAAAACTGTAACCATAGAGCTTTCCACCAGCCAAATATGCTTGTAGTGATAGCATTTATTCTGTTCATTACTCTATGTGTTACATTGCTAGCATATTCAATGTGCTGACCCGTTTCGGGCTATAACGTTTCATGTTGCAGACTTTTCAGACGACGAGTAAGGTGCCATAGGTCGTTGTCTTTCACTCAGCTATGCCGTTGGAGTTGATGGACTCACTTTGTCTTCCAAGCCTTAAGCTGTTATCGATTTTAGATGGCCTTAAGCCAAATTATTGTAATAAGTTCTCTTTTGAGACATTCGATGTAATAAGTGTGTGATTGCTACTCTGTTATAAATCCTCGAGTACTGTGCGTGTCAGCATTATCGATCCAGGGATGACATTGAAGCACAGAGATCAGACTGTTTGAGGTTTGGTCGCACAACAAGTCGCATGGACCGAACATCCATGGGACTGGAAATCCTGGTGGGTGCAATAATCCCTGCAATGCATACAGATATTGGAGTGTAACCATAATTGATAAACCGACCTCACAAAAAAGATGATCTGGATACTTCAAAATATACAGACTGAATTGAGTGGACAGACATTAACATAGATTGTTCTCAGGACTCACCACACACCAAAAGCGGCAGTACTAAACCATACAGGGTTCACACACACAAATCAAGTAATGAACAATAGTACTTACTAAAGACAAGCAAAGTTGCACTAATTAAACTCTGCAGACTATTTCTTGCCACCGACCTACGAGATGAACCCCGCATAACTGACTAGGCCATGGACTTCGTGAGAGATGTCTACCTGCACCATCACCATCTCGTCAACCTTGGAGAACCTAACAGAGTAGTCTTTCTACTCATAAACATGACGATGAAGACAGTCCACATCAAATTTGTCAGGAAGCTGTTGACACCAGATTTTGGCATGGTCAAAACACAATTAAGATGGCCTCAAGTGAAAAAGTGTTTAAAGAGAGAAAGTTCTGTATTGTCAAAAGGAGAAACTTTGACATTTGGGCCATAGCCATCCGATCTCATCTCTAAGGCCGAAGTTGTGTTTGAAGTACTGAGATTTTGCATTCAGAACACTATTCGGCTGATTACTCCCTCTAGACTGCCTCGTATGGAAAAAGGATCTACCTGAATTGTCTTCGCCTCGTCGAAATGATCGATTTTGATACAAAGATCATCCCAATCCAAGTTTGTATGCAAAAGTTAGAGCCTGCACAGCGCGACCCTCCAGTGGGCAAAATATGACGTCCGGAACCACACACAGGTCTGGGTATGTGTGATGAGCTGCGTGAATATTTAGCTGTTTTGCGCGAGCGAGTTGGCCCTGAATATGGCCTCAAATTGAAAAAAGTTCAACATGAAAGTTCTTTGTCTCGTCGAAACAAGTAAATATGCTTTTGGGCGCATTTTCAACGGAGATTGTTTACCACCACAAAAAGGACCCGCAAGGTGCAGCCAGTTTTAGACCGAACAGTTTTGGAAAGTTCGGATAAAACCAATCCGAATTTGACTAGGGTTTTGGACGTGAATCCAAACCTTTTTCTTGCACGGGAAGTCCAGCTGCCTCTTATATACCTAAGGGGTGACGGCCGATTGAACAACACACAATCGACAAAATCATCTACCACTTTTTACCTTTACTTTTATCTCTCTCCCTTGTTCTTCTTCTTCCTCATTCTTCGTCTATTCTTGTTGTTGCAGGGCGGCAATCCACGAGGCCCTAGGGGCGATCTGGTCGACCTCGGGCAGCCCATAGCCGCCACCTGCCCTGACGGGGTTCCTCCCGGGCGTGTGGGGTTTCGAGTCTACAAAAATGCCCACCGGATTGCTTGCGTACCGCGCTTCCGGACATGTCTCCTTCGGCGTGAGTTGCGGTGCATCACACCCGGCGTCGAGGGTACACGGTAATGTGTTCGTGTGCGAACACACTTTTTGGCGACTCCGCTGAGGAACGAAGCTTTGAATGGTCTCCAGCCCGTTCTTGCTACGAGGAGATCGTCATCAAGTTGCTGCAATCTACAAAGGTAATAAGAATACCCAATTCCCCTTTGTAGATGAAAATAATCCATATGTTGTTGCTAGATCACCTAATGAGCAAAATATATCGGCTAGCCCTAGTTTTATCAATCATGAATCTAATTATGCGCAAGGGCCGATGCAAAACAATTTTCATGCTTCAAATTCTAATGATTTTAGCAACGTACAACATATGTATCCAAACTCTCATGCATCGGCAACCCCACAAATCCATATGCCGATGAACAACATGATGGGTTTGGTTAATCAATTTGAAACACCTGATGTTAAAATTTCCAATAGCATACAAGAAAGTGTTTCACCTTTTTATTCATCGGCAACAAATTTGCAATATGTGAATCCAACCTTGCCGATGGATGGGAGAATTGTCCATGCTACTACTAGCTATTCGGCCAGTTACTCTCAACCATCATATGCTACACCTCATGTTAGTAATGTTTCAGCACCGAATGCAACTATAGATGTTCATAATTCGGCCCCGCATCTTCATGGTCATAGCCGAATAAGTGAAATTTTTACAAGAACACATGTGCCATCATCAAATACTGTAGCACATAATGCATACTCTACGCAACTCAAGAATTTTGGCAACACTCACAAATCATTGCCGAAAGAATCTGAAAGTATTGTGGAGAAATCCCTTCCAGAAGCGGTTGTGGCTGCATTAAAAAAGAGCTTGGCACAAAACAACAGAATTAGTGCTCTTTGCCTTGAACAATATGAAAAGGGGTTGTTTCCTGATTATGCTGCAATAAAGGCTAGAGTTTTGCAGGAAGATGAAACTTCATCAATTGATAGTATTGGTGAGAGAGCATATGGTTATATAGCAGTGCATACACCTTCACCTTGTACCACAACATATTATACACCCGCTACACAATTGCAAAATTTCGGCAACACTAACAATTCATTGCCGAAAGATCCTAAAAGCATTGGGGGCAAACTGATCTAGAGCGGGCTGAAATTGACAGGGGAGTTAAAGCTTTGCACGATAGGGTGCAAGTACTTCGCCAAGAGAGAATTGATAGGGAATTGGCGCAAAGAAAAGAAGCCTTGCCAATTGATATAATTGGTGAAACGGATGATGATTCAGAAACTAAAAGTGTTTCGATTGAAAAAGCCGAATCAAGTAGTATATATTCCGGATCCATCAAATCCAAAGAGGCAAACATTGTTGAGAACGGGCATGAAAAGTATAGCAAGACAACCATACTTGATTTTTTCTGAAATTAATGGAACCTACTTCCTGCCCTATGAGTTTCGTGCCATAGAAATTGACGAGCTTCAAGAACAAGAACAAGTAGCCGAAGAAAGTTTGGTGGACAAAGATCTTCAAACTAATGATGCACGAAATCAAGAAAAAGATAATGACAAGGCATTGGGGAGCTATCCAAAGGCGGAGCAAGATATTCTTCAAGTCACACCACCATCATGCTCTCCCAACATATTTGAAGAGGTATGTCTAGCAATTAATTTACCTATTTTCAGATTTGGTCATGACTTAGTTGTTGATGCATATATTAGAAAAATCTTCATAAGAAATATTGGGAGACCAATGAAGAAGGGTAATTTATTTGTTAGCAATCAGATTGTCACAAACCATATCGGTCAACACATTGCACCATTCAGAAAGACCGATGGCGAAAAATTATTGCAACCAAGGCTTTCCCCAATGCTTTATCTAAAGCTCATATCTAATTGGGTAGCTTTGATTATTTCTTACTTGGCTTACACTTGGTCTCAATTGTGACATGTATGTTCTAACTATTTTCGTTTCAGAAATTTAAAGCCAAGGTTAAAATCTTTTGAGCAAACCGATGCTAGTATAGTTTCTTATCCAAAGACATCGGAGATAGAGTGTAAACACAATGCATAGCCGAATGGGGTGATGCAAAATCTGAACCATTCATTTTGTTAATTCCAAAGTCGTTCTCACAGCAAGATCGGCTAGAGAATAAAAAGTTTACCTTCAATTCAAGCATGTGTGATCAAATATTTGATTTGTTGTTGAGAAATATTTATATTAGAATTCTTGATCACCATGTTGAGCCATCTGTCCAGGGACGAATGTATTGTAGGTTGCATGATTCGTCCAAGCATAATTTTGAGGATTGCAACATGTTTCATCAAATAGTTAAATCGACCATTGAGAAAGGACGATTGAAATTTGTTGAGACACCAAGAGATGACCGGTCTATTCCGATTGGTCCCGATGGCAGAAAGTTTTTGCATTGGCTGCTTCAAGCCGATCCATTTAAAGAGAAGGTAAAAACTGCAGGTGATGGGATCAAGCTTTCAACTAAAGAAGTTGTTGAAGAGCATAATGAACATAATCTTGAGGGCGAAAATTCCATCGAAGCTACAATGGAGACGCCAAGGACTGGGGGGCAGCAAGCAAATCCAATGATCGATGAAAGCAAACCAAAAGAAAACAAAGGCCGAAATAAGCGCAAGTGTAAGAGATCAAAAATCACCTTCGGTGAACTATTGGATAAATATCAAAAGAAGAAAAAAGAGAAGAATGCTTATCGACCAAATCATGCAAAGAAACCAAGATCACCCCCAAGGCGCAAATATGAGGATCGGTATTGGCAAAGTGATAATTTTAATGCAACATATTCATATCCTTATTTTGGGCCACCAATGCCAATGCCGTGGATGCCTCCCTATGCTCATATAGATCCATATTCATCATGGGACAGGTATGATACAAGGGCACATTCTCCATCTTATTTTAGACCATCTCACCAAAACTATGCAGCTCCAAGAAGATCAACATTTGAACAATCACGCGTCAAAGACCGTTTCAATCATTAGGAATCGGTCCAGAGCTCTAGGAAGAAGAAAGAGGTGGTAAAGCAAGTTTACCGCGTGAAAAGAGATGGTCGTAAGTGTGCTACTTCAGATTTGATCTCAAATAATAAAGAGCCAATTAAAGTGTTGACATTGGCTACAAAAGGCAAAGAAGTGAAGCAATTAATTGATAAAAATCAGAGTGCCAAATCTAAAGAAAAGAAGTTGAGGATGCACGAGGCCCAAAAAGAGTTGCCATTGGTTGGAACAAAATCACAGTCAAGGTGCTCACTCGGCTTATCGTATTGGCAAAAGAAGGAGTTACAAAAGCTTAGTGCACAAGAACTTGAAGAAAGGAACATGGCATGGGTTCCCAAAGGAAGTACTCAAAATAATAATTATGTGCAAGCTTCCATGACAAGAAGTGTGGCGAAGGTGAAGAAGGAAAAGAGTGAAAACTATGAAGGACCAAGCCGAAGGTTTCAACATCTTCAGTCTACACATTTTCCATATTCTTCAACTATGCCATTAACGCCTATGCCATGCAATTCGTCATCAGGTATGATTGGTAACCCTCAATGGGCTTATTTTAATCCATGGATGCAATATAATTTCTTACATCATGAAAGGGTATTTCCAAATCACTATACATTTGATTAGCTACAAGTTTGTTGCTGATCCAAAGGTCCGAAATACTTGATTTGTCATTTCATTTGTTTATTCTGGCTATATGTGCTTTGAATGAAGTTTACATGGTAGTGGCTGATATTTATCTATCGTCCTAAGATTATGTCAATGCATGGCCGGTGTAGTACTCTAACATCATCCTTAGTTAGATTGGAGAGCGAGATAAGGTACGTGTGTCGGTGTCAAAACCGGGCGGATCTCGGGTAGGGGGTCCCGAACTGTGCATCTAAGGCTAATGGTAACAGGAGGCGGGGGACACAATGTTTACCGAGGTTCGGGCCCTCTCGATGGAGGTAATACCCTACTTCCTGCTTGATTGATCTTGATGATATGAGTATTACAAGAGTTGATCTACCACGAGATCGTAGAGGCTAAACCCTAGAAGCTAGCCTATGATTATGATTGTTGTTGGTCCTACGGACCTAACCCTCTGGTTTATATAGACACCGGAGGGGGCTAGGGTTACACAGAGTCGGTTACAGAGAAGGAGATCTACATATCCGAATAGCCAAGCTTGCCTTCCACGCAAAGGAGAGTCCCACCCGGACACGGGATGAAGTCTTCAATCTTGTATCTTCATACTCCAACAGTCCGGCCAAAGTATATAGTCCGGCAGTCCGAGTACCCCCTAATCCAGGACTCCCTCAACGTGCTCATGGAAATTTATATGTATGCCTATATTATGATTGAATGGAGTTCAGACACCATGACCGATGTCATTGAATATATGTTGCATAGGCCAATTCATAGTTCCAGAATTGGCTAGTGGGCTTGTACTTTGTTTGGATATGATTTGGCTTATGCATCTTTGAGATCTATAAGTGGCCAAACCATAACTGATTTTATTACTGAACATCGGATTAATGAAATGCATAATATTGATATTGGCCTTGTCTTTATAATACTATGGAGATTATATATTGATGGTTAAATTTGTAGCAATGGCCAAGGTGTTCGTGTTGTTTATATATCTCCTCATGGTGCTTTTTTTTGAAGCCTCGTGCTGTCTAGAGTATTTCTGCACAAATAATCAGGCCGAATATGAAGCATTGCTATTCAGTTTAGAGATGTTGTTTGCCATAGGTGCTACACATATTGAGGCTTTTGGTGATTCGTTATTAATAGTGCAACTAATATCCAAAGTCTTTCAATGTTTTGACGAATCACATCATGATTATCTTTATAAATGTCTAGATATAATTTCTACTTTGGATAATTTTAGCATTGCTCATATATCTAGACATGATAACTGGAGAGAGTTGGCTTAGTAAGCATCCGGCTACCACGTCGGTCATGGTGTATTGCACATCTATCAATAACCGATGCTTATTCTTGCCAACATAGGTAAGGCCGAATTGGAGCTCACCACCTCGGCCACTAATGAAACTTTTATGCACGCGAAGTAAGGATTGGAGAAGTTCATTCTTGATTATCTGCAAAATCCTAGCTAAAGGGTGAACAATATGGTTCAGAGGATGGTTTTGATCTATGGAACCTTATCACCAGATTTTTATGCAAGTTGAGATGTTTTCACCCAAGTTTGCATCAAGAGGTTCAAACAAGCAATGGCCGATATATATTTATCATGCTAAGAACAGGAAAAATGGCCGATGGAATGTTGACATCATCCTTAGAACAAGCTACATGCAAGTTATTTTTCAGCACACAATCTTTGCCGAAAAACACGGGGGCATATGTTGACACCAGATTTTGGCATGGTCAAAAACACAATTAAGATGGCCTCAAGTGAAAAAGTGTTCAAAGCAAGAAAGTTCTGTATCGTCAAAAGGAGAAACTTTGGTATTTGGGCCATAGCCATCCGATCTCATCTCTAAGGCCGAAGTTGTGTTTGAAATACTGAGATTTTGCATTCAGAACACTATTCGGCTGATTACGCCCTCAAGACGGCCTCGTATGGAAAAATGATCTACACGAATTGTCTTCGTCTCGTCGAAATGATCGATTTTGACATAAAGATCGTCCCAATCCAAGGTCGTACACAAAAGTTAGAGCCCGCACAGCGCGATCCTCCAGTGGGCAAAATATGACGCTCGGAACCAGACACACGTGTAGGTATGTCTGATGAGCTGTCTGAATATTTAGCTGTTTTGCGCGAGTAATTTGGCCCTGAATATGGCCTCGAATTGAAAAAATTCAACATAAAAGTTCTTTGTCTCATCGAAACGAGTAAATATGCTTTTGGGCGCATTTTCATTGAAGGTTGTTTACCACCACAAAAAGGACCCGCAAGGTGCAGCCAGTTTTAGACTGAATAGTTTTGGAAAGTTCGGATAAAACCTATCCGAATTTGACTAGGGTTTTGGACGTGAATCCAAACCTTTTCCTTGCACGGGAAGTCCAGCCACCTCTTATATACCTAAGGGTGACGGCCGATTGGACAACACACAATCGACAAAATCATCTACCACTTTTTATCTTTTATCTTTTCTCTTCAACCCTAGTTCTCCTTCTTCCTCGTTCTTCGTATGTTCTTCTTGTTGTAGGGCGGCGAACCTCGAGGCCCTAGGGGCGATCAAGTCGACCTAGGGAAGCCCATAGCCTTCGTGCTCCCTGACGGGGTCTGTCGTGGAATTGTCACGGCAGATGTCCTCGAGCTAGGACTTAGTCGTGGAGCCATCGCAGCTAGGAAGCTTAAAGGGGTTAAACGGGACAAGGAACACGGGGGTTATACTGGTTCGGCCCCTTACGGTGAAGGTAAAAGCCTACATCCAGTTGAGGTGGTATTGATTACGGTTTCGATGACCAGGGAGCTTGATTGCTATGCCTGGCTCTCGACGAGATCTTACTTGTCCCTAAACCGCCGCCGGGTCGCCCCTTTATATAGAGAGGTTGACGCCCAGCGGCTCTCAGAGTCCTGGCCAGCTCATAAGAGTGTCCGGCTCGGACTCTCAACTATTCTTGCCTTACACTACAAGTTCTACCATAATGGCGGTGATCACTACGGGCCTTAAGCCATCGCCGAGTCTTAGGCCCATCATTGACCCGCCGTCTTCAAGCTCGGTACTGGGCTTCGCGTGATGACCATTATGGGTAACCCGGCCCCTCCTGGCGGGTGACTCTAAGGGTTATATCCTCAACATTAGGCCCCAGATTAATTTGAACCGGTTCATGTCAATCTTCAATTCTTTTGAGAGAAAGGATCTTCCGGCTTATGGTCGTGCGAAGATTATAACCCGCCGTGACGTCATCTTCTGGATTCTTGGTAACCCGCCATGACGTCATCTTCCATTAATTCCATTTTTTATCCCACCATATCCTCAACGGATCTTATCTTTAAAGGCCATCCCGAAAATCGAGGCGTTTTTGTGGTGAGATAATCACGTCGTGACCTCCTCGTTTCTCGCGCCCACTTATGAGCCTCACCTTATAAATAGCCCGGCCCATGAGGCTCCAGTCACTCGTCGCCTCCATCTTCTTCCTCCTCTCGCCACTGTGCTGCCGCCCGAGCTCCGCCGCCGCCGCCGCAGGTTTCCTTGTCTTCACCAACTCAGGCCGCTGCATCAACCTGACGTGACCAGAGAATCGCGACGAACCCCCGCCGTAACTCCACACCTGTAAGTCCCTGCACCTCTCCACCGTAGATCCGCATTAGGGTTCCACTGTTCTTCCTCTGTTCTTTGCTGTTCTTCTCGAATTCTCTGTAGTTCTGCCACTATAGTCATGTTTGATCCAAGAGTAGTACAGAGCTCCTGCGGTAGTTGTTGCACATCCATTTTTCCACTAGTAGATCCCCTTTGTTTGAAATAAGATCCCATTCTGAATCCATGAACTTCTTCTGCGTCAGTTCTAGGTCTAGAAATTTTTCCTTTTAGCCAACCGTTTGATCCAAAATAATTACTGCGTTCTGTGAAACTTGTTTTCACCACACTTAGTCAAAAATTGCATCTGCTGAGCTATGGCGTCTCACATTTCCGGCTTAAAAGAAACCGCGCGCCGTAAACTTTCTGGTTCATTTAATGATAAAGCTGTAGACAATTCGAATTACTCACGATACCTTCAGCGGCTTAGATAACCCGATGCATTTAACCATATGTCATTAGGCCCCTCTCATAAGCCGCCATTTGAGTATTAAACTGTAGATGTCTGCCTGCTTATAATTGAACCGGACGTTTTCCTTTTGTCATAGGCTTCATCTTTCACAATGCCTCCCAAAGCTCCCAAGGCACCCATCACGTGCAACTGGATGAGATCCAATGTCACCGACGACACTTTAGCTGATTTCGTAAAGACAGGTTACTTGCCCAAGAAGGAAATCATGTCTTATCGTGCCCCTGACCCGTCGGAGGAGAGACCTCAACCTAGAGATGGTGAGGTGGTGATATTTGCTGATCACATGAGCCGGGGTTTTGCACCGCCCGGCTCAAAATTCTTTAGAGAGGTTCTGAACTTCTTTGATCTGCGGCCACAAGACATAGGACCCAATTCCGTGTCAAATATATGCAACTTCCAAGTATTCTGCGAAGTCTATCTTGGAGAAGAGCCCAGCCTACTGCTTTTTAGGGAGCTGTTCTATCTGAACCGCCAGAACGAGTGCGCCAATGGGCCGAGCTTGGAACTTGGTGGAATCTCCATTCAATGACGGAGAGATTGCCTTTTTCCTTACGCTGAACCACCAAGCCACCCAAAGGACTGGAACCAGACGTGGTTCTACTGCCAGGACACTTCTCCGGCTGACGAGAGCCCTCTGCCCGGCTTTCGTGCCCTGCGTCTGGAGCCAAATCACCCTCTGCCAGACAAACTATCTCAGGCGGAGCATCAACCTCTGATCCCCACCATCAATAAGATCAAGGCTCTCCTGGGAAACGGTCTCAACGGCATTGATCTGGTCCGGGTTTGGATCTCCTGGCGAGTGATCCCTTTGAGCCGCCGCCCCGGCTTAATGTGTGCTTACACGGGCCGGAAGGATGACCCTCTGCGGCACAGCCCCAATGATCTTCCTGAGGACGTTGTGGACGACATGACCAAGTCTCTCCTGAATGAGAGCTTAGCCGACTATGGGAGGACCGGCTTGAACCCCTTCTGCCAAACTAACCCGGCTCCGGCGGTAAGCCACTGACCTGAACACCTTGGTTTTCCTTTGAATAGTTTCCATCTGAACTTTAAGAAATCCTTGTTGTATGTTTCAGGCTAATGACAAGTTCTGGAAGGTCAAATATGACCATGAGGCGGCCAAAAAAGCCAGGAAGGCTAAGAAAGCCGCCAGGAGAGCCGCCCCTCGCAAGAAGGGAAGCAGGCCTACTGCCTCAGAGCTGCTTCAGCTAAGTGATAGCTCCGAGTCAGAGGTAACCCTTGATTCCTCAGGCTCTTACCCTGCTTTTCATCTGTTTTTAACTATCTCACTGAGTTGATTATCCACAGGATGATACCGGAGCAAGTAACCCGGTGACTGAAGAGGTAACTATACTTTCCTCCGACTCGGAGCCCTTGCCAAGGCCGAAAGTCCGAAGAGTGACCCGGAAAGTAAGATTTTCACATCCTTTAGCTTATCAAGATCCTCAATTTCTTTTGAAGCAACAGATTCATGAGAGCCGGCGGCACACCCAGACCAACAAGGATGCAGACCTCTCCTCCGGCTTACCTGAAGCATCGAGGAAGCGCCGGATCGAGGTTATCTCCAACTTATATCCTTTTCACCCTTTGGCGGGCGTTACTCGTCAACCGCTCAATTCTTCTGATTCAAATTATCAGGAAACTTCACCTTCCTCTGGTGATTCTATGCAATCTAACCTGCCGGCTTTCAAGACCGCACCCGGGTAACAATGATCATCTTATGTTGTACTTATCTTTACTCATGCTTCTGTACTAACCTTTTGTCCTTTCAGTGCCCAGGCAAAGCTCAGCAAGAGGGCGAAGAAGAATAAACCGGTCGAAGAGCCGGTCTTGACTGAGCCGGAGGTTTCAGCTCAAGAGCCGCCAGCTGCCTCTGCTCCTGAAGCCACCGCTCCAACCGACGAGCCAATCACAGAGACTTCTGCTAACCTGGAGACCTCCAGCCCAGCTCAGCCGACCGATGACCCAGACGCGGTAATCACCCGGACGGAATTTGTCGAGCCGGGGAGACCCACTGCGCTGGCTAAGTGCTCTGCCAAGGAAGAGTTGCTAGAGCACCGCAGGGCCAAGCTGGACATCACCAACTACGCTAACTTGAGCATTGGAGATATCATTTCCGGCTATGTCAATTAGGTGCACAACGGCCGGGACCTGGAAATCGACATGGTGAAGCAGATACAGCAGAAATCTGAGGTACCACTCTCTTGCTTACTGCATAGTCATCTTTACCATACTAGCCCCCAAGTCTACTACTCATGATAGAATATGTTGTAGACTTAACTTCCGGCTTACTTTCATGAACCGGCAATTTGTAGATAGAACCTTTCAGCGTACATTAGCCCCCAAGTGCCAAGTGTCTTTGCTTGGAAAGTGCTTGGGACTTTAAAGTTGTATAATAATTATTCATACTATAACCCGGAAATTGCACAGGCTGCTTGCAAGAAATTTGAAGCTGATATCTCTGAGCTGAAGAACCGCCTGAAGACTTAGCAAACTGAGACCCGGAAGGCCAACGCTAAATTTGAATCCAGTGTTGCTGCTCAAGAGAAGCTGAAAAAGAAGTTTGAAACTGAAAGGAAAACTTGGGCCGAAGAGAAGGCTGCTCTGGTCAGCCGGGCCGAACAGGCGGAAGCGGCTCTGACGGAGAGAACCGCCGAACTCTCCGGCTTAAAACGCCATGTGTCACAGATGGTCGCCGCAATCTTCGGTAAGTCATTCTGCCGACTTTCAATAAGTTTACATTCTCTATGTCTCATAAGTCCCATCATTGCGAGCGGCTTACCTGACATTGTAAAACAGGTCCCAGAAGCGCCAACCTCAATCAAAATGTGCTGACCAAGCTGAAGGCCGTGTACACTTTGGTGGAGCAACTCTACACCGGGTCACAGCGCGCCTTGGCCGTTGTGGCCCTGTCCAATGAGGTTCCGACTCACCTGGCAGACGTACTTCGCCGGCTTGCCGTTCTTCCTCAGCGTTTCCAAGAGCTACGACGGGCCTCTGCAAGAGCCGGAGCCATAGCTGCTCTGAGCCGGGCCAAGGCTTTCCTTCCAGAGCTAGACCCGGCTGACATTGCACTTGGATACCCCAGCCTGAAGGAAGACGGCACCCCCTTCGACCAAAAAGACTTTGCTGCCTGTGTGAAGATCGTGCGCCCGGTGGCCACCCTGATTGGGAATGACACCGACCTTACCAAGTACCAGCCGGGCTACGACACGGAGAATCAGAGGATCCCCACTCCGCGTTATGAAGCCATCAGCTTGGTCCCGCCGACTCGTAAGCACACCTTTGCCCCAGAAATTGACCCGGCCGGGTTAATTGATGAGGAGGCTCAATTTGAAGCTTTGAGCGGCATTGACTGGAAATCGTCAACCTTCCAGGTCATGGGAACAGCCGGAGGAGCGGAGAGGGATGAGCCGGAAGCTTCAACTCAACAAGCATCTTGACTTGTAGGCGGCTCATGACTACATCTTAAAACAATGCCTCATCTTTTGGACTCGGGGAGTCTTGTAATAGAGTAGGACAAATACTTAATTTTGTCGTGCCATCGAGTATGTGTTGAATGCTTAGCTCCATTGAAACTGCTTCTTCTTATTCCTCCAGGTTATAATTGATCAGTTATTTTCCTTAAGCTCGAATAGCTGTATTGAACCATCCTGCATAGAAAACAAGTCACAAGTCTCTGGGCGGCTTACCGCACTGAGAATCATAAACCATATATATATAACCCGGAATATGAACAAAGTCACCAAAGACTGGCCCTCAATTATATCTTTGATGTAACCATAACAGCATACTTACAAACCTTCAAGCATATTTCCGGTTCATGTAACCCGAATAGTATGGTTAAAATCTCAACGCCGGTTCACCAGTATCGATAAGGCGTATTGTGTGTTACCAAAGTTAAACCGGCGGAACCAAAAAAACCGCCCTTGCACACTGCTGATGTGACCGAAAGAACTTGTTGTAAGTCAGAAGATCAAAGCTTAGGGGCTTCCGGTTCGAATACGACCAGAGAACCCTCCAAAAGGGTTAAGCTAAGATTCGAATGCAATCATATAGCCCCCAGTGGCTTTGGCCATGCCGATCAAGAGGGTACCGACAGCTATGTTCTCTTCGGTTCGAATACGACCCATGTTTGAATAGGAAGCCCCCAAATGACCTTAAGAGTTGTTTAACGACGCTGATTCGAATACGATCCACGTCGGTTCCCAAAGGGGGTTGAGCTATGATTCAAAAATTATCAAAGAAAACTCCCCAATGAGCTCGGCACTTTGCCAATCAAGTGGGTATCGACAGCTATGTTCTCTTTGGTTCGAATACGACCTATGTTTGAACAGGAATCCCCCAGGTGATTATATTGCGTACGGCTAGATTTGAATACGATCATAAGCCAGATCCACCTCCAAGTGACCATGTGATGGTGTAATGGAAATAACACTTTTACCTTTGGAGGAGAAAAGGACAGAGGTCCTGCTTTATTATTTAACATAATATATACATGGCTATAGAAATATGTACATTATGAGAGCCGGTGGCTCAAGTGTAATAAGGCCGAAGCTGAGCTATGTTCCACGGCCGACGGGTCTCTTCCTCCGACTTACGTGAATCTTTATGCTCCCGAACGTCAATAAGGTAGTATGACCCGTTGTGCAAGTGCTTGCTGACCACAAAGGGCCCTTCCCAAGGCGGGGATAGCTTGTGTGCATATGTTTGATCTTGGATGAGCCGGAGCACCAGATCACCTTCCTGGAAACCCGGGACTTAACCCGGCGACTGTGATAATGGCGCAGGTCTTGTTGGTAAATCGCTGAGCGAGCTGCTGCCACATCACGCTGTTCGTCCAACAAGTCAAGAGCATCTTGGCGCGCGTGTTCATTGTCCGCCTCAACATAAGCCGCCACTCGAGGCGAGTCATGATGGATGTCACTGGGGAGGACTGCTTCCGCTCCATAAACCATGAAGAAAGGCGTGTAACCCATAGACCTGTTAGGAGTAGTATTGATGCTCCATAACACGGAGGGTAGCTCCTCCACCCAACAACCCGGCGTCCGTTGTAAAGGGACCAAAAGCCGGAGCTTAATGCCCTTCAAGATCTCCTGATTAGCTCTCTCAGCTTGACCATTGGATTGAGGATGAGCCACTGATGAAACATCAAGTCGAATATGCTCTCGTTGACAAAACTCCTCCATAGCGCCCTTAGATAGATTGGTGCCATTGTCAGTTATAATGCTATGTGGGAAGCCAAAGCGAAATATCACCCTTTTCGTGAACTGAACCCCGTGGCTGCGTCACACTTACTAACTGGCTCTGCTTCAACCCACTTTGTGAACTTGTCAACTGCCACCAAGAGGTGGGTCTTTTTATCCTTGGACCTTTTAAAAGGCCCAACCATGTCAAGCCCCCAGACCGAAAATGGCCAAGTAATTGGAATCATCCTCAGCTCCTGAGCCGGCACATGAGCCCGTCGCGAGAACCTCTGGCAACCATCACATTTACTAACCAAATCCTCCGCATCAGCATGAGCCGTCAGCCAATAAAAACCATGACGAAAAGCCTTGGCCACAAGGGATTTTGAGCCGGCATGATGGCCACAATCCCCTTCGTGAATCTCACGCAAGATTTCTTGACCCTCCTCAGGGGAAACACAATGCTGGAACGCTCCCGTAACACTGCGGCGATGCAGCTCACCATTGATAACAACCATTGACTTAGACCGCCGGGTTATTTGTCTGGCCAAAGTTTCATCCTCAGGCAACTCTCCCGGGGTCATGTAAGCCAAGTATGGCACCGTCCAGTCCGGGGTGATGTGGAGAGCCGCCACCAACTGTGCCTCCGGGTCAGGGACAGCCAAATCTTCCTCTGTAGGTACCTTAACAGAAGGGTTATGCAAGATGTCCAGGAAAGTATTAGCCGGCACCGGTTTTCGCTGAGAGCCCAGCCGGCTTAATGCATCAGCCGCCTCGTTCTTCCTGCGATCTTTGTGCTCTACTTGGTAACCCTAAAAGTGTCCAGCAATGGCATCAACTTCACGGCGATAAGCCGCCATGAGAGGGTTCTTGGAATCCCACTTGCCTGATACTTGTTGAGCCACTAAGTCTGAGTCGCCGAAGCACCTTACCCAGCTCAAGCTCATCTCCTTAGCCATCCGAAGACCATGGAGCAAGGCCTCGTACTCAGCCGCATTGTTAGTGCAAGGAAACATCAATCGTAGCACATAATGAAACTTGTCACCTTTAGGGGAAGCCAATACAACTCCAGCCCCCGAGCCCTCCAATTGCCTGGACCCATCGAAGTGAATAGTCCAATATGTATTATCCGGCTTTTCTTCGGGCACTTGTAGCTCTGTCCAATCGTTGATGAAATCCACCAAAGCTTGAGATTTAACAGCAATGCGTGGTACATATTTCAGACCATGAGGCCCAAGCTCTATAGCCCACTTAGCCACTCTCCCTGTGGCTTCTCTGTTTTGGATGATATCTCCAAGGGGAGCAGAACTAACCACCGTAATGGGGTGACCCTGAAAATAGTGCTTAAGCTTCCGGCTTGCCATGAACACACCATAAACAAGCTTCTGCCAATGTGTATACCGCTGTTTGGACTCGATGAGCACTTCACTGACGTAATAAACCGGCCGCTGAACCGGATATTCCTTACCCTCTTCCTTGCGCTCCACCACCACAGCCACACTGACGGCTCGTGTGTTGGCAGCTACATACAGTAATAAGGGCTCCTTGTCAACCGGAGCAGCTAGGACTGGGGGCTCGGCCATCTGTCTCTTCAAATCCTCAAAAGCAGCATTAGCAGCATCATTCCAGATAAAGTCATTAGTTTTCTTCATCAACTGGTACAACGGCATGGCCTTCTCACCCAAACGGCTTATAAACCGGCTTAAAGCAGCGATACGACCCGCCAGGCGCTGGACGTTGTTTATACACGCCGTCTTAGCCAGAGAGGTGATTGCTTTGATTTTTTCCGGGTTAGCTTCAATGCCTCTGTTAGAAACCAAGAAACCCAAGAGCTTGCCTGCAGGAACACCAAAAACACACTTGGCCGGGTTAAGCATCATCTTGTAAACCCGGAGATTATCAAAGGTCTCTCTAAGGTCATCTACCAGGGTCTCCTTCTCCCTGGATTTAACCACGATATCATCCACATAGGCGTGGACATTGCGCCCAATCTGGTTATGAAGACAATTCTGCACACAACGCTGGTAAGTCGCCTGTGCACTCTTGAGTCCAAAAGGCATAGACACATAACAGAAGGCTCCAAAGGGAGTGATGAACGCCGTCTTCTCCTTGTCCTTAACTGCCATTTTAATCTGATGGTATCCATAATAAGCATCCAAGAAACTCAAGCGCTCGCAACCCGCCGTAGCATCAATGATTTGATCAATACGGGGAAGGGCAAAAGGATCAGCCGGACACGCCTTGTTTAAGTCCGTGTAGTCCACGCACATCCGCCAGGTGCCATTCTTCTTGAGCACGAGCACCGAGTTAGCTAACCATTCTGGATGAAAGACTTCGACAATAAACCCGGCCGCCAAGAGCCGGGCCACCTCCTCACCAATGGCCTTCCGCCTCTCTTCATTAAACCGCCGAAGGAATTGCCTGACCGGCTTAAATTTCGGATCAATATTGAGAGTGTGCTCAGCGAGTTCTCTAGGTACACCTGGCATGTCAGAAGGTTTCCATGCAAAGATGTCCCTGTTCTCACGGATGAACTCGATGAGCGCGCCTTCCTATTTTGGATCCAAATTGGCACTGATGCTAAACTGCTGAGATGAGTCACCTGGAACGAAATCAACAAGTTTAGTCTCATCAGCTGACTTAAATTTCATTGCCGGCTCATGCTCCGTGGTCGGATTTTTCAGAGATGTCATCTCTGTTGGGTCAACATTATCCTTGTAGAACTTCAGCTCCTCTGTTGCACAAATAGACTCTGCATAAGCCGCGTCGCCTTCCTCACATTCCAAGGCCACCTTTTGGCTACCATGAACCGTAATGGTCCCATTGTGACCGGGCATCTTGAGCTGTAGGTATATGTAACACGGTCGTGCCATGAACTTGGCGTAAGCCGGCCGCCCAAATATGGCATGATACGGACTTCTTATCTTGACCACCTCAAAGGTCAATTTTTCCACCCTGTAGTTGTACTCATCTCCAAAGGCCACTTCCAATTTGATCTTACCAACTGGATAAGCCGACTTACCAGGCACCACGCCATGGAAAACAGTATTAGACTGGCTGAGGTTCTTATCAATCAACCCCATACGGCAGAAGGTCTCATAATAGAGGATGTTGATGCTGCTGCCTCCATCCATGAGCACCTTAGTGAACTTATATCCTCCCACCTGAGGAGCCACCACCAGGGCCAAGTGACCCGGATTGTCAACCCGGGGAGGGTGATCCTCCCTACTCCACACAATAGGCTGCTCAGACCATCTTAAATAGCGTGGAACCGCCGGCTCAACAGCATTCACAGCCCTCTTGTGAAGCTTCTGATCTCGCTTACACAGACTAGTGGTAAACACATGATACTGTCCACCATTGAGCTGCTTTGGATTGGTCTGGTATCCCCCCTGTTGCTGTTGATGACCCTGGCCAGACTGCTGATTAAAGCCCCCTTGAACATTCTGAGGATTAGAATTTGAGCCGCCGACCGGGCCATGAAAGCCGCCGGCGCCTGAGCCGCCGCCCGAGCCATTATTGCCATTAAAGGCATTGGAATTCTTAAAGGCCTTCATGATTGCGCAATCTTTCCATAGATGAGTAGCTGGCTTCTCCCTGGAGCCATGCCTTGGACAGGGCTCATTCAACAACTGCTCAAGCGTTGGGCCTGAACCGCCGGCTCGGGGAGGTGGCCTCCCTTTACGTTGCTGGTTGTTACCCTGTGAGCTGGTATTGGCCACAAACTCCATGCTGCCATCAGCCTTACGCTTGTTACCTCCTTGGTTTGCCGGGTTATGCTGAGGGCCCTTGCCATTGCCGTTCTTCTTTCCCTTCCCTGTCCTTTCATCATCTGACGCGGGGTCCTTGGTACTATCAGAGTCGGCGTACTTGACGAGAGCCGCCATCAGCGTACCCATATCATTGCAGTCGCGCTTGAGCCGCCCGAGTTTCATCTTCAGGGGTAGGAAACGACAATTCTGCTCCAACATCAAGACTGCAGAGCCGGCATCCATCTTATCTGATGAATGTATTATCTCTTTGACCCGGCGAACCCAATGTGTCGTAGACTCACCCTCCTGCTGATTACAGTTAGTCAAATCCACAATTGACATAGACTGCCTACAGGTATCTTTGAAGTTTTGGATGAACCGGGCTTTCAACTCAGCCCAAGACCCGATAGAATTCGGTGGCAGCCCTTTCAACCAAGTGCGGGCAGTCCCATCTAACATCATGGTGAAGTACTTGGCCATCGCCGCTTCGCTGACCTCCAGCAATTCCATGGCCATCTCGTAACTCTCGATCCAGGCTCTGGGTTGTAAATCAGCCGTGTGATTAGGCACCTTCCTAGGCCCTTTGAAGTCCTTGGGTAGACGTTCATTGCGGAGAGCCGGCACTAAACAAGGGACACCTCCAGTCCTTGTAGGGATACCTACGTCGACGGAAGCCGTCGGATAAGCCGGGGGTGTCTGGTAAGCCGTCAACTGAGGCACCTGCTCCGCCTCTTGCCGTGCTCTGTCTTGATCTGCTGCGTGAAAGGCCCCGTTATGAGCCGGGCTATGGCCAGGTGGCAAGTCACGGCGTCGGGCATTACTTGAGCCGGTCGCTGAGACCATGTGTCTGCTATATCTCGGGCTCCGACCTGGACGAGGCGTTGAATGGATCCTGTCCCGGCTATAAGAGTACGCCTCTTGCTGCGCCAGAGCTGTCTGAAGGAGTTCTCTGACCCGGCGGGTTTCAACAGCCGTTGGAGAGTCGCCGTCAATTGGGAGAGCCGCCAGCCGTGCCGCCGCGGCGACCATGTTTTCCAGCGGGTTGGCATAATGACCCGGTGGTATTGGCACGTACTGAGGCGGGGCAGGGTTCACCCGGGGAGGCCCCATCACTTGGGGCTGAATAGGCGTCCCAACCCCGGGCACTATGATCTCTGGCGGGTTACTAGACCCTGCACCCGGCGTGTTAAAGAGATTTCGAGGATCGTAAACCGGAGGGAGTCGAGATTGGGCCTTTTGATGCCTCCTTCTCATGACCTCATTGGATGCGTTTTGATCCATCGTGAGCCGGAAGGACTGTGCCTGAATCAGCTGAGTCTGGGCGTCGAGAGCCGCCCTCTCTGCAGCCATGCTGATCCCCTCCGCCGCCAGATCCTCCTTGGCCTTTGCTAGATCCAACTTTAACTGTGCCACCTCCGCGACATGCTGAACTTGATCCGCCGGAGCCACCGTAGCGGTCAACAGGACCGTCAGCTTGTTTGTGAGATCCATCAGCACCTGAGCCGGTGAAGGCACCGGGCTTCCTAACCCGGAGGCGGGGTTTTGAACAGGTTGCGCGCCGGCCATGAAGATTCCAACCCGGCTCGGCGGTTCAAAAGGGTCCGGAATGCTGTCGCCATCGGAACAACCCCTGAGCCTGCCATCTTGAAGTTGATACAACGAGTTTGATTCATCCGTAGACGACTCGCCGTCAGAGCCGGCGGCCGTCTCATCACCAGATCCAGATCCATCAGAGAGTCCTCCATGAACACATCCCACAAAAGCATGCTTCAAGGCAGGTAGGGCCCGGGCGGGTCGTGCGCACTGAGCCGTCTCGATGAGATCGGCGCAGAGATCCGGCTCGGGGCCCGGCTCACCAATCTTGCCAATGAAGACATGAATTCCGCCAAAGGGGACCCGGTACCCGTACTCAATTGAGCCGGCGTCGGGGCCCCAGTTTGCATCGTCGATGTAGAGCTTGCCGCGACGACTCTTGGTCATCCGGCCCACAGCGTATCCCTTGAGCCCTTCGAAGCTGCCCTTCAAGAACTCAAATCCACCGTGCGCCAGCCCCACGGTGGGCGCCAACTGTCGTGGAATTGTCACGGCAGATGTCCTCGAGCTAGGACTTAGTCGTGGAGCCATCGCAGCTAGGAAGCTTAAAGGGGTTAAACGGGACAAGGAACACGGGGGTTATACTGGTTCGGCCCCTTACGGTGAAGGTAAAAGCCTACGTCTAGTTGAGGTGGTATTGATTACGGTTTCGATGACCAGGGAGCTTGATTGCTATGCCTGGCTCTCAACGAGATCTTACTTGTCCCTAAACCACCGCCGGGTCGCCCCTTTATATAGAGAGGTTGACGCCCAGCGGCTCTCAGAGTCCCGGCCGGCTCATAAGAGTGTCCGGCTCGGACTCTCAACTATTCTTGCCTTACACTACAAGTTCTACCATAATGGCGGTGATCACTACGGGCCTTAAGCCATCGCCGGGTCTTAGGCCCATCATTGACCCGCCGTCTTCAAGCTCGGTACTGGGCTTCGCGTGATGACCATTATGAGTAACCCGGCCCCTCCTGGCGGGTGACTCTAAGGGTTATATCCTCAACAGGGTCCCTCCCCGGCGTGTGGGGTTTCGGGTCTACAAAAGCGCCCGCCGGATTGCCTGCATACCGTGCTTCCGGCCGGGTCTCCTTTGACGTGAGCTGCGGTGCATCACCCCCGGCATCGAGGGTACACGGTGACGTGTTCGTGTGCAAACAGAAGCTTTACAAGAACCACACCCTTCGTAATCGAAGGCACAGCCAAGAAATTGTTGTGGTCAAGTATAGCCTCGAGAACACGCCTAACAACAATGCTACAGGAAAACACTAGTTCAGGGCACGTGGCGACAAGGACACAGCAGCTGGATAGTTTAGCAGTAGAACTCATCCTCAGGTCTTCCAGTTCACGCGACACAAGTTTGAGAACTTCATCTCCACCGCGGACCTAGTTCTAATTCAAACAGAAACCAAATATTTTATTACTCCCTCCGTTCAGAAATATAAGATGATTTTTGATATTTTACTCCATATATGACTACATATACGCACAGAAATGAGCGAACAAAGACACTAGAACATGTTTTCAAAGGCATGAGAGCAGAGGGATTACTTGCAATATCCATAACACAAGTTACAGAGGCAAATATACTCTCTTCAAAGGTAGCATTGATGTTCATAAAGTAGTTGAAAGTAATCTATAAGAAATCAGTGTCAACTTATCGCATGCTTTGGTCAAAAGAGGAATTTAGAACCGTCATTTGGCACACAAAAATCACATGCAAGATCACCCAGAAAGTTGTAGTACTAGTACTAGTACCGCGTGTTAGATGAAAAAACACGATCAAGAACGAGAAAAAGATCGTCAAGAAGAGATATTACCTGGACTTGCTTAATGAGGGATCCCGGAGAGGGGGGCTTGGATAGGGCGATGGCTTTGAGCTTGTCTGCAGTAGTCTCGGCGGGGTACTTGCGCTTCTTCGTACCATGAGCCTCGATGGTTTTGGCCAGAGCCATAGACATCACTTCGGCCGGTGCTCCAGCGTCCATCAAGAAACTGTCAAATAGAAATAAAAGAAAATAAACCATAGTCACAAACCCAAAATAAGAAAAGAGAGGGAGTTATAGGATCAGTCTCGGGGTTGTAAGACCGGGCCTTGGCCAGAATCAACACCATTGATGCGCTCACCTTTCCTTCTTTGGGAGAGAAGAACAATGGCACAAGCAGGTTGGGGTTTTCTTGAAGAATAGAGGAACAAGATGAGGGAGAAGCGATTTGGGGTTTTCTTCAAGAGAGGAAGCTGAGGGAGAAGAGTGAAATGATGGTTGCTTGATGACCCACAAGTGTAGGGGGTCTATCGTGGTCCTTTCGATAAGTAAGAGTGTAACACCCCGGATGTAACTTTCCATATTTGTAACTCCAACTCTTGCCATTTTCGGCTATGTGTTATGATATTCCCTTCGTGGTCGGGTTTTGTCTTTCGTTTTGCATTTTTTCATGTCATGCATCTCATATCATGTCATCATGTGCATTACATTTGCATACGTGTTCGTCTCTTGCATCCGAGCATTTTCCCCGTTGTCCGTTTTGCAATCCGGCACTCCCACCTCCTCCGGCGCACCCCTCTTGTTTCTTTTCGTGAGCGGGTGTTAAACGTTCTCGGAATGGACCGAGTCTTGTCAAGTGGCCTTGGTATACCACCGGTCAAGTTTCGTTCCATTTGGAGGTCGTTTGGTACTCCAACGGTTAACCGGGTAACCGCAAAGTCCTTTTGTGTGTTGCAGCAAAACCCCCTCCAAACAGCCCAAAAACCCATCTAAGTCGCTTCCATGCTCTAGGTCGTTCGATCACGATCATGTGGGCGAAAACCGCACTCCATTTGGAGTCTCCTAGCTCCCTCTACCTATAAATATGTGCCTCCCCCGTCCAAATCACAGATGAAACCCTAGAAAACTCCTCCCATCGCCGCCGGACGGATCCCGCCGCCGCCCCGCGCGAATCGTAGCGCGCCACGTGGCCATCTCCACCGCGCCCCGCCGCCGGCCCGCCGCAGCCCGGGCTGGGCCCCCCGGCCCGTATCGCCGCCCGACCGCGCAGCGGTTGCCGCGCCTCCCAGCCGCCGCCGCCCCGAGCGCCGCCTCGCTCCGGCCGTCGCTCGCCTCACCGACCACCGCCGCCACCCGTCATCTCGTCCGGCGCCGGCCAGCCCCGCCGACGGTCGGATCCAGCCCGGTCGCCCCTCGCCGGCGCCTCGTCCCCTCCCTCCGGCGGCCTCCTCCCGCAACTCCGGCCTCCTCTCCGGCGAGTCGCGCCGCCGCCTCGGGAACCACTCCCCGATCCAGATCTGGAAGACCCGGTTGACTCTCTCCCCCCCCCAAATCCTCCAAGTCCCGAATTGCTCATAATTTATGCCCCTGTTCATCGCATCATAACTCCATGAATACTACTCCGTTGCATGCGCACGATATATAGAAATGTTTGTCTCGAGATGCTCTTCATTTTGTTCCATTGCACCATGTTCATTTGAGTCCATCTTGATGCCCAAATCTCTGGTGCAAGAGTGCTAGTTGCTGTTATCTGCTGTTACTTATCAGAACTTGAGGATTTGTTATTTTTGTTGCATTTAATCTGTGCATCTTATGGGCATGAGCTCTACATGTGTTTTGATGTATGCCATGCCATCTTTACAGGGGTGTATGTCATGTGTTTTTGTGATCTATGTGGTGACTAGCAAAAGCATGCAAACTAGGCTTCGTGATGTTTCTGATTTCAGGGACAGTAAATTTACCAAGTCTGTGACTGCTGTTAATTTGTTGCTATGTATCCATGTGGCTACAGAGAGATCCATGCTTATTTTGGTGATGTTCAGTAAGGATGTTTTGTATATATGGTTGTAGTTGATCCATTCATTCCCTTGTTTGCAATTATGGAGTGCCATAGCATGACTCAATCTTGCTCTACTTTTGCTATAAAATATTTCTGCCAGATTCTTAGCATGATATCCAATTTTGCCAAGCTTGTTGTAGTTGTTTCATACATGCTATGTATTTGATCTTGCCATGGATAGCTTCATAAACATGCCATCTTGCTGTAGGTATGCTTGTTTTGCCATGCATTGCTTTGTGGTGAGTGCATCAAGCTCACAAAGATGCCTTCATATTATTGTTTCTGCCATGCTCTGTTTTCTGCCAAGTCTGAAACCTGTTAACGAAACTTGCTATGTTTACATGGTTGCCATCATATCTTCTGGTCCTTTTTGGCTTATGGTCAGTAAGGGACTTTTGTTCTTTGAATTCATTAGTTTCATTCCATGCCTTGTTTTTCTATGTTAAGTTCCTGTAGCATGTTGATTTCGTGCTCTGAACATTGTTACCTGATGCTGTTTCTGCCATGTCCAGTAATTTCTCCAAGTCTGTGAACCTGATATCTTTTGCACTTTTGCCATGGTTGTTTGAGCCTGTCATGTTGTGATCTAGCCGTAGCTCAGTGCTCATCTTTTTTCAAGCATCACCTGTAGATTACTGCCATATGCTTTGTTGCTATGTTGGAGTGCTGTAGCATAGTTTCTTGTTGCATTCTAAGTGCTATCGTGCTGTTAATCGCAGATTCGTGTCATTCTTGTTTTGCTTGCCATTTGCAAACCGTGCATCCGTTTCCGGTGATCTTTATATCGATTTCAACCGAAATCATCTCATCTTTCCAGTGGCATGCTTGGTTTGCCAAGTCACTTCCTTGTTCCTCATTTTCCTTCCGGAGCACGCATATGCATCGCATATCATATCTTGCATATCATACATGTATTGCATCACGTTGCTTGTGCATTTCCCGTGTTTGATTGTGGTTCCGTTGCTTGTGTTCTTGTTTTGGGTAGAGCTGGGAGACGAGTTCGTGAACGAGGAACCTGTTGAGTACGCTTACGAGGATCAAGCTTTCGACAACTCTGAGAACCTTGCAGGCAAGATGACCATACCCTCGAAATCACTTCTATCTTTGCTTTGCTAGTTGTTCGTTCTATTGCCATGCTGCACTGCCTACCACTTGCTATATCATGCCTCCCATATTGCCATGTCAAGCCTCTAACCATCCTTTCCTAGCAAACCGTTGTTTGGCTTAGTTACCGCTTTTGCTCAGCCCTTCTTATAGTGTTGCTAGTTGCAGGTGAAGTTGAAGTTGGTTCCATGTTGGAACATGGTTATTTTGGAATATCACAATACTTCTTATTATATTAATGCATCTATATATCTGTTAAAGGGTGGAAGGCTTGGCCTTATGCCTGGTGTTTTGTTCCACTCTTGCCGCCCTAGTTTCCGTCATACCGGTATTATGTTCCTTGAGTTTGCGTTCCTTACGCGGTTGGGTGATTTATGGGACCCCCTTGACAGTTCGCCTTGAATAAAACTCCTCCAGCAAGGCCCAACCTTGGTTTTACCATTTGACCACCTACCACCTACACTTCCCTTGGGTTTTCGCGAGCCCGAGGGTCATCTTTATTTTAGACCCCCACGGGCCAGTGCTCCTTCGAGTGTTGGTTCGAACCGAGCTGCCTGCGGGGCCACCTTGGGGAAACTTGAGGACTGGTTTTACTCGTAGCTAGTCTCATCCGGTGTTGCCCTGAGAACGAGATATGTGCAGCTCCTATCGGGATTTGTCGGCACATCGGGCGGCTTTGCTGGTCTTGTTTTACCATTGTCGAAATGTCTTGTAAACCGGGATTCCGAGACTGATCGGGTCTTTCCGGGAGAAGGTTTATCCTTCGTTGACCGTGAGAGCTTATGATGGGCTAAGTTGGGACACCCCTGCAGGGTATAATCTTTCAAAAGCTATGCCCGCGGTTATGAGGCAGATGGGAATTTGTTAATGTCCGGTTGTAGAGAACTTGTCACTTGACTTAATTAAAATACATCAACCGTGTGTGTAGCCGTGATGGTCTCTTCTCGGCGGAGCCCGGGAAGTGAACACGGTTTCTGGGTTATGGTTGACGTAAGTAGGAGTTCAGGATCACTTCTTGGTCATTACTGGTTGACGACCGTTCCGCTGCTTCTCTTCTCGCTCTCATTTGCGTATGTTAGCCACCATATATGCTTAGTGCCTGCTGCAGCTCCACCTCATTTTACCATCCTTTCCTATAAGCTTAAATAGTCTTGATCTCGCGGGTGTGAGATTGCTGAGTCCTCGTGACTCACAGATTCTACCAAAACAGTTGCAGCTGCCGACGATGCCAGTGCAGATGACGCCACTGAGCTCAAGTGGAAGTTCGATGAGGAACGTGGTCGTTACTATGTGTCTTTTCCTGATGATCAGTAGTGGAGCCCAGTTGGGACGATCGGGGATCTAGCATTTGGGGTTATCTTATTTTCATTTGGATTTGACCGTAGTCGGTCTATGTGTGGATTTTGGATGATGTATGAATTATATTTATGTATTGTGTGAAGTGGCGATTGTAAGCCAACTCTCGTTATCCCATTCTTGTTCATTACATGGGATTGTGTGAAGATAACCCTTCTTGCGACAATAACACAATGCGGTTATGCCTCTAAGTCGTGCATCGACACGTGGGAGATATAGCCGCATCATGGGCGTTACAAAGAGTGTCGAATCCAACGAGGAGCCGAAGGAAATGACAAGCGGTTTTCAGTAAGGTATTCTCTGCAAGCACTGAAATTATCAGTAATAGATAGTTTTTTGATAAGGTAATTCGTAATGGGTAACAAGTAACAAAAGTAAATAAGGTGCAGCAAGGTGGCCCAATCCTTTTTGTAGCAAAGGACAAGCCTGGACAAGTTCTTATATAGAGAAAAGCGCTCCCGAGGACACAAGGGAATTATCGTCAAGCTAGTTTTCAACACGCTCATATGATTCGTGTTCGTTACTTTGATAATTTGATATGTGGGTGGACCGGTGCTTGGGTACTGCCCTTTCCTGGACAAGCATCCCACTTATGATTAACCCCTATTGCAAGCATCTGCAACTACAAAAGAAGTATTAAGGTAAACCTAACCATAGCATGAAACATATGGATCCAAATCAGCCCCTTACGAAGCAACACATAAACTACGGTTTAAGCTTCTATCACTCTAGCAACCCATCATCTACTTATTACTTCCCAATGCCTTCCTCTAGGCCCAAACAATGGTGAAGTGTCATGTAGTCGACGTTCACATAACACCACTAGAGGAGAGACAACATACATCTCATCAAAATATCGAACGAATACGAAATTCACATGACTACGTATAGCAAGACTTCTCTAATTATGGGCTTCCGCTTGAGGTTAAACGAGGTCTAAGCTTGGGGGAGTTGATACATCCATTTTGCATCATGCTTTTATATCGATATTTGCTGCATTATGGGCTGTTATTACACGTTATGTCACAGTACTTATGGCTATTCTCTCTTATTTTACAAGGTTTACATGAAGAGGGAGAATGCCGGCAGCTAGGATTCTCGGCTGGAAAAGGAGGAAATATTAGAGACCTATTCTGCACAGCTCCAAAAGTCCTGAAACTCCACGAAAGTCATTTTTGGATTTAATGAAAAATACTGAGCGGAAAGAATACCAGAGGGGGCCCACACCCTGGCCGCGAGGGTGGGGGGCGCGCCCTACCCCCCTGGGCGCGCCCTCCTTCCTCGTGGGCCACCTGGCAGCCCTCCGGTGCCCATCTTCTGCTATATGAAGTCTTTTACCCTGAAAAAAATCATAAGCAAGCTTTCGGGATGAAACTCCGCCGCCACGAGGCGGAACCTTGGCGGAACCAATCTAGGGCTCCGGCAGAGCTGTTCTGCCGGGGAAACTTCCCTCCGGAAGGGGGAAATCATCACCATCGTCATCACCAACGATCCTCTCATCGGGAGGGGGTCAATCTCCATCAACGTCTTCACCAGCACCATCTCCTCTCAAACCCTAGTTCATCTCTTGTATCCAATCTTTGTACCAAAACCTCATATTGGTACCTGGGGGTTGCTAGTAGTGTTGATTACTCCTTGTAGTTGATGCTAGTTGGTTTATTCGGTGGAAGATCATTTGTTCAGATCCTTAATGCATATTAATACCCCTCTGATTATGAACATGAACATGCTTTGTGAGTAGTTACGTTTGTTCCTGAGGACATGGGAGAAGTCTTGCTATTAGTAGTCATGTGAATTTGGTATTAGGTTGATATTTTGATGAGATGTATGTTGTCTCTCCTCTAGTGGTGTTATGTGAACGTCGAGTACATGACACTTCACCATTATTTGGGCCTAGAGGAAGGCATTGGGAAGTAATAAGTAGATGATGGGTTCCTAGAGTGACAGAAGCTTAAACCCTAGTTTATGCGTTGCTTCGTAAGGGGCTGATTTGGATCCATATGTTTCATGCTATGGTTAGGTTTACCTTAATACTTCTTTTGTAGTTGCGGATGCTTGCAATAGGGGTTAATCATAAGTGGGATGCTTGTCTAAGAAAGGGCAGTACCCAAGCACCGGTCCACCCACATATCAAATTATCAAAGTAACGAACACAAATCATATGAGCGTGATGAAAACTAGCTTGACGATAATTCCCATGTGTCCTCGGGAGCACTTTTCTCTATATAAGAATTTGTCCAGGCTTGTCCTTTGCTACAAAAAGGATTGGGCCACCTTGCTGCACCTTATTTACTTTCATTGCTTGTTACCCGTTACAAATTACCTTATCACAAAACTCTCTGTTACCGATAATTTCAGTGCTTGCAGAGAATACCTTACTGAAAACCGCTTGTCATTTCCTTCTGCTCCTCGTTGGGTTCGACACTCTTACTTATCGAAAGGACTACGATAGATCCCCTACACTTGTGGGTCATCAAGACTCTTTTCTGGCGTCATTGCCGGGGAGTGAAGGGCCTTTGGTAAGTGGAACTTGGTAAGGAAAATTTTATATAGTGTGCTGAAATTTACTGTCACTTGATACTATGGAACATAATCCTTTGAGGGCTTGTTCGAGGTATCTTCACCCCGACCAATAGAGCAAAGATTTGCTCCTCAACCTACTGAAATTGTTTACTTTGAAATTCCTTCGGGTATGGTAGAGAAACTGCTAGCTAATCCCTTTACAGGAGATGGAACATTGCATCCCGATTTACACCTAATCTATGTGGATTAAGTTTGTGGATTATTTAAGCTAGCAGGTATGCCCGATGATGTTATCAAGAAGAAGGTCTTCCCTTTATCTTTCAAGGGAGATGCATTGACATGGTATAGGCTATGTGATGATATGGGATCATGGGACTACAAACGGTTGAAATTGGAATTTCACCAGAAGTTTTATCCTATGCATCTTGTTCATCGTGATCTTAATTATATATATAATTTTTGGCCTCGCGAAGGAGAAAGCAACGCTCAAGCTTGGGGGAGGCTTAAGTCAATGTTATATTCATGCCCCAATTATGAGCTCTCAACAGAAATGATTATTCAAAAAATTTATGCTCGGCTTTCTCTCAACAATCGCTCCATGCTCGATACTTCTTGTGCTGGGTCTTTTATGATGAAGACTATTGAATTCAGATGGGATTTATTAGAAAGAATTAAACACAACTCTGAAGATTGGGATATCGACGAAGGTAAGGAGTCGGGTATAACACCTAAGTTTGATTGTATTAAATCTTTTATGGATACCGATGCTTTTTGTGGATTCAGCACTAAATATGGACTTGACTCTGAGATAGTAGCTTCTTTCTGTGAATCATTTGCTACTCATGTTGACATTCCTAAGGAGAAGTGGTTTAAATATAATCCTCCCACTGAAGTAAAAGTAGTTGCACCTATTAAATTTGAACAAAAAGACTATCACTTATAATGATCCTATTGTTCCTACTACTTATATTAAGAAACCACCTTTCCCTGTTAGAATAAAGGATCATGCTAAAGCTTCAACTGTGGTTCGTAAGAGTAATACTAGAACATATACACCACCTGAGAAAATTAAAGTTGAACCTAGTATTGCTATGGTTAAAGATCTCTTGGCTGATGATATTGATGGGCATGTTATTTACTTCTGTGATCAAGCTGCTAGAATTGCTAGACCCGATGCTAAGAAACATAGACCTGTTGTAGGCATGCCTGTTATTTCTGTTAAAATAGGAGATCATTGTTATCATGGCTTATGTGATTTTGGTGCTAGTGCTAGTGCAATACCTCATTCCTTATACAAAGAAATTATGCATGATATTGCACCTGCTGAGATAGAAGAAATTGATGTTACAATTAAGCTTGCCAATAGAGATACTATTTCACCAACTGGGATTGTTAGAGATGTTGAAGTCTTGTGTGGGAAAGTTAAATATCCTACTGAGTTTCTTGTTTTTGGTTCCCCACAAGATGATTTTTGTCCCATTATATTTGGTAGACCCTTCTTGAATACTATTAATGCTAAGATAGATTGCAAAAAGGATGTTGTTACTATTGGTTTGGGGGATATGTCTCATGAGTTTAACTTTGCTAAATTTCATAGACAACCCCATGATAAAGAACTGCCTAGTAAGGATGAAATTATTGGTCTTGCTTCTATTGCCGTGCCTCCTAATGATCCTTTAGAACAATATTTGTTAGACCACGAAAATGATATGTTTATGAATGAAAGAAGGGAGATAGATGAAGTATTCTTTAAACAGGGACCTATATTGAAACACAAATTGCCTGTTGAAATCCTAGGGGATCCCCCTCCACCCAAGGGTGATCCCGTGTTTGAGCTTAAACCATTACCTGATACTCTTAAATATGCTTATCTTGATGAAAAGAAGATATATCCTGTTATTATTAGTGCTAACCTTTCAGAGCCACAAGAGGAAAGATTATTGAAAACTCTGAAGAAGCATCGTGCTGCTATTGGATATACTCTTGATGATCTTAAGGGCATTAGTCCCACTTTATGCCAACACAAAATAAATTTGGAGAAAGACGCCAAACCAGTTATTGATCACCAACGACGGTTAAATCCTAAGATGAAAGAAGTGGTAAGAAAGGAAATACTAAAGCTCCTCGAGGCAAGTATAATTTATCCCGTTGCTGATAGTCAGTGGGTATGTCCTATCCATTTTGTCCCTAAGAAGGGAGGTATTACTGTCGTTCCTAATGATAAAGATGAATTGATCCCACAAAGAATTGTTACAGGTTATAGGATGGTAATTGATTTCCGCAAATTAAATAAAGCTACTAAAAAGATCATTACCCTTTACCTTTTATTGATCAAATGCTAGAAAGATTATATAAACATACACATTTTTGCTTTCTAGATGGTTACTCTGGTTTCTCTCAAATACCTGTGTCAGCAGAGGACCAAGAAAAACCACTTTTACTTGCCCTTTCGGTACTTTTGCTTATAGACGTATGCCTTTTTGTTTATGTAATGCACCTGCTACCTTTCAAAGATGCATGATGGCTATATTCTCTGACTTTTGTGAAAAGATTTCTGAGGTTTTCATGGATGATTTCTCCGTTTATGGGTCTTCTTTTGATGATTGCTTGAGCAACCTTGATCGAGTTTTGCAGAGATGTGAAGATACTAGTCTCGTCTTGAATTGGGAGAAGTGCCACTTTATGGTTAATGAAGGTATTGTGTTGGGGCATAAAATTTCTGAAAGAGGTATTGAAGTTGATAAAGCTAAGGTTGATGCTATTGAAAAGATGCCTTGTCCCAAGGACATTAAAGGTATAAGAAGTTTCCTTGGTCATGCCGGTTTTTATAGGAGGTTCATTAAGGACTTCTCTAAAATTTCTAGGCCTCTGACTAATCTCTTACAAAAAGATATTCCTTTTGTCTTCGATGATGATTGTGTAGAAGCATTTGAAATACTTAAGAAAGCTTTGATTTCTGCACCTATTGTTCAGCCACCTGATTGGAATTTACCCTTTGAAATTATGTGTGATGCTAGTGATTATGCTGTAGGTACTGCTCTAGGACAAAGGGTTGATAAGAAACTAAATGTTATTCAATATGCTAGTAAAACTCTAGACAGTGCACAGAGAAATTATGCTACTATTGAAAAAGAATTCTTAGCAGTTGTATTTGCTTGTGATAAGTTCAGACCTTATATTGTTGATTCCAAAGTAATTATTCACACTGATCATGCTGCTATTAAATATCTTATGGAAAAGAAAGATGCTAAACCTAGACTTATTAGATGGGTTCTCCTACTACAAGAATTTGATTTGCATATTATTGATAGAAAGGGAGTTGAGAACCCCGTTGCAGACAACTTGTCTAGGATAGAGAATGTTCTTGATGACCCACTACCTATTGATGATAGCTTTCCTGATGAACCATTAGCTGTCATAAATGCTTCTCGTACTGCTCCATGGTATGCTGATTATGCTAATTACATTGTTGCTAAATTTATACCACCTAGTTTCACATACCAGCAAAAGAAAAAGTTCTTCTATGATTTAAGACATTACTTCTGGGATGACCCACACCTTTATAAAGAAGGAGTAGATGGTGTTATTAGACGTTGTGTACCTGAGCATGAACAGGAACATATCCTACGCAAGTGTCACTCCGAGGCATATGGAGGACACCACGCTGGAGATAGAATTGCACATAAGGTACTGCAATCCGGCTTTTATTGGCCTACTCTCTTCAAGGATGCCCGTAAGTTTATCTTGTCTTGTGATGAATGTCAAAGAATTGGTAATATTAGTAGACGTCAAGAAATGCCTATGAATTACTCTCTTGTTATTGAACCATTTGATGTTTGGGGCTTTGATTATATGGGACCGTTTCCTTCCTCTAATGGGTGTACACACATTTTAGTTGTTGTTGATTACGTTACTAAGTGGGTAGAAGCTATTCCAGCTAGTAGTGCTGATCATAACACCTCTATTAAGATGATTAAAGAAGTTATTTTTCCAAGGTTTGGAGTCCCTAGATACTTAATGACTGATGGTGGTTCACATTTTATTCATGGTGCTTTTCGTAAAATGCTTGCTAAGTATGATCTTAATCACAGAATTGCATCTCCATATCACCCGCAGTCTAGTGGTCAAGTAGAGTTGAGTAATAGAGAGCTCAAATTAATTTTGCAAAAGACTGTCAATAGATCTAGGAAGAATTGGTCCAAGAAACTTGATGATGCATTATGGGCTTAAAGAACTGCATATAAGAATCCTATGGGCATGTCTCCATATAAAATGGTTTATGGAAAAGCATGTCACTTATCTCTCGAACTAGAACATAAAGCATATTGGGCCATTAAAGAGCTCAACTATGATTTCAAACTTGCTGGTGAGAAGAGGTTGTTTGACATTAGCTCACTTGATGAATGGAGGACCCAAGCCTATGAGAATGCCAAACTGTCGAAAGAAAAGGTTAAAAGATGGCATGACAAAAGGATACAAAAGCGTGAGTTTAATGTAGGTGATTATGTGTTGCTTTTCAACTCTCGTTTAAGATTTTTTGCAGGAAAACTTCTCTCTAAATGGGAAGGCCCTTACGTTATCGAGGAGGTCTATCATTCCGTGTCATAAAAATCAACAACTTCAAAGGCACAAACTCGAAGGTGGTGAACGGTCAAAGAATCAAACATTATATCTCAGGTAATCCTATAAATGTTGAAACTAATGTTATTGAAACCGTAACCCTGGAGGAATACATAAGGGACACTTTCTAGAACGTTTCAGACTCCGAAAAGGAATAGGTATGTGGTACGGTAAGTAAACCGACTCCAAAACAGTTCTAATGGCAATTTTTCTCTGTTTTGGAATATTTAAGAAAATAAGAAAATAGGAAGTAGTCCAGGAAGGACACGAGGCGTCCACGAGGGTGGAGGGCGCGCCCTACCCCCCTGGGCGCGCCCCCTGCCTCGTGGGCACCTCGTGTGCTCTCCGGACTCCGTTTTCTTGCACGATACTTCTTTCGGTCGGTAAAAATTCATTATATAATCTCCCGAAGGTTTTGACCACCGTATCATGCAAATATCCTCTATTTTTGTTTCGAGCTGTTTCCCTCACAGATTTAGAGCAAGATGTCTTCTCAAGTGTCAGTCGGGGAGAGTTGGGTGTCTCATCCGACACCGGGTCCAGGAGCTAACAGTGATGCCTATCACTTTGGGCCGTCAACGGAGGAGGAGATGGAGGCCGACTTGAAAAGAATAGATGCCATGGAGGAGGATCAAGAAGTTACCTCTCGGTTCCAAGACGGATTCACGATGGGGGAACTATAGAGCTCAGCTATTCCAAACTCGATCATCCCTTCCAATGTTAAATTTCTTTCTTATGAAAATATGCAAAAGAGTGTCACCTGTTCTCCAGCAGCTATGCAACATCCTTGGGTGAAAGGAGCTTTAGCCGTCACGGGAAAGCTGCGCAAGGAAAATATGGACCTCAAGCAGCAAGTCAATAAGCTCGAGGGGGAGAATCGTATCCTGAGGGGCATCATCGCCAAGAAGATCACACCACCAACTCCGAAAAAGGAGACATAATCACATGGGTATGGGCACTCTCCTTGGCAATTGCCAAGCTTGGGGGAGTTGCCCCGGTATCGTATCACCATCACACTCCTATCTTTACCGTTTTTCTTAGTTCGATCCCTTTGGTAATATCTTGATCTAGTAGAATAAAGTTTTGGTATGAATTAGTTTTGAGTTTTGCTTTATGATCCCTCTATGTAATCGAGTCCGTGAGCTATATATAATAAAGATTAGTGTTGAGTCAAGGGCATTGCTATCTTGCTATGATCTTGAGGGAATAAATAAAAGAATAAAAAGAAATAAAGAGATCATATTGATCTTATGGAGAGTAATGACTTCACATATAAAGAGTATGTTGAATAAAAGTTGTTGAGAGTTAGCAAACATAGTTTTGGTCATCGTTGCAATTAATAGGAAGTAATAAAGAAAGAGAGGTTCTCACATATAAATATACTATCTTGGACATCTTTTATGATTGTGAGCACTCATTAAAATATGACATGCTAAAGAGTTGACGTTGGACAAGGAAGACAACGTAATGGGTTATGTTTTCTCATATCCAAATTAAAGTATATTGTCATGGATCATCCAACATGTTGAGCTTGCCTTTCCCCCTCATGCTAGCCAAATTCCTTGCACCAAGTAGAGATACTACTTGTGCTTCCAAATATCCTTAAACCTAGTTTTGCCATGAGAGTCCACCATATCTACCTATGGATTGAGTAAGATCCTTCAAGTAAGTTGTCATGTTGCATGCAATAAAAATTGCTCTCTAAATATGTATGACTTATTAGTGTGGAGAAAATAAGCTTTATACGATCTTGTGATATGGAAGTAATAAAAGCGACGGACTGCATAATAAAGGTTCATATCACAAGTGGCAATATAAAGTGACGTTCTTTTGCATTAAGATTTCGTGCATCCAACCAAAAAGCACATGACAACCTCTGCTTCCCTCTACGAAGGGCCTATCATTTACTTCTTGTCTTACATTAAGAGTCATGGTGATCTTCACCTTTCCTTTTTATTTTATCCTTTGGCAAGCACCTCGTGTTGGAAAGATCCTGATATATATGTCCAATTGGATGTATGTTAGCATGAACTATTATTGTTGACATTACCCTTGAGGTAAAATTTGGGAGGCAACACTATAAGCCCCTATCTTTCTCTGTGTCCGATTAAAACTCCTTAACCATAAGTATTACATGAGTGTTAGCAATTGTGGAAGACTAAATGATAGTTGAGTATGTGGACTGTTGAAAAGCTCTTATATTGACTCCTTCCGATGTTATGATAAATTTCAATTGTTTCAATGACCAAGATCATAGTCTGTTGGCTCTCAATGAATTTTCTGATTCATACTTCACATTGTGGATAGATTGTTAGTTAAGCATAAGAAATCATATGACAAATTACATTTATGTTGCTGTTATAAGAATGATCATGATGCCCTCATGTCCGTATTTTATTTTTATCGACACCTCTATCTCTAAACATGTGGACATATTTTTCGATATCGGCTTCCGCTTGAGGACAAGCGAGGTCTAAGCTTGGGGGAGTTGATACGTCCATTTTGCATCATGCTTTTATATCGACATTTACTGCATTATGGGCTGTTATTACACGTTATGTCACAATACTTATGGCTATTCTCTCTTATTTAACAAGGTTTACATGAAGAGGGAGAATGCTGGCAGCTGGGATTCTGGGCTGGAAAAGGAGCAAATATTAGAGACCTATTCTGCACAGCTCCAAAAGTCCTGAAAGTCCACGAAAGTCGTTTTTGGATTTAATGAAAAATACTAAGCGGAAGAAATACCAGAGGGGGCCCACACCCTGGCCACGAGGGTGGGGGGCGCGCCCTACCCCACTGGGCGCGCCCCCTGCCTCGTGGGCCACCTGGCAGCCCTCCGGTGCCCATCTTCTGCTATATGAAGTCTTTTACCCAGAAAAAAATCATAAGCAAGGCTTCGGGACGAAACTCCGCCGCCACGAGGCGGAACCAATCTAGGGCTCCGGTGGAGCTGTTCTGCCGGGGAAACTTCCCTCCGGGAGGGGGAAATCATCACCATCATCATCACCAACGATCCTCTCATCGGGAGAGGGTCAATCTCCATCAACATCTTCACCAGCACCATCTCCTCTCAAACCCTAGTTCATCTCTTGTATCCAATCTTTGTACCAAAACCTCAGATTGGTACCTCGGGGTTGCTAGTAGTGTTGATTACTCCTTGTAGTTGATGCTAGTTGGTTTATTCGATGGAAGATCATTTGTTCAGATCCTTAATGCATATTAATACCCCTCTGATTATGAACATGAACATGCTTTGTGAGTAGTTATGTTTGTTCCCGAGGACATGGGAGAAGTCTTGCTATTAGTACTCATGTGAATTTGCTATTCGTTCGATATTTTGATGAGATGTTTGTTGTCTCTCCTCTAGTGGTGTTATGTGAACGTCGACTACATGACACTTCACCATTATTTTGGCCTAGAGGAAGGCATTGGGAAGTAATAAGTAGATGATGGGTTGCTAGAGTGACAGAAGCTTAAACCCTAGTTCATGCGTTGCTTCGTAAGGGGCTGATTTGGATCCATATGTTTCATGCTATGGTTAGGTTTACCTTAATACTTCTTTTGTAGTTGCAGATGCTTGCAATAGGGGTTAATCATAAGTGGGATGCTTGTCCAAGAAAGGGCAGTACCCAAGCACTGGTCCACCCACATATCAAATTATCAAAGTAACGAACGCGAATCATACGAGCGTGATGAAAACTAGCTTGACGATAATTCCCATGTGTCCTCGGGAGTGCTTTTCTCTATATAAGAATTCGTCCAGGCATGTCCTTTGATACAAAAAGGATTGGGCCACCTTGCTGCACCTTATTTACTTTCATTGCTTGTTACCCGTTACAAATTACCTTATCACAAAGCTATCTGTTACCGATAATTTCAGTGCTTGCAGAGAATACCTTACTGAAAACCGTGTGTCATTTCCTTCTGCTCCTTGTTGGGTTCGACACTCTTACTTATCGAAAGGACTACGATAGATCCCCTACACTTGTGGGTCACCACTTACCAAAGGCGCTTCACTCCCTGGCAACGGCGCCAGAAAAGTGTCTTGATGACCCACAAGTGTAGGGGATCCATCGTAGTCCTTTCGATAAGTAAGAGTGTCGAACCCAATGAGGAGCAGAAGGAAATGACAAGCGGTTTTCAGTAAGGTATTCTCTGCAAGCACTGAAATTATCGGTAATAGATAGTTTTGTGATAAGGTAATTCATAACGGGTAACAAGTAACAAAAGTAAATAAGGTGCAGCAAGGTGGCCCAATCCTTTTTGTAGCAAAGGACAAGCCTGGACAAGTTCTTATATAGAGAAAAGCGCTCTCGAGGACACATGGGAATTATCGTCAAGCTAGTTTTCATCACGCTCATATGATTCACGTTCGTTACTTTGATAATTTGATATGTGGGTGGACCGGTGCTTGGGTACTGCCCTTTCTTGGACAAGCATCCCACTTATGATTAACCCCTATTGCGAGCATCCGCAACTACAAAAGAAGTATTAAGGTAAACCTAACCATAGCATGAAACATATGGATCCAAATCAGCCCCTTATGAAGCAACGCATAAACTAGGGTTTAAGCTTCTGTCACTCTAGCAACCCATCATCTACTTATTACTTCCCAATGCCTTCCTCTAGGCCCAAACAATGGTGAAGTGTCATGTAGTCGACGTTCACATAACACCACTAGAGGAGAGACAACATACATCTCATCAAAATATCAAACGAATACCAAATTCACATGACTACTTATAGCAAGACTTCTCCCATGTCCTCAGGAACAAACGTAACTACTCACAAATCATATTCATGTTCATAATCAGAGGGGTATTAATATGCATATAGGATCTGAACATATGATCTTCCACCGAATAAACCAACTAGCATCAACTACAAGGAGTAATCAACACTACTAGCAACCCACAGGTACCAACCTGAGGTTTTGGGACAAAGATTGGATACAAGAGATGAACTAGGGTTTGAGAGGAGATGGTGCTGATGAAGATGTTGATGGAGATGGACCCCCTCCCGATGAGAGGATCGATGGTGATGACGATGGTGATGATTTCACCCTCCCGGAGGGATGTTTCCTCGGCAGAACAGCTTCGCCCGAGCTCTAGATTGGTTCCGCCAAGGTTCCGCCTCGTGACGGTGGTGTTTCGTCCCGTAAGCTTGCTTATTATTTTTTCCAGTGTAAAAGACTTCATATAGCAGACGATGGTCACCGGAAGGCTGCCAGGGGGCCCACGAGGCAGGGGGCGCGCCCAGGGGGTAGGGCGCGCCCCCACCCTCGTGGACGGTGGGTGGCCCCCTCTGGTATTTCTTCCGCTCAGTATTTTTTATTAATTCCAAAAATGACTTCCGTGTAGTTTCAGGACTTTTGGAGTTGTGCAGAATAGGTCTCTAATATTTGCTCCTTTTCCAGCCTAGAATTCCACCTGTCGGCATTCTCCCTCTTCAAGTAAACCTTGTAAAATAAGAGAGAATAGGCATAAGTATTGTGACATAACGTGTAATAATAGTCCATAATGCAATAAATATCGATATAAAAGCATGATGCAAAATGGACGTATCATTGCTTCGTCCGTCCAACTTACTGCTAGAATGGAGGGGGTTTTGTTATTTGATGGCTCATTGGGCATTACTGCGGCGCTTCGATCGGGGTAGTCTACCGTGTAGTTGGGCAATCTACTACGGAGTAATTTAGTGCATGGCCAGTGGACCCCGATACTGGCTGTCCCACACGTCGGCGAAAGTGAGTAGCAAGGCTCCCGACGACCGTCCAGGAGGATCCGCACGGTAGAGCATGTCCACTGTTGTACTGAAGAAAAAAATGATTACAGCAAGTGTTTCCACTCTTACGACAGTGGAGTGCGAAACACGGCAGCCACTTGAACTTACACAGTACTCCTACTACTAGGCATGTGAAGTGGTTCATACGTCAGTAGTACATAATCTTGTTGCTAGTGTAGTAAGATATGATGATAACAAATGATGTTGTGCGCATGTCAACTATATGAATAGTAATGTAACATGGTACCCCTTTTTTGACAGTCCGGTCGAGAATGAACAGTGAGATCAATGTTAACAGAACTAGTGTTGGGGAACGTAGCATGCAATTTCAAAAAAACTCCTACGATCACGCAAGGTCTATCTAGGAGATGCATAACAATGAGAGAGGGAGAGTGTGTCCATGTACCCTCGTAGACCGAAAGCGGAAGCGTTAGTTAACGCGGTTGATGTAGTCTAACGTCTTCACGATCAACCGATCCAAGTACCAAACGCTCTACGGCACCTCCATGTTCAACACACGTTTAGCTTGATGACGTCCCTCGAACTCTTGATCCAGTAGAGGGTCAAGGGAGAGTTCCAGTGTAACGCCCCGGACACACCCGCCGGTGGTCGTTACTCCTGGCAGGATCTAGACTGGCCCCACAGATCAATACTAGTATTTTCTGCGCAATTTGTCCTCACTCGTGCCCACCCGGGAGAAACTTCCCGGTCGGTCACCCATCCTGAAACTACTCCAAGCTGAGCACGCTTAACTTTGGAGTTCTGTCCGAATGGGCTTCCGGAAAAGAAGGAATTCCTTATTGATATGAGTAGTCTATCATCCCTAATAAGCCAGGCTATCACATACACCCCTACTCAGAGGAACCGACGTCCTCGTCGGGCCACAGGAACGTTCCCTCTTGGCACATACGTCTGTGCATCCAGTCCGGTACATGTGCCATGCCGTGTGCCACGACGGGTCACAAATGTCATGAACAACATGACTGCGCACCTATCCGCAAACATCCGTGTAACCGCGAGGGTCGGCTCTGATACCAACTTGTAACGCCCCGGACACACCCGCCGGTGGTCGTTACTCCTGGCAGGATCTAGACTGGCCCCACAGATCAATACTAGTCTTTTCTGCGCAATTTGTCCTCACTCGTGCGCACCCGGGAGAAACTTCCCGGTCGGTCACCCATCCTGAAACTACTCCAAGCTGAGCACGCTTAACTTTGGAGTTCTGTCCGAATGGGCTTCCGGAAAAGAAGGAATTCCTTATTGATATGAGTAGTCTATCATCCCTAATAAGCCAGGCTATCACATCCAGCAGCACAACAGTGTGGTGACGGTGTTGATGATGTGATCCGCGCAGGGCTTCGCCTAAGCACTACAACGCTATGACCGGAGGAGTAAATTGTGGAGGGGGGCACCGCAGACGGCAAAGAGAACAATTGATGTGCTTTGGGGTGCCCCCTGCCCCCGTATATAAAGGAGGAGGGGAGGAGCCGGCCGGCCTAGGGGCACGCCAAGTGTGCGGAGTCCTACTAGGACTCCCAGTCCTAGTAGGATTCCCCCTTCCTTTTCCAGAGAGGGGAGAGGGGGAAAGGTGGAGAGGGAGAAGGAAAGAGGGGGTCGCTCCCCCACCCCTTGTTAAATTCGGACTGGGCTTGGGGGGGCGCCACCTCCTGGCCGCTGCCTCCTCTTCTCCACTAAGGCCCATGTAGGCCCATTAACCCTCCCGGGGGGTGTTCCGGTAACCTCCCGGTACTCCAGAAAATGTCCAAACCTTACTGAAACCATTCCGATGTCCGAACATAACCTTCTAATATATCAATCTTTACCTCTCGACCATTTCGAGACTCCTAGTCATGTCCGTTAACTCATCAGGGACTCCGAACAATTTTCGGTCATCAAAAACACATAACTCATAATACAAATCGTCGTCGAACGTTAAGCGTGCGGACCCTACAGGTTCGAGAACTATGTAGACATGATCGAGACACATCTCCGATCAATAACCAATAGCGGAACCTGGATGCTCATATTGGCTCCTACATACGTTGTTCCCTTTGTCATCGGTATGTTACTTGCCCGAGATTCGATCGTCAGTATCATCATACCTAGTTCAATCTCGTTACTGGCAAGTCTCTTTACTCGTTCCGTAATGCTTCATCCCGCAACTAAATCATTAGTCACATTGCTTGCAAGGCTTATAGTGATGAGCATTACCGAGAGGGCCCAGAGATACCTCTCCGATACACGGAGTGACAAATCCTATTCTCGATCTATGCCAACCCAACAATCACCTTTGGAGACACCTGTAGAGCATCTTTATAATCACCCAGTTATGTTGTGACATTTGATAGCACACAAGGTGTTCCTCCGGTATTCGAGAGTTGCATAATCTCATAGTCAGAGGAACATGTATAAGTCATGAAGAAAGCAATAGCAATAAAACTTAACGATCATCATGCTAAGCTAACGGATGGATCTTGTCCATCACATCATCAAATGACAACACATGTCTATGGTCAGGAAACATAACCATCTTTGATTAACGAGCTAGTTACGTAGAGGCATACTAGGGACACTTTGTTTGGTCTATGTATTCACACATGTAATAAGTTTCCGGTTAATACAATTCTAGCATGAATAATAAACATTTATCATGATATAAGGAAATATAAATAACAATTTTATTATTGCCTCTAGGGCATATTTCCTTCAACTAGGTCTACAACGCATGGAGAGTACCGTGCTACAGTACTCCACGGAACATGAACCATATGAAGCATGAATCAGTGTTAGGCAGGGTGTATGAAGGATGCACGGGATGGGAGCAAAAGTTCCCTTCTCGACCCACTTTTGGGTGTTTGGCAGAGTGCATGAAGGGTCCATGAGTCCACACTAGTAGGTTAACACAAATACACTAGGACCACGCATGAAGAGGTGTGCTGAGATGAGCTTGCACGAAGAGGGAACATCTATATTGAGATGAGAATGCAAGCAAACACACCCACACGCTTTGTGCTACACTGATTGATCTGCATCGTCTGAGTTTGATCCAACGGTCATGTTGCGCTGAAATATGGAATGCCCATGCAGAGGATGCCTAAACACCACCGAAGTCCCTCTGCTTCTCGAAGCGCACGATGTTGGTGATGCAGGGTGCAACCGCTCATAGAGCCCGCTCCCAGTCGACACGAGCCAGCTCGTCAAAGTCGGCGTCTAATGGCATGAATGGATTCAGGTGACGGAGCCCTGAGAGGATTCACCCGACAATGGTGACGGCAGCCCGCAATCCCTCCTTGTCCAGCTCCGTCCCCACCATCGCGCGGAGACGGCTCAGCTCCTTGGAGATATAGGTGAAGAAGGAGACCAGGTCAGGAAGCCACAACTCGTCAAAGTCGACGGGGTGGTCGAACGGGTTTAGCCTGACGGCTGGCATGGTCGCGCTGGCACGACGGTAGGCATCACGCAGCCGCAACACGTGCGTGGCAACATGGTCCACCAAGTGGCTGAGGTGATCCTGTACCTCGTCACAATCAGCCCGCTCGCGCTCCGGCGGCTCGCCTGACGGCCTATCGTATCTCCCGCTTTCTGCAGCAACGCTGCCGACGCCTCGAGCATATTTGTGGTGGACTCCTGCCGCTTTTGAAGCTCCGTGAACTCCCGCACATAAAGGAGGAGCATGGCACTCCTCTCCTCCTTGAGCTCACGGAGCTCCACGTCCTTGGCCCTGAGCTCCGCATCCTTGGCCTGGAGCTCCTGTGTCAGGCGCCTCACCTCAAACTCCGTGATCTGCTGTGCCGCCATGGCACCAGGTAGAAGCAATGGCTAGAGGAAGCAAAGGGGGCGAAATGGCTGAAAGGCAATGCTATCTACGGGAAGGTGGAGGGAGCTAGCCGAGGAGCGGGGTGAATCTTTTGGTTTTCACCATGGGAAAACACCAGTCGACAACTTTTCACATCAGGGAGCAGTGGGTTTTACAAGCGGAGTCATCGTGACTAATTGCTGCCGCGCCTGCTCCCGTGAATCAAGAAATTAAAAATCCTGCCAGGCCTGCTCCCGTCAATCAAAGAATTAAAAATCCTGTCGTGCCTGCCACACCCAAAGACCAGAGCAATGCCGCGATGGATATTTAAATTTACCTGCCAGCAAGGAGATAAAAAAAGGGGTGAAAAAACAAATGTGGCGGTGGCCTAGCTAATCGGTTGCACTAGCCCAACTAGCTAGCCACCGTGCTTCACTCATGTACTCGGCGGAAAAGGTCGTCTTTCGTGATTTGACGACTCATTTACTTGCTTCGGTGCTACGGCCGAGGAGGACCCAGAAAACGCGCGGTAGGGCGTCCCACGTCTCGGCAAGGAAGAATATATGCGTGCACCACCCGGGAGGACCACGAAACCATGCGGTATGGTGTGCCATGTCTCGGCACGGAGAAAAAATGTGCGTGCAAAAATATACTGTATCAGACGTACTACCTATGGTTCGACCTCAAGACCCACTAGTCGGTCGAAAACACCCCACTAGCCACACGACTTCATCATGCTAACGTTGCACGGAGGATAGGTGTGGTTAGCTCTGTCTTGACCAGCCACAACGTCTCTTGTTCTAGGCGATTCTTCTATTTTCCAAGCTTTTTTAGTTATAATAACACCACAGCAAGCTAGCGCTGGTCTTCCTGTGTGCCCGTGCGTCTAAAGGTTACACGATGGAGAGGAGAGAGAGATCGCAGACCTGGGATCTACCAGTAAGTGAGTCAACGGTCATGCACGTGTTGACGAGCCACTCCCTCTACTCTACTCGACGTAATACTGTATAAAATCAAGTTATGGGACAAAGCCAACAACCGTTGTTGTTTCAGGCTATCGACCTACGCTTTGTAGTCCAGGTTTCCAGTTTGAATCTCGTCTTTCAGATTTGTTAGTTCTAGGTCCAAATTTGATCAATGACAAGTGGGACCCTCATGTGTTGTTCCGATATTTCAATGTAGGATGTTTTTTTGAACAAACACTTTGCGTGGTTAGACAAGTAAAGACACGAGTTACACGTATTTTGCAAGTTTAGGAACAAAAATGACAGCGGCATAGAATATCACATCCACCCCGCAACTTAGATGCTATGGTGATACGAGTTTTTACGTCGTTGGAACTGAGATCCAATGGCTTGGGAGTAGTCTTTGTAAGTATGCGCAATTTGCAAACTCTCCAAGGTTATTTTTGCAAATAAAAATTCAGGCCACGTGTGTGCTGCTGCATCTTGGATCCAACGGCTCCCCGTTGTTCATATTAGGTGCTCCCGTAGCTTAATTAGCCACTACGGTGATATGAGCATCTAGGTCGTATGATCTGTGATCACATGCCACATGCGTAGTACTTGTACTTTCTGCGTAATTCCCAAACTCTCTCAAGTGTATATTGCAAAAACATTCAAACCTCCTATTGTGAGCCGTTAGATCTCCGGGAACTCGTATCACCATAGAATCTATGGTGCGGGAGCACCTCATATTCTCTCGTGCAAGAAAACATCAGGTGCTCTCGCAGCTTGGATGCTACAGTGATACGAGCTTCGAGGTCGTTTGATCTGAGATCCAATGGCATCTGAGTAGTCTTTGTGCTTGTAAGGAGTGGCCGAACTCTTTGGGGGCTTTTCTACAAAAAACATTCGAACCATCGAGGAATTGTTGGATCACAAATCCAACGGCTCCGAAGAGCTTGTATCACCAAAGCATCTAATGTGTGGTAGCACATGATATTCTTACATACAGGAGAATATGAGGTCCTCCTTCATCTCAGATGCTACGGTGATATGAGCTTCGAGGTCGTTGGATATGGGATCCAAGGGTAACTGAGTAGTTTTTGTACAAATTGTGTGCAATTCTCAAACTCATTAAGGTTTCCTGTAAAAAATATTAAGACATCCTGTGAGCTGCTATATCTCAGATCTACAAGCTCCAAGCAACTCGTATGAGCATATAGCATCTAAGTTGTGGGCACACATGATATTCTACCGGGGAGGAGGAAGGTGCACGACCAATCGGTGTTTGGGAGGGTGGAGACAAATATAATGTTCAAATAATACAATCTAAACAATCCTAAACAGAGCTTCACAATTTTATCTAAGGTCGAGGGGTTAACCCCCGACAATCTACATCGCTCCGCCTAAACACAACATTTGCATGTATGTAGTACTAGACTTAATATTCATGTTTCAGTTTCATGTTCATTTCAAATATTGAATTGAGGACCATGCATGTCTTACATTTTACTCCCTTCGTTCCTAAATATTAGTCTTTTTAGAGATTTCAAATGCACTGCCACATACAGATGTATAGACATATTTTAGAGTGTAGATTCACTCATTTTGCTCCGTATGTAGTCACTTGTTGAAATCTCTAAAACACAAATATTTAGGAACAGAAAGAGTATTTTTGAATTCGTGTCATACATGCATGGTTTGGAAAAATAGATGCACTATACTTATTGTTGTTGTATTCGTGTGTGTGTGTGTGTGTGTGTGTGTGTGTGTGGTCATATGCTTGATACATACAAAGTTTTCTCACCACCATACCATTCATCTTTTAAATTTGAATTTGTAATGAAAAACTTACTAGGGATAACATGAAATGTGAAATCCACATTGAGATCACTATATCACAAACTCACTCTAATTCAAGAACTCGTCATAAATCAATTAGCACGTTAAGATTACTATTTGCAAGGAAAATATGGGCATTGTAATACACATAGATTTGTTCGACAATTTAAAAGATTCCTTTCGTATTCTTGAATGGTAGGACCCAACGGCATACCAGCCAGACCCTTGCTCGTGTAGATCCTAAAAAAACTGGGCTCGTGTCCTTCTGGTGGCGTGCGTCGTATGCACATTAGCCAACCCCAACCAGTCGAGCCTCCGTGTTTCTAGTCCAAATATCTGGCAGCCAGAATTCCAGCCCTAGGAAATTCCCCTCATGTCCCCGGTCCATAATGACTACCGATGAACAATGGAGGGATGCTTTAGTAACTAGGCAATGTTACCTACCGTGCCGAGCACGGTTCAATTCCCTCGGTCGCCGCTACCCAAGGTCACCCGTCAACTCCATTGCCTAGTACTAATAGGAGTACTAGACCAGGATGAGCACATAATTGAGCCCGTTTGTTCATGCCTAGCACTTGAGTTAATATATCAGGCAATGCACTGGTACGAAGGGATTATCCCTTTACTCTGCATATATAACTTGTCTGAAGTCTAACTCAGCAAAATGTTTGACCAAATCCTTTCTTAAGAAATACAACAGGAAAGATGTATCACTTGAAAATTTATTGCATGATGCAGGTTATGATATTGTTCCGAATCCTGGATTTTAAATTTCAGAAAATCCAAAAGTGACCTGAAATTCATGAAACTAAGCATGGTCTCATGATATGGCACAAATATTCCTACGTAATTTTTTCTTCAATTTGAGACAAGCTGCTTATGAGAAGTTGCACAAATGAAGAGCAAGGTATCTTGGAACAAATACCTGTCACGTTAAGGCGAACGCTTTCACTATTCAAACCGTGGGCATTTACGTGCCACCACGAGTCCCGTTTCTCATCGGCAGGTGCCGTCCGAGCAAGCATGTGAGTCGACGGGAAGTGTGCGAGCAGACTGCTGCACCGGCTGACCGAGAGGCATGCGAGCAGACCGCTGCACAGTTTCACCGGGAGGCGAGCCCTTTGACTAGGCTCCTCCGCCCAGCTTCCTCCCAACTGCCCCCACTTTTAATGGCGCCGGCACCGCAGTTTAAAATCAACCCCGCACTACCCGGTAGCGCTACAATCTTCTCTCTTCCTCTCCGATTCTCCTGTCGTCTACCTCCAACTAGCCTGACCTAGCCGTACGCCATGCCGCATGATGATGGTCTGCCCTTAGTCTTCCAGTTTCCTGAGGAAGACACCCAGCCGGAGTCTCAAGAACATACGGCGCTTTGTGACGAGCTTGAACAGGCCATGCGGGAAGACGTCGCGCCTGTCCCCACTCCCGTTCTGGCTCCCGTCGCCCCAACTGCGCCAGCGCCCATCCCCATGGCATTGGTGGGCTGGGAGCCACATATTGTCGTCGAGCCTGATGCCACGGGGTTCCACGAGGTCCCTGCCGACTTTCATGCCCGTGCACCTGCCAACGCATGCGCCTGCGCGTGCACTGAGACGCGCAGCCGTGCACCTGCCAGCGCATGCGCCTGCGCGTGCACTGACACGCGCGCCCGTGCACACGAATGTATCTGCCGCGCCGTTGCCAGCACCTGTCCTCGCGCGGGTGCCAGTGCCCCCCTCAGCGGCATGGATGGCCGTCATCGACCGCTTCCTTGCACCAACGCCTATCGCCTCCTCCCGCCAGTTGACTCGCTCCTAGAGACCGAAGTCCAGAACATTGTGGCCTTCCTTGAAGCTAGGGCCAACGTCCAGGAGTACGCCAACAACGGCGCAAGATGCCGCCGTCGCCGTCGCCATCGGTCAGGGGCCTGACGACACACAGAGCATGGCAGAGGAGCCGCTTCCCACCGCAAGACGCCCCAGCCGCCGTTGCGTAATCTAAATTTGCCATGAAAAATGTTCGGATTGCCATGCTTAAAATCTGAAAGTTTATCATTTCCATTCATTTTAGATCGATCATCATATGAATGTAAAGTCGGAGTCATACTGAATGAAATCTATGGTTTGATCGATTGAATGTTCTGCTAGAGCCGTATCAAATTAAATATAAAATGTCATCAAGCCACATGTATTCCTTCTCATCCAACGACCTAGACTGCTTCAATGTCGAGTGCTCAACACGTTTAGCATACAGTTAATTTCATGCCAAAAATAGTGCTAATCACAAAATAACACGCAAATAATATCGTACTTAATATCTGCATGCACTTAATATACTTCCAAATTAACGTACATTGCACGTACACATTGACTAATACGACTAGTACGTGAAACTGGTGCCGTAACTTGTGAACGTGTCCGGATATGGTCAACGGCAACATCACCCGCGAATTCTTCGTGTTTGCTCGTGTGTCTAAACGTAGAAGGGGAGGAGAGAGAGAGCAGGCATGGAACCCACCAGTAAGTGAAGGCGAATAGTACATGCTAACGAGCCGGTCCCCGTAATGTACTAAAAATAATATTACATGTTAGCCATTAAATAGGCTGTGGTAATATGAACAAAGGCGGGTACAACAAACATTGTTTACTAAGTATGTTGCCTATTGACATGCGGCTTGAAGGCCTTGGTCACATGTTCGATCCTCGTCCATTTTAATTTTTAATTTATATATGGGTCCAAATTTTTTTCATGACAGGTGGGCCCCTCGGTGTGTAGTTTTTAGCACTTTAATTTGTGGGTCAAAATTTGTTCCATTACTGGTGGATTATCGGTGTGTAGTTTTGTAGCTTATTTGTAATAATTAAAGAGAACAACACAGTTTTTTGCGAAAATACCATGGTGCAACGTTGAAGGCGAGAAAGGACGTGCGAGAGAGCGATGACCGAGCCAGAGGGAAATCAAACGGGGGAGGTTCAGGGGTTGCAACAGTGTTTGAAGTAGTTGTGGGCCAAATGCTACGAAAATATAATCTAAACCCACCGGAATAAATGCGTACAGAAATTAATCCAAGGTTGGAGTCCCCCTCGCAATGTAAATAGCTCCGTCTTCCCGAGGAATGGAGAGGTAGCTTCAATGTGTGGAAGATACGGCGTAAGAAAGCGAGGTCAATCGAGACACCGATAGATAGAGAGACAAAGTGAGTGTGGTCCGACATTCATTGAAAATATATATATGCTCTGAAGAGATATTGTCCAATTGAGCTTTTGGGAAGGGTGAGGTCTGTAAGATAGAGCTTGAGAGATGATCCAGTCACAGACATGTAGATATATTTTGTGCGTGGGAGGAAGCAAGGTCAATCAATTACATATATAAAGGGAGAGAGATTGAGCGAGTGTTGGTCGTCGTGCGATTGAAAGAGTGAGACGGGTTGGAGAGAGTGACCTAGATAGACAATGTGCGTGAGAGAGTATACAATATGAATATGTCAAACTGGGCTCAAACATGGAGATATATCGTTTGTGTCCAAGAAAGAGCGAGGTCAATCGAGACATACAAAGAGAGAGATAGAGAGAGAGAGATTGAGCGAGCGTGGCCCGCCATGAGGTCGAAAGAGTGGGGGTGGCTTGGATGGACTGACCTAGATAGACAATCTACATGTGAGAGTATAGAGTGTGTCATTTGATGCCCGAACAGGGAGATATATCATTTGTGTGTGAAATAAAGCAAGGTTAATCGAGACTCAGATAAAGAGAGCGAGATTGAGCGAGTGTGGCCTGCCGTGCGGAAGAAAGAGTGAGACGATCTTGAGAGAGTGACCTAGATAGACAATGTGCATTTGTGCGCACGAGAGGTTGGGGGGTAGATCGGCAATGCATGTATCTAGCGAGAGAGGGTGAGAGAGAGATAGAGAGAGAGAGAGAGAGAGAGAGAGAGAGAGAGAGAGAGCTCGGCATGGGGTGCAATGGCGGGTGTGTGAGGTAGATACATTTGGTAACAGAGTGGAAAAAGGGGGTTGTGTAGTTGAGAGAGTTAGAGATCAAAACATGGAGAGAAAGAATGAACATGTGTCGGAAACCGATAGCTTCCTAAGGTGGCTAGGAGAGGAAGATTGACCGATACAGGAAGTATGTAGCGTGTGTGTCGGGGGGGACTAAAAACAACATTTGAATGTAGATAGTACGAGACTTAATATCGATGTTTCTGTTTAGTGTACATTGTAAGATTTGAACTGAGGACCATGCATATGGGTAATTATTTCGAATTCGTGCCATACTAGGTTTGGGAAAGTTGACATTGAATCGATTGTTGTGCTATTTTGTAGGTCATATGTTTGAATCCATGAAAAGTTTTCTCACTACCATGGTGTTCATCATATACATATGAATTTGTATTAAAAAAGTAGCATGGGAAATCCACGTTAGAATTGGAGATCCCTACGTGACACACACTCTAATTCAAATAACTCCTCATTAATTAATTTATAGTATCTCGTTTAGAATGACTAATTATTTGCAAGGAAAACACGGGCATGGTAATACATACAGATTCGTTTGCAAATGAAAGAAGATGCGTTTGAATTCTCAAATGTAGGCGCACCAGGCAGACCAGGGTCGTGGTGGTCGCGTGTGTCGTACGGACGCTAGCACCCAGCCACCCACCCCTCCCTCCCCCCGCCCCCCAAAAAAGAACGACGACAAAATAAGTTCGCGCTTCCACATTTCGTATTGAAATATCTGGCGGCCCCAATTCCAGCCCTGCAAAATCTCCCTTCTCCACCATTCCCTTCCGCGCCCAGATTGCTCAAATCCCTAATTCGCCGCCAGCCCAAGCAAAGTTCGAATCGCCCCTCGTCTCGTCTCTTTCCCCACCTTCGTGCCAGACGACGAAGACGACGGTCGCGCTTCACCACCACACCGGAGCTACCTCATCTGTGCCATCGTCAACTGCACCAGGTGGTCCACCGACAACGTCGGCCGCCGCAACCGACGTGCCTCACAGACACCGACTTCCACCACATTAGGTGTGCTTCGCCGACGCCATCTCCCACCTCACCGGGGCAACTTCACCGAGCACATCGTCGCACCTCCGCCCCCCGAGGCCGTTGGGGATTCACCAACAGTCTCGTCCACCGCATCGTAGCGCTTCTGCCACTCAAGATCTGCATCCGTGCGCGGCCAACCAACGCCAGTGCATCAGCCTCAATGGCTCTGAAGTGACCCGCACTCTAGCTAGGCGAGCATGCCCAAACGCCGGTCCGAACTAGGTATCCACATATCACTCCCTTGTGCACTGTTCCGACGATGTTTGGATATCCTTTCACTTCTCTCTTAGCTTACACACCTATGCAACTCTGACTTTAACTCTTATTTCTTCTGGAGATATCATCTGAAACAGGCAAAACCATTTTTAGCGAAGCGTGATGGCGCTATGGGATCTGGTACACATCCTGCACACCCGTATAACCTTGTAAGTATATGTCCTCCGGTACAACGGCAGGGTCAATTCCTCTTATTTGATCAACCATTCACCGTGTCAAAAATGCAATTGGGGATGCAAGGAGCACAAGGCCTGCACATCCAAGCAAGTGGTAACATGGACTTGTACATGGAACATCCGAAGCGCAAGCAGAGCTGCAGGGAGCCTGTACAATGAGCTAGCGTAAGTCCCTGCATTTCATTTAATTTGTACTGGCCTGCGTGTATGATTTGTGTGCAGTGACGGATCCATGAATTCAAGTTACCAGGGGCAAAAATTTAACTTAAAAAATACGAAGGCACTTGCACTCCGGAAATCAACATAACTTTAGAAATGTGAAGCTACATGCACTTTGAAAACTAGCTAATGATCCAAAGTAGTTCAGATTATAAAACACTAAATGATGTAAGGACCAAAAAACACAAAATGCAACATGGTGTACAAGGACTACTAACATGGTCTGTGCCTGCTTGAATTATTCGTTCTCTGGCTGAAAATATCGAAGTGTGATTGCACCTATAACTAGTGTGCAAACTGCATATGAATATATCTATCCTGCACAAGTATGCCAATAGGTTCAAACAACAGATTAGAAAAGTATTTATGCTACGTTGTCATGATACGGGGAATTTTTGGTAGATGGCCTCGATGTTTCCACAAGCCATGAAAATGTACTATAATTTGCTTGTCATCAATGCCTGCAAATCTCTATGTCTCTCTCAATATAGTAGATCATCATTAGACACTAAATCCTTCATTGGGATCTTGCAAAATGCTTGCATTAGATCCCTCATTAGACACTATATGTTCGTCACCATGAGCATGTAAAATGTTTGCATCAAATCCTTCATTAGCAATCTGTTCATTAGACACTTCAGGCTCAAGAACAACATGAGCTTGTATGTTTGCACCAGAAACTTGATTAGATACATTAGGTTCAGTTAGTTCAGTATTGATTAGGGGAGTTATAAAATAAGAAGAAATTGGTTTCATTTTCTCATAGATTCCCTACATACAAGCAGTTTTACAACACCGTCATGTTTAACTATTGGCCAGAAATTGAACATTTGAATTAGATATAATCAGGGATGTGATGTACCTGCTCGTTGCGCATGCTGCTCTTGCAAGCTGCGACTGTCCATTTCCGCAAGCTCGATGCCATGTCCGTGCTGCCGCCGCTGCCTCCCATGCAGGCTACACCCCGGGTTGGATCTTCATCTTCTTGTCCTTCCATTCGCTTGAAGCCCGGTGACCGCCCTCCAACGAAGGCGCGGGAAAGTGTTGTGTCGGTCTATCCAGCGGCGGCTAGGTTAGGAGTGAACCAGACTGGAGGCTGGAGCGAACGAATTGGGATTTTTCCTGTTGTCGATCGATATGGGAGGCGCTCGTTTGGGCCGCGAGCCTGCTATAGGGCCTACCTTGCACATACGTTATTGGCCCATCCAAATTGAAATATTTTACTTCATTTTTTTACATTGCCTGCTCGTGCGTTGGGACGAACAAACCTGGACGACTCAAACTAGGTGCACACTTTCCAGCCACCCGAGGCGGCCGCCCATACCACCCCCTACGGTGGTGTCGCCCCTTTTTGCGTGTATGATTGGGGTAGTGAAAAATATTCCAGCGGCGCTTTTGATTTACCCACAGAATGGTTGAATTGCTTGTTTCTATGAACTGAGTTCGCCAATAATGTGAAGGATGCCAGTCTTTTCATCCTAGTGTAGATTGCCTAGATCTCGATATGCCAAATGTAATCACATGAAATATACAGTAAAAGCCAGTGTGATGTATGTGGCTACAACTAGTCTGACAACCCGTCCTCATATAACATATCATGGACACACCATCTTATCAGATTAACCATTCGACTTACCAATGTAGTGTGGGAACAAAGAAGTATTGGGACTGCGTATCCAAACAATTGATGCCATGGACTCCTTCGTAGAACTTTGTAAGCGAAAAAGAAGTTGCAGTGTGCCTGTACAAAGAGCTAGCTAAAGTTCAGTTAACTGCTTCTCAGAATTTTAGTTAGCCACTTATTGCAAAATTGTTTAATTACATTGCTTGGCTTAATTTAGTTTGCTACTTATTACATAATGCCATAGCCTGTTAATCCTATTATAGATTGCACCTATATGTGTTTGATACTTACTGTTAAGAATTACATGTTTGCCTGAACTTAAATAGCTACTTAAGCACGTAGATAGCTGGTCATATGTACTTCTAGGGTGCTGCAGAATTCACATGTAATTTACGTTTTGATTCCCTGTTTGTTTAAATGGTTTGCTGTCATCACTTGTAGCACTAGTAATGTTTGCATGTTCATAGATAGACAACTGTCAGGTTTATATGAGGGACACCGTCTTTTTAACTTATATATGTGTTGGAATCATTTTGCTTACATCAAAGAAATTTACAGATGCATGTGTTGCTGGTAAACGGTACCGGCTTGTTACTTTAATACATTGCCATGAACTTGTTAGTTTTACTAGTTCATCTGTAATTAAATACGTTGCCAAAACTAGTTAGTTTTACTAGTTTGATGTTAGTTTTTTATGGCTCTTGCAACACTTTATTTGTGATTTCTAACATTCAAGTTTGCAGGATCCAACTGAAACTCCATGGGCACAACATGTATGTTTTCAAAAACTTCCTTGTTTACCTGGTTTGCTGCTGTAACTTGTTGCTGTAATCATCTTACCAACTTCAATTTTTCAGGATCCAATTGTTTGTCCAATTGCACAGCAGGTACATTTTCAAAAATATATTTGTGTAATAGGTTTGCTGCTATAACTTGTTGCTCTAATCAAGTTACCGACTACTCAATTTTTCAGGATCCAAGAGAAACTCCAATGCCACAACAGGTTACTTTTGCAAAACTTGTTTGTTTAACTGCTTTGCTGCTGCAACTAGTTGCTCTAATCACGTTACTAGCTACTCAACTTTTCAGGATCCAAGAGAAACTCCAATGCCACAATAGGTACCTTTTGCAAAACTTGTTTGTTTAAATGCTTTGCTGCTGCAACCGGTTACAATGATGTTAATAACTACTTTTCAGCATCCAATTGAAACTCTTTAATTCCTTGTTTCTTTAATTGGTTTACTGTTATAACTCCCATTTGAGATGTTTTGCTAACTTCAACTTTTCCGAATCCAGTCAGAACTTTAATTGCAAAATAGGTTAGCCCAAGATCAAAGAGCGAGGTCCCCATGGACGCTGTATCATCCCACAGCAGTGGCACCGGCCCAGTCATGCATCATGAATTGCCAATTGCTGATGCTCTAGAGGCTAAACTATTGGTAGAAAGAGATTCTGCTTTTGCACTTAGAGATGAAGTTGACATGTTGAGGAAGGAAACAACACAATCATAAGCAGTACTCAAGACAAACATTAAATATTTGGTGGATTTCAAAACGAAGCAAGCTGAGACTGGCCGCACTGTTAAGGTCCTGAAGGAAAAAAGGAAATTAAATTCCCACTTGGTAAATCATAGGTGAAATGTTCTTTCCATCATTGAATAACCTTTGTGTTGTTTGTTCATGTAATCGATCAAACCATTTGTTTTAATGATCATGTAATAATTTTTTTTGTTTTTTGGTTTGTATTTTTTTAGCACAAGTCTGCATTAATTGATAAGACTCTGAGGTATTTCATTTTGATTGCTGTGCCAGACCTACAAATATGCCAATCGGGCTGAATGTGCATTCAGCAATAATAGTAGTATAGATGGACCTTAAGTGGCATGCATCGGAAAGGGCCAAGATGTTGTACTAGCTTCGCTAAAAAAGGATGCTCTTATAGGAAAAAAAAGTACAACAGCGGCTTATGTATGTTAGTTGATATTATTGATCCATATACTATATAAGTGTTTATATGTCTGTTAGTTTTGTACATTATTGGTTGATTGACTTGGTATTTGAATCTTGATACATCGCTTGTGTACATATCTAAATGGGAGTACAGATTATGCTGCGTGTGACACTTGAGTTGGACATAAAGTGGTTTCAAATATTCAAATTCACCTTAAACTAGATTCTAGCTTCTGAATTCGAGTATCGGCATTTGTAAATCATATTCATATATGACAGTGGAATACATCTTTGTCGTGCTTTTGCAGATATATAAAAACACATGGAATGATTTATAATGATTCGTATAGGAATACAAAATGGATTCGAATTTAGTTGCCAGGGTAAACGTGGATGCTTATTGTCCCAAAATTCAAAAGAAGTGGCAAAATGTCCACTCCCACGTCGGCTGCCCGAAGCCAAGTGTTTGGGAGATGGAAATTACTGTCTACCCCTTACACGGACAATCCACCGGCCCGATTCTACTTCTCTCAATAGGGGTAGGTTAGTAACTTAAATTAGACGTGACATGACCGCCTATGAGCCCGTTCTGACACGGTGGGCGCCAAACATGGGCGGTAAAACACATTTGATTCAAGCTCGTCCAAAAGACCTCTGTCTCTCCCTCCATTTCCCCATTCATACACGATGGGTGGCAAAACAAACTCGACTTTGCCAAAATCGATGTAGGCAAATATTTTCAATAGGGGCAGGTTTGTAACTTGACTCAGACGTGACACAACTGCCCTACCTGTCGGCCCCCTTCATACACCATGGGCACCAACCATGGGCGCCGAAACACCCTGTCCTCGCCCGAAATCGCTCTGGTCAAATCTTGGGGAGATGCGAGATTACCGTCCTATCCACAACCGACGAGACGTCCTAATTTTAAACGGGGGCTAAGTTCGTAACTTTCCCATATTTCAGACATGCGTGTCCCAAAAACATGGTTGCCCGTAGCTCTCCCTCTATTTTCCAATTCATACACCGTCCGCGCTAGAACACCATCCCCACACCAGCCTTCTCCGTCCGCCACCCCATCCATCGCCGTTGTCCTCCACCCCATCCATCGCCACCATCCTCCACCATGCCGGAGCGCCTACCAAGACCGCGCCGTCCACTGCTAGAGATGGACGTTTCTCATCCACGGCGATGGACCAAGAGCCTTGCATCACCGTCCTCTCGCTTCATCGGCGCCGTTGTCCTCTTTGTCGGGGCCGCTCACACGACCTTCTCATCAACCGCAATGGGACTTATCCCCCGATGCACCCGTCTACCGTCACAGATCTGCTTCAATGCCACCGACAGCCATCGCACCCCCGATGCCTACACAGCGCCGCAAGAGAGGTGGTACATCATATATCTCAACAAGAAAATAGATCGTAACTTGGTTACTGTACTTTCCTTTCAGCTCTTAGAATTTAGTACTTAGTTCGAAGCAACCAACGGATGCTAAATAGCATTTCTCTAGTTTGCAGCTTTAAATCTGCCATGGCACAGTCTGTGACGCCCGGACAATTAAGCTACAGTAACCCTCTACTAATGATGCCACGTCACCTCGATTTTTGTTAATAAACTCGCGTTAGTTCAAAACGATTCAAATTCAAATTTTAATTAGAGGCAAACAATAAAAGTTTTCAAGTATTAAAACTAAAATGTTCGGTGTGAGCCAAATAATGCATAGGTAATTATGGTGGAGAAACCACACTTTTATAAAATGTTTAAATACTCTAAAATGATTTAAACCCTAGCAAAAACAATTATATAAATGCCCTTGGTATTTTATAAATTGCTAAACTATTTTAATTATGGGTAAAACTTTTTATGACAGTGGGTTATTCTGGAACATTATTTTAGGGGCTATTGTCATATTTTACTAAACTAAAATTAATGTGTAACTAAAAGAAAATAGAAACAAAAAATTAAATAAAAAGAAAAGAACAAAACAGAAAACAAAAGAAAGACCCCCCCCCCCCCCGCTGGGCCTCGGCCTAGCTGGCCACTGGGCAAGCTAGGCCGGCCCAATCGGCGCCCCCATACCCCCCACTTCCCCCGTGACCCAGATCGGTCCAGCCACACCCCCACTACACCCACTCCCCCCGATCCCCCCATTCACCCTGGCGCCTCCCCCCTGATCTGGACGCGCCGCCACCCAGGGACCTCGCCGCCCGTCACCGCCCCGACGCCGTCGCCCCTACCCCGCCGGCCTCCTCGAGCCACGCCGACCGGACCGACCGTCGCCACCGACCGGGACGACCACGCCGGACGCCATCGCCGCTCCTCCCCTGCGTCGCCGCGTCCTCGGCCGACCCCGAGCCTCGCCGCCCCAGATCCCCTGCAACGGGGGTGAGCAGCGACCCCCTCCTCTCCCCTCTTCCCTCGGTCCCCGCGCTCCTGATGGTCGTGCTCGCCGCGTCGTTAACCGTCCTCACCTGCGCCGCCAGCCTCGCCTCGCCCGCGTCACGCCACGTTCGTCCGTGCCTACTGCCGTTCTGATGCCGCTGCCTGCCGCTCCACGCCACTTTCCCGCGCCCAAGGCCATCGTGGTCGTGCTTCGCCCGCGCTCGTGCCTGCACCGCCCCCTGCCGCCCGTGCTGCGCCATGCCTCCCCGGCGCTCACCTAGCTAACCTCCTTAGCCACGCTCGTCGCCCCGCGGCGCTCCTCGCCCCTGCTGCTCCTTCCCTGTGCGCCACACCGTCGTCTCTCCCCTTGCGCCCTGTCCGCCGCGCCGCCTCGCGACCACGCCGGCGCGTGTGCTCGGCGCTGCTCCCCTTTTCCGCGGCTGCTGTAGCTCACTGCGGCGGCCGCCGGAGCCCCGATGCGTCCCGCCCTGTGACTGGCCTGGGCGAGCGCCCAATCGGCCTGGCGCCCGATACCCGTACCAGCGCGCCCGTTAGGCCCTAGGGGCCACAGACAGCTGGGGCCCCTTGTGCCATTGACTGACGGGGCCCACGCCCATGTACTGTTTAGAACGAAAAGGAAAATAATTAAAATAAATAAATATTAGTTAATTAATTTAATAGTTAATTAACCCTACTTAATTAAACTAATTAAGATTAATTAACCTAAATAGCTAATTAACCTAACTAATCTATTAGCTAGGTTAATGAGGCAATGACAAACGGGACCCACACGTCTGTTGACCCAGTCAACAGACGGTTGACTGCTGACATCATGTTGATATCACACTGACATCATAATTATGTTTTCTAATTAAATTAATTCTGTTAATTCTAAAAATGAATTAAATCTTTAAAAATTAATGTAAAATAATCCGTAACTCGGATGGAAAAACTTTGTACATGAAAGTTGCTCAGAACGACAAGACGAATCCGAATACGTAGCTCGTTCGTCCGCCACACATCCCTAGCATAGCAAACATGCAACTTTCTCCCTCCGGTTCATCTGTCCGAAAACGCGAAACACCGGGGATACTTTCCCGGATGTTTCCCCCCTTCGTCGGTATCACCTACTGCCGCGTTAGGTCACCTCTAGCACCGCGTATTGCCATGTTATGCTTTGTGATGCTTTGATTGCTTTGTTATTTATTGTGTTCCCCCTCCGTTACTTTTTTCCGGTAGACCCCGAGACCGCTGTCGGTACCTCTGTGATTGACTACATCGACGACGAACCCTTCTTGCCAGAGCAACCACGCAAGCCCCCCCTTGATCACCAGATATCGCCTATTCCTTCTCTCTACTGCTTGCATTAGAGTAGTGTAGCATGTTACTGTTTTCGGTTAATCCTATTCTGATGCATAGCCTATCATTGTTGCTATAGTTGTTACCCTTACCTGCTATCCTACTGTTAGTATAGGATGCTAGTGTTCCATCAGTGGCCCTACACTCTTGTCCGTCTGCCATGCTATACTACTGGGCCGTGATCACTTCGGGAGGTGATCATGGGCATATGTTATATACTTTATACTGTTACATTACTTATGATACTATTCGGAGATGGGGGCTGAAGGGGCAGGTGGCTCCATCCCGGTAGAGGTGGGACTGGGTTCCCGAGGGCCCCCGACTGTTACTTGTGGCCGAGCGACAGGGCAGGTTGAGACCGCCTAGGAGAGAGGTGGGCTTGGCCCTGGTCGGCGTCCGCGGTTACTTCAAAATAACACGCTTAACGAGTTCTTGGTATTTGATCTGAGTCTGGCCATTTGGTCTATACGCACTAACCAACTACGCGGGAACAGTTATGGGCACTCGACGTCGTGGTATCAGCCGAAGCCTTCTTGACGTCAGCGACTGAGCGGCGCGCGCCGGATTGGACTAGAACGCCTGCTAGGCTAGGTCTGCTTCCGGCCGCGTTCGCAACGTGCAGGTGTGTAATGGGCGATGGGCCCAGACCCCTGCGCCATAGGATTTAGACCGGCGTGCTGACCTCTCTGTTGTGCCTAGGTGGGGCTGCGACGTGTTGATCTTCCGAGGTCGGGCATGACCCAGGAAAGTGTGTCCGGACAAATGGGACCGAGCGTGTTGGGTTATGTGGTGCACCCCTGCAGGGAAGTTTATCTATTCGAATAGCTGTGATCTTCGGTAACAGGACGACTTGGAGTTGTACCTTGACCTTATGACAACTAGAATCGGATACTTAATAAAACACACCCTTCCAAGTGCCAGATATAACCCGGTGATCGCCCTCTAACAGGGCGACGAGGAGGGGATCACCGGGTAGGATTATGCTATGCGATGATACTTGGTGAACTTACCATCTACTCTCTTCTACATGCTGAAAGATGGAGGTGGCCTGAAGCGTAGTCTTCGACAGGATTAGCTATCCCCCTCTTATTCTGGCATTCTGCAGTTCAGTCCACCGATATGGCCCTTTACACATATACCCATGCATATGTAGTGTAGCTCCTTGCTTGCGAGTACTTTGGATGAGTACTCACGGTTGCTTTTCTCCCTCTTTTCCCCTTTCCTTTCTACCTGATTGTCGCAACCAGATGCTGGAGCCCAGGAGCCAGACGCCACCGTCGACGACGACTCTGACTATACTGGAGGTGCCTACTACTACATGCAGCCCGCTGACAACGACCAGGAGTAGTTTAGGAGGATCCCAGGCAGGAGGCATGCGCCTCTTTCGATCTGTATCCCAGTTTGTGCTAGCCTTCTTAAGGCAAACTTGTTTAACTTATGTCTGTACTCAGATATTGTTGCTTCCGCTGACTCGTCTATGATCGAGCACTTGTATTCGAGCCCTCGAGGCCCCTAGCTTGTATTATGATGCTTGTATGACTTATTTATGGTTTTAGAGTTGTGTTGTGATATCTTCCCGTGAGTCCCTGATCTTGATCGTACACATTTGCTGCATGATTAGTGTACGATTGAATCAGGGGTGTCACAAGTTGGTATCAGAGCCAACTGCCTATAGGAATCCCCCTTTCCAACTCCTTGGCCGAAGTCGAGTCTAGTCATTGAAAAACTTTTACTAACATGGCTGTGTGGCTTATGGGCCCACGTCGCCATTGGGTGGTATTAAGATCTTTTATTCCTTGTCTATACTCTGGGATTCTAATCTCTTTTCTACTCGGGTTAAATGATTTTTAAAATCTAACTTTAGGTTCTCGAAAACACTTTCTCCCGGAGAGCCCCTTCAGTCCAGATGATCGCCGGCTGCACCAGAAGATTTCATAGTTACTCTCCGATACTCTTTTGAGACTTTGTGCCCGTTGCTTTTGCAATTCCCTACCACCGAAATATCCCTATGGATAAATACATACACTTGTCGTTCTTACTTTTATTCCCAGTTGGTCTTGTTATTACAAGAACCCTGAAATCCTCTCTATTGTTCCGAGAATATTTTGTGCCTACTGCCTTGCAGTTCTTGCCACATGAATATCCCTACGGATAATTTCTCGCACTCACCGAGTATCCACTCATCCCTAGTTGATTCATGTATGTCACCAATCTTCGAAATACCATTCAATCTTCCGAAAATCCTCAGGAGCCTATTGCTCTTGAAATTCTTACTTGCTTGCATTATGGTTAACCCCATAAGTCTAGTAATCTTATTGGCATCCTTTGTCATTATCATTTTGAGTCCGTTGATTCAATAAGTTGCGAATGTTCACCATCATCAGTCGAATCCTAGGATTATCCTTCCGGCTCAGACATCATTTGGATATGAGCTGGTTCTTGACCAATCAATGCCTTGATCGGTTGTGCTTCTAAGTCTATTGAACTTATTCATTTTCGATCAGAACGATTGCTTCTGATCCCTTGATCTGGAAATCTTAATTCCTTTGCCTTTGAGCTTTGATGTAGTCAGTTGTTTCTATAATTAAATACCTTTGCATTGTTTCTTCCATTGGTGGTGTGCAAATGCTCACATCAACTCCGTTATGGACCATCAGATCCTTTGTTGAATTTTCATCCGACAGTGTCCTTGTACACAAAAACCTCGAGAAGTTCTTTCCCTGATACATATTGCCATTGCTAAATCCTATTCTTTGATATGGCCAACGATGCTCTGCTTTCGAGCTTGAGTTATTTACTTCTGAACTTTGTAGTATATGTTTCTAAGATGCCCCGATGGGTTGAGCCTATACCTTCCCTAAAACCGTATGCACCTGAAAGTTTACACAAGTCATACCATTCTGGTGTTTTACCAGATAATTTTCTGCTCTACAACTTCTTCGAAGACGAGAAGTAAATGATAGGTTAGGCATTGAAGAAGTGGGAGTCGACCTTGAACTTTGTGTTCATGCCCATGGACCCGATGTGGAACTTATCATGAAAGCTTCTTGTAATAATAATTTTTCCCTTGTTTTAAAATCATCTTGTATTTTGTTTTGGTCCTTTGCAATCGTGGTTTTGACCATGATTGTTCTTCTTTGATCCCATTTCGCGGACAAGTTTAAGCACTTGTCTTCTACGGAACAATACCCCAGTCCAACCTGTACTTTGATCTGTCGTCGAGTATTACCCCCTAGTATCTCGAGATTATCAGGAGCAACATAACTTCTTATGAGTTCTTCATCAACTAATATTCTTGCCGATTCCATTTTTCCAACGGGTTCTGAGTTGTTAGAACCCCTCAAGGAAACCGACAACTGAATCGAGTCCGCACTGCGATTCAACAACTCTTGTTAACCTTCATTACTTACGAGTTTGAACTCGATCACGTCATTCCTAGCCTACTCGGCTACATCATTATCGTGCTGATTTTAACTGTGCTACCTGGTCCTTAATCACGGAGCACAACCTTCGACGGTGAGCTAATCTTACGTCGATCTTCCTCGTCATATCATTCCTCCTTGAACAGCAAACTTGATTTCGAGTTTGTGTCGTACCCAGGGTTCCAATAACCTTTTGCTTCATCATTCCTTTGACTTGATGTCATCGCCGATCAATTACATCTTCATGGAATCTCTCGACAAATGTGTCGTGATCATCATGAGCATTCTAAGTCCTTCCAGAATATCAATTGAATTCATGATGAGAAAGACCATCCTTTCCCTCGATGATTTGTGTTATCATCGGCCACTTTACTGCCTTCCCTCCAACACAAACTTGTTCGTGTTTCGTGTTATACCTTAGGATCCTTGCTATCCAGCATTTGTTCTTTACCTTGGAGTATTACCATATTTTATGTCAAGAATGTCGTGAGAATTTCACCACCTCTTAAGAATTCTTGATATAGTAATACTTCTCGCCATCTCCGTTCATATTTTGGTCCCCGTGTTGTTTCTAACCGGGATACCAGCCATTTAACTATGATGTGTGAAGTCAAAACATCTAGCAACCCTATGGCTTGTAAGTTAATGAACGTTAGTTACATTATTTGTGTATTGGATATCGTATCACCCTTCTAACATTGATCTTGCTACCAAAGCCCATATTTCGGGTGCACCTTTCAATCAATGTTTGATTGTGTATGTTTTCCTCGAGCATACATCATTATATCATTTGATCTAACGAATGTTATCTCCTTGTTCACATAATTGTGGAAATCCATCTTTTGGAAATCTCGATGAATTGTCCTTAGCCCATCAGCCACCTCCTTGTCCTCTCCTTGGGTTAATGATGAACTCTTGTTAACAGAAATCACTTCATAGTTCATTTCCTGAGAATCTTACAGTGTCATCCCGTCAATTTGTCTGGCACCTTTTCTTCTCAGGCATCCTGAGTCTGAGGTTTCCTAACACCGATCAGATCTGAATCTCGGTCAGCTATGATGGTTGGAGCATATTTTCAAGAGTTATAACATTGGTCTTTATATGACCCGGTAAGGTGATGTCATGCCTAGCACACTTGATCGGAGGACCTATTGTTATAGTTCTTCCTTTCAGCAAGGTTATCCATTCTTCCATGAGGAAATTGTAAAACTTATTCTACAAGTTGTTCCTGATGGATCCTTTGTATCCAAAGTCTGACCTTTGCTTGAAGACCATGCCAATGCTATCTTGAAGCATGTCTGTGGTACTCCGATTTTTTTTTTACAAGAACATTTGAAGCCCAATGCTAAATGATTCTTGCTCAATTATCCAAACACCGTTGTATGGGTAATGTCATGAAATTTCTCTCCCCTACCTAAAGAGTTTTCTACATTATATCCTGTCATGGATATCATGCTCAGCTTGTCCTTGGGAAGGATATACCCTTGAAATATGTGTTTAAACACATTTTCCTTTCCATTGTTCTGTTTAGTCTGATGATCACCCTTTTCCTTTCCATTATTTTATTTAATCTTTCTTGTGATCTATATGATCTAACCAGTAATAATTCACTACTTATGTAAACACCTCGGTGTACTACTCTGTCAATAGGACCCTGTTACTATTGTTGATGACATTCCGGTAGCCACCGATGGACGAGAACCTTGCCTATTGGTCCGCCTCGTTCAACGAGCAGGAAAATGGTTCTCTTCGTCCCTCGCCCTTGGTACCGACGTTGTTGCCGACATAACTGACAGGCTATCCTCTGACATTTCTTGCTTACATGATCGTGCAAGACGTCACCGCTCCTATTTAAAAAAACCACATGGTGGGCCCATAACCCATAGTTCCACAGGATCGAAACCTGACTCTCCTGTACACCCTGTTGTCAAAGTTATTCATCGCGCTTGACTTTGTATGTAATTCACGGCCACCTGCCTAGTGATCTATTCTGGTATCAGATGCAATGCTTATTCACATTGCTCTAAACCCCTTCAACACTTCGTTTCAGGCAACGAACGATTGCCTATGCGCTTGAAAACTTCTATTTTGCATCTTCTTAATTTGCACTCGATATTTTCTTAAGTTTCAATTTGAGAGTTACTTTCCACCACCTTCCCCGATGTTATTGACCAGATAGTCAACCTTGCAGAGGTCCGTTCTCCCGGAATACCCATCCTTATTATTCCTGTAAGTACGATGGAGTTCCCGAAGAAAGGATGCCAGCTTCATCATGATGACCTGAAGCAGGAAAAATGAAGACATCAACGTAATGGATCAACTGCTTCGAGAAGAGCAACCAAGATCGAGAACGCTCGTTAGAATTTCGTAACCAAATCCCTTTCTCGTCACTTCCCCTCTTAAATCTCGGGACGAGATTTCTTGTAGTGGAGGAGAATTGTGACGCCTGGATAATTAAGCTACAGTAACCCTCTACTAATGATGCCACGTCACCTCGATTTTTGTTAATAAACTCGCGTTAGTTCAAAACGATTCAAATTCAAATTTTAATTAGAGGCAAACAATAAAAGTTTTCAAGTATTAAAACTAAAATGTTCGGTGTGAGCCAAATAATGCATAGGTAATTATGGTGGAGAAACCACACTTTTATAAAATGTTTAAATACTCTAAAATGATTTAAACCCTAGCAAAAACAATTATATAAATGCCCTTGGTATTTTATAAATTGCTAAACTATTTTAATTATGGGTAAAACTTTTTATGACAGTGGGTTATTCCGGAACATTATTTTAGGGGCTATTGTCATATTTTACTAAACTAAAATTAATGTGTAACTAAAAGAAAATAGAAATAAAAAATTAAATAAAAAGAGAATAACAAAATAGAAAACAAAAGAAAGACCCCCCCCGCTGGGCCTCGGCCCAGCTGGCCACTGGGCAAGCTAGGCCGGCCCAATCGGCGCCCCCATACCCCCCCCCCACTTCCCCCGTGACCTAGATCGGTCCAGCCACACCCCCCACTACACCCACTCCCCCCGACCCCCCTCTCACCCTGGAGCCTCCCCCCTCCCCTGATCTGGACGCGCCGCCACCCAGGGACCTCGCCGCCCGTCACCGCCCGACGCCGTCGCCCCTACCCCGCCGGCCTCCTCGAGCCACGCCGACCGGACCGACCGTCGCCACTGACCAGGACGACCACGCCGAACACCATCGCCGCTCCTCCCCTGCGTCGCCGCATCCTCGGCCGACCCCGAGCCTCGCCGCCCCAGATCCCCTGCAACGGGGGTGAGCAGCAACCCCCTCCTCTCCTCTCTTCCCTCGGTCCTCGCGCTCCTGATGGTCGTGCTCGCCGCGTCGTTAACCGTCCTCACCTGCGCCGCCAGCCTCGCCTCGCCCGCGTCGCGCCTACTGCCGTTCTGATGCCGCTGCCTGCCGCTCCATGCCACTTTCCCGCGCCCAAGGCCGTCGTGGTCGTGCTTCGCCCGCGCCCGTGCCTGCACCGCCCCCTGCCGCCCGTGCTGCGCCATGCCTCCCCGGTGCTCACCTAGCTAACCTCCTTAGCCACGCTCGTCGCCCTGCAGCGCTCCTCGCCCCTGCTGCTCCTTCCCCGTGCGCCACGCCGTCGCCTCTTCCCCCTGCGCCCTGTCCGCCGCGCCGCCCCGCGACCACGCCGGCGCGTGTGCTCGGCGCTGCTCCCCTTTTCCGCGGCTGCTGCAGCTCATTGCGGTGGCCGCCGGAGCCCCGATGCGTCCCGCCCTGTGACTGGCCTGGGCGAGCGCCCAATCGGGCTGGCGCCCGATACCCGTACCCGCGCGCCCGTTAGGCCCTAGGGGCCACAGACAGCTGGGCCCCCTTGTGCCATTGACTGACGGGGCCCATGCCCATGTACTGTTTAGAACGAAAAGGAAACAATTAAAATAAATAAATATTAGTTAATTAATTAATTAATCAATTTAATAGTTAATTAACCCTGCTTAATTAAACTAATTAAGATTAATTAACCTAAATAGCTAATTAACCTAACTAATCTGTTAGCAAGGTTAATGAGGCAATGACAAACGGGACCCACACGTGTGTTGACCCAGTCAACAGACGGTTGACTGCTGACATCATGCTGATATCACACTGACATCATAATTACGTTTTCTAATTAAATTAATTCTGTTAATTCTAAAAATGAATTAAATCTTTAAAAATTAATGTAAAATAATTCGTAACTCGGATGGAAAAACTTTGTACATGAAAAAGTTGCTCAGAACGACGAGACGAATCCGGATATGTAGCTCGTTCGTCCGCCACACATCCCTAGCATAGCAAACACACAACTTTCCCCCTCCGGTTCATCTGTCCGAAAACGCGAAACACCGGGGATACTTTCTCGGATGTTTCCCCCCTTCGTCGGTATCACCTACTGCCGCGTTAGGTCACCTCTAGCACCGCGTATTGCCATGTTATGCTTTGTGATGCTTTGATTGCTCTGTTATTTATTGTGTTCCCCCTCCGTTACTTCTTTCCGGTAGACCCCGAGACCGCTGTCGGTACCTCTGTGATCGACTACATCGACGACGAACCCTTCTTGCCAGAGCAACCAGGCAAGCCCCCCTTGATCACCAGATATCGCCTATTCCTTCTCTCTACTGCTTGCATTAGAGTAGTGTAGCATGTTACTGTTTTCGGTTAATCCTATTCTGATGCATAGCCTGTCATTGTTGCCACAGTTGTTACCCTTACCTGCTATCCTACTGCTTAGTATAGGATGCTAGTGTTCCATCAGTGGCCCTACACTCTTGTCCGTCTGCCATGCTATACTACTGGGCCATGATCACTTCGGGAGGTGATCATGGGCATATGTTATATACTTTATACTGTTACATTACTTATGATACTGTTCGGAGATGGGGTTGAAGGGGCAGGTGGCTCCATCCCGGTAGAGGTGGGCCTGGTTCCCGACGGCCCCTGACTCTTACTTGTGGCGGAGCGACAGGGCAGCTTGAGACCGCCTAGGAGAGAGGTGGGCCTGGCCCTGGTCGGCGTCCGCGGTTACTTCAAAATAACACGCTTTAACGAGTTCTTGGTATTTGATCTGAGTCTGGCCATTTAGTCTATACGCACTAACCAACTACGCGGGAACAATTATGGGCTCTCGACGTCGTGGTATCAGCCGAAGCCTTCTTGACGTCAGCGACTGAGCGGCGCGCGCCGGATTGGACTGGAACGCCTGCTAGGCTAGGTCTGCTTCCGGCCGCGTTCGCAACGTGCAGGTGTGCAATGGGCGATGGGCCCAGACCCCTGCGCCATAGGATTTAGACCGGCGTGCTGACCTCTCTGTTGTGCCTAAGTGGGGCTGCGACGTGTTGATCTTCCAAATGGGATCGAGCGTGTTGGGTTATGTGGTGCACCCCTGCAGGGATGTTTATCTATTCGAATAGCCGTGATCTTCGGTAACAGGACGACTTGGAGTTGTACGTTGACCTTATGACAACTAGAACCAGATACTTAATAAAACACACCCTTCCAAGTGCCAGATATAACCCGGTGATCGCCCTCTAACAGGGCGACGAGGAGGGGATCGCGGGTAGGATTATGCTATGCGATGATACTTGGTGAACTTATCATCTACTCTCTTCTACATGCTGAAAGATGGAGGTGGCCTGAAGCGTAGTCTTCGACATGATTAGCTATCCCCCTCTGATTCTGGCATTCTGCAGTTTAGTCCACCGATATGGCCCTTTACACATATACCCATGCATATGTAGTGTAGCTCCTTGCTTGCGAGTACTTTAGATGAGTACTCACGGTTGCTTTTCTCCCTCTTTCCCCCATTTCCTTTCTACCTGATTGTCGCAACCAGATGCTGGAGCCCAGGAGCCAGACGCCACCGTCGACGACGACTCTTACTACACTGGAGGTGCCTACTACTACGTGCAGCCCGCTGACGACGACCAGGAGTAGTTTAGGAGGATCCCAGGCAGGAGGCCTGCGCCTCTTTCGATCTGTATCCCAGTTTGTGCTAGCCTTCTTAAGGCAAACTTGTTTAACTTATGTCTGTACTCAGATATTGTTGCTTCCGCTGACTCGTCTATGATCGAGCACTTGTATTCGAGCCCTCGAGGCCCCTGGCTTGTATTATGATGCTTGTATGACTTATTTATGTTTTTAGAGTTGTGTTGTGATATCTTCCCGTGAGTCCCTGATCTTGATCGTACATATTTGCGTGCATGATTAGTGTACGATTGAATCGGGGGCGTCACACAGTCATAATAGGGTTTAATTGACCATGCTTAGGGTTTAATTGATCATGTTGGTTCCGTGGTGGTTTATTTAATAAAAATCGGAGGAAAACGCTCTTTTGCTCAAAAAAATGCTTAGGGTTTCCCCCTTTTATGATCACTATACGATCAGCATACGTGCTTCGTGTCATAATAGCACTGCTCCACCCATCAAGCTAAACAAGCTTAGTTGTTCAAATACGAATATTATATTATTAAAATAGAGTCATTTAATTGGTCAGCTAAATCCATCCATATACCTATACTAATTCTAGACTCCCTAGAAATTACCACGTTAATTAGAAATTACCAGCCGTTATCCGGTGGGACCGAATTATTACGGTCCAGATTAAATCTTATCACGGTTGTAGGAGTGTCATATGGGCCTTCGTTTTTAGCCTAGGGAGAAGGTTGGATGGCTTGTTGGTCCAGATTAAATAGAGTCGTTTTAATCTCATGCATCTCCTGCGTGGGGTTAGCCCATTCTATGGCCCAACAAGCCATCCAACCTTCTCCATCTCCGCCTCCTCCCAGAAGCGCCGTCAGTCGCCACGCCCTCGCTCCCCCCGAAGCGCCGCCACGCCCACCTCGATCTCCGCTGCCACCTCCCACCCCTACCACCGCGGTAGTCCTACGCCCCCTGTACCCCGACCGCCGGCGCTCCTCCCATCCCGATCTTCGCCGATGGTCCTGCGTCCTCACCACCTGACCTCCGGAGAAGCTCCTCCGACCCACCTCCCTCCCCGACCTCCGCTGCGCTCCCGCGCTCTTCGCCATGGTCATGCCCCCATCCATGCCGGTAGTGCATGCTGGATTAGGAGGTTGTACACGTACGTCTATATTTATGTTCAAGTCGAGCTTCGTGAATCATGTATGATCAAGAACCTATTGCCATCAATTCAATCTCACATGCATGTGCTAGATGCGGGAAGAAATACTTCTCTTTTAATTTGTATATGGATGTGCGTATTTAATTTGTATATGGCTGTGCATACGTATGTATGTACTGGCACATCTTGCCGGAACCTGATTGGGAAGTCAGATTCGCTAAATCTACGCGCCCGCGTCTTCGTGCCATGTTAGTCGCAACTCACGGCCTGTATCAACAACACCAATTATATTTCTTCTCTTTTTATTATAACTAATGTCATCAAATCTGATAGTCGTCTACAGAGGTTTTCCCTGTGGATACTGGGATGCATGGCACCATATTGCAGATACTTGGAGTATATATCTAGCATATCAAGCCACCAAAGACAAGTAATACTTCGTTGAAACAATAACAACAATATCTTCGTTTTATCCAGATGACATCGTCCATGTCTACTGATGTGGTTGGCACTCACCACAGGTACTCTCTCCCCCATAGATGTACTATTTTATCTCTCTAGCTGTTTATTAAAAAAATTGGTCATGTATAGCATTCATGCCTTCTGGGGTATATAGAAGTCGAAGTGCCTATGCGGGCTGCAAAAATAGAGGGCGTCCCAACTCGGATTTTGTGTCCTGCTCGATCACGTCAGTAATGGGCGTCGGACATGGACTACACATGGAACACTCTCTTTGCCACATAAACGATGGCCTCAAGCCCCTATGTGGCAGTATCTTTTCTCGCCGTTCTACCATTTTCTCTAGAACAACGATCTACAAGTTTGACGGAACACCGACCGCTAGTGCTCCACCTGAGGTACACCATTGTACAATCCACATGCCAAACCATGAGTAAAGTAGCAAGCTATTATGTTTCAAAATTTATTTGGAAGAGCATTGTGTTTTGGGTTTTATACTTAACCATGATCTTTTACTGTGTGCCCGCAACCATAGCTTCTATGGTAATTAACTTGCCATATACAGATAGTCTGCAGAGTTTACAAACAAGATGAAACCAATAATGATGAGTGACGATTATGGTATGATTGCCGGATTAATAATTCAGAGCAAGAAAGCTATTTTACTGGAAAAGCTGCGCTCCTGCGCTCTTCACCATGGTCACACCCCCATCCATGCCGCTCTTTTCCCTGAACACCCATGAGAGCGCCGCCACACTACGATAGGAGCAAGTCGAGGTGCCTATGCAGGCTGCAAAAATGGAGGGCATCACCGACTCGGATGTTGTGTCCTGCTCAAGCACGTCATTAATGGGTGTTGGACATGGACTCCACATGGAATGCTCTCGTTGCCACATCAAAGATGGCCTCAAGCCCCTATACGGAAGTGTCCAGTCTTGCCGTTCTACCATTTTCTCTAGAACAACGATGTACAACTTCGACGGAACACGGATCGTCAATGCTCCACCTGAGGTACGCCATTGTACAATCCACATGCCAAACCATGAGTAAAGTAGCAACCTATTCTGTTTCAAAATTTATTTGGAAGAGCATGTGCTTTGCGCTTTATACTTCACCATGATCTTTTACTTTGTGCCTGCAACCACACCTTATGTTGTCATTACCTAGCCATATACGTATAGTTTGCAGAGTTTACAGACAAGACTGGAACCTATACTGATGAGTGATGATTATGGTATGATTGCCGGATTAATAATTCAAAGCAAGAAATCTATTTTACTGGAAACGTTAAATCCAATCTATACCTCTATACCCCTATTAATAAAGCAAGGTGCGTTTCGCCAATTTTTTCATCCGTTCACCGTCGAAAAGATTTTTTTTTCTATCTGAGGTGGTACTAAATTCTTATGCTTTTGTCTGCCAGAAAAATAATTTTCGTACGTAGGCCGCGTGCTGTGGCCCAGCGAAGCCAGCCCACTTATTTTTTTTGCGCACGCAGCTTTAGAAAAATCTACTTTCCGCAATAGGCGACAAATAGTTGTAGTTTCTTTGTTCTGTGTTTTAGTTTTATTTATTCTCCTTTCCCTATCTATTTTTCTCTTCCAAGTTTATTTTTCTTTTAGAATTTAATTCGTAAATTTAAAATTCTCTAAAAATGTTCAGAATTAAAAACAAAAATTTCAGAATCTTCAGAATTCCAAAATTTTCTTGCTATTTTGAAAACTCTTCGGAACTTGCAAAAAGTTCTTTTTAAATTGTTTTTCAAAATTGTTCAAGATTTCTAAAAGGAAAATGCCATTTCAAAAAATGCTCCAAATTCGAAAAATATTCTTGTTTTAGTGAAATTTTCACAATTAAATATAATGTCCGTGTATTAAGATACACATTTTATAAAAACCTTATGAATTTTCAACACATGCTCCGGTTTTAAAAAAATGTTCACAAATTCAAATAATGTTCACGTTTTTATAAAAAATTGGTGTTTTCAGAAAATGTTTGTGAATTTTAAAAGATGTTCGCTTTCATATTTTATTTGCTTTTGTTCAAAACTGTACATAATTTTTTTAAACTGTTCAGGATTTAAACAATTGTTCATGTTTCTTAGAAATATTCAGAAACTTCATACCTTAAAATCCCCTCGATTGAATGAATTGAAAGGTAAAGTAGATTAAATAACTCATGAGCCTTCTCTCGCGTACAATGACGTAACAAGACTCTTAAATGCGCTTGATCAATGAATGGAAAAATAGCGGGTTGATTCCTTCACACGTGGCGAAGCCGAGAAGCGAAATGTTCCTTTTCATGTGCACATAGGGTTTTGCTTGCACATATAATTCTCACTGACTTTAAATGTAAACTATTTTAGCTCTCGTTGCAACGCACGGGCATATGTGCCAGTATTAACAATAGTACGAATGTACTTCACCTCCAAATTGTTCTTATCATTCTGTCATTCCAAGGTTAAATAAACCACAAAATCACACTGCTGGTCACACTACTAACAGCAGGTCAAATCTTGGTGACTACAACAGTTAGGCATGTAGTATGCAAGTTTAGAGATGGATATACCAAGTTTACTATGAACTAAAGCATGACAAGTTTGACAAACAACACACATTTGTATTAATTCGGCGGTTCATTAGATATGATATGCAAGAGTTGGCTGTGATGTATATGTTATGGATCAGCGCACAGGTAGTTAATCTGTCATTTTTTCCATTTAGTAAATTCAAGCCCTTAATATGATGCTCTGAATGTCATACAGAGTTAATTTCAGATTGATAGTACATCTCACGGTGATTTTTAGAACTGAAGTTGATAATAATCACTGTGTACAGAGCATTTTAATGTGCTGTTCAATAAATTACAGAAATTAGAAGTATGCCTATTTTTGTAACATATTGTAGTAAGGTAGTGCCACTTCCAAGAATCAAATGTATTTTATGTCCAGACAAGTTTTTCCTTAAATGTATACTACAAAGGGATCAGTACTGACTAATTGGCAATTTACTATGTTTCAGAATAAACTTCTCACGAGAAATTACTTCTGGTGTTGCAATGTAGCTAGATTGGAGAGAAACATGATAGCATCTTAATAATCTAGTAAGGTATTCACGAGCTCCATTGCATAATTTATAGAGAAATCATAGAGATTTTTCTTTAATTCATCAATTTTTTTCCGCTTCCAGTATGTAATTTGTACAAAAATCATGGAGTGCTTATGCATGCTTGCCTTTTGTTGACAACATAATTTTGTAAGTAAAATAAATGACTTGTATTTTCTACTCATAATGGTGCATCCAGTGGATAAAGGTGTGTAAGATAAAGTTGTACTTCAGACTATTATTTTCGTTTGTGGAGAACAGACAAAATGCGGAAAGCCCATGGCAACCACCAATTTTGTTACCTGCTCTGAGCAATGTAGGAGTTTTGTATAAACTTCATCCTATAGTAGAATACTTATCTATACACGTGTTTCTGGTAAAAACCAACACATTTTACACCTAATTTTTACTTTTCTCACTGCAAGTCTGATACAACACGGAACACTAATTAATCATATTCTCTTCATACTACGTGCATTCAGTCTATATGTATTTCGTACATATCTAATGCAGTAGAAGAACTCTTTAGAATCATTGGACTCGATGTCCTCCATGGCAATGTAATTTACGTTAACATGATGTTTGTACCAGAAAGGATCATGCACGCTTTCTTCTATCTATTATAGCTTGCCGTTGCCACTGATGTAAAATGAAATCTTCATGGCATGCGCCTCTAGCTTCCCATTGATGCATCCATTTTGAGAAAAGCTAGGAAAGAAGAGCGTTGATATACGTACCTTTTTTTAAGCAAGTACCGTTGATATACATATGACAGATATTTCGTGCACTGCTACTTTAGTAGCTAGCCTTCACTAAAAGGACCAAAATCTATGTTTTTTAAAACTAAGCTAATCTTTACTAATCAGTTCTTTTGTTCTACTTTAGAGATCGTAAACCAGTTTTTTATCGGGGCCAGTTTTCGGCTGGAAGGAAGAAACTCCACTCGCTGGGAGGACTTGGTGGTAATTTACAAGGTCGTGCAGCATTTTTCATGTAATTGGTAGCGATCTAAGTCACATGTTATTAGAGTGGATGTTACTACAACATTTCCGTATAAACGAATGCCACTGATCTTTGCATATATATTGAACTCCCTTTGTAAATAAATATAAGAAGTTTTAATATGTTTCTACTACTATATGTTTTTCTCGAAATTATGACAAGAGATCGATTAGCTTCTCCGAAATATATATTGTTGATGTGATCAAACATGTGTTACATGCCATCTAATGCAACATCGCTTTGTTTGACTGTTCACATTTATAACTAGCAAGAGATAACTATACATGTAATTTTTGGAAGTAGAACTATATACATGTTAATTCTCCAATGGTGTATCAACCAAAAAACAATACCACAGAATCTAAGAAAGCAAAAAGAATACCATACAACTTCTATTAAGAGGATAGCTAACTACTCATGCTGAACGACAAACAAAAAAAGTTGTACTATATAACTGATTGCTAAGAAATAAAAGAAGTCCCAAGGTAATGCTGGTTTGAAATCATATGAATATGTAATATGCCTAATTAGGAGTTTCTAAATCAATGTGGATAATCATGATAAACTGCTACATGTTTTTAATCAGTATTTTATTTGCATGTCATTTGTTTAAAGTCTAATATTTCAGTTTTAGTATTAGATTGTGGGGTCCAATTTTTCCTCAATTTCAATCAACGTCAAACCGATAAGTTGGCAAGTTGGTCTTCATTTTGAATATTATAGTATAGCTCTTATTTCTTTCCGGTTGTACATAGTACAATATGTACTTCAAAGCTCACTAAGGTTATTCAAACATCCGGGTGTCCATCAATTCATTTTCTTTTATGTCTTATTACTGGACCACCAAATTATAACATATAATGCAAGCCATAAGGAACCTATTCAGAGAATATAATATTTCGTCCTATGGAAAGTTTGAAGCAGTTGAGAACTTAATATGCCTGGATAATAATAATTTGGATATTTTGTCTATATTATTGTGGAAAGAATTTGCAAAATGAACATACTGAAAATGTCACTATTATGTATTTTTTTAGTGCTAGCCCGTTCAGACGTCTAGATACTGGAATTTGGTGTAGCGACATCACAAGCTCAAGTTTGTACAATGACCGTTTTCATTTAATCAGTTGGTCTAACATCTCCATCGAAGTTTGTAATAAAAGAAAATGAAGATATCTCATTCTAAACTATGAGTAGTATGAATTGCACGTCAAGAAAACTGAAGTAAATTAGTAGCATAGCGTAAACCAACCATAATTTCAGCAAGGATATATTATATGATATAAGTTAACTAAAATGCTAATGCATATACCTATACATCATTAGCCTTTAACAGCTAGGCTTTAATGATTTACAAAAACGCTGCACCAAATCTATATGTAGCACTATGAATCTAGAGTAAGATATTTATTTTCCAATTTTTGCTTATAGTAAATATGATATACACTCATGTTATATACATAATAGCCATTTTGTACAGTTAACCAAATGTTGTAGCATATTGGCAAAACTTGTGAATATATATTTTTCACAATATGGCACATGAATATAGAATTTCAATTTCTTTACATGTGAACATACGAAATTCATAAATGAAAATATGGAATTGGGGCATGTAAAAATGAAATAAATGTTTGAATTCAAACAAAGTAGAAAATCCAATTAAAATAGACACTAGCCCGTGCGGATGCACGGGTCGACGACTAGTTTCCTAATTTAGTTTCAAAAATGCATGTACGCCGCTCGGGTATGTATCTCTACAGTGTGCCCACGGTGGGCCGCGGCCCACCCTGGGATTTTGGGTCGGCCCAGGCCCCAATTCCCCTATGTTCTGCTGCGCTTCTGATCTCTACTCGCCCCAGCCGCCTGCCTCGCCAGCGACTTGCCGTCCTCGGACGGCATGACTCTAGAAGGAGACACCGGACTAATAGGAGGTCAGGAGCCGCTCGCCCAACAGCGTAACCGCTGCCTGGGCGCGCTGCCGTGCCTACCTTCCCAGTCCGTTCAGGGCTTAGGCGTGCAACAGCCACTAAGCCAACCTGATTTATCCTGAGATACGTCCTCAACACTCAGCAGCCACTCCTCATCAACCATTTTATAATTGATTCATTACTCATTAGGCAGGACTGTCATTAGGGCTTGTTATGTACCGAGAGCTACCTACACTTAATGGATCAGATGTATTTCAGTAATCTTTAGTACCTGTAAAGTTCACAAGGTTTCAAAATTCCGGCACTAGGAACAGACACTAGTCATTTTGGATTGTTGGTCATAGTGACATTGACCCAGATTACTACTGCAGTGCGGGTTTGTTGATAATTTTACTTGTCTTTCTTACTCATTCGATATGATATCCAATTATTCACATTGATTAGTTGCAAACAATAAGTGCTAGACCAACTTCTTGATTCAGATTTTGGACAGTCTCTTACTGCAGTTACAATTCTGCATACTTTTCCTAGCAAGCTCACAAGTAATGATTGATTTTGTTGTCAATATTCTTTTAGGGTGGACCACCCTATTTCAAAAAACTGGAACCGCAGACATGAGTGAATAGTATTTCTCTCTGTGATCTCTTCCATCATGTGTGGGCAACGAACACTGCATTGTATAGAAAGAAAGTGTCATTTCCACCTTTTACATGGACTACGATCTTTTACATGGAATACAATCTACCTACTTGCTTTGTGTCGCACTACCAGTGTCGGCGTTCGGGATACAGGGGTACCCAGACTTGCCTGCCTGCGGCCCACTGCGTGGCTCCATCAACGGCCTGGTACGGCCCCGCTTTAGCATCAACAACACAAGACCCTCGCGAGGCGGACGACGCCAAGACCTCCAAGGGGATCGGCCTCCTCAGGCTGGCTCTCGAGGGGCGGAGACTTCTATGCAAGACGCACCTCACGAGGCTCAGCTGACGTGAGCCATGACGACCAAGGCCAGGCAGGCGCCAGCGGGTGCAGAGTACCAGTTTCCTCTTTGGTGCAAAGGAGGCAAGCAGCAGGCGCGGAGTCCCTAGGAATCAGCCAAAGGTTTCCATTATGGTGCAACAAGACCAAGACCGCCAGGACGGCAGGACGAAGGTCATCACCGAGCCCACCGCAGCGTCACGACTAGAGGCTTTTCACAGGTGAAGACCATTTTAGTCAGGATAGGATGTACTTCCTGTCCCCCTTCAAATCCGGTCGTTGTGGGATCCCTTCCCGCCAACATTTGGGAAGAGGACCAACACCACTATAAATAGGACTTAGCCACCACCATAGAGGGGGATTGGAACTATTCTCTCCGGCCACCTCACCAGCTCTCCCGAGCTCAAGAACACCTCACCTCCCGAGGCTTGTTCATCCACTGTACAAGTTCATCCTCAGCCCCTCGAGGCAATCCACCAAAACGCTGGAGTAGGGTGTTACACCGCAAGGTGGCCCGAACCAGGATAAACTGATGTGTCTCTCTGTCCCTTTGAGCTCGACGCGCTAGGTTTAGAGGATCGCGGGTAGGGGGTTGGGTAGGTTGAGATCTCCGCACGCACCCCAGAGTTCAAACCTATCAAGGGTTTGCGGAACCCGAAATCCGACATTTGGCGGCCTGGTAGGGATGCGGTGGATCTTCTCTTCCATCGACCGGTCCGCCGCTACTCCACCAACACCATGGCCGGTGCCCCGAGAACCCACGTCGAGCACTGGGTTGTCCGGGATTCTTCGACAACACCTACCGACGAGGAGGACCTCCACTCCGTGTTGCTCGCGGCCCGCGTTACGCCTGGGGCCGCCGGCCGCAGAAGGCGCGTGCCGTAGCCCCCTCCACTAGCGCCGCGCCGCAGCTGCGCCGCTGCGCGGTCTTCAAAGTACGCCGCGGCAACAGCACCACACACTCGCCGGGAGCAGGCGAACATGCGAGCCGCTGTCATCGTGCCTCGAGAACTGCTAAGGTGCAGGCTAGTGGAAAGCGGCCGTGATGCCCTGTTGGAGCGAGTTGCCGTGCTGCTGGATGCAGCATGCAAGGGTGCAACACCATTCTGCACCCTGCCCATGTCGCAAGCCGTGGCGGGGGCGCGCGCTCACCCTCGCCACACCCGCGCGCCCTCTCCCAAGGCTCCTGAAGAGCCTCTCGGCGTTGTCCTACCTCATGGTGCGGTCTGCGCTGCTTCGACCATGCCATCTCGGGGCGGAGCGCCTCCGAGCAACCTCCCCTGGGGGCGCGCTGGGACACCGGCCCTCGGCCACCAGGACCCGATGACAACCAAAGAGGGTGGAAGCGTGAGGCAACCGGGCAGCGACTCAGGAGAGGCCAGCCTGGAAGCCTACGTGCCCGTCGCAGTGGACCCAAGGTACGTGCCGGGAGAAAGCCCGAGCCGATCCCCCATACCAGGCTGGGCGCTGGAGGTGCACGAAGCCGAGGCTCTTTGCAAGCCACTGCAGGGCTCCACCAACATCTTCGACAGCAACAACCACTGGGTATAGCTAACGCCTCAGGAGCACGCTTGTGCTAACCATGGATCGCAAGTGAACCAGGGCGCAACCACCGCCAGGGCTCCCAGGGCGGCGGCCTAGCCGCAGGAACACGAAGGGCCTTGGGAGCGGCATGGGGGGAGCCCGGGGCCAGGGCCTCCCGCGCACTGCATGGAGCAAGACGCTGCTCGAAGTTAGGTCCCCCGCCGGGGAAGGCGTCTGCGAGCCCTTCCCCCCGGCGGAGGGCCTACGGTCGCCGAGGTGCCGCCAGCGTCCCCCTTGCCTCTTGGTCTCGTCCTGGTTTCCGGACTCCCCAACGGTGGTCGGAGGCAGCGCAGGGCGGGGCCCTCGTCGGGTGACATGAAGCAAGGCTCCGGCCTTTGAAGGTCTCCGCTCGTGACACTCTCATGTAATAATGAGTGGGGCTGTACACGCCCCGGAGTCTCCTGAGCGCCGCCTTGGGGACTCACGGGGGCTCCCACCCATGTCCAAGTGGAAGCACCATGCTCCGCGCTAGCCGTCGACACTGTCCCCCAATGACTATGCCCATGCCCAGTGGAAGCACTTAGCTCCGCGCTGGTGAGAAGACCTGAAGACTAGCTAGGCGCCGGATGCGGCCGTTTGCTTTCGCCTCTCTTTTTGTACCCAATTCGCCAGCTTTTTGGAATGAACTTGGCTCTTGTGCGTTTACCAAAAGAAAAACGGGGGGGGGGGGATTTCTGTCTTGCGTCGTTCTCTCGCTTTCTGGTTTCGTGTTTTTGAGCGGGGCTCGTGCCTGCTGCCCCTCCCCCAAGCGCCTCGCGAGCAGGGGTTGGGTGCGGTGCGCACGCATCGAGCATGATTGGGCCAACCCCGAGCATGCAGAGGCTTCCCCCCGGGGACCAGGGATGCGGCCACCACGCGCGTACCTATCCGTGGTCCGGCAGTTAGTCCCTCGGGAAGCACTCCAGGACAGGTCAGCAGGACCCTCGGGAGGACCAGACCCTCGCGAGCCTACGACAGCCTCGCCGTGGAAGGACAAGCGTTGCTGCAGCATCAGGCCTCACACGAGACCCGCAGAATCAAAGATAAGTCCCACAAGGAGGCAGAACCACCCTGCCTGAGGCTGCGGACCTGAAGGGACGCACCACATGCGCTACTTCAAAAGCATTTCTTAATCATATACATCACAAGGGCCCCCCCTTTTCAAAATGCTCTCACAAGGAGGCGTTCAAGTTTTGGTCATACAGGTTAAAGCAAGAAGAAGTACGGGCCTAGCTAGGTGGGCCCTCTTCATCACCTCCATCCGCGCCGCTTGCACTGCCCGAGCCATCGCGGCCATTCCCTTCATCATCGCCGCCTGTTCCACCTGCTCCGGCCGCAGGCATGACTGTGTCATCCCCAGGAGCAAACTCTTCCACCAGGGCGTCCACATGGTCATCCGCCCACCTGGCTAGTCTGTCCTGAGTAGCCACGGGCACGGGGGCTAGCACAGCATTGAAGTCGAAGTGGGAATCGCGGCTGAGGAGATTGCTGAAGACACGTGAGAACGCGCGCCCAAGAAGGCCCCGACTCCTCTCCCCAACAAGCTTGCGAGCCTTCGTGGCCCGGTCCTCCAGGCGGGTCACGATGTCGATGAAGAAGTTGAGGTGGTTGGCGTAGTCATTCTCGTGCTGATGAGGAGCGCTCTCGTCGCATATGGTGACCAAGGCATGGTTAGCTTTGGCTCGGAGATCCTGGAGCATCGAGCCGTGCTCGCGTTTGTAGTGACCAGACCTCAAAAGGTCAAGTCTCTGTGCATCAGTGTCATCCCTGGATCGGTAATGTTGACACACACAGTACTCAAGGAATTATAACAGAGTTTCACTCACACACTTATTACATCGAGTCCTCATAAAGAGTATTATTACACAAATAAATCATGGCTGAAGGCCATCGAAACTAGATAACAGCGGAAGGCTTCGAAGGTAAATGAGTCCATCAACTCCAACGACATATTTGAGTGCAAAACAACAACCTATCGCACCTTATTCATCGTCTGAGTAGTCTGCAACATAAGACGTTGCAGCCCGAAACGGGTCAGCACATGGAATATGCTGGCATAGTTACACTGTAAAGCAATGCAAAGACTATATCTACATGCAATATTTGGCTGGTGGAGGCGGTAAGTTTCATGGTTTTGCATAAAGCTAGTTTTTCCCTAGAACAAAGGAATAAATTTATTTAACTACTCCCGTATTGCCCATTATTTCAAAAGGTTCCTCCAACTCAAATCCCAATTAAAAGTATCATCGCTAACCCATCATCAAAATTAATTAGGGTAACGTGATGAGATTCACATCAATAGATTCAAGTACTAGATACTCAAGATGTCCATAACCGGGGACACGGCTAACCATGATTAGTTTATACACTCTGCGGAGGTTTGCACACTTTTCCCCACAAGACTCGACCGCATCCATGATCGGATGATCGAGACATAGCCTTTCTGAAGCATTAACTCTCTACTCCGGGTAGACAGTACCACCTACAACCCTCTACATCTACTAGTCTACCTCTTCAAGAGCTCACGCAACTTGCTCAACTATGCTAGAGCCCATAATGGCTTGTGGATGCACACGGAAGTTTCTAGCATGAATAATCTTATGATCCCTTTAAGCCTGGGTGGCATTCCATAGGATAATCACATGGGTACTCCTGGATTTCCAAAACAGACTACACTGGGTACTCCAGGTGCCTCAAGCAATCAACCCAGATTTGAATTTAAGTTACCACCTTAATGTTAACCAATTAAAATAACTCTCAAACTTCCATGTGTGAATCAAATCCAATCCCCGTCTACGAGCATGGCTAAGCAATAATAAGCATAACGTATATTCCCTGGGTTATCAAAAGGTATTAGGTTCCTACCACAAGTACTACAACCAAAACTACATGTTCCCAATCCTACCAATGCAAATATTTGTGGGGCAGAACTAATGCATAGTAAAAACTGGGTATAAAAGAGTATGATCAAAGTGTGACTTGCCTTGCTGACGATCTGCAAACTCTAGGGATTCGTAGTAACAAGCTTCGCACTCCGGGTAATCTAGCATAGACAAACAATAGCATACATAAGCAATCACTCACACGAAGCACGAGAAAACTCGAGAAAAGATCCAAATCGAACACGAAACAAGCAACGACATAAACTAACAAGAGTCAAAACCTAATGGCGATATTAACATGTGAATTAGATCTTAACGGAAAGTACATGGGATTAGCTACGATACGCAAAAAGATTCAACTCAAACGGAGCAACGAAACTCAAAATACGAACGAAACAAGATCTTTTACTAATCTGGACTAAATTCAAATTTTACAGTATCAAAATCATGATCAAGTTGATTACCTGGAAAGAGGGCTTCGAGACAAAGATTTAGGCGCTGGTTTCATCTAATTTGGATGAACGAGTAAAAAGTTATACTAGTTTAAAGATCAGGGGCAAAATCATGATAAAAATAATCGCAGATAAATCCCCAAACAATAAAATAAAACGAACAGACTAACGAATGAACATTCGCTGTCTGAACCTAACCGGCGAACAACATTCGTTAAAACGAACAAACGGACGAACGTCCGCTAAATAAATAAACCGACGAAAAACCGAACCGATCTATTAAAAAAACAGATTTAGGGTTTATAAAAAAACCGGCTGGTTTTATACCTAAACCGAAAAAACACGGCGGCAGCCCCGGCGAGTCCGGCGAGGCGGGGCGGCGGCTCCGGTGGCTCCGGGGCGACGGCGGGGCGGCTCGGGCGTCGGCGGGCGGCGGGGTGCGGCGCGGGGCGGCGCGAGGCTTCGGGGCGGCGGCAGCGACGCTATTTATTGGGGGGCGGGGGTGGCGGCTGGCTTGAGAAGGGGGCTGGCCTCGGGAGGCGTGTCCCTCCCGGACTCAGGCGGCGGCGGCAATGCTCGGGACTCCGGTCCCGAGCCGGAGCGGGAGGCGGCGGCGCGTTGCGGGCCGGCTGGGCGAACGGCCCAGTTCGGTCCGGGAACAGTTTTTTAATAATTACGCCCGAAAATAAAAAAATCCTAATAAAAAGTATAAAAATTCTAAAAATGCCAAAACCAATTTTCACCGACTAAATGAAATATTTAGATCAAAGTGAACATTTTTCTAGCCTAAAAATGCAAATTTGAAAAATGCATATTTTTTCTAATTCAAATAAAATAGCAAATAAATACCAGAAAAATCATAATTTGATTTTAAAATTCTTTGTCCAATATTTCTAATAATTTGAAGAAGTCATATTATCTTCTCTCGTGGAAATAATTGGAGAGAAAAATGATAAAACCAAATTGATCCTTTTCTTCGAATTTGAAATAAATTCAAATATGAATTTTGTGAAACCTCCAACTCTCTCCGTGGGTCCTTGAGTTGCTTAAGATTTCTAGATCTCAACCAAAATGCAGAAATAAATATGACATGCGTATGATGATCTATGTATAACATCCAAATTGAAAATTGGGATGTTACAAACCTACCCCCCTTAAGATGAATCTCGCCCTCGAGATTCGGGTTGGTGAGCAAAAATGTTTGGGTGGTCTCTATGAAGGTCTTCCTCTCGCTCCCAGGTGGCTTCCTCCTCGGTATGGTGGCTCCACTGAACTGTGCAAAACTTGATAACCTTGCTGCGAGTAACTCGGCTAGAAAATTCGAGAATCTTGACTGGCTTCTCCTCATAAGTCAAATCAGTGTCTAACTGAATTGCTTCCAGTGGCACTATATCTCTCAGAGGAATATCGGCCATCTCTGCGTGGCACTTCTTCAACTGGGAAACGTGAAACACATCGTGAACTCCTGACAATCCTTCCGGCAATTCCAGCTTGTATGCAACTTCTCCCATACGTTCCAAAACTCGGTATGGTCCCACAAAACGTGGTGCTAGCTTTCCCTTAACTCCAAAACGCTTAACTCCTCGAAGTGGGGACACTCGAAGGTAAACTCTGTCTCCGACTTCGTAAACTATCTCCTTGCGTTTAGAATCCGCATAACTCTTCTGCCTGGACTGGGCTACCTTGAGTCTGTCGCGAATCAACTTAACCTTCTCCTCAAAATCCTTGATTAAATCTGGCCCGAACAACTGTCGATCTCCAACTTCATCCCACAATAACGGTGTCCTGCATCTCCTTCCATACAAGGCTTCGAAAGGGGCCATCTTCAAACTGGCTTGATAACTGTTGTTATAAGAGAACCCTGCATATGGCAAATTGTCGTCCCAACTGGATCCATAATCTAGCGCACAAGCTCTCAACATGTCCTCCAGAATCTGATTGACTCTCTAGGTCTGTCCATCTGTCTGTGGATGAAAGGCTGTACTAAACTCTAGCCTAGTACCCAAAGTCTCATGCAACTGATTCCAAAACTTTGAGGTAAACTGGGTTCCTCTATCCGATACGATGGTCCTCAGAACTCCATGCAGACATAAGATCCTGGTCATGTATATCTTCGCCAACTTAGCACTTGTATAGGTGGTCTTCACCGGGATGAAATGAGCTACTTTCGTCAAACGGTCGACTACAACCCAGATAGAGTCATAGCATGATCGAGTCCTGGGCAATTCAGTGATAAAATCCATGCCAAGCTTGTCCCACTTCCATTCAGGTATCGGCAATGGCTATAGCAATCCAGTTGGCTTCTGATGCTCTGCCTTAACTCTCTGACATACATCACAAACTACTACATACTCGGCAATATCCTTCTTCATTCCTGTCCACCAGAAACTTTCCTTCAAATCCAGATACATCTTAGTGTTTCCTGGGTGAATTGAATACGGCGAATCATGGGCTTCCTGCAGAATCAACTTCCTGATCTCAGGGTCATTAGGCACATAAACTTGATCCTCAAACCATAAGGTGTCGTGCTCATCCTCACGAAATCCTTTAGCCTTTCCTCTGCTCATCCTTTCCTTTATCTCGGCAATCTCCTTGTCAGTCTTCTGGGCCTCTCTAATCTTACCCGTCAAAGTGGACTGAATTTCCAATGCTGCTACATAACCTCTCGGTACTATCTCCAAACATAGCTCTCGAAGATCATCTGCTAATTCCTTAGATTATCCTCCGGTCATGAGCGTATTAACATAACTCTTGCGGCTCAGCGCATCTGCTACTACATTGGCCTTTCTGGGATGATAGTGCAGTTTCATATCATAATCCTTAATGAGCTCCAACCATCTCCTCTGCCTGAGGTTCAACTCTATGTGAAGATATATTTCAAACTCTTATGATCAGTGTATACCTCACAATGGTTTCCGATGAGAAAATGTCTCCATGTCTTCAGCGCATGCACTACGGCTGCTAACTCCAAATCATGTGTAGCATAATTCAACTCATGAGGTTTAAGCTGTCGGGAGGCATAAGAAACAACTCTTCCTTCCTGCATAAGCACTGCTCCAAGTCCTCGACGTGAAGCGTCGCAATACACTTGATAATCCTTTCGTTGATCTGGAAGAATCAGCACTGGGGCTGTAACCAAACGTTTCTTCAGCTCCTGAAAACTGGCTTCACACTCCTCAGTCCATTTAAGCTTGGTGTCCATCTTCAACAACTCTGTCATGGGCTTTGCAATCCTGGAGAAATTCTCAATGAACCTCCGATAATATCCCGCGAGTCCGAGAAAACTCCTGATCTCTCCAACAGATGTGGATTCCACCCATTTAGTCACAGAAACAACCTTGGTAGGGTCTACTGCTATTCCTTCTCTGGATATAACATGTCCGAGAAATCCAACTTCCTTTAGCCAAAACTCACACTTGCTGAACTTGGCATACAACTGATGTTCTCTGAGCTTCTCAAGAACCAAACGCAAATTCTCCTTATGCTCCTCTTCGTTCTTCGAGTAGACCAATATATCATCAATGAATGCCACGACGAACTTATCCAAAAACTCCATAAACACCTTGTTCATCATGTTCATGAAATAGGCAGGCGCGTTAGTCAGACCAAATGACATAACGGTATACTCATATAGCCCATACTTGTGGTAAAAGCTGTCTTAGGTATATCCAGCTCTCGAATCTTCAACTGGTGATAACCTGATCGAAGATCTATCTTAGAGAAAACTTTAGCTCCTTGCAACTGGTCAAACAAATCATTGATCATCGGCAAAGGGTATTTGTTCTTGATCGTTACTTCATTCAACACACGATAATCAACAACCATCCTTAATGATCCATCCTTCTTCTCCACTAGAAGCACTGGGGCTCCCCAAGGTGACGAACTTGGTCGAGTGTAACCCTTATCCAGTAACTCCTTAATCTGCTTCTTAATTTCTTCCAAATCCGGTGCGGGCATCTGATACGGTCTCTTTGATATTGGCCCGGTGCCTGATAATAGCTCAATCAAAAACTCAATGTCTCAATCTGGTGGCATGCCTAGCAACTCTTCCGGAAATACGTCGGGGTAATCCTTCACCACTGGTACTTCCTCCTGTACAACTCTTGATAAGGAATTCACTTGAGTCCTCTTCGGCACATGCCGGGATACATACTTGATCCTTCTTCCTTCCGGGGTGGTGAGAAATATGGACTTACTAGCACAATCAATGTTCCCTCCATACTTCGATAACCAATCCATGCCTAATATTACATCCAATCCTTGTGACTCCAGAATGATTAGGTCCAAGGGAAACACATAGTTACCAATCCTCAAGGGTAACCAATCACACCATAGGTTGGCCATATACTCTGCTCCTTGCGAACTTACTAACATGGGTGACCTAAGGGCTTGGCTTGGCAGGTTATACTTATCCACAAATCCCCTTGATATGTATGAATGTGATGCACCAGTATAAAAAAGAACGAGTGCGGTAAATGCATTAATCAAAAACTTACCGACAGCTGCGTCGGGTTGATCCTCAATCTCCTCCACGCTGATGTGGTTTACCTGACCTTTGGTGAAGGGGTTGGGCTTCTTGGCAGAACTCCCATTGCCATTTCCATTCTTCGCCTCAGGGCATTCGGTGGCATAATGTCCAGTCTTCTGGCACTTGAAACAGGTAATGTGGCTCAGATCCCTCTTGGCTGGTGTTGATGGGTTGGAACGGTTCTGGCTGTTGCTTCCTCCATTCCCATTGCCATTCTTGGTGCCATTATGGTTGTGCAAACTTGCTCCGTTGTGCGTGTGTCCTCCATGGTTATGGCCTCCATGGTTGTGGGTATGTCCTCCCGAGTACGGGGAATAGCAGGGCTTCTGCTGGGCTCCAGAAGTGTACCTCCCATGTCCATACTTCCTCTTGCGATTATCAATCTGTTGATGCTTGCCTTCAATCATAAGAGCCGTATCTACCAACTCCTGGTAGTTGTTGAATGTTGCCACCATCAACTGCATGCTCAGCTCATCATTCAGTCCTTCCAGAAACTTCTCCTGCTTAGCGGCATCTGTAGCTACGTCATCAGGGGCATAGCGTGCTAACTTACTAAACTCATCCACATACTGGCCCGCTGTACGTCCTCCTTGGTGCAAGTTGCGAAACTCACGCTTCTTCATGCTCATAGCTCCAGCTGAAACATGGGCATTGTGGAAAGCCTGCTGAAACTGATCCCACGTAACAGTGTCAATGGGGTAAGTGGCTGTGAAATTCTACCACCATGATGCTGCGGGTCCATCAAGCTGATATACAGCAAAACGCACTCTCTCCGCATCTGTGCATCCTGCAGTGGTCAGCTCTCTTCCAATCTTGTGGAGCCAATCATCTGCAACAATCGGCTCGGTGCTACTAGAGAACACCGACAGATTCAACCTTAGGAAACGGGCTAGGTGATCAACAGGGGGTGGTGGTGGTGGGTTGTTGTTGTTGCCTTGGTTCCGATTCTGGACTAAAAGTTGCATCAGGGTATTCTGCTGCTGGATCAACTGAGTGAGCTCCGGTGGGAAGGCAAATCCATTGTCACGTCTCGGAGGCATCTGATGGGTTTAGAAGAGGTGAGAAAACAGAATAGAATAGGGGTCTAAGAGAGATTCACTACCCATAATGCTCATGAGACAAACACAATCAATTTCACCACAATCAATAGCACACAAGATTAAAAAGCGGTCTAACCTATAACTACTAACTCGATCGTTGCAACTACTTGGAGGGAAAATACTACTAATTACAATGGTGGTCGTCTAGAAATTTTCATCAGAAGAAGACTCCATAATATCTGCTCCAGCTTCATCAACATAGTCATCATAGCTATCAGGGTCGGAGTCGGTGTCGTTGAGGATGATGTAGTCTCCTGGCTGGTTGTTGATACGTCTCCAACGTATCTATAATTTTTTATTATTCCATGCTATTACATTACCTATTTTGGATGTTTATGGGCTTTACTTTACACATTTATATCATTTTTGGGACTAACCTACTAACCGGAGGCCCAACCCGTATTGCTGTTTTTTTTGCCTATTTCAGTATTTCGAAGAAAAGGAATATCAAACGGAGTCCAAATGGAATGAAACCTTCGGGAGCATGATTTTCGGAACGAACGTGATCCAGAGGACTTGGAGTGCACGTCAAGAAGCAGCCGAGGAGGCCACGAGGGTGGAGGGCGCGCCCTTCCCTGGTGGGCGCGCCCCCTGTCTCGTGGGCCCCTCGGGCGTCCACCGACCTACTTCTTCCTCCTATATATACCCACGTACCCCGAAAACATCAGAGGCGACCACGAAAAACTATTTCCACCACCATAACCTTCTGTATCCGCGAGATCCCATCTTGGAGCCTTCACCGGCGCTCCGCCGAAGGGGAACCGACAACGGAGGGCTTCTACATCAACACCATAGCCCTTCCGATGAGTTGTGAGTAGTTTACCACAGACCTTCGGGTCCATAGTTATTAGCTAGATGGCTTCTTCTCTCTTTTTGGATCTCAATACAAAGTTCTCCCCCTCTCTCGTGGAGATCTATTCGATGTAACTCTTTTTTGCGGTGTGTTTGTCGAGATCCGATGAATTGTGGGTTTATGATCAAGTTTATCTATGAGAAATATTTGAATCTTTTCTGAATTCTTTTATGTGTGATTAAGTTATCTTTGCAAGTCTCTTCGAATTATCAGTTTGGTTTGGCCTACTAGATTGATCTTTCTTGCAATGGGAGAAGTGCTTTGCTTTGGGTTCAATTTTGCGGTGTCCTTTCCCTGTGACAGCAAGGGCAGCAAGGCACGTATTGTATTGTTGCCATCGAGGATAAAAAGATGGGGTTTATATCATATTGCGTGAGTTTATCCCTCTACATCATGTCATCTTTCTTAATGCATTACTCTGTTCTTTATGAACTTAATACTCTAGATGCATGCTGGATAGCGGTCGATGTGTGGAGTAATAGTAGTAGATGCAGAATCGTTTTGATCTACTTGTCACGGACGTGATGCCTATATACATGATCATGCCTAGATATTCTCATAATTATTTGCTTTTCTATCAATTGCTCGACAGTAATTTGTTCACCCACCGTAATACTTATGCTATCTTGAGAGAAGCCACTAGTGAAACCTATGGCCGCCGGGTCTATCTTTTATCATATAAGCTTTGCTATTTTACTTTTATTTGCATCTTTACTTTTCCAATCTATATCATAAAAATACCAAAAATATATTTATCTTATCATATTATCTCTATCAGATCTCACTTTCGCAAGTGGCCGTGAAGGGATTGACAACCCCTTTATTGCGTTGGTTGCGAGTTCTTTCTTTGTTTGTGTAGGTGCGTGGGACTTTTTGGGGAGTCTCCTACTGGATTGATACCTTGCTTCTCAAAAACTGAGGGAAATACTTATGCTACTGTGCTGCATCACCCTTTCCTCTTCAAGGAAAACCAACGCAAGCTCAAGACGTAGCAAGGAGGATTTCTGGCGCCGTTGCCGGGGAGGCTTCCATCAAGTCAAGACATACCAAGTACCCATCACAAACTCATCTCCCTCGCATTTACATTATTTGCCATTTGCCTCTCGTTTTCCTCTCCCCCACTTCACCCTTGCCGTTTTATTCGCCCTCTCTTTCCCTATCTTCTTCACTCTTTTTCGCTTGCCTTTTTGTTTGCTTGTGTGTTGGATTGCTTGTCACCATGGCGCAAGATAATAGCAAGTTGTGTGACTTTTCCAATACCAATAATAATGATTTCCTTAGAACTCCAATTGCTCCTCTTAATGACGCTGAATCTTGTGAAATCAATACTGCTTTGCTGAATCTTGTTATGAAAGATCAATTCTCTGGCCTTCCTAGTGAAGATGCCGCTACCCATCTAAACAACTTTGTTGATTTGTGTGAGATGCAAAAGAAAAAAGATACGGATAATGATATTGTTAAATTGAAGTTATTTCCGTTTTCACTTAGAGATCGCGCTAAATTTGGTTTTCGTCTTTGCCTAAAAATAGTATTGATTCATGGAATAAGTGCAAAGATGCTTTTATCTCTAAATATTTTCCTCCCGCTAAGATCATCTCTCTTAGGAATGATATTATGAATTTTAAACAACTTGATCATGAGCATGTTGCCCAATCTTGGGAAAGAATGAAATTGATGATTCACAATTGCCCTACTCATGGTTTGAATTTATGGATGATCATACAAATTTTTTATGCCGGCTTGAATTTTGCTTCTAGAAATCTTTTAGATACGGCCGCGGGAGGCACGTTTATGGAAATCACCTTAGGAGAAGCTACCAAACTCCTTGATAATATTATGGTTAATTATTCTCAATGGCACACCGAAAGATCTACTAGTAAAAAAGTGCATGCTATAGAAGAAATTAATGTTTTGAGTGGAAAGATGGATGAACTTATGAAATTGTTTGCTACTAAGAGTGTTTCTATTGATCCCAATGATATGCCTTTGTCTACCTTGATTGAGAATAATAATGAATCTATGGATGTAAATTTTGTTGGTAGGAATTATTTTGGTAACAATGCTTATAGAGGAAACTTTAATCCTAGACCGTTCCCTAGTAATTCCTCTAATAATTATGGAAATTCCTACAATAATTCTTATGGTAATTTTAATAAGATACCCTCTGATTTTGAGAATAGCGTGAAAGAATTTATGATCTCTCAAAAGAATTTTAATGCCTTGCTTGAAGAAAAATTGCTTAAAGTTGATGATTTGGCTAGGAACGTTGATAGACTCTCGCTTGATGTTGATTCTTTGAAACTTAGATCTGCTCCTCCTAAGCATGATATCAATGAGTCCCTCAATCTATGAGGATTTCCATTGATGAGTGCAAATAAAGTTTGCGTTAGTTACAGATTACTACAGACTGTTTTGTTTTTGACAGATTCTGTTTTCCGTGTGTTGTTTGCTTATTTTGATAGAAATTGTTGATCTCCCATGCTTCACTTATATTATTTTGAGAGTCTTTTAGAACAGCATGGTATTTGCTATGGTTATAAAATTGGTCCTAGAATGATGGGCATCCAAGTTGGGTATAATAAAAACTATCATAGAAAGTGAATTGGATGCTATGATCAATTTGATACTTGATAATTGTTTTGAGATATGGAGGTAGTGATATTAGAGTCATGCTAGTTGGGTGATTATGAATTTAAAGAATACTTGTGTTGAAGTTTGTGATTCCCGTAGCATGCACGTATGGTGAACCGCTTTGTGATGAAGTCGGAGCATAATTTATTTATTGATTGTCTTCCTTATGAGTGGCGGTCGGGGACGAGCGATGGTCTTTTCCTACCAATCTATCCCCCTAGGAGCATGCGCGTAGTACTTTGTTTTTGATGACTTGTAGATTTTTTGCAATAAGTATATGAGTTCTTTTGACTAATGTTGAGTCCATGGATTATATGAACTCTCACCCTTCCACCATTGCTAGCCTCTCTTGTGTCGTGCAACTTTCGCCGGTACCATACACCCACCATATACCTTCCTCAAAACAGCCACCATACCTACCTATTATGGCATTTCCATAGCCATTCCGAGATATATTGCCATGCAACTTTCCACCGTTCCGTTTATATGACACGCATCATCATTGTCATATTGCTCTTTGCACGATCATGTAGTTGGCATCGTATTAGTGGCAAAGCCACCTTCATAATTTTCATACATGTCACTCTTGATTCATTGCATATCCCGGTACACCGCCGGAGGCATTCATATAGAGTCATATCTTGTTCTAAGTATTGAGTTGTAAATAAATAAAAGTGTGATGATCTTCATTATTAGAGCATTGTCCCAGTGAGGAAAGGATGATGGAGACTATGATTCCCCCACAAGTCGGGATGAGACTTCGGACTTAAAAAAAAGGGAGAAAGGCCAAATAAAAAAAAGAGAAAGGCCAAATAAAAAAATGAAAGAAAAGAGAGAAGGGACAATGCTACTATCCTTTTTACCACACTTGTGCTTCAAAGTAGCACCATGATCTTCATGATAGTGAGTCTCCTATGTTATCACTTTCATATACTAGTGGGAATTTTCATTATAGAATTTGGCTTGTATATTCCAATGATGGGCTTCCTCAAAATGCCCTAGGTCTTTGTGAGCAAGCAAGTTGGATGCACACCCACTTAGTTTCTTTTGTTGAGCTTTCATACATTTATAGCTCTAGTGCATCCGTTGCATGGCAATCCCTACTCACTCACATTGATATCTATTAATGGGCATCTCCATAGCCCGTTGATAGGCCTAGTTGATGTGAGACTATCTTCCTCCTTTTTGTCTTCTCCACAACCACCATTCTATTCCACATAAGTGCTATGTCCATGCCTCACGCTCATGTATTGCGTGAAAGATTGAAAAAGTTTGAGATTACTAAAGTATGAAACAATTGCTTGGCTTGTCATTGGGGTTGTGCATGATTAAATACTTTGTGTGATGAAGATAGAGCATAGCCAGACTATATTATTTTGTAGGGATAACTTTCTTTAGCCATGCTATTTTGAGAAGACATGATTACTTTGATTAGTATGCTTGAAGTATTATTATTTCTTATGTCAATATGAACTTTTATTTTGAATCATTTGGATCTGAACATTCATGCCACAATAAAGAAAATTACATTGAGAATTATGCTAGGTAGCATTCCACATCAAAAATTCTGTTTTTTATCATTTACCTACTCGAGGACGAGCAGGAATTAAGCTTGGGGATGCTTGATACGTCTCCAACATATCCATAATTTTTGATTGTTCCATGCTATTATATTACCTATTTTGGATGTTTATGGGCTTTACTTTACACATTTATATCATTTTTGGGACTAACCTACTAACCGGAGGCCCAACTCGTATTGCTGTTTTTTTGCCTATTTCAGTATTTCGAAGAAAAGGAATATCAAACGGAGTCCAAACGGAATGAAACCTTCGGGAGCGTGATTTTTGGAACAAACGTGATCCAGAGGACTTGGAGTGCACGTCAAGAAGCAGCCGAGGAGGCCACAAGGGTGGAGGGCGCGCCCTTCCCTGGTGGGCGCGCCCCCTGTCTCGTGGGCCCGTCGGGCGTCCACCGACCTACTTCTTCCTCCTATATATACCCACGTACCCCGAAAGCATTAGAGGCGACCACGAAAAACTATTTCCACCACCGTAACCTTCTGTATCCACGAGATCCCATCTTGGAGCCTTTGCCGGCGCTCCGTCGGAGGGGGAATCGACCACGGAGGGCTTCTACATCAACACCATAGCCCTCCAATGAGTTGTGAGTAGTTTACCACAGACCTTCGGGTCCACAGTTATTAGCTAGATGGCTTCTTCTCTTTTTTTGGATCTCAATACAAAGTTCTCCCCCTCTCTCGTGGAGATCTATTCGATGTAACTCTTTTTTGTGGTGTGTTTGTCGAGATCCGATGAATTGTGGGTTTATGATCAAGTTTATCTATGAGAAATATTTGAATCTTTTCTGAATTCCTTTATGTGTGATTAAGTTATCTTTGCAAGTCTCTTCGAATTATCAGTTTGGTTTGGCCTACTAGATTGATCTTTCTTGCAATGGGAGAAGTGCTTAGCTTTGGGTTCAATCTTGCGGTGTCCTTTCCTAGTGATAGCAAGGGCAGCAAGGCACGTATTGTATTGTTGCCATCGAGGATAAAAAGATGGGGTTTATATCGTATTGCATGAGTTTATCCCTCTACATCATGTCATCTTTCTTAATGCATTACTCTGTTCTTTATGAACTTAATACTCTAGATGCATGCTGGATAGCGGTCGATGTGTGGAGTAATAGTAGTAGATGCAGAATCGTTTTGATCTACTTGTCACGGACGTGATGCCTATATACATGATCATGCCTAGATATTCTCATAATTATTCGCTTTTCTATCAATTGCTCGACAGTAATTTGTTTACCCACCGTAATACTTATGCTATCTTGAGAGAAGCCACTAGTGAAACCTATGGCCCTCGGGTCTATCTTTTATCATATAAGCTTTGCTATTTTACTTTTATTTGCATCTTTACTTTTCCAATCTATATCATAAAAATACCAAAAATATATTTATCTTATCATATTATCTCTATCAGATCTCACTTTCGCAAGTGGCCATGAAGGGATTGACAACCCCTTTATTGCGTTGGTTGCGAGTTCTTTATTTGTTTGTGTAGGTGCGTGGGACTTTTTGGGGAGTCTCCTACTGGATGGATACCTTGGTTCTCAAAAACCGAGGGAAATACTTACGCTACTGTGCTGCATCACCCTTTCCTCTTCAAGGAAAACCAACGGAAGCTCAAGACGTAGCAGTTGTCCTTCTTTGGCGCGGGGTCTCCCATGAATACTCCTAGCTTGCTTGTCAGGTCGTCATTATTTTCCACCAATATGGCAATCTCCTCCTCGTATCCATCGCATGTAGACTTGATCTCCTCTTCCAGCTCGTTGTTCCTCCTCACCAGTTTCTTGATCCTCTTCATGTGGATAATTTGTTGATTTTCCTGTCAACGAATATGATCTCCCATCTCTTGAATGTAAGCTGCAATTGATCCATCCCTCCTGGTACGAATCATCTCCCATTTGTCATCTCGGCGGCCACATATCTGGTAGACGGTATTCTCCAGATCCTTGTGATACACCTCACATATGCGTCCAAAGGTGATATGCGCGGCCATGCTCTTTGCAATATTCCAGCTTGGTGCATCTAGGTAGAAATCAATAGGCTCCGTTGTTGGCGCAAAGGTCCTCCCAGGTATCCAGACTTTGATCTTCCAGCTCTCCTCTTCCGGTACCGATGTAGAGAAAGTCCCCATGAAGCTTGGTAATCCGATGTTCAGATACTTAGTGACTTCCTTCAAGTGATTTTCGAAAGGGGTGTCGTCATCCGGCTGAGTGAACTTGTTCCCGGGATCTGCCATCTATAGAGTAGAAAGAGAGGAGAATTAGAAATGAGTAGAGAAGAGAAATCGCGTCCTACAGTCAGCGTGTGCTCTGATACCATCTTGTAGTGATTAGACCTCAAACGGTCAAGTCTCTGTGCATCAGTGTCATCCCTGGATCGGTAATGCTAACACGCACAGTACTCGAGGAATTATAATAGAGTTTCAATCACACACTTATTACATCCAGTCCTCATAAAGAGTATTATTACATAATTAAATCATGGCTGAAGGCCATCTAAACAAGATAACAGCGGAAGGCTTCAAAGGTAAATGAGTCCATCAACTCCAACGGCATAGCTGAGTGCAAAACAACGACCTATCACACCTTATTCGTCGTCTGAGTAGTCTGCAACATAAGACGTTGCAGCCCGAAACGGGTCAGCACATGGAATATGCTGGCATAGTTACACTGTAAAGCAATGATAATGCAAAGACTATATCTACATGCAATATTTGGCTAGTGGAGGCTGTAAGTTTCATGGTTTTGCATAAAGCTAGTTTTTCCCCACAACAAAGGAATAAATTTATTTAACTACTCCCATGTTGCCCATTATTTGAGAAGGTTCCTCCAACTCAAATCCCAATTAAAATTTTAATCATTAACCCATCATCAAAATTAATTAGAGTAACGTGATGAGATTCACATCAATAGATTCAAGTACTAGATACTCAAGATGTCCATAACCAGGGACACGGCTAACCATGATTAGTTTATACACTCTGCAGAGGTTTGCGCACTTTTCCCCACAGGACTCGACCGCATCCATGATCGGATGATCAAGACATAGCCTTTCTGAAGCATTAACTCTCTACTCCGGGTAGACAGTACCACCTACAACCCTCTACATCTGCTAGTCTACCTCTTCAAGAGCTCACGCAACTTACTCAACTATGCCAGAGCCCATAATGGCTTGTGGTTGCACACGGAAGTTTCTAGCATGACTAATCTTATGATCCCTTTGAGCCTGGGTGGCATTCCATAGGATAATCACATGGGTACTCCGGGATTTCCAAAACAGACAACACTGGGTACTCCAGGTGCCTCAACCAATCCACCCAGATTAGAATTTAAGTTGCCACCTTAATGTTAACCAATTAAAATAACTCTCAAACTTCCATGTGTGAATCACGATCCAATCCCCGTCTACGAGCATGGCTAAGCAATAATTAAGCATAACGTATATTCCCGGGGTGATCAAAAGGTATTAGGTTCCTACCTCAAGTACTACAGCCAAAACCACATGTTCCCAATCCTACCAATGCAAATATTTGTGGGGCAGAACTAATGCATAGTAAAAACTGGGTATAAAAGAGTATGATCAAAGTGTAACTTGCCTTGCTGACGATCTACAAACTCTAGGGATTCATAGTAACAAGCTTGGCACTCAGGGTAATCTAGCGTAGACAAACAATAGCATACATAAGAAATCACTCAAACGAAACACGAGAAAACTCGAGAAAAGATCCAAATCGAACACGAAACAAGCAACGGCTTAAACTAACAAGAGTCAAAATCTAACAGCAATATTAACATTTGAAATAGATCTTAACAGAAAGTACATGTGATTAGCTACGATACACAAAAAGATTCAACTCAAACGGAGCAACAAAACTCAAAATACGAACGAAACAAGATCGTTTACTAATCTGGACTAAAGTCAAATTTTACAGTACCAAAATCATGTTCAAGTTGATTAACGAAATAGGGCTTCAAGGCGAAGATTTAGGCGGTGGTTTCATCTAATTTGGATAAACGAGTAAAAAGTTATACTAGTTTAAAGATCAGGGGTAGAATCGCGATAAAAATAATCGCAAATAAATCCCCGGAAAATAAAATAAAAAGAACAGAGTAACGAACGAACGTTCGCTGTCTGAACCTAACCGGCGAACAACATTCGTTAAAATGAACGAACGGACGAACGTCCGCTAAATAAATAACCGACGAAAAACCGAACCGTTCTATTAAAAAAACGGATTTAGGGTTTATAAAAAAATCGGGCGGTTTTATACCTAAAAAAAAAAAACACGGCGGCGACGGCGAGTCCGGCGAGGCGGGGCGACGGCGGGGCAGCGCGGGCGTCGGTGGGCGGCGGGGTGCGGCGCGGGGTGGCTTGGGGAGGGGGCCGGCCTCGGGAGGCTTGTCCCTCCCGGACTCGGGCGGCGGCGGCGATGCTCGGGACTCCGGTCCCGAGCCGGAGAGGGAGGCGGCGGCGCGCTGCTGGCCGGCTGGGCCAACGGCCGAGTTCGGTCCGGGAAAATAATTATGCCCGACAAGAAAAAAAATCCTAGTAAAAATAAGAAAAATTCTAAAAATTCCAAAAACAATTTTCACCGTCTAAATGAAATATTTAGAACAAAGTGAACATTTTTCTGGCCTAAAAATGCTATTTTGAAAAATGCATATTTTATCTAATTCAAATAAAATAGCAAATAAATACCAGAAAAATCATATTTTGATTTTAAAATTCTTTCTCCAATATTTCTATTAATTTGAAGAAGTCATATTATCTTCTCTTGTTTATTTTTATATTGGAAATAATTGGTGAGAAAAATAATAAAACCAAATTGATCCTTTTCTTCAAATTTGAAATAAATTCAAATATGAATTTTGTGAAACCTCCAACACTTTCCGTGGGTTCTGGAGTTGCTTAAGATTTCTGGGTCTCAACCAAAATGCAAAAATAAATATGACATGCATATGATGATCTATGTATAACATCCAAATTGAAAATTGGGATGTTACAGCGTTGCAGCGTCAAGCGTCGGTTTGCTTTGTTCACAGCCCTCTCCGCGAGAGATGCGGTATCCTTGACCTGCTACTAAAGGGAGCATAGCTCGGCACGGGCAGAGGCCAAGGTGGATTCAGAAGAAGCCAAAGCCTCTTCGCGGCATTCTCACGTTGTTCCGCGGATTCCAGCTTCACCTTCAGGGCGGTGGTCCTGCCCTCAAGCTCGGCTTTGAGCAGCTGCAGCTCTAGGCGGTACCCTTCAGCCAGGTCTGCGCGCGCCTTCGCCACCTTCTCCTCGACCTCCAGCTGGACCCGGGCTTCTCGGGTGGTGACGGCGTCCTCAGCCGCGGCCGCCTGGCGCTCCCTCACCTCCAACCGCTCTGATGCCAGGCTATGCTCCACAACCTCCAGCGCCAGGTCATCTTGCCGCCTCAGAAGCTCCGCCTCGATGAGAGGCGCTTCACCCGGCGACGTGTCTAGGAGGGCACACCGCGCCTCGATCTCCTTCTCAAGGGCGGCGTTTGAAGATAGGAGCTCCCGCCCTTGCTCCTCAGCTGCCTCACGACGGCGGTTAGCGGCTTCAGCCTCCTCCAGGGCGCGGGCGCAAGCCTCGCAAGAAGTTGCGAGGGAGGCCGCCGTTGTCAGGGCCCCGATCCTAGGTCATACCGATCTAGCATGTAACACATCATATCACTTTGCGGTCTCACGCACGGTATTCCCATGGGTGCCACCTTACCTGGCCCGGGACCGTTTGCACCTTTTGGCTCATGTATATGATTGTGTCGCTAGCATCCATATGACAGATAACCCGGGCCGACATGACTAGTCGTAAACCCAAGGTGGCACAAACATACAGGAACAGGCATACATGACCCAACAACGAACGTGTCGGTCATCAACGAATGAACCCAAGTCATAGCAAGCAACAAGGAGTTAAAGGAACAATGCGTGACATTTCCCCGAAGGGACAGACACAGGAACGAAGAAGGACACATGCCGACCAGCCTAAGTGTTCTGGAACGAAGAAGGACACATGTCAGTGGAAGCACTAGGAGACATTTTCCCATAAGAGAAGCTACCAAGGATAAACAACTAGGTTCTCGGATCCCACAACGTACGCATAACATGCAAGTATGTGTTGTACAACATGGCATCACAACATAACTCAACAACTCATATAGATAAAGACTCAGAAGAGCCATCATAGCATTTATTACAAATAGGGGTCACATGACCCAACATTCAGAGCATACAAGCAACAAGAAGAAGCATTACATGTCTGAGTACAGACAACTACAAATGAAAAAGGCTGAAGAGACTGACTATCTACAACATCCGATCAAGATCGTAGCTGAGGTACAAGCTACTTGTCGAGGTCCTCGAGAATACTAGTAAGACCGAAGTCTCCGCTACAAAAACATAAATTAAGCAACGTGAGTACAAAGGTACTCAGCAAGACTTACATCAGATCCTATCATACATGCATTTGTGTCAAGAAGGCAATGTGGGGTTTAGTTGCAGCAAGACAACTTTGACTCAGTGGCTATCCTGTTCTACGACTACGAGTAACTTCTTTGAGGTGAGACATCGCACACGAGTCCACTAATCACCACACAATACACTACTATAGATTCATCCCCGTCTCCCTACGAGAACGCCATCCATAGCACTCACACTTGTCTTGAGCATTTTAGAGTATCCACTTCAAGTTGTCTATGTACCACTTAAGCATCCAAGAAGTCCATATCCGTGGACCCGGCTATTCGAATAGATCATGTTAACCCTGCAGGGGTGTAGTTCTTCACACACGCTCTCGCCACTTACCACCATGTACATGTCATGTATCTCGGCAACCTTCAAGCGGAAGCCTGGCGAGGGTATCGGTCACGACCTGACTAACCACACAAGACTCTAGTACAGGTTTATCGCCTATTCAGGTTCTATCCGCAAGGGAGTCCGTCCGAGGTTTCCATCACGGCCCCAAACGATGTGAGCAGGGATCCCAAGCCCACCAACTGGGTGCCACTTAGTACACCGTGCCACATGTGCCTAGTCTGTCCCAAGCCCACCCTGCCGGGTGCCACTTGGTAGAAGAATAACACTGCCTACAACACCAGAAATTAGTTGCGACTCCTGGACAGAGATCAAGTTGGTTAATAAGTCGAGAGGGGTCGAGTTATCGGAACCCAATGTGTGGTAGTATCTAGTCATTGGACAACATACACAGAACTTAGTGCTTAAGGACGGTTCCAGTGAGACAACCCACCATGTACTCCTACATGGCCTCTCACCGCTACCTTTACCAAATCGTGTTCACACACTTAGCTCTCAGCATTAGAACGTAGCACTGCACTCTAATTCATTCCCAATGAATCAGACCTGACACACTCTAAGCAATAGCAGGCATGGCATGGTAGGAACACAACAATGGCTTCAATCAACTCCTACACATGCTAGTGGGTTTCAACTATTTACTGTGGCAATGACAGGTCATGCAGAGGAATGGGTTCAACTACCGCAGCATAAAGTAGCAGTTGAATCGTTGTTGTCCTAATGCAATAATAGAGAGCAGGAGCGAGAGAGTAGGATTGTATCAGAATGAACAAGGGGGTTTGCTTGCCTGGTAGATCAACAGGGGGCACTGCTCCACAGACAGGTACTCTGGAGCATTCTCCGGAGCAGGACCTATCGAGAAGGAACGGTGTCGACAATCAATACACAAGCATATGCAACAATATGATGCATGATCATGGCATGAAGATGTGATGTTGTTTGAGCTAATGCAGCTAGCATTCATCTGGTTGAAGTCCATTTGAACCAAAGGTTCAAATGCAACTCCAAAATAAGTCTTTATAAATGCCATTTATATGTTTTCACTTATATAGTAGGTATAAGTTGGTTTGTCATGCATGAAACTAGTACAGATGGATAGGTTGAATTTTTCTGATAATTTTTCATATATAAATTATTTCCTTCTGAGCTATGGTTGAATTTCTTTGAATTTTAGAAGTTTGTAACAATTTCTGGAATTTCCTGATTTATTTTTAAACCAGAAAAGATTAACGGCATCAGTACTGCGTCATGCCTGCGTCAGCAAGTCAACAACACTGACTGGGTTAAACCTGACGTGTGGGGTCCACACATCAGTGTCTCAGGGTTAACCGGGGGGTTTATTAGCTTAACTAAAAGATTAGGGGCACCGGGGCCCATCTGTCAGTGTCAGGGGGGTTAGTTAGGCGGTGATTAGTGCTAAGCTAATCGCCTGCCAGGCCGGGCCCACGTGGCAGGGCTCAGGCGACGGGGCTCTTCGCCGGCGACCACTGGCCACGGCGGAGTCCGCGCTGGAGGCCACGGTAGTGGCGGCTGGGGGCACCAGGGGGTCGCCCGCGCTCTCGCGCATCCAGGAGAGCCAACGAGAGGCTGCGTGGGTGCCGGAGCTCGCCGGAGTGGAGCTCGCGGCGGCGGCCGGAGTTCCGCCTCGAGCGGGATCGCGGCTGCAGCGTGCAAAAGACAAGGGGGAGAAGGGGATTCGAGGTGGGGGCTCACGAAGAGTCCAGCAAAGGCAACGACGGCTCGGGGGAGGCTCTACAGGCGACGGGCGGGCAGTGGAGATCCACGGCGGCCGGGGTTGAAGATGACAACGACGATGGCTCCATGGGGCGTTTGGCGTTGCACGGCTTGGCGGAGAGGTAGCGGACGATGTGGCAGAGCTCGCAAGCACGACGGGCGGTTGAGGGGACGGCGGGGAGCGCGTGGGCAGCGGACGGCGGTGACCGGCGCGTTCGGCCGCGGGAGAGAGAGAGAGCAAGGGAGAGGAGGGGAGAGTGAGAGGGTCCGGGGTGGTTGCGTGGCGCTCGCAGCGGCTTCCAGCAACAGCGGCAAGCAGGAACTGGCCGGGCGCGTGCGCGCGCACCGCGGCCACACGCCCTCCTACCTACTGGCAGGTGGTTAGGGGTGACTCGCGCCCAGTCCTCGTGGGCTGGCAGTCCACTGGGTTGGCCAGGTAAGTTCCTCTTTTTTATGTTTTCTTTTTCTCTTTTCTGACATTTGTTCTGATTTAAAACTGGCCACTAAACATTTAATAAAATTCTGTAGCTTTTTGCAGGGACTAGTTGGATTATTCCAAAACCCCTCACAAGCTAACAAAATTATTGGAGCATACTTGAATATATAACAAATATAAATCCAACGCAAATAATTACTGTATTAATCCAAATGGCATAAATAAATATTTATGAGCTCCTAAAAATATTGGTTTGAATTTTACCTCTGACCAATATTTTTAGAGAGAAACATGAACATTTTCTTGGACCTTTTTGGAGCAATTTTTATCTGGGTCATTTCCAGAAATGATTTCTGAGGGTTTCACAAATCCCCATTTCAAATTTAAATGAAATTTAAACATGATGCACACAGGACTATCTAGTCTAGGTCATACCAGAACTAGGGATGTGACAGCCGCACACGCGTCGGCTTGATCGCACCAAATCTGCCCAAGGTTGATGGCGACCTTCAGCTGGTGCCATTCGCGTGCCAGCCGGCGGTCCTCTGCCTCGATCCGGGTGTCAACGTTGGCCAGCTCCCCACCAAGCCGAATCATTCCGCGCATCGCCTCACCGAAGAACTCGAAGCGGACAGCAATGCGCTCGCGAGTGAACGCCAGCTCACGGCCAAGCCCATCTTCAGCCCCAGAAGCCGCCGAAGAGGCGCGAGACGTCTTGCCTGCCTCCGGCCGGGGGCTGGCCGACGCAGCTCCACAACCCGAAGATGAAGACGGCCCAAGGGGCACCCAACCGCCAGTAGCGACTAGTGGGAGAGCCGTCGACGAATCCCTCGCCTCCCAGGTCGAGTCACGGAAGGAGGTCGGAGGCTCGGGTCCGGGGCCCCCCTGCGGTGCCCCAGCAGCCAGGGACAGACCCGTGCCTTGGGTGGAGCTTGGGCATGGGGGGATGTGCGACGGGATCGAGCCCGGATCCTCGGAAGGGCGCCTCTCCTGAGGCTTCACCGTCACAGGGACCCTGCGAGGCCCTAGTTAGAAAAGAGCATGGCCCGCGGGGAATCATAAAGTGAGGTACTTACTCGTCCATAGCCATGTACTTCCTCAGCTTCAGCGGTCGGCCGACGTCACAACTGTAGCTCGGAGATCCCTTCCTCTTGCGGAGGGCTTCAAGATTCTAGTGAAGCCGGCCGGGCTTCAAGGGGCAATCCCCAGGAGCGGGAGCACTCGGCAGGGCGCCCTGGGTGGCAGCCTCTGGAGCAGGAGTGCTCGGCAGGGTTCCCTGGGCGGCAGCCTCAGGGGCATCAGGAGGCGCCTCCCCACCGGAAGCCACGTCGGAGCCATCACCTCGAGCCTCAGCCTCCGGGGCATCTGGCTGCGCTGACCTCGGGGTGGCCCCTTCATGGGTCCCGGGAGTCTCGGCCTCCAGAGCGCTGGATGACGCAGGACCCCGAAGGTCTCCTCGGCAGCAGCTGGCGGCGTGCACCCCCTACTACCACACTTGGGGTGCGCGCTGCAGGATCAGGTAGCATTGGATCCACGAGGATGGGATTCTCGTGAGGCCCATCAAGGCCCTCCGGGAGTAACCCCCACTCATCGAAGAGGGGCATCTGCTCCACAAAGGCCAACTTGCTCGAGCATTGGTAAAGGAGGCATCCATTCCCAGGAAGATCGGCGGGCTTGGAGTCGCTCGTCAGAAGCTCAAGCACCTTGCTCAGGGTCTTGGGAGGCAGCGTCGGCTCCTGGAGCCTCATGGAGTCCTTGGCACCGGTGAAGGTCCACAGTGGGCGAGAATGGCGCTGAAGCGGGGCGATGCGCCACCAGACGAATTCCTTCACCACCATTGGCGCTGTCACCCCCAGCGTCTGCAGCCTGTCCAGCCTCTTCCAGACGCGGGTAAGCCGATGACCGACAAGCTTCACGTGCCCCCACCCGGAGCTGGGCTACGCAGGCACCCGAGGGGTCAGGAGCAGGGGGCTGCGTGTACCAGCGTCTAAAAACAGCCACTGCTTCCAGAACCCCTTTGCATCCAGCGACAGCCCAAAATCGATCCCCGAGCCTGCAGTCGCGCAACAGTTTCAAAGGTCATGCACCCTGAGCGTCGGCGGGCGTCGACCAGACTGAGCAAGGAGAAGTGGCGAAACAGGGCCACGGAAGGAGCAATGCCGACCATGGCCTCGCAAAGGAAGGCGAAGAGAGCAAGGAGGATGATGGATCGGGGATCCAGGTGCAGCAGGTGGATCTAGTAGTGCGAGATTATGGCATTGAAGAAAGGAGAGAAAGGGGGATTCAGGCCCACGAAGAGAGAGTGAAGGTAGATGGGAATCTCGGTGGCGCTCATGTCATCCACAAGCCAAGACGCGGGCCGAGCGGCCGACGCCTTCCACTCGTTGAAATCAGCGGCAAGAGCAGGGAAGACCTTGTTCAACCCCTCCCGATTGATCACCGTCGACTGCTCGAGAGCCGGCTCCAAGGCCGGCGGGGGTCCAGCCGGGGCGCACGACTTCCCCTTCTTCTTCCTCTATTGCAAAGCCATGGCGGAAGTCAGGAAGGGGGATCGGCGCTGGCACCAGAAATGCGCAAGGGATTGCAAGCTTGGGAAGAGGAGGAATGAAGGCCAAGCGCGGCAATCTACGGGGGCGAGCTGCTCTGGCAATGGGCGGCCGCCAGGCTTGGCGGATTTCAAGGCAGCGTGGGAAGTGGAGACGCCCACGTCCCATCAATCGCCACGCGTCGTTCAAGGCCGTAGGCGGTTAGGGCCCGCGGTGCTCCGCACTTGCCATTTGGCTTCGCCTAGAAGCTAAGTCCGAGTGGGCCTTGGGCCCGCGGGCTACTGTCGGCGTTCTCGATACGGGGGTACCCAGACTTGTGTGCCTGCGGCCCACTGTGTGGCTCCATCGACGGCCTGGTATGGCCCAACTTTAGCATCAACAACTCAAGACCCTCGCGATGGGCCAAGCCTCGCAAGGCGGACGACGCCAAGACCTCCAAGGGGATCGTCCTCCACAGGTTGGCTCCCGAGGGGCGGAGGCTTCTATGCAAGGCGCACCTCACGAGGCTCAGCTGATGTGAGCCATGACGACCAAGGCCAGGCATGCACCAGCGAGCGCAGAGTACTAGTTTCCTCTTTGGTGCAAAGGAGGCAAGCAGCAGGCGCGGAGTCCTGAGGAATCAGCCAAAGGTTTCCATTCTGGTGCAACAAGACCAAGACCGCCAGGACGGCAGGACGGAGGTCATCACCGAGCCCACCGCAGCGTCACGACCAGAGGCTTTTCGCAGGTGAAGACCATTTTAGTCAGGATAGGATGTACTTCGTGTCCCCCTTCAAATCCGGCCGTTGTGGAATCCCTTCCCGCCAACATTTGTGAAGAGGACCAAGGCCACTATAAATAGGACTTAGCCACCACCATAGAGGGGGATCACAACTATTCTCTCCGGCCACCTCACCAGCTCTCCCGAGCTCAACAACACCTCACTCCTGAGGCTTGTTCATCCACTGTACAAGTCCATCCTCAGCCCCTCGAGGCAATCCACAAAAATGCTGGAGTAGGGTATTACACCGCAAGGTGGCCCGAACCAGGATAAACTATTGTGTCTCTCTGTCCCTTTGAGCTCGATGCACTAGGCTTAGAGGATCGCGAGTAGGCAGGCTGGGTAGGTTGAGATCACCGCACAAACCCCAGAGTTCGAACCTATCAAGGGTTTGCGGAACCCAAAATCCGACAACCAGCACTCCACCCTTGAAGCTAAACATTATGCCACTCATAATTCCTTAGTTTATTTGTTCAAATACAAATTTGATATGATTCTAATGTTCCTACTTCAGTTTTGAAATGTGTGTCTGCCTGTTATAGAGACATAAGTGTCGGTGTTCTGGATACGGGGGTACCCAGACTTGCCTGCCCGCAGCCCACGACATGGCTCCATCAACGGCCTGGTACGGCCCAGCTTCCACATCAACAACCCAAGACCCTCGCGAGGGGCCAAGCCTCGCGAGGCGAACGACACCAAGACATCCAAAGGGATCGTCCTCCTCAGGCTAGCTCCCGAGGAGCACAGATTTCTATGCAAGGCTCACCTCGCGAGGTTTGGCTGACATGAGCCATGACAACCAAGGCCAGGCGGGCGCAGAGTACCAGTTTCCTCTTCGGTGCAAAGGAGGCAAGCAGAAGGTGTGGAGTCCCGAGGAATCTACCAAATGTTTCCATTCTTGTGCAATAAGACCAAGACCGCCAGGACTGCAGGACGGAGGTCATCACCGAGCCCGCCACAGCGTCACGACCAGAGGCTTTTCCAGGCGAATACCACTTTAGCCAGGATATGATGTACTTGTTGTCTCCCTTCAAAATTGGCCGTTGTGGGATCCCTTCCCGCCTTCATTCGGAAAGAGGACCAATGCCACTATAAATATGACCTAGCCACCACCAAGGAGGGGGATCGGATCCATTCCACCCTCACCAGCTCACCAGCTTACTTGAGCCCAAGAACACGCCTCCTGATGCTGTTCTCCTCTGTACTAGTTCTTCCTCAGCCCCTCGAGGCAAATCCACCACAAAGCAGGAGTAGGGTTTTACACCGCAAGGTCGCCCGAACCTTGGTAAACTGATGTGTCTTTTATTCTCTATGAGCTCGGCATGTTAGGCTATGAGGTTAGCGAGTCAGAATGCTGGGTAGGTTAAGATCTCCACATGCACCCCAGAGTTCGAACCTCTCAAGGGTTTGCGGAACCAAAAATCTGACATTTGGCGCGCCAGGTAGGGGTGCGTTCGATCTTCTCTTTCGTCGATCGATCCACCGCTAATCCGACGCTTCCATGGCTGACGCGCGTCGGGCTCGTGCTGAGCACCGGGCCGCGGTCGCAGCCCGCGTCGCTCAGATGGCACCGGCGGGCGACGGCTGTCCTCGGCGTCCCCCATCGCGAGCGGCGAACACCGCAATGGGCCCTACTCGCCACGAGCAGCAAGCTTCATCGCTGCACCCCTCCGTGCACCGCGACGGGCGCACCGCTACTCCGTCGCTGACTCCGGCCGCTTTGTCCTCCCACGCACGTCGTGGCCCGGGGAATGCGCAGGTCGCACTGCTCATGGTGCGGGAGCTCCCGCGCTATCACCGGATCGACGACTTCTATGAGGAGTGGCTCGAACGCATCGCCGAGCTTGTCAGCGCCGCCAGAGACTCTGCTGTACCATCCCGCTCGCTGCCTCAGCCACCGCCTGCTGCGGGCGATGTGGCTCACGGGGCGCCTCCCCCACCTCCCGTACAGGGCGCCATCATTGAGCCAAGGCGGGTGGCACCTCGATGTGACCCGCAACGTCAGGCGCCCGCGCGTGATGAAGCAAGCTGTCAAGTGGTGCAGTGGCCCCAAGAAGATGCACGTGCGCTCCCAGAACCTCCACGTCAAGACCATGCGCCGCCTATGGTGGTGGCGTGCGAGCGCCAAGACCAGGCTCCACCACCCCGGTGGGCTCCCGTGACCACAGTAGGGTGCCGTACGTTCACTCCGGAGCTGCGCAACATCGTCTAGCCGGGGAAGTTCAAGCCTGACCTGCTCCCACGCTACAACGGCACCGCCAACCCTGCCGAGTTCCTGCAGCTCTACGAGCTGAGCATCAAGGCGGCCAGCGGCGATGAAAGATTATGGCGAACTGGTTCCCCATGGATCTCAAGGACGGCGCGCGCTCCTAGCTCCTGAACCTCCCTGTGGGATTGGTCTCCTCCTGGGACGAGATGCAAGAGTGCTTCATAGCCAACTTCCAGGGCACATGCGACCACCGGCCGGCCGCGGGTGACCTGCGACGCATCAAGCAGAAGCCAGGGGAGACCCTGTAGAAGTACATATAGCTCTTCAACAATGTTTGCCTCAAGATCCCCAAGGTGTCGGACGAGGCTATCATCTCAGCGTTCACTGATGGCGTCCGCGACGTCAAGATGAAGGAGGAGCTCGCCATACATGAAGATCTTTGCACAGCTTTGGAGATGTTCAACATGGCAAACAAGTGAGAGCTAAGGAGGGATGCCTCTCCCTCCTCGAGTTCCCCGATGCAGACCCAGAAGACAAGAAGGCCAAGGCCAAGGATGTGAAGCGCAAGGGACCAGCTGTGCTCGCGGCCAAGCCAGAGATGAAGCACGGCTGCGAGCACCCTGAGTCATCCAAGGGTAGCCGTTCGTTCTGCGTCTTCCACAACGTGCATAGCCACAACACCAACGACTGTCAGGAGCTCAGGGCCATCTACGACGGGCGCCTCGGTCATCGCCTCGAGTGCAATGATCGAGGCTACGGCCGCGGAGGTGGCCGAGGTGGAGGACGCTGGGACGGCCGCGACCATCGTCAGGAGTGGCGTGACCAGCCTCGGGAGGACCGCTGGCAAGGCCAGCCTCGCGAGGGGGCCTGGAGAGACCAGCCTTGCGACGACCGCCCTCAGGGCAACGCTGGCCTTCCCCCGCTACCGCCACCGCCAAGAAGGAACAAAGACCACCATCAGGATGAGGGGGCTGGGGGCTTACAGGAACCTCGTGCCATCGCTTGCATCCTGGGCGGCTCCAAGGCTCCATCCTCTCACCGCATCTTCAAGTAGTTCACGTGTGAGGTGAATGCGGCCCTCCCCAAGCTCGAGGCAACACGCCCACTTAGGTGGTCCAAGTACGCCATCACCTTCGACTCCTCTGACCAGCTCAAGTGCGCGACCACAGCCGGCACGCTCCCAATGCTCTGCTCACCCATCATCAGCAACATACTCGTCACCAAGACACTCGTCGAAGGCGGAGCCAGGCTAAATGTCCTCTCTCTCCAGACGTTCAACGGGCTCCAAGTGCCATACCACCAGCTCTAGCCTAGAAAGCCCTTCTAAGGGGTGACCGATGGCTCCACGCACCCGATCGGGCAAGTCCACCTCCCAGTCACTTTCGGCAAGCGCGACAACTACCGCACCAAGCTCATCAACTTTGATGTTGCCAACATTCACCTGCCATACAATGCCATCCTCGGGTACCCAGCTCTCGCCAAGTTCATGGTGGCAACGCACCACGGCTACAACGTCCTCAAGATGCCGGGGAGCTGCGGCATCATCACGGTCGCCTGCGAGGAGAAGGACGCGGTGTGATATCTCGAGCGCGCCTACCAGCCTGCTGCGGTTGATAACCCTGAAAACGAGGGCGCTATCCCCCCTCCTGAAGTCGCCCCCAAGAAGAAGCAGCTGCTGGGCCAGGGACCTCAGGAGGGAGGAGCGTCTGGCGGTCCTGCCTTGAGCCTCGCATCCGTGGACGGGGCGCCTTCACCTATCGCATAGGAAGGCATGCCTGGCGCCCCTCTCAGGCTGGGCTCGGGGTCTCTTCTCTGGAGGGCCTCTGACCTGGCCAACGTCACGAGGAGGCGCTCGGGCACCATGTTGAGGCATGCTTCAGTGCATGCTTCCGAGGAGAGAGCACAAGGCACGAGGCACTAGGCGCTCAGGAATTTATTAGCAAGGCAGTCAAGCAGATTCAGGAGGCGAGGGCTGTGTGGGGCGATCGCCGCCCACCACCAGGCGCGGCTCCTTGCCCTGGTGAGGGCGAGGAGCTGCGTGTCGGCGTCGACATTCCAGGGCTCAACAGGGCCGCATCTAAGGAGCTCTTCTGGCTGTCCCGTGTTCGCCGATGCGAGGGTCCCCTTCACAGCTACGTTCGCATGCCTTTCGGTTTGCTGAGCACGGCTGTCGCATCTCGGAGCCACATGAGGGACATCCTAGCAGCTCGGGAGGCTAGGCGCCAGGCGATCCAGGCGGAGATGGTAATGGACCCTCATGAGCCCCGCGGGCCCCCAGAGCCTCCCGAGGTTCAGGGCCAGGGCGGCTCACGAGGAGCGGCTTCAGCACCACACAACTCCTACTACCCCAGCATTTCTTCAGCAACGGTGCCAGGTGACATCTTTTAGTTCGTTCAGTTGGGGGCACCCCTCGGGCTACACTATCCCCAAGCCGCGTGGGTCCATCCCTGCGGCATGTACCCTTCTTGCATTCATCAGAACTAGTTTACCTCTTTCTATGAATTTCCTTAAGATTATCAATTGTCTAGCCGGTGCTTCGCCGCCACGAATATCTCACGCCCTTGCAAGCTCGTGATTAAGGACTGGCACGACGTCTGTGCTCGGGTCCGTCCCTGCAGCGTTGCTAAACCCAAGAGGCTGAGCTCTGGCTCACGGGCCAGTTCCCTTGTACGTCACCTCCCATGGCCCTCGGTGCCTTGTTCTCGCATGAGCTAATCGCGGGTGGGCGAGTGAGGGCGCGCAACCCGGTGCCTCATCACCACGGGAGCTGCACGCCGGCTGTCTTTCTTCAGGACCATTGCATGAGAAGACCGGGCACGGCGTCTGTGCTCGGGTCTATCCCTGCAGCGTCGATAAACCCAACGGCTGAGCTCTGTCTAGCGGGCCGGTCCTGTTCACGTCACCTCCTGGGGTCGTTGGTGTCTGGCCTTCTCATGCGATAACCTCAAGAGATTCACTCGGCACAGGATACCTGACCATCTCGTTGGGCAATCATCAGTATTCGCAACCAAGTTCAGGCGCAACCCGCCTTGAGGTAGGGCGTCGTGAGTCCCGCGCTGGCTCACGAGTGCCCATACACACCTTCTCTAGCCTTGTCGTGCAAGCCACGTGTCAGGGCGGGGCTGTACACACCCCGGGGGACTCTCCTTGGAGGGAGCCCCCTCCCACGTACCAGTGGAAGCACCATGCTCCATGCTGGCAGTCGACACTGCCGAGGAGCGACTATGCCCGTGCAAGAGCGGAAGCGCCATGCTCCGCGCTGGTGATAAACAACTGAGGATGGCCTCGCCACGCTGCAGCAACCTCAGGGAGCCTCCGTGCTCAACGTCTAGCCTCACCGCGCTGCCTTCCCTTGGGAGAGTAGCGTGAGGGGGTTGGGCATGGGGGCTACGCTCACGTCACGCCTGGCATACGCCACCCTGCCAGGTCCCACGGACCTGGTCTTCGCGCGCCCCTCCCGAGCGAGAGCCCCGGAAGGAAAGGTATGATGGTCTGTTCGTACTTCAAGGGGGACTCCTGAGCATCGCGTCTTAGGAGCCACTGGTATCGTAAGGTGCTATACAAATGGTTTTAACCCCTTTCCGCGATGGCATTTGGAACCATCGCCAAGTGAGTGTGGGCGATAGAGGGGTCCTTCCCGCACGACCCAGAAATCATCGGGGATAGGACCTCCTGGCACACTGGCTGGGCAAAATGAGTTCGTGTGCGATCTGGCGGGGCATCGAAACCCAATTGTTTCTGTTCGTATGTACATCCTAGACGGTGAATCCCAGAAAAACATTTCCGCTCGTATGTATATCACACACAGTTTTTTGTGTGGAAACTTTTGTGCAAGGTGGCCTAACGCAAACAGTTCTCTGCCGGAAGCCGTGTGTGATTGTTAGTTGATCGAACACGCCTACTTTCTAGAAATCGTGCGTGTTGTTTGAGTTCATCGCCCATGGTGCTGTCTGAGTAACCGTCTGCAATATAAAAACCCAATAAGCAGGGTAATTAGACAATTATGGATAATCCATGTACTAATCAAATTGATATTTCTTATAAAAACACACCAGATATTTCATATCCATATAACAGCAACCAGGATTTCATAATCGAATTACATCAGATAGCATCAGCACTCAGTTCTGCCATTACACAACAGCACCAAGTTTCCCATGCAACATCAGAAACCTTTGGAAAGTAGCATCATGTACGGTAAATAGACAGATGAATCTCATCTGGGAAACTACAGAAGCGGAAGGCAAATGTTGAGCTTTCAGTGATGCTAAATGTCCTTGCAACTTTAGGCCACTGGCTATGGATAATTGCCTGCCCAACCTTCGTCCTCTTCAGCAAGACTTCAATATTGTACCGTGGGTGTTGAATGAATACCTTCCTCGCGCTCTTGACCATGCAGGTGGTTTGAGAGGTAATCATCGATGAATGCTACCTCTTGAGCATGCGTTGGTTTTCCCTTGAAGAGGAAAGGGTGATGCAGCAAAGTAGCGTAAGTATTTCCCTCAATTTTTGAGAACCAAGGTATCAATCCAGTAGGAGGCTACACTCAAATCCCTCGTACCTGCACAAACAAATAAGAACCTTGCAACCAACATGATAAAGGGGTTGTCAATCCCTTCACGGGCACTTGCAAAAGTGAGATCTGATAGAGGTAATAAGATAAATATTTTTGGTATTTTTATGATATAGATTGGAAAATAAAGATTGGAAAATAAAATAGATCGGAAACTTATATGATGGAAAATAGACCCGGGGGCCATAGGTCTCACTAGTGGCTTCTCTCAAGATAGCATAAGTATTACGGTGGGTGAACAAATTACTGTCGAGCAATTGATAGAAAAGTGCATAGTTATGAGAATATCTAGGCATGATCATGTATATAGGCATCACGTCCGTGACAAGTAGATCGAAACGATTCTGCATCTACTACTATTACTACCCACATCGACCGCTATCCAGCATGTATCTAGAGTATTAAGTTCATAAGAATAGAGTAAGCATTAGGCAAGACGACGTGATGTAGAGGGATAAACTCAAGCAATATGATATAAACCCCATCTTTTTATCCTCGATGGCAACAATACAATACGCGCCTTGCTGCCCCTGCTGAGACTTGCAAAGATAACAAATCATACATAAAATAATTCAGAGGAGATTCAAATATTGTTCATAGATAATCTTTATCATAAACCCACAATTCATTGGATCTCGACAAACACACCGCAAAAAGTATTACATCGAATAGATCTCCAAGAAGATCGAGGAGAACTTTGTATTGAGAATCAAAGAGAGAGAAGAAGCCATCTAGCTAATAACTATGGACCCGAAGGTCTGTGGTAAACTACTCACAACCCATCAGAGCGGCTATGGTGTTGATGTAGAAGCCCTCCATGATCGATTTCCTCTCTGGCGGAGCGCCGGAAAAGGCCCCAAGATGGGATCTAACGGGTACAGAAGGTTGCGGCGGTGGAAATAGGGTTTCGTGGTGCTCTCATATGTTTTCAGGGTATATGAGTATATATAGGCGAAAGAAGTCGGTCAGGGGAGCCATGAGGGTGGGGGCGTGCCTACCCCCCTGGGCGCGCCTCCCTGCCTCGTGGCCGCCTCGTTGCTTCCTTGACGTCCACTCCAAGTCTCCTGGATTTCTTTTGTTCCAAAAACGATTCTCCCGAAGGTTTCATTCCGTTTGGACTCTGTTTGATATTCCTTTCTGCGAAACACTGAAATAGGCAAAAAGAACAGCAATTTGCACTGGGCCTCCGGTTAATAGGTTAGTCCCAAAAATAATATAAAAGTGCATAGTAAAGCCCATTAAACATCCAAAACAGATAATATAATATCATGGAACAATCAAAAATTATAGATACGTTGGAGACGTATCAAGCATCCCCAAATTTAATTCCTGCTCGTCCTCGAGTAGGTAAATCATAAAAACAATTTTTTTTTGTTGTGGAATGCTACCTAACATAATTCTCAATGCAATTCTCTTTATTGTGGCATGAATGTTCAGATCCAAAAGATTCAAGATAAAAGTTTAATATTGACATAAAAATAGTAATACTTCAAGCATGCTAACCAAGTAGTTTATGTCTTATCAAAATAACATAGCCAAAGAAAGCTTATCCCTACAAAATCATATAGTTTGGCCATGCTTCATTTTCGTCACACAAAATGCTCCTGTCATGCACAACCCCGGTTTCAGCCAAGCAATTGGTTCATACTTTTTAACGCGCTTCAGTCTTTTCAACCCTCACGCAATACATGAGCGTAAGCCATGGACATAGCACTATGGGTGGAGTAGAGTATGATGATAGGGATTATGTGAGAAAACAAAAAAGGAGAAAGTCTCACATTGACGCGACTAATCAACGGGCTATGGAAATGCCCATCAATTGATGTCAATACGAGGAGTAGGGACTGCCATGCAACGGATGCACTAGAGCTATAAATGTATGAAAGTTCATAAAAAAGAAACTAAGTGGGTGTGCATCCAACTTGCCTGCTCACGAAGACCTAGGGCATTTTGAGGAAGCCCATCATTGGAATATACAAGCCAAGTTCTATAATGAAAAATTCCCACTAGTATATGAAAGTGACAAAATAAGAAACTCTCTATCATGAAGATCATGGTGCTATTTTGAAGCACAAGTGTGGAAAAAGGATAGTAACATTGTCCCTTCTCCCATTTTCTCTCATTTTTTTATTTGGGCTTCTTTGGCCTCTTTTTTATTTTTATTTTTTATTCTTTTTTCTATTTCGTCCGGAGTCTCATCCTGAATTGTGGGGGAATCATAGTCTCCATCATCCTTTCCTCACATGGGACAATGCTCTAATAATGGAAATCATCACACTTCTATTTATTTACAACTCAAGAATTACAGCTCGATACTTAGGACAAAATATGACTCTATGTGAATGCCTCCGGCGGTGTACCGGGATATGCAATGAATCAAGAGCGACATGTATGAAAGAATTACAAAGGTGGCTTTGCTACAAATACGATGTCAACTACATGATCATGCAAAGCAATATGACAATGATGGAGCGTGTCATAATAAACGGAACGGTGGAAAGTTGCATGGCAATATATCTCGAAATGGCTATGGAAATGCCATAATAGGTAGGTATGGTGGCTGTTTGGAGGAAGATATAAGGAGGTTTATGTGTGATAGAGCGTATCGTTTCACGGGGTTTGGATGCACCGGCGAAGTTTGCAGCAACTCTCAAGGTGAGAAAGGGCATTGCACGGTACCGTAGAGGCTAGCAAATTGCGGAAGGGTAAGAGTGCGTATAATCCATGGACTCACATTAGTCATAAAGAACTCATATACTTATTGCAAAAGTTTATTAGCCCTCGAAGCAAAGTACTACTACGCATGCTCCTAGGGGAAGGGTTGGTAGGAGTTAACCATCGCGCGATCCCGACCTCCACTCATAAGGAAGGCAATCAAAGAACACCCCATGCTTCAAATTTGTCACACAACGTTCACCATACGTGCATGCTATGGGACTTGCCAACTTTAACACAAGTATTTCTCAATTTCATAATTACCCAACTAGCATGACTCTAATATTACCACCTTTATATCTCAAAACAATTATCAAGTATCAAATTTATCATAGTATTTAATGCACTATATATGAAAGTTTTTATTATACCCAACTTGGATGCCCATCATATTAGGACTAATTTTATAACCCAAGAAAATTACCATGCTGTTCTAAAAGACTCTCAAAATAATATAAGTGAAGTATGAGAGATCAATAATTTCTACAAATAAAACCACCACCGTGCTCTAAAAAGGTATAAGTGAAGCACTAGAGCAAAATTATCTAGCTCAAAAGATATAAGTGAAGCACATAGAGTATTCTAATAAATTCCGATTCATGTGTGTCTCTCCCAAAAGGTGTGTATAGCAAGGATGATTGTGGTAAACTAGAAAGCAAAGACTCAAATCATACAAGATGCTCCAAGCAAAACACATATCATGTGGTGAATAAAAATATAGCATCAAGTAAACTTACCGATGGACGAAGACGAAAGAGGGGATGCCTTCCGGGGCATCCCCAAGATTAGGCTTTTCTTTGTCCCTGAATTTTACCTTGGGGGTGCCTTGGGCATCCCCAAGCTTAGGCTCTTGCCACTCCTTATTCCATAATCCATCAAATCTTTACCCAAAAACTTGAAAACTTCACAACACCAAACTCAACAGAAAATCTCATGAGCTCCGTTAGTGAAATAAAACAAACCACCACCTTAAGGTACTGTAATGAAATCATTATTTATTTATATTAGTGTTAAACCTACTTTATTCCAACTTCTCTATGGTTCATACCCCCCGATACTAGCCATAGATTCATCAAAATAAGCAAATAACACACGAAAGACAGAATCTGTCAAAAACAGAATAGTCTGTAGCAATCTGTAACTTTCGAATACTTCTGGAAACCCAAAAATTCTACCAAAATAGGAAGTCCTAGATAATTTGTTTATTAATATTCTGCAAAAATAATCAACTGAAAAGCACGTTTCTGTGATTTATGAAAATCATTCTCGTGCGCGCAAAAGTTTCTGTATTTCAGCAAGATCAAATTAACTATCACCCAAGAGGATCCTATAGGTTTTACTTGGCACAAACACTAATTAAAATATAAAACCACATCTAACCAGAGTCTAGATGAATTATTTATTACTAAACAGGAAAAAAAGCAAAGAACAAAAATAAAATTGGGTTGCCTCCCAACAAGCACTAGCGTTTAACACCCCTAGCTAGGCACTGATAATTTTAATGATGCTCACATCAAAGACAAGAATTAAAGCACAAAGAGAGCATCATAGAACACAGGATAGACACATGTAAGTCTAACATACTTCCTATGCATAGGCATTTTATAGGCAAACAAATTATCATAGCAAGCAAAAAATAGCATATGCAAGGAGGAAGAAAGAGACGATAGCAATCTCAACATGACGAGAGGTAATTTAGTAAGATAAATTTTTTTACAACCATATTTTCCTCTCTCATAATAATTACATGTGGGATTATAAGCAAATTCAACAAAATAGCTATCACATAAAATATTTTGAACACGATCCACATGCATGCAAACTTGACACTCTTCCAAAATAGTGGGATTATCATTAACTAAAGTCATGACCTCTCAAAACCCGCTTTCATCATAAACTTCATAAGATTGAACGTTCTCCAAATATTTGGGATATAAACTTGACACTCTCCCAAACCCACTTCCAATATTATTGCAAACACCATTATCAATCTCATATTCATCATGGGGCTTAAATAAACTTTCAAGATCATAAGAAGAGTCACCCCAATCATGATCATTGCAACAAGTAGTAGACATAGCAAAACTAGCATCCCCAAGCTTAGGGTTTTGGATATTATTAGCACAATTGACATTAAGAGAATTTAAAATAACATCCTTGCAATCATGCTTTTCATCGAAGGAACTATCAAGTATAGGTGCAATAGCAACGATCTCATGTTTAACATAAGGAACTATAGCAAATTCATCTTCATAAATATTGGCATCATGGCCACAAGAATAGCAAGCATCATGTTCATCAAGGGATATTTTAATCAAATCATTGGAATCATAATTATCTATAGATTCATGCATATCATTATTTTCTTCCAAAGAAACGGTCATTCTCTCAATAAATTCCTTAACATAGGCATTATGAGCATAGTTTTCATAGCAATATTTAAGTATGTCGGAATTTTCAGATTTGCAGAGAGTCATATCATACTTTCAATCAAAGAAGCAACTTCACGAGCACCCTTAAAAACGACAAATTCTTCAATTTGTTCGATATCATAGTAACTATAAACAACCTTTCCATAAGAAGATAAGATTTCATTATCATTAAACTCACATAGGTAGGGAAGGTGTTTTTTAGGGTTCTTAGAGCAACAAGTAAAATCATAAATTTCACAAAGATTCCAACTATAACACAACAATATGTTTATTTGATCCCATAAGTGTCTCGCTTTTTCAGACAAACGGTGACGCCCAAAATGAGCATGCTCATCTAAAGATTTCCCATCAACTAGGCTAGTTGTGGTTTCAGCACGAGCGCATAAGGATCGAAGATGATCCAAGTAGAACACTTTAAGTGGATCCATATCAATAGATTTTTAGCAAGCAAAGATGCAAGCAAATAGAAGGCACATGGAAACACAAACAAAAAGATATACAGGAAGAAGGCGAAGAAAAGGCAAAAGTTTTCGAAAATCGTTTTAGAAGTGGGGGAGAGGAAAACGAGAGGCAAATGGCAAATAATGTAATGCGAGGGATAAGAGTTTGTGATGGGTACTTGGTATGTCTTGACTTGTGCGTAGACTCCCCAGCAACAGCGCTAGAAATCCTTCTTGCTACCTCTTGAGCATGCGTTGGGTTTCCCTTGAAGAGGAAAGGGTGATGCAGCAAAGTAGCGTAAGTATTTCCCTCAGTTTTTGAGAACCAAGGTATCAATCCAGTACGAGGCTACACTCAAATCCCTCATACCTGCACAAACAAATAAGAACATTGCAACCAACGCGATAAAGGGGTTGTCAATCCCTTCATGGCGACTTGCAAAAGTGAGATCTGATAGAGATAATAAGATACATATTTTTGGTATTTTTATGATATAGATTGGAAAATAAAGATTGCAAAATAAAATAGATTAGAAACTTATATGATGGAAAATAGACACGGGGGCCATAGGTTTCACTAGTGGCTTCTCTCAAGATAGCATAAGTATTACGGTGGGTGAACAAATTACTGTCGAGCAATTGATAGAAAAGTGCATAGTTATGCTAGGCATGATCATGTATATAGGCATCACGTCCGCGACAAGTAGATCGAAACGATTCTGCATCTACTACTATTACTCCACACATCGACCGCTATCCAACATGCATCTAGAGTATTAAGTTCATAAGAACAGAGTAAGCATCAGGCAAGATGACATGATGTAGAGGGATAACCTCAAGGAATATGATATAAACCCCATCCTTTTATCCTCGATGGCAACAATACAATACGTGCCTTGCCCCTGCTGTCACTGGGAAATGACACCGCAAAATTGAACCCAAAGCTAAGCACTTCTCCCATTGCAAGAAAGATCAATCTAGTACGCCAAACCAAACTGATAATTCGAAGAGACTTGCAAAGATTACAAATCATACATAAAAGAATTCAGAGGAGATTCAAATATTGTTCATAGATAATCTTTATCATAAACCCACAATTCATCAGATCTCGACAAACACACCGCAAAAAGTATTACATCGAATAGATCTCCAAGAAGATAGAGGAGAACTTTGTATTGAGAATCAAACAGAGAGAAGAAGCCATCTAGATAATAACTATGGACCCGAAGGTCTGTGGTAAACTACTCACAACTCAATGGAGAGGCTATGGTGTTGATGTAGAAGCCCTCCGTGCTCGATTCCCCCTCCGGCGGAGCGCCAAAAAAGGCCCCAAGATGGGATCTCACGGGTACAAAAGGTTGCGGCGGTGGAAATAGGGTTTCATGGTGCTCTCGGATGTTTTCAGGGTATATGAATATATATAGACGAAAGAAGTCGGTCAGGGGAGCCATAAGGGGCCCACAATGGTGGGGGCGCGCCTCCCTGCCTCGTGGCCGCCTCGTTGCTTCCTTGACGTCTGCTCCAAGTCTCCTGGATTGCTTTTTTTTCTTCAAAAAACGACTCTCCCGAAGGTTTCATTCTGTTTGGACTCCGTTTGATATTCCTTTTCTGCGAAACACTGAAATAGGCAAAAAAACAACAATTTGCACTGGGCCTTCGGTTAATAGGTTAGTCCCAAAAATAATATAAAAGTGCATAGTAAAGCCCATTAAACTTCCAAAACAGATAATATAATAGCATGGAACAATAAAAAATTATAGATACGTTGGAGACGTATCAATGAGCTGCTTTGAAAAGTACTGAAAACAAAGATATGCAAACAAGGTAAAAGAGTTAGTACCAGCCTATAGTTGACTGATGGCGCAAGGGGTAAAAACAAGGTAAAAGAGTTAGTACCATCCTATAGTTGACTGATGTCTTCTTCCTTGTGCAAACAAAGATCTTGCTATTATTCTTCACAATTTTCTTCATCCTAACAATCTTTCTAAGTTTCTTAACTTGACTGATATTCATGGACATCTCATTCCCCATATGCAAAATGGGTCGAACAGTGGGTCTAAGCCTCTGATAGTAGGACCTACATGTGCAAGACCAAATTGTAAGAAACCTAAATATTAGAATGATTCCCTTAACTGCACAATAATGTGCTATTAGCCAAAGGACCATGCTTGAACAAACGTCGATGGTAAACCGCAGTGTCTCCCATTGTTTCCCTGCAACACACATAAGGAAGATCTTGATCAGGGAAATTTGATTTATTTCACATGCATAGCAATACAAAATTGTACCCACAGCAAATGAAAATCAAATTGCAGAACTGAATCAAACAGTTAAATGGACAGCAGACCGAATGAACCAAAATAGTTAACTAAGCACGACATTGCAGAATGGAAACATGTACTAGAAGATAAGGCAGTTAACAAAACAAAGAATGCTTGAGAACACTACTACGAAATGTAGCAATTGTTGGACCAAACTGTTAACTATACACTACATTTCAGAGGACCAAAGAGTTAACTAACATTACATTTCAGAGGACCGAACTATAAACTGAACATCAAATTGCATATAAACATTACAGAGGACAAATCACTAGAAGGCATTGGCGGTGGCCTCGAGAAAACAACACAAACTGTATTTTAAAGTAGACAACCACGTGGCGGTGTCGACGGTGGCCTCGAAGACGAGGTGGTCCTCCAAGATCTGGCGGTCGGCACACATGGAAGCCATAGCGACCTCGTGCGCGCGTGCGGTCGTGATTTGCTTCTCCGCTGCCAGATGCTACTGACCTCCATGTTATACTGCATGCAAAATGGCTGTGGGTGGCGCTTAATTGGAGGAGGGCGACAGTGATTTCGGCGAAGGTGTTGCACCATCGGTCGGGGAATCTGGGACGGGAAAGGAGGAGGATGGTGTGGGTGGGGTGTGGATTACCTGACCATATCGACGAGGCCGCGTAGCAAGAAGAAGGGTTGGCGGCGAGGAGGCCGCGCAGCAAGAAGAAGGGTCGCCGGCGAGGAGGCGGCGCTACAAGAAGAAGGGTCGCCGACGAGGAGGCTGAGCTGCCAGTAAGCAGCAGTGAAGGTTTGAACTTGGAAAACAAGGAGGAACAATGGAAATGTGGCTTTTGGTGGGAGGGAGGGGGCAGGGAGATAGATATTTCCGCGGTGGCAAAAAATTTCGCTCGGTGCCGCGAGAAACTGCCGCGCAAGTGTGGTTCAAACGGGGGCAATTGACTGTAGACGACGAAGCTTCCTGTGTAAGCCAGACAAGATGGTGCACCAAGATATTTTATATCGCATCCCACACGATTCTTTCTAGTAAACTGTTTGTGGTATACCTAATTTTTTCATTATGTTTCAAAAGACAAAATGGTGTTACGGAGGGAAAGGGTGGTGTTTGAATTGCTAGAACATTTATGTATAGTGAACATGCAACTACATGAGTGTCGTGTTTAAATTTGGAATTATTCCGGGTTCATTTGGCATTTTTATGGATTAATTGAGTTTCTCGGCATTTAATTTGCGTAATTCAAATTTGAAGTACAAGAACATGCTCCAGTGCCCCAAAGTTTGTTGAAAAATCACATGTGTGTCTTTGGGTGAATTTATAGGTCCCATGCAAGAAATGGGAATGAAATTCAAACATCTGGGCCTCCTGGCTCGGTCGGGAACATTGAGAAACTTGGTTTTTAAATTCCTGGAAATTCAAAACTCGCCTGAAAATCATGAAACTTGGCATGGTGTCATTTCATGGAACCAACATGTTGTGGTAAAAAAATTGGCCGCATTTGGACAAGTTTTTGGTATAAGCTTCTTGCAAACCAGAGCTTCTCTCGAGAAGACTCGTGGTTCCCGAGGGGGGACGTTTCACGTTTGTGTTCGGAATGATATACGTTGCCTCCCCCTTACTTTTTTTCCAGAGGAAACATAGAACTATATGAGTGCCGCATTAAAATTTGGAATTATTCCGGGTTCGTTTGGACTTTCTTATACATCAATTGAATTTCTGGTCATTTAATATGCATAATTCAAATTTGAACTACAAGCACATGCTCCAATGCACCAAAGTTGGTTGAAAAATCACATGTGTGTCCTTGGGTGAATTTCCAGGTCCCATGGAAGAAATGGGAATGAAATTCAAACATCTGGGCATCATGGCTCGGCTAGAAAGATTGAGAAACTTGGTTTTTAAATTGATGTAAATCCAAAACACGCCTAAAAATCATGAAACTTGGCATGGTGTCATGACATGGCACCAACATGCAACGGCAATTTTTTGGCCGAATTGGCACAAGCTTTGGTATAAGCTTCTTGCAAACCGGAGGTTCTCTCAAGAAGGCTCGTGGTTCCGGGAGGAACATGTCACCTCCGTGTGTGAAATGACATACACGTAGACTACCTTCTCCCGCCTTAATTTGTTTTACACAGGCAGATTAGACCAAATGGAGGTATCATGCTAAATTTTAGAATTATTCCGGGTTCGTTTGGCCTTTTTTATACATTAATTGAATTTCTGGTCATTTAATGTGCATAATTCAAATTTGAACTACAAGCACATGCTCTAGTGCACCAAAGTTGGTTGAAAAATCACATGTGTGTCCTTGGGTGAATTTCTAGGTCCCATGCAAGAAATGGGAATGAAATTCAAACACTTGGGCGTCATGGCTCGGCCGGATAGATTGTGAAACTTGGTTTTTTAATTCATGTAAATCCAAAACACACCTGAAAATCATGAAACTTGGCATGGTATCATGACATGGCACCAACATGTTGCGGTAATTTTTTTGGCCGAATTGGGACAAGATTTGGTATAAGCTTCTTGCAAACCGGAGCTTCTCTAAACAAGACTCGTGGTTCTGAGAGGGAACATGTCACCTCCGTGTGTGAAACGGTGTACGTACACTGCCTTCTCCTGCCTTAATTTTTTTACACGGGCAGATTAGACCAAATAGAAGTATCATGCTAAATTATGGAATTATTCCGGGTTCGTTTGGACTTGTTTTTATACGTTAATTGAATTTCTAGGCATTTAATGTGCATAGTTCAAATTTGAACTACAAGCACATGCTCCAGTGCACCAAAGTTGGTTGAAAAATCACATGTGTGTCCTTGGGTGAATTTATAGGTCCCATACAAGAAATGGGAATGAAATTCAAATATCTGGGCGTCGTGGCTTGGCCAGAAAGATTGATAAACTTGGTTTTTTAATTCATGTAATATCCAACACATGCCTGAAAACCATGGAACTTGCCATGGTGTCATGACATGGCCCCAACATGCTGCGGCAATTTTTTTGGCCGAATTGGGACAAGCTTTGGTATAAGCTTCTTGCAAGCCGGAGCTTCTCTCAAGAAGGCTCGTGATTGCGAGAGGGAACGTGTCACCTCTGTGTGCGAAACGACATACGTACACAGCCTTCTCCTGCCTTAATTTGTTTATACAAGCAGATTAGACCAAATAGAAGTATCTTGCTAAATTTTGGAATTATTCCGGGTTCGTTTGGCCTTTTTTGTACATTAATTGAATTTCTGGGCATTTAATGTGCATAATTCAAATTTGAACTACAAGCACATGCTCCACTGCACCAAAGTTGATTGAAAAATCACATGTGTCCTTTGGTGAATTTCTAGGTCCCATGCAAGAAATGAGAATGAAATTCAAACATCTGGGCGTCGTGGCTCGGCCGGAAAGATTGAGAAACTTCGTTTTTCAATTCCTGTAAATCCAAAAGACGCCTGAAAATCATGAAACTTGGCATGGTGTCATGACATGGCACCAACATGCTGTGGTAATTTTTCTGTCCGATTTGCGAAGGCGCACACATTAAAAATTGACAAAGTCATTTTGGAACAAGTGTTGTCACATTACAAATCGGAAACACAACTATTATTGAAACCGTGGGCGTTCTACTTACCAATTACGTGCTGCCATGCATCCGTTTTTATTGGCTAGGAGGTGCCGTGCGGGGTAGCTATTTGAGTACGGGAGGCGTGCGATAAGACCCGTGCGCGTGCTCATTGGGAGGAGAGCCCTTTAACCTCTATCCGCCGCGCAACCTCCCTCCCAACGTCTCCATTAATGGTGCCCGAGCCCCTGTTTCACGGCGTGGCTATGTCTCACTGGACTGGGATTTGAGAGAGAAAAATAATAATCTGAAAAGAAAGTTTTGCACCGATCTTGATGTAAGATCCGACGGACCTGTATAGCATCGACTGCGACTTATAGCAAGCATGATGAATATAGGACGATGACAGTGGATAATAATTGTCTTACATATTTAGCGACATAATTAAAAAAAGCCACATGCGGCAACGCCCGAATACACAAGGGCAAACGAAGAAGGAAGACAACGATCTGGCTCGCTGATCTCTACTTTCTTGATGCGTTGCTGTACGCTGCGGGAACTAGTCTCCATAGCGAGCGGCGATGAGCTCTTTCCTGTCCTCAATATGCTGCTTGAGAGCATTCACGGATTCCTCCACCAGCCTTTTGCACTTCATGCACAACACACATTCTCGTCCATAAGTTTCTCGACGATGACGCTGGTCCTCTTCAACAAGGCACTGGTCTCCTCCTGCTGCTCTGCACTTCCGTTGATCTTTGCCCTCAGCAGGTCATGCTCGGCCTGGAGCTTCTCATTGCTCTCCCTTAGTTGCCGGATGACGCAGGTAGCCTGTTCAAACAAGGCTTTCATGTCGTCCTGCAACCTCGCCCAACCAGAGATCTGATCCATCTGGCTATGGACGGTCGCATGCATGCGCCTGTAAGAGTCCTCGCCTACCCGTGAGACATTTTCCCAGGCCGCAGCGGTGCGGGAGGACATCTCAGCTGCTTCCGCGGCGCAGCCTCACCAGTCTGCTGCATCGACAGCGCGGCGGGACCTCCATGCTGCTTCGGCGGCGCGGCGGGACATGTTGGCTACTTTTGCGGCGAGGCGGGACATCTCTCGTGCTTCCACTTCCATGCTCGCCTCTCCCTGGTGGCAATCTCTCGACCCAGAACTCACGCTGGCCATGGCAGACGGAAGGGAACAATGATGAATGACTTGTTTGTTCTTTGTGGATGAGGAGTTGACGAGGAATGTGCAATCATCTTGGAGTAGTAGTATTTATAACCGAGTACTAATATCCTCCTAAGTGGGAAACCATTTAGGTTTTGATTGGTGTGAACGGGTTTGCAATTTGAAAGGTGACGGGACGCATGCTCAAAATTTATTGACGGTTCTATAATTTCTACGTTCGGCACTATTCCTGGATGGCGTAACATGGGTACGCTTTCTCGGCCGCGTACGTGGCGTTTGGTGCACTGCAATAGGCAATGTCAGCACATGTCTTGTTCCAAGAACCGTGCGCGCTCGTTATTACCATCGCGCACGCTTCTTTTAATTAGATTGTGTGCCCGTCTAGCGCGCACACATTGATCTGTCTAACTGTTTCGGTTTGTTGTGGCTAATCGCAAACATTTCATCCATGTGAAGTGTATGCCATCAATCGCACACACCTTTGATCTGGCTGACCGTTTCTGTTCTGTTGCCTAATCGCAAACAGTTAATCCTTCTTAAGCGCATGCCCTCAATTGCACACACCTTTATCTAGCTGTTCGTTTTTGTTGTTCCGCCTCATCACAAACAGTTAATCCGATTGAACTGTATGCCGTATATCGCACACGCCTTCATCTGGCTGCCCGTTTTTGTTCTTCTTCCTCATCGCAAATAGTTCATTGAACTGAACTGTATGCCGTGCATCGCACACGCAACTAAAATCTGAACCGTGTTTGATGCATCCATCATCGCAAACGTTTTGCTCCTTTTTGACGGGGTTTTACACCACCGTTTGCGATTATTGCATCGCACATAGTTTCGTCGAAGGGTCTCTGATCGTAGTGTCACGTTAGCAGCATCCTGCAGTAGTGAGCCTAACTGGCCACATAGCCCCTCACCCCTTGGTCTCATCCTGGCTATCTGGACGACCCAACGGCGGCTGAGGTATGTGCGGGGCCAGGCCCTGCCGACGAAGAACGCTAAGGCGTACTCTCACATCTCCTCTCTGAAAGCTGTTCGTACGTCAAGGGGGACTCCTGAGCATCGCGTCTCAGGAGCCTAACTGGCCACGTAGCCCCTTACCCCTTGGTCTCGTCCTGGCTATCCGGACGACCCAATGGCGGATGAGGTATGCGCGGGGTCGGGCCCTGCCGACGTAGAACGCTAAAGCAAACGGAAAAGCGATCGTGAAACTCTAGCAAATTATAACAAAACATATTGTTTCGCAAGAGCACCGAGCATGAGTTCTTACGCCTCCGTGAGGCATGATACATGTTGCAGAATAAAACCAGGGAGAAACACTACCATGAAGCCTCTTTTTCAGCCTTGGACGCCGTCGTCGCCCGCCTTGGGAGCCCCGTCGTCGATGATGTCGCCGTTGTCCTTGCTTTCAGCCCCAGCCACGGGGCCGACGGCGAGGAACTTCTTCAGCAGGGCCTCCACCTGACCCTTCATGGCTTCAGCAGCAGTAGCGCAGGACGCAGGGTCCACGGGCTCGAGCAGGGCGCCGAAGTCGAAGTTGGTGTCCCGAAGATAGAGGTGGCTGAAGACGCGCGTCAGGGCTGAGGAAGAGAGTATGCGGGCCTCCCCCTCCACCATGGGGCCGAACCCGACGACGACGCTCTCGAGCGCTTCTACGAGCTCAGGGAGCAGAGCAGCAGGGCCCTGCTCTAGGGTCGCCGCTGGCTCCTGGTGCTAGCTCCCGAAGAGCTCATGCAGCGCGTTGCGGGACCTCGCCTCAAGGTAGACGAAGGCATTGCGCTCCATGGTGGCCGCCTCCTCGGCCTTGGTGAGGGACGCCTGGGCCACTTCCACCTCCTCCTTCACCTTCGCCAGGCGACTGCGCTCCATGGCCTGCTCCTGGGCTGCCTACTCCAACTCAGCATCGCGGTCGGCAATCGCAGCCTCTTAGGCCTTGAGCTCCTCCTCCCGCACCTTGAGCTGATTGGCCTGGGTGGCCTGCTGATCCCGAAGGGTCTTCAGCTCGGCCTCCACCACACGACACCGCTCCTGCGTGTCCTTGGCTTCCTTCAGCACCATGTCACGTTCGGCCGCGGCTAAGCCGACCACCCTGTGGTCCTCCTCGGTGGATGCCACAGCTTGGCCCCAGGCCGTCCAGACAGACGCATCGGCCCGGAGCCACCCCGAGACCAGCTCTAGGCGCCCCGATTCCCTGCGCCGGTCCGGACCCTAAAGATCATCCTGGAGCTGGTCCAGAATGGACCAGGCCTCCTCCAGGGCTCCAGACGCGGCATAAGCACTATGGCTCGACGGCGTGGTGGAAGGAAGAAGAGGCGCTGCCGGCACCAAGACCGGCGGAGCAGCAGCAGCAGATAGGACCGGGGGCCTTGGGTCCCCAGCAAGCGAGTCGGGGATAGGCGCCTCCAGGGTCAGCTTTGCCGCGGGAGCCGTTTCCTCCTGAGGCTGGGCCCCAGAGTTTCGGGAGGGCAGCACTGCTGCAGGAGTGACAGGAGCTACTGCGCCCCTCTGCGCTGGAGCCGCGGCGACCACAACAACGCGCTTGGCCTTGGCGGCCTCAGCAATCCCCTTCTTATTCTTCGACCGGCTGCGGCCTGACATCAAATGAAGACATTAAGCACTAAACCGAAATCTAAGAGCAAGGGGAAGGAGGAGCACTCACCGGTCCATGGTGACGTAGTTCCTCTTTAGGCCCATATGCGCGAGCTTCACGGGCGCGGGCGGCGCTGCATTCTTGGGAGCGGGCGAGCACGTGGCCGGCCCCGCGCTGGATGGTGGCAGCGAAGCAGGAGCGCTGCTCAGGGGAATCAGCATCGACCCGCCCCTCTTCGGGACCTCTCGCATCTGCTTCTTCGGAGGGGTCCCCTCGGATCTTGTGGTAACCCCCGCCGAGCGAGTCGACTCCCTGACCGGGTGCGCACCATCGTCGTCGTCGTCGGAGAGGTCGCGGAGGAGGTCACTTAGCCGTGGGGAGGAGCTCTCCCCCTCCTCCTCCCGGGTGGCTTCAGAGGAGAGGTCGCTAGAGGACACGTCCACCAGGGGACCCGCCGGCTGGGGAGGCTTTGTCGACACGAGCCCGCGCTCGTTGAAGACAGGCATGGTGGTGGCTATCCTCTCCCCGTCATCTCGGCGGTACAACGGGAGGTGGTCGTTTGGGGGGGCCGCCCTGGTCCTTTCCGAGCAAGGATTGCATAACTTTGCTTAATTCCTCGTCGGGCAGGCTGTCCGAACGCAGCCGGATCTTGTCTTCCGCGCCCCAAGCTTCCACATGGGGCGGGAGCGCTCCTGGAGCGGCGCTAGGCGCTGCGTCAAGAACTCCCTGACAATCATGGCCCTCGTCAGCTTCTCCTCCTTCAGGTCAGCCGTCATCTTCTTCAACAGCGATTGCGCCAAGGCGTCGGTGAGCTTCTCGTGAGACCACTGATACGTCTCCAACGTATCTATAATTTATGAAGCATTCATGCTATATTATTATCTGTTTTGGATGTTTAAGGGCTTTATTATACACTTTTATATTATTTTTGGGACTAACCTTTTAACCGGAGGCCCAGCCCAAATTGCTGTTTTCTTGCCTGTTTCAGTGTTTCGAAGAAAAGGAATATCAAACGGAGTCCAAACGGAATGAAACCTTCGGGAGAGTTATTTTTGGAACGGAAGCAATCCAGGAGACTTGGAGTGCACGTAAGGGAAGCAACGAGGAAGCCATGAGGCAGGGGGCGCGCCCTACCCCCATGGGCGCGCCCCCACCCTCGTGGGCCCCTCGTGGCTCCCCTGATCGACTTCTTTCGCCTATATATGTCCATATACCCTAAAAACTTTGGAGATCACAATAAATCGGGAGTTCCACCGCCGCAAGCCTCTGTAGCCACCAAAAACCAATCGGGACCCTGTTCCGGCACCCTGCCGGAGGGGGGGATCCCTCACCGGTGGCCATCTTCATCATCCCGTCGCTCTCCATGACGAGGAGGGAGTAGTTCACCCTCGGGGCTGAGGGTATGTACCAGTAGCTATGTGTTTGATCTCTCACTCTCTCTTGTTCTTGATTCGGCACGATCTTGATGTATCACGAGCTTTGCTATTATAGTTGGATCTTATGATGTTTCTCCCCCTCTACTCTCTTGTAATGGTGAGTTTTCCCTTTGAAGTTATCTGATCGGATTGAGTCTTTAAGGATTTGAGAATACTTGATGTATGTCTTGCCGTGCTTATCTGTGGTGACAATGGGATATTCACGTGATCTACTTGATGTATGTTTTGGTGATCAACTTGCGGGTTCAGTGAACTTATGCATAGGGGTTGGCACACGTTTTCGTCTTGACTCTCCGGTAGAAACTTTGGGGCACTCTTTGAAGTTCTTTGTGTTGGTTGAATAGATGAATCTGAGATTGTGTGATGCATATCGTATAATCATACCCACGGATACTTGAGGTGACATTGGAGTATCTAGGTGACATTAGGGTTTTGGTTGATTTGTGTCTTAAGGTGTTATTCTAATACGAACACTATGATAGATCGAACGGAAAGAATAGCTTCGTGCTATTTTACTACGGACTCTTGAATAGATCGATCAGAAAGGATAACTTTGAGGTGGTTTCGTACCCTACAATAATCTCTTCGTTTGTTCTCCGCTATTAGTGACTTTGGAGTGACTCTTTGTTGACTGTTGAGGGATAGTTATATGATCCAGTTATGTTATTATTGTTGAGAGAACTTGCACTAGTGAAAGTATGAACCTTAGGCCTTGTTTCCTAGCATTGCAATACCATTTGCGCTCACTTTTACCACTTGTTACCTTGCTGTTTTTATATTTTCAGATTACAAATACTCATATCTACCATCCATATTGCACTTGTATCGCCATCTCTTCGGCGAACTAGTGCACCTATACAATTTACCATTGTATTGGGTGTGTTGGGGACACAAGATACTCTTTGTTATTTGGTTGCAGGGTTGTTTGAGAGAGACCATCTTCATCCTATGCCTCCCATGGATTGATAAACCTTAGGTCATCCACTTGAGGGAAATTTGCTACTGTCCTACAAACCTCTGCACTTGGAGGCCCAACAACATATACAAGAAGAAGGTTGTGTAGTTGACATCAAGCTCTTTTCTGGCGCCGTTGCCGGGAAGGTGAGTGCTTGAAGGTATATCTTTAGATATTGCAATCGAATCTTTTTGTTTCTTGTTTTATCACTAGTTTAGTTTATAAAATAAAACTACAAACAAATGGATTTGAGTTTGCCTCATACACTTCGTCTTTTTAATATCTTTCGTGAGAATGATGGGATGGAAAATTGTGCTCAAGTGCTAGAAGAAGAAGTCTATAAAATGTTTGGCACTAAATCTTTGAATGATGAGCATGATTGCAATGTTGTTAGTATGAACTCTTTCAATATCCATAGTAGTAATTATGATTGCACTAGTCATGATGAAAATGTCTCTTATAAGCATGTCAACTTTTGTGGAGTGCATAGAGTTTGCACGTACACACCAAATAGAGAAAATAGATTTTGTAAGAGGCATAAGTATTTAGAAACTAAATGGTTGCAAGAGAGGCTAGATGTTTGTGCTGAAAATTTAAAATGTCTTCGCCGTACTTGTGAACTCTGCAATGGAAGTGGTCATTTAAATCTCCGATGCAAATTGTTTCATGATCGAATCGTGTCCAAAAATTGTGATGACTTTATTTCCCTTGCACATCATAATGAACTTAGCTTGCTCTTGGGTTATGAAGAAATGAAACGTGCAACTAAGCATATTCCAGAATTTCACCTTAAGAAATTTCTTGATATTGATCTAGAGGAAATTTATATGTATTGTGCGGTGAATTGCATTGAAAACCCTTATATTGCCAATTACATAAAGAAAAGAAAGCAAATAGAAGATGAAGAAAATACTAATGAAAGGGAAGAGACCTCCCAATATCCTCCTATTATTTCTTATGATGAATCAGGTAATGAGGAGGAACTTTCTATTCAACCAATCTCATCAATAAGGAGCTGAAAGAAGAGGGTTAAACCCACACATGATGTGAAGAATAAAAAGAAAAGACGGAGAAGCAAAGGTACAAAGGTATCTCTCACAAATGATGTTTCTCCTATTACTCATTGTGATGATGATAATTGCTATACTATTGGTGCTATCCATACTATTAATGATGAGAGTGATTATGCTTATGATATGAAAAGGCCCAAGCTAGGGGATACTATGTTTGATGAGAATGACATATATGAGAATATATTTGCTGCAATTAATGTTTGTCCGAAGCTTGGGGATGCTACGTTTAATGAAGATGATATTTTTAGCCTCCCAAGTTTTGATGAGCAAATTTATTATGATGATAGCATGCCTCCTATTCATGATGGTTATATTGATGAAAGTGGGTTTGGAAGAGTGTCAACTTTAGGAAGTAATGATCCTACTATTTTGGAGGGTGTTGAATCTTATTGTGATATTTATGAAAGTGGATTTGGAGAGGTCATGACTTTATTTAGTGATTAATCCACTATTTTGGAAGAGGTTTCAATTGATTATGATGAGAACAAAGTTGCTACTTACGATGATTATTATGATGAAACTTATGCTATAAAAAGTAGTGATGATTATATTTATAAAACTTGTCATGATTATGATTACCCTTTTTCTGAACATTACTCTTTTAATGTGGAAACAATTTATAGTATTCGAGTCTCTTATGATACTCTCACTATTCCGAATAAGAAGAATTTTGCTTATGTGGAGAGTAGTAAAATTTCTATGCAAGTAGATCATGAAAAGAATGCTTTAGGTGCTGGTTATATTGTTGAATTCATTCATGGTGCTACTGAAAATTATTATGAGGGAGGATCATATGCTTGTAGGAATTGCAATAATATCAAGTTTCCCCTCTATGTGCTTAAAATCTTGAAGTTATGCTTGTTTTGCCTTCCTATGCTAGTTGATTATTCTTCCCATAAGTTGTTTGCTCACAAAATCCCTATGCATAGGAAGTGGGTTAGACTTAAATGTGCTAGTCATATGCTTCATGATGCTCTCTTTATGTTTCAATTCTTATCTTTTGTTTGAGCATCATGGTCATCGTCATGCCTAGCTAGAAAGGCATTAAAGAAAAGCGCTTGTTGGGAGACAACCCAATATTTACCCTTACTGTTTTTGTGTGTCCACATGATTATGCTACTGTAGTAATCATGTTTTATAGCTTTTGTTTCAATAAAGTGCCAAGTAAGACCTTTAGGATAGCTTACGGTGATAGTTGTGTTGATCCTGCAGAAAATCAGAAACTTTGGCACCCAGTAAATTAGTTTTGTTAATTCACAGAAACGTGATTTTGATCTGATTCTTTTTGATATGGATTGGTACACAAATTTCTTAGGACTTCCTAATTTGGTAGAATTTTTGGAGTTACAGAAGTATTCGAATGATACAGATTACTACAGACTGTTCTGTTTTTGACAGATTCTGTTTTCTATGTGTTGTTTGCTTATTTTGATGAATCTATGAGTAGTATCGGAGGGTATGAACCATAGAGAAGTTGGAATACAGTAGATATTACACCAATATGAATTTAGAATGAGTTCACAACAGTACCTATGTGGTGATTTATTTTCTTATACTAACGGAGCTTACGAGTTTTCTGTTGAGTTTTGTGTTGTGAAGTTTTCAAGTTTTGGGTAAAGATTCGATGGACTATGGAATAACACTACCAGGGAAAACCTTATACACAGAAATTTAGTAGCAGCGCATGTTAAAAAAGCACGCTGGTGCTAAGTAGCAGTAGCGCGCTGATGTAAACCGCGGTACAGATACATTTGTAGCAGTAGCGCGCCAGAAGATAAAGGCGCTACTACTAAAATTCCCACGGCTTTGCCGATAGGCTACACATAGTAGTAGCGATCTACGTCAAACCGCGCTACCGCTAGTATCTTTGTAGCAGCGCGTTTACGCTGACAAGCGCTACTGGTAAAGGAAATAAAATAAAATTAAAAGCAAATAGAAAAGTAAATGAATATGAAAGAAATAGAAAAAGGTGAAAGGAAAAAAAATAAAATGTAAAGAAAAATAAATGAAGAAGGGGAAAAAGAGAAAGGAATAGCAGCAACGCGTATAGGGAAACACGCTGTAGCTAGCTTAGCAGTAGCGCTCTTCCTGGAACGCGCTACTGCTACTTTTGACTTAACCGCGCGGTTCGTTCTCCCCACGGCCACTTCCCCCAAATCCCAACTCCCTCCGCGCTGTCGCCGCCGCTGTCGCCCATCGGCCGCCGCGCGCTCTCTCGTCGCTCTCCGCACACCCTGGACGCCGCCCCGACCCCGGATTCGACGCCGCCCCCGACCCCGCCCCCGACCTCGACGCCGCCCTCCGCCGCGCGGCCGTGCCCCGACCCCGACCTCGACGCCGCCGCACCCTCCGTCGCCGCGCACCCGAGGTGAGCACGCCTGCTCCTCCCCCTCCCCTATCTCTGCCTAGGTTCTTCAAATATTAATTTCATCAAATTAGTTAGGGTTCATCTAGGGGTGGAAAGGAATCGGATGCGGATTGGATAGTGGTCAAATTAGTTAGGGTTCATCTAGGGGTGGAAAGGATACGGATGCGGCTCGGATGTTTTCTTGATACGAATGCGAATTCCGTTCTCATATTGCTTAAGTGTATTAGTCAATAGCTATGTGACATGAAGTATTCAGCTTGTGATAAATAGGTTTATGAATAAACTCTATTGTAATGCATAATAATTTCTAAGATTAATCATAAAACGAGTAAAATTTGACCATTATTTGACTTTTAAGTTGGATAATTGGAATATCCGATCAAATACGAATATCGGATATTTCGGATTATCCGCTACCACTTTCCACCCCTAGGTTCATCAAATTAGATGGTAATTTGGGCAGTAGTTCCTAGGTACTAATTAGTTAGTAAGAACTAGGTACTAATTTTTATTTACAGTAATTTTATTTATAGTAATTTTATTTTTATTTATAGTAGTTCTCGCATCGACGTCGACGATGCCTATCCCGCATCCTCGTCGTCGAGTCGGCGGAGGACACCTGCGTCACCAGATGGGCCATGTCCGGGACTGGGCTCCGCCGGGGTGGTACTGGGAGGCGCTACCTACCGGGGGGCGCAGGTTGGTGAGGAGCCAGCCTGTCGTTGACCCGAACCTTCTTTGGTGGCGGTCGCGTGGGCCAGTGACGGTGAGGAGGACACGCACGTCCGTTGCTACTTGTTTGCGTTGGAGCACAGGTTCTCCAATACCTGGCAAGTTCTCCAGGGATCTCATTGGAGCTATGATCCTGTGATGGTTCCTTCTCTGTGGGTGTCCACCGCCCGCGCCGATACCCGTCGTGAGCTAGGGTTTTAGTTGTATTAGTGATGTTATATGTATGATACTATTCGGGATGTATTAGTGATAATATTCGATGATGTACGGACGCATGAGATGATTTACTTTTGCTTATTGAATGCATGCTAATTTGAGTCCTATAAGATATTTGAAATGTATATCTTGTGTTTTTCAAATAGGATATGTGCTTGCCCAAGTGGCCAGTCATGTTTGCAGGTTACACCTCCGAGTGGCCTATGTTTTGCCGGAGTGTTGATTCATTTCCGTTCCGGCAAATTTCAGGCGCTCGATATGTCCTATTTTAGCAAAGGTCATGCCGGATTTTTCCGTGAATTTTGGCATGACTAGTAGGAAATATCGAGTGCCCCGGATTTGTGTGTTGAGTATCCTGGTAGTTATCTTCGATCGATTTTCAATTAATGTTTCAACTATGAACATAGGAAATGTCTGACGACGAAAAGGATTTCGGTATTTGCAAATACTGCGAAGACGAGCGCGGCCTGTGCGACGGAATCTTCCTAGATGATGATAGGCGCTTCAACATCAAGCTGGATGTGAACTTCGAAGTGGATACAGTAAGTCACAACGACAAGTCTTTTTTCGTAATTAAGCATGACATCTGCTTCATTTGCTTCAACTTATAATTTAATTTTTTTACTATTCTACTAGCGTATCCCCTGCCATGCAAGAGTTTTTGTATTGGATAAGATAGGTTTCAGTCATACTATGGAGGTAAAGAAAGTTTACTTGAAGACCGAGCATGGTTATATTTTCCACGCAAAATTATACAACGCAGAAGACTACACCTATTTTGGATGCAAAACATGGCGAGCACTATGCAAGACTTATGCATTTGAGCCTGATATGGTTATCACCTTTGATATTCGTCCGGAAGATGATATTGAAGGTAATACCGACATCTGGGTCGATGTGCAGACGCCTCCAGTCATACCATCATGTGAGTTTCTCGACCATATTTATGTCTTTGAAATTGTTTATTCAAAAATAGTGGACAACTAATTTCTATTGTTAGCTTATTTCCATTCAAGCAAACATGTCCAGCGCTTGGTAGACAGGACCACCTACTGTCCCGGGGCTGAACTAAACTGCGAGGAGCTTAGTCATTATGTTTCATGGCTTGAGGATCTTGATACTGTCAAGACAATTTTCTTCCTGCATTTAGAAATGTTAGTACCGAAAACGTGCGACCAATAGTGTTCGTAATGAACCACGGTCACATCTATTTCGGAAGGATGGTAAGATTTTTACTATTTGTCCTAAGTGCATCTTTTCCATACATTATTTTTTAAGCTAAACTTCATTGCTAAGTATGTTACCATACGATGTTCTTCAACAGGGACTCCCGATGAATGTTGTGCCTTATGGGATCGAGACTACAGGTACCATGAGTATTATTAGATTGCGGCCAAGATATCCTACAGAGCAGTTAAGTGCATTCAGGATTTCTAAAAGAGACGAATGCTTAATAGTGAAAGACTGGACCAAAATTGTGAACGATCGCAGACAAGTAATAGGGGGAAGCAAGCAGAAGCGCAGCCCACGATTAGGAGACAGATTCATCTGCATGCTCCAACTTGATAGAGGAGGAGAGCTACACATGTTTTATGTTATTTTACCTGAGAGAGAGCAACATGAGTGATTAGCTAGTTAGAAATGAGTTTGAAGATGATGATGTGCTACACTATGACTATGATGATTAAATAGCTAGTGTTGGTGGTAATGACTATGATGATGATTATTAGCTAGTGTTAGTGGTGATTATATAGCTACCGCATCTAGTGTTGGTGGTGATTAGCTAGCTAGAATGAGTTTGAAGATGATTATGTGCTACACTATGACTATGGTGATTAAATAAATACTGTTGGTGCTAATGACTATGATGATGATTAAATAGCTTGTGCTGGCGGATTAGATTCAAGTGGAGGCAACATGTGGTGCACATCGAAAGTACTACTAGTCCAAACTAGATCTAGTTTGGATTAGTAGTATACTTTTGACATGCACTACATATTGCCTCCACTTGAACCTAATCCACCTTCATTTGACACACTGTTATGGACATAATGATATATACCTCATAATTGGTATTGTACCAAAATTTGTATAACGGCGTATAAATACGCTAAAAAAGAATACTAGTAGCGATGGATAGTAAACACGCTGCAACTAGCTATATTAGCAGCAGCACGGGGTAGAACAAGCGCTGCCGCTATGTGTCTTAGCAATAGCGTGTGTAGCACGCGCTACTGCTAAGTAATAGCTGTAGCGCCTTATTAGTAGCGCGGCGTCAAGCGCTACTAGTGGGCATTAAACCCGCGCTACTACTAGGGTTTTCCCTATTAGTGTAAGGAGTGGCAAGAGCCTAAGCTTGGGGATGCCCAAGGCACACCAAGGTAATATTCAAGGACAACCAAGAGCCTAAGTGTCGTGGTGGGCGCACGGCAGATGCCATGGGATGGCTAAAGAGAGGAGGAGCCTCGAGGGCGCTGGTGGGCTCCAGAGGAGAGGTTGGTATGAGCGGGCGCGGGACGCCGGACATACCCATGTTCGGGGCTCTCCGGAGAGATAACACCCCTAGTCCTGCCGAGTGTAGTTTGATGTTCGGTAGTACAATGTTGCTCCTAGAGCTGTATGGAGGAGGAAGGGAAGCTGGCCAAGGCTTAGGCCGCTCCTTCTCTCCGGGTGGATGCTGCTGTTTGGTGGCTGGTTCTTCTCTATGCTCTGTTGCTGCTTACTTGCTCTACCTCGCTTCGCCCGTATATGCGTGGGCTCCTGGGGGGTTTTATAGACCAACCCCTCAGGGGTACAATGGTAACGTTACACATCGGTGGGTCTGGGTTGTCGGCGTCCGGGGACCCGGGCTGGGACCCACTGGGGGCCTGTGGTTTGCCGGGTTCCCCTAGGTGCGGGCCCTGCATGCCTAGGGGGACTGTGCGCCGTCTTGTCGATCGTCAGGGCGTGGCCGAGTCGAGTCATGTACAGTGGCGCTCCGACAGGTTGCCGCTTGATGTCGTCAGCGGTGAGGGCGGGGGCACTGTAGCCACGCCAGCCCTGGTCAGCGGGTAGGTGAGGGGCACTGTTGCCACGCTCCGGCTGACCAGAGGCATGGGTGAGGCACTGTGGCCTTGGTCATCGGCTGCTGAAGACTCGTCCCATCGTACGGCCTGGATGGGACGGGAGCTGACCCGTGGCTGGATTGCGGAGCACGCCACGGGTGGAACTGTCTTGTTGAGGAAGCTCTGGTTGTGCCGGGTTCGGCTGTCTTGTGCTAGTTGTTGAGGCCGAGTCGACACGTCTTGCCGGGTTGGATAGTTTGGCCGGGTTCTGGGGCTTGGCCGGGTCGAGCGTCCCGGCCAAGCGCGTGCCGGCTTGAGGGGCGATGCTGGCCCCATCGTTTTTTAAAAGGATCCGGGTTCCGTTGCCCGCCCGGGGTTCATCCCCCCGACAGTAGTACCCGAAGCTGTGAAGGTCCGCCGTCTTTAGATGAGTGGGCCTTCGTAGTTTCCCCCTTAAGCAAGGCAGACTCTGCGAGCGCCGGGTCCGGCAACACCCACTGTGTGCCGGTTTTCTCAGAAACCGGGTCGTGGCATCCCGGCGATGGCGGGAACCGAGGAGTCCGTCGAATCTTGGGGCAATCCCTCGGGCTTCGCGCGAGCGCCACGTGGTGCCCGGAAGTCGGAGGGGCCTGAGAGGCCACGCGCGTGACAGGACTGGGCGGCGGGCCGGGGCCCGCCGCCGCACGCCCTTGGCCTGCGCGCGCGGATTTATTGCGGCGTATGGGGGTCGGTTGCTCTTCCCCGGGCAATTACTGCGTGTGTACGTGCACACTTATTGCGGGGTAGTGGAAAGGGCGAGTGCAGACGATCCCACTCCCCCACGTTCAAACTGAGGGTTATAAATCGGGGGGCAGGGGGTGGCGGACATCATTATCGCTCGCGCCCTCCTGCCCCTTTGCTCTTGCTCTGCTCTTTACAACCGACGCACTGCGGCGCCCGCTGCCCCGAGCAGGACTTTGCCATCGTCCATCTTCTTTCTCCTTTTCCTTCTTTCGTCCATGGCACTGTCGTCGGGCTTTCGATGGGCTCGAATGTCACCACCGAAGACGTCGCCCATCTTCGCGCGTCGTGGCGCTTGCCACGGGAGACGGATGTCGCCGTCCGTCTGCCGCGCGGCGAGAGAGGCCGCAACCCGAGGAGTCGGAGTGCGTGGTCTTCCTCACGCACTTCGAGCGTGGTTTCGGGCTGCCGGCGAGCACCTTCTTCTGCATGTTCCTGGAGTTCTTCGGGCTCCAGCCGCATCATCTTGGCGCCGGCGCCATCGTCCAGCTTTCCGGCTTCGTCACCCTCTGCGAGGGGTACTTGGGGGTCGAGCCCATGATCGACCTCTGGGCGCGCTTCTTCTCCCTGAAGCAGCAGGGCCCGTCGGCAGGAGAGTTCACCGACTGCGGCGCCGCCGTCATCCCGAAGCAGTCGGGACGGACTTCCCCAAGATCCCGCTGGAGGATTCTGCCAAGAAATGGCAGAAATCCTTCTTTTACGTCCGCAACTTGGGTGCGGACCGCATCAATCTTCCGGCCTTCGCCATCGCGCTACCGCGGGCGAAGATGAACTGGGGCTACTCCCCCAGGCGCCCGTCGCAGGAGATCCTCATTCTCTGCGAGCGGGTGACGGTGATGAGGACGCGGGAGGGGCTCACCGGCAACGATCTCATCGCCGCGTTCATCATGCGCCGGGTTCTCCCGCTGCAGAGGCGCTCCTGCCTCATCGGCGAGATGGCCGGTCTACAAGATCCCAACCGCATGGGGTCGACGCGGCTGAAGGCGGAGCAGATCGCGCGCCGAGTGAACGACATCTCCAAGGCCAACTTTGGGGAGGACTGGCGGTTCGGCAAGGTGCCGTACAGCGAGTCGAATCCGGCGCCACAGGTGAGCGTCTGGTCGCCTTACTTTGCTGCTGCGCACCTCTTTGTCCGTCCTGACGCGGCGCGGGAGGTGCTTCTAAATGCGAGCCGGCATCCTTACGCCCAGGCTCCATCGCAGGTGGCGCCGGTGGCGCCGGAGGAGCCCGCGGCCCACGGCGGGGAGGAGGAAGCTGAGGCCGACGCCGGCGCTGGGCGTCGTGCTGGTAAGTCTTGTATTTTTCTTCGTGTATCTTCGAGTCGTTGACCGTGGCACGACACGGGCGATGCTGACGCCAGTTGTTGGTGCAGTGGCGTTGGGCGGGGGAGGCGGCGACGCGGGCGGAGCCGGGTCGTCGCGCGGGACGGCGCCGAGTCGCCCGCACGGGAAGGATAGCATCGCGCCGCGGCCCCGGGCCCCGAAGCGCAAGGCGGACCCGGCCGGGGCCGGGAGGCCGGCCAAGAGGAAGCGCGGCGCCGGGCATGGGAGGCCGATGCCGGTCCTGGTCCTTTCAGGGTAAGCTCCATCTCCTGTATGCATACGGACTGTCGAGCTAGCCTTGTTTCCTTTTTGCTCATTCTGTCTTCTTCCTCTTCAGGTCGCCAATCACGTTGGCGAGGGCGGCGGCGGACGCCGCGGCCGCCGAAGGGACCGCGTTCTGCAAGAGCCGGTCCGAACTCGTCGACCAGGTCGAGGTGGAGGGACGGGCCGACTCGGACCTCGGCCTAGACCCGAACGATGCTGAGGGCTTGGCCTGGCGAGACAGGAACAGGGCCGAGGCGGAGCTGGAGGCGGCGTTGGTCTGGGCTTGGACCGACGCGGCGGCGGCATGGGTGCGAGCCGGCGCGGAGCCGGCCTGGCGAGAGATGCCGGAGGGCACGATGGTGGCGGAGACGGTCTTCGAGCCGTCGTCGGTGCGGGAGCGCGGCCGTGAGGGCCGGGCTGAGGTGGTGATCCTCTACCAGGAGGTCGTGGAGGTGGAGGATGATACCCCGCCGCGGGTCGACGTTGTCGAGCGGGCGGGGGGCTGATGGAGGTGGCGGCGGCGCCGTCTTGGAGGAGGCGCTGAGAGCGGCGGCGCGCGAGGCGCCGCCGGTGTTGGAGGAGGCAAGGCGGGTGGTGGTACCGGAGGCCACCCCGGCAGCTGGGCCGGTAGAAGCGCAGCAGGCCGTCCCGGCGTCCGGACCGGGGGCGGCGACGCAGGGCGTCCCGCCGTCCGGGTCGTCGACGGCGCCGGAGAGGGCGTCGGAGGAGGTGCCGGCTGCGTCGGGAGCGGCCAGCGGGGAGCACGCCTTGGTGCCCCGACAGGGGGGCGCCGGGCCGCAGCCGGCGCGGAGCGGGGGTGCCGTGGTCTTCGGACCTCAGACCCAGGAGGAGGCGGTGATGGACGCCGTCAGCTGCCGTCAGCATGGCCGGACGGACCGGCTCGAGGCCTTCGCCTAGGCCGAGGTGGAGCGGACGCGTGACCTGGAGCGCGCCATTCTGGTAAGCTTCTTCCTTTTCGCAACTTCTTCTTTGTGGGGGCGCGCCAGCGCACCCACTAGGTGTAGCCCCCGTAGTAGCTGGGTCGAATCTTTAGAATGCTGATGCTGTTTTTGTCCTGATTTCTGCTTTCTTCAGCAACTTGACGCCTACCGGGTCAACGCCTTCAACCGTCTCCTGGGCAAGTACCGGGAGCTCAAGGAGCAGCTTGCCGCCAAGGAGGAGGAGCTTCGCGTCGCCGCAGGTATCTTCATGCTCTTTTCTAGTGGGGGCGCGCTAGCGCACCCATTGGGTGTAGACCCCGAGATTCGGGCCAACTGTGTAACAGTTGGTCCAAATCATAAGTCTTGCTTTCTTCTTTGCTGAATCTTTCTCTTTTGGAGCCGAGGTGCTGTCCCAGCAGACTCGGCTGCTCCAGGCTGGTCATCATTATGACCGGCTTGTTGCCGACACCGGCCGTCTTGGTGCCGAGGTGGCGCAGGCGAGGGCGGAGGCGGCCGCAGCCCGGCGGTCGCTCGACGAGGCCAACCAGCTGCAAGAGCAGCTGGCGGATCATAAGAGCCGCCTCGAGGCCGAGGTGGAGCTTGTTAAGGCGGAAGCCGCCAAGGTGGTGGAGGCGCAGCAGGCCCTGGTTGAGGTGGACCAGTAGCGCGGCAGGCTGGCCGATGACAAGGGCCGGCTCCAGGCCGAGGTGCATCGCCTGCGGGGGCAGGTTGCCACGGCCGAGGGGGCCTGCCAAGGCGAGGCCCGTCGTCACGAGGCGGCCGAGAAGGCGGTTGATGACAAGGACGCCGAGCTGAAAGCAGCCCTTGCCAAGGTGGCTGATCTAGAGAAGGCGCTCCAGGAGCGCGACCGCACCATTGAACGGGAGCGGCGTGGTACGTTGCTCGAAGCGCAGCACCTGGAAGAATCCTTCTCCAGTAAGTGCTTTTCTTGCGTTTCGCCGGGTCGGGATCCGGCCTTTCGTCCTTGTTGTCCTCTTTTTGATATGCTTCGTTTTTTTCTGGCAGTAGCCTTTCCTGAGACGCAACGGCTGGTGGAGGAAGCCGACCGCTTTCAGCGCGACCCGACCGGAGTCGTTGGATCCGGGACGGACCCGCGGGTGGCGTGGACCTTCCCGGAAATCATCCTCGCCGCTGAGGCCCGCCTGCGGGTCTTGGGGGAGCAGATGGGGCGGCTGTCCCAAGCCGGCACTGCGATGACGGCGGCTCTTTGGCCGAACTCCGTCGAACCGAGCAGCTTCACGCGCCTGGCGCGTTGGCTGGAGATGGGGCCGGACCGGCTTCACGAGTGGCGCGTCTCCGCCGCTCGTGCCAGTGCGGAGATGGCGCTTCGGTTTGCGCTGTCTTGGCATCCGGACCTGCAGCTGGACGCGCTGATGGGCCAGCGGGCCGGCTCGGAGCAGCTGTTGCAGGAGCAAGCCGGCCGGATTGCCTCCTGGGCCAGGTACATCGCCGAGTTCGCTTTCCACGACGAGTTCCACCTGGAGCGGACGGAAGACGGAAGGGTCGTGGATGGCGACGACTACGGCCTGCTTCTCCATGATCCGGAGGGGAGCTGTGAGCAGACAGGCGTCTACCGCGATGGGGGTGCCGAGGAGGACACCGGTGCCTCGCTGGACCCGGAGGCCGCCACGGGAGAGCCGTCGATGTCACGACGCGGCGCTGGAGATGCCTGAGACATCTTAGTAAAATTTGTTTGGTAGCAGGTCCACCCACCCACTGGAGGTTTAGGGTGTAATGAACTCGGGCCATGGGCCTTTTAAACATTTATTTGTATAAGTCGTGAATGTTTTTGCTTTTGCTTTTCGTTTTTTTGGACCAATTTCTTGCGCTTTTCCTTTCTCAAACCTCCCCCCCCCCGCGAGTCAAACGGCTGAGGCTTCGGTCCGTGACAAGGAGTTCGGTTCTTCGAGAGGAGCGCGCAGGACTTGGGCTCTTCAAAACATTGAGCGCGAGCGAAACACCCACTGGGCCGGCTGGCGGCAACACGGCGGAGCCGGTTGGCGAGCAGCCGGTCGTGCGGCTGTTTATCTTCTGAGCGGCGGGCTGGGTTGATTGACCCGGCGGCCTTTGACTTAGTGTTTGAAGTGTGAAGGAGCTCTGGCCCGTTGTGCTTGCCAGCCGACAGCCGAAGCCGGGTCTGTGGCTTTAGGGCGAAGTGGGGGACCGCGGCATCCTTTCTGTATCACACTACAAAAAAAAGACACATCTGTGACATTTTGGGCCGAACTATTTTTTTTTCTGTCATACTTATGACACTTCTATGACGATAATTGTGACAAAACCCGGTATCATCATAGATGTGGTGGGCTCCTACTTCTATGACCAAAAATCATGACAGAAAATGGGCTTTTCGTCCTGGGCGGGCCGGAGACGCAGCTGCATGACATTCTTTGGACCGTCCATGACGGAAAAAACCATGGCAGAAGCGAGGGCGAGGAAAATTTCGGCGAGTTCCCGGTTACGATGGGAGGTCGGGGGCCGAGCGATGCGCGTTTCTCTCGTACACGTACGCGCGTGTGTGCGAGGCGTTGGGCTCTAACTGAACCTGAGCGATTGCACTGCAGGCTACGCGTTACTGAACCCGAGCGATCGATCGATGGCTGTTAACTGAACCCGATCGAGCGATTCATTTGCTACTGCTGCTAACTGAAGCCGATCGATGCTGCCTCTGGATGAATAGTGAGCGTTGCGGGGGGGGGGGGGGGGGGGTTGGATGAACAGTGAGCCGTGGGGGTGGATGAACAGGACCCCGTGGCGTTGCCTCTGGATGAACAGGACCCCGATTGATCGAGCCGGTTGGGGCTGGATGAACAGGACTCCGTGGAGGGCTGGATGAACAGGACGACCCCGTGGAGGGCTGGATGAACAGTAGATGGTGGAGGGCTGGATGAACAGTAGCCCGTGGAGGGGTGGTTGAACAGGAGCCCGTGGAGGGGTGGTTGAACAGGAGCCCGTGGAGACGGGTGGTTGAACAGGAGCCGGTGGAGTAGCGCGCGCTGCAGGCTGGATGAACAGGAGCCCGTGGATGAACAGTCGCAGGTGGAGTTTGGAGGAGGTCGACGGTGGATGAACAGTAGCCCGTGGAGGTTGGAGGAGGTCGACGGTGGAGATGAATAGTATCCCGTGGAGTCCCGTTTTGCGGTACGCCACACCCCTCCCGATGAACAGGGCCCCTGTTTCGACCGTAGCGCTCCAACACAAGTCCGTTTCGTCCGTTTTGCGGTACGCCACACCCCTCCCGATCAACAGGACCCCGTTTCGACCGTAGGAGGTCAGTTTCCTCCGTTTTGCGGTACGCCAGACCCCTCCCGATGAACAGGATCCCGTTTCGAACGTGGCCGGTCGAACACAAGGCCGTTTCCTCCGTTCTGCGGTACGCCAGGCCTCGTTTCCATCACCTGTTCCGTCCAAGCCCTCCCGATGAACACGATGACGCATTCGGTTCCGACCCAGCCGGTTGGCTCCCCATGAACACGACGACGACGCTGTTTCTCCATTTCGACCCAGCCATGTACAGGAGCCCTGGCCATACGTATGCGCGAGTAGGCGTTCGAGACCCCGCCTGTATGTACACATACGTGGCCGTATTTTCCTTCTTGCACACTGGCCGCTGTACTTACGTGTACATGCTACGTGCGCGCCTCTACTACGACACGTCCGCGCCTCTGCATCCACCAGTATGTACGTAGACGTTCGCGACCAGAATGACAACGCTACGTATGCTTCGACCAGGTGGGTCCCGACTGTCAGGCACTTCCTTGCGTGCGAAGATGTAGCTGGTGGGTCCCAGCAGTCAGGGGGCGAATCGCTTTTTTTGCCCGGACGCACTTCCTTGCGTGCAAAGATGTAGCTGGTGGGTCCCAGCAGTCAGGGGGGAAACTTGTTTTTGCGAAATACGGTGGTCCGTCCGGTGGGTCCCCGCTGTCAAGTGGAGGAATAATTATTTTGTGCGTAATAAGGAGGCACTTCCTTGCTGCGGCCGTGGACCCAGCTGTCAGCCTCTCCACGTACAGTCCATGTCCGATGGAAGCCGCTCCTTCACCACGTTGACCACGCCGCGCCGAGAGCACCAGGGCGGTGGACGACGGCGAGGCCTAGGAAGGGGACGATGTGGAGTCGGGGAAGACGCGGCAGTGGATGCCCACGCGTAGAGGAGTATGAGGGTTCACTGGTTCGGCTGCGGTGTGAGGCTGTCGTCGCCGCAGAATAACAGGGGGTGTGGGTCAGTAGAGGGATGGCCTGGCCTGCGGTGGGAGTACTATGGGGGCGGTGAGGCCTCCGCGGTAGCACAGCCGGCCACGGGAGGCAGGAGCAGGCGGCACGACCGGCGCTGCTTTGGGCGGCTGGAGCAAGAAGACCAGAGGTTGAAGAAGCACTATGGCCGTTGGATGGACATCATACGGTCACTGGAGTATTGACTAAGTTGACAAAGCCCTCCGTCCCAGTCAACTTAGTAGGCCCACAAGTCAGCCACCCACCATGGTGGGTCCCAGCTAGCAGGGGGTATTCATTTTTTGTGCGTAATAAGGAAACACTTCCTTGCGTGTGAAGATATAGCTGGTGGGTCCGACCTGTCAGCGGGGGGGGGACGTTTTTTTCGTGAAATACAGAGGCCCTTCAGGTGGGTCCCAGACATCAGCTGGAGGAATCATTATTTTGCGCGTAATAAGGAGGCATTTCCTTGTGTGCGGCCGTGGACCCAGCTGTCAGCCTCTCCACGTACAGTCCACGTCCGATGGAAGTCGTTCCATGACCACGTTGACCACGTCACGCCGAGACCACCAGGGCGGTGGACGACGACAAGGCCTAGGAAGGGGACGACGCGGAGCCGGGGAAGACGCGGCAGTGGATGCCCACGCGGAGAGGAGTACAAGGGTTCACTGGTTCGGCTGCGGTGTGAGGTTGCCGTCGCCGTAGGGCCTGGCTAGCGGTGGGAGTAGTAGGGGGCGGTGAGGCCTCAACGGCAGCACAGCCGGCCACTGGAGGCAGGAGCAGGCGGTCTCGCCGGCGCTGGTTTGGGCAGCTGGTGCAAGAAGAGCAGCACTTGAAGAAGCAGCAGGACCATTTGATTCAAATCCAACGGTTAATGCTGCTACAATCGTTTGTTGACTAAGTTGACAAGCCCTGCGTACGCGTCAACTTAGTAGGCCCACAGGTCAGCCTCCCAACCAGTGCGCCCCAGATGTCAGTGGGAGGAATCATTTTTTTTGCGTAATAAGGAGGTAGTTGATTGCGTGCGGCCAGGCCAGCGGAGGGAGTAGGGTGGGCCGGGGAAGCTAGCGCGGCATCACAGCGGGCCACAAGAGGAGGGAGCAGGCAGTTCCGCCGGCGCTAGTTTAGGCGGCTGGAGCAGGAAGATCAGAGATTGAAGAAGCACGTTGGCCATTGGATGGACATCCAACAGTCACTGCTGCTAGAATTGTGTGTTGACTTACAAAGCCTTGCGTAAACAAGTCAGCCTCGAAATCTGTGGCGTGTACAGCCCATTTGCTATTATTTTTATAATTTTTACTCATTTTTAATTCATATGGAAATTATTGCAGCCCGTTTTCCATTTTTAGAATTGCTTCCCATTTTCTGGTCAGTACGAGGGTTAAAAAAATTAACTAAATATGTGCGAAATTTTGAAAATTCACAAATTTTGGCTGGGGAACAAAATATTCTTAATCCAAAAATTAGTGGCCATACTAAAACAAATTTAAAAATAAATTAGTACTATGTCATGTTAAATCTAGTGAAATACTATAAAATATCAGTGAAGAACAAAAACAAGATAAGAAACTAATATCCCATTTGCTGTAATTTTTTTGGAATTTTCAACCCCTTTGATATTACTTTTAACAGACACTGACCATACTCTTTGGCCAGGCCGGAATGCATCCCTCCTCGTCTTGAAAGATTTGCAGCCCAGTAAGTCGAAGAAAACAAATAGGCCTAGCTTGGGTATTCTTCAAAAAGAAATACTGGGCTACCTATTTTCCCAAAGAAAACCCTGCTGGGCTGGTCATGTTGTTAGACGGCCGCAGAGACCGCACAACCCAGTTTATAGCCTGCTCCTCCGAATTACTACTCAAAAAAAAGTTGTGCAATTCTGTTGTTAATTGACTATACGTTAAAAATGATGTGGGTCCCGGATATCAGCAGGGTGGATTAGAGTAAAAAACGAGGGGTGCATCTGAGTAGTAAAAGAGGCGCTTGCTTGTGTTCGGGAGTGGACCTGGTGGGTCCGTACTGTCATACTCACAACTACAATTCTCTCCCGATTCACTATGTTGACAGGGACCGTTTCAAAAAAAACTATGTTGACAGGGCCGGACGGCGGCGCCGCGGCGAGCGCACCAAGGCGGAGGATAAAGTGTTGTCGCCAATGTGCTGGGCTGGGTTGGACATTCTTATTGAAAAATAAAAGTGGACCGGAACTATTTACGACGTTGACTACGATTTGCATGGGTCCGCTGGTTGCAGGAAGAATATGCTAGGAGAAAGAAGACAGGTCGCTATCTTTGCGTAAGAATAATATCGACTAAATGTAACGACACTATCATAGGAAATAATATCCTCCTGTTAAATCATGAATTTAAAGAACTGTTGCATGAGCATTTAGCTTTATTTATTTATTTACTTATTTATGTTTAGGGGGCCATGAGCATGTACCTGGGCCGGATTCATGTGAGAGCTTCCCTTCCAGTTAATTATGGGCTCCTCTATTGGGCCTTCATTAGTGGGCTGCATGTTATCAACAAGTGGAAAATGTGTTCCGTACGAAAAATAGTATGCATTACGTATGGTACGGGGCACAAAGGATCGAACCGTGCAACGACTTCCAAAACATTGTGTTTGTCGTTCTAACAACACATTTATTCAACCAACACACAAAATATACTACTGAGTGTACACTGAAAACAACAGCAGCAACAACCAGGGTTGGGGGTGCAACAGAAGCAGTAAGCAGGCCAGAAGAGTGAATACGCAGCTCTCTCTTCCAAACCAAACATCAGCCATTATTACAAAAGGGCTACCAAAAAAGAACAAGTGTATGCATCAAACTAAATAAAGATCCTACTACACCAAGTGTACGCATCTAACTAACTGGCTTAGTTAGATGTTACTATTTATTAAGCTGTGGAGATTGGCTGACGGCTTGAACCAGATGGGTGCCTGAAGGGGGAAACTCCAGCCAGCAGGTCGAAGTCTGATACTTGCGACCCTCTCTCCTACTTTGGGCTGCAGAGCGTGGCGGCACATATCAGGGTATGGTGCATGCAGAGACGCATGGTACACTGTGTACACATAGTTTTGCCTGATGAACGAAACCGCGCTGCCATCGTGATCCTTGCCGTCGGTTATCTCCTGGTTAATCGGATAATTCAGTCCGACAAACAGATAGCGTGTACCAAGGCTACTTACCAGCCTCCAGTCAAAAATTCCTGAAGGCCCAAAGAAGCTGGGATCCTGCTCAAAGACCTTGCAGTGACTGTGATTGTATTCCGCGAAACAACACGTCTGGTACATTCGAACGATCATCAATCATTCGCCGTTGTCTGATCGAGCCAGGAACCACCTGCAACTGACATGCCGATTTTCTTTGAAAGGTTCTGGGATTAGGAAGGGTAGGGACACCAGGCGGCCTACAACATCATATCAAGTTGGAGTCAAATAAAAAAGGGCTCTTGATGCAGTCAATCTTAAGAACAACATGTTATGAGCATGAATATTTTTTCAGTAAATGTTGACAATAATATAAGCAAGCCATCATGATATCATAGGAAAGTAACATACTGCTGTAACAGCCGGTTGTAGCGATGACTGGAGTAGGCCAGCAATACGTCCAACCATAGAAGGAGTCGACAGCGTAAATGAAGCCCTTGTGTTCCATGGCATCAGAGAACCATGGAGGATGTATGATCCTGCGATGGACGTGCAGATTTATCCACTTACCGCAGTGACCTGTGAGATAGGCGAGACCGCGGTTGAAGAACGCAATTAGCCTGAAGTCTTTATAATTCGCAGATCTTGCGGGCACTTGGCAGATTACAACCTTCAGCAAATCAAACTTGTTATCATGTTGGCTACTATAAGATCCCGAGTACTCTGGGCCGCAGTGCCAAAGCAGTGCAGTGTTAATCGAAGGAAGGGGGATCAATCATCGGGTGTAGACCTCCACGAACATCCAACTGCCGCGACCGTCAACGAGCACCATCCAAGACGTGTTCATGCCGACCCAGTACATACCACTAATGTAGTTGAGGGTGACAGGGATCAGATCGCAGTCAAGGGGGTTGATGCTCGCCACCCTACGATCGTTATGCTGCGTGACACGCCGTTTCTGAAGATCAGGCGGCATCAGCAAGCAAGGAGCTGGCTTAAAAAGCTCCGGCCTGAGGGCTTTGAGTAAACGGTACAGCCCCGACGAGCACGCGGCGAGCGGCATGGTACTGAGATTGTCCACACGCGAAACAATGAGCTTGATTACCTCTGTGGGGAGCGAATTCCAGCCACTCTTTCGGCAGACGCTGCTCGGTTCTGCCATTGTTAGTGCTTGGGTTTTGGACGTGGGGGGAGGCGCCTTAGCGGGGATGGAAGATTGGACGAGATTATGTGCGGACAAAGATGGAGAAGCGAATATGTGCTGCGGGAAGTCGACAGGTGATGATGACTACAGCACGCCGCTTGACTTACGAGACACATGCCAGCAGCGTAGGGTCATATCGATGCCAGACAACTTGCTTGAGTGATCACAGTACTGGTACTCCCTACAGTACCTACTACTATGCCCTAACTTGCTTGACTAGAGTAGTAGAGTAGGACTCTGCTCTATTACTAGCACCGGAGGAGTAGTATATTCTAATCTCAAATAGTTACAAACTTCAATGCCCGAGCGTGGAACGACTACGAACCGTGCTCAAAGACCGTGTCTACGTGGTGTTTGGAAATATATGCAAAAAAATAGCAAGATGCCCGTGCATTGCACGGCACACCATCATCACCAACTCGGTTATTTCTCTACTCCTACTCCTATAAAAGACTCAGTTGGTGATGATGGAGGCGAGGAGGCATGTTCAGCTGGGCGTGCCACGGACGGCGCCGTACTATTCGATTTGTTATAAAAAACAAAGAAGAGTAGTAGAGATAGAGATAGAGTAGAGATAAAGACTTAGGGAGGAGCACGAGGTTGTGGGAGATAAGGATGAACGAGGCAATGCCTTATCTGTAAATGTGGAGAGAGGTGCGGGTATCTTTTGTAAAATTGTCATAGTTGGCTTTCCATCTGTCAAATATAGATCGGATGGTTTATATTACAAGATGGCAGGCACACCATCATCACCAACTCGGTTTTCTATAAGAGTAGATATAGATAGATAGAGACTAGGGAGTACTAGTAAGCACACCATCTACTTCTTCGTGTGCTACTCATGCACTCCATTCGGCGGCCGCAACGTCCCCTACAACCACTCCCTCCTGCGCTCCATTCGGCGGGCGCTATTGAAATTTGGGGAGCGCACTCTCGCGACTGCTGGCAGCCACGACTTCACCGACGACGATTTCTTCCCCGACCTCGGCAACCTCTTCCTCAACGACATGGGCGACAACCTCGACGCCAACGATGCTGCTCCCGTTGCATCGTATGTGTTTCTCTCATTCCTGTTCGAAATCATGGTAGAATTCATGTTTCTACTCTGTATCCTACTACTATGCTAGTCCACATGATTAGTTTCATCTCTGTTATAGCCGTCATGATTTATTTTGTGCTTATTCGGATTAAATCTCGTAGTAACTTGCTCATATATTCAACTGGCGCAACGTCCCCTACAGCCACTCCCGTTTCATGGACGGCCTGGTCAATGCCTCCAAGGAGCCCTTCGTCTACTGCTATGAGTGCCCGATGCTGTTTTGGGGCTCGCCGGCGGACATGGTGCATCAGCTCACGGCTGCGTGCAGCGGTCACTACTGGCCCTTGGCGCAGAACATCAAGTACGAGACGTGCTACCCGTTCACCATGCCGGAGTCGCTGGAGGATTACTGCCGCCTGCTAGTCTCGAAGGAGGACGGCAGCGTCTTCCTCTTGATCGTGGGCACCGGCGAGGCCCGCGCAGGCCGCCGCCCCGTTTCTATAGTGTGCGTCAGGGGCGACGCCGCTGACGCTGACACTAACACGAGGCCGATGTATGGGTGCGTGCTCAGTGTTACTACCCCTCCGGGTCACGTGGGCGGCGACACCGGCCTCATCGAACGGACTTGGACTCTGCGGAGGTGGGATTTTCCCGCCGATGTGGACTTGGAAAACCCATGGTCTCCTTTACCCGCCAACGCGGTGCACGGGGACTCCAAGGAGGTTCACCTGGACATATGCATTATCAAGTTAAATGTTGATCATTAGTCTTCGCTCAATGTAATCCGCTGTTTAAGCATGTGGAGACTTCCATGCATGATCTTGCTCTATTGGAGTATCACACATGAATAAAAGTGTATCCATTTATGGTTTAGTCTAGAATCTTCCATGTATGAAGTTTTACTACAGTACTGGTGAAAGACTTACGATGAACCATTTCTTACATCTCCTCTGCCCCCTTCCAAGTCATCCTTATTTAATCCCTCCATCAAGGTGTATAAGGGCATGGTTAATACTTAATAGTATAGCCAACTGTTGACTTTTAGAAAGTGCCATGTCATCTGCAGCCAACATGTATAACAATCGATACTCAAAAACTAATTCTTAAAGATCATTTCTTGCAAAGCACAATAAGTGTTATTTCTTCACAAGTTTTGGATGCAGGTTGAACAGTTGAACGCTTTTGTTTGCAAAAGATACCTTTTTATCTATTTCACCTGGATGTTTGTGAGCTCTAGAGATGAAATAATATCCTAAGAAACCTATCGATACCCATTACACATGAGATGCCCCCCCACATCCTTTGTCAAAATAAACAACTCCCCGATCAATGCATTTCACTCTTCCGTGCAACGCACGGGGACCTTACTATAGATTAGTACGACCAAAAATTGAACTAACATTATATATAGTACGATAAATGCTGAAGCATGTCAAACAAAATTATATCATTGAAAACTATGTTCAAATACGAATCCAACGATATAGTTTTTGTTGACATGCACTAACATTTTGTCAGTTAAATCTTCAGTCAAATTCAATGGGGGACTAATAAACCACGACCGATGTAGTACAAGTGTAGAGGGCGGCGCTGCATGGGAGTCTCGCCTAGCTTGTGGCGCGGCAGTAAAGCCGTCATATCACAAAACCCAACCACTGCCGGTAATAAGTGGCCTGGTAAAATAAACGGACAAGCAACCATCACATCCCTCCGTCTTTTTTGCATTTCATCTCTCTGCATTTACTTTCTCCGGTTCATCTCGCACACTCGATCCCTGGATACTACTCCTAGTATCCCTAGCTACTACTCCTAGGGCCAAATCTTTTGGCGGCTTAAAAAATAAGCCGTCTCTTCCCCAGCTTTTCCCATAAGACTAGTCACAGTGGAGAGTAACATTAAGGTGCCTCACTCATTTATTTGGGCTTCTAAACTACTAGTACTCCCTTCATTTTTATATACAAGGCCACAAACTCAAATTACAGGTACCAAGATAAAAATCAATGTGTGCTTTACAAGTCAATTTATTTTCTCGTTTACCGGGTTAATTAATAGGGTGCATGCACATTAGAAGAAATTGAGTGGCCATGAGAGAGGAAGTAGATGAGTTTGTCATTATCATCCACTACATGCATCCTAGTAATTAAGCCATAGGTTACTAGTACGAGGAAACATCATTAATATTTGTCTCGATTACTGTTGGTGGCCTTGTATAGATGCAAAATGTATTTTTTATAGTGGCCTTATATACAAAAATGGAGGGAGTACCTTCGTCTTGGTTTATTCGTCAGCATTGTAATTTGTGGTAAATTTTGACCAAAGATTTAACTGATAAAATGTTAGTGCATGTGACATCACAAACATTTCATTAGTTAAATTTATGATCAAAATTTGACACAGATTACAATGGGGACCAATAAACCAGGACGGAGCTAGTAGTAAAGGGATTACTACTAATCTAGAAGCCTAAACGAACTAGCCCCTGGTACTCCTACTAGTAGTACTAGTACTCAAGTTGGAATTCCAATGCCACGTCACAACTTGTTAGGCAAACAATTCGATACAGGGTGTAGGAAGCGGTTTGGGAATTTGCATGCCTTTCCGACCAGTGAGATACTCCGTACAAAGTACGACAGAGAAATAACCACTTAGAAGGAAGCTAAAAGTAAACAATCAAACGAGTATTTTTGCATTTGTTTTGCATTGAATCGTTTGACAAGCTTGACTAGTGCTGTTTTTCTACTTTTACAAAAACCGCATCGTAATGTTAAAACGTGCATTTGCCCGTACATAAGTAATAGTAGTACTCCCTCCGTCTAGGTGTATAAAGTCTTCCCTCCTACTTGGTCACGGTGCACAACCAAAGATGACTTATTCACCTTGACGAAGGGAGTAGCACAGTCTGCAAGCATATATAGAGAGAGACGTGTAGTGAGATAGTATATAGTACTAAAGTTTGTGCTGTATGCACCTACTTACAAAATGCGTACGGATACACAAGGTTTCCAAACTTTCCCTCTTACAAACTTAATTAAGGACGCTAATAATTCCCGAACGTTCTGGATTTATCTTTTGCGTCCCAAAACTAATGAGATCACCTTACGAAACTAAATTATACTCCCTACTAAAAGCCACTGCGCTCGCAGGAGCGCTTGCGGCGCGCCACGAGTGCCCTGGTGCGCAGCCGTGTCCCAGCGCGCCGACACAACGCCTCTTCCTCAGCCTCGCAACTCGCGAGGTGCTGATTGGCGGCTTGCCGGCGGGCGAGCGCGATCTCATCGGTGTGGTGATCCGGCGCCAGGAGGTACTCCTCCTCGCTGGAAGCATGCACCCGGTCCACGTACCGCCAAGCGTAGATGAGGCGCTTGGGCCCGACTGCACTCAGGGCTTTGGCACGGGCGTCCTCCGCCACCCTCACGGTCCTTGCATGAGCCTTCTGCCAAAGAGCCAATTGCCTGACTCTCTCGGACGCAACATAGAGCTGCCAGGCAGCTTGCCCCACGGCGCGCTTCTCTTCCTCGGCCTTCTTCTCTGCCTCTATTTTGGCATGCTCTGCCGGTGGCAAAGCCTCCCACATGGCGACATCCATTTCTTTCCAAAGCTCCTCAAGCCTGGGGGGCTCGGCGGGCGGCGCGGCGTTCTCCTCGTAGCGGGGAGCCGACGCGCGTGCTGGCGAGGTTGGGAACGCCGACGCGTCCAGCTCGACGCGTCGCGGCGAGGAGTGGAACGCCGATGCATCCTCCTCGACTAGTGGCGGCGAGGAACGGAACAGTGACGCGTGACCGTCCGGGCGGTGTAGCGAGGGGCGCTTAGGGCTTGGGAGGGGCGATGCCATGGTGGTCGACATGAGAGGGAGGGGAGGAGATAGCGATGAACATGAGCGTTCTTCCGAATGCCGTGGGAGGCGCAGTATTTATAGCAAGCAATGGCACACCTACGTAAGATATGGACTGAGCTGCACTGACTTAACTACAGGTCTAGTTGCGTCACTGACTTGTGGGCCAGACCCTTGTTGGGCCCATATGTCAGTGACCCAATGCACCTGCAGTTAAGTAACTGAAGCAGCGTCCCGGAAGAAATGTTGCGTGATTAACGTAACAACTACGTGGGCATATTTGTTGGAGTAAATTACGGGGGAGGGAAGGGGTGGAAATATTCCTGGTCACAACGGATTGGACGAGCGTGGGGGGAGGAGAGTCATGCATGCAGATGTTTTCACACGGGGTGGAGTGGTGGGACCGCCGGAGGGAGAAGGAGAGTCTAGGAGGCATATTGTTTCCACACATGGAGAGGAAAATATTTGGAGACGAATGGGCTTCTTGCAGGTATGGGGAACGGTGCATAATAAGTCATCTTGCATGCCGGGCTAGGTATAGTCTCAAGTCATTAAAAACATACACGCCCCACACATGTTCATATTTCAAGGTGCACTAAATTATTGCATGCGATGATTAAGGCTGGCCATAATGGTGGTATCTCAGTTGGTATCATGCACACAGGAATAGCAAACATGCTGATGTGGCAAAGAATTAAAGAAGAGAGGGGGGTTAGAGTAACTAGTGTTCGTGCATGCATTGGTAAACACATTTTTTTGTGAAGAACGACAGCATTAGTTGAGTACTTTTGCTGACTTCAAAAACTATTCCACCGCCTCTACTATCTTGCTAAGAGTAGGTGAATTTTTTGAATCGAGCCCTTTAAACTAGAAGGGAGGTAGTAGTACTCTAATAGCTAACCTTGTTGTGATGACAAGATAGGACATGGCACGCACCTGGACGGAGGAACTAGTCTGCATTGTGCATTTAAGTTTTGTCTGAAGTCAATGTACCTCTACTTTCACCAAACTTATAGAAAAATGTATCAACGTTCACAATGTCAAATCAATATTTTTACACTCATTATAAAACGTAGTTCTTATACTCATTGTAATCAGTATTGTAGATATTGATATTTTTAGTATAAATTTGGTCAAACACTTTGCAAACGGTTGACGGGAGTAAAAAGGGCCAGAGGGAGTATCATGCATGCGGAGTAGGCAAACAAAATTGCTCATTTATAGCCGGTCGAAGTCTTAAAGGGCGCGACAGCGCGAGGGAGGCGAAGGCCGTGGGAGGCGCGACGGTTGACGGAATTAAGTGAAGTTACATCCACGTGCCGGCATGGCATGCGAACAGGCAGAAGCTATATCGTCAGGCCTACGATATCGGTCTAGTAGACTTGACATCTAGTGGGTCCCGCATAGTTCTTGAGAACTCTTTGGGGGCTTGCAGCCGTTTATCCATCTGGTAAGCCAGCAACTCCACGCCGTTCGCACGCCCTACTCGTCCCCGTCTTCTACCTTACAACAGTTCGCTCCCAGTCGTCCCGTCCTTTCACATTAGTTCGCTCCCAGTTTTTTTTGCGGGGTGCAACAGTTCAACTTCTCCTAACCCTCCTCCAAAATCCATGGCCTCCCAAATCTCCATGCTCGCCGCTGAGTACCAGGTTAGAGCAATCACCGGCGATGAGTTCATCGTCATCTACACACATGGATCCGTGACGGTGAAAGCCAGGCTTGCTCACTTCCTACGCATGTTCAACAGTTCAACAGATGAGTGGGTCGCTGGGCTAGAAGTTGAGTACACCACAGTCCTGGAAAGAGAGAAGATTCTAAAGGAGGCAGAGAGGAAGAAGCCCGCCGTGATCCAGGTTTGCGTACATAACGTTTGCTTGGTCTACCACATATGCCATGCCGACATTGAGTGTGAGGATTTTAAGAACTTCCTTAAGGATAAAAGAGTGAAATTCGTTACTGTAGACTTTAAGAATGACAGGGATGTCCTGCGTCGGATAGGTCTCGTTGTAGGCCAGCCCTTCGATCTCCAGAAGGCAAGCTTGGTGTCCTCCTCTCAACCTTCAATGCTGACCCTGGCAGCAGCCATGATTGATCCTTCGTACGCTAAACTGAAGAAACCTCATCACGAGTTTCATCACGCAGTGTCAAGCGGACTAGTTGCTTAGTTTATTTTCAAGGGTGTGTTGTGCTAAGGCCCCAGCAGAACTATGTTTATGTTCTTTCTCGTTATTTGAACTCTTTAGTACGTACAGTAGTACTAGTACTATGTCTTACTACTGTTCTTCTTGCAGTTGGTACTACTACTCGTATCTTCGTGTTCCTACTATACTTAATATGTTCGTACTAGTAGTATAATTTGGGTCAGTCAATTTGTGAAAGAAGTTCGACGGAGCGAAGGAAGAAGACGGCAGAAGAGGTGGAAGAAGCCCTTCTAGCCATCCATGTTGCATCAAACGGCTCACAAGAGTCGACTGACCCAAATTGCTCCTTCAGATTGCAGGATCCACGTGGCATTCAAGGTCTCGAAGGTAGATTCCGCGTCCGCACCCGGTTTGCGGGCTCGACGCGCGCGCGACCGGCTTCCGCCGCGACAGCCACCATGCGCGCCTCCTCCGCGCGGGCGGAGACGAAAATGACACGCTAGTTCCTCCTCCCCGGCGTGCTGGAGGACGCGCTCGTCCTCCTCTTCGTACGCTGCATGCATAGACGCAGCTCCACCAGCTGCTCGCGTGCTTGACAGCGCGGCGGCATCGCAAGGAGGGACTACAGACGACGTGAGCGGGCGAGCCTTCGGCTTCATGGCACAGGGATGGCGGCGACACGGCGGTGATGGGCGAGAAATTGTTGGCCGGAGCATGCGGGCGCCGGCTTGCGCAACGGTGGCGGCATATTGATGAGTGCGCGTATGGGAGCTTACTTTAGTTTTTTATAAGGTTGGTCAAACTTAAAAGAAAACCGTACTAGTACACGTAAACATTAGACTTAGGCAGCGCTTTTATTAGTTAGTACCACAGCCATGATACGATATCCTGTGCAAGCGCGTGAACCGCGGCCGCGCGGTCGATCGAACGGTGCGTCACCATGTCGCGCTCGAAGGACATCCACCGAACCTTTTTGTGTGTGTGAAAACAATCCCCGAATATTACTCAACTTTTTTCCTGGAAAAGTTCTTGACGCTGCAATATTTCTATATATTTGAATTTAGCTTCAGTTCATGTTTATTTGGATTTGGACGTTTTAGGTGCGCCCTAGTTTTTTTAATACTGATTTTGTGCGTGTGACTGAGAGAGAACGTGTGTATTTGTCCATATGTGTGTTGTGGCGGAAGGGCAATGTGGAGACGGTGTGCGTGTGATACAGACATAGAGAGGTGTGAATCTGCAAATGATCATGCATGGGTGAGACATAGACAGATGCCGATACGTTGTGTATACATGAGAGAACGGTCTTCTAGTTTACTTGTGTGTGTGTGTGTGTGTGTGAGAGAGAGAGAGAGAGGAGCATTCGTAACACAACAACCATCTCTCTCGATTCGTCCGTCCCTCGCACGATCGCATGTAACACATGCATCAACGCGCACATTTTGACACCCTCACCCGGCCCCTGCCCACCTCAAGGCCCGCACAATCTCTTCGTGAATACCCATTTCTCTCCTTAGGTTTGTTTTCTCTCAATATCTGACACACACACACACAGACACACACAGCACAACACACACACCCTCCCCCGAGCACACAATTCATCCCCATCCAAGGTTATACGACGACCACTCTCGCTTGTGCTTCTTTGCACCCCAACATGCACAACAACTCAATCTTCAAAGAGGGCATCGAGGAGATCGAAGACGGCGACCACACCGCGCTAGAGAATGTGGGGCCATTTGGAAGTAGGCTGATGTGACGACGGCTGACTGACTCCTCCCCCACCCTCCCTCTCTCTCTCTCGCACAAAATTACCAATCCCTCTCTCCCCCGCGCAAAATTATCAATCCCTCAACCCACGAGATCCTTCCCCTCTCGTCCATGTTTTTCCAGCTCTCTCATCAAACATGTTGTCTCTTCTCCTTCCACATACACAGAATCCAGACGCACACGCATCTCACGTATATTTCATGTCTCCATCTTTCTCACAGACCTAACTTCTTCCTCTCTCTCTTTCTCTCTCGATCTCTCTCTCTCTGTCTCGTTAGGTTTGTCTCCTACTCTCTCGTCTACATACATACAATCTTTCCCGCCCTATCTGCTCCATCTTCGCAAGCTCTCTCTGCACGTTTCATTCACACATTGGGATATGTTCAAAATGTTGCTTCTATAATGGCTGATGTAGAGTTATGGTTGGTTTTATTGCATTCTACAAAGTAATAACTATGAAATGCATTTAGATTCTCATTTGACTGGGATTATGTGAGTTTGAGCATGTTGTGAGGTACTATAGACCTTGTATACATCTTGGGATTCGAAAATGATTGTAACTATTGAATTGTATAGACCATTACATTCGAAGTCAATAGCCTAATATATTTATTTCAAAATTTCAACAAATGATTAGTTCACTACAAACTAAGAAAGCAAATGTGTACTCCCTCCATTTTTATTTAAGTCCGCGTATTAGCATTGGTCAAAGTCAAGTTTTGTAAACTCTCAGAAAGCTTATAACAAAAAATATTAACATATACAATAACAAATAAATACCATTAGATTCATCATTGAATGTACTTTCACATCATACATATTTGTTATGGTAAATGTTTATATTTTTCTATAAACTTGGTCAAAATTTAGGAAGTTTGACTTTGGTCAAACCTAATATGCAGAGTTTACTACTACTACTCGCTAGTTGCTTAGCCGAATCACTCAACACGCCACACGGGGAGTTCAGTGTCACAAAATTTTGAGGTCGGCGGGAAAATCTCCCGCGACCCTAATTCGAGCAGTGGGAAGTCACCATCATAGCCTTTGGAACAGGCCTACGTATGACGCTTGGTAGGGGCTGTTTTCGTAACTTCAGGTTCACCCTACCCAGCCAACCCCACCCAGGCACCCAGAGTAGTACACCTGAATACTCCCCATTTTCTATCCCCACCGCAAAATAGACTTCTCCACGGCACCGCAGCCTTCGTGCTCCTCCCCTTTACATCGTCGCACTCGTCCACCGCAGCGCATCTGCCTCATCGACGACCTCGTACGCCGCACTGGAGCCGGTCCACCGTCGTCGTCGTACACAGAGCCTCTTCCCCGGCATCGTCTTCCACGGTCTCGGATCTTCTTCCCGGAAGCCGACGCCATGCGTAGAAGCACCACCGTCGTGGACAATGAACTGACTCCCGTTGCCGACCATGACTCACAGAGGCCGCCGCGACCATCGTTCTCCTCCTCGATTGGTAATGTGTGTATTGAATCACTTACCAGTACATGTGTAGTTCCAATTTTGTTCATACCTACCCTTCAAATTTCCTGGGTGCTATTGTTCCCGTAAAAGTAATTGGTTATAGCCTCCATTGTCCAACAGAATATCAGCTTGTAATTGTGCGTCGCTCCTGTATTACGCTATGCTTGGGTAGGTTTTTCATCTGCAACCAGTAGTGTGGCAAATGATGGAAAGTTTTTTAGAACTAGCAAGATGCCCATGCGTTGCACGCATCAAGATGCATTTGTATGAGTAGTTTATCTTGTGGGAGAAAAGGATGAACGAGGGAAGGCCTTATTTGCAAATCTGGAGAGGGGTATGGGTATCTTTTTGCAAAATTCCCATTGTTTCCTTCCTATCTGTCGGATATAAATCGGACGGCCTATATTGCAGGATGGCAGGCACACCATCATCACCAACTCTGTTTTTTAATAAGAAAAAAAGTATAGAGAAAAAAGTAGACAGTAGAGAAGTAGAGATAAATATTAAATATAAAATATAAAATGAATATAACAGTAGAGAAGAGAGTAGAGATAGCAGAGACGTCGGGAAAGGATCGCGCGCGCGCGGGAAAAAGCGGCCGGGCGTGCGCTACTTTTGGCGCGCGGCATCTGGCGCGCTTCTCTTATAAAATCCAACGCCCTCCCACCGCTCTGTGCCTTGCCACCGCTCTCTCCCCGCTCAGTTCCTTGCCACCGCTCTCTCCCCGCTCTTTCTCACCTCGCCGCCGCCGCGCCACTATGCCGCCGCGTCACCGGGAAACTTGGGGATACCGCAGCGTCCGCGCGTGCCCCTCCGGCGGCTTCTCCGCCGAGATCCGGTTCCGCGGGATGCGCCTCGGCCTCAGCAATTTCGACACCGCCAACGAGGCCGCCCGCGTGTACGATGCGGCGGCATGGCGTCTCCGGTGGCCTCATAGAACATTGAACTTCCCCAACGTGCCAACGCGGGAGCGGGCGCAGGAGCTCGCTCCTCTGCCGCGGCTTAGCACCGACGAGGATCGTCGCGACAACCGGAGGCGGGAGCACCGTCTCGGCATCGCCGAGATGGACGAGGAAGCCATGGCGCTGTGGCGCCAACACTTCCCGCAGGACATCATCAACGAGCGCGAGTTCTACGCGCAAAGGAGGGCGGAGCGAGCCGCCTATCGTGAGGACAAGCGTAGGCGAAAAGCGGACGCTCATTTCAACATGAGGCTAGGAGCAGCGTCGCCCTGGGAATCCGACGACGATCGGTATCTTCACGCCTACAGTCAGACGTTGGAGGAGGACATCACCGAGGAGGAGTCGGACGACGAGGAGTAGTTGAATTATCTTTTTTTATCTATCTATGCTGAGAACCATCCTCTACTCTCTAGTCTCTACACTCTATCTCTACTTCTCGATCTCAGCACTGTAAACGCTTTTTTAAAGCGCCGTGCGTTGCGATTCTGTTGGAGATGCTCTAACATGGCAGACGAGTGCTTTAATGTTGCCCACAAGATGCGCGAGTATTACTAGTAGTATATTTTTCTTGCCATGTTGAGATTTTGAAACCACGAGTGCGAACATGCAGAGGAGCAATGAAGACCAAACACAGGATATTGGGGACATCCTCAAGGAGCGTGGCAAGTTAAAGAGGAGCTGCACCGAACCTGTAAAACGAGCTTTGGTAAGTAACACCCTATCAATTACTTTCGTTTAGCCTCGTGTTCTTCGATGTGTATATGTTGTAGTTTCTGTTTCTCTTAAACCTGGTGTTCTTCGATGTGTAATAAGAAGAGTCTTAATCGTCCTAATGCTTTCGTTTTTAGCTTGATGTAGGAAGTGGGTGTTCTCACCATGTAGTCTGTTTTTATATATATTTTTTACTTTTGAATTCACTTCTCCGAGTTCTGTTTATGTGGCTTCTACTAAATGGATCTGGATTGCCCTGAGTATTGATCTAAAAAAGAAGTAACTTCATGTCAGGATGCAGTTCCTGCGAGGAGGGAAGTATGGTCAACCTTGAGATCATGTTTCCAAAATGAGGCTGGATTACACACAAGGTGCGAGTTCCCTAATGATGCTGGATTAGACCCAAGGTGCAAATTCCCAGATGATGCTGGATTAGACCCAAGGTGCAAATTCCCAGATGATGCTGGATTACACACAAGCCAGGTGGAGTCGTCAGCTGTTCGTGTCCTCGTGGCTCTAGTAAAGGCTGAAAGAAAGTGTGCAGCAGCCCTTGAGAATGTAGCTGAGTTCCTGAAGAAGCGGAAAGAGCAATCAGATGCTCTCTTCACCCAAGCCAAAGAAGAGATGGAAGAAGCCAGAAATAAGCTAGCAGAGGCAGAGTAGGCTAGGCGTCTCCTGCTATCTAAAACTGTTGTCAATACAAAATTTCCTTCATAATAGCTAGGTTCAAATGTTTATCCAGTCAGCATGCCTGTTGTGATGTCTGTGCATCTACTGATGTGGCACAATTTTTTTCGGGTCATGTAATAACAGCAATTACTTTCCAAACAATAACAGACGAAGCATTGGACATGGTATAGTTCACACGCAAGCCCGACATTCCAAGTTCAACTTCCACATCAAACTCATGTTCACAGATATCTGCACATTCATACATAATTTTCACAACCATGATTCACTTCAAAGTCAAAAAAAATGTGAGGAGAGTTATAAATAAAGAAAAACCTCTACTAGTTCCTGCTACCAGTGCGAGCACAACAAGTCAAGACCATGCGTAAATTAATTATATTTTAGTCATTTTTTGTGTTCTAAAATGCCTGCCGGCTCGCGGAAGGACGTGTTGCCGGCACACGCGCAGATTCAACGAAGGCAGGCGGTGCAGTCTTAAGCTGGTTGCACGTGACGAGGAGGCGTGCTCAGCCGGGCCTACAGCAAGTGGGGCCCTCTTGGCCAGCGCGCCGGTTCAATGCCTGCACTATGAGAGGCCGCGTCCGTGTCAGAGCAATCACTCCCTCCAGTCCTTTTTTGTTTGGGTATAACAAAATGTCGTTTTCCATTCACATTTTACAAGTAAAATTCATGGACAAACTTTGACCCAAAATACGATGGGGACTAGTAAACCAGAATGGAGGTAGTAGTTTTTTTAATCAAAGAAGGGTTTCCCCTTCCGATTTTCATTACTGAAAACCAGCATCTAAATCTAAACCATAGTATTTGCCCTAGAACTACCATGTTCAACATCTCGCAACATAAACCCATACAACCATACACCAAGGAGGTATGTAGTACTATGAATTCCATTTTCGCTCCATACCAATCGTTCTAAAAACTACTTAGTACTTATAACGCGCCATTGAAAATCGGAACTCTTAACCCTGCTAAAAAAATGATATTTTAAACGTGGCTACTCGATCTGTGGCAACTGGCGAGCCATCGCGCTCCAAGTCGTTCACCTGTGGTCCCGACCATCAACTCCTACGGATCAAATTATCACGCGAGCTGACTATTCCTACAAAGGTGCTCCACCACGTACCCGGTACCCGCGAATGTAGCAATCGTGCACCTAGGGTTTTAGGGTTTATTTGTTAACGTCGCCTTTACATAAAACTCATGTGTGCGAGACAGCGAGAGGCCGACTGCGTGTGTGCGCCTCTTCTCTTCGTATATGTACTCCACCGTTTGTCTGGTGTCCAAAAAATTATAATAACTACTAGCAATGTGCCAATGCGTTGCCACACGATCAAAGTAGATTAATACATATTCACCTATTTGATAGAAAAAAAGTCTAGTTTTGAAATACGTATATCACTAAAAATATGTTATGTTTCACTCAAAATATATTTCTTTGGCGGTTTTGATGAGATAAGGGAGGAATGTTGTTGGTTTCAAGATTCAAGAAGTGGTGTATGTCTAATTTCTACTCTTACTAGCAAGATGCCCGTGCGTTGCACGGAACATCAAGATCTTGTGGGAGAAAAGGATGAACGAGGGAAGGCCTTATCTGCAAATGTGGTGAGGAGTGCGGGTAAATTGCCATATTTTCCTTCCTATCCATCAGATATAAATCGGACGACCTACATTGCAGGATGGCAGGCCCACCATCATCACCAACTCTATTTTTTATCCCTACTCTTATAAAAAGCATTGTCGGTGATGATCGTGTGCCTGCCATCCTACAATATAGGCCGTCCGATCTATATCTGACGGATAGGAAGGAAACTATGGCAATTTTGCAAAAAGATACCCCCACCCCTCTCCATATTTGCAAATAAGGCCTTCCCTTGTTCATCCTTTCCCCCCACAAGATAAACTACTCATACAAATGCATCTTGATGTTTCGTGCAGCGCATGGGCATCTTGCTAGTTGTTGCAAAAAGCCCATGTGTGTGTGTGAGAGAGGGATTGTGGAGGAGGACGGAGTGCATGTGTGACAAAGACACAAGGAGTGTGTGTGCGATAGGTATCGGCTTAAAATGAGGCGATAGTGTGCGGGTGCACGATCGAGAGGGTGTGTCTCAAGAAGGGAAGAAAAATCTACATAGATACAAGGAGTGGGAGAGAGACATGTATGCGATAGTGGAAGCACGAGTGTGCGGGTGTATAAACCTATCTAGAGGCTAGTCAATAAATGTTTGTGAGAGAAATACGAGTCGGGGTGCGAAAGCGAGAGTTTGTGTGTGTGAGAGAGAGAGACAGTAGTCGTGAAGGGGAGTGGAAGCAGGAGTTGTGTGTGTGTGTGTGTAAGAGAGAGAGGGGGGGGGGGTTGTCTGATTGGTAAACAAATGAATAATGTCAGTCTGGGATGGAGACGAAAAGGAGACCACAACAAATGATGTGTCTACAGGAGAGAGAGAGAGTAATTTTAGTGGTATGAGTCATATGCAGAGACATATAGGGTGTGTGAGAGAATCCCGTAGAGAGAAAGACAAAGTGAAAGACGAGTGGAGACTGTGTGTGGCGGTGAAAAAGAAAGCTTAGGTACCGAGTGATACCAGAGAACAATAGAGACGTGAGAGATAATGAAAACCGTGTAATGTATAATGATAGGGAGAGTGTGACACTTCTCAAGGGAGACGTCGAGATACCATGTTTGCGAGGATAGGAGAAACATGAAGTGAGCGTGCGGGTCAGCTGGAGAAAAGAGAGTGATAGCTACATGAAGGAGCATGCATGCGAGAGAGATGGGCGTGAAAGGAGTGAACATAAAAGGGATTCAAATATTTGAATTCGAGATGATGATACATGTAATCCATACTCGAACCAAAATTGATCTATCAAACATGCATACTCATATGAATTCACACACATCTATGTTATTTAATATGTAGTTATTACTGATCTATACATTTTAGTAGAACATAATTTGGTTAATTTTTTTTGAATTCAACCTTAAGATTTTGAGATCATTGTATTTGTAAAGCATATTATACATATAAAGGAGTTGAATTCTTTGTTGTGCTTTTGAAAGTATATATAAAAAAATTATGTATATATAATTTAATTCCAATTGAAAATGGATCCCGCCCGAAAAAATAGAATACAAATGGGATTCGAATTGAATTGGCACGGTAAACGTGCACTCTGCAAAATTTGAATGAAGCGGGGAAAGACGCAGTAACCGCCCGAAACCAAAATCTGCGATATGGAATTTACTACTGCCTATCCCTGCCACGCAAAGCCTATCTGCTGGATTTCTATAGGTTTCGATAGGGGTAGGTTTGTAATTTCACCCAAATGTGACGTAGCCGCCTCTCACCGGATTCATACACGGTGGGCGCCAAAACACAGTGTGTCCTCGGCCGAAATCGACTCCCTCCCCGATTCATATTCATACACGATGGGCGCCAAAAGCAAACTCTCGTCGGCAAATATTCGGTGTATGCGAGATTACCGTCCTATCCCCAATCGACTAATATTGCTGTGATGTAGGAAATTTGAAACGGGGGCTAAGTTTGTAAATTTCATCGCATTTGAGACAAGCGCGCCCTGAATACATGGTTCCCCCTTCCTCTCTACCTCCCTTTTCCCCATTTGTACTCCGTGGGCGCCAAAACACCCTCTCCACCATACCCTCCTACGTCCGCCGCCGTCCGCCACCCCATCCACCGCCGTCCTCCTCCACCATGCCGGAGCTGATACCCCGACGCCGCCGTCCATTACAAGAGATCGACCTCTCTCATCCACGGCTTCGGACCGGGATCCTTGCATCCTGTCCTCTCGCTTCATCCCCGCCGTCGTCCACCTTGCCGGCACTGCTCCTACGACCGTCTCGTCCACCGCGCCCCGCCGCCAGCGTCTACCCTCCTAGATCTGGTTCCACGCCGCCGACAGCCATCGCTACCGCAACACCGTCAAATTCTCAGCAGATGCATACACGGCGCCGCACCAGAGGCGGTACTCTTTCGTATCTGCTCAACTTATTTATCACAGCAAGAAAATAGATCGGCACTGCTTTACTCTGATTTCTTGTCTTGGTTGCAAAGTTGCCTTTGTCCGGTTTGCACCTTCAGATCCGCCATGGAACGCTCAACACTATACTCCCAATGCTTATGGTTTTCCCCTTTTATATTCCACACTAGTTAAATGACACTAGACTAAATTTCAAAATTGGGTCAGTCGATTTTTCAGAGCTCGCCGGAGTTCGCCGGTGCGAACGAAGGGGCTCGGGTGGTTGTGGGGCCTCGCCAAACGAAGAAAACTCCACGCGGGTGGGGGTTGGGGCGGGGGTGGGGGTGGCAGAGGAACACAGGCGGTGGTGGCCGGTTGTCCGGCCGGCGGCTCGTGCGGTGTTCTATATGGGAATAAATCAGAGACGAGGAAGAAGAAGGGTTAGGAGATGTAGGATCTTCATCCAACCGCCTGAAATGGTCGAGAGACAGCTCGGAGTTGCATTCTTAATGCGCTCTGGTTCATCATGTGTAGGCACTGCGCAACCAACATTTTATTATCCAAAATCTGCTTGCTCTTCTTTACCATGTTCCTCTTCCGTTCTTCTTTAATATGTACTCTCTCCATTCCTAAATACAAGTCTTTGTATAGATTCCACCATGGACTACATATGGAGCAAAATAAGTGAATCTACACTCTAAAATGTATCTGGATACATCTGTATGTGATCCATAGTGGAAATCTCTACCAAGACTTATATTTTGGAATGGAGGGAGTATAATAGTAGTACAGTATGTTCCTTGTACTGAAGATGAGCAGGGACATTTGCAGTGTAGAGGTCTATACGGTCGGTTGTGATGGACAGTTTGAGCCTCTTTGATTCGTATGATTTTGTAAACATAGGAATAGGATTTGTAGTGACCTGCCCACTTCAATCCTATAAGAATAGCAAGGAAATGCGGGGAGCTGTGTCGCCTTTGAGAGTTACACTGATATTAACAGTATCGCACCTTCAGTTGAAGAGAACTGGTATCCGAAGCCTTTCTAGCCGTACCGGCAGTAGTAGCACATATATTCCAGAAAGTTCCACTTTGCTGATTTTACTCTGATGCTTACGGTTTTCCCCGTTATATCTACACTATGATGTGTGTAGCTGCTTTGTGTCGCATTAGCAGCAGTCCACTCTTGAAGCTAAACACTGCAATGACTTACAAAATTGGCACCAAGGCATTGAGTGCCATTCTGGATGCAATGAAACTCATACGCTCCCCACCTGTTGATTCTTGTTCAGAATATGATCCTGATGACTATTCTAACCTCGAGGAGTCAAAGGCAGATGGCCTGTCCTGTTCACCCATCAAGGTGCCTGTTCTAATTTGGCAAGGTTTTATTGATTGCGCGTATCTTGCATATGTTGTCTTGCATTTCTTCTACTTTTTTGCACCGCCATCTGCTTAGTTTACTCATCATATATGTCGAGATGCCATGCCCATCCATTATCAATACATATTCCATCTGTCATCATACCATGTTTTTCCACTCAAATGTTGTTCTTGTGCATCACACATCAAAAAGGAAGAGGGTGATTGCCGAACCTGAAGGAGCACCGACAAAGTCCTTGAAAAACGTGGTGGTGCCGGAGAAATCAGATAGCACCCCACTTATATTGGCTGTACAACCAGTGACACAAAACGTAGGACCGACTCCAGCAGACTGTACCCATACTTCACTGGCCCCACCACTAGCCCCACCACACATGACCTGCACTCCAGCAAAAGGTATACCGATTTCATTTGCCATAGCACCAGCCGTACCACAGAAAAATCCCACTCCAGCAAAAAGTACAGCAAGTCCACCGGCCGAAGACCTATCCCAACTGCAGAGACGGCCAATTCTTGCAGATTGGAACCCCATTCCATTTATTCCCAGTTTAAAAGACAATGCTTTCAATGTTGTTAGATACTACGTGCATATATTCCCATCATGGGAAGATTATAGTGAAGACAAACACCATTTTCACATCTTCCTGTCCAACTTACGTGTAAGTGCTATTATTCATGGTTATTATTTTCCTGTTTTCTGCTGATTGAAGACATCAACGATTGACATTACATTGTTGTAACTAGGCGAGGGTCAATCTGGATAGTCATGACGAGCAAAGCTTGCTTGTGCTTTTCAAGGAAGCATTGCAGCAGTATCGGTGTTACCTGAGGAAATCACACTTTGATGGCAAGTCTATAAACGAATTTCCAGTGAAGTCTCATGTGCTAAATTTAGAAGACATTGAATGGAAAAACCTTGTTATGCACTGGTCTTGTTCCCAGGATGAGGTACTGTCTATGAAATCACATGACAATTTGAACTTCTACTTTTCTGCATGTGCCTTACGGATCTTTTTTGTAGGAAATCTGCTCGAAGAAGAATTCCGGTTTGCAAAGAACGACAGGATATCGCAAATATGCTGCCCGCTGCTTTGCTCTTGTTAGTACATGTTGTCCTGTATCACTGTACTTGCATACATACCTGGTTCATTATGTGACAGCAGTATGCATGATAGCTTCCTTATCAATTGTTCGCTCCAAATTATCTGATCTGTATGAATGGTTACATTACTGTAGAATATATCCAATGCCAATGAATTTTTTTCGCTCTGCATTGTTCTTGTAAGTACATGTCCTTTATCAGTGTACTTATATTGACTGGTAGTTGTTCATGTACCATCACTCTGCAGCTTATTTCCCTTTGCCATCCACTTTCTACACACCAGATCTATATTTACTCTTACGATAAGGTTGGTACTGAAGAAGTTTAGCTGTGCATTGCTCTTGGCTGTACCTTTTGCCTGTATTGCTGCACTTACATTTATAGCTACTTGGTTATGTAGCATCACTCTTCATCTTATCTTAAGTATTCTCCATTTTTTCGTATATTATCACATCTATATTTACTCTTAACAAAATGTAGAATAAAGGCAATGCTTATGAACAACATTCTGTGGTAAACTTCTTGAATTGCCCCCCCCATCAGCATGGACAAGGGCTTTAGAGAGCCTGTCTTCACCAATAATTTAAGTTTGTCCTTCTCAAGCCTTCAAACTTTGTTGTGTATATTTGGTTAGGCATGACTGCAACAGCTGTTTATTTTTGGTGTTTGCATCAAATTGCATGTTTAAAGTTTATTATGTAGTTCATAAACAAAAGTTTGTCCTTCTCAATTTAAGTTTTCAGTTGTACAACCAAGTTCATTCTTCATACCATGTAAATTAAACTATACAGAGCAAGTGATCTTCTTTTGCACTGCATGTATGCTTCTGTTCTGCATCCGTAATCCAGTGGTGTGGTGAACCTACCCACTACAGCACAATGTCATATTCTGCAATGTCTTAACTATGAACAATGTCATATCATTCTACTATTATTTAAACCGTCTCCTTATTTGCCAATCTGAAATGGGATAAATTGACAGCACACTAACCATTGATACTTATGAGTTCTTGATCTATAATCCAGTGGTGTCGTGAAGCTGCCAACTCCTTCACAATGTCATTTCCTGCCATGTCTTGACCTGAACAATACCATATTGTGTTAATGCAATTTTAAACTATGTCACTTTATTCGTCAGTAAGAAATGTGATGAATTGTCAGCACTGATACTTTTATGTGCAAAACCTGTCATCTATCTGCTTGTTTATCTTTCACAGTGAGGAAGATATAAGTGTTGAACAAGCCCAGTCTCATCAGCATGCTCAACTGCTTGCGCTGTAGGTCCCCAGCAGGGCTAACCTTTCTTGAACTCTATTGAAGTGTTGTTGGTTTTGTATATTATTTTGTCGGCGTGTTTATTTGCACTGGTGGCGATCTTTGATGCCCAGTGTATGTAATCTGCTGTCTGCTTGTGCTTTATTATCATAGTGGTGAACTTTGATGCCCAGTGGATGTAATATGCCGTAATTTCTTTATTGTATAGTCTAGGTTTTTTCTTATTCACGATGCTGCAGTTATTTTACTGTATATATATATCCCGTCTTCGCAGTAAACCGAACAAACCATAAAATTACGGTACATAATCGGGCCGTCATACAATCACGATGTATGATCCGCATCATGGGCCCCGTCATCTTGGTCTGTTAAAAGGCCAAAAGTAAACTGGCCCACTAGTAGATTCGAGCCTTTAATAGGACGAGTAACCCCCGGCCCTCTTTTCGCAAGAAAATTCAATGGGCTTTTAGGAGGCTGAGAAGTAGGTTGGGCCCGAAACGTGCCGAACAGCTCACGAGCCGGCAGCAACCCGAAATGGACCCCGGCCCATGATTGTGCGAATCAAATCACGGGCTTTTAACAGGCCAAAATTTTCTCGGTCCTTGTTTGGCCCAATCAGATATTGGCTGCGAGCAGGCCGGATGCAAACCGGGCCGTAGTTAGGCCCAACTATATGACGGGCTTTTAAAAGGGCAAAATTAATATAGGGCCGAAATGTTAAACGGGCCCTTAACAGGCGGAAACTAATATCAGGCTGAATTACTAAATGGGCCTTTAGCAAGTGGGCCCAAAAGCATAGCATCCAGTTGACCGGCCAAATCTGATCTGGGCCATAATTTAGCCCAAAGCCTCTTAAAGGGCCCAACCTGATCTCGGCCGTAATTTGGCCCAGAACGTGGTAAGCTTTTAACGGGCCGGATCTCATATGGGCCATTATTAGGCCCGGAACGTGGCAGGCCATTAATGGACTGGATCAAATATGGGTCGGCATTTGGCCCAAAACATGACAGCCAGTTAATGGGCCGGCCTACTAGGGTCCTCAAAATCTTGTGGGCCTACAGCTGGGCCGACCCATTAATGTCGGCGAAATCTCGTGGGCCTTTAGCTGGGCCGGCCCGTTATGATCCGCAAGAATCTTGTGGGCCTTTACCTGGGCCGGCCCATTATGGCACACAAAAATCTTGTGGGCCTTTACCTGGGCCGGCCCATTATGGCCCGCAAAATCTTGTGGGCCTTTAGCTGGGCTGGCCCATTATGGTCCGCAAAATCTCGTGGGCCTTTAGCTAGGCCGGCCCATTATGGTCCGCAAAATCTCATGGGCCTTTAGCTGCGCCGGCCCATTATGGTCCGCAAAATCTTGTGGGTCTTTAGTTGGGCCGGCCCATTTAAACTTGATGGGACGGTCCACGTGTCAACATATCATAGGCGCATCTCGCCCATTGGATGAGTGACACCTGTGCCAACGCGGAGCTGACACGTGTCTACTCCAGCCAATGATGATTTTACACGTGGAAAATCCCCATTGGTCGGGGCTATTAACGGGTTATCGGATCCAAACCCGACCCGATAGCTTAACGGCGTTCCGTTACGGTGGATGCCACGTGTCGGTCACCCTTGACGAAAGCACTTCTGTGATGCGCGATTTATCGTCATGGAAGTGGACACTTCCGTGATGATAATTTTGGTAATGTCATGGAACACTTCTACGACAGCACAGGTATGACTATCTTGATTCTGTCATAAAATCGTCATGGATGTATATGCATGACAAAAAACGTGACCTACTGTGACAAACACGTATCATCATGGAAGTGTTTTTTTTGTAGTGTTAGGAATCACCAAGTAAGGCGGCGGGGTGGCAATCGAGCCGGCCAGCCCCCGAGCCCTCGGGTCGAGCGGGTCGGACCGGTGGCCGGGTTCAGTGACATAGTGATGGGAAAAAGTAGTGACACAAATAAGTTGGTCAACAAAAGGCAGCCCCCGAGTCTCGTTCGGAAACCCCATAGTTTCATGCGTTTACAAAAGGCGACGATACATACACTCCTGCGGCTAACTGTAAAATGGGCGGAGGAGTTCCGCGTTCCACGGCCGGGTCATTTCTTCGCCGGCGGTGTCTCTCTTGCGCTTGTTTGACTTGCGCGCATCGATGAGGTAGTAGGCATTTCGATCGCGCAAGGCCCTGTTCCCGATGAATGGGCCCTCCCATGGAGGGGACAACTTGTGCTGGCCTGCTTGCTCTTGGACGAGTCGGAGGACGAGGTCGCCCTTGCGGAACGCGAAGGGCTTGATCTTCTTGCTGTGATAGTGCCCCAGGTCTTGCTGGTAGATGGCCAAACGGCTGAGCGCCAGGAGGCGGGCTTCTTCGAGCAGGTCGACGCCGTCTTCGCGGGCTTCTCTGGCTTCGGCTTCGGTGTACTTCGTGACGCGCGGCGAGTCAAACTCGACGTCGGTCGGGATGACGGCTTCGGCTCCATAGATGAGGAAGAACAGGGTGAACCCGGTCGACCGATTCGGCGTGGTGCGGAGACTCCAGAGAACGGCCGGCAACTCGTCAAGCCAGCTGCAGGGTGAGCGGATGAGTGGCTCGACGAGTCGCGGCTTGATGCCGGACAGGATGAGTCCGTTGGCCCGCTCGACCTGCCCGTTGGACTGCGGGTGTGCAACGGAGGCCAGGTCGAGGCGGATGCCGGAGACGGAGCAGTATTGCTCAAGCACGCCCTTGGCGAAGTTGGTGCCGTTGTCCGTGATGATGCTGTTTGGCATGCCGTAGCGAACCGCTCTGTCCTTGATGAACCGGACGGCTGTTGGCCCGTCCATTTTCTTGATTGGCCGTGCTTCGATCCACTTGGTGAACTTGTCGACTGCCACCAGCAGGTGTGTCATGCCGCCTCGAGCGGTTTTGAAGGGTCCCACCATGTCGAGTCCCCAGACCGCGAAGGGCCAGGCGATCGGAATGGTGCGGAGTGCTGACACCGGCTGGTGGCTGCGTTTGCTGAAGCGCTGGCACCCCTCACACATGAGAACGAGTGACTCGTCATCTTGGAGGGCCGTGGGCCAGTAGAAGCCGTGGCGGAATGCCTTGGCCACCAGGGATCGCGACGCGATGTGGTGCCCACATTCGCCCTGGTGTATGTCGAGGAGGATGTCGATGCCCTGTTCCTGCTCGACGTAGCGCTAGAACACGCCGATGGAGCTGCGCTTGAAGAGCTCGTTGTTGATGATGCTGTGGGCGGACGCCTGACGCTGCACTTTCCGGGCTTCGGTCTCATCCATAGGGAGAACCCCGTTCTCCAGGAATTCTGATATTGGGAGGGCCCAAGACGGAGCCGTCACCACGGCGAAGACGGCCTCCACGGTGGGTTCCGAGTCGGCAGCCCCCGAGCCGGGTTGAGCAGCCCCCGGGTTGGGGATGGCGACGGCCGGGTCCGGGGCGATGGCGGCCGGGTCGAGCTAAGCAGCCCCCGGGTTGGGTTCCGCAGCCCCCGGGATGGGTTCGGCAGCCCCCGGGCCGGGTTGAGATGCGTCCGGGTCGTCTGGGACGTGGATGGAATCGGAGTCTGGCGACGGCTTGACGGACAGCTTGCGCAGGTGCTCGAGGGAGACGCCGGACGGGATGGACTGTCGGGACAAGGCGAACTTGGCAAGCGTGTCGCAGCTTCGTTCTCCGCGCGCGGGACGTGGAGGAACTCGCAGCCCTCGAAGGACCCGGACAGCTTCTGGACGAGGAAGCGGTAGCTTGCCATGTTGGAGTCGCGGGCGTCCCACTCGCCGGAGCACTGCTGCACCACCAGGTCCGAGTCGCCATAGCATAGGATGCGTCGGATGCCGAGTTCCTTGGCAAGCCGGAGGACGTGCACAAGGGCTTCGTACTCGGCGATGTTGTTGGAGGCGGCGAAGTGGATCTAGAGCGCGTAGCGGAGTCGGACGCCCTTCGGAGACGACAGTACGATACCGGCCCCCAGACCGAGTCGCATCTTGGACCGTCAAAATGCATGCGCCAATGCATAGAGTTGGGGGCGGTGGTAGGTACTGGGTCTCGGTCCAGTCGACGAGGAAGTCGACCAGGGCCTGAGACTTGATCGTGTTGTGGGGCTCGTAGAGGATGGTGTGGCCGGCTAGCTGGAGCGCCCACTTGGCGACCCGACCAGAGGCATCCCGGCACCCGATGATTTCTCCGATAGGAGCCGTGCTGACAAAGGTGATGACGTGCTCTTGGAAGTACTGCTTCAGCTTCTTGGCGGTAAAGTACACGCCGTAACACATCTTCTGGTAGTGCGGGTAGTTCTGCTTGGAGATGGAGAGCACTTCGCTCAGGTAGTAGACCGGGCGTTGGACAGCTTGGATCTTGCCCTTCTCTGGTGGCTCGACCACCCGCACCGTGCTGACCGCCCGCGAGGTCGTGGCTATGTAGAGCAACAACGACTCCTTGTCGGCCAAAGCGGCCAGGACTGGTGCAGTGGAGGGCATGCGCTTGAGGTCTTGGAAAGGCTCATCTGCCTTGTCGTTCCATTTGAACGACTTCGTCTTCTTCATCAGCTGGTACAGGGGTAGCGCCCTCTCGCCCAGCCGGCCTAGAAACCGGCTGACCGAGGCCAAGCATCCGGTGAACTTCTGGACATCGCGCAGCGGAGCCGGCTTGCGCATGCGCTCGATGGCCTTGATCTTCTCCGGGTTCGCCTCAATGCTGCGTTCCGAGACGAGGAAGCCGAGTAGCTTTCTGGCCAGGACGCCAAAAACGCACTTTTCCGGGTTAAGCTTGACCTTGTATTCGCGGAGGTTGGCGAATGTTTCCTTTAAGTCTTCGAGGAGCATGAGGTGCTGCTTGGTCTTCACCATGATGTTGTCCTCGTAAACGTGGATATTGCGGCCGAGTTGCGGCAGCAGGCATTTCTGCATGCAGCGTTGGAAGGTGGCGCCAGCGTTCTTCAAGCCGAACGACATGGTGATGTAGCAATACGCCCCAAAGGGAGTGATGAAGGACGTCTTCAGGGCATCGCCGGGTCCAGCTTGATCTGGTGGTAGCCGGAGTAAGCGTCCAGGAAGGACAGGAGCTCGCACCCGGCGGTCGAGTCGATGACTTGGTCGACCCGCGGGAGAGCGAACGGATCCTTGGAACAGGCCTTGTTGAGGCTGGTGTAGTCGATACACATGCGCCAGGTCTTGTTCTTCTTCAGGACGAGGACTGGATTGGCCAGCCACTCGGGGTGAAACACTTACATGATGAAGCCGGCCGCCAAAAGCTTGGTGACCTCTTCACCAATGGTTCTTCTCTTCTCTTCGGAAAAACGTCGTAGGGGTTGACGCACAGGCTTGGCGTCCTTGCGGACGTGAAGTTTGCGCTCGGCGTACTTCCTCGGGATACCCGGCATGTCTTTGGGGGTCCATGCGAAGATATCCCGATTCTCACGGAGGAAGTCGACGAGCTCCCCTTCCTATTTGCTGTCGAGGCGGGTGCCTACGACAACGTACTTGTTGTAGCTGGGGTCTTCCGGGTTCAGCTTCACTTTCTTGGTCTCCTGGGAGGGCTTGAAGGCGGCTTCGTCGGCCGAGTCCTTGGTTGGGATCGACGCGGTTGAGGCCTCGCCTGCCATGGCGACGATCCGGTCGAGCTGGCGCCGCTTCTCGGCAATGACCAGCGACTCGGCCAGCTTGGCGCCGTCTCGGGCGCACTCCAGGGACTTGCAGTAGTCGCTGGTAATGGTGATGAGGCCCTTGGGACCCGGCATCTTCATCTTTAGGTACGCGTAATGGGGAACCGCCATGAACCTGCCAAGCGTGGGTCGGCCCAGCAGTGTGTGGTACGCGCTGGACAGGTCCACCACCTCGAACCAGATTGGCTCGCGTCGGAAGTGGCTGCTGTCACCGAACAGGACGTCGAGCCGGACCCGGCCAATGGGAGAGCAGGAGAGGCCGGGCATGATGCCGTGGAAGATCGTCCGGTTTGGTTCCAGGTCCTCGGCCTTGAGGCCGAGCTTGGTCATCGTGTCGCGGTAGAGGATGTTGATGCTGCTGCCGCCATCGTTGAGGACTCGGGAGAACTTGCACGTGCGCCGCGCGACGATGGTGGGGTTGAGGACGAGGGCGTAACCATCCGGACTCGGCATGACCGCCGGGTGATCCTCCGGGGTCCAGGTGACCGGGCAGTCCGACCAATGCATGAACTCTGGTTTGGCCGAGACGACGGTGTTCACCTCCTTCCGAAGGAGGCGCTCGCTACGCTTGTCATCGCCAATGCTGGTGAAGACGACGTAGGCCACGTTCTGGTCCGGGTAAGCGTCGTCGCGCATCGCGCCGCCAGCCGGAGGCGATGCTGGTGGTGGAGGTGGTTGCCCCGTGCCTGGGGCCGGAGCCGGAGGAGGTGGAACATCGCCCCTCATGATGCGCTTGGTGATGGCGCACTGCCGAAGCGTGTGCCTGGACGGCCTTGCGCCGCTGTGGTGCTTGCAGGGGGCGTCGAGCATCTCTTCGAAGCTCATGGCGGGCTGCCACGCCATCCTACCGGTCTGCCGGCGCTTCACCGCCGGGTCCGCCGCGGGCTCGGTGGCCGCGATGAGCCGGTTGTCGTGGCGCTGCGCCGGCTGGTCGGCCTTGCGCTTTTTGCCCTGGTGATGCTGCTGCCGGCTGCTTTCGCTGGCCGGCTTTGGAGGGGGAACCGGCTTTGCATTGCCGGCTTCATCCAGGGCCACCTGGATCTTCATGGCAGAGTCGGTGTTGGCGTATTTGTCCGCTGTGACCATGACCGCGGCCATGGTGGCTGGCTTGGAGCATAAGAGCTTGTGCTTGAGGAGGGTGCCGTCTCGGCACCCGTTGACGATTACTGGATCGCCTGGACTTCATCGACGCCCTCGCAGCTGTTCCGGAGCTCGGTCCAGCGTGTGAGGTACTCGTGACCGGTCTCCGTTGGCCCCTGCACGCACATGGCGACCTGGCTAGGGCGGCCGGGTCGCTTGTAGGTCCCCGTGAAGTGGCGGACAAAGGCTCGCTCGAAATGAACCCACGTGTTGATGCTGCCCATCGGCAGGCTTTTCAACCACGTGCGGGTCGACCCCTGGAGCATGAGCGGTGCGTAGCGCACGGCGAGACGGCGATTGGCACCGGTGATGCCAATGGCCATGGTGTAGTCGGTGAGCCAGTCTTCTGGCTTCACAGTCCCGTTGTACTTGGGACTGTCGCGGGGGAGCATGAACCCTTTAGGAAAGGGCTCTTCTCGGATGCGTGGGCCGAATCATGCCGGCCCGATAGCGCCGCTCTCCTCCACCTCCAGGGAGTGAGTGAGCAGATCGAGGCGGTGGCGAGTGTCGGCGTCGTCGACGGTGCGCGGGCCGAGTCGACGGGCGACCAGGCCACGGGGGGCCGGGTCAGTTGGAGCCGGACGCCGACCATGCTGGACGGGTCTGCGCTGGATCTCCGGGACGGGCTCGTCGCCCAAACCAGCGGCGGCTGTTGCGGCCGGGTCGCGCCGAGCACGGACTCGGCCGGAGTGCGCCTCGCCGGGCGGTGAGGAAGCTGTGTGATGAAGTTCACCGGGTCCGCCAAGGCGGGCGGAGCCGGACCCCGCCGGCTTGGCGAGCTGGTTGAGGCGGTACTGCTGGGCGTTGGCCGCGTGGAGGAGTTCGCGCATCCGCCCAATGCGCTCCTTCAGCTCCTCACCCGTGAGCTGGTCCAGGTCGACTGCTGCTGCCTGGGCAGCGCGCATGTTCTTCACTGGGGTCTCGTAGGCGGTCGGGATTGCGTCGAGGGCCCGGCCGATCGCTCCTTCCCGGCACGCACATCGGCGACCCGGCTTGGCTCGGCCGCGGCGGGCATGAATCCGTAGGCGGCATTGCGCTCCAGCTGAGCGGCGTCCGGACGATGCTGGGTGGCGGCGAGCATCTCGAACAGGTCTAGCATCTGCTGGCGTCTTTCCTCGAGCTGGGTTCGGGCCTCAGCGACGTTGGTGGCGTCGACGTCGGTGCCGATGGGGATGCGGAGGCTCTGCATCACGGCGCGCAACGGATCTGACGGCTCGGACCATTTCGCTGCAGCCCCGGCTTCGGCAGCCTTCCTCGTCTTGCCTGATGAGGAGGAGGCGCCATCGCCGGTGACGAAGACCTCCACATGGACGTCCATTGCCCCAGCGGAAATGCCACCGCCGAGGGAGAGGGGGGAGTTAGAGTAGCTGAGTACCTCGCTGGGGTACTTGTCGGCCGTGGACGCATCGGAGATGCGCATCGCGGTGAAGGAGGCGGCGAGCGCACCGACGACGTTGTCCGCTAGCGCGACGGACTCGTCGGAGTAGGAGAAGGGCCTCGTCTGAAGCATGCTCCCGGCCAGCTCCTCGAGCTTCCCCACGGTGGGCGCTAACTGTCGTGGTGCGCGCACGGCAGATGCCATGGGATGGCTAAAGAGAGGAGGAGGCTCGAGGGCACTGGTGGGCTCCATAGGCGAGGTTGGTATGAGCGGGCGCGGGATGCCGGACATACCCAGGTTCGGGGCTCTCCGGAGAGATAACACCCCTAGTCCTGCCGAGTGTAGTTTGATGTTTGATAGTACAATGTTGCTCCTAGAGCTGGATGGAGGAGGAAGGGAAGCTGGCCAAGGCTTAGGCTGCTCCTTCTCTCCGGGTGGATGCTGCTGTTTGGTGGCTGGTTCTTCTCTATGCTCTGTTGCTGCTTACTTGCTCTACCTCGCTTCGCCCGTATATGCGTGGGCTCCTGGGTGGTTTTATAGACCAACTCCTCAGGGGTACAATGGTAATGTTACTAGTCGGTGGGTCCGGGTTGTCGGTGTTCGGGGACCCGGGCTGGGTCCCGCTGGGGGCCAGTGGTTCGCCGGGTTCCCCTAGGTGTGAGCCCCGCATGCCTAGGGGGACTGTGCGCCGTCTTGTCGATCGTCAGGGCGTGGCCGAGTCGAGTCATGTACAGTGGCGCTCCATCAGGTCGCCGCTTGCTGTCGTCAGCGGTGATGGCGGGGGCACTGTAGCCACGCCAGCCCTGGTCAGCGGGTAGGTGAGGGGCACTGTTGCCACGCTCCGGCTAACCAGAGGCATGTGCGAGGCATTGTGGCCTGGGTCATCGGCTGCTAAAGACTCGTCCCATCGTACGGCCTGGATGGGACGGGAGCTGACCCGTGGCTGGATTGCGGAGCATGCCACGGGTGGAACTGTCTTGTTGAGGAAGCTCTGGTTGTGCCCGGTTCGGCTGTCTTGTGCTAGTTGTTGAGGCCGAGTCGACGCGTCTTGCCGGGTTGGAGAGTTTGGCCGGGTTGCGGGGCTTGGCTGGGTCGAGCGACCAGGCCAAGCGTGTGCCGGCTTGAGGGGAGATGTTGGCCGCGTCGTTTTTGAAAAGGATCCGGGTTCCATTGCCTGCCCGGTGTTCATCCCCCAGACACTAAGCTTGGGGATGCCCCGGATGGCATCCCCTCTTTCGTCTTCGTCCATCGGTAACTTCACTTGGAGCTATATTTTTATTCACCACATGATATGTGTTTTGCTTGGAGCGTCATGTTGTTTTATTTTGTTTTGCTTGCTGTTTGAATAAAATTCCAAGATCTGAAATTCTTAAATGAGAGAGAGTCTTCACATAGCTACATAATTATTTAACTACTCATTGATCTTCATTTATATCTTTTTGGAGTAGTTTGTCCTTTAACCATGTGCTTAACTTATATCCTATGAGTAAATGGTTGAATGAGTTGAATATCATAAATCTAAAATTATATATGTTTCATATGCTTATCCCATGGGGAATAATGACTTCACTTATAAGAAGTAGAGGTGGTAAATTTATTGGTTATTTGAACAATTCATGAAAGAATATTGAACGAAGAGAGATTTCACATATAAACATACTATCTTAGACATCTTCTATGATTGTGAGCCCCATTAATTATTTTCAAACCTAAGCAAATTAGTTGAAATTGGACAAGGAAGACAACGTGATGAGTTATGCTTGGGTATATTTGTATAGAAGTTATATTGTTATAGATCCTCCAACATTTGGTGCTTGCTATTTAGAATCCTTTGCTAGCGAAAATATCTGTACTAAGCGGGAATACTGCTTGTGCATCCAAATTCCTTGAACCAAGTTTCTTCCATGAGTGTCCACCATACCTACCTATATGCGGTATTTACCTGCTGTTCCAAGTAAATTTGCATGTGCCAAACTCTAAACCTTCAAATAATAATTTGTTTTGTATGCCTGAATCGCTCATGTAGCGACTAGGGGCTGTCAGTATCTTCCATGATAGGTGGGTTTTTCTCACGATGAGTGGACACCGCTCACCATTCACGAGAAAAATGGCTGGTAACTGGGATGCCCAGTCCCATGATCAAAAGATCAAAATCAAATCAAAATAATTGCAAACAAAACTCCCCCATGATTTTTGTTAGTTGGAGGCACCCGTTGTTTCGGGCAAGCAATGGATTGATGATTGTTGGTGGAGGGGGAGTAAAAGCTTTACCATTTTGTTTGGGAACCGCCTATAATGTATCCAGTATGGAAGAAACTGGGAACCCTTGGTTGTTATGTTGACAATGAAAGCATATCTCTCAAAATTATTTATCTCTATTTCAAAATCGAGCTCTGGCACCTCTGCAAATCCCTGCTTCCCTCTGCGAAGGGCCTATCTTTTACTTTTATGCAAGAGTCAGTAGTATTCCTTCTCATTCCAATCTACTCTTTAGTTGGCAAGCATCATGTGATGGGGAAAGATCTAAGCATATATGGACATTCAAATATATTTGATCATGAATTATTATTGTTGACAATTATCTATATGATAAGTAAGTTGGGAGGCGAAACATTAAGCCCCTATCTTTCTCTGTGTTCAATGGATGCTATTTGTTCTAAAAATATGCTTTGATTGGTAGCAATATTGGAAGACTATATAATAGTTGAGTATGTGGGATTTGCTAAATCAAAGCTCTGACATAGACCCTTCCTGAAAATAAGATGAATTGCAATTATTTGATGACTGAGAATGAAGTTTGCTAGAAAGTTTATGGTCTATGCTTTAACATTTGAATAGCTTGATCATGAGAATTTTTATGAGATGAGTTGCTGTTATGACATATAATGATGCTAGATAAGGTGATTGAAATTATCATTGATCAATCTTATGCACCTACTAGCATTCACACTTCATAAATTATTTCTTTTATCATTTACCTACTCGAGGACGAGCAGGAATTAAGCTTGGGGATACTGATACGTCTCCAACGTATCTATAATTTATGAAGCATTCATGCTATATTATTATATGTTTTTGATGTTTACGGGCTTTATTATACACTTTTATATTATTTTTGGGACTAACCTATTAACCGGAGGCCCAGCCCAAATTGCTGTTTTCTTGCCTATTTCAGTGTTTCGAAGAAAAGGAATATCAAACGGAGTCCAAACGGAATGAAACCTTCGGGAGAGTTATTTTTGGAATGGAAGCAATCCAGGAGACTTGGAGTGCATGTAAGGGGAGCAACGAGGAAGCCACAAGGCAGGGAGGCGCCCCCTACTCCCCTGGGCGCGCCCCCACCCTCGTGGGCCCCCCGTGGCTCCCCTGACTGACTTCTTTCGCCTATATATGTCCATATTGTAACACCCACGATGCGGCTATATCACCCATGTGTCGAGGCACGACTTAGAGGCATAACCGCATTGTGGTTTTGTCGCAAGAAGGGTCATCTTCACACAATCCCATGTAATGAACAAGAATGGGATAAAGAGTTGGCTTACAATCGCCACTTCACACAATACATAAATATAATTCATACATCATCCAAAATACACACATAGACCGGCTACGGTCAAAAACCAAATGAAAATAAGATAACCCCAAATGCTAGATCCCCGATCGTCCCAACTGGGCTCCACTACTGATCATCAGGAAAAGACACATAGTAACGACCACGTTCCTCGTCAAACTCCCACTTGAGATCGATCCCATCATCTGCACTGGCATCGTCGGCACCTGCAACTGTTTTGGTAGAATCTGTGAGTCACGAGGACTCAGCAATCTCACACCCGCGAGATCAAGACTATTTAAGCTTATAGGAAAGGATGGTGTAATGAGGTGGAGCTGCAGCAGGCACTAAGCATATATGGTGGCTAACATACGCAATTGAGAGCGAGAAGAGAAGCAACAGAACGGTCGTCATCTAGCAATGACCAAGAAGTGATCCTGAACTCCTACTTACATCATGCATAACTCAAACCGTGTTCACTTCCCGGACTCCGCCGAGAAGAGACCATCACGGCTACACACACAGTTGATGTATTTTAATTGGGTCAAGTGACAAGTTCTCTACAACCGGATATTAACAAATTCCCATCTGCCTCATAACCGCGGCCACGGCTTTCGAAAGGTATTACCCTGCAGGGGTGTCCCAACTTAGCCCATCATAAGCTCTCACGGTCAACGAAGGATAAACCTTCTCCCGGAAAGACCCGATCAGTCTCGGAATCCCGGTTTACAAGACATTTCGACAATGGTAAAAGAAGACCAGCAAAGCTGCCTGAATGTGCCGACAAATCCTGATAGGAGCTGCACATATCTCGTTCTCGGGGCACACTGGATTGTCCAAGCTTCCGATAGGCGAGCCCAGAGTTGCCCCTGGTGGCCACCGGCGACTGACAGGTTGGACCAATACTCAGAGGAGCACTGGCCCGGGGGTTTAAATAAAGATGACCCTCGGGCTCGCGAAAACCCGGGGGAAATGGCTTAGGTGGCAAATGGTAAAACCAAAGTTGGGCCTTGCTGGAGGAGTTTTATTCAAGGCGAACTGTCAAGGGGGTCCCATAAATCACCCAACCGCGTAAGGAACGCAAACTCAAGGAACATAATACCGGTATGACAGAAACTAGGGCGGCAAGAGTGGAACAAAACACCAGGCAGAAGGCCGAGCCTTCCACCCTGTACCAAATATATATATGCATTAATATAATAAGAGATATTTTGATATTCCATAATATCCATGTTCCAACATGGAACAAACTTCAACTTCACCTGCAACTAGTAACGCTATAAGAAGGGCTGAGCAAAAGCGGTAACTTAGCCAAACAACGGTTTGCTAGGAAAAGGATGGTTAGAGGCTGACATGGCAATATGGGAGGCATGATATAGCAAGTGGTAGGTAGCGCAGCATGGCAATAGAGCGAACAACTAGCAAAGCAAAGATAGAAGTGATTTCGAGGGGTGGTCATCTTGCCTGCAAGGTTCTCAGAGTTGTCGAAAGCTTGATCCTCGGAAGCGTACTCAACAGGTTCCTCATTCACGAACTTGTCTCCCGGCTCTACCCAAACAAGAACACAAACAAACGGAACCACAATCAACCACGAGAAATGCACAAGCAACATGATGCAATACATGAATGACATGCAAGGTAGGATATGCGATGCGTATGCGTGCTCCGGAAGGAAAATGATGAACAAGGCAGTAACTTGGCAAACCAAGCATGCCACTGGAAAGATGAGATGATTTCGGTCGAAATTGATATAAAGATCACCGGAAACGGATGCACGGTTTGCAAATGGCAAGCAAAACAAGAATGACACGAATCTGCGATTAACAGCATGATAGCACTTAGAATGCAACAAGTAAAAATGCTACAACAATCTAACATAGCAACAGAGCATATAGCAGTAATCTACAGGAGATGCTTGACAAAAGATGAACACTGAGCTACGGCTAGATCACAACAAAACAAGCTCAAACAAGCATGGCAAAAGTGCAAAAGAAATCAGGTTCACAGACTTGGTGAAATTACTGGACATGCCTGAAACAGCATCAGGTAGCAATGTTCAGAGCACGAAATCAACATGCTACAGGAACTTAACATGGAAAAACAAGGCATGGAAGTATTCTACTAAATGCATATGACAAAAGTCACTTGCTGATAATAAGCCAAAAAGGACCAGAAGATATGATGGCAACCATGTAAACATAGCAAGTTTTGTTAACAGGTTTCAGACTTGGCAGAAAACAGAGCATGGCAGAAACAATAATATGAAGGCATCTTGGTGAGCTTGATGCACTCACCACAAAGCAATGCATGACAAAACAAGCATACCTACAGTAGGATGGCATGTTTATGAAGCTATCCATGGCAAGAACAAAAGCATAGCATGTATGAAACAACTACAACAAGCGGCAAAATTGAATAACACGTAAACAATCTGCCAGAAATATTTTATAGTAAAAGTAGAGCAAGATTGAGTCATGCTATGGAACTCCATAATTGCAAACAAGTGCAGAAATGGATCAATTACAACAATATCTACAAAACATCCTTACTGAACATCTCCAAAATATGCATGGATCTCTCTGTATCATCAAGTTTACATGGCAACAAAATAACAGCAGACAAAGACTGAGAAATCACTAAGTCCCTGAAATCAGAAAAATTACGGAGCCTAGTTTGCATGCTTGTGCTAGTCACCACAGAAATCACAAAAATACATGGCATACACCTCTGGAAATATGGCATGGCATAAAACAAAATACATGTAGAGCTCATGCTCATAAGATGCATAGATTAAATGATACAAAAATAACAAATCTCCAAGTTCTGCTAACTAACAACAGTTAACAGCAAGTAGCACTCTTGCACGAGAGATTTGGGCATCAAGATGGACTCTAACGAACATCGTGCAATTTAGCAAAATGTAGAGCATCACGAGTCGAATATTTCGATATATTACACGCCCGAAACGGAGGTATATGCAGAGAGTTATGATGCTATGAACAGGTGCACATAATGTCAAACTAAAATGACTTGGAGAAATATTTCGGGGTCTCGGGGTCAACCTTAGTCGTTTGACCAGATCGGATCGGTCTAGGGTTCCGACGGTGGCCGGAGCTGAGCTGCTGCCGGCGGCGGTGCGGAGGAAGAGGAGGCGCCGGGGCCCGGGGGAGATGGCGGCGAGGAGGAGGACGGCGGCGAGCAGGGCGGCGGAGGCGGGCGCCGTGTCGGGCGGCGTCGGTGGTGGCGAGCAGGGCGGCAGCGGCGAGGTGGCGGGGCCGGCCAGCGCGGGTGCGGCGGCGGAGGGAGGCGAGGCGGCGGCGCTGGAGGGAGGCACGGGCGGCGGGCGCCGGCGCGGGATCTGGCCCGGGGCGCGGCTCGGGCGGGCTCACCGTGGGCCTGCGGATCTGCGGCGGCGGACGGCGGCGGGGGCCACGTGGCGCAGCGTGAGTGGCTGGAGGCGGCGGCGGGATTTTCCGGCAGCGGTACGGACACGTCCGCCCGCGGAGAGGGGAAGGGGACTAGGGTTGGACTGCGAATGTTTTCGGAGGTCTCACATATATATAGGTAGAGGGAGCTAGGAGAGTCCAAATGAGGTGCGGTTTTCGCCCACACGATTGTAATCGAATGACCTACAGCATGGAAGAGAGTTTGGTGGGTTTTGGGCTGTTTAGAGAGGGGGTTTTGCTGCAACACACAGAAGGCATCTGCGGCTACCCGGTTAACCGTTGGAGTACCAAACGACCTCCAAATGGAATGAAACTTGACCGGTGGTCTACCAGTGGTATACCAAGGCCACTTGACAAGCCTCGGTCCATTCCGAGAACGTTTAACACCCGCCCACGAAAAGAAACAAGAGGGGTGCACCGGAGGAGGTGGGAGCGCCGGATTGCAAAACGGACAACGGGGAAAATGCTCGAATGCATGAGACGAACAAGTATGCAAATGCAATACACATGATGACATGGTATGAGATGCATGACATGAACAAAATGCAAAACGACAAACAAAACCCGACCACAAAGGGAATATCATAACACATAGCCGAAAATGGCAAGAGTTGGAGTTACAAATATGGAAAGTTACATCCGGGGTGTTACACATATACCCTAAAAACTTCGAAGAGCACAATAGATCGGGAGTTCCGCCGCCGCAAGCCTCTGGAGCCACCAAATACCAATCGTGACCCTGTTTCGGCACCCTGCCGGAGGGGGGATCCCTCACAGGTGGCCATCTTCATCATCCCGGCGCTCTCCATGACGAGGAGGCAGTAGTTCACCCTCGGGGCTGAGGGTATGTACCAGTAGCTATGTGTTTGATCTCTCTCTCTCTCTCTCTCTTGTGTTCTTGATTCTGCACGATCTTGATGTATCACGAGCATTGCTATTATAGTTGCATCTTATGATGTTTCTCCCCCTCTACTCTCTTGTAATGGTTGAGTTTTCCCTTTGAGGTTATCTTATCGGATTGAGTCTTTAAGGATTTGAGAACACTTGATGTATGTCTCGCCGTGCTTATCTGTGGTGAAAATGGGACATTCACGTGATCTACTTGATGTATGTTTTGGTGATCAACTTGCGGGTTCAGTGAACTTATGCATAGGGTTGGCACACGTTTTTGTCTTGACTCTCCGGTAGAAACTTTGGGGCACTCTTTGAAGTTCTTTGTGTTGGTTGAATAGATGAATCTGCGATTGTGTGATGCATATCGTATAATCATGCCCACGGATACTTGAGGTGACATTGGAGTATCTAGGTGACATTAGGGTTTTGGTTGATTTGTGTCTTAAGGTGTTATTCTAGTATGAACTCTATGATAGATCGAACGGAAAGAATAGCTTCGTGTTATTTTACTACGGACTCTTGAATAGATCGATCAGAAAGGATAACTTTGAGGTGGTTTGGTACCCTACAATAATCTCTTCATTTGTTCTCCGCTATTAGTGACTTTGGAGTGACTTTTTTTTGCATGTTGAGGGATAGTTATATGATCCAGTTATGTTATTATTGTTGAGAGACTTGAACTAGTGAAAGTATGAACCTTAGGCCTTGTTTCCTAGCATTGCAATACCGTTTGCGCTCACTTTTACCACTTGTTACCTTGATGTTTTTATATTTTTAGATTACAAATACTCATATCTACCATCCATATTGCACTTGTATCACCATCTCTTCGCCGAACTAGTGCACCTATACAATTTACATTGTATTGGGTGCGTTGGGTACACAAGAGACTCTTTGTTATTTGGTTGCAGGTTTGTTTTGAGAGAGACCATCTTCATCCTACGCCTCCCACGGATAGATAAACCTTAGGTCATCCACTTGAGGGAAATTTGCTACTGTCCTACAAACCTCTGCACTTGGAGGCCCAACAACGTCTACAAGAAGAAGGTTGTGTAGTAGACATCAACCAGCCCTCCCCAGACGCCGGGAGCCCAGTTGTCAGTTCCAGCAGGGCATGGGACCGTTTTGTGTCCATGAGGAACCACTTGTTTCGGGAGTCCTCCACCTTCTTCCCGGCGCGGGAGATCGCATTGCTGCCATTGGCCACGATGAAGCAAGCGGACCCTGTGCACTGGTTGCTGTTCACCCGGAGGAAGAAGAAGTGGCGAAGCAACGCGATGGAGGGCATCACCCCCACGAATGCCTCACAAAAGAAGGCGAAGATTGATAGGAGAAGGATGGAATTGGGGTGAAGATGGTGGGCGTGGATCCCATAATGGCGGAGGACGGCGTAGGAGATGCGGAAGAAAGGAGGGATCAGCCCAGCATAGACGCTGTGCAGAAAAAATGGTAGAAGGTGATGCTCAAGGGTTCCGGCTTGGCGAAGCCGACCTGAAGCGCCGTCTCCCCCCCCCCTCATTGTCGCCGCTTGCCGTCAAGAGAATCACGGTGTGATGCTTCTCTTCGGCGACGGTGGGTGCGCTCAGGGCAGGCTCGAACCAAGCGGCAGAGCCTGCAGCCGAGGCCGGAGCTTTAGCCTTGTCAGTGTGCCATCTAGCGAGAGCTTGGTGGAGAGGGTCAGCAGATCTGGAGTATTTTCCCGGCATAGGGAGAGAAGGGGATCTGGAGCAAGACGAAAGGAAGGCAATGCAGGCTCAGCGGAAGGCGTCAGCCTTTTTGTCAACCAGGAACGATTGTCGAGGCAGCATGGGGAAGCGGAGACGCCCACGTCCCATCAATCACCACTCGTCATCCAAGGACGCAAGCGGTTAGGGCCTGCGGTGCTCCACACTTGCCCTTTGGCTTCGCCCAGAAGCCAAGTCCGAGCGCACCTTGGGCTCGGGGCCTACTGTCGGCGTTCTAGATATGGGGGTACCCAGACTTGCCTGCCTGCGGCCCATGGCGTGGCTCCATCAATGACCTAGTACGGCCCACCTTCAACATCAACAACCCAAGACCCTTGCGTGGGGCCAAGCCTCGCGAGGCGAACGACACCAAGACCTCCAAAGGGATCGGCCTCCTCAGGCTGGTTCCTGAGGAGCGGAGATTTCTATGCAAGGCTCACCTCTCGAGGTTTGTCTGACGTGACCCATGATGACCAAGGCCAGGCGGGCGCCAGCGGGCACAGAGTACCAGTTTCCTCTTGGGTACAAAGGAGGCAAGCAGCAGGCGCGGAGTCCCAAGGAATCAACCAAAGGTTTCCATTCTTGTGCAACAAGACCAAGACGGTAGGACGACAGGACAGAGGTCATCACCGATCCCGCCGCAGCGTCATGACCAGAGGCTTTTGCAGGGGAAGACCACTTTAGTCAGGATAGGATGTACTTGTTGTCTCCCTTCAAAATTGGCCGTTGTGGGACCCCTTCCTGCCTCCATTTGGGAAGAGGACCAATGCCACTACAAATAGGACCTAGCAACCACCAAGGAGGGGGATCGGATCCATTCCCCCCTCACCAGCTCACCAACTTACTTGAGCCCAAGAACACGCCCCTTGAGGCTGTTCTCCTCTGTACTGTTCTGCCTCATCCCCTCGAGGCAAATCCATCACAAAGCAGGAGTAGGGTTTTACACCACAAGGTGGCCCAAACCTGGGTAAACTGTTCCGTCTGTCCTTCCCTACGAGCTCGATGCGTTAGGCTGTGAGGTTACCGAGTCGGAAGGCTGGGTAGGTTGAGATCTCCTTGTCGGTGTCAAAACCGGTGGATCTTGGGTAGTGGATCCCAAACTGTGCGTCTAAGGTCGATGGTAATAGGAGACGGGGGACACGATGTTTACCCATCTTTGGGCCCTCTCTATGGAGGTAATACCCTACTTCCTGCTTGATTGATCTTGATGAATATGAGTATTACAAGAGTTGATCTACCACACGATCGTAATGGCTAAAACCCTAGGAGTCTAGCCTGTATGATTATGATTGCCTCTACGGACTAAGCCCTCCGGTTTATATAGACACCGGAGGGGGCTAGGGTTGAACAAAGTCGGTTACAGAGAAAGGAATCTACATATCCGAATGCCAAGCTTGCCTTCCATGCCAAGGAGAATCCCATCCGGACACGGGACAAAGTCTTCTGTCTTGTATTTCGAGACGCGGTTTTATTGGCACGTCTTATCAAAGCAGAGATCATGTCCCCTTATTGTGAGATTCTCATCAACACGGGCGTGGGTAACCCTACCGTTCTGTTGGCATGATTCTTTGGGAATAGGCAGGCTTTAAGGCCTAGGAGGGGGTGTTTGATATTCATCACCTTTATAAAGGGGCTAAGACTCGTCCTTTTTCCTTTACGCCAAGCTTTTCCTCAACCTCTTCCACCTCGAGTTCCAGCATGCAAGGTTCGAGTTAATGGCTTCGTGCTTCCCAGTCATGTCTGAACCCAGCCCTCAAGGCCGGTGGGTGGCTTCCTCTGTCACATAGGAGGATATCGCGAAGCTCCGGGAGGCAAGATACCTGACTGCGGAGATCCTCCACATGCTTTTTCTCAAGGGCAGGTTATTCCTACTACCAGATCCGGCGAGAGGGTAGCATTCATCTCCCACTTCCTTCGGGGGCTAGGGTTCGCTCTTCATCCCTTCACTCGAGGGCTCATGTTTTACTACGGGCTAGATTTTTACAATCTAGCTCCAGACTCCTTTCTTCACGTCTCGGCGTTCATTATCACATGCGAGGCCTTCCTCCGTATTCCCCCACACTTTGGCTTATGGCTCAAGACCATCAATGTGAAGCCGAAGGTAGTCGACAGGAAACAGGCAGAGTGCGGTGGTGCTGCAGTGAGCAAACTCTCCAATACTACTTGGGCAAAGGGCTCCTTCATAGAAACTTCCGACCTGTGACAGTGGGAGTGGTTTTACATCACTGAACCCCGTGGTAACAGGTGGGCAGCTACACCTGCGTTCCGATCTGGCCTCCCGCTACAGCTTGCATCATGGATTAATAAGGGGCTGGAATGGGGATCCGTTGACGAAGTGCAGACGCTGCAAAGCCGCATTCGGAGCCTCATTGAAAAGGACACCGGTCTCATCAACGCAATCCAAGTAATGCTAGTCTATCGGGTCCTACCGTGCCAGCGATGGCCTCTTCGAATGTGGGAGTTCAATCCAGAAGGACCACAAACCCTTCAGCACTTCCCTGGCACGACGCTCAGAGGAATGTGGAAATTATTCTTCGGGACACGAAAACAGTGGCCGGATACTACAGAAGACATCGGCCTTGATTGCAATCATCCGGATACCTCGGTAAGAACTCGACTCCCGAACACAGTTTAGTCAAATTCCTCATAACAATATACTGAGAAATCATACTCGGCCAGGGATGGATAAAGAAGGCGGAGAGAATTAGGTGTTCGGCCCCTCTCCCCGAAGACTCAGTTGATCCGGTGTTAACAAGGATGCTGGCTCCGGCACCACATACAGTGCCGGCGAGGGAAGACAAGGAGGAGAGCAAGATGGCCCAAGGTGGCCCCCATTCTAGAGGCACACCAGGCAAGATGGCCCAAGGTAAGAACTCGACTCCCGAACACAGTTTAGTCAAATTCCTCATAACAATATACTGAGAAAATCATACTCGGCCAGGGATGGATAAAGAAGGCGGAGAGAATTAGGTGTTCGACCCCTCTCCCCGAAGACTCAGCTGATCCGGTGTTAACAAGGATGCTGGCTCCGGCACCACATACAGTGCCGGCGAGGGAAGACAAGGAGGAGAGCAAGATGGCCCAAGGTGGCCCCCATTCTAGAGGCACACCAGGCACCTTATCCGGGGAGATTGAAACTCCCTCTTCCAAAGATGGAAGGGAAGGAAAAACTGACATCCCTTCTCCTCATGGGAAGAAGAGGACCGCCTCTGAAGACTTGAAGATAAAGGCTTCTAAGCGGCAATGGAAAAGTACTTCACCATGATGTTAGATGGGACTGCCCGCACTTGGTTGAAAGGGCTACCACCGAATTCCATCGGGTCTTGGGCTGAGCTGAAAGCCCGGTTCATCCAAAATTTCAAGGATACCTATAGGCAGTCTATGTCAATTGTGGATTTGACTAACTGTAAGCAGCAAGAGGGTGAATCTATGACGCATTGGGTTCGCCGGGTCAAAGAGATCATACATTCATCAGATAAGATGGATGCCAGCTCTGCAGTCTTGATGTTGGAGCAGAATTGTCGTTTCGTGCCCCTGAAGATGAAACTCGGGCGGCTTAAGCGCGACTGCAATGATATGGGTACACTGATGGCGGCTCTTGTCAAGTACGTCGATTCTGATGGTACCAAGGACCCCGCTTCAGATGATGAAACGACAGGGAAGGGAAAGAAGAACGACAATGGCAAGGGTCCTCAGCATAACCCGGGGAGCCAAGGAGGTGGCAAGCGCAAGGCTGATGGCAGCCTAGAGTTCGTAGCCAACGCCAACTCACAGGGTAATAACCAACGACGCAAGGGGAGGCCCCCTCCCCGAGCCGGCGGGTCAGGCCCGACGCTGGAGCAGCTGTTGAATGAGCCTTGTCCAAGGCATGGCTCTAGAGAGAAGCCAGCTACTCATCTATGGAAGTATTGTGCAATCATGAAGGCCTTTAAGAATTCCAACGCCTTTAACGGCAACAATGGCCCGGGCGGTGGCTCAGGCGCCGGCGGCTTTGATGGCCGGGCGGCGGCTCAAATTCTAATCCTCAGAACGGTCAAGGGGGCTTTAATCAACAGTCTGGCCAGGGTCATCAACAGCAGCAGGAGGGTTATCAGACCAACCCAAAGCAGCTTAGCGGTGGACAGTATCATGTGTTTACCACCAGTCTGTGTAAGCGAGATCAGAAGCTTCATAAGAGGGTTGTGAATGCTGTTGAGCCGGCAGTTCCGCGCTACTTGCGATGGTCTGAGCAGCCTATAGTGTGGAGTAGGGAGGATCACCCTCCCCGGGTGGATAATCCGGGTCACTTGGCCTTGGTGGTGGCTCCTCAGGTGGGAGGATGTAAGTTCACTAAAGTGCTCATGGATGGAGGCAGCAGCATCAACATCCTCTATTATGAGACTTTCCGTCGTATGGGGTTGATTGATAAGAACCTTAGCCAGTCAAACACTATTTTCCATGGTGTGGTACCTGGTAAGTCGGCTTATCCAGTCGGCAAGATCGAGTTGGAAGTGGCCTTTGGAGATGAGCACAACTACAGGGTGGAAAAATTGACCTTTGTGGTGGTCAAGATAAGAAGTATGTACGATGCCATATTTGGGCGGCCGGCTTACGCCAAGTTCATGGCACGGCCGTGTTACGTGTATTTACAGCTCAAGATGCCGGGTCATAATGGGACCATTATGGTTCACGGCAGCCGGAAGGTGGCCCTGGAGTGTGAGGAAGGCGATGCAGCTTATGCAGAATCGGTTTGCGCAACAGAGGAGTTGAAGTTTTACAAAGACAACGTTGACCCAACAGATATGACCTCTCTGAAAAAGCCGACTACGGAGCATGAGCCGGCAATGAAATTTAAGTCGGCTGATGAGACTAAACTTGTTGATTTCATTCCAGGAGATTCATCTCAGCAATTTAGCATCAGTGCCAATCTGGATCCAAAATAGGAAAGCGCGCTCATCGAGTTCATCCATGAGAATAGGGACATTTTTGCATGGAAGCCGTCTGACATTCCAGGTGTACCTAGAGAACTCGCTGAGGACACTCTCAATGTTGATCCGAAATATAAGCCGGTCAGGCAGTTCCTTCGGCGGTTTAATGAAGAGAGGCGGAAAGCTATTGGTGAAGAGGTGGCCCGGCTCTTGGCGGCCGGGTTTATTGTTGAAGTTTTTCACCCAGAATGGTTGGCTAACCCGGTGCTCGTACTCAAGAAGAACGGCACCTGGCGGATGTGTGTAGACTACACGGACTTGAACAAGGCGTGTCCAGCTGATCCTTTCGCCCTTCCCCGTATTGATCAAATTATTGATGCTACGGCGGGTTGTGAGCGCCTAAGTTTCTTGGATGCTTATTCTGGATATCATCAGATTAAAATGGCAGTTAAGGACCAGGAGAAGACGGCGTTCATCACTCCCTTTGGAGCCTTCTGCTATGTGTCTATGCCCTTTGGACTCAAGAGTGCACAGGCGACTTATCAGCGTTGCGTGCAGAACTGTCTTCATAACCAGATTGGGCGCAATGTTCATGCTTATGTGGATGATATTGTGGCTAAATCCAGGAAGGAGGAAACCCTGATAGATGATCTGAGGAAAACCTTTGATAATCTCCGGGTCTACAAGATGATGCTTAACCCGGCCAAGTGTGTTTTTGGTGTTCCTGCAGGCAAGCTCTTGGGTTTGTTGGTTTCTAACAGAGGCATTGAAGCTAACCCGGAGAAAATCAAGGCCATCACCTCCCTGGCTAAGCCGGCGTGTATAAACGACGTCCAGCGCTTGGCGGGTCATATTGCTGCTTTAAGCCGTTTGGGGGAGAAGGCTATGCCATTATATCAGTTGATGAAGAAAACTGATGACTTTGTCTGGAATGATGGAGCTAATACTGCTTTTGAGGATTTGAAGAGACAGCTGGCCAAGCCCCCAGTCCTTGCTGCCCCGGTTGACAAGGAGCCTCTATTGCTGTATGTGGCTGCTAACACACGAGCCGTCAGTGTAGCCGTGGTGGTAGAACGCAAGGAAGAAGGTAAGGAGCATCCGGTTCAGCGGCCGGTTTATTATGTCAGCGAAGTACTCATTGAGTCCAAGCAGCGGTATCCGCATTGGCAGAAGCTTGTTTATGGTGTGTTCATGGCAAGCCGGAAGCTTAAGCATTATTTTCAGGGTCACCCCATCACTGTGGTCAGTTCTGCCCCCCTTGGAGATATCATTCAAAACAGGGAGGCCACAGGGAGAGTGGCTAAGTGGGCTATAGAGCTCCGGCCTCATGGTCTGAAGTATGTGCCACGCACTGCTGTTAAAATCTCAGGCTTTGGTGGATTTCATCAATGATTGGACAGAGCTACAAGTGCCCGAACAAAAGCCGGATAACACATATTGGACTATTCACTTTGATGGATCCAGGCAGTTGGAGGGCTCGGGGGCTGGAGTCGTATTGGCTTCCCCTAAGGGTGACAAGTTCCATTATGTGCTACAATTGATGTTTCCTTGTACCAACAACGCAGCAGAGTACGAGGCCTTGCTCCATGGTCTTCGGATGGCTAAGGAAATGAGCTTGAGCCGGGTAAGGTGCTTCGGCGACTCAGACTTGCTGGCTCAACAAGTATCAGGAAAGTGGGACTCCAAGGACCCTCTCATGGCGGCTTATCGCCGCGAAGTTGATGCCATTGCTGGGCACTTTCAGGGTTACCAAGTAGAGCACATCGACCGCAGGAAGAACGAGGCGGCTGATGCTTTAATCCGGCTGGGCTCTCAACAAAGACCGGTGCCGCCTAATACTTTTCTGGATGTCCTGTATAACCCTTCTGTTAAGTTGCCTACAGAGGAAGACTTGGCTGTCCCTGACCCGGAGGCACGACTGGTGGCGGCTCTCCACATCATACCGGACTGGACAGTGCCCTATTTGGCGTACATGACCCGGGGAGATTTTCCTGAGGATGAAACTTTGGCCAGACAAATAACCCGGCGGTCTAAGTCAATGATTGTTATCAATGGTGAGTTGCATCGCCGCAGTGTTACGGGAGCGTTCCAGCGTTGTGTCTCCCCTGAGGAAGGTCAAGAGATCTTGCGTGAGATTCATGAAGGGGATTGTGGCCATCACGCCGGCTCAAAGTCTCTTGTGGCCAACGCTTTTCGTCATGGTTTTTATTGGCTGACGGCTCATGCTGATGCGGAGGACTTGGTCAGTAAATGTGATGGTTGCCAAAGGTTCTCGCAACGGGCCCATGTGCCGGCTCAGGAGCTGAGGATGATCCCAATTACTTGGCCCTTTGCGGTCTGGGGGCTTGATATGGTTGGGCCTTTTAAAAGGTCCAAGGATAAGAAGACCCACCTCTTGGTGGCAGTTGACAAATTTACCAAGTGGGTTGAAGCGGAGCCAGATAGCAAGTGTGATGCAGCCACGGCAGTTCAGTTTATGAAAAAGGTGATCTTTCGCTTTGGCTTTCCACACAGCATTATAACTGACAATGGTACCAATTTATCCAAAGGCGCCATGGAGGAGTTTTGTCAACGAGAGCACATTAGACTTGATGTTTCATTAGTGGCTCACCCTCAGTCCAATGGTCAAGCTGAGAGGGCTAATCAGGAGATTCTGAAAGGCATCAAACCCCGGCTTTTGGTCCCTTTACAACGGACGCCGGGTTGTTGGGTGGAGGAGTTGCCCTCTGTGTTATGGAGCATCAACACTACTCCTAACAGGTCTACAGGTTTCACGCCTTTCTTCATGGTTTATGGGGCAGAAGCAGTCCTCCCCAGTGACATCCGTCATGACTCGCCTCGAGTGGCGGCTTATGTTGAGGCGGATAATGAATAGGCGCGCCAAGATGCTCTTGACTTGTTGGACGAACAGCGTGATGTGGCAGTAGCTCGCTCAGCGATTTACCAACAAGACCTGCGCCGTTATCATAGTCGCCGGGTTAAATCCCGGGTCTTCCAGGAAGGTGATCTGGTGCTCCGGCTCATCCAAGATCAAACAGATGCGCACAAGCTATCCCCGCCTTGGGAAGGGCCCTTTGTGGTCAGCAAGAATTTGCACAACGGGTCATATTACCTCATTGACATTCGGGAGCACAAAGATTCACGTAAGTCGGAGGAAGAGACCCGTCGGCCGTGGAATATAGCTCAGCTTCGGCCTTATTACACTTGAGCCACCGGCTCTCATCATGTACATATTTCTCTTAGCCATGTATATATTATGATAAGCAATAAAGCAGGACCTCTGTCCTTTTTTCTCCTACAAGTGTGAACGTGTTGTTTCCATGGCAAGATCACATAATAACTTGAAGGAGGATCCGGCTTATGATCGTATTCGAATCTAGCCGTAGGCAATAAGGTCACTTGGGGGCTTCCTGTTCAAACATAGGTCGTATTCGAACCAAAGAGAACATAGCTGTCGATACCCATTTGATTGGCAAAGTGCTGAGCTCATTGGGGAGTTTTCTTTGATCATATTTGAATCATAGTTTAACCTCTTTGAGAACCGACGTGGATCGTATTCGAATCAGCGTCGTTAAACAATTCTTAAAGTCACTTGGGGGCTTCCTATTCAAACATGGGTCGTATTCGAACCAAAGAGAACATAGCTGTCGATACCCTCTTGATTGGCATCGCCACACCCACTGGGGGCTATATGATCGCATTCGAATCCTAGCATAACCCCTTTGGGACGGGTCTCTGGTCGTATTCGAACCGGAAGCCCCTACGTTTTTCTGATTTATAGCAAGTTCTTCTTATTATTTCAAGTATGCACGACGGGTATCACTTTTGCCAGCTTAACTTTAATTTACAGTGCTAGTCGAATACAACCGGCGTCCTTAAGACTGGTAAACCGGAATTGAGGTACCAACCTTATTGCCCGGGTTATCTAAGCCGGAAGTGTGCTTGCAGGCTGGTAAGTGTGTTGTTACGGTTATATCAAGGAAACAATTGAGGACCAGTCTTTGGTGAATCATATTCCGGGTTATATGCATAAGACTATGATTCTCCGTGCGGTAAGCTTCCTCGAGACTTGTGTTTTGTCTTTCTATGCAGGATAGTTAAAGACAACTATTTAAGTTTAAGGAGCATGACTGATCAGCTATAACCCGGAGACATATAAGGAAGCAACTTTCATAAGAATTCAGCATTCAACACGTGCACGATGGCACGGCACAGTTAAAGTGTTGATCCTATTCTATTACAAGACTCATTGAGTCCAAAAGGGTGAAGCATTGTTTCGCATAAACCGTCTACAGAGTTACGACGCTTGCTGGGTTGAAGTCTCCGGCTCATCCCTCTCCTCTTCTCCGGCTGTTCCCAAGACCTGGAAAGTTGATGACTTCCAGTCAATGCCGCTCAGAGCTTCAAATTGAGCTTCCTCGTCAATTAACCCGGCCGGGTCAATCTCCAGGGCGAAGGCGTGCTTACGAGTCGGCGGGACTAAGCTGAGGGCTTCATAGCGCGGAGTGGGGATCCTTTGATTCTCTGCGTCATAACCCGGCTGGTACTTAGTCAGATCTGTATCATTGCCAATCAGAGTGGCCACCGGGCGTACGATCTTCACGCAGGCTGCGAAGTCCTTTTGGTCGAAGGCGGTGCCGTCTTCCTTCAAACTGGGGTAGCCCAGAGCGATGTCCGCCGGGTCTAGTTCTGGAAGGAACACCTTCGCTCGGCTTAGAGCAGCTATGGCTCCGGCTCTTGCAAAGGCCCGTCGTAGCTCTTGGATGCGTTGAGGAAGAACGGCGAGCCGGCGAAGAACTTCCGCCAGGTGAGTCGGCACCTCATTGGATAGGGCCACCACAGCCAAAGCACGCTGTGACCCGGTGTAGAGTTGCTCCACCAGGGTGTACACGGCCTTCAACTTGGTTACCACACTTTGGTTGAGGTTGGCGCTTCTGGGACCTATTTAACAGAATAAGATAAGCCGCCGACAAGGATGAGTTATGAGATATAAAGATTATAAACTTGATGAAAGCCGGTGAAATGACTTACCGAAGATTGCGGCAACCATCTGGGACACTTGGCGCTTTAAGCCGGAGAGTTCGGCGGTCTTCTCTGTCAGAGCCTTCTCCGCCTGTTCGGCCCGGTTCACCAGAGTCGCCTTTTCTTCGGCCCAGGCTTTCCGTTCAGCGTCAAAATCCGTCTTCAGTTTTTCTTGCGCAGCAATACTGGACACAAATTTGGCATTTGCTTTCCGGGTCTCAGTTTTTTTGGAGATGTCAGCTTCAAACTTCTTGCCAGCAGCCTGCATAATTTCCGGGTCATAGGATGAACAGTTACGATGCAATTTTAAAAGTCCCAAGCACTTTCCAAGCAAAGACACTTGGCACTTGGGGGCTAATGCATATCAAACGATTCTATTTACAAGTTACCGGTTCAAACGAGTAAGCCGGAACTTAAGTCTACAACATATTCTATCATAAGTAGTAGACTTGGGGGCTAGAGCATGGTAAGAATAACAAGATAACTATGCAGTAAGTAAGAAGAAAGAAGAGTGATACCTCAGACTTCTGCTGAATCTGGTTCACCATGGCAATCTCTAAGTCCCGGCTCTTGTGCACCTGGCTGATATAGCCGGAGATGATCTCTCCGATGCTCAGATTGCCATAGTCGGTGAGGTCCAGATTGACCCGGTGGCGCCCTAACAACTCCTCCTTAGCGGAGCACTTGGCCAGCGCAGTAGGTCTCCCCGGCTCAACAAATTTCGTCCGGGTGATTACCACATCCGGGTCATCTGCTGGTTGAGCCGAGCTGGAGGCCTCCGGGTTAGCAGAAGTCTCTGCAATTGGCTTGTCGGTTGGAGCAGTGGCTTCAGGAGCAGGGGCAGCTGGCGGTTCTTGAGCAGCTACCTCCGGTTCAGGCAAGTCCGGCTCTCCGACCGTCTTGTTCTTCTTTGCCCTTCTGCTGAGTTTTGCCTGGGCACTGAAAAGACAAAAAGGTTAAGCACAAAAGTGTAAATAAAGATAAGTACAACATGAGAAGATCATCGTTACCCGGGCACGGTCTTGAAAGCCGGCAGGTTCGACTGCATAGAGTCGCCAGAAGAGGGGGAAGTTTCCTGATAATTTGAGTCAGAAGAATTGAGCGGTTGACGTATAACACCCGCCAAAGGATGAAAAGGGTACAAGTTGGAGATAACCTCAGTTCGGCGTTTCCTCGATGCGTCAGGTAACCCGGAAGAGAGGTCAGTGTCCTTGTTGGTCCGGGTGTGCCGCCGGTTCTCATGAACCTGTCGCTTCAAAATAAATTGAGGATCTTGATAAGGTAAAGGATGTGAAAAGCTTACTTTCCGGGTTACCATTCGGATTTTCAGCCTTGGCAAGGGCTCCGAGTCGGAGGAAAGTATCATTACCTCTTCAACCACCGGGTTACTTGCTCCGGTGTCATCCTATTGATGAACAAGTATTGATAAGGTGGACAGAAATAAACAACAAATATAACAAGAGCTTACAGGCTCAGGGGTTACCTCTGACTCGGAGCTGTCGCTTAGTTGCATCAGCTCTGAAGCAGTAGGCCTACTTCCCTTCTTGCGAGGGGCGGCTCTCTTGGCAGCTTTCTTTGCTTTCCTGGCCTTCTTGGCCGCCTCATGGTCATATTTGACCTTCCAGAATTTGTCATCAGCCTGAAAAATACAATGATGATTTCTTAAAGATTCAGATGAAGGTTATCTACAGAAGAAGATAAGATGTTCAGATCAGCGGCTTACTGCTGGGGCTGGGTTGGTCTTGCAGAAGGGGGCTAACCCGGTCCTCCCGCAGTCTGCCAAGCTCTCGTTCAAAAGAGCCTTGGTCATATCCTCAGCAACGTCTTCAGGAAGATCGTTGCGGCTATGTCTCAGGGGGTCATCCTTTCAGCCCGTGTACTCACACATTAAGCCGGGGCGGCGGCTTAATGGGATCACCCGCCACGAGATCCAGACCCGGACCAGATCGATTCCGTTGAGACCATTGCCCAGGAGAGCCTTGATCTTGTTGATGGTGGGGAGCAGAGGTTGGCGCTCCGCCTGAGTTAACTTGTCATACAGAGGGTGAGTTGGCTCCAGACGTGAAGGGCGAAAGCCGGGCAGCGGGCTCTCGTCAGCCGGCGATGTGTCTTGGCAATAGAACCACGTCTGGTTCCAGTCCTTTGGGTGACTCGGCGGCTCGGCGTAAGGGAAAAGGCAGTCTCTCCGTCGCTGAATGGAGATTCCGCCAAGTTCCAAACTTGGCCCGTTGGCGCACTCGTTCTGGCGGTTCAGGTAGAAGAGCTCTCTGAAGAGTAGCAGGCTGGGCTCTTCTCCAAGATAAACCTCGCAGAACACTTGGAAATTGCATATGTTGGACACCGAGTTGGGTCCTATATCTTGTGGCCGCAGGTCAAAGAAATTCAGTACATCCCGGAAAAACTTTGAGCCGGGCGGTGCGAAGCCCCGGCTCATGTGATCCGCAAAAACCACTACCTCCCCGTCCTTTGGCTGTGGTCTCTCCTCTGACGGGTCAGGGGCACGGTAGGACATGACGTCCTTCTTAGGCAGGTAACCTGACTTGACAAAATCTGCTAAAGTCTCGTCGGTGACATTGGACCTCATCCAATTGCAAGTGATGGGTGCTTTAGGAGCTTTGGGAGGCATGGTGAAAGTCGGAAGCCTATGATAAAAGGAAACATGCCCGGTTTAATTATAAGCCGGAGGAAATTTAAAGTTCAGTATTTAAAGTGGCAGCTTATGGAGGGGCCTAATGACATATATCTAAGTGCACCGGGTTATCTAAGACGCTGGAGGTATTGAGAGTAATTCGGTTGTCTACGGCCTTATCACAGATGAGCCGGAAAATTCTATGGCGCATGGCCTCCTTTGAGCCGGAAGGTGCTACGGCGCGTGGCTTCTTTAAACCGGAGATGTAAACTGCCAAGACTCAACAGGTGCAGTTTTTTACTAAGTGTGGTGAAAACAGGTTTCACACATTGCAGTAAACAATTTGGATCAAAATGGTCGGCTAAAAGGAAAGTTTCTAGACCTAAAAACAGACGCAAGGGAAGTTCTTGGGCTCGAACGGAGCCTTTATGCAGTAAAAAGAGGTCTACTTGCATTTGAAATGAGTACTAAACAGCCGCCGCTTTGGTTCTATACTATCCTAAGATCAAGAAGAGGCAGTAAAAAGGAAAACTACCAAGAACTCGTGGGCGGCGGCGAAGAACACGGAAGAACAGGACGGACCTTATTGCAGATCTGTTCTACGGGGCAGCCAGAACTTACAGGTGCTGGTGAGTCGCGGAGGTCGCCGCCGTTTTCTCTGGACACAACAGGTTGATGCAGCGGCCGGAGTTGGTGAGGAGGAGGAGACCCGTGGCGGCGACAGCAACAGAGCTCGAGCGAAGAAGGAGTGGCGCGAGGAGGAAGACGAGCTGCTGGAGGTGCAACAGGCCGGGCTATTTATAAGGCCAGACTCATAAGTGGGCGCGAGAAACGAGGAGGCGACGGCGCGGTTATCTCGCCTGAGAGGCGCCTCGATTTTCGGGATGGCAGTAAAAGATAAGATCCGTTGCGGATCTGGTGGAGTAAAAAATGGACTTAATGGAAGATGACATCATGGCGGATTACTCGGAGTCCAGAGGATGACGTCACGCCGGGTTATGGCCTTTCACACAATTGTAAGCCGGAGATTTTCTGTCAAAAGAATGGAAGATTGACATGAGCCGGCTCAAATCAATCTGGGGCCTAATGTTGAGGATATAGACCTTAGAGTCACCCGCCAGAAGGGGCCGGGTTACTCCTAATGGTCATCGCCAGAAGCCCGGCGCCAAGCTTGAAGACGGTGGGCCAAAGATGGGCTTAAGACTCGGATATGGCTTAAGGCCCGTAGTTACAATCATCATTATGGTAGAACTTGTAGTGTAAGCCAAGAATAGTTGAGAGTCCGAGCCGGACACTCTTATGAGCCGGCCGGGACTCTGAGAGCTGCTGGGCGTCAGCCTCCCTATATAAAGGGACGACCCGGCAGCAGTTTAGGGACAAGAAAGATCTCATCGAGAGCCGGGCATAGCAATTAAGCTCCATGGTCATCGAAACCCTAATCAATACCACCTCAACTGGACGTAGGCTTTTACCTTCACCGTAAGGGGCCGAACCAGTATAAACCCTCGTGTTCCTTGTCCCGTTAACCCCTTCAAGCTTCCTAGCGGCGATGGCTCCACGACTAAGTCCTAGCTTGAGGACATCTGCCGTGACAATTCCACGACAGAAGGTATCCCTGTCAGGGGGTTCTGGTTCGGGAGGTGACGTTGACACGCAGTTCCTCCGTAAAGATAGGCCCTTAGCTGAATCGTAAGTGAACAAGGGTGTTTTAAACATATCCCGTTCTTTCTTGGTTGCAAGGGTAATATTTAAAATATATGTTTGCAGTCTAGCATGCAACCTTCCTCAACACTCCTCCTCCTCGGGGAATCTTCTTCCAAAAATGATGGAGAGCGAGACGCCTCCACAGATCTCCCCCCCGATAAGGCAGGCGATGCCGAGGTGTCGTCCCGGAGGATCTCTGCCGATCAGCAAGCGGTGCGAGGGACAGTGAAGACCGGGCCCGAAGGCGGCACTCCGGCCGTCCAGGGTCCGGAGTGTGCGGCCCTACGGGGAGCAATAATAAAGGCCCTGGATTATCCGATTTCCGAGGGACGGCCCGATCTGCTCCAGATCCAGAGGCGCCGGATACATTGATGGACACATTGCGACATGCATCCGTCTTAGAGGAACATCGTACCTTGATGGGTACGGTGGTTGAGAGGGTTCGGTCCGCAAAAAGCAGATTGAATGAAGCCTTTACGAGCCTACTAAGAGGCTTCGAGGTACGTAATGTAATATTTTTAATTGTGTTATAAATGCAAAATGCGCGTGTGTATAGATAGTAGCCCCTGAGACTCTGGTTGGCGTCCAAAGGGAGGCGATCAGAGGATCAAAAAAAGATATGCCCCAGGAAATGATCTGACTAATTGAAACACAGGCTATTACATCCGTGGCGACTGCCCAAGCTACAGAGATTGCATATCTGAAGCAGAAAGTTGATGTGGCGGATGATGACATCATGCTTATTAACAGGCGGCTCGATGAGGCGCAAGGTATGTCTTTGGGGCACTCAGTATATGCGAGTACTATGATATGAGCATGACGCTGAGATTTGTATACTGAGATATGCATAACTGCAGATAGTGCCGCCGTAGTTGAGACCATTCGGGCTGAGCTTGCCCGGGGGAAGGAGAAGGCCAGGATGAGCAATGCGGCTACTGAAAAGGCAGCTACTGAATTAAAGGCTGAACAGGCTTCTCGGCGCCAGTGCGAGGAGAAAATATCTACTATGTCACTCCAGCTAAAGGATGCCACTGGCCGATTCGACTTTCTCAAGAAAGATAACAAATCCAGAGCGGGTGATCTTGAGAAGTCCTTACAGGAGGCAAGAGCAGCATGGTCTGAGTCTAGAGCATCTCGAGAGGAGATCCGACAAGCTAGGGAGATTGCGGCTGGTAAGCCCTTCTTATTACAAACTAAATTCGGCAATCCGAAGTATGGCCCGCTTAATCAGATGTGGAGTTCTCCAGATGCATTTTTGGACTTGCTGAAGAGTGTCTCCGATGCGACGCAGTTTTTCCAAGCGCAAGAAGGACATGCGACGGAAAAGCTTTTCTGGTCGCAATTCAGCATGCCAAAGCGTCCATTGTTGCTGAACGAACAGATGGCCCTGTGGGCCGAGCTCCACAAGCTATCCGGATCTGCCACGAAGGACGTCGTAGTCCGGCTGTGGCCGATTGAGCCAATTCTGAATAGTTATTTCGGTTTGGTGCGGCGACTTGTGGATGCGGTGCCGCATATCGACGCTATTAAGCGGTCAACGTGCATAAAAGGTGCACGGATGGCCCTTGCCCACGTCAAGACGTACTGGGCAAAGATGAAGGCCACCGATATTGCAGCAAAAAGTCCACCCGAGGGCAAGGACCATCACATGCCAGAACATTATTTTGAAGATGTCCTAGAGGGTGCCCACTTGATAGAGAGTAAGTGCTCGAAAGATATTATGTTTGAGTGAAGTGTACTGAAATTGTAAAAACAATATTATGATATATTTAAGGCTATGTTTTTTATACTTTTGCCGAAAAAGTTTTTGGTGCCTCCTGTGCGGCCGTTTTTTGTATAATCTGAAAGTTTGCCAATAGTCGGCTTCTGCCCCCTCGCGTATAACGCGGGGGTTTTCAGAAAAGCACTTGATCACTCTTGACCCAACGTCTTGGTCCATTAAGGAGGTGTCAATGTGGCGAACCAGGCAATCGAACTATAGGGCTTTAACACTTTCACTTAGCCATAGGAGTTTGACGGTGGGTCTACGATATAGCCCCTGGTATGTACGCGGTCATCCGGATACGGTGCATTGACATACGTGACCAGAAGAACGGTCCTTCGTGTAATACGGAAGGAATCACGAGGATTCCAGTGAGTCATCAAGTGGTTGACCAGCTCTCGCCGCATCATGACAGTCAGTTTTCGGCTTTCTCTATTGAGGTGCTCATCCGGACGAACCAGGACACAATCGTAGTAGTTCTCCCTTTACTATCCTAGCCGATAGAGCGGAACGTAAGGTAGTAAGTACAGGAGCCGGGCAACCCAACTATTGACCAAAGACATGATTCGGAGCTGATGCATATAAGGCCAAACTCGTGACGCCGAAGTGTGCTATAAAGCTGTTCGGACTTGTCGGCAGCTCATATGTTGCCGTATTGAGCCCCTGGCAATATATCCCGAGGGTAGAAAGCTGAGCAAAACGGCACTTTACAGGTCTAAAATGAAGAGTGCGGTTGACAAAAACGTTTGGACCTCCTGTCGCACGTCTTCGCTGCCTTGCCTTGGTTAAAGGACTTCTCAGCAACTATAGTCACTGTGGTAAAAGATAAAAAATGGTTAGAAAAAGGAAAAGAAATATGAGAGTGCGGATAGTGTTATAGGTATGTCCGCATTGTGCCTCTGCCGGTAACCAGGGTATCTTGAGTGTATAATTATGTGCGCGGACAGACTTCACGGTTTATATGGGGCGGACGGCGGAGGCCGAACTGCTAATTCAACTCTGAGATTGATTGGTCCTGTCTAATGGGGACCGGCGGCTTGATGGCCGATAAAATATGCGGCTTGATAAGCTCGCTTGGTACTTTGGTCGCGGTAGCCGTAGTGTGCTCTTCTATACAGAGGGAGCATTCCGTTTTTCCGTTTATCGTGATGGTGCCGCGTGGACCGGCATCTTAAGTTGGAGATAGGTGTAATGTGGGACCGCCTTGAAGTGAACAAAAGTGGTACGCCCGAGTAGTGCATGGTAGCTATTGCAGAGCGGGATAATATCGAAGGTCAAGCCTTCGCTTCGAAAGTTTTTCGGCGAGCCGAAAATGACTTCCAATGTAATCGAGCTCGTGCAGTGAGCTTCTACGCCGGATGTTGTTCCCTTCAAGGTAGCTGTGGTGGGCCTGATTCTCGAAGGATCAATGCCCATTCTGCGGACAGTGTCTTGGTAGAGTAGATTAAGGCTACTGCCGCTGTCCATAAGGACTTTCGTGAGATGGAACCCATCGATAATTGGATCGAGGATGAGAGCTGTCGGACCTTCATGAAGGATACATGCTGGGTGGTCCTTGCGATCAAAACTGATCGGGCGGGCCGCCCATTGGCTTAATTTTGCGGCAGCTGGCTCTATGGCGCCGGGGTCCCGTAGTGCGCATTTACCGTCCCCTGTGGGGATGTGCGTCACATATACCATGTTCACTGTCTTTACTTCAGGGGGAATTGCTTCTGACCCCCGGTGTTCGGCTGGCGAGTCTCGTCGTCATTGCTATCACTGGGCGGCCCCTTCGTCTTGTGTTCGGCATTAAGCTTGCCGACTTGTTTAAAGACCCAGCACCTCCTGTTGGTGTGATTGGTTGGTTTAACGGGGGTGCCATGAATCTAGCAGGGCCGATCCAGTATCTTGTCTAAATTGGATGGTTCGTCTCTGTTTGCCTTGAATGGCTTTTTCCGTTGACCGGGTTTGGAACAACTAAATCGGGCGTTGACCGCCGTGTCTTGCGTTCCTTCATTGTTATTGCGATGCTTGTGTATTTTGTGTCATGGCTTGCCGTTGCCTTCTCGAACTTCGGAGGTACCCGGATCATCAGTGTTGTTGCTTCTACGAGCGAGCCAACTGTCTTCTCCCGCGCAAAAGCGGGTCATTAGAGTGGTAAGGGTAGCCATGGATCTTGGTTTTTCTTGACCGAGGTGGCGGGCGAGCCACTCATCTCGGACACTGTGTTTGAAGGCCGCGTGGGCTTCGGCGTCCGGACAGTCAACTATTTGGTTCTTTTTAACCAAGAACCTAGTCCAGAGCTTCTTAGGAGACTCCCCGGGCTGTTGGATAATGTGAATTAGGTCGTCGGTGTCCGAAGGCCGAATATATGTACCTTGGAAGTTATTGCGGGAGGCGTCTTCCAAGTCTTCCCAGCTCCCTATGGAGTTCTCAGGGAGGTTGTTCAGCCAGTGCCGCGCTGGCCCCTTTAGTTCTAGCGGGAGGTATTTGATGGCGTGGATGTCATCACCGTGGGACAAGTGAATATGGAGGAGGAAATCTTCAATCCATACTGCGAGATCTGTTGTTCCATCGTATGATTCGATATTCATGGGTTTAAACCCTTCCGGGAATTCATGTTCCATTACTTCATCAGTGAAGCAAAGGGGGTGTGCGGCGCCTCTATGTTGGGCCACGTCGCGACGTAGCTCGGATGGAGTCCGTCTGCGGTGCTCGGCTGTAATGCCCACGATGCGGCTATATCTCCCACGTGTCGAGGCACGACTTAGAGGCATAACCGCATTGTGGTTTTGTCGCAAGAAGGGTCATCTTCACACAATCCCATGTAATGAACAAGAATGGGATAACGAGAGTTGGCTTACAATCGCCACTTCACACAATACATAAATATAATCCATACATCATCCAAAATACACACATAGACCGACTACGGTCAAAATCCAAATGAAAATAAGATAACCCCAAATGCTAGATCCCCGATCGTCCCAACTGGGCTCCACTACTGATCTTCAGGAAAAGACACATAATAACGACCACGTTCCTCACCGAACTCCCACTTGAGGTCGGTCCCATCATCTGCACTGGCATCATCGGCACCTGCAACTGTTTTGGTAGAATCCGTGAGTCACGAGGACTCAGCAATCTCACACCCGCGAGATCAAGACTATTTAAGCTTATAGGAAAGGATGGTGAAATGAGGTGGAATTGCAGCAGGCACTAAGCATATATAGTGGCTAACATACGCAAATGAGAGCGAGAAGAGAAGCAACGGAACGGTCGTCTACTAGTAATGACCAAGAAGTGATCCTGAACTCCTACTTACGTCATTCATAACTCAAACCGTGTTCACTCCCTGGACTCCGCCGAGAAGAGACCATCACGGCTACACACACAGTTGATGTATTTTAACTGGGTCAAGTGACAAGTTCTCTACAACCGGACATTAACAAATTCCCATCTGCCTCATAACCGCAGGCACGGCTTTCGAAAGATAATACCCTGCAGGGGTGTCCCAACTTAGCCCATCATAAGCTCTCACGGTCAACGAAGGATAAACCTTCTCCCGGAAAGACCCGATCAGTCTCGGAATCCCGGTTTACAAGACATTTCGACAATGGTAAAACAAGACCAGCAAAGCCGCCCGATGTGCCGACAAATCCCGATAGGAGCTGCACATATCTCGTTCTCAGGGCAACACCGGATGAGACTAGCTAGGGTAAAACCAGTCCTCAAGTTTCCCCAAGGTGGCCCCGCAGGCAGCTCGGTTCGAACCAACACTCGAAGGAGCACTGGCCCGTGGGGGTCTAAAATAAAGATGACCCTCGGGCTGGCGAAAACCCAAGGGAAGTGTAGGTGGTAGGTGGTCAAATGGTAAAACCAAGGTTCGGCCTTGCTGGAGGAGTTTTATTCAAGGCGAACTGTCAAGGGGGTCCCATAAATCACCCAACCGCGTAAGAAACGCAAACTCAAGGAACATAATACCGGTATGACGGAAACTAGGGTGGCAAGAGTGGAACAAAACACCAGGCATAAGGCCGAGCCTTCCACCATTTACTAAATATATAGATATATTAATTAAATAAGAGATATTGTGATATCCCAACATATCCATGTTCCAACATGGAACAATCTTCAACTTCACCTGCAACTAGCAACGCTATAAGAAGGGCTGAGCAAAAGCGGTAACTTAGGCAAACAACGGTTTGCTAGGAAAGGATGGTTAGAGGCTTGACATGGCAAAAATGGGAGGCATGATATAGCAAGTGGTAGGTAGCGCAGCATGGCAATAGAGCGAACAACTAGGAAAGCAAAGATAGAAGTGATTTCGAGGGGTGGTCATCTTGCCCGCAAGGTTCTCAGAGTTGTCGAAAACTTGATCCTCGTAAGCGTACTCAATAGGTTCCTCGTTCACGAACTCGTCTCCCGGCTCTACCCAAGACAAGAACACAAGCAACGGAACCACAATCAATCACGGGAAATGCACAAGCAACATGATGTGATACATGAATGATATGCAAGATATGATATGCGAAGCAAATGCGCGCTCCGAAAGAAAAATGATGAACAAGGCAGTAACTTGGCAAACCAAGCATGCCACTGGAAAGATGAGATGATTTCGGTCGAAATTGATATAAAGATCACCGGAAACGGATGCACGGTTTGCAAATGGCAAGCAAAACAAGAATGACACGAATCTGCGATTAACAGCATGATAGCACCTAGAATGCAACAAGTAACAATGCTACAGCACTCCAATGTAGCAACACAGTATATGGCAGTAATCTACAGGAGATTCTTGACAAAAGATGAACACTGAGCTATGGCTAGTTCACACCACAGCAGGTTCAAACAGGCATGGCAAAAGTGCAAAAGATGATAGGTTCACAGACTTGGAGAAATTACTGGACATGACTGAAACAGCATCAGGTAGCAATGTTCAGAGCATGAAATCATCATGCTACAGGAATTTAACATGGCAAAACAAGGCATGGCAGTATTCTACTAAATTCATATGACAAAAGTCCCTTAGTGACCATAAGCCAAAAAGGACCAGACGATATGATGGCAACCATGTAAACATAGCAAGTTTCATTAACAGGTTTCAGACTTAGCAGAAAACAGAGCATGGCAGAAACAATAATATAAAGGCATCTTGGTGAGCTTGATGCACTCACCACAAAGCAATTCATGGCAAAACAAGCATACCTACAGCAAGATGACATGTTTTTGAAGCTATCCATGGTAAGAGCAAATACATAACATGTATGAACCAACTACAACAAGGTTGGCAAAATTGGATATCATGCTAAGAATCTGCTAGAAATATTTTATAGCAAAAGTAGAGCAAGATTAAATCATGCTATGGCACTCCATAATTGCAAACAAAGGCAGGAACGGATCAATTACAGCAATATCTACAAAATATCCTTAGTGAACATCTCCAAAAGGAGCATAGAACTCTCCGTAGCAACATGGATACATAGCAACAAAATAACAGCAGTCACAGACAGAAAAACTACTCTCTGAAATCAGAAACATCACGAAGCCTAGTTTGCATGCTTGTGCTCACCACCACAGAGATCACAAAAATACATGGCATACACCCCTGTAAAGACGGCATGGCATACAACAAAACACATGTAGAGCTCATGCCTATAAGATGCACAGATTAAATGCAACAAAAATAACAAATCTCCAAGTTCTGACAAGTAACAGCAGATAACATCAAATAGCACTCTTGCACTAGAGATTTGGGCATGAAGATGGACTCCAATGAACATGGTGCAATGGAACAAAATGAAGAGCATCACGAGGCGAACATTTCGATATATTACACGCACGAAACGGAGCTATATGCAGAGAGTTATGCCATGAGGAAGTATGCAACAGAATGTAGAATATCACAGACTTGGAAAATTTCGGGGGAGAAGAAGTCAACCTGCTCAACGGATCTGGATCGGGACTTGAGCTCGCCGGAGCTAGGGGAGGCACGACGGTCGGGGAGGAGCTCGGAAGGAAGGGAGGAGGCGGCGGGGCGTCGGGGGAGCGCGGAGGAGAGGGGCGGCGACCCCGGGCGGCACGGCACGGGTGCCGTGGGAGCGGGCGGCGGCGCCGGCGATGGGGCGGCGGGCGGCGCCGGCGGAGTTCGGCAGGCGGCGCCGGCGATGGGGCGGCGGGCGGCGCCGGCGGAGTTCGGCAGGCGGCGGCGTGGCGGGAGCGGCGGCCGCGGAGGGCTCGGGCGCGGGCGACGGGGCTGGAGGAGCGGGCGCGGGGGGCCTCGCACGGGCTCCTGCGGGCCGGCGGCGACGTGGGCGCGGGGCGCCACGTGGTGGCATCCCGTTGGCTGCGGGCATCGGTGGAGAAACGTCCGGCCGGCGGCGGACGTGTCCGGCGGCGCGGAGGAGCGGGTTAGGGTTTTGGACTGCGAATGTATTTCGCGAGGGATGCATCTATATAGCTAGAGGGAGCTAGGAGACTCCAAACGGAGTGCGGTTTTCGCCCACACGATCGTGATCGAACGACCTAGAGCATGGAAGAGACTTAGAGGAGTTTTGGGCTGTTTAGAGAGGGGTTTTTGCTGCACACACAAACGGACTTTGCGGTTACTCGGTTAACCGTTGGAGTACCAAACGACCTCCAAATGGAACGAAACTTGACCGGTGATCTACCAATGGTATACCAAGCCCACTTGACAAGCCTCGGTCCATTCCGAGAACGTTTAACACCCGCTCACGAAAAGAAAACAAGAGGGGTGCGCCGGAGGAGGTGGGAGTGCCAGATTGTAAAACGGACAACGGTGAAAATGCTCGGATGCATGAGACGAACACGTATGCAAATGCAATGCACATGATGACATGATATGAGATGCATGACATGAACAAAGGCAAAACGAAAGACAAAACCCGACCACAAAGGGAATATCATAACACATAGCCGAAAATGGCAAGAGTTTGAGTTACAAATATGGAAAGTTACATCCGGGGTGTTACAACACTCCACCACTACGAGAGGATCTCGTCCCGAGATCTAGGACTGAAAGAACTCCGGATATTCGGAACGGAGATGGTCCTCGCGTTCCCAGGTGGCTTCTCGGTCGGAATGGTGCGACCACTTCACTTTCAGGAATTTGATTGACTTGTTGCGAGTCTTGCGCTCGGTCAATCTCTTCGAAGTTGATTGTGCGCTCAGGCGTCTTGAAGCACTTGCGGAGCTGTGACACGTGGAACACATCATGCACATTCGCGAAGTTGGAAGGAAGCTCAAGTTGATAGGCGAGGTCGCCTCTTTTGCCAATGATCTTGAAAGGACCCACGTATCTAGGGGCAAGCTTCCCTTTGATACCGAAGCGACGAGTTCCTTTCATTGGAGAGACGCGGAGGTAGACATGGTCTCCGATCTCGAAAGCCAAATCACGGTGCTTACTATCATAGTAACTCTTCTGGCGCGATTGCGCGGCTTTGAGATTTTCATGGATGACTTTACACATTTCTTCAGCTTCTGTGATTAAGTCATTGCCAAGAAGTTGACGTTCACCAGTCTCTGACCAATTGAGAGGATTACAGCACTTTCTGCCATAGAGGATCTCGAATGGGGCCTTGCCCGAACTTGCTTGGAAGCTGTTGTTGTAGGAGAATTCAGCATATGGAAGACAATCTTCCCATTTCATGCCAAAGGAAATGACACAAGCCCTGAGCATATCTTCAAGAATTTGATTGACTCGCTCTACTTGGCCACTAGTTTGAGGATGGAAAGCTGTGCTGAAGCGAATGTTGGTGCCCATGGCCTTCTGGAAGGAGTCCCAGAACTTAGAGGTGAAGATGCTTCCACGATCTGAAGAAATCAATTGTGGAATGCCGTGCAAGGAGACAATCGTGGAGGTGTATAGCTCTGCCAACTGAGCTGCTGTGATAGACTCTTTGATTGGAAGGAAATGAGCCACTTTAGAAAGCTTGTCGATGACAACGAAGATAGCATCATTTCCGCGCTTGGACTTTGGAAATCCAGTCACGAAGTCCATTTCGATATGAACAAACTTCCACTCCGGAATAGCAAGAGGTTGGAGGAGACCAACTGGTCGTTGGTGTTCTGCTTTCACTCTTCGACAGACATCACATTCATTCACGAATTGAGCGTTCTCCCGCTTCATTCGAGTCCACCAATATGACTGCTTGAGGTCATGATACATCTTCGTACTTCCAGGATGAATGGAAAGAAGAGAATTGTGTGCCTCGTTCATAATGACTTTCCTTAGATCACCTTTAGGAACCACAATCCGGTCCTCGAAGAATAAAGTGTCTCTGTCATCAATGCGATAGCACTTGTATTTGGAAAGACCCTTGTCGATACCACGTTTCACCTTCTTCACCATGGTATCCAGGAGTTGTGCCTCACGAATTTGATCTTCCAAAGTAGGAGAGACTGTGAGGTTGGCAAGAAAGCCTTGAGGAACAACTTGGAGATTCAGCTTGCGGAAAGCTTCACAAAGATCCGGTTGGAATGGCTTGAGAATTAAGCTGTTGCAATAAGCCTTCCTGCTTAAAGCATCTGCAATGACATTGGCCTTGCCTGGAGTATATTCAATACTCGGGTTGTACTCTTGAATCATTTGGACCCATCGAGTCTGCCTGAGGTTGAGGTTGGGCTGAGTGAAGATGTACTAGAGACTCTTGTGATCGGTGAATATGTCCACTTGTCCTCCCAACAAGAGATGTCTCCATGTTATTAATGCATGGACAACTGCCGCCAACTCAAGATCGTGAGTGGGGTAGTTCTTCTCATTGGGCCTAAACTGACGAGAGGTATAGGCCACAACTTTCTTCTCTTGCATTAACACAGCACCGAGACCTTGAAGAGAAGCATCACAGAAAACTTCAAATGGCTTGGATTCGTCAGGAGGAGTTAAGACAGGAACTGTGACGAGTTTCTCTTTGAGAGTGTTGAAAGCAACATCACACTCAGGAGACCAGACATACTTCACATGCTTCTGGAGGAGGTTGGAAAGAGGCTTTGCAATCTTTGAGAAATTCTCAACGAATCTTCGGCAATAGCTTGCAAGACCAAGAAAACTGCGGAGCTGCTTGACATTCTGAGGAGGTTCCCAATTCACAATTGCGGACACCTTCTCTGGATTAACAGCGATGCCCTTGGCAGAGATGATATGACCAAGATAAAGAACTTCATCAAGCCAAAACTCACATTTGGAAAACTTCGCATAAAATTAATACTCTCTGAGCTTGTCGAGCACCAATCGCAAATGTTTGGCATGATCCTTCTTATTCTTGGAGAAGACCAAGATATCATCGAGATACACCAGGACGAATTCATTGGTATAGGGGTTGAAGATGAAATTCATCATCCGAAAAAATGTTGGAGGAGCATTGACAAGGCCGAAAGACATGACAGTATATTCATAAGAACCAAAGCTTGTTCTGAATGCTGTCTTGGGAATATCTTCTTCATGAATGCGAATCTGATGATAACCCATACGAAGATCAAGCTTGGAGAATACTTTAGCACCTTTGAGTTGCTCGAATAGCTCATTGATGTTGGGAAGTGGATACTTGTTCTTGATTGTCTTCTTGTTCAATGGACGGTAGTCGACACAAAGTCGTTCCGTGCCATCCTTCTTCTGGACAAAAAGAACACCACAACCCCACGGAGATGAACTTGGTCTGATCAAACCCAGACGCTCTTGTTCATCGAGCTATTTCTTCAATTCCTTCAGCTCCTTGGGTCCAAGCTTGTATGGACGCTTGCAAACGGGTTCAGTGCCAGGCTCAAGATCGATAACGAACTCAACTGGCCGGTGAGGAGGCATACCCGGAAGCTCTTCTGGAAAGACATCTTGATACTCACAAACGACTGGAATTTGAGAGATGGCATTCAATTCGCCCTTCTCATTGAGAGAAAATAACCGAATGGTTTCATCACGAGTGGCATAAATGATAACATCCTCAGAAGAGTGTGTCAATTGAATTTCCCTGGCAGCACAATCAAGTTGAGCCTCGTGCATAGAAAGCCAGTCCATCCCGAGAATTAGATCAATATCCGAGTCACCAAGAACAATTGGAGAAGACAGAAATTTATAGTTTCGCATCTTGATGGAAACATCCGGAACCATCATACTGGAGCTCAAACGCTTAGCCGGAGAAATAACTTGCATTGCTCTAGATAATTCCTCTGTGTCAAAATTGTGCTTCGATGCAAATGGGTATGACATGAAAGAATGCGATGCACCAGTATCAAATAAAACTTTTGCAGGAATATCATTAAGAGGAAGATTACCCATTATCACATCAGTAGATTCCTCCGCTTGAGCTGCATTCATCATGTTCACCTTTGCAGCCTTGAGATTATGCTTGACCACTGCATTGCTGGAAGATCTCACAGGAGGAGGAGGCGGAAGACGCCTTTGGTTGAAGCACTTGTTAGCATAGTGACCTTTCTGCTGACACTTGTTGCAAGTCACCTCCGAGAGTGGACGATGATAAGGAGCATTCGACTTTGGAGCTTGATTCTGAGACTTGTTCTGATAGCAAGAGTTGGAAGAGTGGGAAGATCCATGGCCACCTTTGTTCTTCTGCTGGTAAGGCTGACGAAACGGAGGAGGAGGAGGCAACCAGAACTTCTGTTGCTTAGCAGCCACTAGTGAGGAAGAAGAAGACTGAACTGTGTCTCTGACTCTCTTCTTAGAAGCCTCACACTTGAGCTGAGCAGCCTCTTGCTTCAGTGCCATATTGTAGAATTGATCAAACTGAGTAGGCTCAACAAGAACGAGAGCTAACTGCAGATCCTCTCTAAGGCCACCTCTGAAGTGATAGCTCATGCTCTTTTCATCCGGAACGTCTTGTTTAGCAAAGCGAGCAAGTTTCTGAAACTGGATATTGAATTGATACACAGACATGTTGCCTTGCTTGAGATTGCGGAACTCCTCACGCTTGCTCTCAACAACACTTTGTGGAATGTGGTGCGCTTTGAAATCCCGACAGAAGTCAGTCCAAGTGATCACACGACCTCCTCTGGAATCTTTGTATTGTTGATACCAATCAGCAGCTTGGTCCTTGAGCTGGAAAGAAGTGAACTTGACATAGTCCTCAGGCCTGACATTGCTACATTCAAAATGCTTGTTGATGTCCACGAGCCAATCATCGACATCTGTGGCCTCGGCACAGTAGCTGAAAGACTTGGGCTGATTTGCGAGAAACTGGTTGAAGGTAGCGAAGTGAGGCTGATTGTTGCCTTGACCTTGATTTCCTTGATTGCCTTGCCCTTGGGTGCGTTCTTGCAAGAGTTGCAGAATCATCTGAGCATTGGCGTTGGTGGCTGCCATGATAGCTTGCCATGCCTCCGGAGGCGGAGGTGGTGGCGGAGGGTTCGCCTGACTCCCTTCATTGCGATCCGGATTCCGACGCTTTGGTGGAGCCATCCTGAAGAGGGTGACATCCGTTAGCATCTTGATAGACAAATAGTCAAGTTGAATCAACGAATAGAAATTGCAACATATAGTCTTCACAATAAACATTCGAACGAGGATGAACGAATGAATTCCATAGTAAATCATCACACTTCCAATAAGGTGAGAAGCCACTTAGAAAAAGGTATGGAATCAACATTTGATTTCGAAGCAACTCGAATACCACAATTCAAAACAAAACAAAGTATTGGCTTGCAGAATAAGCTGGAACAAACATATGATAGAGATTTCGTCCGAAGTTTTCATGGTGGGGCCCACACGGGCTCGATCGTACAGCACCATCATGTACAAGGCAGTGCACATGACATACGAAGCGTCCCCGAGTCGGCATAGCCAAGGACTCTTTAAGACACTATGAGACCACTGTAAAACCAACACTGGAAAGGCGGACCACTAGACGTCGAACCCCAATCTCATATCATGCGTCTGTCGGAAAGATATCCTAAGAGCTACTTGAATTCCCACTTATAAACTCCCAAAACTTTCTGGTTATACAATCTGGTGTTGGGGATACAGGGGACACAAAATATATCACCCAAACTAACAATCCCTAGATCCAGCTGTATCCATCCGTCAACACATAACCAAGAACCTTCGGAAATCGTGTACCTCAACCTTCGAAAAACATCCGTTATACGAGTTATGGCAATACTCCCGAACTCCCGCCCTAGTACTGGGTGGCGTCGAGGTGATCTCACCAACAACTGCATAAAAGAGATTTCGATGTCGGCGAAACTCAGGTATTCCAGAACTGCAACGATTAAATTATGACGACAACACCTCGGAGCTCAACTACCCGGGACACTGCCACAACCCCTAAATGTCAGGAGGCACCAAGAACAATGTTCTCGTCACAAAACCATCGGAACGATTCTAAGATACCCGCGTGATCCTAAATTTTTTTAGTGAAATTTGAGGAGAGAAGAGTCAAAACTTCTACGTCAGGAGGCCTCACCAGAGCGACGAAGGGACTGAGGAGTAAAAAGAATCCTACTCTCCGATATATATAATCCTAAGACTCAAAACATTTTTGTTCTAGACTCAACAACGCCAGCGATTCGATCAAGCAGGGGGCTCCTAAGTCGGGGATGGCTCTGATTACCAACTTGTAACGCCCACGATGCAGCGATATCTCCCACGTGTCGAGGCACGACTTAGAGGCATAACCGCATTATGGTTTTGTCGCAAGAAGGGTCATCTTCACACAATCCCATGTAATGAACAAGAATGGGATAACGAGAGTTGGCTTACAATCGCCACATCACACAATACATAAATATAATCCATACATCATCCAAAATACACACATAGACCGACTACGGTCAAAATCCAAATGAAAATAAGATAACCCCAAATGCTAGATCCCCGATCGTCCCAACTGGGCTCCACTACTGATCATCAGGAAAAGACACATAATAACGACCACGTTCCTCATCGAACTCCCACTTGAGGTCGATCCCATCATCTGCACTGGCATCATCGGCACCTGCAACTTTTGGTAGAATCCGCGAGTCACGAGGACTCAGCAATCTCACACCCACGAGATCAAGACTATTTAAGCTTATAGGAATGGATGGTGAAATGAGGTGGAACTGCAGCAGGCACTAAACATATATAGTGGCTAACATACGCAAATGAGAGCGAGAAGAGAAGCAACGGAACGGTCGTCTACTAGTAATGACCAAGAAGTGATCCTGAACTCCTACTTACGTCATTCATAACTCAAAGCATGTTCACTCCCCGGACTCTGCCGAGAAGAGACCATCACGGCTACACACATAGTTGATGTATTTTAACTGGGTCAAGTGACAAGTTCTCTACAACCGGACATTAATAAATTCCCATCTGCCTCATAACCGCGGGCACGGCTTTCGAAAGATAATACCCTGCAGGGGTGTCCCAACTTAGCCCATCATAAGCTCTCACGGCCAACGAAGGATAAACCTTCTCCCGGAAAGACCCGATCAGTCTCGGAATCCCGGTTTACAAGACATTTCGACAATGGTAAAACAAGACCAGCAAAGCCGCCCGATGTGCCGACAAATCCCGATAGGAGCTGCACATATCTCGTTCTCAGGGCAACACCGGATGAGACTAGCTACGGGTAAAACCAGTCCTCAAGTTTCCCCAAGGTGGCCCCGCAGGCAGCTCAGTTCGAACCAACACTCGAAGGAGCACTGGCCTATGGGGGTCTAAAATAAAGATTACCCTCGGGCTCGCGAAAACCCAAGGGAAGTGTAGGTGGTAGGTGGTCAAATGGTAAAACCAAGGGTGGGCCTTTCTGGAGAAGTTTAATTCAAGGCGAACTGTCAAGGGGGTCCCATAAATCACCCAACTAGGTAAGGAACGCAAACTCAAGGAACATAATACCAGTATGACGGAAACTAGGGCGGCAAGAGTGGAACAAAACACCAGGCATAAGGCCGAGCCTTCCACCCTTTACCAAATATATAGATGCATTAATTAAATAAGAGATATTGTGATATCCCAACATATCCATGTTCCAACATGGAACAATCTTCAACTTCACCTGCAACTAGCAACGCTATAAGAAGGGCTGAGCAAAAGCGGTAACTTAGGCAAACAACGGTTTGCTAGGAAAGGATGGTTAGAGGCTTGACATGGCAAAAATGGGAGGCATGATATAGCAAGTGGTAGGTAGCGCAGCATGGCAATAGAGCGAACAACTAGCAAAGCAAAGATAGAAGTGATTTCGAGGGGTGGTCATCTTGCCTGCAAGGTTCTCAGAGTTGTCGAAAGCTTGATCCTCGTAAGCGTACTCAACAGGTTCCTCATTCACGAACTCGTCTCCCGGCTCTACCCAAGACAAGAACACAAGCAAAGGAACCACAATCAATCGCGGGAAATGCACAAGCAACATGATGCGATACATGAATGATATGCAAGATATGATATGCGAAGCAAATGCGTGCTCCGGAAGAAAAATGATGAACAAGGCAGTAACTTGGCAAACCAAGCATGCCACTGGAAAGTTGAGATGATTTCGGTCGAAATCGATATAAAGATCACCGGAAACGGATGCACGGTTTGCAAATGTCAAGCAAAACAAGAATGACACGAATCTGCGATTAACAGCATGATAGCACTTAGAATGCAACAAGTAATAATGCCACAGCACTCCAACATAGCAACAAAGCATATGGCAGTAATCTACAGGAGATTCTTGACAAAAGATGAACACTGAGCTACGGCTAGTTCACGCCACAGCAGGTTCAAACAGGCATGGCAAAAGTGCAAAAGATAACAGGTTCACAGACTTGGAGAAATTACTGGACCTGACTGAAACAGCATCAGGTAGCAATGTTCAGAGCAAGAAATCAGCATGCTACAGGAACTTAACATGGCAAAACAAGGCATGGAAGTATTCTACTAAATCCATATGACAAAAGTCCCTTACTGATAATAAGCCAAAAAGGACCAGAAGATATGATGGTAACCATGTAAACATAGCAAGTTTCGTTAACAGGTTTCAGACTTAGCAGAAAACAGAGCATGGCAGAAACAATAATATGAAGGCATCTTTGTGAGCTTGATGCACTCACCACAAAGCAATGCATGGCAAAACAAGCATACCTACAGCAATATGGCATGTTTATGAAGCTATCCATGGCAAGATCAAATACATAACATGTATGAAACAACTACAACAAGCTTGGCAAAATTGGATATCATGCTAAGAATCTGCCAGAAATATTTTATAGCAAAAGTAGAGCAAGATTGAGTCATGCTATGGCACTCCATAATTGCAAACAAAGGAATGAATGGATCAATTACAACAATATCTACAAAACATCCTTACTGAACATCTTCAAAAGGAGCATATAACTCTCTGTAGCTACATGGATACATAGCAACAAAATAACAGCAGTCACAGACTTAGAAAAACTACCGTGTCTCTGAAATCAGAAACATCACGAAGCCTAGTTTGATTGCTTGTGCTAGCCACCACAGAGATCACAAAAATACATGGCAGACACCCCTGTAAATATGGCATGGCGTACAACAAAACACATGTAGAGCTCATGCCCATAAGATGCACAGATTAAATGCAACAAAAATAACAAATCTCCAAGTTCTGATAAGTAACAGCAGATAACAGAAAATAGCACTCTTGCACCAGAGATTTCGGCATCAAGATTGACTCTAATGAACATGGTGCAATGGAACAAAATGAAGAGCATCACGAGACGAACATTTTGATATATTACACGCATGAAACGAAGCTATAGGCAGAGAGTTATGCCATGAGGAAGTATGCAATAGAATGTAGAATATCACACACTTGGGAAAATTTCGGGGGAGAAGAAGTCAACCTGCTCAACGGATCTGGATCGGGACTTGAGCTCGCCGGAGCTAGGGGAGGCGCGGCGGTCGGGGAGGAGCTCGGAAGGAAGGGAGGAGGCGGCGGGGCGTCGTGGGAGCGCGGAGGAGAGGGGCGGCGACCCCGGGCGGCACGGCGCGGGTGCCGCGGGAGCGGGCGGCGGCGCCGGCGATGGGGCGGCGGGCGGCGCCGGCGGAGTCCGGCAGGCGGCCGCGCGGCGGGAGCGGCGGCCGCGGAGGGCTCGGGCGCGGGCGACGGGGCTGGAGGAGCGGGCTCGGGGGGCCTCGCACGGGCTCCTGCGGGCCGGCGGCGATGTGGGCGCGGGGCGCCATGTGGCAGCGTCCCATTGGCTGCGGGCGTCGGTGGAGAAACGTCCGGCCGGCGGCGGACGTGTCCGGCGGCGCGGAGGAGCGGGTTAGGGTTTTGGACTGCGAATGTATTTTGGGACGGATGCATATATATAGCTGGAGGGAGCTAGGAGACTCCAAACGGAGTGCGGTTTCCGCCCACACGATCGTGATCGAACGACCTAGAGCATGGAAGAGACTTAGAGGAGTTTTGGGCTGTTTAGAGAGGGTTTTTTGCTGCACACACAAACGGACTTTGCGGTTACTCGGTTAACCGTTGGAGTACCAAACGACCTCCAAATGAAACGAAACTTGACCGGTGGTATACCAAGGCCACTTGACAAGCCTCGGTCCATTCGGAGAACGTGTAACACCCGCTCACGAAAAGAAAACAAGAGGGGTGCGCCGGAGGAGGTGGGAGTGCCGGATTGCAAAACGGACAACGGGGAAAATGCTCGGATGCATGAGACGAACACGTATGCAAATGCAATGCACATGATGACATGATATGAGATGCATGACATGAACAAAATGGAAAACGAAAGACAAAACCCGACCACGAAGGGAATATCATAACACATAGCCGAAAATGGCAAGAGTTGGAGTTACAAATATGGAAAGTTACATCCGGGGTGTTACATCGGCCCGGGTGTTATTGTGTTTGTCACGTCCGGCAAGATGGCTGTCGTTACGCGTCCGGGCACGTCCCCGTGATCTGTAGATCGATTTAGTCTGACCTTCTCTATTGTCTAGGTCCTGTCGTGGGTCACGGGTATGATCCCGAGCTGTTGTGTCCATGTTTTTACGACGAGGTAGTGCGGGCCGGTGTCCGGCTTGAGTTGTCGCTTTATCCCGGCCACGTGGTGGTCGGTCAGCCGCATTGTGCGCTGGTAGGGTGGGCTCCGGCGCCTCGTCGACAAATTGGGATAACAATTTGCGCTTCGGGTAACTTTTGGTTAGGTGCTCGGGGCCGTATTCCTCGGCTGCTAGGTCATTAGTCTATCTATCGTTGAGCAGATCTTCATCAGCTTGAAGCTCCTGTTGCTTCTTTTTCAGGCTCCTTGCAGTGGCTATTAGCTGGTGCTTAAAGCGCTCCTGCTCGAGAGGTTCCTCAGGCACGATAAAATCCTCGTTGCCGAGGCTCACCTCGTCCTCAGAGAGCGGAAGGTAGTCACTGCCCTCCGAGTCTTCGTTCATGGTCTGTTCATCAGAGCTAACTCGCCTATCTTCCCGTTCGTCCTGTTCGGAGGTTGTCTTAACGGGGTCTTCATTGTCTTTGGCATTGTCCGGAGTATTATTTTCTCCTGTGCTGGTATTGTTGTATTTTCCGCGGCGTGGTTTAGACTAGCGCCGCTAACGCCAGCGCTTTGTCTATATCTCAGGAGTATTATCCTCGACTGGATCCTTTTCATTGTCGTGTTATTCTCTTTGGGTGCATCCACCATATACACATCATACGAAGAGGTGGTCGTCCCGTGTCCGATAAATGGTGGGTTTTCGGTCTCCTCTTCTCTGGCATCGTCGTCCATACCGTCAATGTCTTCAGAGTCGTAATCGAGCATGTCGGTTAAGTCTTCGACAGTGGCTATGAAGTGGGTGGTGGGTGGGAAACGGAATTCTCCACCATCAGCATCCCATTCAAACCGGATATAGTTCGGCTGAGAGTCTCCTGATAAGGAGAGGGTTTTTAATGAGTTCAGCACATCGCCAAAAGGCGAGTGGCGGAAGATGTCCGCGGAGCTAAACTCAACAATCGGCGCCTGATCAGGTTTGATGGGCGCGGATGCACGCGGTTCGGAACCTATAGCCGGAGACGAATCCGAGGTTCCGGTGACACGGGCCCGGCTCGAGGTGGGATATGTATGCGGCTCCAACCCCTCTGAGTCTGCGGCTTCCGTGGCGGGGTTGAGCTTCCCATCCTCGGACAGCGCAATCTGCTCTAGATCTAGGGCCAGAGCAGTTACAGGCGCTATCTCCTGAGCACGGTCCGATGATAGATTTAGGTCATGTTCATCGTGGTGGCGGGGAGCGGCCGTCATGGGCTCAAATCTGTCGAAGATCTAGTCTCCACGGATATCGGCCACGTAATTCAAGCTTCCAAACCAGACCTGATGGCCAGGGGTGTAGCTGTCGACCTGCTCTAGATGGCCAAGCGAGTTGGCCCGCAGTGCGAAGCCGCCGAATACGAAGATCTGTCCGGGGAGGAAAACCTCCCCTGGACTGCATTGTTGTAGATAATTGACGGAGCCATCAAAACTTTTTGGGGACAACGCAGCGGAACTCTCAATGAAAGCACCAATGTCGGTGTCAAAACCGGCAGATCTCGGGTAGGGGGTCTCGAACTGTGTGTCTAAGGTCGATGGTAACAGGAGACGGGGGACACGATGTTTACCCAGGTTCGGGCCCTCTCTATGGAGGTAATACCCTACTTCCTACTTGATTGATCTTGATGAATATGCGTATTACAAGAGTTGATCTACCACGAGATCGTAATGGCTAAAACCCTAGGAGTCTAGCCTGTATGATTATGATTGCCTCTACGGACTAAGCCCTCCAGTTTATATAGACACCAGAGGGGGCTAGGGTTGTACAAAGTCGGTTACAGAGAAAGGAATCTACATATCCAAACACCAAGCTTGCCTTCCATGCCAAGGAGAATCCCATCCGGACACGGGACAAAGTCTTCTGTCTTGTATCTTCACAGCCCATCAGTCCGGCCCATGTCAATAGTCCGGACGCCCGAGGACCCCTTAATCCAGGACTCCCTCACTCCTCACGCACCCCAGAGTCCGAACCTCTCAAGGGTTTGCGGAACCCGAAATCCGACAATAAGTGGTTTGTATTTCTGTGTAAGGTCTGGTCAGCACGGTTGGGGGGGTGAACTTTGCATATGTAGGGCTTTATAGGGAGACACTCTTCGAGTTGAATCCGCAATGCATTCCACAGATAATCTGACTACTTTTTATGTTTTCATGAATCTCAGATATTGAACAGCATCATAATGATTATGATCTTGCGCGCATGAAAAGAATAAAGCAGAACAATGCCATGGCTGTCAAACTTGGCATTAAGGGACTGAAATCAAAGTCTGGATGCAATGCAATGAAAACGCTCTCCACCTATAGATTCATGCTCAGAATATGATCCTAACAGTGATTCTAAGCTAGAGGGAGACCTAAGTCAATGTAGCTCCCTAGTGGAGGAGTCAGAGGCAGATAACCTATCTTATTCACCAATCAAGGTGCTTGCTCTAACTTTCTAAGGTTATATTGGTCGCACATATCTTGCAACTGATACTTTGCATTGCTTCTACTTTGTTGCACTGCCATTAGCTTAATTTATACATCGTGTATGTGAATACGCCCTGCCTATCCATTTTCAGTACATATTCCATCTACCATCACACCATATTTATCCATTCAAATGTTGTTCTTGTGTATCAGACGTTCAAAAGGAAGAGGGCGATTGCTGATCGCGGAGGAGCATGAGCAAAGTATTTGGAAAAGCTGGTGACACCTGATAAATCAAATAGCCCGTTAGGTGTAGTTGCAATATCACCTGACCAACAAAACACGACCACAACTCTAGCAGACTCTATCCCTAGTACACTGGTCATCTCTGTTTCCCCAACTCAGCAGACCCCAACTGCAGCAAACAATATGATGATGCAAGTTGACATAGCACCAACGCTACGATGCAAAACCCCCCATTCCAGCAAAGAGTACACCAAATCCAGTTGCCAAATGCATTTTCGAACCAGAGAGAGCCCCAATTGCAGCAAATAGGACCCTTGTTCCATTTCCTCCCAGTTTAGAAGATGAAGCTTATATTGTTATCAGGAACTTTGTGCGCATCTTTCCTTCATGGAAAGATTATACCACAGACACAGAACAACTTCTAGTCTTCCTCCGCAACTTAGGCGTAAGTAATGTACTAATGTTATTCATGGTAATTACTGCATATGTTTCTGCTGACAGAAGACACAAGATTTCATTCTTTTAAATAGGAATGGACCAAACTGGATTGTCAAGACGAGCAAGGTTTAGTTGCGCTTTTCAAGCACTTGTTGATCAAGTATCGTTCCTACCTAAGGCAAGCGCACTTCGATGGCAAGCCTCTAAACGTAATTTTTGTAAAGTCTCCGGTGCTACATTTATCAGACAGTGACTGGAATAATCTTGTTACACATTGGTCTCGTCTGTAGCATAAGGTACTGTCTATGATATGACATCACAATTTGAACTATATTTCTGCATTTGCCTTAACGTCTCACTTGTACGAAAACTGTTAGCAGAAGAACATTCATTATCAAGGGACCAGAGAATCTCACAACTATACTACACACTGCATTGCTCTTGTGAGTACCTCTTGCCCTGTATGACCATACTTACTTTCATAGCTGGTTGATTATGTAGCATCACTGCACATGTTTGCCACGTCATCGTCCATTTGGTGGACATTATAAGATCCGTATGGACTCTTACATAAATTTAAAATCAACCCAATGCTTTTGAAGAGGTTTAGTTCTGCAGTCCACTTCTAAGGACTGAACGTCGTCTATCACTGTACTTACATTAACACCTACTCCCTTCGTCCCATAATATAAGAACGTTTTGTATAGTACATCAGTGTTCAAAACACTCTTATATTATGGAAAGAGGGATTTGTTCATTGTGTAGCATTCTGCATCATATCTCCCTCGCCTACCATTTTCTAAAAACTATCAGATCTATATTTAATCTTACCAAAAAAGTTGAATACACACACAATGCCAGTGCAAAAGTGTAGCCCATTGCTCTTGCTAGTACATTTTGTCCTGTAACGCTTGTACTTCTAGGGATTGGTAGTTGAATATGTAGCATCAATCTACATCTTATCTTCATTATCCTCTATCCCTTCCAGTATTATCATATCTATAATTACTCTCTACAAAATGTAGAGTACAGGCAATGCTTATGAAGAAGATTTTGTGCCGAAATTCTTGAGTTATCCTTCCCTTGACATGGAGAAGGGCATTATAAAGCCGGTGTTAACTGTTAATGTAAGTCAGTCCTTCTAAAGCCTTTATCCTTAACTGTTGTTTAATTTGCTCATACTCCCTATAATTAACTAATGTTTAGTTTGTTGTTTCTATCAAAATGCATGTACGCAACAACCATAAGTTCCACGTTTTACTTGTAAAACCAAATTCCTTATTAATACCATGCACATTATTTAATACCCCCTATATGTATGCTTGTTTTTGTGGATCTATAATCCAGTGTGTGGTGAAGCAGCCCACGTTTGCACCTTGTCATCTCCTGTTTTATCTTACTGATGTGGTTGATGATATGAACAACTTGCCATGCATATTAACCAAAATAGATACAATGATTGTCTTTGCCCTTCATTTATGCTTGTTATGTTGACATGGTAATCCAGTAGTTTGGTTAAGCTCCCCGCATTATGAACAATGCCAAATTATGCTATTGATATTTTGAACTTACTCTTTACTTTCTAATTTGGAATTGGATGGAATTGACAGCGCAGTTATCATCTTTGTTTATACACGTGCAAAACATGTCATCTCTCCGCTTGTTTGAGGGTGATATGCCTGATGGCATGCACAAGTCTGCTGAACACTGTGAGACAAACCCAACATATATTGGAGAAAAGAAGGAAAAACATCTTAAAGATAGTGAGACAACCCCAAAGTCTTGTCTTGATGCAGTGTTCAAGTTACTTGAGACTAGCAGTCAGACAAGCTCACAGAATTCGTTGTCTGAATCAATTCGACTTCTTTAGTCCCAAGTTCTAGCACAAAGGCATTCTGCAACTCAACTTCGACTCCAAGTCCTATATCTAAGAAAGATTGCGGAGAACACCAATTAGAACCTCATTGCTAAACAGCTACACCTGGAAGCTATGACCGACATGCTAGGCCGGTCTCACAGCCTTACTCAGCAGCTTGCGCAGCAGTTCACGGGCAAGGCTAACCTTTCTTGATCTGTCTTGGAAGTGGTCTTGGTTCACTATTATTTTGTACGCTGCAATGGTGCCCACTTTTTGTAATCTGCTTCTTCGTTGCGCTTTATGATCACTGGTGGTGAACTTCGTTGCCCAATGGATGTAATATACCATAAATCCTTTATTGTATAGTGTAGTTTTATTCTAAGTTACTATGCCGTAATTTATTTATTGTATAGAGTAGGTTTGTTCTTAATTCCTACTAGTTACTGCCATCATTCGCTATCTGAAAAAAATCTGATGTAGTCGATCGGGCCGAAACATTCTCCTGTAACGGGCCTGCTTTTTAGCGGGCCACAATTGGCCCGGCCTGCAACTTGCTTGGGCCTGAAAGGCCATTGGGGCCTTCACACTTTGCGCCAGGCCCACAACTTACTCGGGCCTATATTTGGCCCAAATTTTAGTTGGGCCTTTAGTGGAGCTAGCACTTAGTTGGGCCCATGTAGCTTTGGGCCATTAACAGGCTGAATATTCTGCTGTTCTGTTACGGCCCAGAAGAAACCATGGGCCTTTAGCAGGCCGAAATGCATGTTGAGCCTCAGTTTTCACTAGTCGTCGATGGGCCTTCAGCAGGCTGAAATGTAGACCGAGCCTTTTTTGGCCCAGTTATATGACGGGCCATTACCAGGCCGAAACATATCTCGGGCCTTAGTTGGCCGACTGATATCATGGGCCTTTAAGAGGCTAAAAGCTTAGTACAGGCATCAACAGGCCGAATTATACGACATGCCTTTAACATGCCCAAAGTCACATTGGGCTGAACTGTTGCCACCTTTATCATGGGCCGTTAGTGGGCCGGATGTTGCATCGGACCATATATGACCCATGGGAAGCATGGGCCATTCCCAGGCCGAAAGACACACCAGCTGAAATGGGCCCATGTCTACATCGGGCCTCTAATAGGCCGAAAGTCACCGGGCTGTAATTGGGCCCAAATATTCGGCAAACAATTAACGGGCCAGATCTAGCTTCGGGCCGTAAATGGGCCATGTTTAAATAGGACGTTATTGGGCTGGCCCTCTAGTACCTGAGTAAGTACTACGGGCCTTTGACTGGGTCGGCCTTTTTAACCTATATGGGCCTCTGTTGGGCCCTGCCACGTGTCGACGTATCATAGGCATGTCTCCTCCATTGGACGGAGGACATCTGGCCCACGTTTCCTCCAGCCAATGATGATTTTACACGTGGAAAATCCCCATTGGTCCGGGCTGTTAACGGGTTATCGGATCCAAACCGGAACCCGATAGTTTAACGGCGACCCATTATGGTGGATGCCACGTGTCGGTTACCCTTGACGAAAGCACTTCCATGACGCGCCATTTATCATCATGGAAGTGGACACTTCGGTGATGATAATTTTGGTAATGTCATGGAACACTTCTACTACAGCACATATATGACTATCTTGATCCTGTCATAAAATCGTCATGGATGTACATGCATGAAAAAAAACGTGACCTACCGTGACAAACACATATCATCACGGAAGTGTATTTTTTGTAGTGCTACTATCCCCATGGATATGCTGACAAAATGAATAATCGGTATGTCGAGTAACAGTCTTGAAACATGTGTCCTCACTTATGAGGATCACCACAGGATAGCCTGTCATGAACAAAATTCTTCTGTCAGAACCACCATCAGTCAAGTCTGCGGATACTATCATATAAGGTCGTGCCCTTTATGCTGCCCACGACAGGAGACAACCAACTATTTGGTATGAATTCAATACTCTAGATAGTGGAGTCGGTCAAGATGATTCGGAAACTCATGCGAGAAGTCAGAATCCGTCAGGAGAACGGTTACGACCCACCTCGTTGTTTTGAACCCGAAGGACCTACAGTTAGTTGAGGAACCCAATGCAAGGAGTAAAAAGATTGGGTGTCCACCAGAAGGATCCGTTCTGGACTTCATGAAAGGTTGTGGGTGCTCGATGACACATCCATCATCAATCACTCTCGGACTAGTGAGACAGGCATATAGTTCCATCATGGTAATCTATCACACCCAGCTAAGTCAGCAGAGATGAAAAGCCTTCATCTCTTTGATTATTTCATTTTGATAAAAGCACATGAGAACAGTTGATTCAACATTTTCTCCCATGGGGTGCCCAAATATGGTTTTCATCTTCTCATAAGTATCGATGGCATCCCCTCCAAGAAAACCATTTTCAAATATAGAATCCAAAACTTGCTTAAAAGAAGGAGGTAAACCAACATAAAATCTCTTCAAGTATATCTCAATCTGATATTGGGGCACATAGCTAGCTCGAATCCTCAATAGCCTATCCCAAGCATCTTTTAAAGATTCATCAAGTAAATGACGAAACATTCCGGGATCATCTTCATCAAAATTGATGAAATTTTCCTTAACACCCTTGGTAAGTCTTTCCGTAGCATCATTACTTATGAGCTTAGAAAGGACAGAGGGGCTATCCAAAGTATTAAAACTCGGGAGAAAACCCTTAGCCCTTTTTGAGTCGACCATAGCGATAGAAAAGCGAACTTAAGCAAACACGAGAACAACATGAGGAAAGGCAAATCTTCCGAAAATCATTTTAGAAGAGGGGGAGAGGAAAACGAGAGGCGAATGGCGAATAATGTAATGCAAGAAACGAGAGTTTATGATGGGTACTTGGTATGTCTTGACTTGGCGTAGATCTCCCCGGCAGCGGTGCCAGAAATTCTTCCTACTACTTCTTGAGTTTGCGTTGGTTTTTCCCTTAAAGAGGAAAGGGTGATGCAGCAAAGTAGAGTAAATATTTCCCTCGGTTTGATAACCAAGGTATCAATCCAATAGGAGATAACGCTCAAGTCACTGAATACCTGCACAAACAATCAACCAACTTGCACCCAACGCGATAAAGGGGTTATCAATCCCTTCACGGTTACTTGCAAAAGTGAGATCCGATAGAGATATATAAATGGTAAAGTAAATATTTTTGGTATTTTTGGTTTATACATCGGAAAGTAAAAGATTGCAAAAAGAGAAAATAAGAAACTAATATTGTAGATCGGAAACTTATATGATGGAAAATAGACCCGGGAGCCATAGGTTTCACTAGAGGTTTCTCTCATGATAGTAAATAATGCGGTGGGTGAACAAATTACTGCCGAGCAATTGATAGAAAAGCGCAAAGTTTTCATGATATCTAAGGCAACGATCATGAATATAGGCATCACGTCTGTGTCAAGTAAACCGAAACGATTCTGCATCTACTACTATTACTCCACACATCGATGGCTATCTAGCATGCATCTAGAGTATTAAGTTCATAAAGAACGGAGTATTGCATTAAGCAAGATGACATGATGTAGAGGAATTAACTCAAGCAATATGATGAAAACCCCATCTTTTTATCCTCGATGGCAACACAAGAATACGTGCCTTGCTGCCCCTACCATCACTGGGAAAGGACACCGCAAGATTGAACCCAAAGCTAAGCACTTCACCCATTGCAAGAAAAACGAATCTAGTTGGCTAAACCAAGCCCATAGTTCGAGGAGAATTACAAAGATATCAAATCATGCATAAAAGAATTCAGAGGAGATTCAAATAATATTCATAGATAAGCTGATCATAAATCCACAATTCATCGGATCTCGGCAAACACACCGCAAAAGAGTATTACATCGAATAGATCTCCAAGAACATCAAGGAGAACATGGTATTGAGAATCAAAGAGAGAGAAGAAGCCATCTAGCTACTAGCTATGGACCCGTATAGGTCTGTGGTAAACTACTCTCGCTTCATCGGAAGGGCAATGGAGTTGATGTAGAAGCCCTCCATGATCGAATCCCCCTCCGGCAGGACGCCGGAAAAGGCCCCTAGATGCGATCTCACGGGTACAGAAGGTTGCGGCAGTGGAAATGTGTTTTCATGGCTCCCCAGGTTGGTTTGGGTATATATGGGAATATATAGGCGAAGAAACTGGGTCAGGAGGTGCACGAGGGACCGACAAGGGTGGGGCGCCCTACCCCCTGGGCGCACCCTCCGTACTTGCGGCCGCCTCGTGGCTCCTCCGACTACATCTCCAAGTTCTTTGGTCCAAGAAAAATCATCATGAAGGTTTTATTCCGTTTGGACTCTGTTTGGTATTCCTTTTCTTCGAAACTCTAAAACAAGTAAAAAAAGGAACTAGCACTAGGCTCTAGGTTAATAGGTTAGTCCAAAAATTAATATAAATAGCATATTGATGCATATAAAACATCCAAAACAGATAATATAATAGCATGGAACAATCAAAAATTATAGATACGTTGGAGACGTATCAAGGATCAACCATGGCTCCTGCAACGTCAGCATTGAAGGCTGACGGGAGAACACCAGCCTATTCTTCTGGAGGTCAAAGGGCTGGCCTACAATGAGGCCTATCCGACACAGGACCTCCTTGTCGTTATGAAAGTCTACAGTAACAAATTGACTCTGTCGTCCGTGAGGAAGTTCTTAAAATCCTCGCACTGAACTTCAGCATGGCATATGTGGTAGACCAAGCACAAGTTATGCACGCAAACCTGGATCACGGTGGGCTTCTTCTCTTCCTCCTTTAGATTCTTCTCTTTTCCTATGACTGTGGTGAACTCAGCATCTAGCCCAGCGACCCACTCATGACCATCTGACTTTCTGAACATGCGTTTGAAGCAAGCAAGGCATCCTTTCACCGTCGCTGAAGAACGGATGTAGATGACGTCGAACTCATCACCGATGATGGTTCTAACCTTGTATTCACCGCTGATCATGGAGATTTGGGATGCCATGGATTTGGGAGGAGGGTTAGGATTAGTGGAGCTGCTATAATGTGAAAGGACAGGATGACTAGTAGCGAATTGTCGTAATGTTAAAGGATGGCCAGGGATGAGTAGAATCAAACTGCTAGCGGTTTTCGATTGTAAAAATGCTGATTGGGGCGTGCGAACGGCAGGGTAGTGGCTTGCCTAGTGGATAAATGGCTTCATGCAGAGTACTATGGGGGCCCAGTTAGATGTCATGTCTACTAGATGCCCAATTAAATCGCTTCACGCATCTGCGTGTTCACACGTCAAGCGTCGGGAAAATTATAGGTGATATGAAGCTTTCCATGCTCCCATGATACAGGCTTCCGAGAGCCCTTGGACCTAAGATCGAACGGTTGCATGGCGTGATTATAGACCTATGCACTACTGCAGGATGCTGCTAACGTGACACTACGATCAGAGACCCTTTGAAAAAACTATGTGTGATGCATTAATCGCAAACGGGGATGTAAAAAAACCATCAAAAAAGATGAAAAACGTTTGCGATGGCGAAGACATCACACTACTGCATGATGCTGCTAACGCGACACTACGATCAGAGACCCTTCGATAAACTATGTGTGATGCGATAATCGCAAACGGTGGTGTCAGAGAACCGTCAAAAATGTCCAAAATATTTGCGATGATCGATGCATCAAACACGGTTCAAATTTTAGTTGCGTGAGCGATACAGGGCATATGGTTGATTCAGCAGAACTGTTTGTGATGAGGAAGAACAACAGAAATGGGCAGCCATATCAATGTGTGTGCGATATACGACATACAGTCCCTCCAATGAACTGTGTGCTATTAGGTAATGCAACAGAAACGGTCAGCCAAATCAAGGTGTGTGTGATATACGGCATACAGTTCACTCAGACAAACTGTTTTTGATTAGGCAAGAGAACGGAAACGGTTCATCTTAACAAGATGTGTGTGATATGCGGCATTTGCGATCATCCCAAAGAACACAAATGATTCATGTAAACCAGATGTGTGTGATACGCAACAAACAGCCCAGTCGGATGAACTGTTTGGGATGAGAAATTATAACACAAACGGTTACTATAGTAAGTTCGTGTGTGATACTAGACAGACACGTACACGTACATCCGAGAACAAGGGCCCACATTTCAGACTTCCGATGCGTGGCATACGGTTGATCCAAAAGAACTGTTTGCGATGAGACAGAACAACAAAAACGGGGCTTTGTGGGCCTAGAACCATCAATAAATTTTGACTTTGTTTCTCCTCACATTGCAGATTACAACGCAATAAGTAATTGCAAATCTATTCACACAGATCAAACTTATATGTGTTCACTTAGCACCGGGCTATAAAAGCTACCCACTCGAAAATTACTTCACATTTCCTATCCACATCACCCCCAAAACTGGTCTTTCCTATCAAGTCGTTCCGCCATGACCGGTTGGAGGAGTTTTGGGTGGGCATATAACCAGGCAGCAAAGACCAAGGCCGCTGAATCACTAGAGAGGTCTCGCCATGAATCGGCAGCTGCAGCCACAGCAGAGATGTCTTGGCGCACCGCGGAGCCCTTGAACGAGCTCTCACGGGCACGCGAGGGCTCTCACAAGCGCACTCACCGCGTCGGCAACCGCAATGAGCTGGCGTTGCTGAAGTCCTTCGCCGGCGACGACGACATTCTCGCTGGCCTCATTAAGGAGAAGGAGCTGGTCAACGGCTTGATGAAGCTGCTCGAGATCAGCGATGCCTCGGTTGACAAGGCGACCGGCCTCGTCGAGCAACTCATGGGTGACAATGCAAAGCTCCTCAAGGCGCTCATCGAGAAGAAGGAGGAGGCTACCGACTGGAAGACGCTGGATGAGCAGAGCAATGCCTTGGGGATGACACTGACAGCGGTCATCGAGGAACTAACGGGTGACTTGAGGAAGATCCGGATTGAGCGCGAGCAGGAGGTAGAGGACTCCATGGCTGCTTTCAAGCAATGCCGTGAGGAATTGAGGATGGAGCTGGACGATGTCATCTCCCAGCGATCCATCAAAGAGTAGATACAATAGCGATCTAGATCGTGGTCTACGATTTCCTTCTTCTCTTGCCCCCGTGTCTTCCGAACTTTGCCGCATGTGGCATTTAAAATTATCCGGAATATGTAAGACATTATTATCTGCGCCCTTGTAAATTTGTCGTCATACTATCCGTTGCCATTTTATTTGTCATCATATTATCTATTGCCTATGTGGCAATTTAAATTTGGCCGGAATACGAGTTGAAAACACGAACAAAGCAAATGCTGCCATCAGATCACAACCAAACACCCTCCGTCCACCCCTAAAAAAACCTCCGTCCAGGCGCTTTAATTATCCCATTAATGGCAAAGTTTTGAGCGAGGCGGGTTGCGGATGGTGCATGGAGGTCAAAGAGCTCGCTTCCCAGTGAGCATGGGCGGCCTTGCTGCTCGCACGTGTCCCGTTGAGCCTGCAAGGTTGACAGGATGCACGCGTCCCGTCGAGCCTGCGCGGCGGATTGCTCGCACGCGTCCCGCCAAGCATGCACGCCGGATTTTCGTGCTCGTCCCGTCTAATCAAACAGCTGCACACACGCCACTGAGTATGGTTAAATATTGACACGGTTCATATGATACAACCGTTTGTGATATTAACGTGTCAGCTTATTGTTTCAAAAAGGACTTCGTTGGCTACTAATGTGTGCGCCTCTTCTCAAACTGGACGATTTTTTTACCACGGCATATATGTGCCATGTCATGAAACCATGCCAAGTTTCATGTTTTTTGGGTGAGTTTTTGATTTACTAGGATTTAAAAACCGAGATTCTCAATGTTTCAGGATGACGACAAGTTTGTAATTCATTCCCATTCCTTAAATGATACCTAAACATGCACCCAATGACACATGTACGATTTCCCACCCATTTTGTGCTTGTAGTTCAAATTTGAATTAGGGACTACATTTAATGCGTAGAAAACTTAATTAGTGATGTATACACTGGCCATACGAACCCTAAACATGCAACCCAAGGACACATGTACGTTTTTTCTAGCCATTTTGGTGCACTGGAGCATGTATTTGTAGTTCGGATTTGAATTATGGACATTAAAAGCAAAAATGGTCAAACGAACCTTGAATAATTTCAAATTTCAGCGCGAATCTCCCGTTGTTCCGTACGTGTTGCGTGTTGGAAAAATATGAGGCTAGAAGAGGGAGCGATTTTCGTTTGGCCCACAAGGGGACACATTTCCCTATCGAAACCACGAGCGTTCTTGCGACAGGCTCCAGTTTGTAAGAGGTTTGTAATAAAGCTTCGCCCAAATTGCTAATGTTTTTACCATGACATATATGTGCCATGACATGACAACATGCTAGCTTTAATGACTTTCTGGTGAGTGTTGGATTTATGGGGATTTAAGACTAAGATTCCAAATGTTTGAGGACGAGCCAAGACACCGGTCAGGTTGTAATTCGTTCCCATTCCTTGCATCGGACCTGAACATGCACCCAAGGACACATGCATGTATAATTTTCCTAGCCATTTTGGTGAACTAGAGCATGTATTTGTACTTCTGATTTGAATTATGGACATTAAATGCCTAGGAAACTCAATTAGTGTATAAAAAGGCCAAACGAACCCTGAATAAGTTTAAATTTCAGCATGGATATCATGTTGTTCCATGTTTCCCATAGAATACAATACAAGGCGAAAAGAGGGAGCGACTACATTTCGCCACAAGGGGAACACGTTTCCCTATCGGAACCATGAGGCTTCCTTGAGAGAAACTCCGTTTGTAAGAGGTTTGTAATAAAGCTTGGCCCAAATTGGCAATGTTTTTACCACGACATATATGTGCCATGACGTGACACCATGCCACCTTTGATGACTTTCTGGTGAGTTTTGGATTTTATGGGGATTTAAAACCCGAGATTCCAAATGTTTGAGGACGAGCCAGGACGCCGGTACAGTTGTAATTCGTTCCCATTCCTGGCATGGGACCTAATTAAACATGCACCCAAGGACACATGCATTTACAAATTTTCTAGCCATTTTGGTGAACTTGAGCATGTATTTGTAGTTTAGATTTGAGTTATGGACATTAAATGCCTAGGAAACTCAATTAGTGTATATATAAAAAGGCCAAACGAACCCTGAATAAGTTTAAATTTCAGCATGGATATCATGTAGTTCCATGTTGCCCGTAGAAGATAATACAAGGCGAAAAGAGGCCATGATTATGTTTCGACAACAAGGGGAACATGTTTCCCTATCGGAACCACAAGGCTTCTTGTTGAGAGAAAGCTCTGGTTTGTAAGAGGTTTGTAATAAAGCTTGGCGCAAATTGGCAATGTTTTTACCACGACATATATGTGCCATGACGTGACACCATGCCACCTTTGATGACTTTCTGGTGAGTTTTGGATTTTATGGGGATTTAAAACCCGAGATTCCAAATGTTTGAGAACGAGCCAGGACGCCGGTACAGTTTTCATTCATTCCCTTTCCTCGCATGGGACCTAATTAAACATGCACCCAAGGACACATGCATGTACATTTTTTCTAGCCATTTTGGTGAACTTGATCATGTATTTGTAGTTCAGATATGAATATGGGCATTAAATGTCTAGGAAACTCAACTAGTGTATAAAAAGGCCAAACGAACCCTGAATATGTTTAAATTTCAGCATGGATATCATGTTGTTCCATGTTTCCCATAGAATACAATACAAGGCGAAAAGAGGGAGCGACTACATTTCGCCACAAGGGGAACACGTTTCCCTATCGGAACCATGAGGCTTCCTTGAGAGAAACTCCGTTTGTAAGAGGTTTGTAATAAAGCTTGGCCCAAATTGGCAATGTTTTTACCACGACATATATGTGCCATGACGTGACACCATGCCACCTTTGATGACTTTCTGGTGAGTTTTGGATTTTATGGGGATTTAAAACCCGAGATTCCAAATGTTTGAGTACGAGCCAGGACGCCGGTACAGTTGTAATTCGTTCCCATTCCTGGCATGGGACCTAATTAAACATGCACCCAAGGACACATGCATTTACAAATTTTCTAGCCATTTTGGTGAACTTGAGCATGTATTTGTAGTTTAGATTTGAGTTATGGACATTAAATGCCTAGGAAACTCAATTAGTGTATATATAAAAAGGCCAAACGAACCCTGAATAAGTTTAAATTTCAGCATGGATATCATGTAGTTCCATGTTGCCCGTAGAAGATAATACAAGGCGAAAAGAGGCCATGATTATGTTTCGACAACAAGGGGAACATGTTTCCCTATCGGAACCACAAGGCTTCTTGTTGAGAGAAAGCTCCGGTTTGTAAGAGGTTTGTAATAAAGCTTGGCGCAAATTGGCAATGTTTTTACCACGACATATATGTGCCATGACGTGACACCATGCCACCTTTGATGACTTTCTGGTGAGTTTTGGATTTTATGGGGATTTAAAACCCGAGATTCCAAATGTTTGAGGACGAGCCAGGACGCCGGTACAGTTTTCATTCATTCCCTTTCCTCGCATGGGACCTAATTAAACATGCACCCAAGGACACATGCATGTACATTTTTTCTAGCCATTTTGGTGAACTTGATCATGTATTTGTAGTTCAGATATGAATATGGGCATTAAATGTCTAGGAAACTCAACTAGTGTATAAAAAGGCCAAACGAACCCTGAATAGGTTTAAATTTCAGCATGGATATTATGTAGTTCCATGTTGCCCGTAGAAGAAAATACAAGGCGAAAAGAGGTCGTGATTACGTTTCAACAACAAGGGGAGCACATTTCCCTATCGGAACCACAAGGCTTCTTGTTGAGAGAACTCCGATTTGTAAGAGGTTCGTAATAAAGCTTGGCACAAATTGGACAATGTTTTTACCACGACATATATGTGCCATGACGTGACACCATGCCACCTTTGATGACTTTCTGGTGAGTTTTGGATTTTATGGGGATTTAAAACCAGAGATTCCAAATGTTTGAGGACGAGCCAGGACGCCGGTACAGTTGTAATTCGTTCCCATTCCTGGCATGGGACCTAATTAAACATGCACCCAAGGACACATGCATTTAAAAATTTTCTAGCCATTTTGGTGAACTTGAGCATGTATTTGTAGTTTAGATTTGAGTTATGGACATTAAATGCCTAGGAAACTCAATTAGTGTATATACAAAAAGGCCAAACGAACCCTGAATAAGTTTAAATTTCAGCATGGATATCATGTAGTTCCATGTTGCCCGTAGAAGATAATACAAGGCGAAAAGAGGCCATGATTATGTTTCGACAACAAGGGGAACATGTTTCCCTATCGGAACCACAAGGCTTCTTGTTGAGAGAAAGCTCCGGTTTGTAAGAGGTTTGTAATAAAGCTTGGCGCAAATTGGCAATGTTTTTACCATGACATATATGTGCCATGACGTGACACCATGCCACCTTTGATGACTTTCTGGTGAGTTTTGGATTTTATGGGGATTTAAAACCCGAGATTCCAAATGTTTGAGGACGAGCCAGGACGCCGGTACAGTTTTCATTCATTCCCTTTCCTCGCATGGGACCTAATTAAACATGCACCCAAGGACACATGCATGTACATTTTTTCTAGCCATTTTGGTGAACTTGATCATGTATTTGTAGTTCAGATATGAATATGGGCATTAAATGTCTAGGAAACTCAACTAGTGTATAAAAAGGCCAAACGAACCCTGAATAGGTTTAAATTTCAGCATGGATATTATGTAGTTCCATGTTGCCCGTAGAAGAAAATACAAGGCGAAAAGAGGTCGTGATTACGTTTCAACAACAAGGGGAGCACATTTCCCTATCGGAACCACAAGGCTTCTTGTTGAGAGAACTCCGATTTGTAAGAGGTTCGTAATAAAGCTTGGCACAAATTGGACAATGTTTTTACCACGACATATATGTGCCATGACGTGACACCATGCCACCTTTGATGACTTTCTGGTGAGTTTTGGATTTTATGGGGATTTAAAACCAGAGATTCCAAATGTTTGAGGACGAGCCAGGACGCCGGTACAGTTGTAATTCGTTCCCATTCCTGGCATGGGACCTAATTAAACATGCACCCAAGGACACATGCATTTAAAAATTTTCTAGCCATTTTGGTGAACTTGAGCATGTATTTGTAGTTTAGATTTGAGTTATGGACATTAAATGCCTAGGAAACTCAATTAGTGTATATACAAAAAGGCCAAACGAACCCTGAATAAGTTTAAATTTCAGCATGGATATCATGTAGTTCCATGTTGCCCGTAGAAGATAATACAAGGCGAAAAGAGGCCATGATTATGTTTCGACAACAAGGGGAACATGTTTCCCTATCGGAACCACAAGGCTTCTTGTTGAGAGAAAGCTCCGGTTTGTAAGAGGTTTGTAATAAAGCTTGGCGCAAATTGGCAATGTTTTTACCATGACATATATGTGCCATGACGTGACACCATGCCACCTTTGATGACTTTCTGGTGAGTTTTGGATTTTATGGGGATTTAAAACCCGAGATTCCAAATGTTTGAGGACGAGCCAGGACGCCGGTACAGTTTTCATTCATTCCCTTTCCTCGCATGGGACCTAATTAAACATGCACCCAAGGACACATGCATGTACATTTTTTCTAGCCATTTTGGTGAACTTGATCATGTATTTGTAGTTCAGATATGAATATGGGCATTAAATGTCTAGGAAACTCAACTAGTGTATAAAAAGGCCAAACGAACCCTGAATAGGTTTAAATTTCAGCATGGATATTATGTAGTTCCATGTTGCCCGTAGAAGAAAATACAAGGCGAAAAGAGGTCGTGATTACGTTTCAACAACAAGGGGAGCACATTTCCCTATCGGAACCACAAGGCTTCTTGTTGAGAGAACTCCGATTTGTAAGAGGTTCGTAATAAAGCTTGGCACAAATTGGACAATGTTTTTACCACGACATATATGTGCCATGACGTGACACCATGCCACCTTTGATGACTTTCTGGTGAGTTTTGGATTTTATGGGGATTTAAAACCAGAGATTCCAAATGTTTGAGGACGAGCCAGGACGCCGGTACAGTTGTAATTCGTTCCCATTCCTGGCATGGGACCTAATTAAACATGCACCCAAGGACACATGCATTTAAAAATTTTCTAGCCATTTTGGTGAACTTGAGCATGTATTTGTAGTTTAGATTTGAGTTATGGACATTAAATGCCTAGGAAACTCAATTAGTGTATATACAAAAAGGCCAAACGAACCCTGAATAAGTTTAAATTTCAGCATGGATATCATGTAGTTCCATGTTGCCCGTAGAAGATAATACAAGGCGAAAAGAGGCCATGATTATGTTTCGACAACAAGGGGAACATGTTTCCCTATCGGAACCACAAGGCTTCTTGTTGAGAGAAAGCTCCGGTTTGTAAGAGGTTTGTAATAAAGCTTGGCGCAAATTGGCAATGTTTTTACCATGACATATATGTGCCATGACGTGACACCATGCCACCTTTGATGACTTTCTGGTGAGTTTTGGATTTTATGGGGATTTAAAACCCGAGATTCCAAATGTTTGAGGACGAGCCAGGACGCCGGTACAGTTTTCATTCATTCCCTTTCCTCGCATGGGACCTAATTAAACATGCACCCAAGGACACATGCATGTACATTTTTTCTAGCCATTTTGGTGAACTTGATCATGTATTTGTAGTTCAGATATGAATATGGGCATTAAATGTCTAGGAAACTCAACTAGTGTATAAAAAGGCCAAACGAACCCTGAATAGGTTTAAATTTCAGCATGGATATTATGTAGTTCCATGTTGCCCGTAGAAGAAAATACAAGGCGAAAAGAGGTCGTGATTACGTTTCAACAACAAGGGGAGCACATTTCCCTATCGGAACCACAAGGCTTCTTGTTGAGAGAACTCCGATTTGTAAGAGGTTCGTAATAAAGCTTGGCACAAATTGGACAATGTTTTTACCACGACATATATGTGCCATGACGTGACACCATGCCTTCGAAGGAGATTGTCCATTTGCACACCAAGTGCATCCAGTTTTTTCCTTAACCCTCTCAACTTTTTAGAACATGTTATGCGGGTGAAATGATGATATATAGCATGCCAACTTTCAACCATTTCAGAGTTCATTTGAAGTGCTTTTCAATTTCAAGGTCATTTAGCTCAAAAAATCAGTAAATGCATGAAAAATACCAAATGAAGTCAGGACGGGTTGAAAATTGATGATGTGGCTTTGAATGGTGCATTTTGAACACACAAAAAGTCTGGAGTTCAAATAAGTTCAAAAAAGTGAAATCCCTTTGTAACAGATGAGTTTTCGTTCGAAACCCTGATACTTCAAAAGAGAATGTCCATTCTGCACATGAAGTGCATCCAGTTTTTGCCGTAACTGTCGGTGTTCTGGGAACGGGGGTCCCCAGACTTGCCTGCCTGCGGCCTGCAGCGTGGCTCAAGGGGTGGCCCAGTACGGCCCATCTTCATCAACCCAAGCTCAAGACCCTCGCGAGGGGCCAAGCCTCGCGAGGCGGACGACGCAAGGCTTCCTCGGGAACGGCCTTACTAGGCAGGCTCGCGAGGAGGCGAAGAGATCAAGGCAGGGGTACCTCGCGAGGTACCCATGACGCAAGCCATGACGATCAAGGCCAGGAGGGCACCAGGCGGGCGCCGGCCTGCGCAGTGTCCTTGTTTCCTCTTTGGTGCAAAGGGGGCAAGCGCAGGCGCGGAGTACCGAGGCATCAAGCAAAGTTACAATTTTGGTGCAACGAGACCAAGACCAGCAGCGCGGCAGGACGGAGGTCACCATGGAGCCCAAGACGGCGTCATCACCAGTACCTTTGGCAGTCGAAGACCACCTTTAGTCAGGATAACTTGTACTAGATTTTCCCCTTCAAAATGGCCGTTGTTGGCGCCCTTCCCCTCAATATTTGGGAAGAGGACTAGGGCCTCTATATATAGAGCTAGCCACCACAGTAGGAGGCAACTAAGCCTCAGGCATCTCATCCAGAGCCAGAGAGATCCAGCTAGCTCAAACACACCACACCAGCTCAAAAACACCCTCGCGAGGCTATTCTTCATCTGTACTATTCATCATCAGCCCCCTGAGGCAATCCACCACACCACACACTGGATTAGGGTATTACACCACAACGGTGGCCCGAACCAGTATAAACCTTGTGTCCCTCGTGTTGTTCATCGTGTAGCTTAGATTCGCAGCGAGGCATTGGGACGTGGATCGGTAGGGGCAAGATCTTCGCGCGCACCCCAGAGTTCGAACCTCAAGGGTTTTGCCGGAACCCGATATCCGACATTTGGCGCGCCGGGTAAGGGTGCGCCGGAGCTCTCCCTTCCGTCGACCCGCTCTCCATCAGCACCGCGTTTCGCCGTAAGGCGGACAACGCGCCGCCCGCTCCGGCCGCCGGTGCCGGCACTGGGGCCAGGGGGCTCCAAGCCTTGGCCCCCGCCTTGCGACAGGTGCAGTGGCCGAACAAGTTCAAGCCAGAGATGCCGCTGCGCTATGACGGTGCAACGGATCCGCTAGCTTTCCTGCTGGCACATGAGGAGGCCGTCCTCAAGGCCGGGGGCGACAACAGGGTCATGGCCAACTGGCTTCCCATTGCCTCACCGGTGTTCCGCGCATGTGGCTGCTCCACCTGTCGACGGCTTCAGTGGCCTCCTGGGAGGAGTTGCGCGACCTCTTCCTCGCCCAGTATGCTGCGCCGGCGCCCCCGGTCGTTGCAGCTCTCCTGGGCGGCTCGCAAGCGCGACCTTCGAGCCGCCACGTCAAGCCGTATGTCTGCCAGATCGGCGCCGCCCTCACACGCCGCGAAGCCCCCCCCCCCGGGTTGGGCGGCACCCAAGGCCGACTTGACCTTCAGCTCGGACGATCACCCCGCCAACACCGCCTGCTCGGGTGCGCTCCCGATGCTGTGCACTCCCACCATTTGCCAGGTGGCCGTCACCAGGACCCTCATCGACGGCGGGGCCGGCCTCAACGTGCTCTCGGTGGAGGCCTTCAGCCTCCTCCACGTGCTCCTGGAGCGACTCCGACCCAACAAGTCCTTCTTGGGCGTCGCGGGCAGTTCCACCGGCTCCCTGGGGCAGATCCGCCTCCCAGTGACCTTTGGCACCCACGACAACTTCCACACGGAGCTGGTCAACTTCGACATCGCCCCCATCGGCCTCCCATACAATGCCATTCTCGGCTACCTTGCCTTGGCCTAGTTCATGGCAGTGACTCACCCGGCCTACAACCTCATGAAGATGCCCGGAAGCAGCGGCGTCCTCACTGTGGCTGGAGACACAAGGGATGCTCTAAAGGCGCTCAAGCTCGCCTTCAAGGCGGCCGCAGTGGCACAGCCCACCAACGCCGACACCCTCAAGGCCAAGGGGGCTGCGCCAACCAATAAGAAGCAGTTGTTCACCCAAGACAAGGCGGAGACTAAGAAGGTACCAGTCGACGAGGACGGATCCTCCAGCGCCACCTTCACCATAGGTGCCAATCTCGACCCCGAGCAAGAAGAGCCTCAGTAAAATTCCTGCGCGCGAACAAGGAGGTGTTCGCGTGGGAACCCAAGCAGCTGGTGGGGGTCCCAAGGCAGGTGATCGAGCACCACCTAAACATGTGCCTCAATGTGCGCCCCGTGAAGCAGAAAGCAAGGCGGCAGTCCACCGAGAAGCAGGCCTTCATTGTCCAAGAAACACGCAAGCTAGAAGCTGCGGGGGTCATTCGCGAGGTTCGCTATCCGGAATGGCTGGCGAACCCTGTTGTTGTGCCGAAGAAGGGAGGAAAAGAGCGCATGTGCGTCGACTTCACCAACCTCAACAAGGCCTGCCCTCAAGATCCGTTCCCGCTCCCCCGCATCGACCAAATCGTTGACTCCACCGCTGAGTGCGACCTGTTGTGCTTCCTAGATGCCTTCTCGAGCTATCACCAAATCAAGATGGCGGTGGAAGATGTGGAGAAAACGGCCTTCCTGACCCCATGCGGGGTGTACTTCTACACTTGCATGCCGTTCGGATTGCGTAACGTAGGCGCAACCTTCCAACGACTGATGCATATCGCCTTGGGCCGGCAAGTCGGGAGAAACGCCGAGGCCTACCTCGACGACATCGTGGTGAAGTCTCGGGAGGCCAAGACCCTGATGCAAGACCTGGAAGAAACCTTCGTGAGCCTTCGTGAAGTGGACCTGCGGCTCAACCCGGAGAAGTGCTGGTTCGGTGTTCCTTCTGGCAAGCTTCTAGGTTTTCTCGTGTCGCATAGAGGTATCGAGGCTAACCCAGAGAAGGTCAAGGCAATCGAAGACATGAGTCCGCCGCAAACCCTCAGGGAAATGCAGAAGCTCACCGGGCGAGTAACCGCGCTAGGGCGCTTCATCTCTAAGCTGGGGGAACGTGCTCTGCCCTTCTTCAAGCTGATGAAGAAGAAGGGTCTGTTCGAATGGACTCAAGAGGCTGATGAAGCGTTCCAAGACCTCAAAAAGTACCTGACTAGCCCTCCGGTGATGGTGGTTCCGCGCCCTCAGGAGCCCTTGGTACTCTACCTCGCCGCCACACCCTACTCCGCCAGCGCAGCTCTGGTGGCGGTTCGGGAGGAGCGCCGAGTCCAGGCCGCAGTGGCCGCAACCCCGACCGCGGTAGCTCAAGGCCAGGAAGGCCTCACGGGGGTCACGACCTCGGCAGACGAGGGCCAGCCTCAACAGGAAGACGCCTCCGGGGCTGAGGGGACCTCGCCAAGCAGTCAGGAGCCGAGGGCTCAAACGCCCCAGGAGGCGCTTGACTCTCCGGAGGGTGCGGGCACCGTCGGCGCGCCCTCCCTCGTCGACCATCCCGTGTATTTCGTCAGCACGGTGCTGCGGGATGCAAGGGCACGGTACCCCATGCCCCAAAAGCTCCTGCTCGTGCTATTGGTGGCTTCTCGGAAGCTGCGGCACTACTTCCAAGGTCACCCCATCAAGGTTGTCTCAGCCTACCCATTGGAGAGGGTGCTCAGGAGTCCCAGCTCCGCCGGAAGGGTCGCTGAATGGAACATCGAGCTGCAAGCATTTCAGTTAGAATTCAGCACGACCAGAGTCGTCAAGGGAGCCGCACTTGCAGATTTTATGGCGGAGTGGACAGAGGCGCCAGGGCTCGAAGCAGGCAAAGATCGGTCGCTTTCCCCGGGAAGCGAAGCACCGGACGGTTGGGTCATGCACTTCAATGGAGCATTCTCGCGACATGGCGCAGGGGCCGGTGCAGTGCTTATATCCCCCACTCAGGACAAGCTTTATTACGCCGTGCAGCTCTGTTTCCAGCAGGGCGAAAAGGTTTCCAACAACATAGCAGAATACGAGGGCCTCATAGTAGGCTTAAAGGACCCGGCCGCACTGGGGGTGAAGCGCCTCATCATCAAGGGGGACTCACAGCTCCTCGTCAACTTCTCCAACAAAGTAAACGAGCCCAGGGACGCAAGATGGAAAAGCAGTTTCTGGGGCTGGAGCTGCAGCATGTGCCTCGCGGCACCAATCAAGAGGCTGACGAGATCGCCAAGAGGGCATCGAGGCGGCTGCCTCAGGAGCCTGGCGTTTCTAGGAGCGACTCTTCAAGCCCTCAGTAGCACCGTCACTGTCAAGCACAGCGCAGCCTCGGGAGGAACTCCCTCAACCGCCTGCCTCAGGAGCCCCGGCCTGTGGCCTGACCTCAGGAGCACGCTTGCTCCTGGCGCTGGAGCCTCAGGAAGGATGCTGGACCGCGGAGCTCAAGGATTACCTGATGCGAGGGACTCTACCAGAGAAGGAAGAGGACGCGGAACGCGTGGCCCGGCAGGCCACGGCTTACTGCATCCAAGACGGAGAGCTTTACCAGAAGTGGCCCAATGGTGTTTCCCTGCGTTGCATCTCCAGGGAACAAGGGAAAGAGTTGCTGGCAGACATTCACGATGGAGACTGTGGGCACCACTTGTCATCATGGACCCTCGTCGGCAAGGCATTTCGCAGCGGGTTTTATTGGCCTAAAGCACTCGACGACGCAATCGAGCTGGTGAAGGCTTGTGAAACCTGTCAATTCCACTCAAAGCAGATTCATCATCCAGCTCAGGGCCTGCAGACCATTCCACTCTCGTGGCCGTTCGCGGTTTGGGGGCTGGACATTTTGGGCCCGTTTCCTCGGGCACCAGGGGCTATCGCTACCTCTACGTCGCCATCGACAAGTTCACCAAGTGGGTAGAGGTGGAAGCCGTCCGCACGATCCCGGCTGGCTCCGCAGTCAAGTTCATCAAGGGCCTCGTAAGCCGATTCGGGGTGCCTAATCACATCATCACCAACAACGGTTCGTAGTTCACTAGCAATCTCTTCAAAACATATTGTGCTAACCTTGGAACGCAGATATGTTACGCCTCGGTGGCACACCCTCGGAGCAATGGCCAGGCTGAACGCGCCAATGCAGAGGTCCTGAAAGGCCTCAAAACCAGGACCTTCAAGGAGAAGCTGGAGGCCTGCGACAGGGGCTGGTACAACGAGCTCCAGTCTGTGCTATGGTCTATCCGCACTACCGCCACTATGTCGACCGGCGAAACCCCGTTCTTCCTCGTCGACGGAGCAGAGGCGGTCCTCCCTCACGAGGTCAGGCATCGCTCCGTGCGGGTCCTGGCGTTTGATGAAGCGCAGCAGGATGCCATGTGGGGGATGGATCTCGTGCTAGGGGAGGAACACCGTCGGGAGGCCGCGCTTCGAGCGGCAAGATACCAGCAGGCGCTGCGGCGATACCACTGCCGCAACATCCGCCCCAGGACTCTCGAGGTAGGCGACCTCGTGCTCAGGCGGGTGCTCTCCAGAGAAGGGCTGCACAAGCTCTCGCCCATGTGGGAGGGCCCGTTCAAGGTTTTTCATGTTTCCAGACCTGGCGCCGCACGCCTGGAGACCCAGGAGGGGGTGCCCATCCCGAACGCGTGGAACATTCAACACCTTCGAAGATTCTACCCACGAAAAGGCCCGGTGCCTGTAAAGAAGGCCAATGCCTGTGAAGCTCGTCGCCCCATAAAAAGGCCCTGTGCCTATGAAGAAGGCCAATGCATGTGAAGCTCGTCGCCCCATAAAAAGGCCCGGTGCTTGTGAAGAAGGCCAATGCGTGTGAAGCTCGCTGCCCGTGACACTCTCACGTAACAATGAGTTGGGGCTGTACACGCCCCGAAGTCTCCGGAGTGCCGCCCTTGGGCCTCGGGGGCTCCCGCCCACGCCCAGTGGCAGCACTTAGCTCCGCGCTGGTGAGAAGACGTCGAAGACTAGACTAGGTGCCGGACGCGGCTTTTCATTTGCTTTCCGCAGTTGGCTTGCTCACCTTTGTTTGAAACTTTATTGGAGTTGCTTCTAGTGTTGTTGCCACCTACTGCCCGTGGTTCTCTGTCTTGGTTTTTCGCCTAATTCCTTCTCTCTTTCGGAAGCCTCGCGAGGGGGCTACGCGGGCGCCCTCATGAGCGCTTTCTTGCCTGATTTCGTGAGGCTCCGTCACTCAAGTTCACAGCGGGGGCACCCCTCCCGGTCCATGCCCCATGGGCATCGCGACACAAACGCGGGACCTAAGCTGATCACTCTCGCGGCAAAGGTTCGAAAGCTATCCTCCCAACTAATTTTTGCAGGCCCTAAGACGCCCGGCGAGGCCTCAGACAAGTACCTTGCGAGGCGAAAACTGCAGCGAACCTCCCGAGCTAAGTTGTTCCTACGCGCAAACACACGGTCACCGCACCATAACATAGCACGGGAATGGTAGAAATAGCATGATCGTTAAGGATAATAGTCTTGCACGCCCCCACAGGGCCCCATACTTCTCTCTCTTAATGCAGGAAAAAGAGAAAAACAAAATAAACGCGGCACGCCACTCGACGGCTCGCGAGGAGGGGTCCGCACCGCCCTCCTGAGCTCAATTAGACTCCTCCTCGCACTTCACCAAGGCGCGACGGCGGGACGACCCACCACCGCCCTCAAAGCGGGCACGACGATGTGGCGGCTAATCGCGGCCACCGCTGGAGGAGTTGTCACCAGAGGAAGAGCCGCTGAAGCTCGGCGAGCTGCGGACGCCGCCAGGAGCGAGCTCGCCTTCGCCTTCGTCACGACCGTCGCCAAGGGCCAGCACCTCGTCGCTATCGTTGTCTTCAGGGCAGCACTCGACGCGGCGACCGTCTTCTCCGAACACCCTCACGTAGAGGGTTGCGTCGCCATCGAACTTGAAGTGGAGAGTGCACCGCCGGCCCAGGCCGCGTGCGTGGGCAAACGTCTGCCAACCGCGGGTCAGGGCCATGCTCCCAGCAGCGGAGATGGCGCAAGAAGCAATCTAGAGGCAGCGCAAGAAGCGGGTCTCCAACCGCCGGCCCAGTACATGGCAGTCTCAGAGGCAGCGCAAGAAGCAATCTAGATGAAGGAGTTCATTACCGACCTAGGGGTGATTCCCAATGCGTCGGGCCCGATGACTCTCTTTTGTGACAACACTGGAGCTATTGCCCTTGCCAAGGAGCCCTGGTTTCACAGGAAGACCAGGCATATCAAGCGTCGCTTCAACTCCATTCGTGAAAGTGTTCAGAATGGAGACATAGAAATTTGTAAAGTACATACGGACCTGAATGTAGCAGATCCGTTGACTAAACCTCTCCCTAGAGCAAAACATGATCAACACCAGGACGCTATGCGTGTTTGATTCATCACAATGTAACTAGATTATTGACTCTAGTGCAAGTGGGAGACTGTTGGAAATATGCCCTAGAGGCAATAATAAATGGCTATTATTATATTTCTTTGTTCATGATAATTGTCTATTGTTCATGCTATAATTGTGTTATCCGGAAATCGTAATACATGTGTGAATATATAGACCACAACATGTCCCTAGTAAGCCTTTAGTTGACTAGCTCGTTGATCAACAGATAGTCATGGTTTCCTGACTATGGACATTGGATGTCATTGATAACGGGATCACATCATTAGGAGAATGATGTGATGGACAAGACCCAATCCTAGCATAGCATAAAAGATCGTGTAGTTCGTTTGCTAGAGCTTTTCCAATGTCAAGTATCTTTTCCTTAGACGTAACTGGGTGACTATAAAGGTACACTACGGGTATCTTCGAAAGTGTCAGTTGAGTTGGCACGGATCGAGACTGGGATTTGTCACTCCGTATGACGGAGAGGTATCTCTGGGCCCACTCGGTAATGCGTCATCATAATGAGCTCAATGTGACTAAGGAGTTAGTCACGGGATCATGCATTACGGTACGAGTAAAGAGACTTGCCGGTAACGAGATTGAACAAGGTATTGGGATACCGACGATCGAATCTCGGGCAAGTAACATACCGATTGACAAAGGGAATTGTATACGGGATTGATTGAATCCTCGACATCGTGGTTCATCCGATGAGATCATCATGGAACATATGGGAGCCAACATGGGTATCCAGATCCCGCTGTTGGTTATTGACCGGAGAGGCGTCTCGGTCATGTCTGCATGTCTCCCGAACCCGTAGGGTCTACACACTTAAGGTTCGGTGACGCTAGGGTTGTAGAGATATTAGTATGCGGAAACCCGAAAGTTGTTCGGAGTCCCGGATGAGATCCCGGATGTCATGAGGAGTTCCGGAATGGTCCGGAGGTGAAGAATTATATATAGGAAGTCCAGTTTCGGCCACCGGGAAAGTTTCGGGGGTTATCGGTATTGTATCGGGACCACCGGAAGGGTCCCGGGGGTCCACCGGGTGGGGCCACCTATCCCGGAGGTCCACATGGGCTGAAGTGGGAAGGGAACCAGCCCTTAGTGGGCTGGGGCGCCCCCCTTGGGCCTCCCCCTGCGCCTAGGGTTGGTAACCCTGGGGGTGGGGGCGCCCCACTTGGCTTGGGGGGGAAGCCACCCCCTTCCCCCTTGGCCGCCGCCCCCCCTTGGAGATCTGATCTCCCAGGGCCGGCGCCCCCCTCCAGGGGGCCTATAAATAGTGGGGGGAGGGAGGGTAGCAGGACCACAGCCCCTGGCACCTCCCTCTCCCCTTGCAACACCTCTCCCTCTCGCAGAAGCTTGCCGAAGCCCTGCCGAGATCCCGCTACTTCCACCACCACGCCATCGTCCTGCTGGATCTCCATCAACCTCTCCTTCCCCCTTGCTGGATCAAGAAGGAGGAGACGTCGCTGCTCCGTACGTGTGTTGAACGCGGAGGTGCCGTCCGTTCGGCACTCGGTCATCGGTGATTTGGATCACGGCGAGTACGACTCCATCAACCCCGTTCATTGGAACGCTTCCGCTCGCGATCTACAAGGGTATGTAGATGCACTCCTTTCCCCTCGTTGCTAGTATACTCAATAGATGGATCTTAGTGTTGCGTAGGAAATTTTAAAATTCTGCTACGATCCCCAACACCGGGACCGTTTGCGCCTTTTGGCTCATGTATATGATAGTGTTGCTAGCATCCATATATCAAAGAACCCGGGCCAACATGACTAGTCGTAAACCCAAAGTGGCACTTACTTATAGGGACAGGTGTAGGATCGAAAGTATGTCTAGAGGGGGGTGATTAGACTACTTGACCAAATAAAAATCTAGCCTTTTCCCAATTTTAGTTCTTGGCAGATTTTAGCAACTTAGCACAAGTCAAGCAATCAACCTACACATGCAATTATAAGAGTATAGCAGCGGAATGTAAAACAATTGCATATGAAGGTAAAGGGAGGAGTTTGAGGAAGCAAACGCAATGTTGACACAAAGATTTTTTATACGTGGTTCCGATAGGTGGTGCTATCGTACATCCACGTTGATGGAGACTTCAACCCACGAAGGGTAACGGTTGAGCGACTCCATGGAGGGCTCCACCCACGAAGGGTCCATGAAGAAGCAACCTTGTCTATCCCACCATGGCCGTCGCCCACGAAGGACTTGCCTCACTCGGGTAGATCTTCACGAAGTAGGCGATCTCCTTGCCCTTACAAACTCCTTGGTTCAACTCCACAATCTTGACGGAGGCTCCCAAGTGACACCTAGCCAATCTAGGAGACACCACTCTCCAAGAAGTAACAAATGGTGTGTTGATGATGAACTCCTTGCTCTTGTGCTTCAAATGATAGTCTCCCCAACACTCAACTCTCTCTCACAGGATTTGGATTTGGTGGAAAGAAGATTTGAGTAGAAAGCAACTTGGGGAAGGCAAGAGATCAAGATTTATGTGGTAGGAATGGAATATCTTGACCTCAACACAAGTGTAGGTGGTTCTCTCTCAGAAAATGTATGTTGGAAGTGTAGGCATGTTCTGATGGTTTCTCCATGAATGAAGAGTGGGTGGAGGGGTATATATAGCCTCAACACAAAATCTAACCGTTACACACAACTTACCAAACTCGGTGGGACCGAATCGTGAAACTTGGTCAGACCGATTTAGTTCATAATGTGACTGTTAGGCATTTTGGTGGGACCGATACGTCAAATCGGTAGGACCGATATCGTTAGGGTTAGGGCATAACGTAATCTCGGCGAGACCGATTACACAAACTCGGTGAGACCGATTTTGGTAATAGACAAACAGAGAGTTGGTCAGGCAAACTCGGTTGGACCGATTCGCTCATCTCGGTTGGACCGAAACGTTACGAAAGGGAAACAGAGAGTTTGCATTGCAATCTCGGTTTGACCGAAACGTTACGAAGGGAAACAGAGAGATTACAATCCCATCTCGGTGAGACCGAGATCCCTATCGGTGAGACCGAAAAGACTAGGGTTTCTGGCAGTGGTTATGTCAACTGAACTCGGTGGCGCCGGATAGAATGTTTCGGTGGGGCCTAGTTGTACTTTTGGTTTGGGACATATGTGGATCTGAGAAAGTAGTTGAGGGTTTTTGGAGCATATCACTAAGCACTTTGAGCAAGAAACTTATTAAGCAACACCTCACACCCTCTTGATAGTATTGGCTTTTCCTATGGACTCAATGTGATCTTGGATCACTAAAATGAAAAGTGTAGAGTCTTGTGCTTTGAGCTTGAGCCAATCCTTTTGTCCTTAGCATTTTGAGGGGTCCACGTTTCTCATCCATGTCATGCCAAACATTGAGCTTTCCTGAAATATTTATTTTGAAATAGCATTAGCTCAATGAGCTATATGTTGTTAGGAATTACCAAAACCACCCAGGGATAGTTGCACTTTCAATCTCCCCCTTTTTGGTAATTGATGACAACATATAGATCAAAGCTTCGACAAATGATAATAAGATTGAAAAACATCGTTGCTTTGAGAAGTATGTGATAAGCAAGAGCTCCCCCTAAATTTGTGCATTATTTAAAATTTGCTTTGGACTGCAAATGCACAATGTGTTAGGATCATGGGTTACTCTTTCATGTCACATACATCTTGGTGGAGCGCTCAAGATGATAATAATTAGACACATGCACTCATCACCAAGCAAAAGTGAATGATCATATAAGGATATAAGAGATAATATCATCCAACTAGCATTAAGGGTAGCATATCATCAAACACATGATCAACAAGTAAACAAGTAGCTCACAAGCACACAATCAAGAAGTTCAACCAAAAACAAGAGAGATAAAAAGCAACAACACTCTCTCTCGAAGTCTATGATCTATACATTTTCTCCCCCTTTGGCAACAAGTTACCAAAAAGTTCAAAAAATGCATAGTGCTAAACATTTCTCAGGCTTGGTCTTCATGGGGAGGCGTAGAGATGACTCCAAGGACGAAAGCATCTGTTGATGTAGCTGGAGCTGGTGGAGTGGCTGCTGGAGGTGGCACTGGAGTTGTAGCTGCTGGTGCAGATGTAGTAGCTCTAGTATCTGTGACTGGCACTGCAGCAGATCTCTGTCCCCTGGGCACTCTAGCAAAAGCATCTGTAGTAGACTTGCCCTTCTTCTCCTCCACTTCCTCCTGAAGTTGCTCAACTGTAGTTTGGATCTCAGTTACCTTGACATCAAGAGCATAGAATTTCTGCTCAATGATCCTCTCCAAACTCTCCTGATTTTGAGTCAGGGTGGCCAAGCCCTTCTCAATCCTCAAGGTGGAGGAAATCAGATATCCAAGCTGATCTTGTTTGCTCTTCAGGAATACATGAGATGCCTCTTCAGCAGTTGGCATCTTTGCAGCTTTCTCTGCCCTTGCCTTCTCTCTCTTCTCATGTGCTTGAGCTGATGATGGTTCATTCTCATTCATAACAACAGTGTTGTCCTCAAATTCAGGGTAGATGGGCAGATGCTCCTTATCCAATAGATATTTGCATGTGCCCATCTTGGAGTTGATGAGCTCCTGAATTTGTGTGGCATACCCACAAGATCTTTTCTGATCTCCATAATCAGACTCATGACTTTAAACTTTTGAGGCACATCAAACAAATGTAGCAAATTGATAGCATGTCCTCTGATCATCTTATGATCACCTGAATTGGGTAGCAATGTGTGCCTTAGGATCCAGTTGATGGTAGGCAAACCAGACAACAAGAAATGGACAGATCCAAACTTATGAGTCTCCAAAGCATCATCTGGGATCTCTTTGTACATGTGTGCCATAGTTGTATGGTCTTTCTTTTTTTTCAGCATAAACCTCCAAGTCATCTTCATTTTCTTCTGGAGCATTGATCAACTGAGCCCATTCTTCCACAGAGGATTGGTACATAGTACCTTCTGACATCCAGATGATCTTCCCATCTGGGTAGAAGTGGGAAGTGGAGTAAAACTGCATGATCAGCTCATCATTTCACTTGGTGAGCTTCTGGGCAACAAATGTATCAACTCCACATGCTTTGAAGCTGTCATATACACCTGGATAGTGATCTTCATTCTCCTTGATGTACTCCCAGTTAACCTATCTCATGTCACAGATAATAGGCTTCTTGTCAAGCAAAATTGTCTCATAAAAGTCTTGTTGTTCCTTAGTGTGAAACCTGTAGTCAACAACAGTTCTTCTCCTGACAGCATATGGATCAGGCTGTCTCCATAATCTCAGTCCTAAATCCTTCCAGATTTTCATGTTCTCTGGAACATGATGTGCATCATTGTGGTCAGGGATCTTGGGCTTCAGTTTTCTCAAAACAAGTGAATCATCTTCTTCTGCAGCTTCAGGCACTGGGGCCTTGTTCTTCTCCTCAGCAGGTATACTTCTGGTGTTCCTCTTGGGTTTAGGCTTTTGAGCTGGAGCAGCTGACTTGGGAGCAGCTTTGGGCTTAGATGGAGCAGCCCCGGATCTGATTGCATCTCCCATGAGCTTCTGAGCCTTAGGAACTGGAGCAGCATCCTCTTCCTCTTCATCTTCATCTTCAGAATCTCTCCTCATGGAGGGCTTGCCAAGAACTTTGGCAGTAGTTGTTCTTGCTCTCTTCTTTTTCTTGTCTTCACCAGCAGCTTCTTCTTCAGATTCAATGGTGAACTTCATAATTTCACCTGTGGCAACCTTCCTGGGTTTGGATGTAGGCACTCGCCTGGCAGGTGCCTTCTTGTTCATGCCTGGCTTAGTTGCAGCAGCTGTGCCATACTCCTTTTTCAGCACCTTTTTCCTTGAAGTGGCCTCATCCTCAACAGCCACATAATCCTCATCTTCAGAATATGAGGTTTTCTTCTTCCTTGTCCGGGTAGCTGCCTTTGGCAAGTTACTTGTGCTCTTGCTGCCCTGATCATAGCTGCTTGAGGGACTAGTGCCCTCACTCAATTGAGCTTGCTCTTCAGACTTGTTCTGGCTATCACTTTGATTAGACATTTCTGCAAACTCACTGATAGCAGACCCTGTGAATAGATATAGATGAGGTAGAGTGGATGAGCATCACAAAGTACAGAGGTTTTTCTAAACAATTGAGTCCAAAACTTAGTTTTAGTTCTCCACAGAAAGCATTTCGGAGCTACCGATTTGTAAACTCGGTGATACCGAAGCAGCTTTTGGAACCTAAACTAGTGAACTCGGTTAGACTGAGTCATAGTTCGGTGGCACCGAGACTGCTAGGGTTTCTCAGAGAATCGAACTGGGTCACACCGATTTGCAATTCTCGGTTAGACCGAAAATCGCATGTGCAATGGCCTAAGCCAAATCGGTGAGACCGATTTCAACAACTCGGTCGGTCCGAGATGAGTTCGGCGAAAACCTAACCCTAAATTTTCGAATCAAATCTAATCCACAGGATGTTTTTGCTGGACAGGATGATTTCATACGTGGCAAGAATCATGGAAAAGCAATGTGCTACGAATCGGAGTTAATGAATAGCACAAAGTATCAAGTTCATACCCTAACTCGGCGGTGAACTTGCTACGGCGGCAACAGCGGGGCAGATTGCCGTTGACGGTGGCGGAGACCAGCGGCGGGAGGTCGCTGGCGACGAGAAGACAATCCGGAGACCCGAAGAGGTAGAGCAGGTTACGCGCGGGTGAAGAGTTTCAGAAAATTTTCCAAAATTTGACCCGTCAGTATATATAACCTGACCCTGTCGGTGTGACCGAGTGGAACAACTCGGTGGCATCGAGATGCAAAACTGCGAGCAGTTACTGCAACTCAGTGTGACCGAAAGGTTCTAATCGGTTGCACCGAGATTGAAAACCTAGATCAACTTTAGTGATCTCGGTATGACCGAAAAGGGTGAATCGGTCAGATCGAAATGCACAAAGAGGTTTTGGAAGTTTAAGTCTATGACGAATCGGGCACTCCGAGTGCTCCTCACACAGAGTGGTTCGAATCTGACTTGATCAAACTTGTGATGTATCATGAATGGAGTTTGAGATGAGAAAAGCATAGATAGCTAGAGAAGGTTCTTAGGCATTCTTGTCCATCCACTTGGCAAAAGGAAAGAAACCAAACAATCAAAACAACAAGTGGATGTCCTCGAATGAGTAAAATATGCAACCAACATGCTCACACAATAAAATGGCAAATGAAATATGTGGCAAAGCATGCACAAACACTCTAACATCTATCAAGCAATTGGAGATGACTAGGTCATCTATATATGAGTACATTGACTTAGGAGTCAAATGAGAACATTTGATAATAGGTCATACTCATCGTTTAAGCACAAGTGGGGTTACCAATTTTACATAAAGCATTGTTGTGTTCACACCATTAGAGTTGCTTTAGCTCAATTCTTAGAGTAAAGCTCCCCCTAGATGTGAGATCCCCCATAAGAGGGATGAACTAACCTTGGGTTTTGTCGATGATGACTTCATGTAGGTGTTGAAGATGTGGATGCTCAATGTTGATGTAGATCATTTAGAGCAATCCATTGGAGTGAGTTGCAATTTCAATACATACACGGGTTAGTCCCACAAGGAACAAACAAGGATATACATAGACATAGAGTGATGCACACACAAGATGATGTCCATGAAAGCATTAGGTTACCTTGTCCCTTGTCTTACCAACAATAGGGTTTGTGACTCCTTGAACTAGGGCAAGATGTGGAAGTTGATTGCACTTGTCCTTGCCAAAATGATAAGAGTGAAGTATGTTGGCGGAGTCACCCTCAAGAACTCTCTAGTTCTTCTTCTTTGGGATCCACATCATCTTGATGGGAATCCTTGGAGTTGTAGTCGTACTTGATGAAGTAGAACTTGATGTAGTCTTGGGAACCCACTTGACCAAGGCCTTAGGAGCTTCATCAAATGCATCAATCTCCTCTTGAAGCTTGTCCTTGCCTTTTTGCTTGTGGTCTTGTGGTGGAAGATCATCTTGAGCTTGTGTTCCTTTAAAAGAAGTAGGATCGTACTTCTCTTGTTGAAGAACAAACTTCCTCTTGGGGTATTGATCTTCTTCCCACTCAACTCCATTTCCATTGAACTTTCGTTCGAAACCAACACCTTGATTCTTCCGGTGCCTTCCTTGCTTGCGTACAATCTCCTCGAATTGCTTACTTCCGGCAAGGCTCTTGTAAACACCTTTCTCTATAATTCCCCTTCAATAAGCTATTTTCTTGCTCAAGTGTAACTTGGCTAAGAGAATCATTAGTGGAATCAAGAGAACTACTAGAAGCAACAACATTGGATTTAGCATGATTATTGTTACTACAAGAAGAAGAATCTTTCTTGTTCTTGTTACTAGACTTGACTTGTGGCATGTAAGTAGATAAGAGTAAACTCTTGGCATTGTAAGAAGAACTTTTCTTGCGAAGATCATCATTGATTGCCTTTAAAAACTCATGCTCTTGCTCAAGGTTGAGCTTCAAGGCGTAACTTCTCATGAGTCTTTAAAAGTTCTCGATGATCTTCCAAGATAGTTTCATGAGCTAACATAAGAGTGTTTAGTTCTTTAGTTAGGCGCTCAGTCTTCTCCTAATCATTGTCATTCGTTTTATCTTGATTAGCATGATTAATTGACGTTTCATCATAGTATTCATCACTAGAGTTGTCAACAAGTAAATCATCATCACCTAACAAGTCATTTTCATCACTATTGAAATCAACATACTCGGGGTGTGATACCTTTGGGCCTTTAGCCATGAAGCATCTTCCAATTCCTTCATTTGGTGAGTCAAATATGTCATAGGAGCTGGTTGACACAAGTGCTAGATCGGCAACACCTTCATCTTGAGTATATTCGGAGTCGGAGTGATAGCTTCTCTCGGAGTGATTGTCGGTGTCGGGGCCGGATACCCATTCACCAACATGAGCTTGATGTCTTTGTTTTGTGTATCTCCTTGATGACTTATCCTTTCTTTCCGAATCCTTGCTTCTCCGGGATGTTCTTCGTTCATAACGATCATCTCTATTCCTTCTTTCTCTTGATGGTGATTCTTCTCTTCTACTCCTTCTTTTTGGAGAATCTTCTCTTCTTTTGTAGGGATCCGTACACTCATTGGAATAGTGTCCGGGTCTTCCACAATTGTAGCAATTACGCTCACGACTAGAAGATCTTTTGTCATTGTAGGACCTTGACTTGGAACTTCTTTCCTTGCTTCTACTCTTGTAGAACATGTTGAAGTTCTTCACCATTAGGCTCAATTCTTCATTGAAGGTTTGTTTCTCACTTGATGATGTGGGATCTTCACATGAGGCTTTGTAAGCACCACTTGACTTGTTGTGGAGCTCTTCCTTATCCTTGAGTGACATCTCATGAGCAAAAATTCTTCCAATGACTTCCGTTGGCTTGAGATCTTTGTAATTGGGCATCATTTGGATCAATGTACACACGGTATCATATTTTCCATCCAAGGCTCTTAGGATCTTCTTGATGATGAATTTATCGGTCATCTCTTCACTTCCTAAGCCGGCAATCTCATTTGTGATGAGAGCAAGCCTAGAGTACATTTCAGCGACGCCTTCACCATCCTTCGTTTTGAACTTTTCAAGTTGACTTTCAAGCACATCCAATTTGGATTCCTTGACGGAGTCGGTACCTTCGTGCATGTCAATCAAAGTATCCCAAATTTCCTTTGCATTCTCAAGACGGCTGATTTTGTTGAATTCTTCAGGGCACAATCCGTTGAAGAGAATATCACAAGCTTGAGCATTGTATTGCAGCATCTTCAATTCTTCCGCGGTAGCTTCACGGTTCGGTTCTCTCCCATCAAAGAATTCACCTTGCAAGCCAATACACACAATAGCCCAAACGGCGGGGTTATGTCCAAGAATATGCATTTTCATCTTATCCTTCCAACTAGCAAAATTTGTACCATCAAAGTAAGGACCTCTACGGTGGTAATTTCCCTCGCTAGACGCCATACTCTCCTAGGTTGTGAAACCAAGGCTATGACCACCAAAAGCTATGGGAATCAAAACAAATGGAGACCAAAGCTCTAATACCACTTGTAGGATAGAAAGTATGTCTAGAGGGGGTGATTAGACTACTTGACCAAATAAAAATCTAGCCTTTTCCCAATTTTAGTTCTTGGTAGATTTTAGCAACTTAGCACAAGTCAAGCAATCAACCTATACATGCAATTCTAAGAGTATAGCAGCAGAATGTAAAACAATTGCATATGAAGGTAAAGGGAGGAGTTTGAGGAAGCAAACGCAATGTTGACACGGAGATTTTTTATCCGTGGTTCCGATAGGTGGTGCTATCGTACATCCACGTTGATGGAGACTTCAACCCACGAAGGGTAACGGTTGCGCGAGTCCATGGAGGGCTCCACCCACGAAGGGTCCACGAAGAAGCAACCTTGTCTATCTCACCATGGCCGTCGCCCACGAAGGACTTGCCTCACTCAGGTAGATCTTCACGAAGTAGGCGATCTCCTTGCCCTTACAAACTCCTTGGTTCAACTCCACAATCTTGACGGAGGCTCCCAAGTGACACCTAGCCAATCTAGGAGACACCACTCTCCAAGAAGTAACAAATGGTGTGTTGATGATGAACTCCTTGCTCTTGTGCTTCAAATGATAGTCTCCCCAACACTCAACTCTCTCTCTCACAGGATTTGGATATGGTGGAAAGAAATTTGAGTGGAAAGGAACTTGGGGAAGGCTAGAGATCAAGATTTATGTGGTAGGAATGGAATATCTTGACCTGAACACAAGTGTAGGTGGTTCTGTCTTAGGAAATGTATGTTGGAAGTGTAGGCATGTTCTGATGGCTCTCTCCACGAATGAAGAGTGGGTGGAGGGGTATATATAGCCTCCACACAAAATCTAACCGTTACACACAACTTACCAAACTCGGTGAGACCGAATCGTGAAACTCGGTCAGACCGATTTAGTCCATAATGTGACCGTTAGGCATTTCGGTGGGACCGATACGTCAACTCAGTAGGACCGATATCGTTAGGGTTAGGGCATAACGTAATCTCGGTGAGACCGATTACACAAACTCGGTGAGACCGATTTTGGTAATAGACAAACAGAGAGTTGGTCAGGCAAACTCGGTGGGACCGATTCGCTCATCTCAGTTGGACCGAAACGTTACGAAAGGGAAACAGAGAGTTTGCATTGCAATCTCGGTGGGACCGATCGCTCATCTCGATGTGACCGAAACATTACGAAGGGAAACAGAGAGATTACAATCCCATCTCGATGAGACCGAGATCCCTATCGGTGAGACCGAAAAGACTAGGGTTTCTGGCAGTGGCTATGTCAACTGAACTCGGTGGCGCCGGATAGAAAGTTCCGGTGGGGCCGACTTTGACTTTTGGTTTGGGACATATGTGGATGTGAGAAAGTAGTTGAGGGTTTTTGGAGCATATCACTAAGCACTTTGAGCAAGAAACTCATTAAGCAACACCTCACCCCCTCTTGATAGTATTGGCTTTTCCTATGGACTCAATGTGATCTTGGATCACTAAAATGAAAAGTGTAGAGTCTTGTGCTTTGAACTTGAGCCAATCCTTTCGTCCTTTGCATTATGAGGGGTCCACGTTTCTCATCCATGCCATGCCAAACATTGAGCTTTCCTAAAATATTTATCTTGAAATAGCATTAGCTCAATGAGCTATATGTTGTTAGGAATTACCAAAACCAACTAGGGATAGTTGCACTTTCAACAGGCATACATGACCCAGCAACGAACATGTCGGTCATCAGCGAGTGAATCCGGGCTGTAGCAGCTGGGCTAGCAGGACTCCGGAGAATCCGGGCTGTAGCAGGCTAACAGGACTCTGATAGACACCGCGTGACATTACCCCGAAGGGACAGACACATGAATGAAGAAGGACACATGCCGGCCAGCCTAAGTGTTCCGGAGCAGTAGCAAGCTACCATGGCTCAGTGGAAGCACTAGGAGACATTTCCCGGTAAGAGAGGCTACCAAGAATAAACAACTAGGTTGTCGGATCCCACACATACCAAGCATTTCAATAACATACACACAATATGCTCGATATGTGGAAATACAACATGGAATCACAATATGACTCTACAACTCAAGTATTTTATTCAATAGGCTCCGAGGAGCGAGATATTACAAACATGGGCCTCACGACCCAATATTCAGAGCATACAAGTCAAAGCACATGCGGAAGCTTAACATGTCTGAGTACAGACATCTACAAATGAAAAAGGCTGAGAAGCCTGACTATCTACCAGATCCTGCCGAGGGCACAAGATCGTAGCTGAGGTAACAAGCTAAACGTCGAAGTCCACGCGGAACTACTAGCAAGACTGAAGTCTCTCTGCAAAAACATAAATTAAGCAAACGTGAGTACAAATGTACCCAGCAAGACTTACATCAGAACTAACTACATATGCATCAGTATCAACAAAGGGATGGTGGGGTTTAACTGCAACAAACCAGCTTTGACTGAGTGGCTAACCTGAACTATGACTGCAAGTAACTCTTTTGAGGTGGTGCACACGAGTCCACATATTCACCATATCAATACACCACTATGGATCCGCTCCCGTCTCCCTACGAGAACGCCATCCATATCACTCACGCTTATCTTGCGCATTTTAGGGTATCCACTTTCACTTGTCTATGAACTGTATAGGCAACCCAGAGGTCCTTTACCGCGGAAGCGGCTATTCGAATAGATGATGTTAACCCTGCAGGGGTGTACTTCTTCACACACGCTCTCACCACTTATCGCCATTTACACGACATGTACTCGGCAACCTTCAAGCGGAAGCCCAACGAGGGTGTCGGCCACGGCCTACCTAAACAGTCAAGTCTCTAGTCCAGGTTATTGCCTATTCAGGTTGCATCCGCAGGGAGTCCGGCTGAGGTTTCCACATACGTCCCCGAACGATGTGTACAGGGTTACGCGACACCAAATGGACGCCCGGCATACCCGGCCATGTGCCTACCGCATCACAGCCCACCCCTCGGGTCAGCGCTGCGCATGGCCTCCAGCGTACTACAAACACCAGAAACTACTTGCAACTCCTGGACAGAGGACAAGGGTGGTTAAGAAGCCGAGAGTGTCAATTAAGGAGCCCAATGCGTGGTAGTAGTTGTTCATGGATCACAAACACAGAACTTAGTTCCTGAGGACGGCTTCAATGAGACAACCCACCATGTACTCCTACATGGCCTCTCACTGCTACCTTTACCAAATCGTGTTCACACACTTAGCTCACACACAGTAGGACATGTTCATCACCATTCCGATTCATCCCCGATGAATCAGACCTGACTCAACTCTAGGCAGTAGCTAGCATGACAAACAAGCATGAATGAGTAGGCACATCAGGGCTCAAACAACTCCTACTCATGCTAGTGGGTTTCATCTATTTACTGTGGCAATGACAGGTCATGCAGAGGAAAGGGGTTCAACTACCGCAGCATGTAACAGTTGAATCGTTGTTGTCCTAATGCAGTAAAAGAGAGAAGGAGCGAGAGAGTGGGATTGTATCGGAATGAACAAGGGGGTTTTGCTTGCCTGGCACTTCTGAAGATTGTATAATTCTTCATCGGTGTCATCGATCTCATCGTCGGAACCACGTCTACTGAGAGGGGACAAGCACCGACAAATAAAGAAGAAACACAATCAACGCAATGCAACAATATGATGCATGAATGTGACATGGCAATATGCTGTGATTTGAGCTAATGCAACTAACAACGATTTAAATGAAGTTGGTTTGAATACAGGATTCAAATTCAAACTCCATATGTGATTATTCCAAATGCCATTTAATTGATTTGACCTGATCAGCAGGCATAAGTTGCTCAAACATGCATGAAAATGGTACAGATGGATAGAATGGATTTTTCTGAAATTTTTATAATTTATTTCATTCTGAGCTACGGTTGATTTTCTATGATTTTTAGAAGTTTTAACTGTTTTCTGAAATAAATAAATCGTTTAGACTTATTTAAAATCCAGAAAAGTTATTACTGCATCAGCATTACGTCAGAGTGATGTCAGTAGGTCAACTGACACCTCCAGGTCAAACCTGGCCTGTGGGTCCCGCATATCAGTGTCATAACTAATTAACACTGTTAATTAGTCACTAACTAAAGAAACTAATCTAGGGTTAGATAGGGCCTGGCCCACTTGTCAGTGACTCAGGGGGGAGTCAAACCCCTGATCAAAAGGTCAAACTCGCCGGCGGCGACAGACGCGGCGGAGGGGCTCGGAAAACGCCATCCGGCGACCAAAACAGCGGCGGCGATCATCTACGCATAGCTGGCGCTCACCCGCAACCATATGTGCAAACGGCAGGGGCTGAGGTGGCCCGAGCTCGCCGGAGGCAAGCTCGCGGTGGTGAGCGGAGTTCGGGCATGCACGGGGACGGAGCTACGGAGCACGGCATGAGCAGACGAGAGGCTCCACGGGTTCCTGGGATCACCAGGGGCACGCCAGGGTAACTACTACTAGCGGAGGAGCTCGGAGACTACGCGTGCAATGGCAATGGCGGACAGCGGCGCGGGAGCTTGCGGGGCAGCAGCTGTGGCACTGCCTCGAGCAAGGGGGTGGAGGGGAAACGGAGAGGATCTCACAAGGGGTCGGATGGGGCAGACGATGAGCTCGAGGACGTCTTGTCAACGGCAAATCGACGGCGGCGGTGATCGGCTCCCGAGGTGGAAGACGGTGGTGATGACGACGCTACAGCGCGTCCCGGCTCATTTTACTCAGTGGAGATGATGAGGACGACGACGCGGAGCCCGTGGGAATGACGCAGGGGCGAGGGGGTGGCTGGCTGTGGTGGACAACAACGGCGGCGTCCGGCTGTGGCGATGCAGAGGCAAGGGAGAGAGCAGGGGGAGTGGGGGTGTTGGCTGGATCGGGACGGCTCCGGGTCATTCACCCACGCGTCTAGAGGCTCGGTGGCAAGCAGGAGGAGGCGTGGCGCCTCGCGTGCGTGTGCGCTGTCCCGCCTCTGCCTACTGGCAGAGGTTAGGGATGACTGGCACGAGGCCAGGTGGGCTGGGCCAGCACAGGTGAGGCCCAGGTGAGCATCCCTCCCTCTCTATTTTCTAATTTGTTTATGTTTTCTATTTATTTCTCTTTGTTTTGATTTAGTTTAAAAAATAAACCATTTCATAAAGTCCTGAAAAAATTTGTGGGCACTTATAGAATTATTTCCAACAGCCCTCAAATGCTTTCAAGAGTATTTGGACATTTAAAATACTTTATAAAATTTAAATATCCAAATTCAAATACTTATGATTTAATTCAAAATTCCAAAAATGATCTAAGAATGTATTCATCATTTTTGGCCGAGGTTTCCACCTTGACCAGAAATCATGAACTTTTCTTAGGGGCATTTTTGGTTCATTGAAAATGATATGAAATTGAGCCTAGTTGAAATCCATTTGGTGCTAGGGTTTGAACATCCCCATTTCAGTTAATTGAAATTGAAAATGATGCATGGATGCAATGCCACTAATTACAAGTAGAATTCGAGGGCTGTGACAACTCACCCCCACTAAACAAGAATCTCGTCCCGAGATTCAAGCGTAGGGTAAGATGGACGGGGGAAACGCAAACTAACACAGTCTTCATGACCCAGGGTGCACTTCATGAGAATGTTGATTCGATCACCATCTTTGTCTTGTCGTCTTGTTCTAAGAACTCCAACCAACATGGTAACGAGAGGAGAAGGGAAATTCTAGAAGGATCGATCTCCTCGAAGGTCAAGCAACTCAGGATCACTCATGGAGTGAAACATTGAAACAGCTCTCGAGCTGAGACATGAAGTATACATCTGAAGGGATGGAGTGAGACAGATGACGAAGGTTCACTAGGTAGACAACAATTCCACACTTAGGAGGGTGGTGGGTGGTTGTCAATGTAGCGAGGGTTTAAGTTGCCATGATATCATAACGAGACATCTTGGAGAAGGTGACTCGTAGGATTATTACCTTAAGTGGCAAAAAGAATTACTTTTGACACATGGATCATCTTAACTCTCTAAACCAGCCTAAGGCACTTCACCAACAATCGCTTGGTGGAGTGCGAAGGAATGGCATATCCAAACTAGAATGGATGATGTGGATTACCTTGTTGAAGACAACGCAAGGGATGATTTTTGATTATCATCAGGAATGGATGGAACCCATGGTAGGATGGCACAATGGCGGTCCAAGCTGAGAACAAAAATGCAAATGTTGGAAATGATTCTGGTAACTGGGGAGGAGCCCAATAGTAGAGAGTGATTCCACTGTCGGAATGGCTATAGCATAACCGAAGAAAACTGGGAGCAATCCCAATTAATGCCAACGGTAAAACCTAGAGCTTGCGCGTGCTCTCAAGAACTTGAACATTTCTATATTCATCAAGGTTTTACCAATATCCGTGTCAAGGATTCTGGCAACACAACATACTAACATGATGAATACCGGTGGAGAATGCAGATGCAAAGGAACATAACACTTTCTCAGACTTCACCTTAGCAATGTCAAGGAAACAAAATCTGGATGATCGATCGAGAGACATTTAGCACTCCGCTTCTGATGTTCTCCTTAATGTACTAGATACAACGATCATGCTTAAAGCATCAACATAGTCATCAAGTAAAGGTCGGACTTCAGGAGCTCAAGAATCGACAAGGGTCAACTTCTAGAATAAGCCATGCGAGATCCTCATGGGGAGTGACCAAACGGCTTAATCAAGATACTATAATAATAGTGCTTCCAGCTAGGTGCGTCCACTTCACTTGAACCTATATCATAGTTCTTGGAAGAAGTTCCAACCATCACACCTGCCTGAGATTTAGGTCTAGTTGGTAACAGGATACCACAGACAGCATGTCTGAAAAAGAAAGTTGGCAACACGAACCGACGAGATGATGTTGCGGGATTCTCGGGAAATGAACTACGATAGCAAGCTCCAAAACATGAGCCATTTCTGCTACATACATGTGAACACGCTGTCGCAGACAAGCATGACCACGTAGTAGTCTTATAATAAAACACTACCGAGTTCAGGTGGGGAACCATCAACAAGGGTATCAAAGTCCTTGCATAAGTCTTGCTCTTAAGAAGAGACTTCTTCTCCTTGAACAAATCAATCAGTGGCTTGGTGTGCTAGGGATAGTATAGAATGAAGATGATTAGTCTATCAGACCATAGAATACTTTGCACGTACATGACTGACTTGGGATGATTCCAAAGAAAACAAAAACAATCTTTCTCAAACTCACGGCGGCAACTTGCATCAAGTGCACGTGAACCCGAGGAAGTCACTCCTTTCAGCTGAACATATGCTTCATGAGCTAGCATGAAGAGATGCTTTCAAAAGTTTCCAACACTATCTTAATGTTCAACAAAGTCATGGAGGAGATAAGGATGTTGTCGATGGGCTCAACAACAATTCATCCAGGTTTCCATATTAATGGAATTCCATAATTAAGTGAACACGGTGATAGCATTGGTCAGACCAAAAGATGTAATGGTGTATGCTCGAGGGATCAGCCACGAGTAAGACAACATTATGAATATCGTTGATTCTGATTTGATTTGACGATAGCCCATACTCAAATCAAAGGTTTGGGTAAGACAATAGATCGAACAATTGACCACGAGGATCAATCAATGAAGATATCATCTTTCTTCAACACACACGTACAAGAATACCCCTTTGGGATGAACTAAGTCAGACAAGCTTTTTAATTTCCAACTCTCCAAGTTGTTGTTCAGCTTAACCAACTAGCTCAGGGGTACCCAACATAGATTCTTGGAGAAAGGGTGGTTTACAAGGAAACCAAGATGATCACGAACTTAACATAGCGGTCAAGTGACGACCTGGTGATGCTTCCGAGAAGATATTCGAAAAACCACGAACCACTGATATGTTACTAAGCTCGAGAACAATCTTGCTTTTCAGGGCAAGACGATATGATGAAATAAGCAAGGGATTGACATAATCCTAACTCATTGATCGAAGAGTGTACCAGGGATATGGACTAGGTAGCACGATCAACCTTAGGGTGGTGATTCAATAACCAACATGCTAAGTATGAAATTATTGTCCTTTAACTACCAAGCAACAGAGTTGCTAGGAGTATAGATTTCACACATCACGATTCACTTGTCAGCACTCTGGTTGTGACAACACGGAACCAAGGAATGAATAATGATGGCGAGAAGTATCACTACGTCAAGAATCCATAAGAGAAGGTGCAACCCTCATGACATTCCTGACATAAAGTGGGTAATACTTCAGGGTAGAACAGAAGAAAAGCTGGGTTGCCATTTTCATTTGTGAGGTACAACTACTTTGACCCAATCCTAGATGTGGAGGAGGTGCTGGAGTTTGTTACTCCTAGTCATTCCAAATAGAATGCCTTGACGGACCACAAGAGTAAAATGCATCGAACGAATGCATGCAAACTCTTGACTATCAATTGATAGACGAAGGTCAAAAGACAACTAAAGAGGGACAACTTAGAGGAACATATGACTTTCTGAGTTGTGGATGCATAGATTAGTATGTCGAACGAGTTCAACACATTTCTTCCGGATAACCCATGCAGAAAGGTAGAACTGGCAGAGCCACAATATAGAATGCAGAACTCGCCAAGAGCACTCTGGTTGTGATCTTTCGGTTCAACAAGGAACTTCTACCATAAGCAGTTCACGGTATTTGGAAGAACGATATACCACGAACCTCGAGGACTAATGGAAATGTTACTAATAACCTAAAGGAACGAGCATACACTATCAACATGAAGTAAGTAGGATTAATGTTGGGCTCAAAAACCCAGGGGTGGAATACCTACTACTAAGTGGCATCACGGGATGCTTTCGAGAATAAAGGCCAGAATCATCACACTGGGACACAAATCATGGCTAGATTACTAGATGATCCCCTAAGAGACCTAGGGTCATAATAATAACTCCAACATATATGTCGAGGCAATAGAATACCTCAACTCAGCAATTAGTGTGATTAACCTGGCCCAAAAGAACATCAAAACCAGAGGGAAAGGATTTGCAAGTGCATCAGACTATTTAGAGACTTGGGATGACTCGGACAGCATAACAGCTGTAAATGCTCAAGATGATTTGAGACATCCGGCAAAATGGTGGCATAACCACTTGATCATCACAGTATCAAGATTCTGAGGCCAGCTATGAATACACGGAAGTGGTGAGAACTGGACTGAGGATTGAATCCATCAACCTTATAAGTCTACGGATTAGAAACACATGATCCTGATAGAAAGAAGAGAAAGCCTAGTTCCTTAACCCCGTAGGAAAGATAGGGTGACTCGGATCAGAAGGGCATAAGGTATAAGGAGTAAAAAGAGCCTTACGTTCCCATCCACAATCAATTCCCTTATATAACTAAAGAACTTCTAGACTCAACTTCGACCAATTTGGCTTGGTAATCCTACAGGCAGTCAAGCTCTGATACCAACGCTGTCAGGACCCCGATCCTAAGTCACACCGATCTAGCATGTAACACATCATATCACTTTGCGGCCTCATGCATGGTATTCCCACGGGTGCCACCTTACCTGGCCTGGGACCGTTTGCGCCTTTTGGCTCACGTATATGATAGTGTCGCTAGCATCCATATGACAAAGAACCCGGGCCGACATGACTAGTCGTAAACCCAAACTGGCACTAACTTATAGGGACAGACATACATGACCCAGCAACGAATGTGTCGGTCATCAGCGAGTGAATCCGGGCTGTAGCAGCTGGGCTAGTAGGGCTCCGGAGAATCCGGGCTGTAGCAGGCTAACAGGACTCCGATAGACACTGCGTGACATTTCCCCAAAGGGACAGACACATGAACGAAGAAGGACACATGCCGGCCAGCCTAAGTGTTCCGGAGCAGTAGCAAGCTACCATGGCTCAGTGGACGCACTAGGAGACATTTCCCGGTAAGAGAGGCTACCAAGAATAAACAACTAGGTTGTCGGATCCCACACATACCAAGCATTTCAATAACATACACACAATATGCTCGATATGTGCAAATACAACATGGCATCACAACATGACTCTACAAGTCAAGTATTTTATTCAATAGGCTCCGAGGAGCGAGATATTACAAACATGGGTCTCATGACCCAACATTCAGAGCATACAAGTCAAAGCACATGCGGAAGCTTAACATGTCTGAGTACAAACATCTACAAATGAAAAAGGATAAGAAGCCTGACTATCTACCAGATCCTGCTGAGGCACAAGATCGTAGCTAAGGTAACAAGCTAAATGTCGAAGTCCACGCGGAACTACTAGCGAGACTGAAGTCTCTTTGCAAAACATAAATTAAGCAAACGTGAGTACAAATGTACCCAGCAAGACTTACATCAGAACTAACTACATATGCATCATTATCAACAAAGGGATGGTGGGGTTCTACTGCGGCAAGCCAGCTTTCACTCAGTGGCTAACCTGAATTACGACAGCTAGTAACTCTTTTGAGGTGGTGCACACGAGTCCACATATTCACCATATCAATACACCACTATGGATCCGCTCCCGTCTCCCTACGAGAACGCCATCCATAGCACTCACGCTTATCTTGCGCATTTTAGGGTATCCACTTTCACTTGTCTATGAACTATATAGGCAACCCAGAGGTCCTTTACCGCGGATGCGGCTATTCGAATAGATGATGTTAACCCTGCAGGGGTGTACTTCTTCACACACGCTCTCATCACTTATCGCCGTTTACATGACATGTACTCGGCAACCTTCAAGCGGAACCCAGCGAGGGTGTCGGCCACGGCCTACCTAAACACTCAAGTCTCTAGTCCAGGTTATCGCCTATTCAGGTTCCATCCGCAAGGAGTCCGGCGGAGGTTTCCACATACAGCCCCGAACGATGTGTACAGGGTTCCGCGACAACAAACGGGCGCCCGACATACCCAGCCACCTGCCGACCGCATCACAGCCCACTCCTTGGGTTAGCGCTGCACACGGCCTCCAGCATACTACAAACACCAGAAACTACTTGCAACTCCTGGACAGAGGATAAGGGTGGTTAAGAAGCCGAGAGAGTCAATTAAGGAGCCCAATGCGTGGAAGTAGCTGTTGATGGATCACAAACACAGAACTCAGTTCCTGAGGATGGCTTCAATGAGACAACCCACCATGTACCCTACATGGCCTCTCACCGCTACCTTTACCAAATCGTGTTCACACACTTAGCTCAGACACAGTAGGACATGTTCATCACCATTTCGATTCATCCCCGATGAATCAGACCTGACTCTACTCTAAGAAGTAGCAGGCATGACAAACAAGCATGAATGAGTAGGACATCAGGGCTCAAACAACTCCTACTCATGCTAGTGGGTTTCATCTATTTACTGTGGCAATGACAGGTCATGCAGAGGAAAGGGGTTCAACTACCGCAGCATGTAACAGTTGAATCGTTGTTGTCCTAATGCAGTAAAAGAGAGCAGGAGTGAGAGAGTGGGATTGTATCGGAACGAACAAGGGGGTTTTGCTTGCCTGGCACTTCTGAAGATAGTATAATTCTTCATCGGTGTCATCGATCTCATTGTCGGAACCACGTCTACTGAGAGGGGACAAGCACCGACAAATAAAGAAGAAACACAATCAATGCAATTGAACAATATGATGCATGAATGTGACATGGCAATATGTTGTGATTTGAGCTAATGCAACTAACAACGATTTAAATGAAGTTGGTTCGAATACATGATTCAAATTCAAACTCCATATGTGATTATTCCAAATGCCATTTAATTGAGTTGACCTGATCAGCAGGCATAAGTTGCTCAAACATGCATGAAAATGGTACAGATGGATAGATTAGATTTTTTCTGATAATTTTTCATATATAATTTATTTCATTCTAAGCTACGGTTTATTTTCTATGATTTTTAGAAGTTTTAACTTTTTCTGACATAAATAAATCGTTTAGACTTATTTAAAACCCAGAAATGTTATTACTGCGTCAACATTACGTCAGAGTGATGTCAGCAAGTCAACTGACCCCTCCAGGTCAACCTGGCCTGTGGGTCCCGCACGTCAGTGTCATAACTAATTAACACTATTAATTAGTCACTAACTAAAGAAGCTAATCTAGGGTTAGATAGGGCCTGGCCCACTTGTCAGTGACTCAGGGGGGAGTCAAACCCCTGGTCAAAAGGCAAAACACGCCGGCGGCGATAGACACGGCGGAGGGGCTCGGAAAATGCCCCCCGGCGACCAAAACAGCGGCGGCGATCATCTACGCGTAGCTGGCGCTCACCCGCAACCATCTGTGCAAACGGCAGGGGCTGAGGTGGCCCGAGCTCGCCGGAGGCAAGCTCGCGGTGGTGCCCGGAGTTCGGGCATGCTCGGGAACGGGGCTACGGAGCACGGCGTGAGCAGACGATAGGCTCCACGGGTTCCTGGGATCACCAGGAGCACGCCAGGGTAACTACTACCAGCGGAGGAGCTCGGAGACTACGCGTGCAAAGGCAATTGCGGACGGCGGCGCGGGAGCTTGCGGGGCAGCAGCTGCGGCAGAAACTCGAGCAAGGTGGTGGAGGGGAAACAGAGAGGAGCTCACAAGGGGTCGGATGGGGCAGACGATGAGCTCGAGGACGTCTTCTCGACGGCGAATCAACGACGGCGGTGATCGGCTCCCTTGGTGGAAGACGGTGGTGATGACAACGCTACGGCGCGTCCCGGCTCGTTTGACTCGGTGGAGATGATGAGGACGACGACGCAGAGCCCGTGGGAACGACGCAGGGGCGAGTGGGTGGCTGGCTGTGGTGGACAACGACGGGGGCGTCCGGCTGTGGCGATGCAGAGGCGAGGGAGAGAGCAGGGGGAGTGGGGGTGTTGGTTGGATCGGGATGGCTCTGGGGCGTTCACCCACGCGTCCAGAGGCTCGGCGGCAAGCAGGAGGAGGCGTGGCGCCTCGCGTGCGTGTGCGCTGGCCCGCCTCTACCTACCCGCAGAGGTTAGGGATGACTGGCACCAGGCCAGGTGGGCTGGGCCAGCACAGGTGAGGCCCAGGTGAGCATCCGTCCCTCTCTGTTTTCTAATTTTTTTATGTTTTCTATTTATTTCCCTCTGTTTTGATTTAGTTTAAAGACTAAACCATTTCATAAAGTCCTGAAAATATTTTGGGCACTTATAGAATTATTTCCAGCAGCCCTCAAATGCTTTCAAGAGTATTTGCATTTAAAATACTTTATAGTATTTAAATATCCAAATTCAAATACTTATGATTTAATTCAAAAATCCAAAGATGATTTAAGAATATATTCATCATTTTTGGCAGAGGTTTCCACCTTAACCAGAAATCATGAACTTTTCTTCAGGGCATTTTGTATTCATTGAAAATGATATCAAATTGAGCCTAGTTGAAATCCATTTGGTGCTAGGGTTTGAACATCCCCATTTCAGTTAATTGAAATTGAAAATGATGCATGGATGCAAAGCCACTAACTACAAGCAGAATTCTAGGGCTGTGACAACCGTGTGCGATGCAAGTGCGCTGTAAAATCACCACCTGCGCAAGCTAAAGGCGGGTAGTTTATTTAGATTGAATTCCACGTCTGCGTCTGAAAATTAGGACAAACCGTGTGTGATATACCAGCTTGCTAGAAATCTAAAAACAAACTACCCGCCTTGAGCATTGCAAAATTGGCGGTTCCGCCACTTTTCCTTATTACATACACACATATTCTTATTGGACCGTGCGCGATCTTGGGTACTCCCGCCCCGCATTAATTCGTTTACCCAAATTTTAGTAGCCGTCGTACTTCATCCATCGCCCACACTCCTCCAACACGGACCTTATAGTAAAATTGCAGTAGCCGAGGCATTTTAACCGTCGCCCTCCCTCGTCCACCACCATCTCCACCCACCATTACTAAAATTTTCAGTAGCCGCGGCGTATCCTCAAACACCACCCCCCCTCCACAGTCCCCCACCCGGGCCCCTCCCCCTCTCGACCCCTAGCTCGCCGCCATGGCCACCCCCGCTAACCCCTGCCGGTCTGCCTGTTCGTCCTAGCTTAGATAATAAAGTTCAGGTTACCCAGCGATTCCCATACCATCGCCCCACTCCCCTGAGTTTTTAGATGAGGCTTGCGGTGTCCCTCCCCACCAGATCCACATCCCCTGCACCAGAATGTCACAGCCTAAACTTGACCACATATCTCGAGGAGCCCAACGAGCATTCGGCCAAGAAGAGGTTTATCATGGCCTCTCTGGTGGACGTTGGCGATGGGGTCGCTGTTCGCCCTGACTTGTCAATCCCGGAGCAACACTGTGACGCACGGATAATTAGGCTACAGTAATCCCACGTTAATGATGCCATGTCACCACAGTTACTGTTGTTAATCTCGCGTTAGTTCGAAACCGGTTCGAGTCCAAATTAAAAATCAAACAAACAATAAAAGTTTTCAAACATTAAAACTAAAATGTTCTAACTGTGATGAATAAATTCATGAGTAATAATGTTGGAGAAACCAACATTTCTTATAATATTTAAATGCACTAAAACAACCAAAACAAAGGGCAAGATAATTCATTTAATGCCTTTTATAAAGTTATAATATTATAACTATTTTAATAGTGTGCCAAAATAATTGTGGCAGTGGACTAATTAGTGATACTAATTTAGGTGCTCAATTGGTATTTTATAAAACTAAAACAAAAGAAACTTCAAATGAAAACAGTAAAGAAATAAAATAATAAAAAAACAAAAAATACAAAAAAGGGAAAAACAGAGAACCCCCCTCCCACTGGGCTTCGGCCCAGCAGGCCACCAGCCCAACTGGGCAAAGGCCCAGCCGGCCACCCCACTCCCCATAACCCCCCTGGCGACCGAAACCCTAACCCACTCGCTCCCACTCCCCCCACGTCGCCACTCCCTCTCCCCCTCACCCGATCGGATCTGGAAGGGGATCGAACCCCCCCAGCGCACGCGACCACTGCCCCTGGCGCCGCCCCGACGGCTGCGCCCCGACCCCGACGACTCGCCCCGACGCCCCATCGCCATCGCCGACCTCCTCGTCGCCGAAACCTCCCCGACCTCCTCGTCGCCGTCCTGCACCTCGTCACCGCGTCGCCGTCGTCTCCGTCTCCTTCCCGTGCCCCACTGCCCCGATCCCTGCATCCCGCAGCGAGCCCCGACTCCTCCCCTCCTCCTCTCTGCGCCATCTCGCTCGCCCCGCCATGGACGAAGCTCGCCACCGTCGTGTACCTCCCCACCGCGGCCACCATACGCGCAGCTTGCGTTCGAGCCCCGCGCCATGCTCAGCACGCCCCCGGGAGACGAACGCCGCTCCCAGCGCCGCCTGCCGTGCTACGTGGCCTCAGGTTCACTCCTGCCCGAGCTCCGGTTGCCGCGGACCTCGTCGCCGGCGCCGAATCTGGCTACCCCGGGTCGAACTACTACCACCACTGGACGCCCCTCTTCGCACTCATTCTAACGCGTCCTTCCGCGCCCGATTTGGATGCCGGAGGACGGATCCCGCTGGTCGCCGCCGTCTCAGGCGCTCGCCGCCGGCGGACGCACGGCTAACACCGCCCCAGGCAGCGCCCGACCAGGCCCCGCGAGCCTTCCCTGCCGTGCCCCAGCGGCCTCGTCCCGCCCTGCAGGCAAGTGCCTGCTCGGGTGCACCCGCACCCGGCGCCCGCACCTGGTAGCCCACCCCGCTAAGGCCCCCTGGGGTCAATGACAGGAGGGCCCCGCCTCCAAAACGTTTAAAAAAAGATAAAAAATACATAATTAAAAATAATAATAAATAACTTAATTAATTAATTAACTTAATTAATCATAATTAGATTAATCTAATCACTAATTAACCTAATTAACTGTTAGTTAATTAACCAGTCAATGACATGCGGGCCCCTCACATCAGTTTGACCCAGTCAACACCCTGTTGACTGATGACGTCAGCAAACACTGTTCTGGATAATGTTGAATTAAATTAATTAAATAAATTCTAAAAATGATTTAAAACTTTAGAAAATCATATAAAATAAACTGTAACTCGGATGAAAAAATTTTATACATGAAAGTTGCTCAGAACGACGAGACGAATCCGGATACGCAGCCCGTTCATCCGCCACACGTCCCTAGCATAGCAAACACACAACTTTCCCCCTCCGTTTCATCTGTTCGAAAACATGAAACGCCGGGGATACTTTCCCGGATGTTTCCCCCCTTCGTCGGTATCACCTACTACCGCGTTAGGGCACACCTAGCACCGCGTATTGCCATGTTACGCTTTGTGATGCTTTGATTGCTGTGTTATTTATTGTGTTCCCCCTCCGTTACTCCTTTCCGGTAGACCCCGAGACTACCGGCGACCCCAGTTCAACTACGGAGTTGACGACCCCTCTTTGCCAGAGCAACCAGGCAAGCCCCCCTTGATCACCAGATATCGCCTATTCTTCTCTCTACTGCTTGCATTAGAGTAGTGTAGCATGTTACTGTTCCGTTAATCCTATTATGCTGCATAGCCTGTCATTGTTGCTACAGTTGTTACCCTTACCTGTTATCCTAATGCTTAGTATAGGATGCTAGTGTTCCATCAGTGGCCCTACACTCTTGTCCGTCTGCCATGCTATACTACTGGGCCGTGATCACTTCGGGAGGTGATCACGGGCATATGATATATACTTTATACTATTACATTACTTATGTTACTATTCAGAGATGGGGCTGAAGGGGCAGGTGGCTCTATCCCGGTAGAGGTGGGCCTGGGTTCCCGACGGCCCCCGACTGTTACATTATGGCGGAGCGACAGGGCAGGGTGAGACCACCTAGGATAGAGGTGGGCCTGGCCCTGGTCGGCGTTCGAGGATACTTCAATTAACACGCTTAACGAGATCATGGTATTTGATCTGAGTCTGGCCACTGTCCTATACGCACTAACCAACTACGCGGGAACAGTTATGGGCACTCGACGTCGTGGTATCAGCCGAAGCCTTCGTGACGTCAGCGACTGAGCGGCACGCGCCGGATTGGACCGTAAGCCTGATCTTGTATTAAGGGGGCTAGGTATGCTTCCGGCCGCCCACGCAACATGCAGGTGTGCAATGGGCGATGGGCCCAGACCCCTGCGCGCATAGGATTTAGACCGGCGTGCTGACCTCTCTGTTGTGCCTAGGTGGGGCTGCGACGTGTTGATCTTCCGAGGCCGGGCATGACCCAGGAAAGTGTGTCCGGCCAAAGGGGATCGAGCGTGTTGGGTTATGTAGTGCACCCCTGCAGCGAAGTTTATCTATTCGAATAGTCGTGTCCCTTGGTAAAAGGACGACCCGGAGTTGTACCTTGACCTTATGACAACTAGAACCGGATATTTAATAAAACACACCCTTACAAGTGCCAGATACAACCCGGTGATCGCTCTCTCACAGGTCGATGAGGAGAGGATCGCCGGGTAGGTTTATGCTATGCGATGCTACTTGGAGGACTTCAATCTACTCTCTTCTACATGCTGCAAGATGGAGGCTGCCAGAAGCGTAGTCTTCGACAGGACTAGCTATCCCCCTCTTATTCTGGCATTCTGCAGTTCAGTCCACCAATATTGCCTCTTTACACATATACCCATGCTTATGTAGTGTAGATCCTTGCTTGCGAGTACTTTGGATGAGTACTCACAGTTGCTTTTTTCCTTCTTTTCCCCCTTTCCATTCTACCTGGTTGTCGCAACCAGGATGCCGGAGCCCAAAAGCTAGACGCCACCGTCGACGACGACTCCTACTACACTGGAGGTGCCTACTACTACGTGCAGGCCGCTGACGACGACCAGGAGTAGTTTAGGTGGATCCCAGGCAGGAGGCCTTGCCTTTTCGATCGTTGCTACTTTTGTGTTAGTCATCTTATGGCAACTTGTTTAACTTATGTCTGTACTCAGATATTGTTGCTTCCGCTGACTCGTCTATGATCGAGCACTTTTATTCGAGCCCTCGAGGCCCCTGGCTTGTATTATGATGCTTGTATGACTTATTTTATTTTTAGAGTTGTGTTGTGATATCTTCCCGTGAGTCCCTGATCTTGATCGTACACGTTTGCATGTATGATTAGTGTATGATTGAATCGGGGGCGTCACAAACATGTCGCTGCGGAAGCCGGTGAAGACGTTGAATATGTTGCCATGCCAAAGGCTTCATGTCAGCAGGCTAGCGTATTACTGTATCTCGGGAAAGCTGGCTACGACATCAAGCTCGTCGATAGCGACGACTACACGCGGGCCATGTCACAGGTTAAGTTGTCCATCCCCAACCCCTTTGGTTCAACCGCTGTCGATCTCTTTGATGGACCTGCTGCTGATCTCCTCCACCATGCAGTCAAGGATTTGCGATCCTAGTACGCCATCGAGCCCATTGTGTTATTTCTGAAGGACACGTTCTATGGCGGTGGCTTGGGATCCTCAATTGCCAAGTCAGATCTCATCGACCACGACCACAAGGAGGGCACCCACAAAGGTTCTTCCAAGGTGAAACAGCCCATCTGTGACATCAGAGAGCGCACCATGGGTCTGTGCTCTTCCAACTGGAAGGATCCCATCCATGACATGTGCGGCAACATCCTATCAGCAAATCTTACCTTTTCTAGAACGCCAACCCGTACCCTTTGTTGTAGTAGCGTTTGTCGGGCGGTGTTTTAATTGTGACGTGTTTAATTATTTCAGTTATGCAAAAATATATTGTCCAATAGGGCTATGTGATGTTTAAGTATGAGCTGTCCACTTCAGTTTCACGAATGGCTATATTTGGTTGTTTATAGTGAGTAGATGCCTTGTTTATTTGTATTTGGTTATTAGGTTGGTTGTAGTGAGCATTTTGCCAGTTATCGAGCAGATACCTTGTTTATATGTATTTAGTTCTTAGGTTGGTTGTAGTGAGCATTTGTCCAGTTATCAAATAGATGCCTTGTTTATCTGTATTTGGTTGTTAGGTTGGTTGCAGTGAGCATTTGTCCAGTTTTCAAGCAGATGCTTGTTTATCTGTATTTGCTTGTTAGGTTGGCTGCAGTGAGCATTTGTCCAGTTTTCAAGCATATGCCCTGTCTATTTGTATTTTCTTGTTAGGTTGGTTGTAGTGAGACTCTTTCCAGTTTTCAATGGCTATATTTGGTTGTTATACTGATCATTTATGCCTTGTTTAGTTTAGTCATTCACAATGTGATGTTCATTATGTGCAAGTCGGAATTGTGCCGCACGACTGCATCAATACTAGTTTGAATGGCTATATTTGGTTCCAGTTATGCCTGGTGTGGTTAACACATGCCCTTTATTTCAGTTTTACACATTTATTGAGTGTGATGTTTAAGCATTACCTACGTTCTATTCATTTTCAACAATACTAGTTCGAATTGCAATATTTGATGGCTGTTAAGCCTGTTGTCGATAACATTGCCTTCCATTTTATATCTGCTTTAACAGCATGCTGAAACCAACACATTCAAGTTATCATTTGGAGATGATGTTGTTTACCTTTGTTATATTTGTTTGGTGTTAAGGTTGCTATACTTATCATGCCTTTCCACTACTTATGCAGGATAACAACTGGAGTGGCGACCATTTTCGGCCGAGGTTAGTTTCATCCCTCGGCTTGTACTCCCCCCATCGTTCCATAATGTAGTGCATATAGATCCAGGCCTGGACACTTGTTAGCTTCTAATATTGACTTGTTGCTTGTAGGTACATATGCCCTTGGCAAGGATCCATGCATTGACCCTTTTTGTGATGGGGCAATGAGATATTCATGAACAAGTATCAAGTGAGGAAACTGATAAGGATTATTAGCAAAAAGATACGAATGGTGGCAAGCAAATTATTTGTTTATGCTCTATCCAACACTACAGTGAACTATAGGATGGTAACTACAAACTCTGCAGCCTTCTCGTTTTTCTGCCCATATTGAGTTGTTAGACAACAATGTCTGAATCATTTTCATTCGCAGTAGTTCCCGAAGCAGTTCACTCAAGATTACCTCGCAAACTACATGATTGGTGGACACGCAATGAATGTCAAAGTATTTCATCCAGACTACAATGAGCATCGAGAAGTGCTAATGAAGACGGTGAAGGATGGACGGGCAGCCATCACAAGGGGTTGGCCTAGAGTCGTGCATGCATTATGCATGGAGGAGGGCACAATATGTGCATTCCGCTTCACCTTCTCCATTAACCAGAATGTCTTTCGCCTCTCTCTTTACAGTCTTTATTACAACTGTGGTTCATCATCCTTTACTTGGTGCTTCTGTAGTTCTTCAGTATATGTACCTATGCATCAAATTGTGCATTCGTGGTTGAACGTATATCTGTAATAAACATGGTTGGGTATGAAATAAGTGATTGCCTACTCTCAAATTCAAACCATGTGATTTTCAAATTAGGGATTACACTACACATGATTTGCGAAAGCGAGACTTCTGCGATAGACATGGAGATCAGACAAGTTTCAAGGATCCACTACGTGTGCGATCAATCTCTACTGCACACACGATTAACCAAGAAAAAACGTGTGTGATTAACAACAGCATCACACACAGTTCTTTCTTATTAAATGTTTGTGATAGTCACCTTATCACACACACTTCGCAATTATGGACTGTTTGTGATGTTGTGCTCATCGCAAACGTTTGGTCATAGAAGAACGCGTGTGATAGGTCGGTCATCCGACGCGGGTACGACGAATGAATCCCGTGGGATGTATTCAAGCTTCGCATACAGTTTTATTGCGACAACTGTGTGCGCTCTTACATCAAATCGCATACAGTCGAGGAAAAGTAAATGTGTGTGATTGTCTGCTTCTATAATTATGAACCATTTGTGATGGGTCACGCATCGTAAACGTAGCACCATAGAATACCGACTGCGATGGCAATCCGAGCACAAACGAGTTGCAAGGATGGAGCGTTTCAGATATTCGAGATATCAAAAATAGTTTAGTAGGGACAACTATATGCATCAAGGCTCCCTATCCCCGACAGTTTATGGGTCGTGTGGGAAGGACCCCGCTATCGCAGTCACTCACATGGCGACGGTTCGAAACGCCATTGCGAGAAGGGGTTAAAAAGCGTTTGTATAGCACCTTGATGTACCAGTGATGGGTCAATATCCTATCCTGGAGGGTTATTCTGCAAATTTTCAGCAATTTAGCATGCGACCGTTCGATCTTACATCCAAGGGCTGTCAGCAGCCCGTATCATGGTCGTGCCTACCATGACTGTCGCCTCGCTCGCGCGGTCGTGCCCTTGGAGATTTGAGACGGCTATAAAATACCATTTGTTACCTACTTCGCATGCATGAAACTACTTCCTCTGTCTAGGTGCGTTAGAGCATGGTTAATAATATAGCCAGCTGATGGCTATAAGGAACCGCTATGTCATCTATAGCCATCATCCATATGCACTCATACAATAATGTGGGCTATAAGGTTGGCTATTATATTACTACTTTTTCCATCTTCTCTCTATCTCTTTCTTCACATTTATTACATTTATCTAGGAATCCATATATAGCTAGGCTCTTGCATGAGAGCCCACTTCCTTACTTTTTCACATCTCTCTCCTCCACATAGGGAAAAGTGCCATGTAAGCCGGTTATAAGCCCACTATTGTACTTGCTCTTAGGATATCTGATGTTGGCATGCCACCTGTATACCAAGGAGGGGATCAGGGGAGACTCATCCCGTTCATAGAGCCGCAGTAATAATGATAATGGCAAGTAAAATCACAGGGTCCCACCTATCCAGCAGTAACGAGCCATCAAATGACACATCCCTACGCTTGCAGCACTAAGTTCAATCTGCTACTCCCTCATCTTCTCGCCTCTCTATTGAACCGACAAGGCGGAACTGCCCCGCCTATCGCGTGGGAAAAACCCCGCCCTCGACTTTTAAATAGTACATTATAATTTTGTATGCATGGATTGCACCATGGAGCAAAGCCAGAAGAAAATGATGGTACACATGAATATAGCACGCCCGTGGCGTTCGCGTCGCACCCCAGACGGTCGGTCGGTCTGGCATGCCGCTCACCAAATAGAATGCGCTTCATATTGCATTTGCACACACATGTGGGATTGCAATTGAGAACCGACCATAGGCACACTCCCCCGTCCCCGCAAGTCGGCTGAGTTAATAGAAGAGACAGTCAAGCGATAGTACTGGAGCAGTGATGTACACGCGTCGGTGCCTGGACGATACATGCACGACACGAGAGATCAGTTCGTCCATGCATGTGACCAGACTCCAGCAGACGGCTGGATTGGTTATCATCTATATATCGTGCAGGCTGTGTTGTATAGGGATGTAGTTCTGATGTGAAATCTAAAAAAAGGTTTCTTGTCATCTTGCAATATTAGCTGCCATGTGCTTCGGATTACTGCGAGGGTTAAACGGCGACAACTGCGTTCCTCCAAGGTGATGGTCATTGGGGGCACATGCATGAAGACTACTCGGTAGCCATCTAGGTCAAGCCGGATATGTTAATTAGCACATCTATCAATTGACCCCTTTTCTATGAGTTTGTCTTTAATTTGAGCTTTGATCCTCATCTAGTTTGTCCGTCGGGATTCATATTGTCTCCTTGGGGCAGTGAGGTTATGGTTTCTTGTCATGTGGCATTTTTTGTGTTATATGTTAGTCTGGTGCTTCAGATCAAAATGACGACAACTGCGCCTCCGGGGTACACGCATGAAGACTTCTCGACAGTCATTAACGAGGTCAAGCCAGCTCCGATAGAAAAAAGAAAACTACTCCACTATATGGGCAGGAGCCTCCGCGCTTGCTTGCTAGTGTTGCTCTCTTCACACTCTCTCGTCCTCTCCAGATCTAAACACAACAGCGGTGATCACACACTCTCTCTGCTCACCGTCAGTCACAAATCCGGCCGGATCCCCTCCGCCGGGGAAGGTGAGAAGATGCAACATTCACGCGGTCGTCCTCGGTGATGGATCTGACCCACTACCGGCGCGTCCCGATCAACATGCCTTTTCGTTCTCTCCCACGCAGCACCGACTAGGGAGGGCCTCCGACCCCTTCTTCCTCGCAACCGTAGTGTGGGCAGATCCGGCCTCCCGCCGCCCACCTACCGGCATCCCGGCTACCATTAGGTATAACTTCCTTTGAAACCGGCCTTGCTCTACTGCCCTAGCTCCTCATGTCACTTCATCTGTATCTTTTACTACTTCTAATTCCCAATCATAGATAGGACCGATCTGCTGTTCAAAAGCCACCTAAATTTTTACTGTTCAGAGGTAAAACTACTTCATGAAGTCGAATCTAGTAGTACTACTTCATGCAGTCGAATCTAGTACTACTTTGTTGAAACAGGGAAGAAAAGGGGTGGGGTGGGGGAAGATTTGTTTCATGAATCTAGGACTTGGTCGAAAGAGGAAATAATGGGGGCGAAGAGTAGCAGAGACTGGCTATCCAACTGGTCTCTTGGTCCAATAGGGAAACAAAGGGAAACATAGAACAAACTCGATATAAACTAATCTATTATTGGTTGAAAAGGGAAAAAACTAGGGAGTGGGGGACAAGTCAACAGAGTATGTCCAGCACTAGGTTTTCTAGCCACACACAGTAAAAGGTGGCGATACCGAAAAATGCGACGAACCCAGATTTCCTGTTTGGATGTTTGTTGCCCCAAGCCCCTCTTATGTAATGCCACTAGTAAAATGTAGCAGTCCTACTGTTAAAGTAAGGACACGTTAAACCAATGTGTTTTCATGTAATGCCTCTAGTAATATATATCAATGGCACTGTTTTTCATGTCCTGCTAAATTTCCCATTAAGATAAGTTGCTTATTTTTGTTAGAAATGCAACTGTCCTGGTCCGCCTACTCTCCCGAGCCAAAATAACAACTCTTTAGGAGCTGTGAACGTAATGTTGCTGGTAAAATGAAGCAATGGCACCATTAAAGTAATATCGTATAACCTAGGCAGGTAGGGGGATGCATCCCCAACTCGACCATGTTTGGATTACAACCAAAAAGCTACAACAGAAACATTTGGGGGGAAGATAGGGACTGAAAGAGCCAGCTTCAGCATCCTAGAACACCCCGGCCTCCATCCTTGCGACACACGGCACACCTCACTTGTCACCTGCTCGACCCTAGAGCCACTAATAAAATGAAGTAATAATACAGTTAAAATAGAGCTACTTTTCTCTCTATAACTTCATTTCCAATGTAGATAAAGAAAGTGCTTCTCTTTGTTAGTATAGGTTTCATCAACTAGTCCCATTGTTAATGTTTAAGTGTTTCTGCAAACTGGGGTGCTTAATTTTTGTTGAACTGCACAAAAATAGAGGTTGGAATGTCTCAAGGCCCCTCCTTGTACTATCGTTGTACACTGATGGTCATCATTTGCAGAAGGTGTATTTTTTATTAAATGTATTGTACCACAATATTTTCCCATTAAGAAAATCAAGTTTCTTCTATTTATTAGTGTATGTTTCATCAACTAGTACTGTTGAGGATATAAACCTTAGAGTCACCCGCCCGGAGGGGCCGGGTTACTCATAATGGTCATCGCCTGAAGCCCGACGCTAAGCTTGAAGACGGTGGGCCAAAGATGGGCATAAGACCCGGAGATGGCTTAAGGCCCATAGTTACAACCATTATTATGGTAGAACTTGTAGTGTAAGGCAAGAATAGTTGAGAGTCCGGGCCGGACACTCTTATGAGCCGGCCGGGACTCTGAGAGCCGCTGGGCGTCAACCTCTCTATATAAAGGGACGACCCGGCGGCGGTTTAGGAACAGGAAAGATCTCGTCGAGAGCCAGGCATAGCAGTTAAGCTCCCTGGTCATCGAAACCCTAATCAATACCACCTCAACTAGACGTAGGCTTTTACCTTCACCGTAAGGGGCCGAACCAGTATAACCCTCGCGTTCCTTGTCCCGTTTAACCCCTTCAAGCTTCCTAGCTGCAATGGCTCCACGACTAAGTCCTAGCTCGAGGACATCTGCCATGACAATTCCACGACAGTTGGCGCCCACCGTGGGGCCACCGCACGGTGGATTTGAGTTCTTGAAGGGCAGCTTCGAAGGGCTCAAGGGATACGCTGTGGGCCGGATGACCAAGAGTCGTCGCGGCAAGCTCTACATCGACGATGCAAACTGGGGCCCCGACGCCGGCTCAATTGAGTATGGGTACCGGGTCCCCTTCGGCGGAATTCATGTCTTCATTGGCAAGATTGGTGAGCCGGGCCCTGAGCCGGATCTCTGCGCCGATCTCATCGAGACGGCTCAGCGCGTGCGACCCGCCCGGGCCCTACCTGCCTTGAAGCATGCTTTTGTGGGATGTATCCATGAAGGACTATCTGTAGGGTCTGGATCTGGTGATGAGACAGCCGCGGGCTCTGACGGCGAGTCGTCCACAGATGAGTCAAACTCGTTGTATCAACTTCAAGATGGCAGGCTCGGGGGCTGTTCCGATGGTGACAGTATTCCGGACCCCTTTGAGCCGCCGAGCCGGGTTGGAATCTTCATGGCCGGTGCACAGCCTGTTCAAAACCCTGCCGCCGGGTCAGGGAACCCGGTGCCCTCGCCGGCTCAGGTGCTGATGGATCTCACGGACAAGATGACGGCCCTGTTGACCGCCACGGTTGACCCGGCGGATCAAGCCCAGCATGACGCGGAGGTGGCGCAGTTAAAGTTAGATCTAGTGAAAGCCAAGGAGGATCTAGCGGCGGAAGGGATCAGGATGGCTGCGGAGAGGGCGGCTCTCGACGCCCAGACTCAGTTGATCCAGGCGCAGTCCTTCCGGCTCACGATGGATCAGAACGCGTCCAATGAGGTCATGAGAAGGAGGCATCAAAAGGCCCAATCTCGACTCCCTCCGGTCTACGATCCCCGAAACCTCTTCAACACGCCAGGTGCAGGGTCTAGTAACCCACCGGGGATCATAGTGCCCGGGTCTGGGACCCCTATTCAGCCACAAGTGATGGGGCCTCCCCGGGTGAACCCTGCCCCGCCTCAGTATGTGCCAATACCACCGGGTCATTATGCCAACCCGCTGGAGAACATGGTCGCCGCGGCAGCATGGCTGGCGGCTCTCCCAATCGACGGCGACTCTCCAACGGCTGTTGAAACCCGCCGGGTCAGAGAACTCCTTCAGACAGCGCTGGCGCAGCAAGAGGCGTACTCTTATAGCCGGGACATGATCCACTCAACCCCTCGTCCAGGCCGGAGCCCGAGTTATAGCAGACACATGGTCTCAGCGACCGGCTCAAGTAATGTTCGACGCCATGACCCGCCCCCTGGCCATGGCCCGGCTCATAACGGAGCCTTTCACGTAGCAGACCAAGACAGAGCGCAGCAAGAGGCGGAGCAGGTGCCTTAGTTGACGGCTTACCAAACGCCCCCGGCTTATCCGACGACTTCCGTCGACGTGGGTATCCCTACGAGGACTGGAGGTGTCCCTTGTTTAGTGCCGGCTCTCCGCAATGAATGTCTACCCAAGGACTTCAAAGGACCTAGGAAGGTGCCTAATTACACGGCTGATTTACAACCCGGAGCCTGGATCGAGAGTTACGAGATGGCCATGGAATTGCTGGAGGTCACTGAAGCGGCGATGGCCAAGTACTTCACCATGATGTTAGATGGGACCGCCCGCACTTGGTTGAAAGGGCTACCACCGAATTCCATCGGGTCTTGGGCTGAGTTGAAGGCCCGGTTCATCCAAAACTTCAAGGATACCTGTAGGCAGTCTATGTCAATTGTGGATTTGACTAACTGTAAATAGCAGGAGGGTGAGTCTACGACACATTGGGTTCGCCGGGTCTAACAGATAATACATTCATCTGATAAGATGGATGCCGGCTCTGCAGTCTTGATGTTAGAGCAGAATTGTCGTTTCCTGCCCCTGAAGATGAAACTCGGGCGGCTTAAGCGCGACTGCAATGATATGGGTACGCTGATGGCGGCTCTCGTCAAGTACGCCGATTCTGATAGTACCAAGGACCTCGCTTCAGATGATGAAAGGAGAGGGAAGGGAAAGAAGAACGGCAATGGCAAGGGTCCTCAGCATAACCTGGGGAACCAAGGAGGTGGCAAGCCTAAGGCCGACGGCAGCCTAGAGTTCGTGGCCAACGCCAGCTCACAGGGTAATAACCAGCGACGCAAGGGGAGGCCACCTCCCCGAGCCGGCGGGTCAGGCCCGACGCTGGAGCAGCTGTTGAATGAGCCCTATCCAAGGCATGGCTCTAGAGAGAAGCCAGCTACTCATCTATGGAAGGATTGCGCAATCATGAAAGCCTTTAAGAATTCCAATGCCTTTAATGGCAACCATGGCCCGGGCGGCGGCTCAGGCGCTGGCGGTTTTCATGGCCCGGGCGGTGGCTCAAATTCTAATCCTCAGAACGGTCAAGGGGGCTTTAATCAGCAGTCTGGCCAGGGTCATCAACAGCAGCAGGGGGTTATCAGACCAATCCAAAGCATCTTAACGGTCGACAGTATCACGTATTTACCACCAGTCTGTGTAAGCGAGATCAGAAGCTTAATAAGAGGGCTGTGAATGCTGTTGAGCCGGCGGTTCCACGCTATTTAAGATGGTCTGAGCAGCCTATTGTATGGAGTAGGGAGGATCACCCTCCCCGGGTTGATAATCCGGGTCACTTGGCCTTGGTGGTGGCTCCTCAGGTGGGAGGATATAAGTTCACTAAGGTGCTCATGGATGGAGGCAGCAGTATCAACATCCTCTATTATGAGACCTTCCGTCGTATGGGGCTGATTGATAAGAACCTCAGCCAGTCAAACACTATTTTCCATGGGGTGGTGCCTGGTAAGTCGGCTTATCCAGTTGGCAAGATCGAGTTGGAAGTGGCCTTTGGAGACGAGTACAACTACAGGGTGGAAAAATTGACCTTTGAGGTGGTCAAGATAAGAAGTCCGTATCATGCCATATTTGGGCGGCCGGCTTACGCCAAGTTCATGGCTCGGCCGTGTTACGTGTATTTACAGCTCAAGATGCCGGGTCACAATGGGACCATTACGGTTCACGGCAGCCGGAAGGTGGCCTTGGAGTGTGAGGAAGGCGATGCAGCTTATGCAGAGTCTGTTTGTGCAACAGAGGAGTTGAAGTTTTACAAGGACAATGTTGACCCAACAGATATGACCTCTCTGAAGAAGCCGACTACGGAGCATGATCCGGCAATGAAATTTAAGTCGGATGATGAGACTAAACTTGTTGATTTCGTTCCAGGTGACTCATCTCAGCAGTTTAGCATCAGTGCCAATTTGGATCCAAAATAGGAAGGCGCGCTCATCGAGTCCATCCGTGAGAACAGGGACATCTTTGCATGGAAACCTTCTGACATGCCAGGTGTACCTAGAGAACTCGCTGAGCACACTCTCAATGTTGATCCAAAATTTAAGCCGGTCAGGCAATTCCTTCGGCGGTTTAATGAAGAGAGGCGGAAAGCCATTGGTGAAGAGGTGGCCCGGCTCTTGGCGGCCGGGTTTATTGTTGAAGTGTTTCACCCAGAGTGGTTAGCTAACCCGGTGCTCGTGCTCAAGAAGAATGGCACCTGGCGGATGTGTGTGGACTACACGGACTTAAACAAGGCATGTCCGGCTGATCCTTTTGCTCTTCCCCGTATTGATCAAATCATTGATGCTACGGCGGGTTGGGAGCGCTTAAGTTTCTTGGATGCTTACTCTGGATACCATCAGATTAAAATGGCAGTTAAGGACCAGGAGAATACGGCATTCATCACTCCCTTTGGAGCCTTCTGCTATGTGTCTATGCCTTTTGGACTCAAGAGTGCACAGGCGACTTATCAGCGTTGCGTGCAGAACTGTCTTCATAACCAGATTGGGCGCAATGTTCATGCCTTTGTGGATGATATTGTGGTTAATTCCAGGGAGAAGGAAACCTTGATAGATGATCTGAGGGAAACCTTTGATAATCTCCGGGTCTACAAGATGATGCTTAACCCAGCCAAGTGTGTTTTTGGTGTTCCTGCAGGCAAGCTCTTGGGTTTCTTGGTTTCTAACAGAGGCATTGAAGCTAACCCGGAGAAGATCAAGGCAATCACCTCTCTGGCTAAGCCGGTGTGTATAAACGACGTCCAGCGCCTGGCGGGTCGTATTGCTGCTTTAAGCCGGTTTATAAGCCGTTTGGGTGAGAAGGCCATGCCATTGTACCAGTTGATGAAGAAAACTGGTAACTTTGTCTGGGATGATGCTGCTAATACTGCTTTTGAGGATTTGAAGAGACAGCTGGCAGAGCCCCCTCTCCTTGCTGCTCCGGTTGACAAGGATCCTTTATTACTATATGTAGCTGCTAACACACGGGCCGTCAGTGTGGCTGTGGTGGTGGAGCGCAAGGAAGAGGGTAAGGAGCACCCGGTTCAGCGGCCGGTTTATTATGTCAGCGAAGTGCTCATCGAGTCCAAACAACGGTATCCACACTGGCAGAAGCTTGTTTATGGTGTGTTCATGGCAAGCCGGAAGCTTAAGCACTATTTTCAAGGTCACCCTATCACTGTGGTTAGTTCTGCCCCCCTTGGAGATATCATCCAAAACAGAGAGGCTACAGGGAGAGTGGCTAAGTGGGCTATAGAGCTTGGGCCTCATGGTCTAAAGTACGTGCCACGCACTGCTGTTAAATCTCAAGCTTTGGTGGATTTCATTAATCATTGGACAGAGCTACAAGTGCCTGAGGAAAAGCCGGATAATACATACTGGACTATTCACTTCGATGGGTCTAGGCAGTTGGAGGGCTCGGGAGCTGGAGTCGTATTGGCTTCCCCTAAAGGTGACAAGTTTCATTATGTGCTACGGTTGATGTTTCCTTGCACTAACAATGCGGCTGAGTACGAGGCCTTGCTCCATGGTCTTCGGATGGCTAAGGAGATGAGCTTGAGCCGGGTAAGGTGCTTCGGCGACTCAGACTTAATGGCTCAACAAGTATCAGGCAAGTGGGATTCCAAGGACCCTCTCATGGTGGCTTATCGCCGTGAGGTTGATGCCATTGCTGGACACTTTCAGGGTTACCAAGTAGAGCACATCGATCGCAGGAAGAACGAGGCGGCAGATGCTTTAAGCCGGCTGGGCTCTCAGCGAAAACCAGTGCCGCCTAATACTTTCCTGGACGTCTTGCATAACCCTTCTGTTAAGTTGCCTATAGAGGAAGACTTGGCTGTCCCTGACCCGGAAGCACAGTTGGTGGCGGCTCTCCACATCACCCCGGACTGGACGGTGCCTTACTTGGCTTACATGACCCGGGGAGATTTGCCTGAGGATGAAACTTTGGCCAGACAAATAACCCGGCGGTCTAAGTCAATGGTTGTTATCAATGGTGAGCTGCATCGCCGCAGTGTTACAGGAGCGTTCCAGCGCTGTGTCTCCCCTGAGGAAGGTCAAGAAATCTTGTGTGAGATTCACGAAGGGGATTGTGGCCATCATGCCGGCTCAAAATCCCTTGTGGCCAAGGCTTTTCGTCATGGTTTTTATTGGCTGACGGGTCATGCTGATGCGGAGGACTTGGTCAGTAAATGTGATGGTTGCCAGAGGTTCTCACGACGGGCTCATGTGCCGGCTCAGGAGCTGAGGATGATACCAATCACTTGGCCATTTGCGGTCTGGGGACTTAACATGGTTGGGCCTTTTAAAAGGTCCAAGGATAAGAAGACCCACCTCTTGGTGGCAGTTGACAAGTTCACAAAGTGGGTTGAAGCAGAGCCAGTTAGCAAGTGTGATGCAGCCACGGCGGTTCAGTTCATGAAAAGGGTGATCTTTCGCTTTGGTTTTCCACACAGCATCATAACTGACAATGGTACCAATCTGTCCAAAGCTGCCATGGAGGAGTTTTGCCAACGAGAGCATATTCGACTTGATGTTTCATCAGTGGCTCACCCTCAATCCAATGGCCAAGCTGAGAGAGCTAATCAGGAGATTCTGAAAGGCATCAAGCCCCGGCTTTTGGTCCCTTTGCAACGGACGCCGGGTTGTTGGGTGGAGGAGTTACCCTCCGTGTTATGGACTATCAATACTACTCCTAACAAGTCTACGGGTTTCACACCTTTCTTCATGGTTTATGGAGCGGAAGCAGTCCTCCCCAGTGACATCCGTCATGACTCGCCTCGAGTGGCGGCTTATGTTGAGGCGGATAATGAACAGGCGCGCCAAGATGCTCTTGACTTGTTGGACGAACAGCGTGATGTGGTAGCAGCTCGCTCAGCGATTTACCAACAAGACCTGCGCCGTTATCACAGTCGCCGGGTTAAATCCCGGGTCTTCCAGGAAGGTGATCTGGTGCTCCGGCTCATCCAAGATCAAACAGATGCGCACAAGCTATCCCCGCCTTGGGAAGGACCCTTTGTGGTTAGCAAGAACTTGCACAACGGGTCATATTACCTCATTGACATTCGGGAGCACAAAGATTCACGCAACTCGGAGGAGGAGACCCGTCGGCCGTGGAACATAGCTCAGCTTCGGCCTTATTACACTTGAGCCGCCGGCTCTCATGATGTACATATTTCTATAAGCCATGTATATATTATGATAAGCAATAAAGCAGGACCTCTGTCCTTTTTCTCCTCCAAAGGTGAACGTGTTGTTTCCATTACAAGATCACATGATAACTTGAAGGAGGATCCGGCTTATGATCGTATTCGAATCTAGCCGTACGCAGTATAATCACTTGGGGGCTTCCTGTTCAAACATAGGTCGTATTCGAACCAAAGAGAACATAGCTGTCGATACCCATTTGATTGGCAAAGTGCCGAGCTCATTGGGGAGTTTTCTTTGATCATATTTGAATCATAGCTCAACCCCCTTTGGGAACCGACGTGGATCATATTCGAATCAGCGTCGTTAAACAACTTTTGAGGTCATTTGGGGGCTTCCTGTTCAAACATGGGTCGTATTCGAACCAAAGAGAACATAGCTGTCGGTACCCTCTTGATTGGCATCGCCAAACCCACTGGGGGCTATATGATCGCATTCGAATCTTAGCATAACCCCTTTTGGACGGGTCTCTGGTCGTATTCGAACCGGAAGCCCCTAAGCTTTTCTGATTTACAACGAGTTCTTCTGATTGTTTCAATAGTGCGCACGGCGGTTCTCACTCTACCGGCTTAACTTTGATTCACAGTGTTAATCACACACAATCAGCATTATCAAGACTGGTAAACCGGAGTTGAGGTACCAACCTTATTATCCGGGTTATATAACTCGGAAGTGTACTTGAAGGCCTGTAAGTGTGTTATTACGGTTATATCAAGGACATAATTGAGGACCAGTCTTTCATGACTTAGATTTATATTCCGGGTTATATGTGTGAGACTATGATTCTCAGTGCGGTAAGCCGCCTAGAGACTTGTGATTTGTTCTTCTATGCAGGATAGTTAAAGACAACTATTTGAGCTTAAGGAAAATGAATGATCAATTATGACCCGGAGGAGTATAAGGAAGCAACTTCAATGGAATTAAGCATTCAGCATGTGCATGATGGCACGACAAGGTTAAAATGTTGATCCTACTCTATTACAAGACTCCCAGAGTCCAAAAGATGAGGCATTGTTTTCAGATGTAGTCATGAGCCGCATACAAGTGAAGATGCTGGTCGAGTTGAAGCTTCCGGCTCATCCCTCTCCGCTCCTCCGGCTGTTCCCATGACCTGGAAGGTTGACGATTTCCAGTCAATGCCGCTCAAAGCTTCGAATTGAGCCTCCTCGTCAATTAACCCGGCCGGGTTAATGTCTGGGGCAAGCTGACGGCTTCGTAACGCGGAGTAGGGATCCTCTGATTCTCTGCATCGTAGCCCGGCTGGTACTTGGTCAGATCAGTGTCATTCCCAATCAGGGTGGCCACCGGGCGTACGATCTTCACACAGGCAGCAAAGTCCTTTTGGTCGAAAGGGGTGCCGTCTTCCTTCAAGCTGGGGTAACCAAGTGCAATGTCCTCCGGGTCTAGCTCTGGAAGGAAAGCCTTGGCCCGGCTCAGAGCAGCTATGGCTCCGGCTCTTGTAGAGGCCCGTCGCAGCTCTTGGACACGCTGAGGAAGAACGGCCAGCCGGCGAAGTACTTCCGCCAGGTGAGTCGGAACCTCATTGGATAGGGCCACCACGGCCAAGGCGCGCTGTGACCCGGTGTAGAGTTGCTCCACCAGAGTGTACACGGCCTTCAACTTGGTCAGCACATTTTGATTGAGGTTGGCGCTTCTTGGACCTATTTAACGAAGTAAGATAAGCCGCTGGCAATGATGGGAGTTATGAGACATAAAGATTGTAAACTAGCTCAAATCCGGCAGAAGGACTTACCGAAGATTGCGGCGACCATTTGTGACACATGGCATTTTAAGCCGGAGAGTTCGGCGGTTCTCTCCGACAGAGCCTTCTCCGCCTGTTCGGCCCGGCTTACAAGAGCAGCCTTCTCTTCGGCCCAAGTCTTCCTTTCAGCTTCAAACTTTTTCTTCAGCGTCTCTTGAGCAGCAATGCTGGATTCAAATTTGGCGTTGGCCTTCCGGGTCTCAGTTTCCCGAATCTTCAGCCGGCTCTTCAGATCAGAGATATCAGCCTCAAACTTCTTGCAAGCAGACTGCACTATTTCTGGGTTATAGTATGAACAGGTATTATGCAATTTTAAAGTCCCAAGCGCTTTCCAAGCAAAGACACTTGGCACTTGGGGGCTAATGCATGTCGAAAGTTTCTATCTACAAATTACCGGTTCATGGAAGTAAGCCGGAAGTTAAGTCTACAACATATTATATCATAAGTAGTAGACTTGGGGGCTACAGTATGGTAAAGAGGATTAGGCAGTAAGCAGTAGAGTGGTACCTTAGACTTCTGTTGTATCTGATTCACCATGTTGATCTCCAAATCCTGGCTGTTGTGCACCTGACTGACATAGCCGGAGATGATCTCTCCGATGCTCAAGTTGGCATAGTTGGTGAGGTCCAGCTTGGCCCGGCGGCGCTCTAGCAACTCTTCCTTTGCGGAGCACTTGGCCAGCACAGTGGGTCTCCCCGGTTCAACAAACTCCGTCCGGGTGATTACCACGTCCGGGTCATCGGCCGGCTGAGCTGGGCTGGAGGTCTCCTGGTTAGCAGAAGTCTCTGTGATTGCCTCGTCGGTTGGAGCGGTGGCTTCAGGAGCAGAGGCAACTGGCGGCTCTTGAGCTAAAACCTCCGGCTCAGTCACGACCGGCTCTTTGACCGGCTTATTCTTCTTTGCTCATTTATTGAGCTTTGCTTGAGCGCTGAAAGGACAAAAAGTTAGTACAAAGGTATGAGTAAAGATAAGCACAACAAGAGATGATCATCATTACCCGGTACGGTCTTGAAAGCCGGCAGGTTCGATTGCATAGAGTCACCAGAGGAGGGTGAAGTTTCCTGATAATTCGAGTCAGAAGAATTGAGCGGTTGACGTATAACACCCGCCAAAGGATGAAAAGGATATAAGTTGGAGATAACCTCGGTCCGGTGCTTCTTCGACGCTTCAGGTAAGCCGGAGGAGAGGTCTGCGTCTTTGTTGGTCCGGGTGTGCCGCCGGCTCTCATGAATCTGTCGCTTCAAAAGAAATTAAGGATCTTGATAAGCTAAAGGATGTGAAAATCTTACTTTCCGGGTTACTCTTCAGACTTTCAGCCTTGGCAAGGGCTCTGAGTCGGAGGAAAGTATCATTACCTCTTCAGTCACCGGGTTACTTGCTCCGGTGTCATCCTGTGGATAATCAAGTTAATAAGGTGGCCAAAAGACAGCAGAAAAGCGGAATACAACAAGAGCTTACAGGTTCAGGGGTTACCTCTGACTCGGAGCTGTCACTAAGTTGAAGCAGCTCTGAGGCAGTAGGCCTGCTTCCCTTCTTGCGGGGAGCGGCTCTCCTGGCGGCTTTCTTAGCCTTCCTGGCCTTCTTGGCCGCCTCATGGTCATACTTGACCTTCCAGAATTTATCATCAGCCTGAAAAATACAATGAAGATTTCTTAAGGTTCAGATGAAAACTATCTAAAGGAGAAAATAAGATGTTCAGATCAGCGGCTTACCGCTGGGGCCGGGTTGGTCTTGCAGAAGGGGCTTAAGCCGGTCCTCCCGTAGTCTGCCAAGCTCTCATTTAAGAGGGCCTTGGTCATGTCTTCAGCAACGTCTTCAGGAAGATCGTTGCGGCTGTGTCGCAGGAGGTCATCTTTCCGGCCCGTGTAATCACACATTAAGCCGGGGCGGCGGCTCAAGGGGATCACCCGCCACGAGATCCAGACCCGGACCAGATCAATGCCATTGAGGCCATTTCCCAGGAGAGCCTTGATTTTGTTGATGGTGGGGATCAGAGGTTGGCGCTCCGCCTGAGATAGCTTGTCTGACAGAGGGTGAGTTGGTTCCAGACGCGAGGGATGAAAGCCGGGCAGCGGGCTCTCGTCAGCCGGCGAAGTGTCCTGGCAGTAGAACCACGTCTGGTTCCAGTCCTTTGGGTGGCTTGGCGGCTTGGCGTAAGGAAAAAGGCAGTCTCTCCGGCGTTGAATGGAGATTCCGCCAAGTTCCAGGCTCGGTCCGTTGGCACACTCATTCTGGCGGTTCAAATAGAATAGCTCTCTAAAGAGCAGAAGGCTGGGCTCTTCTCCAAGGTAGACTTCGCAGAATACTTGGAAGTTGCATATGTTTGACACGGAATTGGGTCCTATGTCTTGTGGCCGCAGATCAAAGAAATTCAGCACATCTCTAAAGAACTTTGAGCCGGGCGGTGCGAAGCCTCGGCTCATGTGATCAGCAAAAATCACTACCTCACCCTCCCTTGGTTTTGGTCTCTCCTCTGACGGGTCAGGGGTACGGTAAGACATGACATCCTTCTTGGGCAGGTAACCCGTCTTTACGAATTCAGCTAAGGTGTCGTTGGTGACATTGGACCTCATCGAGTTGCACGTGATGTGTGCCTTGGGAGCTTTGGGAGGCATTGTGAAGGCTGAAGCCTATGACAGAAGGAAAATGTCTGGTTCAATTATAAACCGGCAGACATTTACAGTTCAATGTTCAAAGTGGCGGCTTATGAAGGGGCCTAATGACATATGGTTAAGTACATCTGGTTATCTAAGCCGCTGGAAGTATCGAGAGTAATTCAAATTGTCTACAGCTTTATCATAAATGAGCCGGAGGATTTTACGGCGCGTGGTTTCTTTTGAGCTGGAGAATTTTACGGCGCGCGGCTTCTTTAAGCCGGAAATGTAAGCCGTCATGACTCAGCAGATGCAGTTTTTTACTAAGTGTGGTGAAAACAGGTTTCACACATCGTAGTAACTAATTTGGATCAAAACGGTCGACTAAAGAGGAAAGTTCCTAGACCTAAAACAGACGCAGAAGAAGTTCGCGGGTTCGAACGGAGCCTCTATGCAATAAAAGGGGATCTATGTACATTGGGAATGGAAGTGAAACAGCTACCGCAGCAGTTTTGTATAGTTTAAAGATCAAGGAAGGGTGGTAATAATAAAATTTACCAAGGGCTCGTGATGAATGGCGATGAACACGGGAAGAACAGGAAGGAACCCTAATGCAGATCTGTTCTATGGGGTAGCAAGGACTTACGGGTGCTGGAAAGATGCGGAGGTCGCCGCAGTTTCTCTGGTCACGTCAGGTTGATGCAGCGGCCGGAGGCGGGGAAGACTCGGAGACCCGCGGCGGCGGCATCAGTGGAGCTCGAGCGGCAACTCAGTGGCGACTGGAGGAAGAAGACGGAGGCGACGAGTGACCAGAGGCTGGTGGGCCGGGCTATTTATAAGGCGAGGCTAATAAGTGGGCGCGGGAAACGAGGAGGCCACGACGTGGTTATCTCGCCATAAAAACGCCTCGATTTTCAGGACGGCAGTTAAAGATAAGATCCGTTGCGAATATGGTGGTGTAAAAATGGACTTAATGGAAGATGACGTCACGACGGGTTACCCGGAATCCAGAAGATGACGTCAGGCCGGGTTATAGCTTTCACACAATGATAAGCCGGAAGATTTTTTATCGAAAGGATTGAAGATTGACATGAGCAGGCTCAAATCAATCTGGGGCCTAATGTTGAGGATATAAACCTTAGAGTCACCCGCCCGGAGGGGCCGGGTTACTCATAATGGTCATCGCCTGAAGCCCGACGCTAAGCTTGAAGACGGTGGGCCAAAGATGGGCTTATGACCCGGAGATGGCTTAAGGCCCATAGTTACAACCGTTATTATGGTAGAACTTGTAGTGTAAGGCAAGAATAGTTGAGAGTCCGGGCCGGACACTCTTATGAGCCGGCCGGGACTCTGAGAGCCGCTGGGCGTCAACCTCTCTATATAAAGGGACGACCCGGCGGCGGTTTAGGGACAGGAAAGGTCTCGTCGAGAGCCAGGCATAGCACTTAAGCTCCCTGGTCATCGAAACCCTAATCAATACCACCTCAACTGGACGTAGGCTTTTACCTTCACCGTAAAGGGCCGAACCAGTATAACCATCGCGTTCCTTGTCCCGTTTAACCCCTTCAAGCTTCCTAGCTGCGATGGCTCCACGACTAAGTCCTATCTCGAGGACATCTGCCGTGACAATTCCACGACAAGTACCACTCTAATGTAATCATGCATTTTCATTATCTGTGCAAACAGGGTTATTCAGCTACATTTTGGTGAAACTGCACAAATTTACGGATGGAACCAACATATATGCAAAGTTCTAGGTGCCAATATCTAACATAAACGTGGCTTGGAAAAGCGCATATGCTCGGATGGTTCCTCAAGTTCTTGCCGACCCGCTGGAGAATATTTTAATCTTCTAGTGTTTCGCTTGCACTTTTTTAGGGGACACTTTACTTGTTTCAGTGTTGCAGCAAATCCTCTAATAAAATAGCAGTAGCTTATATTGGTGAAGGAAATATGCCCTACAAGCAATAATAAAGTTGTTTTTTTATATTTCCTTATTCATGATAAAATGTTTATTATTCATGCGAGAATTGTGTTGATCGGAAACCTTAATACATGTGTGAATACATATACAAACACTGTGTCCCTCGTAAGCCTCTACTAGACTAGCTCGTTGATCAAAGATGGTTAAGGTTTCCTAACCATTGACATGAGTTGTCATTTGATAACGGGATCACATCATTAGGAGAATGATGTGATGGACAAGACCCATCCGTTAGTTTAGCATTATGATCATTCAGTTTTATTGCTATTGCATTCTTCATGTCAAATACATATTCCTTCGACTATGAGATTATGCAACTCCGGAATACCGGAGGAATGCCTTGTGTTCTCTCAAACGTCACAACGTAACTGGGTGATTGTAAATTTACTCTACAGGTATCTCCAAAGGTGCTTGTTGAGTTGGCATAGATCGAGATTAGGATTTGTCACTCCGAGTATCGGAGAGGTATCTCTGGGCCCTCTCTTTAATACACATCATATGCTTGCAAGCAAACAACTAAGGAGTTAGTCACTAGGTGATGTATTATGGAACGAGTAAAGAGGCTTGTCAGTAACGAGATTGAACTAGGTATGAAGATACCAACGATCGAATCTCGGGCAAGTAACATATCGATGGACGAATGAAATTACATATGTTGTCATAACGGTTTGATCGATAAAGATATTTGTAGAGTATGTAGGAGCCAATATGGGCATCCAGGTTCCGCTATTGGTTATTGACCAGAGAGGTGTCTCGGTCATGTCTTCATAGTTCTCGAACTCGTAGGGTCAGCACGCTTAACATTCGATGACGATATAATATTATATGAGTTATGTCATTTGGTGACCGAATGTTGTTCGGAGTCCCGGATGAGATCACGGACATAATGAGGAGTCTCGAAATGGTTGAGAGGTAAAGATTGATATATAGGACGATGGTATTCGGACACCGAAAGTGTTTCGGGGGTACCGGGTACTTATCGGCTCACCGGAAGGGTTTCCAGGCACCCCTGTTAAAAGCTATGGGCCTTTTGGGCCAAGAGGGGAAATGCACCAGCCACAAAGGGCTGGTGCGCCCCCCATATGAGCCGGCCTAAGAGGACAAGGAAAGAGTGGAAGGGAAATGAAAGAGTGGAATAGGATTCGCCCTTCCTTCTCTCCCCCCTCTTTATTTCCCCTCCGACAAACATGCCAGGGGGGCGCGCGGTTTGGGAGGAGCCCAAGTAGGATTCGGTCCTACTTGGGGCGCCTCCTGGCCTCTCCCCTCCCACTACCACCTATATATATGTGGGGGGAGGTGCCTAGCACACCCCAGACAATTGTTTAGCTGGGTGCGGCGCCCCCTCCACCGTTTACACCCCTGGTCATATTTTCGTAGTGCTTAGGCGAAGCCCTGCGAGGATCAATTTGTAACGCCCCGAATCCGATGCGCCAGGTGTCTTCCAGTTCTTCGTCGTCGTTGCCATGTCATTTGCTTGCGTGTTGAATCTTGCCATGTCATCATATGCATTTCATCTACACGTTTTTCAAAACTTGCATCCGTTCGGGTTTCCCCGGTTCTCTCTGTTGTCCGTTTTGAGCCCAGACACACTCGCATGCACCCGTCGCCCCTCTCAGACCTTGTTTCTTGAGCGGCAGAAAAATGTTCTCGGAATGAGCCGAGAGTTGCCGAGTGGCCTTGGTATATCACCGGTAGACCGCCTGTCAAATTTCGTTCCATTTGGAGGTCGTTTGATGCCCCAACGGTTAACCGTGTAACCCGAAACCCCCCATCTCTTTGCAGCCCAGCACCCCTCCACAACATCCCACTAACCCATATAAACCCCATCCATCCTCTCCGTCATTGGATCACGATCGTGTGGGCGAAAACCGCACCTCATTTGGACTCTCCTAGCTCTATCTATATAAAGGCCCTCCCCTTCCATTTTCGCGGACGAAACCCTAGTCTACTTCATCCTCCTCGCCTCCGGACACGTCTCCGCCGCGCCGGACATGTCCGCCCTTCCCGGCCACCTCGCCCCGACCAATCCCCCGCCTCCACGTCAACCCCGCCACCTCTTGGACCAACCCCGCGCCGCCAAGTGTCGTGTCACCGTCCTCCCTCGCCGCCAGCCACCCGAGTGCCCGCGTGCCTCGCCCCGACCCCGCCGATGGTCACCTCCCTCACCGTCGCCGATGGATCCGCGCCGCTGCTGCCATGGATCTCCGGCGTGCCCCGCTGCTCGGATCCCGTCGTCCACGTCGCCGCCGCAGGGTCCTCCGGTCGGGTCCGGTAGGGAGATGACCAGATCCGTCCTTCCCCACCATCCTCAACATCCTCAAGCCATCTCCGGCGAGATTCCGGCGAGATCCGCCACCGTTGACTTTCCCCCCTCGAGGTCGTTTTCTTTATCCCGAAATGTGTAGCATCATGTGCCCCTGTTCATCATGCCATGTCTCCATGCTCATAGCTCCGAATCATGCATATGATATGTCAAAATGTTCAACTCTTGATGCTCTACATGATGATTGCATTTACATTCATGGTACTGTTCATATTGACGCCTTAATCCTTGTTGCAAAACTGCTAAGTGATATAAACTGTTGGAATCTGCTGATTGTTAACATCATTTATGCATCTTGTGAGTGCAATAACTTTGTCCCTGTTGACCCTATGATGACGATTTTAATATGCACATGTTCTGCTCTTCATGCTCTACTTGTTTGCCGTTGTTGTATTCATGTTAGGGTGCATGTGTTCGTATTAATCATTGATGCAAAAGTGCATGTTGCTGTTAACTGCTGAAAACTGTTATAACTTGCCTATTTGTCTTTTTTAATCTTTTTGTGTGATTTATTTTGAGCACCATTTCTACATGTTTTAGGAGCATAATCATGCCATATTTGCTGTGGTGCAAATCATGTATTTTGATATGCCCTGTAGTGAGTGCATCAAGCTTGTGAAGTGGGCTACTTGCTGTTAACTTTCTGTCGGGTCTGTTTCTGTTATATCATGATGCCATGTTTGTTTGATGCTAGCAATTTATCCATGCACAATCTGGAGATGCTTAGTTGACATGTTTTGATTTACATGTTATTATCTATGATGTCATTCCTCTTTATGCCCTATATATGTCCTGTAGAATATGTTTTCATTGCCTTGAACATACTTATATGTTGTTTCAATTTTCTGTTAACTTCATGATGCCTTGTTGTGAGCTTGTTATTGGTTGATCGATGCCTATTATAGAGATTCTCCAATTACACGTTTTTACGTATGCTATGAGTACTTTGTTAAAATTTCATGGTTGTTTAATTTTGGGTTTCATATGCCTTTGTTTCGTGCTTGCAAACATGCTATCATAATGTTGCTGTCTTACACTTGCTGAAACTGTTTGAACATTCAATCTTGTCATGTTGGTTCCCATTAATCCATGAGTCATATGTATATGATGCCAGGAAGTTATTTTCTCTTTGTTATGTATACTTTTATGCCATGCGCTTGGTTGCTATGTTTACTTGCTGTAGCTTATCTCTTTCTTGCTCTCACGTTGCCATCATATTAACTCTGCTCATGTATATGCTCCTGTGTTATAAAGTTGCATTTTGCTTTGATCATCTTGGATTAATCTTGATGCCTATGAACCTGAACCTTAATGATACTTGAAGTATGTTATCTGTACATGAAGTGCATGTCAATTTTATGCTCATATGTTTCATGTAGCATGTTGTTTTGATGTTTGCAAAGTGCCAACTTGCTGTTTTGGGCAGATTATTGTTATATCTTGTTTGGAGTGTATGTGTTGCACCGTTGTTCCGTTTTGAGCATGCTCTATATGATAATTGCTTGATTTTGCATGTATTTCATCTTATCATGTTGCATTCATGTTTTGAGAGTGTTTGCTTGATGTTTGAATGCATTTTGCATCAATGTCATGTTTAACTTGTTTTGCTCATATCTTCTAGGTCGTAGCTCCGAATTAAATGAACTTTATATGTAACTTGACAAGATTTGCACGTAGATCATCATGGTGCATCCTAACTTGCTCTTTAACTACTTGAAAATAAGGTTTATTCAGATCTGGACCAATTTTGAAATTTGCATATGAGGACTTACCGGATTTGTTATATGTTGTTTGCGGCCTCATTTAAACTTGCTTTGATGTGTTGTTCTTGTATGCATCATCTCTTGCCATGAGTAGCATCATATAGCCTTGTCATGCATCATACTTGGTTGAGCATCATGCCATGTTTATGTGTTGTGTGTTTACCATGTTGTTTGCTTCTTTCCGGTTGTGCTTCTTCTCGATAGTTCCTGTTATGTTGCGATCGTGAGGAGTCGTTCGTCTACGCTTGGCTCGTTTTCGCCCGTTCGTCTTCTTCATGGACTCGTTCTCCTTCCTAGCGGGATTTCAGGCAAGATGATCATTACCCTGGATCTCACTACTATCATTGCTATGCTAGTTGTCTCGATGCTATCGCTATGTCACGCTTCCTACCAGTTGTTTTTCAAGCCTCCCAAATTGCCATGTCAGCCTCTAACCTTTTCACGCTTCCTAGCAAACCGTTGTTTGGCTATGTTACCGCTTTTTCTCAGCCCCTCTTATAGCATTGTTAGTTGCAGGTGAAGTTGAAGATTGCTCCATGTTGGAACCTGGTTATGATGGGATATCACAATATCTCTTATTTTTAATTAATGCATCTATATACCTGGTAAAGGGTGGAAGGCTCAGCCTTATGCCTGGTGTTTTGTTCCACTCTTGCCGCCCTAGTTTCCGTCATACCGATGTTATGTTCCTTGATTTTGCGTTCCTTACGCGTTCGGGTTTATGGGAACCCCTTGACAGTTCGCTTTGAATAAAACTCCTCCAGCCAGGCCCAACCTTGGTTTTACATTTGCCTAACAACCTACTAACTTTCCCTTGGGTTTTCGCGAGCCCGAGGGTCATCTTTATTTTAATCCCCCCGGGTCAGTGCTTCTCCAAGTGTTGGTCTGAACCGGGCGATGTCTGGCGCCCCCTGGGCAACCAGGGTCTATGCCAACCCGACGTCTTGCCCATCCGGTGTGCCCTGAGAACGAGATATGTGCAGCTCCTATCGGGATTTGTCGGCACATCCGGGCGGTCTTGTTGGTCTTGTTTTACCATTGCCGAAATGTCTTGTAACCGGGATTCCGAAACTGATCGGGTCTTTCCGGGAGAAGGAATATCCTTCATTGATCGTGAGAGCTTGTGATGGGCTAAGTTGGGACACCCCTGCAGGGTATAAACTTTCGAGAGCCATGCCCGCGGTTATGTGGCAGATGAGAATTTGTTAATATCCGGTTGTAGAGAACTTGACACTTGACTTAACTAAAATGCATCAACCGCGTGTGTAGCCGTGATGGTCTCTTCTCGGCATAGACCGGGAAGTGAACACGGTTTGGGTTATGTTTGAACGTAAGTAGTTCAGGATCACTTCTTGATCATTACTAGTTTGTGACCGTTTGCGTAGCTTCTCATCTCATTTTTGTATTCGTAAGTTAGCCACCAAACATGCTTAGTCGCTTGCTGCAACCTCACCACTTATCCATTCCATACCCAGTAAGCTTTGCTAGTCTTGAAACCCATTGTAATGGGATTGCTGAGTCCTCGTGGCTCACAGATTACTACAACAATAGTTGTAGGTACAGGTCACTACTAGAAAAACGGCTATAGCTAATATGGACATTAATGGCGCACTATAGCAGTGGCGCACCATGTGTAGGTGCGCCATTAATAACCAAAATAGTAATGGCGCACCAGGTGAAAAGTGCGCCATTACTAAGTTTGACCAAGGTTTGACCCAGTCATACACATAGTGATGGCGCACTTTTATAGGTGCGCCATTACTAAGTTGACATAGTAATGGCGCACCTTTACAAAGTGCGCCATTACTATGCGTATGACTGGGTTAAACGTTGGTCAAACTTAGTAATGGCACACTCTGCATAGGTGCGCCATTACTATGTCAAAGTTAGTAATGGCGCACCTATACAAAGTGCGCCATTACTAACTTTGACCAAGGTTTGACCAAGTCATACACATAGTAATGGTGCACTTTGTGAAGGTGCGCCATTACTAACTTTGACCAAGGTTCGTATGCAAAAATGTTAAAAATATGATACGTGATATGACCGGGAAGTTTGAAAATTTTCACCAAATCCCCCCCCCCCCTCATGGACCGCCTTTTCAGTTTAAAAAAAATAAAAGAAAATGATGGAAATGTCAGAAGAATAAAAGAAAAGAAGTTTCCCATGTGATATGTGGTCTAGTTGTTGGGAAAATTTACAAATATGAATTTCGACTTTATTTGCAAAATCTCTCTGGAATTTAGTAAAATGGGCATAACTTTTGCATACGAACTCGAATTGAAAAGTTTTTTATATGAGAGATCATCTACTCGAAAATTAACATTCAAATTCAACTCAGGGAACCCCGTTGAAGATTTTTAGAATCCCCAAAAACCTAAGAGAATAAAAGATACGGGGCTTTTAAGATCTAGAGGGGGGAAAATGGGAAAAGAAATTAAACTTAGTAATGACGCACCATTTGCTAGGTGCGCCACTAGTAACAGAAAAAATTGGTTTCGAATTTTTTTTGGAAAAATGTTCAAAATGTGATATGTAATATGACCGGGAAGTTTGAAATATTTTTTCAAAATTTCATCACACTCATGAACATGAACAAAGTCCTAGACATCAACAAGGTTTAATAGGATTGATAGGATAGATATATCAACAAGTGCCTGTTAAGTGAGTTGGTGCTGGGATTGGATAGAACTGTGAAGTTAAGCATGCTCGGGCTGGAGTAGTGTGAGGATGGGTGACCTTCCGTAAAGTTTGACCAGGGAGTGTGATTTGACATGAGATTAAGCATATTGACCAGAGGTGCGCCATTACTATTTGTTACTAGTGGCGTGTTAATAGTGGCGCACCTATAGTGCGCCATTAATAGCAAAAACTGGTGCGCCACTAACAGCCTTTTTCTAGTAGTGGCTAATGCGATGATCATGACGTGAGAGCGATGTTTACTTGTTTTGGAGTTCTTCTTCTGCTTCTTCTTCGTTCAAGGGATAGGTTCCTGGTCGGCAGTCTGGGTTAGCAGGGTGGATGCCATTTGAGCTTCTGTTTGTGTTTCGTCCATAGTCGGATGTCGCTCTTGATGTTGTTGTATTCATGTGGCATTGTATGCCTTTTGTATGTATCCCCAACTATTATATAATGGTACGATGTAATGATATCCACCTTGCAAAAGCGTCTCCAATATGTGCTTCTATCCTTGGTGGGACCTTCGAGTTCCTTTAGGATAGGGTCGCATATTGGGCGTCACACAACTCACCATCACCGTCACCACACCGTCGTGCTGACGGAACTCATCTACTACCTCGACGTCTTGCTGGATCAAGAAGGCGAGGCACGTTACCGAGCTGAATGTGTGCAGACCTCGGAGGTGTTGTATGTTTGGTACTTGATCGGTTGAAGCGCGAAGAAGTTCGACTATATCAACCGCGTAGTGAAACGCCTCTACTTACGGTCTGTGAGGGTACGTAGACACACTCTCCCCCTCGTTGCTATGCATCTCCATGGATAGATCATTGCGTGTGCGTAGATTTTTTTTCCATGCAACGATTCCCAATAGTGGCGTCATGAGCCAGGTCTATGCGTAGATGATATGCACGAGTGGAACATAAAGAGTTGTGGGCGGTGATAGTCATACTTCTTACCACCAACGTCTTATTTCGATTCGGCGTTATTGTGGGATGAAGCGGCCCGGACCAACCTTACATGTCCACGCACATGAGACCGCTTCCACCGACAGACATGCAACTATTTTTGCGTAAAGGTGGCTGGCAGGTGTCTGTTTATCCTATTTTAGTTGAATCGAATTTGGCTACGGCCGGTCCTTGAAGATGGTTAAAACAACAAACTTGACGAATCGCCGTTATGGTTTTTGCCGTAGGTAAGAACGGTTCTTGCTAGAAGCCCGTAACAGCCACGTAAAACTTGCAACAACAAAGTAGAGGACGTCTAACGTATTTTTGCAGGGTATGTTGTGATGTCATATGGTCAAGACAAGATGTGATATATGTTATTGTATGAGATGATCATGTTTTGTAAGTTATCGGAAACTAGCAGGAGCCTTATGGTTGTCTCTTTATTGTATGGAATGCAAACGCCATGTAATTGCTTTACTTTATCACTATGCGTTAGCGATAGTTGTAGAAGCAATAGTTGGCGAGACGACCACGACCCAACGATGGAGATCATGACGATGCTTTGGAGATGGAGGTCAAAAGCACAAGATGATGATGGCCATATCATGTCACATATTTTGATTGCATGTGATGTTTATCTATTATGCATCTTATTTTGCTTAGTACGGCGGTTGCATTATAAGATGATCCCTTCACTAAATTTCAAGGTAAAAGTGTTCTCTCTGAGTATGCATTGTTGCTACAGTTCGTTGTGTTGAGACACCACGTGATGATTAGGTGTGATAGAATCTACGTTCACATACAACGGGTGCAAGACAGTTTTGCACATGCGGAATACTTGGGTTCAACTTGACGATCCTAGCATATACAGACATGGCCTCGGAACACTGGAGATCAAAAGGTCGAGCGTGAATCATATTGTAGATATGATCAACATAGAGATGTTCACCATTGATGACTACCCCATATCACGTGATGATCAGACATGGGTTAGTTGATTTGGATCATGTATCAAGATGACTTGAGGGATGTCTATTTAAGTGTAAGTTCTTAAGTAATTTCATTAATTGAACTTAATTATCATGAACTTAGTCCTGATATTGCATATCTATGTTGTAGATCCGTGGCCCGTGCTACTGTTCCCCTGAATTTTAATGCGTTCCTAGAGAAAGCTAAGTTGAAAGATGATGGTAGCAACTACACGGACTGGGTCCGTAACTTGAGAATTATCCTAATTGTTGCACAAAAGAATTATGTCCCTGGTGCATCGCTAGGTGAAAGGCCTGCTGCAGGAGCAGATGTTGATGTTTGGAATGTCTGGCAAGCTAGATCTGATGACTACCCGATAGTTCAGTGTGCCATGCTTTACGGCTTAGAACCAGGACTTCAAAGACGTTTTGAACGTGATGGAGCATATGAGATGTTCCAGGAGTTGAAGTTAATATTTCAAGCAAATGCCCGGGTTGAGAGATATGAAGTCTCCAACAAGTTCTATAGCTGCAAAATGGAGGAGAACAGTTCTGTCAGTGAACACATACTCAAAATGTCTGGTGCCAGCGTTGAGCATGAACATTATATCTGGATATTGTTTAGTGTGAGCCGATTATTCATTTTAATCAGAGAATAATGGTTGTTCTATTTATATGAGTAATATCTTTTATGGTCATGCACCCTTGAAGAGTGGTCTATTTTTTTGAATCTCGATTGTAGTGATGCACATATTCATAATATTGATGCCAAAAGATGCAAAGTTGATCATGATAGTGCAACATATTTGTGGCATTGTCGTTTAGGTCGTATTGGTGTAAAGCGCATGAAGAAACTCCATGCATATGGGCTTTTGGAATCACTTGATTATGAATCATTTGATACTTGTGAACCATAACTCATGGGTAAGATGACTAAAACTCTGTTCTCTGGAAAAATGGAGCGAGCCAATGACTTATTAGAAATAACACATAACGATGTATGCAGTCAGATGAGTGTTGAGGCATGCGACGGGTATCATTATTTTCTGACCTTCATAGATGATTTGAGCATATATGCGTATATCTACTTACTGAAACACAAGTCTAAAACATTTGAAAAGTTCAAAGAATTTTAGAGTGAAGTGGAGAATCATCGTAATAAGAAAATAAAGTTTCTACGATCTGATCACGGAGGCGAATATTTGAGTTACGATTTTGGCCTTCATTTAAAACAATGTGGAATAGTTTCACAACTCACGCCACCTGGAACACCACAGCGTAATGGTGTGTCCAAACACCGTAACCATACTTTATTGGTTATGGTGCGTTCTATGATGTCTCTTACTGATTTACCACTATTGTTTTGGGGTTATGCATTAGAGACAGCTGCATTCACGTTAGATAGGGCACCGTCTAAATCCGTTGAGATGACACCGTATGAATTGTGACTTGGCAAGAAATATAAGCTGTCATTTCTTAAAGTTTGGGGTTGCGACACTTATGTCAAAAGGATTCAGCCTGGTAAGCTCAAACCCAAATCGGAGAAGTGCGTCTTCATAGGATACCCTAAGGAAATAATTTGTACACCTTCTACCACAGATCTAAAGGCACGATCTTTGTTGCCAAAAATGGAACCTTTCTAGAGAAGGAGTTTCTCTCGAAAGAAGTGAGTGGGAGGAAACTAGAACTTGTTGAGGTAATCGTACCTTCTCTCGAATTGGAAAGTAGCACATCAGAGAAATTCGTTCCCATGATGCCTACACCAACTAGAGAGGAAGCTAATGATGATGATCATGAAACTTCAGATCAAGTTACTACTCGACCTCGTAGGTCGAACAGAGCACATTCCACACCAGAATGGTTTGGTAATCCTGTTCTGGAAGTCCTGTTATTAGACCAAGGTGAACCTATGAACTATGCAGAAGCTATATGATGAGCCCAGATTCCGACAGACAACTTGAGGCCATGAAATCTGAGATAGGATCCATGTATGAGAACAAAGTGTGGACTTGGGTGGACTTTCCCGATGATCGGCAAGCCATAGAGAATAAATGGATCTTCAAGAATAAGACTGACGCTGATGGTAATGTTACTGTCTATAAAGCTCGACTTGTCGCAAAAGGTTTTCGACAAGTTCAAGGGGTTGACTACGACGAGACTTTCTCACCCGTAGCGATGCTTAAGTCCATCTGAATCATGTTAGCAATTGCCGCATTTTATGTTTATGAAATCTAGCAAATGGACATCAAAATTGCATTCCTTAATGGATTTCTTAAAGAAGATTTGTATATGATGCAACCAGGCGGTTTTATCGATCCTAAAGGTGCTAACAAAGTGTGCAAGCTCCAATGATCCATCTATGGACTGGTGCAATCCTCTCGGAGTTGGAATATACACTTTGATGAGGTGATCGAAGCATATGGTTTTATACAGACTTTCGGTGAAGCCTGTATTTACAAGAAAGTGAGTGGGAGCTCTGTAGCATTTCTAATATTAGATGTAGATGACATATTGTTGATTGGAAATGATATAGAATTTCTGGATAGCATAAAAGGATACTTGAATAAGAATTTTTCAATGAAAGACCTCGGTGAAGCTGCTTATATATTGGGCATCAAGATCTATAGAGATAGATCAAGTCGCTTAATAGGACTTTCATAAAGCACATACCATGACAAAGTTTTTAAGATGTTCAAAACGGATTAGTCAAAGAAAGGGTTCTTTCCTGTGTTGCAAGGTATGAAGTTGAGTCAGACTCAAAGCCCGACCACTTCAGAAGATAGAGAGAAAATGAAAGTCATTCCCTATGCCTCAGCCATAGGTTCTATCATGTATGATATGCTGTGTACCAGACCTGATGTGTGCCTTGCCATAAGTCTGGCAGGGAGGTACCAAAGTAATCCAGGAGTGGGTCACTTGACAGCGGTCAAGAACATCCTGAAGTACCTGGAAAGGACCAAGGGTATGTTTCTCGTTCAAGGAGGTGACAAAGAGCTCGTCGTAAATGGTTACGTTGATGCTAACTTTGACACTCATCTGGATGACTCTAAGTCACAAACCGGATACGTATTTATATTGAATGGTGGAGTTGTCAGTTCGTGCAGTTCCAAGCAAAGTGTCGTCGCGGGATCTACGTGTGAATGTAGCAGACCCATTGACTAAGCCTCTTCCACAAGAAAAATATGATCAGCACCAAAACCTCCATGGGTGTTAGATTTATTACAATGTAATCTAGATTACTGACTCTAGTGCAAGTGGGAGACTGAAGGAAATATGCCCCAAAGGCAATAATAAAGTTGTTATTTTATATTTCCTTATTCATGGTGAAAAATTATTATTCATGCTAGAATTGTATGGATCGGAAACCTTAATACATGTGTGAATACATAAACAAACATTGTGTCCCTAGTAAGCCTCTACTAGACTAGCTCGTTGATCAAAGATGGTTAAGGTTTCCTAACCATTGACATGGGTTGTCATTTGATAACGGGATCACATCATTAGGAGAATGATGTGATGGACAAGACCCATCCGCCAGCTTAGCATTATGATCATTCAGTTTTATTGCTATTGCTTTCTTCATGTCAAATACATATTCCTTCGACTATGAGATTATGCAACTCCCGGTTGCCGGAGGAATGCCTTATGTGCTATCAAACGTCACAATATAACTTTGTGTTATAAAGATGCTCTACAGGTATCTCCGAAGGTGTTTGTTGAGTTGTCAATCCCTTCACGGTTACTTGCAAAACTGAGATCTAATAGAGATAGATGAAACTAAACAAACGATAAAGTAAATATTTTTTGGTTTTTTTGGTTTATAGATCAGAAAGTAAAAGATTGCAAAACAGTAGATCGGAAACTTATATGATGGAAAATAGACCCGGGGGCCATAGGTTTCACTAGAGGCTTCTCTCAAGATAGAAAATAATACGGTGGGTGAACAAATTACGGTCGAGCAATTGATAGAAAAGCGCAAAGTTATGATGATATCTAAGAAAATGATTATGAAATATAGGCATCACGTCCGTGTCAAGTAGACCGAAACGATTCTGCATCTACTACTATTACTCCACACATCGAACGACTCCTGCCTGCATCTAGAGTATTAAGTTCATGAAGAATAGAGTAACGCATTAAGTAAGATGACATGATGTAGAGGTATAAACTCAAGCAATATGATGCGAACCTCATCTTTTTATCCTCGATGGCAACAATACAATACGTGCTTTGCTACCCCTACTATCACTAGGAAAGGACAACGCAAGATTGAACCCAAAGCTAAGCACTTCTCCCATTGCATGAAAAACCAATCTAGTTAGTCAAACCAAACCGTTAGTTCGAAGAGAATTACAAAGATATCAAATCATGCATAAAAGAATTCAGAGAAGATTCAAATAATATTCAAAGATAAGCTGATCATAAATCCACAATTCATCGGATCTCGACAAACACACCACAAAAGAAGATTACATCGGATAGATCTCCAAGAACATCGAGGATAACATGGTATTGAGAATCAAAGAGAGAGAAGTAGCCATCTAGCTACTAGCTATGGACCCGTAGGTCTGTGGTAAACTACTCACGCTTCATTGGAAGGGCAATAGAGTTGATGTAGAAGCCCTCCATGATCGATCCCCCTCCGGTAGGATGCCGTAAAAAAGGCCCCAAGACGGGATCTCACGAGAACAGAAGGTTGCGGCGGTGGAAAAGTGTTTTCCTGGATACTTCTGGTGGTTTGGGAATATATGTGAATATATAGGCCGAAGAATTAGGTCAGGGAGTCACAAGGGGCCCACAAGGTAGGGGGTGCCCTACCCCCTGGGCGTGCCCTCCCCCCTTGTGGCCACGTCATGGCTCTTACGACTTGATCTCTAAGTCTCTGGGGTGTCTTCTGGTCCAAGAAAAATCATCGCGAAGGTTTTATTCCGTTTGGACTTCGTTTGGTATTCCTTTTCTACGAAACTCAAAAAGAAGGAAAAAACAAAAACTCGCACTGCACTCTAGGTTAATAGGTTAGTCCCAAAAATAATATAAAATAGCATATAAAACATCCAAAACAGATAATATAATAGCATGGAACAATAAAAATTATAGATACGTTGGAGATGTATCAAGCATCCCCAAGCTTAATTCCTGCTCGTCCTCGAGTAGGTAAATGATAAAAACAGAATTTTTGATGTGGAATACAACCTAACTTATTTATCCATGTAATTTTTCTTTATTGTGGCATGAACTTCAGATCCATAAGATTCAAACCAAAATTTAATATTGACATAAAAAACAATGATACTTCAAGCATACTAACGAGGCAATTATGTCTTCTCAAAATACATGGCCAAAGAAAGCTTATCCCTACAAAATCATATAGTCTGGCTATGCTCCATCTTCATCACACAAAATATTCAAATCATGCATAACCCCGATGACAAGCCAAGCAATTGTTTCATACTTTTGATGTTCTCAAACTTTTCAACTTTCATGCAATATATGAGCGTGAGCCATGGACATAGCACTATAGGTGGAATAGAATATGGTGGTTGTGGAGAAGACAAAAATAACGAGATAGTCTCACATCAACTAGGCATATCAACGGGCTATGGAGATGCCCATCAATAGATATCAATGTGAGTGAGTAGGGATTGACATGCAACGGATGCACTTGAGCTATAAGTTTATTAAAGCTGAAAAAGAAACTAAGTGGGTGTGCATCCAACTCTCTTGCTCACGAAGACCTAGGGCAATTCGAGGAAGCCCATCATTGGAATATACAAGCTAAGTTCTATAATGAAAAATTCCCACTAGTATATGAAAGTGACAACATAGGAGACTCTCTATCATGAAGATCATGGTGCTACTTTGAAGCACAAGTGTGGTAAAAGGATAGTAACATTGCCCCTTCTCTCTTTTCTCTCATTTTTTTATTCTGGGCCTTCTCTCATTTTCTGGTCTCTTTTTTTCATCCAGAGTCTCATCCCGACTTGTGGGGGAATCATAGTCTCCATCATCCTTCCCTCACATGGGATAATGCTCTAATAATGAATATCATCACACTTTTATTTACTTACAACTCAAGAATTACAACTCGATACTTAGAAAAATATATGACTCTATATGAATGCCTTCGGTGATGTACCGGGATGTGCAATGAATCAAGAGTGACATGTATGAAATAATTATGAAAGGTGGCTTTGCCACAAATACAATGTCAACTACATGATCATGCAAAGCAATATGACAATGATGAAGCGTGTCATAATAAACGGAACGGTGGAAAGTTGCATGGCAATATATCTCAGAATGGCTATAAAAATGCCATAATAGGTAGGTATGGTGGCTGTTTTGAGGAAGGTGTATGGTGGGTGCATGGTACCGGCGAAAGTTGCGCGGTACTAGAGAGGCTAGCAATGGTGGAAGGGTGAGAGTGCGTATAATCCACGGACTCAACATTAGTCATAAAGAACTCACATGCTTATTGCAAAAATATATTAGTTACCAAAACAAAGTACTACGTGCATGCTCCTAGGAGGATAGATTGGTAGGAAAAGACCATCGCTCGTCCCTGACTACCACTCATAAGGAATAAAATCAATATATAAATCATGCTCCGACTTCATCACATAACGGTTCGCCATACGTGCATGCTACGGGAATCACAAACTTTAACACAAGTATTTCTACAATCCACAATTACTCACTAGCATGACTCTAATATCACCATCTTTATATCTCAAAACAATCATAAGGAATCAACCTTCTCATAGTATTCAATGCACTTTATATGAAAGTTTTTATTATATCCTTCTTGGATGTCTATCATATTAGGACTAAATTTATAACCAAAGCAAATTACCATGTTGTTTAGATACTCCCAAAATAATATAAGGGAAGAATGAGAGTTCAATAATTTATATAAAATAAAGCCACCGTCGTGCTCTTAAAAAGATATAAGTGAATCACTAGAGCAAAATTGCCCAGCTCAAAAGATATAAGTGAAGCACATAGAATATTCTAATAAATCATGATTCATGCGTGTCCCTCTCAAAAGGTGTGTACAACAAGGATGATTGTGGCAAACTAAAAGGCAAAAACTCATATCATACAAGATGCTCCAAGCAAAACACATATCATGTGGTGAATAAAAATATAGCCTCAAGTAAAGTTACCGATAGACAAAGACGAAAGAGGGGATGCCTTCCAGGGCATCCCCAAGCTTAGCCTCTTGGTTGTCATTGAATATTACCTTGGGGTGCCTTGGGCATCCCCAAGCTTAGGCTCTTGCCACTCCTTATTCCATAGTCCATCAAATCCTTACCCAAAAACTTGAAAACTTCACAACACAAAACTCAACAGAAAATCTCATAAGCTCCGTTAGTATGAGAAAATAAATCACCACTTTTGGTACTGTTGTGAATTCATTCTTTATTTATAATGGTGTAATATATACTGCATTCCAACATTTTCCATGGTTCATACCCCCCGATACTACCCATATATTCATAAAAATAAGCAAACAACACATAGAAAACAAAATATGTCAAAAACAGAATAGTCTGTAGTAATCTGTAACTCCCAAATACTTCTGTAACTCCAAAAATTCTGAAAAATTAGGACGACCTAAACATTTTTTTAATTAATATTCTTCAAAAAGAATCATTATTTTATCAGGCATCTTTTCAAAATTAGAATTGTTTTCCTGAGCACAAAAGTTTCTGTTTTTCAGCAAGATCAAATCAACTATCACCGTAAGCCATCCCAAAGGTCTTACTTGGCACAAACACTAATTAAAACACAAAACCACATCTATCCAGAGACCAGACGAATTATTTATTGCAAAACAAGAACCAAAAGCAAAGAACAAAAATAAAATTGGGTTGCCTCCCAACAAGCGCTATTGTTTAATGCCCTTAGCTAGGCATAAAAACACAAATAGATCTAGGTATAATCGTAGTAATGATACAACAAATCTTGAAAACGCATCTCATACTCCCTTCATTCAGCAACAAGTTTTCTTTCTGGTAAGCAAACGTAATCAAAAGTGATAAATTTAATGGGATAAGGATCCCCAAGATCAAGCTCGGGAGGAATTGGTTCCTCCTTCGGCCCATCATATTGTATGACCAACTCATCATTATAAGCGTTATTTTGGCAAAAAAAGTCATGAGCTTGTGTCCAACAGAGAAACCCAATATGTTAATTTGTATAGCAAAATTATCATTAAGTTCAGAAATCTTATCAACTAAAACATCGGTAGGGACCCTCTTTCTTAAATTTTCATTATATTCAACATGATCTAGAGATCGTAAACACATTATGTCCTCTTGGTTAAAGAGAATTCCCTCTATGGGAGGACGACCACCATTTACTTTGTAATGCGTGAAAATTTCACCAGCTTCTTTCATAACAAATCTAAACTCATGGGCTAGGAATATAGTGGCGGCGCAGTTAATAGAAGAATGCTCAATATTAGAAAACTCTAGAGAAATCCTTTGTATGGATGGATGCATATGAACAAATTGTCTTTCTAGTTCAACTACGAGCAATGATATAGGATCCGCGAGACTACTAGTTTTAGGGAGAATAGATCCACCCAAAGTGGGAAGAGCACCGGCACAAGTAAAGAAATCTTGAATAACCCCTTTTCCAATAATATTGCCGCTACCTATGCGAAGTTTTTTAGTGTGCAAGATAGTAGATTCTTCATGAGGATTAAAATTAGTAAAAGCATCAAAGTTTCCCCCATTGTTACTATACTATACTTTTCAGCGATAACCTCCAGACATGGTAGCAACAAATCGATCTAGCAACGAGCAAACCAAAGGCAAACGAAAAAGACGAATGGAAGAGGGGCAAAGAAAAAGGCAAATCTTTTCGAAAAGCATTTTAGAAGTGGGGGGGAGGAAAATGAGAGGCAAATGGCAAATAATGTAATGTAAGAGATGAGAATTTTATGATGGGTACTTTGTATGTCTTGACTTGGCGTAGATCTCCCCGGCAATGTCGCCAGAAATTCTTCCTGCTACTTCTTGAGCTTGCGTTGGTTTTCCCCTTGAAGAGGAAAGGGTGATGCAGCAAAGTAGATATAAATATTTCCCTCAGTTAGAGAACCAAGGTATCAATCCGGTAGGAGACAATGCAGAAATCACCAATACCTGTACAAACAATCAAACAACTTGCACCCAACATGGTAAAGGGGTTGTCAATCCCTTCACGGTTACTTGCAAAAGTGAGATCTAATAGAGATAGATGAAACTAAACAAACGATAAGGTAAATATTTTTGGGTTTTTTGGTTTATAGATCGGAAAGTAAAAGATTGCAAAATAGTAGATCGAGAACATATATGATGGAAAATAGACCTGGGGGCCATAGGTTTCACTAGAGGCTTCTCTCAAAATAGCAAATAATACAATGGGTGGAAAAATTACTGTCGAGCAATTGATAGAAAAGCGCAAGTTTATGACGATATCTAAGGCAATGATTATGAAATATAGGCATCACATCCGTGTCACGTAGACAAAAATGATTCTGCATCTACTACTATTACTCCACACATCGACCGACTCCTGCCTACATCTAGAGTATTAAGTTCATGAAGAACAAAGTAACACATTAAGTAAGATGACATGATGTAGAGGAATAAAAACTCAAGCAATATGATGTAAACCCCATCTTTTTATCCTTGATGGCAACAATACAATACGTGTATTGCTGCCCCTTCTATCACTGGGAAAGGACAACGCAAGATTGAACCCAAAGCTAAGAACTTCTCTCATTGCAAGAAAAACCAATCTAGTTGGCCAAACCAAACCGCTAGTTCGAATAGAATTACAAAGATATCAAATCATGCATAAAAGAATTTAGAGAAGTTTCAAATAATATTCATAGATAAGCTGATCATAAATCCACAATTCATCAGATCTGGACAAAGACACCTCAAAAGAAGATTACAGTGGATAGGTCTCTAAGAACATCGAGGAGAACATGGTATTGAGAATCAAAGAGAGAGAAGAAACCATCTAGCTACTAGCTATGGACCCGCGTAGGTCTGTGGTAAACTACTCACGCTTCATTGGAAGGGCAATAGAGTTGATGTAGAAGCCCTCCGTGATCGAATCCCCCTTCGGCAGGATGCCGGAAAAGGCTCCAAGATGGGATCTCACGGGAACAGAATGTTGCGGCGGTGGAAAATTGTTTTCGTGGATACTTCTGGTGGTTTGGGAATATATGTGAATATATAGGCCGAAGAATTAGGTCAGGGGAGTCACGAGGGGCCTACAAGGCAGGAGGGCGCACCCTCCCCCTTGTGGCTGCCTCGTGACTCTTCCGACTTGACTCCAAGTCTCTAGGGTGTCTTCTGGTCCAAGAAAAATCATCGCGAAGGTTTTATTCCATTTGGACTCCAGTTGGTATTCCTTTTCCACGAAACTCAAAAACAAGGAAAAAACAGAAATTGGCATTGGGCTCTAGCTTAATAGGTTAGTCCCAAAAATAATATAAAATAGCATATTAATGCATATAAAACATCCAAAACAGATAATATAATAGCATGGAACTATAAAAAATTATAGATACGTTGGAGACGTATCACCTAGCACACCCCAGACAATTGTTTAGCCGTATGCGGCGGCCCCCTCCACCGTTTACACCCCTGGTCATATTTTCATAGTGCTTAGGCGAAGCCCTACGATGATCACTTCACCATCACCATCACCACTCCGTCGTGCTGACGGAACTCATCTACTACCTCGACATCTTGCTGGATCAAGAAGGCGAAAGACGTCACCAATCTAAATGTGTGCAGAACACGGAGGTGTTGTGCGTTGGGTACTTGATCAGTTGAAGAACGAAGAAGTTCGACTACATCAACCATGTCATGAAACGCTTCCGCTTACGGTCTACAAGGGTACGTAGACACAATCTCCCCCTCGTTGCTATGCATCTCCATGGATGGATCAGTGAGTGTGCGTAGAATTATTATTTTCTTTTCCATGCAACGATTCCCAACAATTGACACTTTTCTAGGGAGTACTCTTTTCTGAAAGAAGAATCAATCGATCTAACTTTAATTGTAGACATTTTCACAACTTTGTTTTAGTTCGAGAGCTCTTTTAGGGTGATTGGCGTAGTACTCCGAGTTATACCCTGTACTTACCCATTAGCCGACACGCTAATCGTAAGGATGAGCAGATGGAAGATTAGGTCTAGTGCGAAGCTTACCTTAAACATTACCGCCGCAGTTGAGATGAGGCGAGTGGCAACGGAACTGTGGAGAATGGCAGGGAAGCGACGCCGCGCCAACCAACCTCCTCTTGTGGTGGGAGAACGAATACTCCAGTGGCTCCGGCTTGCGCTGCACCCTCACGAACGGCACACTATACTTGATCGATTCATCATCCTCCGGATGCTCAACCCTCGATCTGCAAGCCCACCACCTCCGCCCAACTTTTCTCATGGGTGAATATGTCTCCTCCACCGCCCAGAGGAGATACTCAATGAACTCAAAGGACTGCGGCGTGACTGCCGCCGGGGAGTACATTGCCGCCCTTATCGCCTCTGTCTCGCTCTTTCTCATACATTCCCACATGGCCCTCACCGTCCCCGCAATCTCCCACTCGTTCTCAAGCCAAGTAAGGATCTCCTTCAACCTGGCTAACTTCGCCTGGTCACCGTCGACGATCTCCATGATTCGCTTCTGCATCCTCTCCATCGATGTGCTTCTGAGAGGTGCGATGCTGGCTTTGGAAGATGAGAGGAGAGACGACGGTCTAGCAATGGAGAAGAGGGAGAGGCGATACGGTGCTTTTGCAATGGAGAAGATGCAGAGGCGAGAAGGTTGTTTTGGAATGGAGAAATGGAGAGGAGAGGGGTGGTTTTGCAATGGAGAAGAGGGAGAGGAGCGTGCGGCTGCGATTTAGGATTGGACGAGAGGGGCGGCGGCTGTGACTGGATCAAAATAAAAATCAATTTACCCTTCAATTAAGAGATCCATATTAACAAGTCTTCCTTGTATCCTGGGTCATATTTTAACCATGATTTTAACAAACAAAATATATGTTATACGTTGCAAAATTGATATAATTGGAAAGTACATTTAGATACGAATCCAACTATATAATTATTGATGACATGCATTCACATTTTGCTTGTCAAATACAGTACGTGGTCAAACTTTGACCCAAAATATGCAAAACAAAAAATACTTCCAAGACCACCGCCGCTCCTCTCCTCTTCCATTTCAAAACCATCGCCACTCCTCTCCTCTTCCAATCCAAAACCAGCGCCGATCCTCTCATCTTCCATTTCAAAACCACCGCCGCTCCTCTCCTATTCCAATCCAAAACCACCGCTGCTCCACTTCCATTCAAAAACCACCGCCGGCAAGTGAAGGTGCTTTGGAGAAGTAGATCGATGAAGGAGTTCAACAAATACGTGAGGATCATGGACGGCGGCCCTATCAAGCTAGCCATGATGTTGAAGATACAGTCTTGGTTTGAAAACGAAGAGCAATTAGCGGCGACAGCGAGAGTGATGGCCAAATATTAGGAACTGAGCAAAAAGGCGGTGATACTCCCGGAGGGAGTCGCACGGGAGTACATAGAGCTGCTCCTCTGGGCCATGGAGCAAACAGATTCACCGAATCAGATCGTGAGGTAGAGGTGGTGGGAGTATCGATCCAAGATGGAGCATCCACCAGAGACTGAAGGATAAAGCATCTACACGGTCCCGTTTGGGAGGTTGCCGTAGCAGAGCGAGCGGGTGGAGTCTTCGACGACCGAACCCAAATGCAAGAGGAGAAAAACAGTTGGCACGACGACGCCTCCCCGCCATCCTCTCCCTCACCGTTCACCTTGTCTCACGGGGCGGTTGTCTGCCACCAAGGAATAGGAGGGGACTGCCCCCCCCCCAAAGTCTGAGGAGGAGCTTTGGGTTGTCAGTATTTGCAGGTTTTGAATTGTGTTTTGTGTTGTGTATTTTGAGAGTACTTTCAGGTATGAATTTCTTTTGAATTTCAGATTTGCAGTATTGAGCATATGAAGTATTTTCTGAATTCTAGAGATATATTTTCAGCACTTTCAAAAATGTAGTTTCATATAAAAGTGCAGACAATGTGATTCTCACAGAATAAACTACACGTTTTAGTTTTAGATAAGAAACCGCAAGTTTCAGAGCCAGAGCATTTATATTAACACGCCCTTTTTCAAACATGGATGACATCATGTTGGAGTTTTTATTCATGGTCAAAAATGGAACTACAACCAGTTAACATCATGTTGATCAACATTCATATATAGCACATCTTCATACGATACACAGTCAAAAAGATATGCTATATATTTTCAAAATACGCACACAACGTTGAGTGTGCAAAAAATATAGAAAATGAGGGACGAAGTTTTGGCATGTTTCGGAGGTGGTGTTCATAGATGACAATGGGGAACCATATGTCAGTAATGGCAGAGGCAAAAATTTGGGGATATTTTCATTGCATCAGGTGGAATCAAACCCGGGCGGAGCAACTGTTGGGGAGTGGAACTTGGCCACTAGGCTACTTCATTACTTTCGATAGAAAATAGGCACGGATTCTACAACTACCGTAGCACGTCTTCCCCGGCTCCGGTGCGTTCTCGTCCTGGGCCTGGATGTCAGCTGGGTTGTGGGCTGCCCAGTCTAGGCTTTTTTTAACATGCGCAGCCCACGATATTGCCGGTTTGTATTTTTTTGAGGGTTGTCATGTATATACCGGCCTATGGGCCTCCCATCCTAGGTTTTATTTTTTCTTAAACATCCGCAGCCCAACTTATGTATTTTTTTGTAGAAAATGCAGAGGTCTGTTCTATTTTTCTATATAAGAATAGGAACGTCAGGTCAAACTTATGTTTCCCTTCTAACTATATTATATATATTTATATTATTTTATATGTTATTATATATTATTTTTTATTATCATCATATATGGAACACATACTTACATATATAAGAAAAAATATCCCATGTCTTATAAAAATATTTTTTTTAATAAAATCCTAGATTTTTTTTTTACTTTAAGGCAACTAAAATCCTGGTGATTGTGTAGAAAAGCTTTAATATTTAAGGACCAATGTAATAATAAAGTGCTTACTATTTAAATATATTTATACCAAAGTGCTCAGCCCCTGTTTATTTTTTTATAACATTGTTGCGCCCAACCCAACATTATAATTAGAACCAGCCCAGAAAAATCATGTCTTTCAAGAAAGTGCAAATGGGCTGTAACATTTGAGAAAAAATACATGGGCCGTGTGGACGCTACATTATTTGTTCACCCAGCCCAGCAAATCCGTTTATTTCAAGAAAGTGCAAATAGGTTGTAGTTTGTTAGAAAAAATATATGGGCCGCATGGACGCTACATTATTTGTTCACCCAGCCCAGCAAATGGACTGTAAATTAAAAAATGGGTTGAATATGTGCCACATTTTTGGAGACTGAAATGTGGGCCAATAGGTCGAAGCCAACGCAAGGCGTTGTCCACTTATTCTGGCTCTGACATCTATAGCCGTTGGATTTACATCCAACGACTGACATCCATCTTCAATCTCTCGTCTTCTTCCTCCAGCGTCGTCGGGACCACCTGCTCTCGCCTCTGGCTGCAAGTAGCTCTGCTTAGCACACTTCGCTGCAAAGCGCTATCCCACCGCAGGCCAGGCCATCCCTCCACCCTCCGCACCTCCTGTTATTCTCCGCCGACTTTAGAACCAGGCTGTACCAGAACCAGTTAACTATCATACACCTCTTCGTGTGCAACTCCACAGCCACGGCTTCCCATCTCTGGCTCATTGCCGTCCCGGGCCTCGCCGTGGTCCACCGCCTTGGTGCGCTCGGCGCGGCGTGGTCAACATGGTCAACAAACAAGAGTCATCGAAAGAGGACTGTACGTGGAGACGCTGACAGTGGGGGTGCACCAGGTCCATGGACACACGCATGCAACCGCCTCCTTATTATGCGAAAATAAAATTATTCCTCCCCCTGAAAGCCGGGACCCACCACGTATATCTTCGCACGGAAGGAAGTGTCTTATTCCTGCCCCTAACACTTGGGACCCACCAACAACATCTTTGCACGCGGAAGTGCCTCACTATGGGCGAAAAAATGATTCCACCCCTGACAGCTGGGACCCATCAGCTAAATATTCGCACACAAGTGACTCCTTGTCCTACCTGGACTGCTGGGACCCACCCGTTCGAAGCATATGTAGTGTTATCTGTATGGTCGCGAATGTGTACGTACATAGCGGCCGATCAGTCTCTCTGCAACAATGAACTGTGTCCGAGTAAGGAGCGGCACGTGTCATAATAGAACCGCCGACGTGTCACATAGTCCCGTTAATATCGTGTAGATGTACGTACAACCACGCTTCAAGAAAGTAAGTATGGTTACGTGCGTACATACGGGCGGGGTCTCGAATATCCCTAAAGTATATCCAAACATGAGGGATAGTTTGAGCTAGTTGCATCTAACCCCCCCAAAAGAATATCCAACCCAAGAGGTGCTAAATGGAGCTAGTTCTCCTAGTGCATTTATTATCAATCTAACCCTGTCATCCAAACACGTCTTTGGACGGAGTTAGTTCAGGGTTAGTCATGAGCTAGAAACTAACTCTAACCTCTAGCTAAGTTGAGTATCCAAACATGGTTATGTTGTTCTTGTTGTTGTAGTAGTAGTTGTTGTTGTTGTTGTTGATGATGATGATGATGATGATGTTGTTGTTGTTGTTGTTATTGTTGTTGTTGTTGTTGTTGTTGTTGTTGTTGTTGTTGTTGTTGTTGTCACTACAAAAAATACACTTCCGTGATGATACGTGTTTGTCACAGTAGGTCGCGTTTTTTGTCATGCATGTATATCCATGACAAATTTATGATAGAATCAAGATAGTCATACCTGTGCTGTCGTAGAAGTGTTCCATGACATTACCAAAATTATCATCACGGAAGTGTCCACTTCCATGACGATAAATCGCGCGTCACAGAATTGCTTTCGTCAAGGGTGACCGACATGTGGCATCCACCGTAACGGAACGCCGTTAAGCTATCGGGTCGGGTTTTGGATCCGATAACCCGTTAACAGCCCCGACCAATGGGGATTTTCCACGTGTAAAATCATCATTGGCTGGAGGAAACACGTGTCGGCTCATCGTTGGGACAGATGTCATCCACTCATTGGACAGTAGGCGTCTATGATACGTCGACACGTGGCACAGCCCAACAGAGGCCCATTCCTATGAAAAGGCCGGCCCGTTTGACTTGGTCAAAAGCTGGCGGGCTGGCCCATGGAAAGCCTGTTAACGGCATGTTCGCATATAGCCCATTTACAGCCCGCTAACCCAAGGCCCATTATGCCCTATCCGAATTAGGCCCAGTAGCGTCATCTGGGCCATCCAATATGATTCCAGCCCGTTTTCACTTCTGGCCCATGTATGGCCCATGACGTCTTTCGGCCCATATGAGGCCCTATGTAACTCTTGGCCTATTAACGGCCCGTGGTGAAACTGGCCCGTAATGAACAGTGTATCACTTTACACCCATTAACGGCCCATGGTGAAACTAGCCCGTAATGAACAGTGTATCACTTTACACCCATTAACGGCCCGTGGTGAAACTGGCCCGTAAAGAACAGTGTATCACTTTATACCCATTAACGGCCCGTTATTCCGTTGGGCCGTTTCCAGCCCATGTTATCTTTCGGCCTTCTCAGAGCCCATTTATTCTTGGGCTCATTTCCAGCATTCGTTTACTTACGGCCCGTTACTGTAATTTTCTACTTGTGGGCCAAATTCAGCCCATGGTTACAGTTGGCCCGTTTGTGGTCCGTTAATACGTTGGGCCGTTTTCATAGCGTCATCAAATACGGCCTATTAACGATGGCCCGTTATGGTCAGCCCATGAACGGATGATTCCAACTCTAGCCCGTTTACGGCCATAATGCGGTCTGTTTGGCCCATGTTTGGCCAATCGATCATACGGCCCGTATAAGGCCCATTGATGATACGGCCCGTAGAAGGCCCATTGTTTCAACGGCCCGTAGAAGGCCCATTGTTTCTACGGCCCATAGAAGGCCCACTGTTTCTACGGCCCGTAGAAGGCCCACTGTTTCTAGGGCCCGTAGGAGGCCCAGTGTCACTACAGTAAATATTAGCCCATGGTTATTGTGGCCTAGTTTTAAAAAATAGGTTATTGCAGCCACTAGCAAACCGCGGAAAAAGAACTGCAATGACTACAAGCAAACAAATAAACAAGACAACAAGGAAATAAATAAGCAAGCAACTTACGCTAGGCTATCACGGCTATTACACATATTACATCCACTAGGCATCAAAGTTCGCCACCAATGCAAATATAGGGAACACAGCAGCATATAAACGCCGCAGCAAAACAAGTCCAGAACTGAAACCACTTCAGAAGAGCTCAAGAAACAATATCCTGGGTACCCATAATGCAGGCAAGATGCTTAGCAAGCTTATTAACTTTCTCTTGTTTGGCGCTTAAGTCCTCCAGCGCTTGCTGTTGCACCAGAAAGTATGCATCTGAATTCTGCAGGGACTTCCTCAGTCCTTCGGCTTCCTGTCGCATAACATCTGATCGATGTCTTTCAACTTGAAGTTGAGACTCAAGAAGCTGAACTGATTCAGGCAACGAGTTCGAAGAGCTGGTGCCAGCAGTGGTAGCCAGTAACTCGAACACTACATCAAGACAGGACTTTGGGGTTGTCTCAGTGTCTTCAATATAGTTTTTATCAGCTTTCTTGGAGACCAACAGGGATGTCTCACTATCTTGAACCTTATCTGCATTACTTCCTTTACCATTGCATAACAGGGTACTCTTCTCCAATATTTTGTCCGCGTTCTAAAAGAGAAACAAACAAACACATCTCAGGTTTACAATGTAGTATCTGAAACACATTTTGGTAAACCAGTTCAGTAGTAAGGTGGACAGGATAACAGCATGAAACAAACATATATCTATGTAGTATGGTCACTGTATGGTCTATATCATTCGAGTTTATGTTGCCAAATCAAGATAGATACAGTTCGAATCATATCTATTTATGACAAAGTAGCATAGACAGAATATAAATGTGGGAAACTACACAGCAATAATAACACTTGTAATGTGCATGGCATCAGAACATAACTGTTTATTCAATTGAAACCGAAATCAACATAGAGCAAGTTACAACAGCAAACAATCAAACACGTTGAAGAAACAGGTTTAAAACATACCTGTTGCGCCATTGGAGTTTCAATTGCATCCTTCAAATTTGAAATTAGTTGGTATCAGTAAATACAGTGATGCAAGAGCAAAGTAGTATGAACCATAGCTACGGAACCTGACCTGAGAACAATTCTTCTTCTCCTTTAAGCGTTGACTTCGGGTTCGGAGTGGTGGTCCTCGTGATTTGGGCACTGTAGTTGCCTTACTAACTGCTCGTGTTTAGGTGCTCTGTGGTGGAGACGGTGCTGTGTCAACAGGAACTGGGTGTCTATCTGCTGGGGTTGGGGTTAGAAGGGGTGTAGCTGGTTCTCTGTCCAACTGGGTAGGGGTACAATCTGCATGAGTGTGAGTTATGTGTGGTGGGGCTGGTTCTTGGGCAAGTACAACCGTGGTTCTATCTGCATCGACAGGTAGCACGATCTTTTCTGAAGACAGTGTTTTTACTCCCACAGATACTGCCATCACTCCCTCCAATTGAAATGGCTGATAAACAAGAAAAGTAATTGAATGTACAGACATTGTAAGATAGACAGGTGCAATGGATAGTAGGGAAGAAAACAGGGCATGAAATAATTCACATTTATGTTGTCTAAGCAAACAGAATAGCATGACATAATTTCACATATATGATGGCTAATTAAACAGGATAGCATGACACAATTTCACATGTATGATGGCTAACTAAATAGGATAGAATGACATACTTCAAAATATGATGACTATGTAAACAGGATGACATGATATAACTATACGATGTGTCTATTAAAGTGGTTGGCATGCCATAAATCACAAACATGCCGTCGATGGAAACATGATGGCATGATATAATTCACGGATAGAATGACATAATTTAAAATATGATGACTATGTAAACAAGATGAGATGATATAACTATATTATGTCTTTAGAAAATGGGTTGGCATGCCATAATTCAGATACGTGCTGTCTATGTAAACATCATGGCATGACATAATTCAAATATATGATTTATATACTAAGGAAGTGAGCAGAGGGCAATCGCATATATGATGTGTCAACTAAGGAGATGGCATTCAATATTGTGTATATGATGTAAAAACTAAGCATTGCAATACAACATATGCATTATATGAGTAATATAACCCTGCCAAGTTTGAGCATACACCCCAGGGGGATAATAGGACTGGTCATCTGCCTCTGAATCCTCCTCTGAAGAGCTATCTGTAACCAGCAAGATATCTGCTTCAGCAGGTAGCATTGTCTGCTCTGAAGACCTTGTTTTCACTCCAGATTTCTCCATCACCAATTCAAATGGCTGATGCACAGGAAGAGCAGTTGAATATACAAACATTGTCTACAAAAGCAATGAGAAATACAAAAAAAGGACAGCATGATATAATTCACCTATATGACACTTGCCTAAACAGCATGGCACTGCATAATTCACATACATAATGCCTTGCAACAAGATAACATTGCATAATTCACATATATAATGTCTTGCAACAAGATGGCATTGCATAATTCACATATATGGTAATTAGACACTAAACAGGTGGCATTCACACAAAGCATGTCTAAACTAAGCAAATGACATAGCAATGCAAGATACCATACGCACGATATGAGCAACATAACCCTGCCAAGTTAGGGCATGTACCTCGGGGGGGAAATATGACTGGTCATCTGTCTCTGAATCCTCCTCTGAGGAGCTATCAGTAACCAGCAAGACATGCGCTTCGTCAGATAGCATTGTCTACTCCGAAGACCTTTTTTCCACTAATGCACAGGAAGAGTAATTGAATGTACTAAAATGGTTGACAAATTTAACACGTAATAAAAAAATGATGGCATGATATAATTCACATATAAGATGACTGGCTAACCAGGGTGGCATTGCAAAATTCACATATATGATGCCTGGCTAAACAAGATGGCATTGCATGATTCACATATACGATAAAGAAACTAAACAAATGGCATTGACACAAAGCATCTCTAAACTAAGCAGATGACATCTTTAATGTATACAGTAAGCAATGCAAGGCACCATATGCATGATATTACCAACATCAGCATGCCAAGTTAGAGCGAAGACCTCATGGGGTAAATAGGAGTGGTCTTCTCCTTCTGAATCCCCCTTAGAACAGTTATCTTCCTCTTGATTATGATCCAAAATGGGTGGAGGGAGGCTGCCTTTGCGCCCACCATGGAACGACATCTGCATGAAATTTTATTGCCATGCAAGGCTCGTCTCTTTTGCTCTACATGATCAGTTCCATTATGTACAATAACTGGCATGCATAGGAATAAAACATAGTGAGATTATGTAAGGAGTGCATGCACAAATCCAGAGTGATGGTAGCAAACTGTGGATAGACCCAAAACCAATGATACAGGCAGATAATAGCTTTAGTTAAAAAATACAGATAATGGCTCCTTTAATGTTTGTTTGCACCCAACATGAAACTCATAGTAGACACCGGAGATTAACGAGATAGTAGACAGATAGTACTGATTGCTTCCCCAATATGTACCCCACAACCATTTAAAAACTCAAGTTTCAGCATTAGTTTGGACCTGAATCAGAGTCTAATAGGTGAACACGACGATAATGTAGCATGTCATCATATTAAGCGACGCATAACGTAAGCAGACACGGAAGAGTGCGACCTCTCTTGCGGACCCGTGTAGTCCTCAAGGTCATCTGCTCAGTTGATGATGGTAATGCAGTTGTCGTGGCTGCCGGCGGCAGGGAAGAAGATCTGAGGCGGCGAAAGACAGTATGGAGAGTGGATCCCTGCTGTGGTGAACCCTTCCGTCGTTGGAGCGGCTGAGCTGGGGTGGAACACAGCGCCGCAGGAGCAGGACAAACCACACAAGGTTTTCTTTGACACATATCTGTAACAGAAGTAATTGAGTAAGGTCTTATTTGAATTTGAGGATTCTAACAATGCAGGGATAGGAAATAGACAGGAATAGGATAGGAATGCACGTGCAAAACAGAGAATTTAAAAACACAGGATTTCTGCCAATCTGGGTGCTTGATTCACAACAATTGGAAGATCACAGGATGCAAAAAAGCATGGTGAGATTAAGTCAAACCACAAGAAAATGTACGGTTATAATGCTATTATGCTACTATCTCTTAGTCTTGTGCTTGATGAATAGGATTATGAAAAGGAGGAGAAGTGGAAATTAGAATTCCTACGGTTTTTCTTTCAAGGAGACACTAAAGGAACCAATCCTACAGTTTTCCTTTGCTCCATTCCTTTGCACCAAATTCATGAAAAGTAGTACCATAGGAAACTTTCCAATTCCTATGTTTTTCATTCACTTTTCCTTTCAAGCACTGGCAATTCTAGTAGGCAGGCTTGAGCAAGGAAAATCCTACACTAAAAAAATGTTTTTGTGCTACTTCTATTACTTTGGACCCAGGCCACTGTCATACTAGCTCAACTCCCAGGCCCATCGACAAATGCACAACTCAAACGCGCAGAGATAAATAATGATGGCGTTCAAGAGAGTCCATCATGGATAGCTAGGTTGCCTGGTACCTGACTGCTTGTCATATAGTAGGATAAAATAATCGTATTTCCCGTTACTACGAGTGCTCAGTGGACAATATATATAACATGTAGAGTAAAAAAGAGATGCAACAAGTGTACAACCTCTTTAGCGAAGCCATGTCGATCTCAGCGTGATTGGGTTGACCGGTGAGGATGCTCCGGCTGACTTGGCTGTCGGAGGAGGGGAAGAAGATCTTAGGCGTCTGGAGATGGAGCCCGAGGTACTGCTCCGCTTTGATGGAGGGTTTCGTCGTTGGAGCAGCTCCGGTGAGTTGTACGACGCCGAGGCTGAAGCAGGACAAGAGAGACAATGAACAACGTTAACCTGAGTGGAATTCTAATAGCATCTCCAATACATGACGTAAAATACATAACCACAAAGTGCTAGATGTAAAATACATCAGCCGCTCATCTCTGAACTTAACTGTCGAAACTGAATTTAACTATCGAAACTGAACATAACTGTCGAAACTGAACTTAACTGTCGAAACTGAATTTTGCTATCGAAACTGAACGTACTAGCAAGGTGAGGCTACACGTCGGTCGACCGACTTTTTCATCTCTGGTCAGTCGATTTTGCAGCCGTTGGATACGAAATCAAGGGCTGCGGTTCATCTACAACCTCCACCCCCGTGAGCTGCCAGCCACCACCGGCCAAACAGCAGCCCCCCGCCGCCCGCGGCCGGCGGTGCGCCACCCCGCCCGCCCCGAAAACACTCCCCACCGTCGGTCCGCCGCCACCCCGGCCATCCATCTAGGCCCCCCCCCATGCCGAGATTTTTCTCCAGCGATCCCCACGCCACCGCCCCACCAACGACCCGCCACCGCCGGCGACCACCGCCCCCATCCTGAACCCTAAGATTGATAGTGGGCTACCTCTCCGGCGAGCCCCCCTCCCCGCTGCGGCTGGTTCTTCCTTCACCCCGGCGAGCCCCCCCACCCCCTGAAAATCGACTGACCCAAAAGTCGATTCAGTGGACTGAAGTGTAGCAAAATCAGAGCAGCATCGCAGGCAAGAGCGAGAGCGAGAGCAGCAGCGCGAGCAAGAGCAATAGCAAGAGCAGACCAGGCAGGGGACCGAGAGCAAGAGCAGAGCAGCAGCGCGAGTGAGAGCTAAAGCAGCAGCAGCTCCTACTGATGTGGACGTCGCCGCTGAGGGAGCGACGCCGTGGTGGAAGTGGCCGGCGACGCCGCTGTGGATGGAGTTGCACCGTGTCGGCTCGGGACTGAGCGCCGGCAGCACCGTGAGATCGAATCAAGAAGAAAATGCGGCGATTAGTGTACAACCTCTTTGGTGGCGCCGATTAGGCCGCAGCTTCATCCGAGGAAACGGTGATGATGATGCTCTTCCGGTGGTGCAGGTGAAGACGGCGGTGTGGGAATGGAGGTGGCGCGAAAGACGAGGGCAACATCGGGGCAGCTCCTTGGAGGTGCAGGACGGGGTGGCTGAACCGGCGGGATGATGAGATCGACGACGGATCCTCATCCGGTACGGTGCATGAGGGACGTCGAGGTGTTGCTGTGGACAACATCGTCGGGGAAGAGGCTCCGGCTGGGTGGCGGACGGAGCAGGGTGTGGGGTTTCGTCGCGGGTTTTCGCGGCCTCGGTGTACGAATGGGTGGGCGGAAGGGATGGCAGTGGGGAACCATGGCTTAGGGACGCGCTTGTCCGAAATGTGGGGTAAGTTGCTGTCAGGACCCCGATTCCAAGTCACATCGATCTAGCCGGGAAAACCTCATATCACTTTGCGGCCTCACGCACGGTATTCCCACGGGTGTCGCCTTACCATGGCCCGGGACCGTTTGCGCCTTTTGGCTCACGTATATGATAGTGTTGCTAGCATCCATATGACATAGAACCCGGGCCGACATGACTAGTCGTGAACCCAAAGTGGCACTAACTTACGGGGACAGGCATACATGAATCAACATCGAGCATGTCGGTCAGCAACGTGCGAATCCGGGCTGTAGCACTGGGCTAACAGGACTCCGGTGAACCGGGCTGTAGCAGGCTAGGCAGGACTCTAGATGTCACCGTGTGACATTTCCCCGAAGGGACAGACACAGGAACGAAGTGAATCACATGCCGGTCAGTCAGGTGTTCCGGAGCAGTAGTGCTAGGCTAGCAGGACTCCGGTGAACCGGGCTGTAGCGGACTACTATGGCTCATGGAAGCACAAGACTACATTTCCCCATAAGAGAGGCTACCAAGGATAAACAACTAGGTTGTCGGATCCCACACATACCAAGCATTTCAATCATACACACAATATACTCGATATGTGCAAACACAACATGGCATCACAACAAGACTCTACGACTCAGAGTATTTATTCATTAGGCTCCGAGGAGCGAGATATTACAAACATGGGTCTCATGACCCAACATTCAAAGCATACAAGTCAAAGCACATGCGGAAGCTTAACATGTCTGAGTACAGACATCTACAAATGAAAAAGGCTGAGAAGCCTGACTATCTACCAGATCCTGCCGAGGGCACAAGATCGTAGCTGAGGTATCAAGCTAAACGTCGAAGTCCACACGGAACTACTAGCGAGACTGGCGTCTCTCTGCAAAACATAAGATAGGCAAACGTCAGTACAAATGTACCCAGCAAGACTTACATCAGAACTATCTACATATGCATCGGTATCAACAAAGGGGTGGTGGAGTTTAACTGCAGCAAGCCAGCTTTGACTCGGTGGCTATCCTGAACTACGACTGCAAGTAACTCTTTTGAGGTGGCGCACATGAGTCCACAAATTCACCATACCAATACACCACTATGGATCCGCTCACGCATCCCTACGAGAACGCCATCCATAGCACTCACGCTTATCTTGCGCATTTTAGAGTATCCACTTTCACTTGTCTATGAACTGTACAGGCAACCCAGAAGTCCTTTTCCGCTGACACGGCTATTCGAATAGATGATGTTAACCCTGCAGGGCTGTACTTCTTCACACACGCTCTCACCACTTACCACCATATACACGACGTGTATCTCGGCAACCTTCAAGCGGAAGCCTGGCGAGGGAGTTGGCCATGACCTGACTAACCACACAAGTCTCTAGTCCAGGTTTATCGCCTATTCGGGTTCCATCCGCAAGGAAATCCGGCCGGGGTGTCGCTCATGGCCCCAAACGATGTGTGCAGGGTTCCCAAGCCCACCTTGACGGATGGTTTTACGCTTGGTACACCGTGCCACTGAGCCTAGTCTGTCCCAAGCCCACCAATACCGGGTGGCACTTGGTAGACTACTAACACTACCTACAAACACCAGACACTAGTTGCAACTCCTAGACAGAGATCAAGTTGATTAATAAGTCGAGAGGGGTCGAGTTACCGGAACCCAATGTGTGGTAGTCACTGTTCATGGGTCAAAAACACATAACTCGGTTCCTAAGGACGGTTTCAATGAGACAACCCACCATGTACTCCTACATGGCCTCTCACCGCTACCTTTACCAAATCGTGTTCACACACTTAGCTCTCAACAGTAGGACATGTTCACAACTTCCCAATTCATCCCCAATGAATCAGACCTGACACAACTCTAAGCAATAGCAGGCATGACAAACAAGCGTGAATGAGTAGGCACATCAGGGCTCAAACAACTCCTACTCATGCTAGTGGGTTTCATCTATTTACTGTGGCAATGACAGGTCATGCAGAGGAAAGGGGTTCAACTACCGCAGCATGTAACAGCTGAAGCGTTGTTGTCCTAATGCAGTAAAAGAGAGCAGGAGCGAGAGAGTGGGATTGTATCGGAATGAACAAGGGGGTTTTGCTTGCCTGGCACTTCTGAAGATACCATTGAGTCTTCATTAGTGTCAATGATCAGAATGTCGGAACAACGTCTACCGAGGGGGAACAACACCGGCAAACAAGAGGGAACACAATCAATGCGATGCAACAACATGATGCATGATCATGACATGGCAATGTGCTATTGATTGAGCTAATGCAACTAGAACCAGATTAAATGAAGTTGGTTTGAACCAAAGGTTCAAATTCAAACTCCATATAAGACATTTCAAATGCCATTTATTCAAATTGTCATATACATTGGCTGTAAGTTGTTCAACCATGCATGAGGATGCCATAAACAGATTCTTTGGATTTTTCTGATAATTTTTCATACATAAATCATTTCATTCTGAGCTATGGTTGAATTTCTATGATTTTTAGAAGTTTGGGGTATTTTCTGAAATTTATAAATCATTTCTGATTTATTTTAATTCCAGAAAACTTTACTGCATCAGCATTAAGTCATGCTGGCGTCAGCTCGTCAACAGGACCGTCTAGGTCAAACCTGACAGGTGTGGCCCACCTGTCATTGACTCAGTGCTAACCAGGGTTTAGTTAAATCCTAACTAAATTAATTAGAAGGGCTAGGGCCCACAGTCAGCGAGTCAGTGGGTTAGCTAAAATTTAATTAGCATCTAAACTAAATTAGCAGGGCCTCGGGCCCACATGTTAATGACCCAGGGGGTCAAATCCCTGGTCAACCGGGGCTAATCCACTGGCGACTCGACGCCGACGAGGCCAGACGCGGCGGCGAGGTGCGGGATTCCTCCTCCGGCGACCAAATGGCCGACTGAGGGCATCTACGTGATGCGGACGAACTCGCGAATCGAGTGGTGGTGGCGGTTGGGCCCGGGTTGGCCGGGGTTGTCGTCGGCGTCGTCCTTGGCGGTCGCCGCAGCTCGGGTGAGCTCGGGGTCGACGCTACGGTGGCCGGGGAGGCTCGTGCGGGGCACCTACGTGCTCTACGTGGCGCGGGAAGGAAGTTGAGCACAACGGCCGGACCACTAGGTGGCCGGAGGCTCGTCGGTGGCGGTCACAGGCGGCGGCGCGTGCGGGCGAGCAAGGTGCGGCGACTACGGCGCACGAGAGCGAGAACGGAGAGGGGGAAACGGTTCGGTGGCTCACGGCGATTGTAGCAGGCGTCGAAGCAGGCTCGGGGAAGGCCGGACGGCGATGAGTCGACGATGGGGATCCGCGGCGGCCGACGATGAAGAAGAGGTTGGGGACGTCGTTTTGAGGCATCTGGGGTCGAGTGGGTCGACGAGGAGGACGAGGGCGTCGAGGCGGAGACCATGGACACGTCGGTGAGGTGAGGGAGGGCCTGTGGCCGTGGCTACGACGAGTGGTGGTGACGGCGGCGCTCGGGTGTGTTCGGGAGAGAGCCAGGGAAGGGGATGGGTCGAGGAGGTGAGCGAGGGGGTTCCAGGGGCGGTGCGTGGCATCTCCAGCCAGCTCCAAGTGGTCGGCGGCATGCAGGAGGAGGCGTGGCGAGCTCGGCGGTGTCGCGGTGTCCCTCCTCTGCCTACTGGCAGAGGTAGGCGATGACTGGCACGAGGCCAGTGGGCTGGGCCGTGCTGGGCCAGGCCAGGTAAGCGCCAGGTAAGTGCTTTCTCTGCTCTGTCTTCTAGTTTTGTTCTGTTTTTTATTTATGCAATTTTGTTTTAATTTGGTTTTTCAAACCAAATTGCTTTTAAAAATTCCGAAAAATAGTTGTGGGCACTAAATGAATTATTCCAGAGGCCCTCAACTAAATCCAAAAAAATTGGAGCATTTAAAATATTTATTGTATTTAAATGCCCCAATTCAAATACAATATGAGTTAATTCAAATAACCAGAATGGCCTAAAAATATGTGCATCATTTTTGGCAGAGGTTTTCACCTTTATCAAAAATCATGAACTTTTCTAAAGGGCATTCTGGGTTTATTGAAAGGATTTAAACTTGAACCTAGTTGAATTGATTTAGTGCCAGGGCTTGGCATCCCCAATTCAAATTTCCTTTGAATTTAAACATGATGCATGCTCACTGATGCAACTATTTACAGTCATGAATCTTGGGCTGTGACAACTCACCCCCACTAAATAAGAATCTCGTCCCGAGATTCAAGCGTAGGGTAAGAGGAAGAGGGGACACAAAAGCTAACACAATCTTCTCGATCCAATTGCCGTCATCGAAGATGTTGATTCATTGCTTCAAATTGATCTTGTCGTCTTTGCTTCTGGGATCTTCATCCAACACGATAACGATAGAAGAAACTCTATAGGAACCGATCTTCTTAAAGATCGAGCAACTTACGATCAACTCACGGAATGAGATGTTGAACATCTCTCGAGCTACGACACGAAGCATACATCCAGAGGGATGGAGTGAAACAGAGAACGAGGATCCAAGTTGATAAGCACAATTCCATGCTGAATAAGATGGTGCATGGTTTCAAGATAACGAGGAGTTATCTGCCATGATTCCATAATGGCACCTTAGGGAAGGTGACTTGTAGGAATATTCCCTTAAGTGGCAAAAAGAATTACTTTTGATTCAGAGATCATTGAAACTCTTTATACCAGCCTAAGGCAAATCACAACAATTGTTTGGCGGAGTTCGGGAGAACGACACACTCGGGCTAGAATGGACGATGTGGACTACCTTGTTGAGACGACGAAATGGATGATTTTTGCATATCATTGGAAATGAATGGGACTCATGGTAAGTCCACCTTTGAAGATGGCCCTGGACAGCAACTGCTGAGAAGGGCAGCCCATGGAAAATTGGCACGATGGGGTGCAAGCTGGGAACAAAATGCAATGTTGGGAATGTTCCAACCATCATATCTGCCTGAGATTCAGATCTGGTTGGTGTCAGGATATTCCAGACTCATCAAGTCTAGAAAGAAAAATGAAAGTTTGCAACACAAATCGACGAGATGACGTTGCGAGATTCTCAGGGAGTGAACTACGATAGCAAGCTCCAAAACATGAGCTGGTTCTGCTACACACCTGCGAACGCGCTGTCCAAGCAGGCATGACCACGTAGTAGTCTTACAACAAAACGCTACTGAGTTCTGGTAGGGAACCATCATTGAGGATAACAAAATCTTGTGCATGAACTAGTATTTGCACAACAAACTCATTTTCCTTGAACAAATCAATCAGTGGCTTGGTGTGCTAGGGAATACATATGGAGTGGAGGTAATTAATCTACCAAACCATAGAATACATTCGCACATGCATAACTGACTTGGGATGGTACCAGAGGAAACAAAAACAATCTTTCTCGAACTCACGGCGGCAACTTGCACCAAATGCACATGAATTCGAGGAAGTCACTTCTTCCATTCAAGCATAAGCTTCATGAACGGAACACGAAGGCATTGCTTAGAAAGTTTTCAACACTAGGTTGATGTTCAACATGAATCCTGGGGGAGACAAAATGCTGCTGATGGGCTCAACAGCAACTCATCAGAATTTCCATATCACTAGACTTCCACCATCATGTGAACACAGTGATAACATTGGTCAGGCCCAAGGATGTAATGTGTATGCTCGAGGGATCAGCCACGGGTAGGACAACATTACGAACATCGTTGGTTCTGATTTGACTTGACGATAGCCCACGGTCAAATCAAAGATTGGATAGGACAATAGCGCCAACAATTGATCACGAGGATCAATCGATGAAGATATCTTCTTTCTTCAACATACACACACAAGGATAACCCTTTGGAATGAACTAAGTTAGACAAGCTTTTATCTTCCAACTCTCCAAGTTGTTGTTTAGCTTAACCAACCAGCTCAGGGATATCCAACACGGATTCTTGGAGAAGGGGTGGTTTACAAGAAACCAACTTGATCACGAACTTAACATAGCGGTCAGGTGACAACCTGGTAGCACTCCCGAGAAGATATTCGGAAACTCACGAGCAACCGATATGTTATTAAGCTCGGGAGCAATCTTGCTTTCGAGGCAAGATGATGTGATCAAAAGAGTGAGGGATTGACACAATCCTAACTCATTGATCGAGGAGTGCACCAGAAATAAGGACTAGGTAGCACGATCAATCTTAGGATGATGATTTAATAACCAACACGCTAAGAATGAGAATATTGTCCATTAACTACCAAGCAACGGAGTTGCTAGGAGTATTGATTTCACACATCACGACTCACTTGCCGGCATTCCGGTTACAATAACACGAGAGCCGAGGAATGAACAATGATGGCAATAAGTATCACTGCGTCAAAAATTCATAAGAGATGGTGCAATTCCTATGATATTCTTGACATAAATAGGGTAATACTCCAAGGTAGAACAGAACAAAAGCTGGTTTGGCATTTGATCTGCGGAATACAACTACTTTGACCCAATCCTATAAATGGATAAGGTACTGGAGTTTGTTTCTCCTAGTCATTCCAGAATAGAATGGCTTGACAGACCACAAGAATATGAGGTATCGATGAGCATGAATGCACACATACTCTTAACTATCAATTGACAGACGAGGGCCAGAAAATAACTAAAGAGGGACAACTCAAAGGAACATATAACTTTCTGAGTGGTGGATGCATAGATCAGTATGTTGGGCAAAGTTCAACATAATTCTTCCGGATAACCCATGCAGAAAAGAAAGGACTGGCAGAGTCACAATATGAATGGAGTACTCCTCAAGAGCACCCTGGTTGTGATCTTTTGGTTCAAAAGAACTTCTGCCATGATGGTTCATGGTATTGGAAGAATGAGATACCACGGACTTCGAGGACTATCGCAAAGGGTACTAATATCTTAAGGAAACTAGCAAATACTAACCACATGAAGTAGGGTGAATCTCGGGTTCAAAACCCAGGAGTAGAATACCTACTACTAAATGGCATCACGGGATGCTTTCGAGAATGATGGCCAGAATCATCACACTGGGAATACAAAACATGGCTAGATTACTAGGTGGTTCTCTTGGATGCCTAGGGTCATAATACTAGCTCCAACACATATGTCAAGGCAATGGAGTACCTCAACAGACCGTTAGTGTGCTTAATCTGGCCCAAAGGGACGCGAAAACAGAGGGAAAGGATTTAGCAAATGCATCAGTTGGTTTAGAAACCTGGGATGACTCAGACAACATAACGACTGTAAATGCTCAAAATTACTTGAGACATCCTACAAAATAGTGGCACGACCACTCAACATCACAATATCAAGGTTCTGAGGCCATCTATGAACATACGGAAGTAGTAGAAACTGAACTGAGACTTGAAACTATCAATTCTATAAGTCTACGAATTAGTAACACGTCATCCTGATAGATAGATGAGAAGGCCTAGTTCTTAATCCCTGTAGGAAAGAAAAGGTTGACTCAGATCAGAAGGCATAAGGTAAAGGAGTAAAAAAGATACGTTCCCTTCCACAATCAATTCCCTTACATAACTAAAGCATTTCTAGACTCAACTTTGACCAGTTTGGCTTGGTAATCCTACAGGCAGTCAGGCTCTGATACCAAAGCTGTCAGGACCCCGATTCCATGTCACATCGATCTAGCCGGTAACACCTCATATCACTTTGCGGCCTCACGCACGGTATTCCCACGGGTGTCGCCTTACCATGGCCCGGGACCGTTTGCGCCTTTTGGCTCACGTATATGATAGTGTCGCTAGCATCCATATGACAGAGAACCAGGGCCGACATGACTAGTCGTGAACCCAAAGTGGCACTAACTTACGGGGACAGGCATACATGAATCAACATCGAGCATATCGGTCAGCAGCGTGCGAATCCGGGCTGTAGCACTAGGCTAACAGGACTCCGGTGAACCGGGCTGTAGCAGGCTAGGCAGGACTCCGGATGTCACCGCGTGACATTTCCCCGAAGGGACAGACACAGGAACAAAGTGAATCACATGCCGGCCAGTCAAGTGTTCCGGAGCAGTAGTGCTGGGCTAGCAGGACTCCGGTGAACCAGGCTGTAGCGGACTACTATGGCTCATGGAAGCACAAGACTACATTTCCCCATAAGAGAGGCTACCAAGGATAAACAACTAGGTTGTCGGATCCCACACATACCAAGCATTTCAATCATACACACAATATGCTCGATATGTGCAAACACAACATGGCATCACAACAAGACTCTACGACTCATAGTATTTATTCATTAGGCTCCGAGGAGCGAGATATTACAAACATGGGTCTCATGACCCAACATTCAGAGCATACAAGTCAAAGCACATGCGGAAGCTTAACATGTCTGAGTACATACATCTACAAATGAAAAAGGCTGAGAAGCCTGACTATCTACCAGATCCTGCCGAGGGCACAAGATCGTAGCTGAGGTATCAAGCTAAAGGTCGAAGTCCACACGGGACTACTAGCGAGACTGACGTCTCTCTGCAAAACATAAGATAGGCAAACGTGAGTACAAATGTACCCAGTAAGACTTCCATCAGAACTATCTACATATGCATCGGTATCAACAAAGGGGTGGTGGAGTTTAACTGCAGCAAGCCAGCTTTGACTCGGTGGCTATCCTGAACTACGACTGCAAGTAACTCTTTTGAGGTGGCGCACACGAGTCCACAAATTCACCATACCAATACACCACTATGGATCCGCTCCCGCATCCCTACGAGAACGCCATCCATAGCACTCATGCTTATCTTGCGCATTTTAGAGTATCCACTTTCACTTGTCTATGAACTGTACAGGCAACCCAGAAGTCCTTTTCCGCGGCCATGGCTATTCGAATAGATGATGTTAACCCTGCAGGGGTGTACTTCTTCACACACACTCTCGGCACTTACCACCATGTACACGACGTGTATCTCGGCATCCTGCAAGCGGAAGCCTGGCATGGGAGTCGACCACGACCTGACTAACCACACAAGTCTCTAGCTAGGTTTATCGCCTATTCGGGTTCCATCTGCAAGGAGATCCGGCCAGGGTGTCGCTCACGGCCCCAAACGATGTGTGCAGGGTTCCCAAGCCCACCTCAACGGATGGTTTTACGCTTGTTACACCGTGCCACTGTGCCTAGTCTGTCCCAAGCCCACCTATACCGGGTGCCACTTGGTAGACTACTAACACTACCTACAAACACCAGAAGCTAGTTGCAACTCCTGGAGAGAGATCAAGTTGATTAATAAGTCGAGAGGGGTCGAGTTACCGGAACCCAATGTGTGGTAGTAACTGTTCATGGATCACAAACACAGAATTCGGTTCCTAAGGACGGTTTCAATGAGACAACCCACCATGTACTCCTACATGGCCTCTCACTGCTACCTTTACCAAATCGCGTTCACACACTTAGCTCTCAATAGTAGGACATGTTCACAACTTCCCAATTCATCCCCAATGAATCAGACCTGACACAATAGCAGTCATGACAAACAAGCGTGAATGAGTAGGCACATCAGGGCTCAAACAACTCCTATTCATGCTAGTGGGTTTCATCTATTTACTGTGGCAATGACAGGTCATGCAGAGGAAAGGGGTTCAACTACCGCAGCATGTAACAGTTGAAGCGTTGTTGTCCTAATGCAGTAAAAGAGAGCAGGAGCGAGAGAGTGGGATTGTATCGGAATGAACAAGGGGGTTTTGCTTGCCTGGCACTTCTGAAGATAGCATTGAGTCTTCATTAGTGTCAACGATCACAACGTCGGAAAAACGTCTACCAAGGGGGAACAACACCGGCAAACAAGAGGGAACACAATCAATGCGATGCAACAACATGATGCATGATCATGACATGGCAATATGCTATTGATTGAGCTAATGCAACTAGCAACCAGATTAAATGAAGTTGGTTTGAACCAAAGGTTCAAATTCAAAGTCCATATAAGACATTTCAAATGCCATTTATTCAAATTTTCATATACAGTGGTTGTAAGTTGTTCAAACATGCATGAGGATGCCATAAACATGTTCTTTGGATTTTTCTGATAATCTTTCATATATAAATCATTTCATTCTAAGCTATGGTTGAATTTCTATGATTTTTAGAAGTTTGGGGTATTTTCTAAAATTTATAAATCATTTCTGATTTATTTTAATTCCAGAAAACTTTACTGCGTCAGCATTAAGTCATGCTGGCGTCAGCTGGTCAACGGGACTGTCCAGGTCAAACCTGACAGGTGTGGCCCACCTGTCATTGACTCAGTGCTAACCAAGGTTTAGTTAAATCCTAACTAAAGTAATTAGAAGGGCTGGGGCCCACAGTCAGTGGGTTAGCTAAAATTTAATTAGCATCTAAACTAAATTAGTAGGGCCTCGGGCCCACATGTTAATGACCCAGGGGGGTCAAATCCCTGGTCAACCGGGGCTAATCCACCGGCGACTCGACGCCGGCGAGGCCAGACGCGGCGGCGAGGTGCGGGATTCCTCCTCCGGCGACCAAATGGCCGGCGGAGGGCATCTACGTGATGCGGACGAACTCGCGCATCGAGTGGTGGTGGCGGTTGGGCCCGGGGTGGCCAGGGTTGTCGCCGGCGTCGTCCTTGGCGGTCGCCGCAGCTCGGGTGAGCTCGGGGTCGACGCTACGGTGGTCGGGGAGGCTCGTGCGGGGCACCTACGTGCTCTACGTGGCGCAGGAAGGAAGTTGAGCACAACGGCCGGACCGCTAGGTGGCCGGAGGCTCGTCGGCGGCGGTCACAGGCGGCGGCGCGTGTGGGCGAGCAAGGTGCGGTGGCTACGGCGCACGAGACCGAGAACGGAGAGGGGGAAACGGTTCGGTGGCTCACGGCGGTTGCAGCAGGCGTCGAAGCGGGCTCGGGGAAGGCCGGACGGCGACGAGTCGACGATGGGGATCCGCGGCGGCCGATGATGAAGAAGAGGTCGGGGACGGTGTTTTGAGGCATCTGGCGTCGAGTGGGTCGACGGGGAGGACGAGGGCATCGAGGCGGAGGCCATGGACACGTCGGCAAGGCGAGGGAGGGCCTGTGGCCGTGGCTACGGTGAGCGGTGGTGATGGCGGCGCTCGGGTGTGTTCGGGAGGGAGCCAGGGAAGGGGATGGGTCCAGGAGGTGAGCGAGGGGGTTCCAGGGGCGGTGCGTGGCGTCTCCAGCCAGCTCCAAGTGGTCGGCGGCAAGCAGGAGGAGGCGTGGCGAGCTCGGCGGTGTCGCGGTGTCCCTCTTCTGCCTACTGGCAGAGGTAGGCGATGACTGGCACCAGGCTAGTGGGCTGGGCCGTGCTGGGCCAGGCCAGGTAAGTGCTTTCTCCGCTCTGTCTTCTAGTTTTGTTCTGTTTTCTACTTATGCAATTTTGTTTTAATTTGGTTTTTCAAACCAAATTGCTTTTAAAAATTCCGAAAAATAGTTGTGGGCACTAAATGAATTATTCCAGAGGCCCTCAACTAAATCCAAAATTGTTGGAGCATTTCAAATATTTATAGTATTTAAATGCCCCAATTCAAATATAATATGAGTTAATTCAAATAACCAGAATGGCCTAAAAATATGTGCATCATTTTTGGCAGAGGTTTTCACCTTTATCAAAAATCATGAACTTTTCTAAAGGGCATTCTGGGTTTATTGAAAAGATTTAAACTTGAACCTAGTTGAATTGATTTAGTGCCAGGGCTTGGTCATCCCCAATTCAAATTTCCTTTGAATTTAAACATGATGCATGCTCACTGATGCAACTATTTACAGTCATGAATCTAGGGTTGTGACAGTTATGAAAGTACCCCACCGATTTGAGGCAGTTCTTTCGGTTCAGGGGTACAACGGGCATTTCGCGTGTCGGGATTTCACAGGAGGTGGGAGTTTTCGCGCGCGTTGTAATTTCAGAATAGCAAGGCGCGGGTTGAGATGGAGGGAGTTGTCGGAGCACAACGAGACAAAGATATATCTTAAATAGTTCGGGCTAACAAGGCGCGGGTTGAAGAGGCGGGACTTTCGCAGCACGATAGACAGAGACGCTAGCTTGAATTTTCGGCACAACAAGGCACGGCTTGAAATTTCGGAAGAACAAACTTAACGTGTACCCAAAAAAGACAATTTGCACCTCAACACGCACAACACACACACAAACACCATTTAGACTATAGTAAGGTACACATGCATTGCACGCATGAGATTTGGCAACCAAATTATGAATAAATACCACATTATAGCATGTGAGCTTTGAGTCATATATGCATGATGTAGATGTCCGTTTAATTCTTATAGTTCATTTCATTCAAAATCATCTAGTTTTTGTAAGAAAGCTAATCTATTTTAAGATTCATGGAATTGTGCATTGTAAGACATAAAGTAAAACAAATAATGGCAAATCATGTAGAAAAACATTTGGGCAATTCTGATACAGAAGATTCTAGAACAAATAAGAAGTGCTTGTGTTTTGATGTTTGTGCATTATGCTTAAGTTCAACCATGGAGTCTTCTAGATTATACATGTGTCGAAATCTAGTGGAATCTAGATGATACCCAACGGCCAATAGTGCTCAAATTTGCCATCTTTGGACCATCGGATTCGCCTCATCCAACGACCATCTTTCAATGTTAAAGTTACCCGCACACAATATAAAAAAATATAAAATATAATATATATATATAGGGGTATAGATATAGATATGTGATGCGAAAGCCGCCCATCATCTCCAATTAGAATAGTGTGTCCATGCACGGATGCGACGTGGCCAAATGATGTCTGCCATCGGTATCTCAAATTCAAATCAGTCTGACCTTGTTCAATGTGTATACATTACAGCATGCTCGTTTCCAAACCACACCGCGCAGATCTCCGTTATATTCATGGATGCATGGGTTTCAAACATCAGGATCTCTTATTCAAATATTTGAATTCAACTTTACATTGATTATGACCTCACCTAGTCTTCTACACCCACACAGTCGTCTTCTCTTTATAATTGTACCACTAACTTTCTCTCGTGCATGCATGCACACACACTACCAGTCGGCATTATCCATCGCACACATGCAATCTTTCTCTTCAGGTCGGTCTCCCATGAAGGCACACACCCACACACATCCCCCTCTCCATCATATCGGGCATTCTTTATCTCTCACACGTGCATGTGCAACGATCGCTGTTCCTCTATGTATGTGTGTATATAGCTAGGTCTTTCATAGTTTTCCACACAAACCGATCAATCGATATATCCAGTGAGGTCTCACCCTCTTTCCCACGTCCACATCGATCAATCTACACCTCTCTATATAGGATTAACATATATAGCTAATACACCCACATTAATTATATATCCAACGTCCCCCTCTCATCATCCATGCCTTCCGCTTCATCTCTCAGACGCGTGCACAATGGCGAAGACAGGGGGCAGTAAGGGCCCTGCCCCCCCCTCCCTAACATCACTATATATCAAGGCTAATATGAATGTGATCATTAGACAATTACTGCTGAAAATGGTTGAAGTTCATGAATTGACCCTCCTCGTAAAGGATTAGCAATGCTTGGCCCCCTAGCTCATTTATTTTTCATGGCTCCGCCACTGCGCGCAACAGCGCACGTTCTCGCCCCCTCTCTCTAAATATCGATCTCGCACTTGTGCATTCCTTCATAGTCTCCCTCCACTTGGCCCCTTGCACCATCTTCTAGCCCCCCACCGGATTTTGCCACATGTACAATATAGTAGACTCCATGGTTGAACCTAAGCATAATGCACAAACCTCAAAACAAAAGTGGTTCTTTTTTTTTCTAGAATCTTCCGTATCATAACTGCCCAAACTTTTTTTCTAGTTAAATTGCCATTATTTGTTTTTACTTTATGCTTTACAACGCACAATTCCATGAATCATAAAATAGATTAAGGGCTTCTTTGATTCAAAGGATTCTCAAAGGAATTTTGGAGGATTCTAATAATTAGGAATTTTTCCTATCTTGGTTGTTTGATTCGTAGGATTGTAAACCATAGGAATTTTTCCATATGATTCATTTGCACTAGATTTCATAGGAAACATTCCATCCACTCAAACCTCTTTGAAAGAATTCTGCGTTTTTTCTATGCACAATCAAACACTCGTACAATCCTGTAGGATTCAAGACGACATTCCACTATAATCCCATGTTTTTCCTATTCCCGCGTTCTTAGCTTTTTTATAAAAACTAATTGATTTTGAATGAGATGAACTATAAGAATTAAACGAAGGGCTACATCAGGCATATATGACTCGGAGCTTACATGCTATAGTGTGGTATTTATTCATAATTTGGTTGCAAAATCTGATGCGTGCAATGCACGTGTACCTTACTAGTACTTCGAGTATGTGCAAAACACGTAAATTAGAGTACCAATGGCACGCTACACAGTGTCTCTCTTACAGTTCATGAAGCCATGTGGCACATGTGGAGGCGTTGTCGCGACCTCCTCGCGTGGATTGATCACAGTGACGTGCTACTGGTTCCAGAAGAATGTACTCGTCCTCCCGGAGCCATACTGGCGGTACATGCACGAAGCGAAGATGTGCACGCACGCCACACACGCACTCATTCCCACGCATGCACTCATTCCCTCGCACGCACACGCGGGTACACGGGCGGACACAATTTTGTACCAAGATCCACCCCATGTGATAATTTGACGCGTGTAAATTCGTTCACTTCATTGATGGTCAATTAATACAGCGCATGCAAATTGAGTGGACGTGAGGGCGGAAGAAAGACATTATTACTCCACTGCGCGCATGCGAGTAGTTAAATCATGGGTTGCTAGTAGTACTTCCATTGGCCTCCTTCATATTTTGTGCCAATTTTTGACAGTAACATAATATTTACGCATTTGAGCAGTGTAGTACTTGAAATTTATGTTCCGCTAAACTCATCGGGAGCCGTTTCGGGCCTCGAAACCAAAACCATCAATTAATCTTTACCTTATTCCCATCACATTCGAAAGCCTGCTCACACCTACTAGTACGTACCAAACCTGAACGTGTTCCCACTATGCAGGTATTAGTACTAGTGCTAGTACTTAGGTTATAAAAAGGGGAACTACCTAACCGAAAATTACTCTACCTTTCCTCCTCATAAGTGCTTCTTCTTCGTCCGTTGTTGCCATGGCCGGTGAGCAGAGCTCTAGGTCGAGAACTACTCGTAACAAGGGAGCGGCAACTAAGGCTGTGGAAAAAAAGAGAGGGCTCGCCGCTACGCAGAGACCTCGAAAGATCTCTCACGGGCAGGCGATGGCTCCCAGTAGCGCCCTAGCCGCGGAGGTGAACATGCCGAGCCGGCGGAGCTGGAGTCGTTATCCCTCGACGGCATGCCCGATCAGCTCAATAAGCACCTCAATAAGCAGAAGGAGTTCATCCAAGGCGTGATGGAGTTGCTGAAGGAGAGCCTCGACGACATGCCCGCTGAGCTCAATAAGTAGGGGGAGTTGACCGCCCGCTTGGTGATGCTGCTGAAGAAGAGCATTGCCTCGGAGAAGAAGGCGACCGGTGAAATCCTGCCACTTCAGGAGGACAAGGCGAAGCTCTGCCACGAGATCGACCTGTTGAAGGAGAAGAACGCCAGCTGGAAGAAGCTACATGAGAATAGTAGTTCATCGATGAAGATGCTGCAGGCCCTCGTCATGGAACAGAAGGAGGAGTTGGCGAAGCTCCGCATCGAGCACCCGGCTGCTGTCAAGGTACGTAATGCGGCCGTGGAACAGATGATGAAGGCTCGCGTCGAGAAATCCCGCATCATGGACAGAATGAAGAAGATGGCGGAGGAGACGTGCAAGGAGATGGAGGTCGTGGAGGCGATGAAGAAGCAGTTACGATTCCACGGCGAATTAGATCATTTGGGGTGATAATTTCCTTCTTCTTTTGCTCCTGTGTTTCATCTTTTGCTTCGGGTGTTTCGCCGCACGTGTCACGTTCTCTGCGAGGCATGAATAGAACAATGATTTTTTTTAGGGAATGAATAGAACAATGCTAACAATGAGATGACTAGCAAATTAGATCATTTTTATCGCCATATGGCACTGGGCTGCAGTGTTTCGTGCTCCTCCGTCGTAGTACTACTCCAATGGAAAACTTGAGTATACCGCACGGTTCTTTGCTCCTCCTCAGGCCGTCGGCGCATTTATACGAGCAGTCAAATCACAAGGCCCCGCCTTCCAGCACTAATGAGCCGTCAAATCACAAAGGCCCTCGCCTCTCGTGAAACCGACCGAGCTAGACTGCCCCGCCCTCTAGCCTTTTAAAAAATGTATATACTCCACTTTTGTACAATAGTAGTATCGATGGATTGCGCCATGGAGCAAAACTTGAAATTAAAAAAAGGCGGTACATATAGAGAGCGCTCGTCGCCAAATTATGCATATAGTACTATTAAAAAGGCTTGCCACAATAATGGTGTCCAGCACAAGTGCACAACCCACCCCACAAATAAAACTAAGCACCCTGGAATTCATTGACAAAACTAAGCACCCTGAAATTCTTTGACAACTAAACTGCTAGCCATATGATGTTGGCCATATATATTGTACGTATATAATGTGAAGAAACGAGTGGTAGTACTATACCAACTAAAAGATGAAATGTAAGAAATACTAGTATGTACGTACTGAAGAGTTAAAGTAACGAGAAGAAACATAACATAGTTCTGCTGGGGGCTCAGCACAACACACCCCTCAAATTAAATTAAGCACGCCTGAAATTAAACTTTGCAACTATTCCGGTAGACACTGCATTAGAACCACCATGAGCAACGACACTGCCACCTTACTAAGAGTCCTCGTCCACGTCCTCGACTTCGTCCTTGTCCCTCTTCCTCTTGGCCGATACTTCTTTGCTTGAAACACACACTTGGCTGTTGCTCTTCATCCAACCCTTGGAGATATTGAAACAAAGGTAGCCATCCATTGCAGTGTAGTGGATGTGGTCTATATCTAGTACATTCCGCTGCCATGCATAACGATGAAATGTGTATGGAGATTTCTCCAGTTTACCGTACGAAGGATGAACCATGGCTCCTGCCAGGGTCAGCATTGAAGGCTGACGAGAGGACACCAGCCGATTCTTCTGGAGGTCGAAGGTGTTGCCTACAACGAGGCCTATCCGACCCAGGACTTCTTTGTCATTACCAAAGTCTACAGTAACGAATTTGACTAGGTTGCTCTCGAGGAAGTCCTTAAAATCCTGGCACTCAATGTCGGCATGGCATATGTGGTAGACCAAGCATAAGTCATGCACGCAAACCTGGATCACGGCGGGCTTCTTCCTCTCTTCGTCCTTTAGATCCTTCTCTCGTCCCAGGACTGTGGTGTACTCAACATCTAGCCCAGCGACCCACTCATCATCTGAGTCTTCGAACATGCGTCTAAAGTGAGAAAGGCATCCTTTCACCGTCGCGGAAGAACAGGTGTAGATGACATCGAACTCATTACCAGTGATGGTTCTAACCTTGTACTCACCGCCGATCGTGGAGATTTGGGACACCATGGATTTGGGAGGAGGGTTATTAGTGGAACTGCCGTAATGTGAATGGACGGGACGACTAGGAGCGAACCGTCGTAGTATTAAAGGACGTGCGGGGACGAGTAGGAGCGAACTGCCAGTGTGCGAACGGCAGGGTAGTGGCTTTCCATTCTCCCATGATACGGGCTTCCGAGAGCCCTTGGCTGAGATCGAACGGTTGCATGGCGTGATTCTAGACCTATGGGTGAATATCTCATCCTGGAGGGTTATTCTGCAAATTTTCAGCAACTTAGCATGTGACCGTTTGATCTCAGATCCAAGGGCTGCCAGCAGCCCGTATCATGGTCGCGCCTACATGACCGTCGCGTCGCACGCGCGGTCACGCCCTTGGAGATTTAACACGGTGTGTTAGGCTATCTGATGTTGGCATGTCATACATAGTCATCACTTAGTCACTCATACTACAACAAGGTTGGCTATAAGTTTTTTTTTACTTCTCTATATCTCTTTGTACGGAGTATCTCACTGGTTGGAAAGGCATGCAAATTCCCAAACCGCTTCCTACACCCTGAATCGAATTTTTTGCCTAACAAGTTGTGCCGTGCAATTGGAATTCCAACTTGAGTACTACTACTAGTAGGAGTACCAGGGGCCAGTTCTTTTAGGCTTCTAGATTAATAATCCCATAACTACTACCTCCGTCCCGGTTTATTGGTCCCCATTGTAATCTGTGTCAAATTTTGATCATAAATTTCACTAATGAAATGTTAGTGCATGTCACATGCACTAACATTTTATCAGTTAAATCTTTGGTCAAAATTTAGCGCAAATTACAATGGTGAGGAATAAACCAGGACGGAGGTACTGTACTACTAGTACTTGTTTAGAAGCCCAAATAAATGAGTGAGACTCCCGTGCAGCGCCGCCCTCTACACTAGTACTACTACATCAGTCATGGTTTATCCCCCATTGAATTTACTGAAGATTTAACTGACAAAATGTTAGTGCATGTCAACAAAAACAATATCGTATTTGAACATAGTTTTCAATGATATAATTTTAGGTGACATGCATCATCATTTATCGTACTATATATAATGTTAGTTCAATTTTGGGTCGTACTAATCTATAGTAGTAAGGTGCCCATGCGTTGCACGGAAGAGTGAAATGCATTGATCGGGGTGTTGTTTATTTTGACAAAGGATGTGGGGGTCATCTCATGTGTAACAGGTATCGATAGGTTTCTTCGGATATTATTTCATCTCTAGAGCTCAGAAACATCCGGGTGAAATAGATAAAAAAGTATCTTTTGTAAACAAAAGCGTTCAACTGTTCAACCTGCATCCAAAACTTGTGAAGAAATAACTCTTATTGTGCTTTGCAGGAAATGGTTCATCATAAGTCTTTCACCGGTACTGTAGAAAAAATTCATACATGGAAGATTCTAGACTAAACCATAAATGGATACACTTTTATTCATGCGCGATACTCCAATAGAGCAAGATCATGCATGGAAGTCTCCACATGCTTAGACAGCGGATTACATTGAGCGAAGACTAATGATCAACATTTAACTTAGTAATGCAGATGTCCAGGTGAACCTCCTTGGAGTCCCCATGCACATTGTTGGGGGTCAAATAATACCATGCGTCTTCCATGTCCACATCGGCGGGAAGGTCCCAGCTCGGCAGAGTCCAAGTCAGCTTGACGTAGCCAGTGTCGCCGCCCACGGACCTCCGAGGGGTAGTAATAGTGAGAACGCACCCGTACATCGGCCTCGTACCAGTGTCAGCGTCAGCGGCGTCGCCCCTGACGCACACTACAGAGATGTGGCGGCGGCCTACGCGGGCCTCGCCGGTGGCCACGATCAAGAGGAAGACGATGCCGTCCTTCTCCAAGACTAGCAGGCGGCGCTGATCCTCCAGCGACTCCGGCATGGTGAACGGGTAGCACGTCTCGTACTTGATGTTCTTCGCCAAGGGCCAGTAGTGATCGCCGCACGCCTGCGTCAGGTGATGCACGATGTCCGCCGGCGAGCCCCAAAACGGCACCGGGCACTCATAGCAGTAGACGAAGGGCTCCTTGGAGGCATCGACCAGGCCGTCCATGAAACGGGAGTGGCTGTAGGGGACGTTCCGCTACTTGAATATATGAGCAAGTTACTACGAGATTTACTACAAAATAAATCATGACGGCTATAACAGAGATTAAACTAATCATGCGGACTAGCATAGTAGATGAACAGATCGAGTCTAGGACACAGACTAGAAACATGAATTCTACCACGATTTCGAACAGGAAGGACACAAACACATACGGTGCAACGGGAGCAGCACCATTGGCGTTGAGGTTGTCGCCCATGTCCTTGAGGAAGAGGTTGCCGAGGTCGGGGAAGAAGTCGTCGTCGGTGAAGTCGTCGCTGCTAGCAATCGCGAGAGTGCGCTCCCCAAATGTCAACAGCGCCTGCCGAATGGAGCGCAGGAGGGAGTGGCTGTAGGGGACGTTGCGGCCGCCGAATGGAGCGCAGGAGTAGCCCACAAAGCAGTAGATGGTGCTCCTCCCTAGTCTCTATTCTTATCTCTATCTCTACTACTCTTCTTTGTTTTTATAATGTACTATTTGTAGTTGCCAAATCGAATAGTACTGCGCCATCCACTGCACGCTCGGCTGAACATGCCTCCTCGCCTCCATTAAACCCGCATGCAAACCGAGAAACCTACTCCGGCCCGCGGGAGGAAATTTGTCGGTTGCCGCGGGAGGGTTATTCTGCAAATTTTCAGCAACTTAGCATGCAACCGTTTGATCTCAGATCCAAGGGTTGCCAGCAGCCCGTATCATGGACCATGACCGTCGCGTCGCACGCGCGGTCGCGCCCTTGGAGATTTAACACGGTGCGTTAGGCTATCTGATGTTGGCATGTCATACATAGTCATCACTTAGTCACTCATACTACAACAAGGTTGGCTATAAGGTTGGCTATAAGTGTATTTTTTTACTCCTCTCTATCTCTTTCTTCGTACTCCCTCCGTCCCATAATATAAGAACGTTTTTGACACTAGTGTAGTGCCAAAAACGTTCTTATATTATGGGACACAAGGAGTACTAGTATTTATTGCATTTGCCAACGAGTGACCTCTTCCAATGAAATGGTGTTGCTAAGTTTGCTTCATTTAATTAGCTATAGACTCAAAATTGCCTTTTCACCTAGGTACACGCGCTTAGCACTGTTTCTTCCTTGGGTCACCAAACTAGTCTCTCTCTTCTTGATTAACTTGCCAAATCAGACTTTATGCCTATGTGGCAAGCTTAGCACCTGTAGGAGCAAGTAAGTACAATAGTGCACTTTACATGGCATTTTTGCGTATGTGGAGGAAAGAGAGGCAAGGAAAAAGTGGAGAAGTGGGCTCTCATGCAAGAGCCAGCCTCTACTACATGGTGGAGCATTGGGAGAGGCACCTGTATGGAGGTGGTCAGGAATCAGGAGACTCACGCCGGTCGTAGTGCCGCAGCTAAAATGATAATGGCAAGTCAAATCATGTGGCCCCACTTGTCCAGCAGTAACTCGCTGTCAAATCACACAGCCCTACGTTTGCAGCAGCCTACTCCCTCGTCTTCTCGCGTCTCCGTCGAACCGACTAGGCGGAACTGCCCCGCCGCCTACCGCGCAGGAAAAGCCCCGCCCTCGACTTTTAAATAGTATACAATATACTAATTTTGTATCCATGGATTGCGCCATGGAGCAAAGCCTCTAGAAAACAGTGGTACACATGTACGGAGTATACAGCACGCCCGTCGCGTTCGCGTCGCACCCCAGATGGTCGGTCGGTCTGGCACGCTGCTCTCTGAATGGAACGCGCGTCATATTGCGTTTCCACACACATGTGGGACCGCAATTGAGAACCGACCATAGGCACACTCCCTGGCCCCGCAAGTCGGGTGACTTAATAGAAGAGGGAGACGAGCGATAGTACTAGAGAAGTGTTGTACTACGTTGGTGCCTGGACGATCCCTGCAAGACACGGAAGATCAGTTCGTCCATGCATGTGACCAGACTCCAGCAGACACGCCTGGATTGGCTATCGTCTACATATCGTCTAGGCTGTGTTGTACATGGCTGTAGTTGTGGTGAGAAATCTAAAAAAGGTTTCTTGTCATCTCGCAAAATTAGGTGTCATGTGCTTCGGATCACTGCGAGGGTTAAACAGCGACAACTGAGTTGGGCTAGTCATTGGGGTCACATGCACGAAGACTACTCGGCTGCCATCTAGGTCAAGACGGCTATGTTAATTAGGACATCTATCGACGGACCCCTTTTCTACGAGTTTATCTTTAATTTGAGCTTTGTTCCTCGTCTAGTTTGTCCGTCGGGATTCATGTTGTCTCCTTTGGGCAGTGAGGTTATGATTTCTTGTCCTGTGTCATTTTTTCATGTTATATGTTATAATCCGGCGATTCAGATCAAAATGACGACAACTGCGCCTTCGGGCCACGTGCATGAAGACTTCTCGACAGTCATTGACGAGGTCAAGCCGGCTCCGGTAGACAAAAGAAAACTAGTACTACTGCACTATATAGGCAGGAGCCTCTGCGCTTGCTTGCTAGTGTTGCTCTCTTCACACTGTCTCGGCCTCTCCAGATCTAAACACGACAAAGGTGGCCAGTCTCTCTCTCTCTCTAACTCACCGCTGGTCACAGATCCACCCGGATCCTCTCCGCCGGGGAAGGTGAGAAGGTGCAACATTCACGCGGTCGTCCTCGGCGACGGCTCTTACCCACTGCTGGCGCGTCCCGATCAGCCTGCCTTGCCGTTCTCTCCCAAGCACCGCTGGCGAGGGAGGGCTTCCGACCCCTTCTTCCTCGCTGCCGTAGTGTGGGCAGATCCGGCCTCCCGCCGCCCACCTAGCGACATCCCGGCAACCATCAGGTATAACTTCCTTCGAAACCAGCCTTGCTCTACTTCCCGAGCTCCTTACGTCGCTGCATTTGTATCTTTTACTATTTCTCAGGCCCCCTCGTAGATAGGATCGATCGGCTGTTTGAAAACCACCTAATTTTTTTACGTTTAAGAGGTAAAACTAGTTCATGCACTCGAATCTAGTACTACTTGGTTCAAACAAGGAAGAAAGGGGGTGGGGTGGGGAGGATTTGTTTCCTGAATCTAGGACTTGGTTGAAAGAGGAAATAATGGGGGCGAAAAGTAGCAGAGACTGGCTATCCAACTAGTCTCTAGGTCTAATAGGGAAATAAAGGGAAACGCAGTACAAACTCAATATAAACCCGATCTATTGGTTAAAAAAGGAAAGAAAGTGGGTACTGGGGGACAAGTCAACAGAGTAAGTCCAGCACTAGATTTGCTAGCCTCACACAGTATAAGGTGGCTATACCGAACGAAAATGGGACCAACCCAGATATCATGTTCTGATGTTTGTTGCCCCGAGCCACTCTTATGTAATGCCACTGGTAAAATGTAGCAGTCGCACTGTTAAAAGTAAGGACACGTTAAACCAATGTTGTTTTCAATGTAATGCCTCCAGTAATATGAATCAATGGCACTTCTTTACATGTCCTGCTAAAATTTCCCATTAAGATAAGTTGGTTCTTTTCGTTAGAAATGCAACTGTCCTGGTCCGCCTACTCTCCCGTTCCCAAAGTAATGTCGTATTTAACAGTTGTCATAGTTAATCCTAATGCCCACACTAATATCTAGCAATGCCACTGCTTTAGAAATTGCTACTGTCCTTGTAGGATTGCCAATCAGATAAAAAACATGCTTCTTTTCATTTGATGCATGTTTCATCACTTGTTAGTCACCCTCCTTTCCACCTTTTTTGTGCAAACAGAGATATACATTTCACGCTCGATCTTAGTTGAACTGCACAAATGATATCCAAATTATAGTTGAGCATTCCAGGAGCTTCACAACCAACCTTGATTTTGCTCAATTTTATTGCAACTAATGAAGAAGTAGCTCTGTGGGTTTCGTTTTCTGATGGAAATGGAACTGGGGCTGGTGCCCTTTCCTTAAAAAAATGAAGAAGAAGAAGCTGCTAGCTCACGGGACATTGCTTCATTTTAGGTGAACTGCACCAAAAGGTCCCATGAATTGAATCATCCATGTTGGTGACTGAAAGAGATAGCTTCAGCATCCCAGTCTAAGCACCCCCGGCCTCCATCCTTGCGACACACGGTACACCTCGTTTGCCACCTGCTCGACCCTAGTGTCACTGATAAAATGAAGTAATAATACAGTTAAAATAGAGCGAGTGTCATCTCTATCATTTCATTTCCAATGTAGATAAAGAAAGTCCTTCTCTTTGTTAATGTATGTTTCATCAACTAGTCCCATTGTTAATGTTTAACCGTTTCTGCAAACTGGGGTGCTTAATTTTAGTTGATATATACAAAAATAGAGATTTGAATGTCTCAAGGCGCCTCCTTGTACTACTGCTGTACACTGATGTTCATAACTGGCAGAAGGTGTATCTGGGAGACTTGGGACGATGTCCAGTATGAGGCGTACCGTATGAGGCGTCGCAGGGCCCATCTCGCCCTCGCAGCATGGCATACTATGATACTATCGCAATATTTTCTTCTATTTATTTTGTGTGTTTCATCAACTAGTGCCACTATAATGTAATCACGCTTTTTCATTATCTATGCAAACAGGATTATTCAGCTGCATTTTGGTGGAACTGCACAAATGTACGTATGGAACCGGCATATATGCAGAGTGCGAGGTGTGCCAAGTAAAAATTACCGACACCAACCATGCTGCATGCACGCATTGGCATCCACCACCACCAGTGGGATGTGTGGCGCTCTCTGTGGACGGATCTTTCTCGGCAGCAAATACTCTAACCAAATACTAGTAGCTTATATTGGCAGTTTTCTAGGGAGTATTCTTTTCGGAAAGAAGCACCAATCTATTTTTCTTTATTTGTACACTGTGTCACAACTTTGACCCAAAGGTCCAAAGCTATTTTAGGGTGATTGGCGTAGTACTCGGAGACTGGTTGTAAGCATGATTTTCATTAGCTGTCACACTGACTGTAAGCATGAGCAGGTGGAAGATTAGGTTAGTGCGAAGCTTACCTTAAACCCTACCGCCGCCATTGAAACGAGGCGAGCGTCGAGGGAACCGTGGAGAATGGCGGGGAAGCGACGTCGCGCCATTCGGGCTGCTGTTGCGGTGGGAGAACGAATACTCCTATGGCTTCGGCTGGCTCTGCACCCTCACGAATGACACACCATACTCGATCGATTCGTTATCCTCTTGGTGCTCGACCTTCGACCTGTACGCCCACCACCTCCGCCTGACTGTCGCCTCGGGCGAATCTTTCTACTCCATTGCCCAGAGGAGATACTCGATGAACGAGGACTGCGGCGTGACTACCGCCGAGGACTACATGTACATCGCCGCTCTCATCGCCGTCGTCTCGCTCTTTCGCATACATTGCCACATGGCCCGCACCGTCCTCGAAATCTCCCACTCATTGTTAAACCAAGTAAGGATCTCCTTCAACCTGGCTAACTTTGCCTGGTCGCCGCCGGCGAACTGCCTGATTCGCTGCTGCATCCTCTACATAGATGTCCTTCTGAGTGGTCCGGTGCTAGCTTTGGAAGATGGGAGGAGAGTCAGTGGTCTTGCAATAGAGAAGAGGGAGAGGCGAGACGGTGGTTTTGGAATGGAGATGATGGAGAGGAGAGGAGGTGGTTTTGCAATGGAGAAGATCAGAAGAGGGAGAGGCGAGATGGTGGTTTTGGAATGGAGATGATGGAGAGGAGAGGAGGTGGTTTTGCAATGGAGAAGATCAAAAGAGGGAGAGGCGAGACAGTGGTTTTGGAATGGAGATGATGGAGAGGAGAGGAGGTGCTTTTGCATTGGAGAAGATCAGAAGAGGGAGAGGCGAGACGGTGGTTTTGGAATGGAGATGATGGAGAGGAGAGGAGGTGGTTTTGCAATGGAGAAGAGGGAGAGGAGCATGCGGCAGCGATTTATGATTGGACGGGAGGGTCGGCGCGCTGTGACTCGATCAAAATCAAAATCAATTTACCCTTCAATTAAGAAAGCGACCCCACATTAGCTAGTCTCCTTTTATTCTGGGTCATAATTGACCATGATTTTCGCACATAAAATATATGTTATACATTGCAAAAATAATATAATTTGAAAGTACATTCAGTACGAACCAAACGATACAATTTTTGGTGACATGCATTCACATTTTGCTTGTCAAATACAGTACGTGGTCAAACTTTGACCCAAAATACGCAAAACAACAAAAAATACTTCCAAGACCAGCGCCGCTCTTCCACTCTTCTCCTCTTAAACCACCGCCGCTCCTCTCCTGTTCCAATCTAAATCCAGCGCCGCTCCTCTCCTCTTCCATATCAAAACCACCGCCCGTCCTCTCCTGTTCCAGTCCAAAACCAGTGTCGCTCCTCTGCCGTTCTAATCCAAAACCAGCGCTGCTCCTCTCCTCTTCCATTCAAAAACCACCGCCGGCGAGTGAAGGTGCTGTGGAGAAGTAGATCGATGGAGGAGTACAACCGATACGTGAGGATCGCAGACGGCGACCCTGTGAAGCTAGCTAGGATGTTGGAGATACAGTCTTGGTTTGACAACAAGGACCAACTAGCGGGGACGGCGACATCCATGGCCAAATGTCTGCAACAGAGCGAAAAGGCGGCGATACTCCCGGAGGGAGTCGCGCCGGAGTACATAGAGCTGCTCCTCTGGGCCATGGAGCAAACAGATTCACCGAATCCGATCGTGAGGGAGCGGTGGTGGGAGTATCGATCCCAGATGGAGCATCCACCGGAGATTGAAGGATCGGGCATCTACAGGGTGCCGTTTGTGAGGGTGTCCTGCCAGAGCGAGCCGGTGGAGTCTTCGTCGACCGAACCCAGCTGCAAGAGGAGAAAAGCAGTTGGCCCGACGACGCTTCCCCGCCATCTTCTCCCTCGCCGTTCACATCATCTCACGGGGCGGCTGCCTGCCGCCGAGGAATAGGAGGGGACTGCCCCCCAGCCCAATAGTCGGGCAGGTTGTGAATTGTCAGGAGGAGCTTAGGGTTGTCAGTATTTGCAGGTTGTGAATTGTGTTTTGTGTTGTGTATTTTGAGAGTACTTTCAGATATGAATGTCTTTTGAATTTCAGATTTGCAGTATTGAGCATATGAAGTATTTTATGAATTCTAGAGATCTATTTTTAGCACTTAAGAAAATGTTGTTTCATAGGAGTATAAAAGTGCAGACAATGTGATTCTCAGAGAAGAAACTGCAAGTTTCAGTTTCAGATAAGAAATTGCAAGTTCAGTTTCAGATAAGAAACTGCAAGTTTCAGTTTCAGATAAGAAACTGCAAGTTCAGTTTCAGATAAGAAACTGCAACTTTCAGAGGCAGAGCATTTATATTAACACGACCTTTTCAAACAGGGTTAACATCATGTTGGAAGTTTTATTCATGGTCGAAAATGGAACTACCAGCCAGTTAACATCATGCTGATCAACATTCATGCATAGCACATCTTCATATGATGCACAGTCAAAATGCCCACACAATGTCGAGTGTGCGAAACACAGAGAAAACGAGGGACAAAGTTTTGGCAAGTGTTGGACGTGGTTTTGGGCTGCCCCGTCTAGGCTTTCATTTTTAACATGCGCAGCCCACGACCTCGGATGGGTGGTCCATAGGCCTGTTTGTATTTTCTTGAGGGCAGTCATGTATCGACCGGCCTATGGACCTCCCATCCGAGGTTTTATTTTTCCTGAATATCGGCAGCCCAATTTATGTATTTTTTTGAAGAAAACGCAGAGGTCTGTTCTATTTTTCTATATAAGAATAGGAACGCCAGGTCCAACTTATGTTTCCCTTATAACTATATTATATATATTTAAATTATTTTATATGTTATTATATATTATTTTTATTGTCATCATATATTTAACAGATACTTACATATGTAAGAAAACAATATCCCACATCTTATTAACTTATAAAAATAATTTCTTAACAATAAAATCCTGTATTGTTTTGGCACAAAAATCCTAGTGATTGTGTACAAAAGCTTGGTAAGATTTAAGGACAAATGTAATAATATCACTTACTATTTAAATATATTTATAACAAAATGCTCAGCCCCTTTTTATTTTTTGATAACATTGCTGGCCCAACCCAACATTATAATTAGAATCAGCCCAGCAAAATCGTGTATTTCGAGAAAGTGCAAATGGCCTGTAATTTTTTAGGAAATAAAATAAATGGGCCGCATGGACGCTACATAATTTGTTCACCCAGCCCAGCTAATGGCTGTAATTCAAAAAAAATATATATCAAATTGACTGTAAATTCTACCGCGCAAAAAAAGACCGTAAATTCTGAAAAAATGGGTTGAATACGTGCCACATTTTTGGAGGCTAAAATGTGGGCCAATAGGTCGAAGCCAACACAAGTCGTTGTCAATTTAGTCAACAAATGATTCTGACATGTTAGCCGTTGGATTTACATCCAACGACCGACATCCATCTTCAATCTCTCGTCTTCTTCCTCCAGCGCCGCCGGGACCACCTCCCGCCTCCTGCTGCTAGCAGCTTTGCTTAGCACGCTTCGCTATGAAGCGCTACTCCACCGTTGGCTAGGCCATCCCTCCACCCCTCCACACCTCCTATTCTTCTCCACCGACTGCCGAACCACACCGCACTAGAACCAGTTAACCCTCGTACACCTCTTCGTCTGCGACTCTACTCCCGCGTCTTCCCATCTCCGGCTCGTTGCTGTCCGAGCCCTCGCCGTCGTCCACCACCTTGGATGCGCTCGGCGCGGCGTGGTCAACGTGGTCAACAAACGACACCATCGGAAGTAGACTGTGCGTGCAGAGGCTGACAGCTGGGCCCACGGCCGCACACAAGGAAATGCCTCCTTATTACGCGCAAAATAATGATTCCTCCACCTGACATCTGGGACCCACCGGAAGGGCCTCTGTATTTCGCGAAAAAAACGTGCCCTCGCTGACAGGTCGGACCCACCAGCTATCTTCGCACGCAAGGAAGTGCCTCCTTATTACGCACAAAAAAAATGAATACTCCCCCTGCCAGCTGGAACCCAGCATAGTGGGAGGCTGACTTGTGGGCCTACCAAGTTGACGGGGACGGAGGACTTTGTCAACTTAGTCAATATGAACAATTCTAGCTCCTGTTACCGTACGATGTTCATCCAACGGCCGTAGTGCTTCTTCAACCTCTGGTCTTCTTGCTCCAGCCGCCCAAAGCAGCGCCGGTCGTGCCGCATGCTCCTGCCTCCCGTGGCCGGCTGTGCTGCCGCGGAGGCCTCACGGCCCCCTACTATTCCCACCGCTGGCCAGGCCCTGCGGCGACGGCAGCCTTACACCGCAGCCGAACCAGTGAACCCGCGTACTCCTCTCCGCGCGGGCTTCCACTGCCGCGTCTTCCCCGGCGTCGAGTCGTCCCCTTCCTAGGCCTCGCTGTTGTCCACCGCCGTGGTGCTCTCGGCGCGGCCTGGTCATTGTGGTTAAGGAACGACTTCCATCGGACGTGGACTGTACGTGGAGAGGCTGACAGCTGGGTCCACGGCCGCAGCAAGGAAGTGCCTCCTTATTACGCAGAAAATAATGATTCCTCCACCTGACAGCTGGGACCCACCGGACGGGCCACTGTATTTCGCAAAAAAACGTTTCCCCCTGACTGCTGGGACCCACCAGCTACATCTTCGCATGCAAGGAATTGCGTCCGGGCAAAAAAACGATTCGCCCCCCTGACTGCTGGGACCCACCAGCTACATCTTCGCACGCATAGAAGTGCGTCCGGGCAAAAAAAATGATTCGCCCCCCTGACTGCTGGGACCCACCAGCTACATCTTCGCATGCAAGGAAGTGCCTGACAGTCGGGACCCACCTGGTCGAAGCGTACGTAGCGTTGTCATTCTGGTCACGAACGTGTACGTACATACTGGTGGATGTAGAGGCGCGCACGTGTCGTACTAGAGGCGCGCACGTGTCGTAGTAGAGGCGCACATGTAGCATGTACACGTATGTACAACGGCCAGGGTGCAAGAAAGAAAATACGGCCACGTACGTACATACGGGTGGGGTCTCGAACGCGTACTCGCGCATACGTACGGCCAGGGCTCGTGTACATGGCTGGGTCGGAAAGGAGAAACAGCGTCGTCGTCGTGTTCATGGGGAGCCAACCGGCTGGGTCAGAACGGAATGTGTGGTCGTGTTCATCGGGAGGGCTTGGATGGAACAGGCGATGGAAAAGAGGCCTGGCGTACCGCACAACGGAGGAAACGGCCTTGTGTTCGACCGGCCACGTTCGAAACGGGATCCTGTTCATCGGGAGGGGTGTGGCGTACCACAAAACGGAGGAAACGGACCTCCTACGGTCAAAACGGGCGTCATGTTGATCGGGAGGGGTGTGGCGTACCGCAAAATGGACGAAACGGACTTGTGTTGGAGCGCTACGGTCGAAACGGGGGTCCTGTTCATCGGGAGGGGTGTGGCGTACCGCAAAACGGGACTCCACGGGATATTGTTCATCTCCACCGTCGACTTCCTACAGCCTCCACAGGCTACCGTCGACCTCCTCCAGCCTCCACGGGCTCCTGTTCATCCAGCCTCCACCCCGCGCTACTCCATCGGCTACTGTCCAACCACTCCTCCACGGGCACCCCTCCACCGTCTACTGTTCATCCAGCCCTCCACACCACGGGGTCCTGTTCATCCAGAGGCAACGCCACGGGGTCCTGCATCCACCCCCACCACTCACTGTTCATCCAACCCCCCCCCCCCCCCGCAACGCTCACTGTTCATCCAATCGATCGGCTTCAGTTAGCAGTAGTAGCGAAGGAATCGCTCGATCGGGTTCAGTTAACAGCCATCGATCAATCGCTCGGGTTCAGTAACGCGTAGCCTGCAGTGCAATCGCTCGGGTTCAGTTAGAGCCCAACGCCTCGCTCGGGTTCAGTTAGTGCCAACGCCTCGCACACACGCGCGTACGTGTATGAGAGAAACGTGCATCGCTCGGCCCCCGACCTCCCACCGTAACCGGGAACTCCCCGAAATTTTCCTCGCCCTCGCTTCTACCACGGTTTTTTCCGTCATGGACCGCCCAAAGAATGTCGTGCAGCTGCGTCTCCGGCCCGCCCAGGATGAAAAGCCCATTTTCTGTCATGATTTTTTGTCATAGAAGTAGGAGCCCACCACATCTATGATGATACCGGCTTTTGTCACAATTATCATCATAGAAGTGTCATATGTATGACAGAAAAAAATTTCGTTCGGCCCAAAATGTCACGGATGTGTCTTTTTTTTGTAGTGTGTTGTTGCTGTTGTTGTTGTTGTTGCTGCTGCTGCTGCTCTTCTACGTATATCTAGACATCATCAGAACATTATGGTAACACTCTTCCTTGTTGCTATGTAGCCTAGGATTGCATATTTAGATACTAAGTATAGTGCATGTCGCTATGTAGCCTCAGATATATTACATATGGCCCTAGTTAACCTAATAAATGGGTTACAGATATATTCAGTTAAAAGTTTGGTTCACTGATTAGTCCCTTATCAGCCCCCAGCCTATATGGTACCAGCTACCGATATCCTAAACAGTGAGTATATATAAGCCATGGGATGAAATTAACCTCGATGGAAAACAACAGTCTTTCCCAAAATTGTCATGTGTAGGTACATCGAGAGGCATGTTAAGCACAACAGGCTAAACATCAACCAAAATTATCCATGGCAGACAAAATAATCTCCAAAAGATAGCTTCAGTGTGCAATTTTTTAAGCACACTAGTAAAGCAAAACAAGTGGAAGGTGCGTTAACTGCAAGAGGTCTAACATTTAACAACAAGCAAACATAGTCATTCAAACTGGTATTGTGCTGGTCTAAGTTCACTGGCTATTGTTAAATAAAAATGGAAAGGCGTGTTAACTACAAGATGCAGCAACCAAATCTAGTCATTAATAGTAGTATTGTTGAAACTGGTACTGATGAAATTGAACTGCACAGTTCATACTTGCACATATAGAACATCACGTTGGGAATAACTGGAATAAACAAGGCATATTACGAACAACCAAAGATAGCATTTGAAACTGGACATATGCTAACTACAAACAACCAAACAATTAAAAAACTTTAAAAGAGGCGTATGCTAGCTATAACAGGCTTAACAGCAAGCAAATATATGCATTCCTATCGGTATGTTTCAAACTGGATTGATGAAATGTACTGCACAGTAAATAATTGCACAGATAGAGCATCACATTCTGAACAACTGAAATAAACAAGGCATACTGCAAACAACCAAATATAGCAATTAAAACAGGACATATTCTCACTACACTACAAAAGGGACTCGACAAAACAAATCATGGGTTTCCTCCTGTGAAGAGGCACGGCAAAACAAATCATGTGTTTCCTCACTTGTTACAGATGGGCTCGTTCCTGTGGGAAGAGCATGGACCCTAGATGCGCTCCGTGTTATCGCAGATGGGCTCCTTCCCCTTGGAAGAGCACGGTTGTAGGTGCCCTCCCTGATTTCACAGACGAGCTCTTTCGCCTTGGAAGAGCAGATGGGCTCTTTCCCCTTGGAAGAGCCAGAGAGGGTGCCCTCCTCGTGGTCACCGTCGATGAGGTCTGACTTGGAAGTTGTGGATCCCAAGCCGGCGTCGCAGCACGTGTCCTTCAGAAATGAAAAAAGGGGCTCGATGGTGAGGTAGGATGGCAAATTAATGACAGCGAGCCAGAGGAGATCAGCGGCGGGGCCATGGATGAGATCGATGGCGGTTGAACCCGAGGGGTTGGGGGTAGGCCACTTAACCTGTGACATAGCCTGCCTCAGGCCGGCGCTGTCGATGACCTCGATGTCGTAGCCGCCGTCTGAGACATACCCGCATACTCTAGCCCGCTGCTTGAGTTCCTGCGGCCAGTAATGGTCATCAGCTTCCTCGGCTACGTCGGGCGAAGAGACCACGACACACCTCTTTTGGGCTAGTCGCTCCTCGAGCTCCACTGCAAGCGTAGTCGGGCTTAGGTTGCGACGCTCCGGAGTGGGGGATGGGGATCTGTGGGAAAGGGGGCGTTTGGCATGCGTCATCTAAGAAATTTAGGGCGGCCTGGGTATGGCGATCGGTGGGTAAGCTGCACGGGCTAACAGGCAGATGTTGACAACGGAGGCCTTGCGGCGGCGGCGGCGGGGACCTTGCTAGGGTTTCGAGTGGGGGAGGGGTGTGTGTGTGTGCATGCCCGAGGAGGTTTTGGTGTGTGTGTGTGGACGGGGGGCAGGGGCGGGGGGTGTGTTTGAGGAAATGACACGGGTACTGAAAATTTTACTACGCGGGAGTGAAATGCCGGGGCTATTGAAAATTTTGATGATGGTGCATTGCACACAGTCCGGAGATAACAACTATGTGTTATGAAACAGAAAAGCCCTCAAGGCAGGCAAATATTTTTCGAGGGATGCATGTGGGATTGGGAACAAGAAACATCACACATGGTCCGGAGATAACAACCGTGTGTTATGAAACAGAAAAACCTTCGAGGCGGGCAGATATTTTGGAGGGATGCAAGCGGGATTGGGAACAAGAAACATCACACACAGTGGAAACACAATAACCGTGTGTTATCAAACAGAAAAAAGCTACAGGGGGTAGATATTTTTGAGAGGGGAAGCCTCGTGCCCTCATGGAGCCCAATGTACTGTGCGGATGTGTGCGTGACAGGGGCACTGGCGTTGCACACGGTTATTTGGCTGAAATGTGTCTGTTGCGTCATCCGACTTGTCTAATGTTCATAAATTTGGTGAAAAATGACGTGGGAGAGGACCAGAACACGAACACGCTTGCATGTGGACCAAATTTATGTATTAAAATGGTGGTTTGATGTTCAAATACCAAATGCAACTTTAATGTGCACCTATCTCGCAAAGCGCATGGTATTACTTGCCCCCTCGTGTTGGCATGAAGGGAATCCTAAGATGCATGCCCCCCCATCAAGGTTCACCTAGCAAAGTGCGAACTAGGTAGCAGCCCCCCTTGTGTCGGCAAGAATGGAATCCTAAGCTATGAATGCATGCCCCCCCAACCGAGGTTCACCCAGCAAAGTGCGAAGTTGGTAGAAGCCCACCCTCATGTCGGCACGAAGGGAATCCTAAGCTATGAATGCATGCCCCCCAACCGAGGTTCACCTAGCAAAGTGCGAAGTAGCAGCCCCCCCACACACTTTCAGTCAGCAGGCAAGAGAGGCATCTCACCAAGATGGATCGCAAAATGGAAGAGTAGTCCACCTTGGTCGTACAACCTCTCTCTTGTTGTTGGTCAAAGTGATGGCCATCCATGCGACCCCGGAGATGGGCTAGCTCGCCAATAATCACGCAAGTAGCTAGTCCCCAAAGACAACCACTGTATCCATGTGGCCCAAACATATATATGCATGGAGAGGTGTGTTTTTAAATACACAATGGAACAACTTTGATGTGGCACCGTGATTTCAAACTAGAAATCCCCATACTGAGTGAGGGTTATTAGGTTGACGATGCATATGTATGTTACAACACACTTCAAGCCTATGACGGGGACTCATGCATGCATGCGTGCATAGTATATGCGCTCAAACAAAATTAGGTCTGAATCTCACCATGACCTATACTACGGTAACACGAACCGAAGGAAGAATCCGCCATGGTAACCAATCTTGTTGTTGGTCAAGGTGATCATGGATGTCCACGCGGGCCCATGAATATATAGGCTTGTCGCCGATAACCACGCGAGGGAGTGTACCGTTCGAAGACAACCACTACATGCATATGTATGGAGGTGATGCGTGCATGCATGTTTGAATACCATTTCACAACATTACTATGGCGCGTGCATCGAAAATCGTACAGTCCCCGCCAGAGCAAGACCGGTTCATGACGTGTTGTTGTACTAGCCACTTCGACTCGATGAGAGGGATTCATGCGTACACATGCATGTGTGTGTGCTCAAACTGTATCATGTCATCCTAGAGCATGACCTATATATACCGTATTACAAGCAAAAGAAAATAATCCCTCCTTAGTCAAATTAACCTCTCTCGTTGTCAGGCAAAAAGTAGTGATGGACCAAGCGGGCCCATAGATGGAAAGCATCGATGTCGCTGATAACCGCTTAAGTGGGTGCGAGAGGACAACCACCATCGCTTTGCATGTGGGCCAAACATATGTTGAATACCCAGAATGCACAACTTTGATGTGCCACATGCCTAAAAAACCATAAACCCACCACACAGAGCGAGGTTCATGAAGTGTACTACATATGATGGTCCCCTTCCCCCTCTTGGACGCATACTATATGCTTCTACCATAATACAACCCAAAAAAATCCTCCTCGATGGTGATATTAATTAACCTCTCCCGATGTAGGTCAAAGTGATGCATGCATCGCTGATGGCCTCGTGGGCCCATAGATGGAAGCGTCACACGTGAGTGTCCTAGCTAGGATAACCACCGCCTGCATGCATGTGAGCCAAAGAGGTGTTGTGTGATGTTTGAATAGCCAATTTCACAACTTTGATGTGGCACGTGCCTCAGAAATTGAAAAGTCCCGACACTAACTGAGGTGTACTTGTTCACGGATGCGTACGCATAGTATATATGCTAGTCCATTCCCACCTCTTCAACACGTACTATATACCGCCATAACACAAACAAAGAAGATTCTACCTTGCTGGTCAAGTTAACCTCACTTGCGGTTGTTCGTTAAAGTGATGGACGACGACCTCGCGGGCCCACAGAAAGCGTCACACGCGAGTATCGAGTGTCCTGTAGGACAACCATCGACTGCATGTGGCCAAAACATGTATGTATGAATGGGTTCTGTAATGTTTTACATAACAAATTCACGTCTCCGATGTGGCACCTGCCTAACAAAATGGCCAACACACATGGTGGCTCACAACTCATAGTGTATTGCGAGCCACCCACCAACCCCTAGACGCACAGACCCACACACACATCACGAATCCACCGCAACTACGATGCATGTTATCCCGTGGTGAACATATGTTACCAAAGGAGGGACGTTTTAATTTCCAAAAAAATAGAGATCATTAAGACATTTTAGTACATCAATTGATCGATTTTATACGGGTATAATGTGCAAAAATCAAATTTGAGCTACATGCACACGTGACAGTGCACCTAAATGGATTGCAAAAACACATGTGTCTCACTGGGTGCATGTTTTACTCCTCGTGCAAGAAATTTCAACCATTGAGAATCTTGATTTTTAAATTCTAGTACATCCAATACTTATTTGAAGTTCATGAAACTTATCGTGTTGTCATATGGACACCAATACAAAGTGGCATTGTACTTTATTTTTGTCAAATTTGACCAGTTTTGATGTAATCTTTATCTAATTACAAACAGGAGATTATTAATAATTGGGAACCAATATCCCAAACGGATTATTTATTCGAACCGTGAGCGTTAGACCAACAATGGATACATGACATGCTTCGGTTAAGCAATAAAGTGGCAGCATTAATCATCCAAATATAAAAACAATATATGTGCCACCACACGACCCGTGTGTCGTGCGAGCAGGCATGAGTTGATGGGACGCATGCGAGCAGTCCACCGTGCAGGTAGACTGGGAGGTGTGCGTGCAGGTGTTTGAATTGACAGAGTCGTGCTCGCTGCGCAGTGTCATCAAGAGGTGTGCGAGTAGCTGTGTGAAACGACGGTAGCCATGCCAGCAGTCTGGTGCGCAGGCTCACCGGGAGGCGAGCTAGCGCTTTGACCGCCGCCCGCCTCTCTCCCACAACTCCATATTAATGGTGCGCCCGAGCGGCCGCCCCCCATCCTCGCTGCGCACATAATCCTCTCTCTCCGCTTGCATCCTCGACGCCGCTCTCAGTCCTCAAAGCTGACAGTGTATGAGGCCGCCGCGAAGCGCCCCATTGGAAGGAGTGGCGACGCCGGGGCTGCTGAAGCACCGGAGCACGGTGTGGAGATGGAGACAGAGGTTGCCGTCACGGGCGGTGAGTTATCGATGCACCCTGACGTTGTCGATGGCGTCGAGCTTCCCCGGTCGGAGGCGGAGTTCCACACCGAATCTGGTGACGACTCGGGCGACGACCCTGGCAACGACTTCGACGACCACTCCGGCGACGACTCCTACGACAACGGACAACTGGTTAGTCATCTATACCCATATATGTGTCAAATAGATCCTAGGGTTGCTCTGGTTACTCCTGCCTCCCCCTTTTTTGAATAGAAATCCTATGGTTGTGTTCTCCCAATCCATGAAATCTGAGTAAGTTTCGTCAGATCCTAGTAGTGTATTGATTGTTTGAATGGTACAAGTGATAAGTGATTGGTTGTTTCATCTGTGCAAATGATTTCTGCTAGTAATCCGACTAGGGTTAGTGTTCGTGCGAATAACTCATAGCCAGGACTTGACAGTTGATTTTGAATGACCTACATATGTTTGTGCCATTATTTTCTTCAAGATTGGTTTGTACATAGACGATTGTGCTTAAAAATCAAACCATAATCTCTGGATGTATAAATAAATAGCCAAAATTACTAATCCTACTTCACAGCATGTAAACATTGATTTGATGCCAAATTTGCTTTACTATTTGTATAGGTGTTGTCTGACGATGTGGACAACGAGGATGAAGATGGCCAGAGTAGGTACAAGAGGCAAGTCCTGAGTGAGCTTTATGCGGGAAAGCATAACAGGCGTATTAGGACCCGGAACGGCGTCTATCGATGCCCATTTTGCAACCACAATCTTCATGACGCATATCTAAGTGTTCTGGCGCATGCAAGAGGACGGGCCATTTTGCTCCTTCAAGCAGAAGTACTCTCGCAGCGTGGCGCACAGCGCGTACGCCGAGTACCTGGAGAAGCTTCAGGATCGTGCCGACATGTGAGATGAGATGTGGGATCGAACTATGTACGCTTGAGTATGCTTAATGACGGTTGAACTATGTACTTATGGTTGAACTATGCTTGTGTACGTGTACGCTTATTATCTATTTCTGAGTATGTTTAATCTATGTTTACTTATGTCTAACTGTGGGATATGGATGCAATCAGTTCGGTTGATGGAATCTACCTCCGTCTTGGTTTATTGGTCCCCTTTGTAATTTGTGTTCAATTTTGACCAATGGTTTAACTGACAAAAAGTTAGTGCAGGTCAGCAAAAATTATATCGTTGGATGGGTATTTGAGCATAATGTTCAATGATATAATTTTTGGTGAAATAAATAAACATTTCTTAGTTAAATATTTGGTCAAAATTTGGTAAAAATTACAAAGGGGCCAATAAACCAGAACGGAGGTAGTACGTCAATCACACACGGTTCCCAAAATTGGAACCGTGTGCAATGACTTTTATTTTCCCTGTTGCGTCAATCACACACGGTTGGCTCTAGCAAACCGTCGCCTCAAAAATTCTTTGTGGGACAGAAAACCCTGACCACCCAATTCAAAAAAGAAAAAAGAAAACCCTCACCATCCCCATGTCACAAAAACCCTCACCCCGCTCGCCACCCCGCTCGCCGCCCCCTCCGGTCCCCATTCACACCTGCACAAGCTCCTCCGCGTCTATGCATAGCACTACCTATCGCAGCGGTAACCACTTAGCTCACCGCCTAGCGCCACTACCAGACTGCCGGCAAAGCCCACCGCATTTCGCCACTTTTGCTTGCCACCTCTTATCGCCATCGACTTTCTCGACGCTGCTCGCAGTCTACCCACCTCCGCTCGGTTGGCAAATCTGCCGTACTGAGGGTTCTTTCTCATGGACAACAAGGTAACTAATTTAATGAGATGTTATCTCATCTCTTATGCCAGTTCATCTGTCGCCTTTAATCACCCGGCCAAAATTTCCGTGGATTCATTTTTATTCGAGCTGATTTGAGGGTTTTCTTCCGTTCATAGAGTGTACAGTGGGCGGACACATCAGGACCTTGCGGCCTCCACCAGACATTCCATCTCACCGTACCAGATGACTTGAGGATGCGCGCGGTATGTTCAATCTCACCCTAAATTGGTTGGCATGGCCTACTTTCCTGAACATATTCTAAATATTGCTACATTTGGATAAAAGGTGTCACATGCACCATATACGTCAAAGGGGATTTTCCCCCTCTTCTTTCTATATTAGGAAAGTTAGTGATGTATTGTTCTTTCGATTACTCTCATATTTCCATGACATCATGTTTACCCGATATGTTTAATTATAGATTTTTGTCATTCAATTTCAACTGATGTATAGTTCTTTCTATTTGGGCCCATATTTGCATGTTACCATATTTTCTTTAACAATCCTACCATTTTCTGCAGCGCGTCCTTTGCTATGCAACAAAATCTGTGGTGCACAATCTTTCCCTTTACATAAATCAAGACTGCAGGGATGTCATACTGAACACAAACCATGGATTTACAATCGTTGCTACTATAAGACAGTGAATGTGGTGACTCCTATTTTGGCACTGACCTTTGGAATCAAATTTCTAAGTTTTATGTACTAAAAGTTGGCACTATAATTGCACTGCACATAAAAGGGCCTGGTCATGAGATATATGCTAACTTCCCCGACGATATCATCCATCCAGACTTTGTTCGAAGTAAGTTTTCTTTTCAATTATCTGCATGTTGACTTACCCAGCAATATCAAATGAATTGTGTAGTATTTAAGCAACCAATTGTTATTCCATTTTCTTACTATATTCCTACCTAATAACTTCTAGTTACCAATACACTTTTCTATTGCCCTGTTTTTACTAAATATTACCTGTACTCCCACTTCTATTAGAAAGCGCCGCTGACAAGTAGACTCCAGAGGTGGAGAACGGGGCTGCCAACAAGCGGAGGCGGTGCAAGCAAGAACCAAAAGCAACTCCAGTAGGCCTAGACTTCATCAATAACCTCCCCGATGATATGTTGACAGTCATCATCTCCCTCCTCCCAATCAAATATGGGGAGCGGACAACCGTCCTTTCCCGGCGGTGGTGCCCCCTATGGAACTCCACCCCTCTTGACCTCATCAACACCCACGAGCTTTGCCATGGCTATCGCAAAAGCTTGGATGCGTTCTCCAAGATCCTCGGCAGTCACCCTGGCCCAACTAGAGGCCTCAGAATGCACAAGTTCCGTTCCAATGGCAGGGACGGAGCCAAGCTTGACGAGTGGTTCCGATCCCCCACCCTAGATCAGCTCGAGGAGCTCACTTTTGGTGATGGGCATATGCGCACGCTGCCAACGTTCGCACTCCGCCTCGCGCCCACGTTGCGCGTCGCCAAGTTCAGGAACTGCCATCCGCCCCTTAATGATGCGCCCGCTCTTATTCTACCACAACTGAAGCACCTCGACCTCGTCGTCGTCTTCCTCCCAAACGGTGACATGGAGTGCCTGCTTCGTGGTTGTACTGCATTCGAGTACCTTCATCTTCAGGCGATCAATGGGTTGAGTAGCTTCCACATCACTTCCATGACTCTCCAGACTATTTATGTGTGTTTCTGGTGCGGTAACAAGACATCAAAATATGTGTACCACGGTATTGTCACTGAGGACACACCTGCACTTGAGACATTACTTGTACTTGATCAAGAAGGTCCAACAAGAATCAATGTCATTTCTGCACCAAAATTGACAGTGGTGGGCTATTCATCTGACAAATACTCCGAACTTGTTATTGGACCCACACCCGTTCAGGTACAATAGTCGCCTTCTACCTCTCCTTCTACAAATTAACATTATTTCTAATTTTGAAGATGTTTGTTCGTCTATCATCCAGAAAATGATTCCGACAAGCTTGACCCCGAAATTGCGCACAGTGAAGGTCTTGGCACTAGAATCTACGGCCCCAACCTGGAGCATGTTTTTAGTTTCCTGAGATGCTTTCCGTGCCTGGAGAAGCTATATATCAAGGTGATGTTCCTTTCCTGTTAAATGTTAACCATAAGGGAGTTCAATTTGTGACACCTTTTTCCAAGTTTACAATGACAATGTACTATGATTTCTGAAGGATTCTTTTGGAGGATTTCTGTACAAACATGTGCCCCCCATATTGGTTGCTTGATCCATATGGTTACAATCCATAAGAATTTCTCCTCCGGATTCATCTATACTAGTTTTCTTAGGGAACTTTTCATCCACTCCAACCTCGTGAAGAAGGCTACATTTTTCTAGAATGTAATCAAATGCCCATGTTAACCATGTCAGATCGAAGATGGCATATTAGTGCATTTTACAAATCCTGCACACCAAATAGGCCTATAGTAGTGTTCAAAACGGCATGTAGGAACTCACACGTTTTCATCTTTTGTAGATAAGGCCCAGTGGTGGATAATGTGATATAATATAACAATCACGTCGAATGCCTAGATCTGCATCTCTCAGAAATTACTTTGAACTCTTACCGAGGGACCTTACCAGAGATTATATTCGCCAGGTTCTTTCTTTTGAGAGCAAAGGTGCTGAAGGTAATGAGGTTTGTCCTACATTTATTTCGCAAAAATGAATGGTTTGTTGATCAGCGTCGGCGCCTGTGGCAGAATGGAATAGGCTCTGAAAATGCTGAATTTCATTTTGGAACTTCAGATGACAGGGTAATCGGAAGTCATCGTGTCAACCCCATACATGACTTCTCAGTGGCTGACCCCTTTGCAAAAATTATGAGGTTTCAAAACCAGACTTACAAGTGGTAATATTAGTTTGAACCTCTCTGATATCCATGTTCAGCAGATCAGCGCGAGCGTTTGCACCTGATGAGCTGAATTTCATTTCCAATATTAGTTTGAAACCTGTAATGTTCAAATTTGAGCCATATAACTCTGGAATTTGAACCTTGTAATATTTCGAGCTTTTGTGGTACAATCATTGAAATGGCATTGTATGAGACTTGTATATTGGTAGCACCATTTTGACCTTAATATGCAGTGGTCTTAGATTTTATTAACCATTCTAGAATCTGTTTATCTTGTCGGTCTCACAGCACACGATCTGTATAGCTAACTCGATGTGATCTTCGACATTATTGTACACGGTTGGTTTCTTCAACCGTGTGCCCTGTAGAGCGCAGAATTAATTATCGCACTCGAGTGTCCATCATCACCCGTATGTGTAACTTTGACCTCATCACCCACAGGTAAAATTATGACTGAAGTCATTCCACACACTTCGTTTTTACAAAGCTTTTTGCCAATAAAAGCCCATGATCTGTCCCTCTTCTAGCCGAGGCGTGGCCAAACTAGCCCGGTGGAAAGCTAGCGCGGTAAACTGCGCGGTAGCTCGGGATCAGGATCACCGACGATACATTTGGCGCCTCTTCAAGCCCACGCGTGGTCAAACGAAACATGTGCGGTGCAGTGTTGTCAAGCGTGCACTGGATCCTCCGCTATGAACGCCGTGACAAGACATGATGATTATAGGCCGGCCGACCCCTATTTATTACAGCGACCATTTAACCCTTGTATCTCTTCAACCCTTCGATCGCGCCCCACCATTGCAAGAAGCACACCCACCACGAGAAATTCTTAGAGGGTGTCCTGCGTGGTGCTAATGGCGCTCTGAGAGGCTGCCGACGACGAGCAGCAGTTCACCATGCATGCCATGGTGGACGCCCACAGAAGGTTCACGGACCTCTCGATGGTGTACACCAACGACCCGGTCTGGGTGAAGCACTCCATCCACATCATGGATCTGGTGCTTGTCAAGGAGAAGTACAAGGTGGTCGGGTTCGACCTCGAGAACACCCGCGCTCGTGCCGGGTCTCGTACCAAGGTCGCCATTGCCTAGATGCGCGTGCACCACCACCTCCTCGTCTACCACCACTGCCTGGCCACAAGGCCTTGCGAGCATTTCGCCAGGTTTGTCAACAGCCCCCACTACATGTTTTCAATGGTGGACATCACCAACGATGTAAAGGCGCTCGAGAATTTAGGCTTGAACATACCGCACGCATCCTCAAGTCATCTGGTATGGTGAGATGGAATGTCTGGCGGAGGCCGCAAAGTCCTAATGTGTCTGTGCATTGTACACTCTATGAATGGAAGAAACCCCTCAAATCAGCTAGAATAAAAATTAATTCACGGCGATTTCGGCCGGGTGATTAAAGGAGGCAGATGAACTGGGATAAGAGATGAGATAATATCTCATTAAATTAGTTACCTTGTTGTCCATGATAAAGAACCCTCAGTACGACAGATTCCCCAACCGAGCGGAGCTGGGTCGACCGCGACCAGCGTCGAGAAAGTTGATGGCGATAGGCGGCGGCAAGCGGAAGTGGTGAAATGCGGTGGGCTTTGCCGGCAGCCTCACGGCGGCGGCAGGCATCGAGCTAAGTGGTTACCACCCTGATAGGCGGTGCCATGCATAGAGCGCGGAGGAGCTTGTGCAGGTGTGAATGGGGACTGGAGGGGGTGGAAGGCGAGGTGAGGGTTTTTGTGACGTGGGGGTGGTGAGGGTTTTCTTTCTTCTTTTTTGAATTGGGTGGTGAGGGTTTTCTGTCCAACAAAGAATTTCGGAGGCAACGGCTTGCTATATCCAACCGTGTGTGATTGACGCAACAGGCAAAATGAAAGTCATTGCACACGGTTCCAATTTTGGGAACCGTGTGTGATTGACGTACTACCTCCTTCCTAGTTTATTGGTCCCCTTTGTAATTTGTACCAAATTTTGACCAAATATTTAACTAAGAAATTTATATGCATATCACAAAAAATATATTATTCAACACTATGTTCAAATACGCATCCAACAATATAATTTTTGCTGACCTGCACTAACATTTTGTCAGTTAAATAATGGTCAAAGTTTAACACAAATTACAAAGGGGACCAATAAACCAGGACACAGGTAGATTCCATCAACCGAACTAATTGCATCCATATCCCACATTAGACATAAGTAAACATAGATTAAACATACTCAGACATACATAATAAGCGTACACAAGCGTAGTTCAACCATAAGTACATAGTTCAACTGTCATTAAGCATACCCTAGCGTACATAGTTCGATCCCACATCTCATCTCATCTGCCGGCATGATCCTGAAGCTTCTCCAGGTACTCGGCATATGCACCATGTGCCACCCTGCGATAATACTTCTGCTTGAAGGAGCCAATGGCCCGTCCTCTTGCATGTGCCAGAACACTTAGATACGCGTCATGAAGCTTGTGGTTGCAAAATGGTCCTCGATAGCCACTGTTCCAGGTCCTAATACGCCTGTTATGCATTCCCGCATAAAGCTCCCTCGGGACTTGCCTCTTGTACCTCCTCCGGCCATCTTCATCCTCGTTGTCCACATCGCCAGCCAGCACCTATACAAATAGTAAAACAAATTTGGCATCAAATCAATGTTTACATGTCGTGAAGTAGGATTCGGAATTTATGACTATTTATTTATACATATCAAGAGATTATGGTTTGATTTTTAAGCACATTCATCTATGTACAGACCAATCTTGAAGAAAATAATGGCCCAAACATATGTAGGTCATTCAAAATCAATTGTCAAGTCCCGGCTAGGAATTATTAGCACGAACAATAACCCTATTCGGATTACTAGCAGAAATCATTTGCACAGATGAAACAACTAATCACTTATCACTTGTACCATTCAAACAATCAATACACTGCACGGATCTAACAAAATTACTCAGATATCATGAATTGGGAGAACATAACCATAGGATTTCTATTGCAAAAAGGGGGAGGCAGGAGTAACCAGAGAAACCCTAGGATCTATTTGACACATAAATGGGTATAGATGACTAACCAGTTGTCCATCGTCGTCGGAATGGTCGCCGGAGTGGTCGTCGGAGTTGTCACCGAGGTCGTCGCCTAAGTCGTCACCAGAGTCGGTGTCAAACTTTGCCTTCGGCTATGGAAGCTCGACGATGTCAGGGTGCATCGGTAACTTGCCGGCAGTGACGGCAATCTCTGTCTCCATCTCCACGCCGTGCTCCGGTGCTTCAGCAGCCCCGGCGTCGCCACTCCCTCTGATGGGGCGCTTCAGTAGCAACCTCATAAACTGACGGCTTTGAGGTCTGAGAGCGGCGTCGAGGATGCAAGCAGAGAGAGAGGATTGTGTGTGTGGCGAGGATGGGAGGTGCGGCCGCTCGGGCGCACCATTAATATGGAGTAGTGGGAGTGAGGCGGGTGGCGGTCAATATGCTGGCTCACCTCCTGGTGAGCCTGCGCACCGGACTGCTGGCATGCCTACCATCGTGGCACACAGCTACTCGCACGCCTCCCGATGACACTGCACAGCGAGCACGCCTCCATCAATTCACACACCTGCAGGCATGCCACCCGATCTGCCTGCGCGGCGGACTTCTCGCATGCGTCCCGTCAACTCACGCCTACTCGCACGGCACACGGGGCACGTGCGGCATGATTTTCTATTTGGAGGATTAATGCTGCCGCTTTATTGCTTAACCGAAGCATGACATGTATCCATTGTTGGTCTAACGCTCACTGTTAGAATAAATAATCCATTTGGGATATTGGTTCCCAATTATTAATAATCTCCCGTTTGTAATTAGATAATGATTACATCAAAACTGGTCTCCAATTTGACAAAAAAGTACAATGCCACTTTGTATTGGTGTCCATATGACAACATGATTAGTTTCATGAACTTCAAATAAGTTTTGGATGTACTAGCATTTAGAAATCAAGATTCTCAGTGTTTGAAATTTCTTGCATGGGGAGTAAACATGAACCCAGTGAGACACATGTGTTTTGGCAATCCATTTAGGTGCACTTTCATGTGTGCATGTCTTAATGATCAATCAATTAATGTACTAAAATGTCTTAATGATCTCTGTATTTTTTCGAAATTAAAACGTCCCTCCTTTGGTAACATATGTTCACCGCGGGATAATTTAACATGCATCATAGTTGCGATGGATTCGCGGTGTGTGGGTGTGGGTGTGTGCGCCTGGGGGGTGGCGGGTGGCTCGCAGTACACTACGTATTGTGAGCCACCGTGTGGGTTGGCCATTTTGTTAGGCAGGTGCCACATCAGAGTCGTGAATTCGTTATTTAAAGCATTACACGACCCTTTCATACATACATGTTTTGGCCACATGCAGTCGCTGGTTGTCCTACATGACACTCGATACTCGCGTGTGACGCTTTCTGTGGGCCTGTGAGGTCGTCATCCCTCACTTTGACGAACAGCCGGCAGTGAGGTTAATTTGACCAGCAAGGTAGAATCTTTTTTGTTTGTGTTATGGTGGTATATAGTACGCGTCAAAGAGGTCTGAGGGGACTAGCATATATACTATACGTACGCATCCGTGAACAAGTACACCTCACTCAGTGTCGGGACTTTCGGTTTTCGAGGCACGTGCCACATCAAAGCACTACAAAAAAAGACACATCCGTGACATTTTGGGCCGAACGAAAAAAATTATGTCATACTTATGACACTTCTATGACGATAATTGTGACAAAACCCGGTATCATCATAGATGTGGTTGGCTCCTACTTCTATGACTAAAAATCATGACAGAAAATGGGCTTTTCGTCCTGGGCGGGCCGGAGACGCGGCTGCATGACATTCTTTGGGCCGTCCATGACGAAAAAACCATGGTAGAAGCGAGGGCGAGGAAAATTTCGGGGAGTTCCTGATAACGGTGGGTGGTCGGGGGCCGAGCGATGCACGTTTCTCTCGTACACGTACGCGCGTGTGTGCGAGGCGTTGGGCTCTAACTGAACCCGAGCGGTTGCACTAGCTACGTTACTGAACCCGAGTGATTCCTTCACTACTGCTACTAACTGAAGCCGATTGAACCCTGCTGCCTCCTTCCCTTGACGAACAGTGAGCGTTGCTGGGGGGGTTTTGATGAACAGTTCCTGGTGGGGGTGGATGAACAGGACCCCCTGGTGTTGCCTCTGGATGAACAGCACCCCGATCGATCGAGCCGGTTGGGGCTGGATGAACAGGACCCCGTGGAAGGCTGGATGAACAGGACGACCCCGTGGAGGGCTGGTTGAATAGTAGACGGTGGAGGGCTGGATGAATAGTAGCCCGTGGAGGGGTGATTGAACAGGAGCCCGTGGAGAGGGCTGGCTGAACAGTAGCCGGTGGAGTAGCGCGCGGTTGAGGCTAGATGAACAGGAGCCCGTGGATGAACAGTCGCAGGTGGAGGCTGGAGGAGGTCGACGGTGGATGAACAGTAGCCCGTGGAGGCCGGAGGAGGTCGACGGTGGAGATGAACAGTATCCCGTGGAGTCCCGTTTTGCGGTACGCCACACCCCTCCCGATGAACAGGACCCCCATTTCGACCGTAGCGCTCCAACACAAGTCTATTTCCTCGGTTTTGCGGTACGCCACACCCCTCCCGATCAACAGGACCCCGTTCCGACCGTAGGAGGTCCAACAGAAGTCCGTTTCCTCCGTTTTTCGGTACGCCAGACCCCTCCCGATGAACAGGATCCCGTTTCGACCGTGGTCAGTCGAACACAAGGCCGTTTCCTCCGTTCTGCAGTACACCAGGCCTTGTTTCCATCGGCTGATCCATTTAAGCCCTCCCAATGAACACGACGACGCATGCCGTTCTGACCCAGCCGGTTGGCTCCCCATGAACACAACGACGACGTAGTTTCTCCGTTCCGACCCAGCCATGTACACGAGCCCTGGCTGTACGTATGCGCGAGTAGGCGTTCAAGACCCCGCCCGTATGTATGTACGTGGCCGTATTTACTTTCTTGCACCCTGGCCGCTGTACGTACGTGTACATGCTACGTGCGCGCCTCTACTACGACACGTGCACATCTACATCGACCAGTATGTACGTACACGTTCGCGACCAGAATGACAACGCTATGTACGCTTCGACCAGGTGGGTCCTGACTGTCAGGCACTTCCTTGCGTGCGAAGATGTAGCTGGTGGGCCACAGCAGTTAGGGGGGCGAATCGTTGTTTTTTGCCCGAACGCACTTCCTTGCGTGCGAAGATGTAGCTGGTGGGTCCCAGCAGTCAGGGGGGAACATTTTTTTCGTCAAATACAGTGGCCCTTCCGGTGGGTCCCTACTGTCAGGTGGAGGAATAATTATTTTACCCATAATAAGGAGACAATTCCTTGCGGCTGCCCTGGACCCAGCTGTCAGCCTATCAACGTACAGTACTCTTCCGATGGAAGTCGTTCCTTGACCACGTGGACCACGCCGCACCGAGAGCACCAGGGCGGTGGGCGACGGCGAGGCCTAGGAAGGGGACGACACGGAGCCGGGGAAGACGTGGCAGTGGATGCCCACGCGTAGAGGAGTATGAGGGTTCACTGGTTCGGCTGCGGTGTGAGACTGTCGTCGCCACAGAATAATAGGGGGTGTGGGTGAGTAGAGGGATGGCCTAGCCAGTGGTGGGAGTAGTAGGGGGCGGTGAGGCCTCCACGGCATCACAGCCGGCCACGGGAGGCAGGAGCATGCGGCACGACCGGTGCTGGTTTGGGCGGCTGGAGCAAGAAGACCAGAGGTTGAAGAAGCACTACGGCCGTTGGATGGACATCGTACGGTCACTGGAGCTAGAATCGTTCATATTGACTAAGTTGACAAAGCCCTCCGTCCCCGTCAACTTAGTTGGCCCACAAGTCAGCCTCCCACTATGGTGGGTCCCAGCTAGCAGGGGGTATTCATTTTTTATGCGTAATAAGGAGGCACTTCCTTGCGTGCGAAGATATAGCTGGTGGGTCCGACCTGTCAGCGGGGGGAACGTTTTTTTTACGAAATACAGAGGCCCTTCCGGTGGGTCCCAACTGTCAGGTGGAGGAATCATTATTTTGCACGTAATAAGGAGGCAATTCCTTGTGTGCGACCATGGACCCAGCTGTCAGCCTCTCCACACACAGTCTACTTCCGATGGTGTCGTTCGTTGACCACGTTGACCACGCCGCACCGAGCGCATCCAAGGTGGTGGACGACGGCGAGGCCCTGGACAGCAACGAGCCGGAGATGGGAAGACACGGGAGTAGAGTCGCAGATGGAGAGGTGTATGAGGATTAACTGGTTCTGGTGCAGTGTGGTTCGGCAGTCGGTGGAGAAGAACAGGAGGTGGTGAGGGGTGGAGGGATGGCTGGCCAACGGTGGAGTAGCGCTTCACAGCGAAGCGTGCTAAGCAGAGCTGCTAGCAGCAGGAGGCAGGAGGTTGTCCCGGCGGCGCTGGAGGAAGAAGACGAGAGATTGAAGATGGATGCCGGTCGTTGGATATAAATCCAATGGCTAACGATGTCAGAATCATTTGTTGACTAAGTTGACAACGACTTGCGTTGGCTTCGACCTATTGGCCCACATTTCAGCCTCCAAAAATGTGGCACATATTCAACCCAATTTTTCAGAATTTACAATCTTTTTTTGCGGGGTAGAATTTATAGTCAATTTGATCTATTTTTTTGAATTACAGTCCATTAGCTGGGCTGGGTGAACAAATAATGTAGTGTCCATGCGGCCCATTTATTTTAATCATAAAAAATTACAGGCCATTTGCACTTTCTTGAAATACACGATTTTGCCGGGCTGATTCTAATTATAATGTTGGGTTGGGCCAGCAATGTTATCAAAAAATAAACGGGGGCTGAGCATTTTGTTATAAATATATTTAAATAATAAGTGATTTATTATTACATTCGTCCTTAAATCTTACCAAGGTTTTGTACACAATAACTACGATTTTCGTGCCAAAAAAATCCAGGATTTTATTGTTAAGAAATTACTTTTATAAGTTAATAAGATGTGAGATATTGTTTTCTTAGATATGTAAGTATCTGTTAAATATATGATGACCATAAAAATAATATATAATAACATATAAAATAATTTAAATATATATAATATAGTTAGAAGTGAAACATAAGTTGGACTAGGCGTTCCTATTCTTATATAGAAAAATAGAACAGACCTGTGCGTTTTCTTCAAAAAATACATAAATTGGGTTGCCGATATTTCAGGAAAAATAAATCCTCGGATGGGAGGTCCATAGGCCGGTCGATACATGACGGCCCTCAAGAAAATACAAATCGGCATGTCGTGGGCTGCGCATGTTAAAAAAGAAAGCCTAGACGGGGCAGCCCAAAACCCAGCTGATACTTGCTGCCCCAGTGATAGTAAATAATACCTGCCAGCTCCCCGGCTTCATTGTGAATTTATCTCCTATAGTAAATATGATGAAGCACCTAAAAAATCTACCTATGTTGACAAACCCGTGGGCCCCAACGTCAGTATAGCATTAGGAGGAAGTGTTTTTTCAATGAGGCACTTGTTTTCGTACGAACATAGACCTGGTGGGTCCCGACTGTCCGCCTCTCCATGTACAGTCCTCTCCAGATTCCTCTCGTTTATTCAGCATGTTCACAACGGCGGACAACAGTGTCGCGGCGAGCGCACAAAGGCGCAGGAGGGGATCCGACCACCTGAGGAAGTGCCTTATTAGTAACGAGACTACTGAACTAGCCTAGTGGCCAAGTGACACTACCCGACAGCTGTTCCGCCCGGGTTCAATCCCACCTGTGCAGGGAAAATATCTCCACATTTTTTGCCTCTGCCTTTATTGACATGTGGGTCCCTGTTGTCATCTACGCACACCACGTCCAACACTTGCGAAAACTTTGTCCCTCATTTTCTCTGTGTTTCGCACACTCGACATTGTGTGGGCATATTGAAAATAGTATATCTTTTTGACTGTGCATCATATGAAGATGTGCTATGCATGAATGTTGATCAGCATGATGTTAACTGGCTGGTAGTTCCATTTTCGACCATGAATAAAACTTCCAACATGATGTTAACCCTGTTAGGCTGTGTTAATATAAATGCTCTGCCTCTGAAAGTTGCAGTTTCTTACCTGAAACTGAACTTGCAGTTTCTTATTTGAAACTGAAACTTGCAGTTTCTTCTCTGAGAATCACATTGTCTGCACTTTTATACTCCTATGAAACTACATTTTTTATGTTCTAAAAATAGATCTCTAGAATTCATAAAATACTTCATATGCTCAATACTGCAAATCTGAAATTCAAAAGACATTCATATCTGAAAGTGCTCTCAAAATACACAACACAAAACACAATTCACAAGCTGCAAATATTGACAACCCTAAGCTCCTCCTGACAATTCACAACCTGCCCGACTATTGGGCTGGGGGTGCAGTCCCTTCCTATTCCTCGGTGACAGACAGCCGCCCCGTGAGACGATGTGAACAGCGAGGGAGAGGATGGCGTGGAAGCGTCATCGGGCCAACTGGTTTTCTCCTCTTGCAGTTGGGTTCGGTCGACGAAGACTCCACCGGCTCGCTCTGGCACGACACCCTCACAAACGACACCCTATAGATGCTCGATCCTTCAATCTATGGTGGATGCTCCATCTGGGATCGATACTCCCACCACCGCTCCCTCACGATCGGATTCGGCGAATCTGTTTGCTCCATGGCCCATAGGAGCACCTCTATGTACTCACGCGTGACTCCCTCCGGAAGTATCGCCGCCTTTTCGCTCTGTTGCAGATATTTGGCCATGGATGTCCCCGTCGCCGCTAGTTGGTCCTTGTTGGCAAACCAAGACTGTACCTCCAACATCCTAGCTAGCTTCACAGGTCGCCGTCTGCGATCCTCATGTATCGGCTGTACTCCTCCATCGATCTACTTCTCCACAGCACCTTCCCTCGCCGGCGGTGGTTTTTGAATGGAAGAGGAGAGGAGCTGCGCTGGTTTTGGATTAGAAAGGGAGAGGTGCGACGCTGGTTTGGATTTGAACAGGAGAGGAGGGGTGGTGGTTTTGAAATGGAAGAGGAGAGGAGCGGCGCTGGATTTAGATTGGAACAGGAGAGGAGCGGCGGTGGTTTAAGAGGAGAAGAGCGGAAGAGCGGCACTGGTCTTGGAAGTATTTTTTTGTTCTGCGTATTTTGGGTCAAAGTTTGACCACGTACTCTATTTGACAAGCAAAATATGAATGCATGTCACCAAAAATTGTAGGGATAATTAGATTTATGCCCCTAGTTGTGTCCCACTCGTCTGTTTTACCCCTAATTCCCAAAAGTCACCGGTTTTGTCCAAGTCACTTTGCTCCTCTTATGCTTTTGCCCTTTGACCATTTGACCGTCAATTTGAAAACTTCATAACTAATTCATACTAAATCAGAAAAATGCAACTAAGATACCAAAATGTTAAGAATAACATCACCTATATGTCAGTGTCATTTGCATTCATGAAAAAAGTGTTGAAAAGTGCACATCTGAGTTTTAGCTCTTTTGATACCACCATGAATAGTAAACTCTAAAAAGTTCAAAAAAATATGGTGGCAAAGAACGACAAATGTTCTAAGTGCTTGCCAAGTTTCATTAGGGAACGACATTCGTGGAAGTCATGGCAAAAAACAATCTATTTTGGAGTGCTGATTGTCTTTTTTGCCGCGGCACCCATGAATGTTATTCCCTGGTGAAACTTGGCAGGCACTTAAAACATTTTTCATTCTTTGCCACCAATTTTTTTTTTGATTTTTTGAACTTTTTTAGATTTTACTATTCATGGTGGTAGCATAAGAGCTAAAACTCGGATGGGCACTTTCCAACACTTTTTTCATGAATGCAAATGACACTGACATATAGGTGATGTTTTTCTGAACATTTTGGTATCTTATTTGCATTTTTTTATTTAGTATGAATTAGTTATGAAGTTTTCAAACTGACGGTCAAAGGGCAAAAGCATAAGAGGAGCAAAGTGACTTGGACAGAACCGGTGACTTTTGGGAATTAGGGGTAAAACAGACGAGTGGGACACAACTACGGGCATAAATCTAATTATCCCAAAATTGTATCGTTTGGTTCGTATCTGAATGTACTTTCAAATTATATTATTTTTGCAATATATAACATATATTTTATTTGCGAAAATCATGATCAATTATGACCCAGAATAAAAGGGAGACTAGTTAACGTGGGGTCGCTTTCTTAATTGAGGGTAAATTGATTTTGATTTTGATCCACTCACAGCGCGCCGGCCCTCTTGTCCAATCCTAAATCGCTGCCGCACGCTCCTCTCCCTCTCCTCCATTGCAAAACCACCTCCTCTCCTCTCCATCATCTCCATTCCAAAACCACCGTCTCACCTCTCCCTCTTCTCCATTGCGATAGTACTAGAGAAGTGTTGTACTAAGTCTTCATGCACGCACCCTGGAGGCGCAGTTATCGTCATTTTGATCTGAAGCACTGGATTATAACATATAACACAAAAAATGCCACATGACAAGAAATCATAACCTCACTGCCCAAAGGAGACAACATGAATCCCGACGGACAAACTAGACGAGGATCAAAGCTCAAATTAAAGATAAACTCGTAGAAAAGGGGTTTGTCGATAGATGTCCTAATTAACATAGCCGGCTTGACCTAGATGGCAGCCGAGTAGTTTTCGTGCATGTGCCCCCAATGACTATCCCAACTCAGTTGTCGCTGTTTAACCCTCGCGGTGATCCGAAGCACATGACACCTAATTTTGCGAGATGACAATAAACCTTTTTTTAGATATCTCACCAGAACTACAGCCCTGTACAACACAGCCTGCACGATATGTAGACGATAGCCATTCCAGGCGTGTCTACTAGAGTCTGGTCACATGCATGGACGAACTGATCTTCCGTGTCTTGCAAGGATCGTCCAGGCACCAACGTAGCACAACACTTCTCTAGTACTATCGCTCGTCTCTCTCTTCTATTAAGTCACCCGACTTGCGGGGCCGGGGAGTGCGCCTATGGTCGGTTCTCAACTGCGGTCCCACATGTGTGTGCAAACGCAATATGACGCGCGTTCCATTCGGAGAGCAGCATGCCAGACCGACCGACCGACCGTCTAGGGTGTGACGCGGACGCGACGGGCGTGCTGTATACTCCATACATGTGTACCGCCATTTTCTTGAGGCTTTGCTCCATGGCGCAATCCATGGATACAAAATTAGTGCTATACTGTACTATTTGAAAGTTGAGGGCGGGGCTTTTCCTGTGCGGTAGGCGGGGCAATTCCGCCTAGTCGGTTCGACAGAGACGCGAGAAGATGAGGGAGTAGGCTGCTGCAAACGTAGGGCTGTGGACAGCGAGTTACTGCTGGACAGGTGGGGCCCCATGATTTGACTTGCCATTATCATTTTAACTGCGGCGCTACGACCGGCGTGAGTCTCCCGATTCCTGACCACCTCCATACAGGTGCCTCTCCCAATGCTCCACCATGTAGAGGCTGGCTCTTGCATGAGAGCCCACTTCTCCACTTTTTCCTTGCCTCTTTCCTCCACATATGCAAAAATGCCATGTAAAGCGGGCTTATAGCCCACTATTGTACTTACTTGCTCCTACAGGTGCTAAGCTTGCCACATAGGCATAAAGTATGATGTGGCAGGTTAATTAAGAAGAGAGAGACTAGTTTGGTGACACAAGGAAGAAATGGTGCTAAGCGCGTGTACCTAGGTGAAAAGACAATTTTGATTCTATAGCTAATTAAATGAAGCAAACTTAGCAACAAAAAACTGAGCACCTATGCATTGGGGACTTGATTGATAAGCCATTTAATGCCCTTAGCACCTCATATAAGCACCATTTCATTGGAAGAGGTCACTCCTTGGCAAATGCAATAAATACTACGAAGAAAGAGATAGAGAGAAGTAAAAAAAATACACTTATAGCCAACCTTATAGCTGACCTTGTTGTAGTATGAGTGACTAAGTGATGACTATATATGACATGCCAACATCAGATAGCCTAATGGACCGTGTTAAATCTCCAAGGGCGCGACCGCGCGAGTGACGTGACGGTCGTGGTAGGCGCGACCATGATATGGGCTGCTGGCAGCCCTTGGATCTGAGATCGAACGGTCGCATGCTAAGTTGCTGAAAATTTGCAGAATAACCCTCCAGGATAGGATATTCACCCATAGGTCTAGAATCACGCCATGCAACCGTTCGATCTCAGATCCAAGGGCTCTCGGAAGCCCGTATCATGGAAGAATGGAAAGCCACTACCCTGTCGTTCGCATGCTGGCAGTTCGCTCCTACTCGTCCTCGCACGTCCTTTAATATTACGGTAGTTCGCTCCTAGTCGTCCCGTCCTTTCACATTACGGCAGTTCCAGTAATCCTAACCCTCCTCCCAAATCAATGGTTTCCCAAATCTCCATGATCGGCGGTGAGTACAAGGTTAGAACCATCACCGGCAATGAGTTCGACGTCATCTACACCCGTTCTTCCGCGATGGTGAAAGGATGCCTTGCTCGCTTCAGACGCATGTTCGAACACTCAAATGATGAGTGGGTCGCTGGGCTAGATGTTGAGTACACCACAGTCCTGGGACGAGAGAAGGATCTAAAGGAGGAAGAGAGGAAGAAGCCCGCCGTGATCCAGGTTTGCGTGCATGACTTATGCTTGGTCTACCACATATGCCATGCCGACGTTGAATGCCAGGATTTTATGAACTTTCTCAAGAGCGACCTAGTCAAATTCATTACTGTAGACTTTACGAACGATGAAAGAGTCCTGGGTCAGATAGGCCTCGTTGTAGGCAACCCCTTCAACCTCCAGAAGAATCGACTGCTGCCCTCCAGTGGTCAGCCTTCAATGCTGACCCTGGCAGGAGCCATGGTTCATCCTTCGTATAGTAAACTGGAGAAACCTCCGTACACGTTTCATCATCATGCATGGCAGCGGAATGTACTAGATATCTACAAGGGTTGGATGAAGAGCAAGAGCCAAGTGTGCGGTTCAAGCAAAGAAGTATCGGCCAAGAGGAAGAGGGACAAGGACAAAGTCGAGGACGTGGACGAGGACTCTGAGTAAGGTGGCAGTGTCGTTGCTCATGGTGGTTCTAATGCAGTGTCCTCCGGATTAGTTGCATAGTTTAATTTTAGGTGTGCTTAGTTTAATTTGAGGGGTCTGTTGTGCTGAGCCCCCAGCACAACTATGTTATGTTTCTTCTAGTTACTTTACCTCTTCAGTACGTACATACTAGTATTTCTTTAATAGAATTTAGCACCCCATTTAAGCACGTACTAGCTTTTTTAATAGTACTATATGCATAATTTGGCGACGAGCGCTCTCTATATGTACCACCTTTTTTTTAATTTCAAGTTTTGCTCCATGGCGCAATCCATCGATACTACTACTGTACAAAAGTGTACATTTTTAAAAGGCTAGAGGGCGGGGCAGTCTAGCTTGGTCGGTTTCACGAGAGGCGAGGGCCTTTGTGATTTGACGGCTCATTACTGCTGGAAGGCTGGGCCTTGTGATTTGACTGCTCGTATAAATGTGCCGACGACCTGAGGAGGAGCAAAGAACCGTTCGGTATACTCAAGTTTTCCACTGGAGTAGTACTACGACGGAGGAGCACGAAACACGGCAGCCCAGTGCCATATGGCGATAAAAAATGACCTAATTTGCTAGTCATCTCATTGTTAGCATTGTTCTATTCATGCCTCGCAGAGAACGTGACACGTGCGGCGAAACACCCGAAGCAAAAGATGAAACACAGGAGAAAAAGAAGAAGGAAGATTATCACCCCAAATGATCTAATTTGCCGCGGAGTCGTAACTGCTTCATCGCCTCCACGACCTCCATCTCCTTGCGCGTCTCCTCCGCCATCTTCTTCATTCTGTCCATGACGCGGGATTTCTCGACGCGAGCCTTCATCATCTGTTCCACGGCCGCATTACGTACCTTGACAGCAGCTGGGTGCTCGACGCGGAGCTTCACCAACTCCTCCTTCTGTTCCATGACGAGGGCCTGCAGCATCTTCATCGAGGAACTACTATTGTCATGCAGCTTCTTCCAGCCGGTGTTCTTCTCCTTCAACAGGCCGAGCTCGTGGCAGAGCTTCGCCTTGTCCTCCTGAAGTTTCAGGATTTCGCCGGTTGCCTTCTTCTCCGAGGCAATGCTCTTCTTCAGTAGCATCACCAAGCCGGCGGTCAACTCCCCCTGCTTATTGAGCTCAGCGGGCATGTCATCGAGGCTCTCCTTCAGCAGCTCCACTAAGCCATGGGTGAACTCCTTCTGCTTATTGAGCTGATCGGGCATGCCGTCGAGGGATAACGACTCCAGCGCCGCCGGCTCGGCATGTTCGCCTCCGCGGCTAGGGCACTCCTGGGAGCCATCGCCTGCCCGTGAGAGATCTTTCGAGGTCTCTGCGTGGCGACGAGCCCTCTCTTTTTTCCCGCAGCCTTGGTTGCCGCTCCCTTGTTACAAGTAGTTCTCAACCTAGAGCTCTGCTCACTGGCCATGGCAAGGACGGACGAAGAAGAAGCACTTATGAGGAGGAAAGGTAGAGTAATTTTTGGTTAGGTAGTTCCCCTTTTTATAACCTAAGTACTAGCACTAGTACTAATACCTGCATAGTGGGAACACGTTCAGGTTTGGTACGTACTAGTAGGTGTGAGCAGGCTTGCACTTAATTGTAGCACTAGTACTTTCAAATGTGATGGGAACAAGGTAAAGATTAATTGATGGTTTTGGTTTCGAGGCCCGAAACGGCTCCCGATGAGTATGTTACTGTCCAAAATTGGCACAAAATACGAAGGAGACCAATGGAAGTACTACTAGCAACCCATGATTTAACTACTCGCATGCGCGCAGTGGAGTAGTAATGTCTTTCTTCTGCCCTCACGTCCACTCAATTTGCATGCGCTGTATTAATTGACCATCAATGAATTGAATGACTTTACACGCGTCAAATTATCACATGGGGTGGATCTTGGTACAAAATTGCGTTCGCCCGTGTACCCGCGTGTGCGTGCAAGGGAATGAGTGTGTGCGTGGCGTGCGTGCACATCTTCGCTTCGTGCATGCACCGCCAGTATGGCTCAGGGAGGATGAGTACATTCTTCTGGAACCAGCAGCACGTCAATGTGATCAATCCACACAAGGAGGTCGCGACAACGCCTCCACATGTGCCACGTGGCTTCATGAACTGTAAGAGAGACATTGTGTAGCGTGACATTGGAATTCTAATTTACTTGTTTTGCACATACTCAAAGTATTAGTAAGGTACACGTGCATTGCATGCATCAGATTTGCAACCAAATTATGAATAAATACCACACTATAGCATGTAAGCTCTGAGTCATATATGCGTGATGTAGACCTTCGTTTAATTCTTATAGTTCATCTCATTCAAAATCAATTAGTTTTTATAAAAAAGCTAGGGCATCTTGGATTCGTAGGATTTCCAAAACGCGGGAATAGGAAAAACATGGGATTATGGTGGAATGTCGTCTTGAATCCTACAAGATTGTACGAGTGTTTGATTGTGCCTAGAAAAAATGCAGAATTCTTTCAAAGAGGTTTGAGTGGATGGGATATTTCCTATGAAATCTAGTGCAAATGAATCATATGGAAAAATTCCTATGGTTTACAATCCTACAAATCAAACAACCAAGATAGGAAAAATTCCTAAGGATTAGAATCCTCCCAAATTCCTTTGAGAATCCTTTGAATCAAAGAAGCCCTTAATCTATTTTATGATTCATGGAATTGTGCGTTGTAAAGCATACAGTAAAAACAAATAATGGCAATTCAACTAGAAAAAAAGTTTAGGCAGTTATGATACGGAAGATTCTAGAACAAAGGAGAACCACTGTTGTTTTGAGGTTTGTGCATTATGCTTAAGTTCAACCATGGAGTCTGCTAGATTGTACATGTGGCAAAACCTGGTCGGGGGCTATAAGATGGTGCGAGGGGCCGAGTGGAGGGAGACTATGAAGGAGTGCACAAGTGCGAGATCGATATTTAGAGAGAGGGGGCGAGAACGTGCGTTGTTGCGCGCAGTGGCGGAGCCATGAAAAATAAATGAGCTAGGGGGCCAAGCATTGCTAATCCTTTACGAGGAGGGCCAATTCATGAACTTAAACCATTTTTACCAGCAATTGTCTAATGATCACATTCATATTAGCCTCGATATATAGTGATGTTAGGGGGGGCAGGGCCCTTGCTGCCCCCTGTCTTCGCCATTGTGCGCGCGTCTAGGGATGAAGCGGAAGGCATGGATGATGAGAGGGGGACGTTGGATATATAATTAATGTGGGTGTATTAGCTATATATGTACGGGGTTGTTTGGTTCTAGGCCTAGGAGTGCCACACTTTGCCATACAATGTTGCCAAACTTGCCTAAGGTTAGTTCTTCAAAATGAGAGCCACAAGTTGGCAAGCCTAAGGGAATCTTTCCACACTTGTTGTGTGTATGTGATGTGGGACCATAGTGTGGCTTGCCTAAGATGTGGCTTGAACCAAACACACACCTAAGTTGGTCAAATTTGCCTAACCTTGTTGTGGCAAGCTTTGGCAAACTTAGTCTTGAACCAAACAACCATGTAATCCTATATAGAGAGGTATAGATTGATCAATGTGGACGTGGGAAAGAGGGTGAGACCTCACTAGATATATATATTGATCGGTTTGTGTGGAAAACTATGAAAGACCTAGCTATACACACACACACATAGAGGAACATCGATCGTTGTGCATGCACGCGTGAGAGATAAAGAATGCCCGATATGATGGAGAGGGGGGGCGTGTGTGTGTGTGCCTTCATGGGAGACCGACCTGAAGAAAAAGATTGCTTGTGTGTGATGGATAATGCCGACTGGTAGTGTGTGTTCATGCATGCACGAGAGAAGGTTAGTGGTACAATTATAAAGAGAAGACGACTGTGTGGGTGTAAAGACTAGGTGAGGTCATAATCAATGTAAAGTTGAATTCAAATATTTGAATAAGATATCATGATGTTTGAAACCCATGCATCCATGAATATAACGGAGGTCTGCGCGGTGTGGTTTGGAAACGAGCATGTTGTAATGTATACACATTAAACAAGGTCAGACTGATTTGAATTTGAGATACCGATGGCATACATAGTTTCGCCACATTGCATCCGTGCATGGACACACTATTCTAATTGGCGATGATGGGTGGCTTTCGCATCACATATGTATATCTATACCCCCTATATATTTTATATTTTATATTTTTTATATTGTGTGCGGGTAACTTTAACTTTGAAAGATGGTCGTTGGATGAGGCGAATCCGATGGTGCATAGATGGCAAATTTGAGCACCACTAGCCGTTGGACGTCATCTAGATTCCACCAGATTTTGCCACATGTACAATCTAGAAGACTCCATGGTTGAACTTAAGCATAATGCACAAACCTCAAAACAAAAGCACTTCTTCTTTGTTCTAGAATCTTCCATATCAGAATTGCCCAAGTGTTTTTCTACATGATTTGCCATTATTTGTTTTTACTTTATGTCTTACAACGCACAATTCGATGAATCCTAAAATAGATTAGCTTTCTTATAAAAACTAGATGATTTTGAATGAATTGAACTATAAGAATTAAACAAACATCTACATCATGCATATATGACTCAAAGCTTACATGCTATCATGTGGTATTTATTCATAATTTGGTTGCCAAATCTCATGCGTGCAATGCACGTGTACCTTACTAGTTTAAATGGTGTTTGTGTGTGTGTCTTGTGCGTGTTGAGGTGCAAATTGTCTTTTTTGGTACACGTTAAGCTTGTTCTCCCAAAATTTCAAGCCGTGCCTTGTTATGCTGAAATTCAAGCTAGTGTCTCTGTCTATCGTGCTGCGAAACTCCCGCCTCTTCAACCCGCGCCTTGTTACCCCGAAATATTTAAGATATATCCTTGTCTCGTTGTGCTCCGACAACTCCCTCCATCTCAACCCGTGCCTTGCTATTCCAAAATTATAACGCACGCGAAAACTCCCACCTCCTGTGAAATCCCGACACGTGAAATGCCCGTGGTACCCCTGAACCAAAAGAACCGCCTCAAATCGGTGGGGGTACTTTCGTAACTTACCCCACATTTCGGACAAGCGCGTCCCTAAGCCATGGTTCCCCACTCCCATCCCATCCGCCCACCCATTCAGACACCGAGGCCGTGAAAACCCACGAAGCCCCACACCCTCCTCCGTCCGCCACCCAGTCGGAGCCTCTTCCCTGACGACGTCGTCCACAGCAACACCTCGACGTCCCTCATCCATCGTACCGGATGAGCATCCGTTGTCGATCTCGTCGTCCCGCCGGTTCAGCCACCCCGTCCTCCACCTCCAAGGAGCTGCCCCGATGTTCCCCTCGTCTTTTGCGCCACCTCCATTCCCACACCGCCGTCTTCACCTGCACCACCGGAAGAGCATCATCATCGCCGTTTCCTCGGATGAAGTTGCGACCTAATCGGCGCCACCAAAGAGGTTGTGCACTAATCGCCGCATTTTCTTCTTGATTCGATCTCACGGTGCTGCCGGCGCTCGGTCCCGAGCCGACACGACGCGGCTCCATCCACGGCGGCATCGCCGGCCACTTCGTCCACGGCGTCGCTCCCTTGGCGGCGACGTCCACATCAGTGGGAGCTGCTGCTGCTTTAGCTCTCGCTCGCGCTGCTGCTCTGCTCTTGCTCTCGGCCCCCTGCCTAGTCAGCTCTTGCTATTGCTCTTGCTCGCGCTACTGCTCTCGCTCTTGCTTGCGATGCTACTCCGATTTAGCTACACTTTAGTCGACTAAATCGACTTTTGGGTCAGTCGATTTTCAGGGGGTGGGGGGCTCGCCGGAGTTAAGGAAGAACCAGCCACAGCGGGGAGGGGGCTCGCCAGAGAGGTACTCCACTATCTATCTTAGGGTTCAGGGTGGGGGCGGTGGTCACCGATGGTGGTGGGGCAGTGGCGTGGGGATCGCCAGAGAAAAATCTCGGCACGGGGGGGGGGGGGCTAGAGGGATGGACGGGGCGGCGGCGGACCGGCGGTGGGGAGTGTTTCGGGGCGGGCGGGGCGGCGGGGGGGCCTGTTTGGCCGGTGGTGGCTGGCGGCTCAGGGGGTGGAGGTTGAAGATGAACTGCAGGCCCTTGATTTCGTATCCAACGGATGCAAAATCGACTGACCAGAGATGAAAAAGTCAGTCGACTGACGTGTAGCCTCACCTCTAGTGCGTTCAGTTTCGACAGTAAAATTCAGTTTCGACAGCAAAATTCAGTTTTGATAGTTAAGTTCAGCTTTGACAGTTAAATTCAGTTTCGACAGTTAAGTTCAGAGATGAGCGGCTGATGTATTTTACAACTAGCACTTTGTGGTTATGTATTTTATGTCTTCTATTGGAGATGCTATTAGAATTCCACTCAGGTTAACGTTGTCCTGCTTCAGCCTCGGCGTCGTACAACTCACCTGAGCTGCTCCAACGACGAAACCCTCCATCACAGCGGAGCAGTACCTCGGGCTCCATCTCCAGACGCTAAGATCTTCTTCCCCTCCTCCGACAGCGAAGTCAGCCGGAGCATCCTCACCGGCCAACCCAATCACGCTAAGATCGACATGGATTCGCCAAAGAGGTTGTACACTTGCTGCATCTCTTTTTTACTCTACATGTTATATATACTGTCCACTGAGCACATGTAGTAACATGAAATACGATTATTTTATCTTACTATATGACAAGCAGTGAGGTACCAAGCAACTTAGCTATCCGTGATGGACTCTCTTGAACGCCATCATTATTTATCTCTGCACGTTTGAGCTGTGCATTTATCGATGGGCCTGGGAGTAGAGGTAGTAGGGCAGTGGCCTGCATCCAAAGTAATAGAAGTAGCACAAAAACATTTTTCTAGTGTAGGATTTTCCTTGCCCAAGCCTACCTACTAGTATCGCCAGTGCTTGAAAGGAAAAGTGAATGAAAAACATAGGAATTGGAAAGTTTCCTATGGTACTACTTTTCATGAATTTGGTGCAAAGGAATGGAGCAAAGGAAAACTGTAGGATTTGTTCCTTTAGTGTCTCCTTGAAAGAAAAACCGTAGGAATTCTAATTTCCATTTGTCCTCCTTTTCATATTCCTATTCATGAAGCACAAGACTAAGAGATAGTAGCATAATAGCATTATAACCGTACATTTTATTGTGGTTTGACTTAATCTCACCATGCTTCTTTGCATCCTGTGATCTTCCAATTCTTGTGAATCAAACACCCAGATTGGCAGAAATCCAGCGTTTTTAAATTCTCTGTTTTGCACGTGCATTCCTATCCTATTCTTCTCTATTTCCTATCCCTGCATTGTTAGAATCCTCAAATTCAAACAACCCCTTACACAATTACTTCTGTTACAAATATGTGTCAAAGAAAACATTGTGTGGTTTTTCCTGCTCCTGCGGCGTTGTGTTCCACCCCAGCTCAGCTGCTCCAACAACGGAAGGGTTCACCACAGCAGGGATCCGCTCTCCAGACTGTCTTTCGCCGCCTCAGATCTTCTTCCCTGCCGCCGGCAGCCACGACAACTGCATTACCATCATCAACTGAGCAGATGACCTTGAGGACTACACGGGTCCGCAAGAGAGGTCGCACTTTTTCGTGTCTGCTTACGTTATGCATCTCTTAATATGATGACATGCTACATTATCGTCGTGTTCACCTATTAGACTCCGAGTCAGGTCCAAACTAATGCTGAAACTTGAGTTTTTAAATGGTTGTGGGGTACATATTGGGGCAGCAATCAGTACTATCTGGTTAATCTCAGGTGTCTACTCTGAGTGTCATGTTGGGTGCAAACAAACATTAAAGGAGCCATTATCTGTATTTTTAACTAAAGCTATTATCTGCCTGTTATCATTGGTTTTGGGTCTATCCACAGTTTGCTACCATCACTCTGAATTTGTGCATGCACTCCTTACATAATCTCACTATGTTTTATTCCTATGCATGCCAGTTATTGTACACAATGGAACTGATCATGTAGAGCAAAGGAGACGAGCCTTGCATGGCAATAAAATTTCATGCAGACATCGCTCCATGGTGGGCGCAAAGGCAGCCCCCCTCCACCCATTTCGGATCGTAATCAAGAGTAAGATAACTGTTCTTAGGGGGATTCAGAAGGAGAAGACCACTCCTATTTACCCCATGAGGTCTTCGCTCTAACTTGGCATGCTGATGTTGGTAATATCATGCATATGGTGCCTTGCATTGCTTACTGTATACATCAAAGATGTCATCTGCTTAGTTTAGACATGCTTTGTGTCAATGCCATCTGTTTAGTTTCTTTATCGTATATGTGAATCATGCAATGCCATCTTGTTTAGCCAGGCATCATATATGTGAATTTTGCACTGCCACCCTGGTTAGCTAGTCATCTTATATGTGAATTATATCATGCCATCATTTTTTTATTACGTGTTAAATTTGTCAACAATTTTAGTACATTCAATTACTCTTCCTGTGCATCATCCATTTGGCACGTTCATGGAAAAATCTGGAGTGGAAACAAGGTCTTCAGAGCAGACAATGCTATCTGATGAAGCGCATGTCTTGCTGGTTACAGATAGCTCCTCAAAGGAGGATTCAGAAACAGATGACCAATCTTATTCCCCCCCCCCCCCCGAGGTGCATGCTCTAACTTGGCAGGGTTATGTTGCTCATATCGTGCGTATGGTATCTTGCATTGTTATGTCATTTGCTTAGTTTAGACATGCTTTGTGTGAATGCCACCTATTTAGTGTCTAATTACTATATATGTGAATTATGCAATGCCATCTTGTTGCAATACATTATATATGTGAATTATGCAATGTTATCTTGTTGCAAGGCATTATATATGTGAATTATGCAATCCCATGCTGTTTAGCCAAGCGTCACATATGTGAATTATATCATGCCATCCTTTTTTGTATTTCTCATTGCTTTTGTCGACAATGTTTGTATATTCAACTGCTCTTCCTGTGCATCAGCCATTTGAATTGGTGATGGAGAAATATGGAGTGAAACAAGGTCTTCAGAGCAGACAATGCTACCTGCTGAAGCAGATATCTTGCTGGTTATAGATAGCTCTTCAGAGGAGGATTCAGAGGCAGATGACCAGTCCTATTATCCCCCTGAGGTGTATTCTCAAACTTGGCAGGGTTATATTACTCATATCATGCATATGTTGTATTGCAATGCTTAGTTTTTGCATCATATACACAATATTGAATGCCATCTCCTTAGTTGACACATCATATATGCGATTTCCCTCTGCTCACTTCCTTAGTATATAAATCATATATTTGAATTATATCATGCCATGATGTTTACATAGACAGCATGTATCTGAATTATGGCATGCCAACCCATTTTCTGAAGACATAATATACTTATATCATCTCATCCTGTTTACATAGTCATCATATTTTAAATTATGTCATTCTATCCGTGAATTATATCATGCCATCATGTTTCCATCGACGGCATGTTTGTGATTTATGGCATGCCAACCACTTTAATAGACACATCGTATAGTTATATCATGCCATCCTATTTACATAGTCATCATATTTTGAAGTATGTCATTCTATCCTGTTTAGTTAGCCATCATACATGTGAAATTGTGTCATGCCATCCTGTTTAATTAGCCATCATATATGTGAAATTATGTCCTCCTATTCTGTTTGGTTAGACAACATAAATGTGAATTATTTCATGCCCTGTTTTCTTCCCTACTATCCATTGCACCTGTCTATCTTACAATGTCTGTACATTCAATTACTTTTCTTGTTTATCAGCCATTTCAATTGGAGGGGGTGATGGAAGTATCTGTGGGAGTAAAAACATGGTCTTAAGAAAAGATCATGCTACCTGTCGATGCAGATAGAACCATGGTTGTACTTGCCCAAGAACCAGCCCAACCACACATAACCCAGACTCACGCAGATTGTACCCCTACCCAGTTGGACAGAGAATCAGCTACACCCCTTCTAACCCCAGCCCCAGCAGATAGTAACTCAGTTCCCGTTAACACAACAACGTCTCCACCACAGAGCACCCAAACACGAGCAGTTAGTAAGGCAGCTGCAGTGCCCAAAGCACGAGGACCACCACTACGAACCCCAAGTCAACGCTTAAAGAAGAAGAAGAATTGTTCTCAGGTCGGGTTCCGTAGCTATGGTTCGTACTACTTTGCTCTTGCATCACTGTATTTACTCATACCAACTAATTTCAAATTTGAAGGATGCAATTGAAACTCGAATGGCGCAACAGGTATGTTTTAAACATGTTTCTTTAACGTGTTTGCAGTTGTAACTTGCTATATGTTGATTTCAGTTTCAATTAAATAAACAGTTATGTTCTCATTCCATGCACATTACAAGTGTTGTTATTGCTGTGTAGTTTCCCACACCTATATTATGTCTATGTTGCTTTGTCTTAAATAGAAATGATTCGAACTGTAGCTATCTTGATTTGGCAACATAAACTAGAAGGATATAGACCATACAATGACCATACTACATAGATATATGTTTGTTTCATGCTGTTATCCTGTCCACCTTACTACTGAACTGGTTTACCAAAATGAGTTTCATATACTACATTGTAAACCTGTGATGTGTTTGTTTGTTTCTCTTTTAGAACGCGGATAAAATATTGGTGAAGAGTACCCCGTTATGCAATGGTAAAGGAAGTAATGCAGATAGGGTTCAAGATAGTGAGAAATCCCTGTTGGTCTCCAAGAAAGCTGATAAAAACTATATTGAAGACACTGAGACAACCCCAAAGTCCTATCTTGATGTAGTGTTCGAGTTACTGGCTACTACTTCTGGCACCAGCTCTTCGAACTCGTTGCCTGAATCAGTTCGGCTTCTTTAGTCTCAACTTCAAGATGAAAGACATCGATTAGATGTTATGCAACAGGAAGCCGAAGGACTGAGGAAGTCCCTGCAGAATTCAGATGCATAATTTCTGGTGCAACAGCAAGTGCTGGAGGATTTAAGCGCCAAACAAGAGAAAGTTAATAAGCTTGCTAAGCATCTTGCTAGCATTATGGGTACCCAGGATATTGTTTCTTGAGATCTTCTGAAGTGGTTTCAGTTCTGGACTTGGTTTGCTGCGGCATTTATATGCTGCTTTGTTCCCTATATTTGCACTAGTGGCGAACTTCGATGCCCAGTGGATGTAATATGTGTAATAGCCGTGATAGCCTAGTGTAAGTTGCTTGCTTATTTATTTCCTTATTGTCTTGTTTATTTCTTTGCTTGTATTCAGTGCAGTTCTTTTTCCGCGGTTTGCTAGTGGCCGCAGTAACCTATTTTTTAAAACTAGGCCACAATAACCATGGGTTACATATTTACTGTAGTTACCATGGCCCTCGTACGGGCCGTAGAAACAATGGGCCTTCTACGGGTCATAGAAACAATGGGCCTTATACGGGTCGTAGACACAATGGGCCTTCTACGGGCCATATCGTCAATGAGCCTTCTATGGGTCGTATGATCGGTTGGCCAAACATGGGCCAATAACATACAACATTATGGTCGTAAATGGGCTAGAGTTGGAATCGTCCGTTCATGGGCCGACCATAACGGGCCGTCATTAATCGGTTGTATTTTATGACGCTATGAAAATGGCCTAACGTATTAACGGGCCACAAACAGGCCGACTGTAACCTCGGGCTGAATTTGGCCCACAAGCAGAAAATGACAGTAACGGGCCGTAAGTAAACGAATGCTGGAAATGAGCCCAAGAATAAATGGGCCCTGAGAAGGCCGAAAGATAACATGGGCTGGAAACGGGCCGTTAATGGGTATAAAGTGATACACTGTTCATTACGGACCAGTTTCACCCCGGGCCGTTAATGGGTATAAAGTGATGCACTATTCATTACGGACCAGTTTCACCACGGGCTGTTAATGGGCCAAGAGTTACAAAGGGCCTCATATGGGCCGAAAGACGTCATGGGCCATACATGGGCCAGAAGTTAAAACGGGTTGGAATCATATTGGACGGCCCAGATGACGCTACTGGGCCTAATTCGGATAGGTCGTAACGGGCCCTGGGTTAGCGGGCTGTAAATGGGCTATATGCGAACAGGTCGTTAACAGGCTTTCCATGGGCCGGTCCACCAGCTTTTGACCAAGTCAAACGGGCTGGCCTTTTCACAGGAATGGACCTCTGTTGGGCCGTGCCACGTGTCGATGTATCATAGGCGCCTTCTGTCCAATGAGTGGATGACATCTGTCCCAACGGTGATCCGACACTTGTTTCCTCCAGCCAATGATGATTTTACACGTGGAAAATCCCCATTGGTCGGGGCTGTTAACGGGTTATCGGATCCAAAACCGGACCCGATAGCTTAACAGCGTTCCGTTACGGTGGATGCCACGTGTCGGTCACCCATGACAAAAGCACTTCTGTGACGCGTGATTTATCGCCATGGAAGTGGACACTTCCCTGATTATAATTTTGGTAATGTCATGGAACACTTCTACGATGGCACAGGTATGACTATCTTGATTCTGTCATAAAATCGTCATGGATGTACATGCATGACAGAAAACGTGACCTACTGTGACAAACACGTATCATCACGGAACTGTATTTTTTTGTAGTGAAGTTGTGAAATTGGCTATTCAAACATCACACAACACCTCTTTGGGCCACATGCATGCAGGCGGTGGTTATCCTAGCTAGGGCACTCACGTGTGACGCTTCCATCTGTGGGCCCACGAGGCCATCATTGATGCTTGCATCACTTTGACCTACATCGGGAGAGTTTAATTAATTTCACCATCGAGGAGGATTCTTTTTGGGTTGTATTACGGTAGGAGCATATAGTATGCGTCGAAGAGGGGGAAGGGGACCATGATATGTAGTACGCTTCATGAACCTCGCTCTGTGTGGGGTTTTTACGGTTTTTGAGGCATGTGGCACATCAAAGTTGTGCATTTTGGGTATATTCAACATATGTTTGGCCCACATGCAAGGCGATGGTGGTTGTCCTCTCGCACCCACTTAAGCAGTTATCAGCGATATGGATGCTTTCCATCTGTGGGCCCGCTTGGTCCATCACTACTTTTTCCTGACGAGGAGAGAGGTTAATTTGACTTAGGAGGGGATTATTTTTTTGCTTGTAATACGGTATATATATAGGTCATGCTATGGGATGACATGATATAGTTTAAGCACACACACAAGCATGTGTACGCATGAATCCCTACCTTTGTGTGGGGACTGTATGATTTTCGACACACGCGCCACAGCAATCTTGTGAAATGGTATTCAAACATGCATGCACGCATCACCTCCATAGATATGCATGTAGTGGTCTTCTTCAAACGGTAGACTCCCTCGTGTGGTTATCGGTGACAAGCCTACATATTCGTGGGCCCGCATGGACATCCATGATCACCTTGACTGACAACAAGATTGGTTACAATGGCGGATTCTTCCTTTGTTTTGTGTTATCATAGTATAGGTCATGGAGAGATCCAGACCTAATTAAGTTTGAGCGCATATACTATGCACGCATGCATGCATGAAACCCCTTCATCGGCTTGAAGTGTGGTGTAACATACATATGCATCGTCAACCTAACCCTCACTCAGTGCGGGGATTTCTAGTTCGAAATCACGGTGCTACATCAAAGTTGTTCCATTGTGTATTCAAAAACACACCTCTCCGTACATATGTTTGGGCCACACGCATGCAGTGGTTGTCTTCGGGGACTGGCTACTTGCGTGATTATTGGCGAGGTAGCCCATCCCTGGGGTTGCATGGACGGCCATCACTTTGACCAACAACAAGAGAGAGGGTGTACGACCAAGGTGGATTATTCTTTGTCCGTTTTACGATCCATCTTGGTGAGATGCCTCTCTGGCCAACCGATTGGAAGTGTGTGTGTGTGTGTGTGTGTGTTGGGGGGGCTTCTACTTCGCACTTTGCTAGGTGAACCTCGGGTGGGGGGAGCATGCATTCATAGCATAGTATTCCCTTCGTGCCGACACAAGGGGGGCGGCTAGCAACTTCGCACCTTGCTAGGTGAACCTCGGTGGGGGGGGGCACGCATTTATAGCTTAGGATACCCTTCGTGCTGACACGAGGGGGGCAAGCAATACCATGCACTTTGCGAGATAGGTGCCACATCGACGTTGCATTTTGTATTTAAACATCAAACCACCCTTTTCATACATAAATTTGGTCCACATGCAAGCGTGTTCGTGTTCTGACCCTCTCCCGCGTCATTTTTCGCCAAATCTATGAACATTGGACAAGTTGGATGACGCAACAGACACAGTTCACTCAAACTAACCATGTGCCACGTCGGTGCCCCTGTCACGCACACATCCGCACACTACATTGGGCTTCATGAGGCTTCCCCTCTCAAAAATATCTAACCGCCTGCAGCTTTTTTCTGTTTGATAACACACAGTTATTGTGTTTCGACCGTGTGTGATGTTTCTTGTTCGCAATCCCGCCTGCATCCCACGAAAATATCTGCCCGCCTCGAGGGTTTTGCTGTTTCATAACACACAGTTGTTATCTCCTTACCATGTGCGATGCACCATCATCAAAAATTTCAATAGCCCCGGCATTTCACTCCCACGTTTGACTCATGCGTAGTAAAATTTTCAATACCCCCGTCATTTCCTCAAACACACAACCCTCCACACACACACACACACACCAAAACCTCCTTGGGCGCGTGCGCACGCACACACACACACACCCTCCCTCGCTTGAAACCCTAGCAAGGTCCCCGCCGCCGCCGCCGTTGTCAACATCTGCCGGTTTGCTCATGTAGCTTACCCACCGATCTCCATACCCAGGCCGCCCTGAGTTTCTTAGATGACCCCTGCCAAACGCCCCCTTTCCCACAGATCCCCATCCCCACCCCCATTGCCCACTCGAGAGCATCGCAGCCTAAGCCCGGCTATGCTTCCCGTGGAGGTCGAGGAGCGACTAGCCCAAAAGAGGTGCATCGCCGAGGAAGCTGATGACTATTACTGGCCGCATGCACTCAATCAGCAGGCTAGAGTATGCGGGTATGTTGCGGATGCCGGCTACGACATCGATTTCGTCGATAGCGACGACTTGAGGCGGGCTATGTCACAGGTTAAGTGGCCCACCCCCCACCCCTCGGGTTCAACCACCATTGATCTCATCCATGGCCCCGCCGCTAATCTTCTCTAGCGCGCTGTCAAGAATTTGCCAACCTACATCGCCATCGAGCCCCTTTTGTCATTTCTGAAGGACATGTTCTGTGACGCTGGCTTGAGATGCACAGCTTCCAAGTCAGACCTCATTGACAGCGACCACGAGAAGGGCACCCTCTCCGGCTCTTCCAAGGGGAAAGAGCCCATATGCTCTTCCAAGGGGAAAGAGCCCGTCTGCGACATCAAGGAGGGCGCCCTACAGCCGTGCTCTTCCAAGGGACCCATCTGCAACAACATGGAGCGCATCCAGGGTCCGTGCTCTTCCCACAGGAACGAGCCCATCGGTGACATGTGAGGAAATTGTCGAATTTCGGGTTCCGCAAACCCTTGAGAGGCTCGAACTCTGGGGTGCGTGCGGAGATCTCAGCCTACCCAGCCTGCTTACTCACGATCCTCAAAGCCTAGCGCGTCGAGCTCAAAGGGACAGAGCAGTGTATCCTGGTTCGGGCCACCTTGCGGTGTATTACCCTACTCCGACTTTTTGGTGGATTGCCTCGAGGGGCTGAGGACGAACTAGTACAGTGGATGAACAGCCTCAGGAGGCGAGGTGTTCTTGAGCTCGAGAGAGCTGGTGAGGTGGTCGGATGAGAATGGATCTGATCCCCTCTATGGTGGTGGCTAAGTCCTATTTATAGTTGCCTTGGTCCTCTTCCCAAATGTTGGCAGGAAGGGATCTCACAACGGCCTGATTTGAAGGGGGGCAAGAAGTACACCCTATCCTAACTAAAGTGGTCTTCGCCTGCAAAAGCCTCTGGTCGTGACGTTGTGGTGGGCTCAGCGATGACCTCCATCCTGCCGTCCTGGTGGTCTTGGTCTTGTTGCACCAGAATGGAAACCTTTGGCTGATTCCTCGGGACTCCGCGCCTGCTGCTTGCCTCCCTTGCACCAAAGAGGGAACTAGTACTATGCGCCCGCAAGCGCCCGCCTCGCCTTGGTTGTCATGTCTCACGTCAGCTGAGCCTCGTGAGGTGCACCTTGCATAGAAGTCTCCGCTCCTCGGGATCCAGCCTGAGGAGGCCGATCCCCTTAGGGGTCTTGGTGTCGCCCGCCTCGCGAGGCTTGGCCCCTCATGAGGGTCTTGGGTTGTTGATGCTGAAGCTAGGTCATACAAGGCCGTCGATGGAGCCACGCAGTGGGCCGCGGGCAGGCAAGTCTAGGTACCCCCATATCCAGAACACCGGCAGTAGCCCCCGGGCCCAAGGCGTGCTCGGACATGGCTTCTAGGCGAAGCCAAGGGCAAGTGCGGAGCGCCGCGGGCCCTAACCGCCTGCAGCCTTGATCGACGCGTGATGATTGATGGGACGTGGGCGTCTCCACTTCCCCATGCTGCCTCAATAACTGTTCGACTTGACGGTTCGATGCTGCATGCAGGAGATCATCATTATGCGAGGTCGTGGAGGCCGGCGGTTGGCCTTCCTCCGGCTATAAATGAGGGGAGGGGCAGAGGCCCCCTCGCTCATTTCTTCCTCCGTCTTCTCGCCGCTCGCCTCTTTTCCTCCTCCATCTTGCTATAGCGTCCATGGCGCTATTGTGGAGGTTCTCGGCTGCTGAGAAGGGAAAGGCCCCCAAGGAGGGGCCAGCTTCTCCACTACCCAAGAGAGGCTGCGGCCGGCCCCGCAAGCATGTCGTGACCCCAGCGATGGCCCCAGGGGGCGCGGGCGTGCGTCTCCGAGGCCCGGCATCTCCCTTGGCACCCGTGGTGGTACTTCTTCTCGCGGCGGCGGCCACTAGTACCGAGGCAGCCCCCACGACGAAAGGAGGCGCGCCGTGGTTGCGCGCCCGCCTCGACAACACTTCTCCTCGCTGGACGTGCTCCCCGAGTTTGTGATGTGGTCGGAGAGGCCTGCCGGCACATCACTCCAGCTTCCCCGCTTCTTCTCCGGCGAGCTGCCATCCTCGGGGCTCGACAACCTTTGCCTGCAGGCTGACGGCTGCTGAAGCAGGGCCTTGTGGGTGGGGACTGAGGTTGCCGCCACGGGCAGCGTGGTCCTGACCCGCGGCTGGCAGACGTTCGCCCACGCATGAGGCCTGAGCGGGAGGTGCACCCTCCACTTCAAGTACGACAGCCTGGCAACCCTCTTCATGAGGGTGTTCAGGGAGGACAGCCACTGCGTGGGGTGCTACCCGGAAGACGGCAGCGACGACGAGCTCGGCCCTGGCGTCGGCCGTGCCGGTGACGAGGGTAAACTTTGCCTTGGCGACGTCCCCTCCTCCTCCCGCAGCGGCAGCTCTTCCTCGGATGAGAACTCAAGCAGCGGTGGCTACGACCAGCCTCCTTGCCGTCAAGCTCAGATCGAGGGTGGCGGTGGGTCGTCTCGCCGCCACGCCCCTATGAAGCTGCAGGGGAGCCCGACCTGAGCTCAGGGCCGCCGAACTTGGACTCAAGACCCGCCACGGCCTCGGGTGTCACACCCTAGCTAGTTCATGCATTAAAGTGCTTGCATCATGTTTACTTTGAGCAGAAACTTGGAAATGGGGATGACAGAACCCCCAGCACCCCCTTAATCCAACTAGGGTTTACTAAAATTATTTTCAATGAACCTGAAATGCCCTTCTAAAATGTTCATCATCTTTGCCTTGGTCTTAAACCTCTGACAAAAATGGTGCACAAATTTCTAGGTCATCCTAAGGTCACTGGATTAAATAATAAGCTAATTGCATTTGGGCATTTAAATGCTATAAAATATTTTCTATTTCTAAATAATCCCAAACTAAAATGTTTACTATAGGATATATTCTATACAGTGGGCATGTGCAGTTTGGTGATTTTTGAAAGTGTCTAAGTATTTTTAGAAAAGCCACAAACCTGCAAAAAGAAAAGAAAACAGAAAATAAAAGAAAAACTCACTTACCTGGCGGAATCCACTACCCGGCCCACCTGGCGGCCCAGCACTATGCTGGCTCGCGCCAGCCAGACGCTTCATCCCCGCTAGGAAGGCAGGGAGGTAACGTCGGCGTGCGCGAGCTCGCCACGGCGCCACCTTCTTGCCGCCCGCGCCCCTGGACGCCTGGTCGACCTCCACATCGCCCTCTCGACCCCCTAGACACCTCCATTCGCCCCCAACGCCTCTCCGTCGCTCTCCCCCACCATGGCCGACGCAGCTGCAGCCGCTCCGCCATCTTAGTTGCGGCCACCGACGACTCCACGCCGCCTCGCCGTGTCCAGCAGCTCAGCCGTCCTCCTCTCCATCGAGCAAACCGATCCCCAAGCGTTCGTTCGCCCCGGAGCCATTGCACCAACCTCGCCCGACTCCGCCGTCGCCGGAGATCCCTTCGCCATCACCGCTGCTACTGCTCATCCCCAACCGCGCCATCCAGCTCATCATGACCACCATGAGCTTTTGCCCCTCCCCATCCTCTCCGTTCTCGCTGTCATCCTATGCAGGGACTGCAACGAGCTTCACCGCATGCGCCGCCGCCTGAGCTCGTCGCCGACGAAGCTCCGGCCACCCAACGGCCACACCACCATGTCCACTGACTTCACAGTACCGTGTATGCCACGTAGGAGCTGGCCTCGTGCCTTCAAGACCACCACAGCGACAAGCTCGTCCTCGCCCAAACTCCGGTAGCCGCAAAGCTCGTCGTCGGCGTCGTTTTCGGCGACCTTGAGCTCAACCACCACCACCCCTCGACGCGGCTCGCTTCCAGCTACTTGTAGATGGCCTCCGCCGTCCATTTGGTCGCCGGAGGGCGAAACTCGCACCTCCGCCACGTCTGGACGTTGCCGGTGGCTAAACGCCGGCGAGTCAGCCCAGTTTGACCAGGGGTTTGACACCCCTGGGTCATTGACATGTGGGCCCTACCCTTTGGTCAAACTTAGTTTAGTGTTAAACTAATCCTAATTAACCTAGTTAATTAACAGAGACACTGACCAGTGGGTCCCACTGGTCAGGTTTGACCTGGACCGGCCCAGTTGACCTGCTGACGCCATGCTGACGCAATGCTGACGTACTAACTCTTTTTCTGGATTTATTCTTATTCAAGAAATTTCAGAAAATAGTGCAAACTTAAAAAATTCATAGAAATTAATCTGTAACTCCAAATGCAAAGTGTTATATATGAAAAATGATCAGAAAAATCCAAACTATCCATCTGTACTGATTTCATGCATGTTTGAACAAGTTAACTTGCTGTTTAGTGCAAAACATGATAAAGCACTTTTTAAGATCACATATGAGTTTGGAATTTGAATCTTTGGTTCAAAATGGCTCAAACTCATCTGGTCATAGCTACATTAGCCCAACACACTCATTTTGCCATGTCTCATGCATGCATCATAATGTTGCATATTGTTTGATATTGATTGTGTTATCGGTGCTCTCTGCGGTAGGTTCTGCCCCGGAAGAATACCGCGAGTACCCGAACGAAGACCAGTATCAGACTACGGACCTGCCAGGCAAGCAACCACCCATTTTATCATATCGATACAATCCCATGTTCTCGCTTCTGCTCTCATTTACTGCATTTAAGACAACCGTGTTTCAAACTGTTGTGTGCTATGGTAGTTGAACCCATTCCTTCTGCATGACCTGTCATTGCCACAGTAACTAGATGAAACCCACTAGCATGTGTAGGAGTTGATTGAGCCATGTATGTGTTTCCTACCTTGCTATGCCTGCTATGCTTAGAGTCGTGTCAGGTTTGGTTCATCTGGGTGATGGGCTAGAGTGAAATGATCATGTCGGTAATGAGAGTGATGTGTTGAACACGATTTGGTAAAGGTATCGATGAGAGGCCATGTAGGAGTACATGGTGGGTTGTTTCATTGGAATCGTCCTTAAGAACTGAGATCTGTATGTGTGATTTAAGATTCAGCTACTACCATGCATTAGGCCCTGAAATATGACCCCGCTCGACTTCTTAACCACCCTAGTCCTCTGTCCAGGAGTTGCAAGTAGTTTCTAGAGTTTGTAGTATACTGGAGGCCGTGGGCAGCGCTGACCCTCGGGGAGGGCTGTGATGCGGTAGGTACGTGGCAGGTGTACCGGATGCCCGTTTGGTGTCTCGGGAACCCTGCACACATCGTTTGGGGCCGTATGTGGAAACCTCGGCCGGACTCCCTACGGATGGAACCTGAATAGGCGATAAACCTAGACTAGAGACTTAAGTGTTTAGGTAGGTCGTGGTCTACACCCACGTCGGCTTTCGCTTGAAGTCTACCGAGCACATGTCATGTGCAGATGCTAAGTGGTGGAAACATGTATGAGGAAGTACACCCCTGCAAGGTTAACATCATCTATTCGAATAGCCGCGTCCGTGGTAAAGGACTACTTGGTTGCCTATATAGTTCATAGACAAGTAAATGGAAACTACTAAAAGCCTCAAGATAAGTGTGAGTGCCCTGGATGGCCCTTCCGTAGGATGACGGAGGTGGATCCTCGGTAGTGTATTGATGTGGTGTGTAGTGGACTCGAGTGCGCAATATAATTACAAGTTGGAGTCTCGTAAGATAACTTAGCCAAGAGTCAAAGCTGGCTTGCTGCAATAACCCCACCATCCCTTCATTGATAATGTGCATGTATGTAGGATCTGATGTAAGTCTTGCTGAGTACTTTTGTACTCATGTTTGCTTATTTATGTTTTCAGAAGATGCTGCAACCCCTTCTGATGGGTTCTACGTAGACCTTGATGTCGACGAGTAGACTGAGGCCCAGGTGGTGATCCTGAGCACATGGTGGACCCTTGTAGGATAGTTAGGCTTCCTCAAGCCTTTTTACTTTCTAGATGTCTGTACCCAGACATGTTGCTTCCGCTTTTGGCTTGTATGTTTGTATGATTTGAGTGTTGGGTCGTGTGACCCATACCTGTGTGTATGTTATGTATGGCTCTCTGGAGCCTTTAAATAAAGTACTTGAGTTGTAGAGTTTTGTTGTGATGCCATGTAGTATTTGCACATATCGAGCATATTGTGTGTATGATTGAAATGCTTGGTATGTGTGGGATCTGACTATCTAGTTGTTTATCCTTGGTAGCCTCTCTTACCGGGAAATGTCTCCTAGTGCTTCCACTGAGCCATGGTAGCTTGCTACCGCTCCGAAACACATAGGCTGGCCGGCATGTGTCCTTCTTCATTCCTGTGTCTGTCCCTTCGTGGAAATGTCACGCGGTGATCCTTTAAGTCCTTGTAGCTCTTGGGATTCAATCGTTGTTGATCGACACATTCATTGTTGGGTCATGTATGCCTGTCCCTGTAAGTTAGTGCCACTTTGGGTTCACGACTAGCCATGTCAGCCTGGGTTCTTTGTCATATGGATGCTAGCGACACTATCATATACGTGTGCCAAAAGGCGCAAACGGTCCCAGGCCTGGTAAGGCGACACCTGTGGGAATACCGTGTGTGAGGCCGCAAAGTGATATGAGGTGTTACATGCTAGATCGATGTGGCATAGGATCGGGATCCTGACATTGGGTCACTTGCAGGTGAACTAGTGAAGTGTCGGGGGCACCTTGAGGTGATGCTTGAGGATGCGGCACTGGCGCTGGATCTGCACGCCCTTGGGCCACTTCTGTTTAACCTTTCCTTTCTTCTGAAATTTGAAGAAAGTAGGGTGCCCTGCTGGGGTGTGTAATGAACTATGGCAGTTATGCCCTTTTATGCAATGCATATTATCTTAATGTTGTGCCATGACGTATGTACTCTCGGTAGGCAAGGGCAGGATAACTTAGCTTGAAGTGTTTGCGGTGACTTCCCACCTCGCGAGGGCGAGGCCCTTGGCGTCTGGCGAAGTCCCCATTCCTGGTGACTCGGGAGGTGCTTAAGGCCTTGGGAGATGTTGTAGATCCGCTGCAAAGCTGTTTTAGAGAAAAAGAAAGCATGTCTAGCACCTCGTTCCTCTTTGCGCGAGTCTCCTATCATAGGTTAGCTGTGGCTTAATGCACCGCGTTGCGCTGATATGTCTCCAACGTATCTATAATTTTTGATTATTCCATGTTGTTTTATTATCAATCTTGGATGTTTTATAATCATTATATAGTCATTTTATATCATTTTTGGTACTAACCTATTGACACAGTGCCAAGTGCCAGCTGTTGTTTTCTACATGTTTTTTACATCGCAGGAAATCAATATTGGACGGAGTCCAAATGCCACGCCAATTTATGATGATTTTTATGGACCAGAAGGAAGAAGTTGGGCCCTGGTTGGACCTAGGGGAAGTCCCGGGGAGGGGACAACCCACCAAGGCGCGCCAGGAGGCCCAAGCGTGCCCTGGTGGGTTGTGCCCACATCGGGTGCCCCCTGGACCGACTCTTTTCCCTATAAATACCCCAATATTCTAGAAACCCTAGGGGAGTCGATGAAATATTCATCCAGCCACCGCAGAGTCCAGAACCACCAGATCCAATCTAGACACCATCACGGACGGGTTCACCACTTCCAATGGTGCCTCTCCGATGATGCGTGAGTAGTTCTTTGTAGTCCTTCGGGTCTGTAGTTATAGCTGGATGGCTTCCTCTCTCTCTCTCTTGGTTATCGATACAATGGTCTCTTGGAGATCCATATGATGTAAGTCTTTTGGCGGTGTGTTTGTTGGGATCTGATGAACTTCGAGTTTATGATCAGTTATATCTTTTTATATCCATGAAAGTTATTTGAGTTCTTTGATCTCTTATATGCGTGATCTCTTATAGCCTCGTATTTCTACTCCGATATTTTGGTTTTGTTTGGCCAACTTGATCTATTTATCTTGCAATGGGAAGAGATGCCCGGTAGTGGGTTCGATCTTATGGTGCTTGATCCCAGTGACAGAAAGGGAACAGACACGTATGTATCGTTGCTACTAAGGATAAAAAGACGGGATCCATATCTGCCGCAATAGATAAACGGATCTTGTCTACATCAGGTCATCGTTCTTATTGCATTACTCCGTTTTCCATGAACTTAATAAACTAGATGCATGCTGGATAGCGGTCGATGTGTGGAGTAATAGTAGTAGATGCAGGCAGGAGTCGGTCTACTAATCTTGGACGTGATGCCAATGTAATGATCATTGCCTGGATATCGTCATGATTATTTGAAGTTCTATCAATTGCCCAACAGTAATTTGTTCACCCACCGTTTGCTATTTTTCTCGAGAGAAGCCACTAGTGAAACCTATGGCCCCCGGGTCTTCTTTCTCATATATTTGCCTTGGGATCTACTTTTTCCTTGCGTTTATTTTCAGATCTACTAAACCAAAAAATACAAAAATACCTCGCTGCAATTTATTTGTTCCGCGGTCTATTTATCCCATCTAAAAATTTACCTTACGTCCTTTGCCTATCTTAAGGCGCCGTACCCCGAAAGGGATTGACAACCCCTTTAACACGTCGGGTTGCGAGGTGTTGTTATTTGTGTGCAGGGGTTGTTTACGTTGTGTTGCTTGGTTCTCCTACTGGTTTGATAACCTTGGTTTCATATCTCAGGGAAATACTACCACCGTTGTGCTGCATCATCCCTTCCTCTTTGGGGAAATACCGACGTAGCTTCAAGCGACGTCAAAATGAATTTCTGGCGGTGTTGCTGGGGAGTATCTTCAACATAACTAGGTTTCTAATCACAAATGTAATCTCCTTGCAATTTACATTATTTGCCTCTCGTTTTCCTATCTCCCACTTCAAAAAAAAATTGTTGTTTTATTCGCCTCTCTTTTTCCGTTCGCCGTTTTCTTGCCGGATCTGTTTTTGAGTGCAATCCTGTTGTGTGGTCATCATGACTCAAGAGAACACCAAACTATGTGACTTCTCAAATACCAACAATAATGATTTTATTGGCACTCCACTTGCTCCTCCCGCCACTAGTGCGGAGGCTTGTGATATTAATACTGCTTTGCTGAATCTTGTTATGAAAGACCAATTTTCCGGTACTCCTAATGAGGATGCCGCGTCCCATCTTAATACCTTTGTGGAATTATGCGATATGAAAAAGAAAAAAGATGTGGACAATGATGTGGTCGAGATGAAATTATTTCCGTTTTCTTTGCGTGATTCTGCAAAAAATTGGTTCTCTTCTTTGCCTCGCAATAGTATCGGTTTTTGGAATAAGTGCAAAGACGTGTTTATCACTAAGTATTTTCCTCCCGCAAAAATTATTTACCTTAGAACCCAGATCATGAATTTCAAGCAACTTGATCATGAGCATGTTGCACAATCTTGGGAAAAGATGAAAATGATGCTAAGGAATTGCCCAACTCATGGGTTAAATATTTGGATGATCATACAAATATTTTATGCGGGGTTGAATTTTGTTTCTCGTAATCTTTTAGATTCCGCCACGGGTGGTACTTTTATGGAAATTACCTTGGGTGAAGCCACCAAATTGCTTGATAATATCATGAAAAATTATTCACAATGGCATACCGAAAGTGCTCCTACTAGTAAAAAAGTTAATTCTGTTGAAGAAATGTCTTCTTTGAGTGAAAAAGTTGATGCTCTTATGAGATTGGTTGCTAGTAAAAGTGCTCCTATTGATTTTAGTGATATGCCTTTGTCTACTTTGATTGAGAAAAATAGTGATGCCTTAGATGTGAATTTTATTTCTCGCAATAATTTCAACAACAATGCTTATAGAGGTAATTTTAATCCTAGCCCTTTCCTAGTAATTCCTTTAATAATTATGGTAATTCCTATGGAAATCAATCTTACAATAATAATAGTAATACCTCTTATCTTGAGAGCAATATTAAAGAATTTATCAACACACAAAAGGTTTTCAACACTTCCATAGAAGAAAAGTTGCATAAGATTGATGATTTGTCTAGAAGTGTTGATAGGATTGCTCATGATGTGGAAATCTCAAGACGAAAATTTTTGTGCCTAAAGTAGATGAATCAATTAAAGCTCTTTATGTTTCTATGGATGAAAGTAAGAAAAGAACCACTATGCTTAGAGCTAAAAGAGAATTTTTAAAAAAAGCGTTTTCTAGTGATTTGTTTCGCAAAAGTGATGAAGATCTTAAAATGATTGGTGTTTCTTCTATTGATTCCTTGTTTAGTAAAATTAAGATTGAAAAGGGGACTGGAGAAGAGTCAACTTTAGGTAGAAGGCGTCCCGATATTATGGAGGGTGAAAATCTTGTTGACAAAATTGATAAAAGTGGGTTTGAAGAGGTCAAAACTTTAACTAGTGATGTGCCCACTCTTTTGGATTACAAAGACATTAATTATGATAGTTGCTCTTTGATTGATTGTATTTCTTTGTTGCAATCCATGATAAATTCACCCCATGCCTATGAACAAAATAAAGCTTTCACTAAACATATTGTTGGTGCCATGATGAAAGCTTTTGAAGAAAAATTGGAATTAGAAGTTTCAATTCCTAGAAAATTGCGTGATGAATGGGAACCTACTATCAAGTCAAGATTAAAAATTATGAGTGTTTTGCTTTGTGTGACTTGGGTGCTAGTGTTTCTACATTTCCGAAATCTTTATGTGATGTGCTTGGTCTTACCGATATTGAAGAATGCTCTTTAATTTGCACTTAGCGGATTCTACTATTAAAAAACCTATGGGAAGGATTAATGATGTTCTTATTCTTGCAAATAGGAATTATGTGCCCATAAATTTTATTGTTCTTGATATTGATTGCAATCCCTATTTTCCAATTATTCTTGGTAGACCGTTTTTGCGTACTATTGGTGTCGTGATTGATATGAAAGAAGGCAATATTAAATTTCAATTTCCACTAAGGAACGGGATGGAACACTTCCCTAGAACAAGAATTAGGCCACCATATGAATCAATCATGATGGCATCTTATGGATCTAGAACCAAATATGACAAAACTTAGATCCTACGCTTTATGCCTAACTAAGGGCGTAAAACTATAGCGCTTGTTGGGAGGCAACCCAATGAATAAAATTTATTTTTGCTTTTTGCTTTCTGTTCTTGAGTGTTAGCACAATTACGCTACTGTTATGATTGTGTTTTTTGTGTTTTAATTAGTGTTTGTGCCAAGTAAAGCCTTTAGGATCTTCTAGGGTGATAGTTGTTTGATCTTGCCGAAAAAGACAGAAACTTGGCACTCACGAAAATAATTATCATAAATCACAGAAAAGATATTTTTCCCTGATTCGTTTTGTAGAAAATCAATATACAAAGTATGCGTGTCGTCCTAATTTGGTAGAATTTTTGGAGTTACATAAGTATTCGAAAGTTTCAGATTACTACAGACGATTCTATTTTGACAGATTCTGTTTTCTTTGTGTTGCGTGCTTATTTTGATGGCACTATGATTTTCTTTGATGAGTTTTTGCCATAGAAAAGTTGGAATACAGTAGATATAATACAAAAGCAAAATAATAATTGGTTTTACACAGCACTTATAGTAGTGGTTTGCTTTCTTTTACTAACGGATCTCGCAAGGGTTTTGTTGAGTTTTGTGTGATTAAAGTTTTCAAGTTTTTGGTTATCTTACGATGGATGAAAGAAGGATAGAAGAGCCTAAGCTTGGGATGCCCCGGCATCCCAAGCTGTTATCCAAGAATGAGAAACCAACTAAGCTTGGGGATGCCCCGAGTGGCATCCCCTCTTTCTTCTAACGACCATCGGTATTTTACTCGAGACTATATTTTTATTCGTCACATGATATGTGTTTTGCTTGGAGCGTCTTGTAGGATATGTGTCTTTGCTTGTTTTATTTTTTGTTTTAAGTCATCAATCCTTACTGGACACACATATTTGAAAGAGCCAAAATTATGCCATGACTTGTTAGAATTGCTCTCTATGCTTCACTTAAATTTTTATGAGCAATGGACTTGCTCTACTGCTTCACTTATATCTTTTTGAGCACGGTGTGCTTAGTATTTTTTAAGAAATTCTCTCTTGCTTCACTTAGGTTTATTTGAGAGTTAGTAAAATTTTGAAGAAATTCTCTCTTGCTTCACTTAAATTATTTTGAGAGAAAGAAAATATGTTATGCTCATGATCTTCACTTATATTTCTTTGAGCTTATGAAAAGCAACACATGAAAATTAGTCCCAAAGTGATAGATATCCAAGAAGGATAAAGAAAGAAAAAAATACCTCATGAAGATCATTGGACAAAATAAACTTGATTCTTAGTAATAGTTTTGAGATATGATGATGTGATATGCGAGTTATGTTGATCAGTAATTATGCTCTAGTAAGAATATTGATGTTAAGGTTTGTGATTCCCTATGCATGCACGAAAGTCAATAATCATGCAATGAAAATTATATCCTACTTGTGATGCATTATTCGGTGTTAATTATGCTTAATGCTTGCTTATGAGATTATTCGTTTCTTGGTTGGTCGCTTATCAATCTTTTTGCTAGCCTTCATTTTGCACCAAGTATGACCTCTACTTGTGCATCCAAAATCCTTTAAACCAGTTTTGCCACATGGGTCCACTATATCTACCTATATGCGGTATTCTTTTGCCGTTCTAAGCAAATTTGCATGTGCCATCTCTAATTTTCAAAATGAACTTCTCTTTTGTGTGTTTGTTTCGCTCGCGAAACGGTAACATGTAGCTAATATTTAACATGCTAGATGTGTTATTCTCACGACAAGTGTTTATTCACTTGTCATTGCACGAGAGTAAGGCAAAGGTATTAGGGATGCCCAGTCCCGAAATGCAAAAATGAATTTACTTTATGTTGTCAAATAATAAATTTCTTGGAAAGTGTTGGTATGGAGGGCACCCGTGGATACGGCTAGCCATGGAAAGTGAAAGTTATGGTGGAAAAAGGAATAAACTTTGTTTTCTGCTTGGGAACCGCCTATGATATATCTAGCATGGAAAATGTTGGGATGCTCCAAGTCGTTTTCGTTGGTGGGATGGATACACCTCCCAAAATGTTTTTATCTCTAATTTTTCACATTGAGCTCTGGCACCTCTACAAATCCCTACTTCCCTCTATGAAGGGTCTTTCTTTTACTTTATGCAATTTTTTTGAAATTGAGTCTCCATCCTCTCTTATAAAAGCACCAACTAGGGGACAATATGATCGTACTTAAGTATTGGGTGCAGCTAATATTCGAGTGTGTTTCATGAATGGATCAATGTTTGAGCATGATGGGCTAGGGATAACTTGTTTTAGCATTGATTTATTGAAAGACATGGTTGCTTGTTGATGTGCTTGAGTATCTAAATTATTATGTCAAAACTAGACTATTGCTTTGAATCACATAAAAGTCCAAATGTCCATGCTATAAAGGAAAGAATATGATATGACATGATAAACAACACCCACATCAAAAATTTGTTTTTATCACTTACCTACTCGAGGACGAGCAGGAGTTAAGCTTGGGGATGCTGATACGTCTCCAACATATCAATAATTTTTTTTTATTCCATGCTGTTTTATTATGAATCTTGGATGATTTATAAGCACTAGATGATAGGCCGGCAGCAAGCCAAGTATTGTAAGAGTGGTGATAGGAAAACTCAGTCTCATGATTACTATTTCTCCTGGAAATGATAGTGCTATATCCGTTGAGTGGAAGATGGACGCTGCCAGGTAGGGCATGCCTCTTCCTTTCTTAGCATATTTGTTGTTGCTGGTGAGTACTCGATGTTTGAAACAAAAAGTAGTAAAAACAGATAATTATAAATAAGGATGGCGTTATGCATATTACTAGATCGACGAGGAACAACAGCAGAGGTTATATAGGTAAAAGCATAGGTGGTAGCTGTTCAAAAGCAACAGATAGCATCGTCAAAAAACAGAGGAAAGTTTCATCCTATTACAGAGCTTGATTAGTAGTCCTTAGAATGTTAGATGATGTTTAGATACGACTTCCGTTGCTGTTGATGGTTCATCTATAGGCAATGCATCAATGAGAACCAGACACTGCTTTGTGGTGACCTTGAAACGAAAGGCACAAATGTCTCCTTAATGGATTTTTGCAAGGCGGCGAAGCTCAGACCAGTTGGTTGTTATAGTGACTCTCTTGTCGATTCCTAGCATGATGTGACAATTGGCGTGTAGATCACTGTTTGCAAGCCTGACCTTGAGCGTATCATAATCTGGGTCAATGTAATCTTTTAGTTTGCTTTCAGTGTAGTGGACCTGAAAATACTGGTGAGAAAAAAGGAATTAATTGAATGGATTGGAGAGTGTCTTGTCACTCTTACACTGAGAATGTATAAATATAGATAGTGAGAACAGTTATCAGTAAATAATGGGAGGAAGCAAAAGAAGGGTGCGGAGCATTGCTACATTCCTTCCTATGTTGAGTATAAGATGTAAATTGATTGTTTCTGTATGTATGGTACTCTAGTGAAGGAGAACAAATATAGGAAGGAAGAAAACATGTCTATCAGACTATATGAATATTAGTTTCTAAAGTTACATGTAGCAAGTTGATGAGAATTGTTGTGCTGGTGCTAATAGCAGTGTATACAGTTTTTTCAATATTTCGCAATAAAGTCAATTTGATGAATCAAAAGCATATTGCAAGTTGTACTTCTGATGATTAGTCAAGTAAGTAGTTTAGTTGTGAGGCATAAGTAAAGATAATTCTTTTTTTCAATGAAGTGGAAGGAAGGAGTTTACCATCCATTGGCCTGGCATTGCGAATGATTTGTTGATGGTGCAGACATAGTATTGATATGTGGTTTTTTGCGGCGAAACATGGCAAACAACTTGTTCACATGATGCTGATAAGCACTAACCCAAACATGTACTGCCGAAAACAGGGAACACACATGTTTGCCCAAGCAGCAAACAGAAAGAAAATCACCAGCGTAAACATAAGCAAACAAGAACATGCTGCAAGAAGCAATCAAGCGTGGCAATGAGAGCACATCTAACCTTGCTGGCTAACGACGCAGTCGACGAACAACTTGAACAGGAGCAAACAAGAAGCTTTCAGCTCACAAGCATTTGATTGGAGATGAGCAAGAAAGACCATACAACAACAACAACAAAACAACAAAACAACAACAACAACAACAACAACAACAACAACAACAACAACAACAACAGCAGCATTTGATTGGAGATGAGCAAGAAAGACCACAGCATTTGATTGGAGATGAGCAAGAAAGACCATACAACAACAACAACAACAACAACAACAACAACAAAACAACAAAAGAAAGAACGGCAGTTAGCAAACCCACCTGGCTAAACAGTGTATTGTAGATAGCTATGAGGCCACTTTGGCCGACGACAGCGCGGGCCTTCCCATCCAGGTCGAACTGTGGGTTCTACAGATCGACGAAACTGCAAGCAAGGAGAATTATCAGCACACAAGCAGTGATGACCAGAGGCAATGACCGTCAGCAAACTGTTGTGAGAAAAAACTCTCTGCAACCTGCTGTTGATGAGCTTTCGTTACTCGAGCCTCTGCCTCTCGATGCCGACGGTGCCGGAGGTGACCAGAATCACCTCATACCCCTGGAAATTAAGCTCCTTCACCTGAAACAGTTCCACATATTTATCGGTCAGCAACTGTCGAAATGATTTTTACAGGTTTAGAAAGCTCCTTTGTCAGAAAATTCAGTTACCTGCTCGCAGAGGGCTCCGAGCCTGCCCATGGCCAGTCAGCCATTCTACCCGATGACAACAACGGTGCCGACCTGGATGCACGAGAAAGTGATTAAAGGACCCGACAAACAGAACATCGATTTACTTAGCGAATAAGCAAATTATTTACTTTAACTTTTTTTACTTTGCAAGACAACCAAAATTGGCTAATAAGTTGTAAACTAACTTTAGAAATCTCGTGCTGCCTAAACATATGAAGTAATTCCTCCTCTCCTCTTCACCTTCATTTTTTCACTCGGGAGAAATTCACATGTTTGTCAAAAAACCAAAAGGAATATAACCCAAGGCAGAAAATAGCTTCCAGCCACACAAGCATTTTATCAAGCTGGTCAAGAGCATGGGAAAAAGAGAGGCTCACCTAGGAACAAACATAGTGAGCAAACAAAGAGCACCCAGATCCTTACCCAAATCACATGCAGAAATTACCCTCTGGACAGGGTGGATCACATCACGACCCTGCATCAAGAAGAGAATGATAAGTGAGAACAGGAGGGGTGGATGGAATCAGCCACATAATTAAGCCCTCCCGGCGAGCAGAGCCGCTACGTGGCCACCGCGCCGATGGCGCAAAGGGCGAAAGCAAACCAAGGTTTCAAACCATGCAAGTTGGAATATTTGGATACCGATAGTATTTAAACATAAGGAAATAGTTCATACATAATGCTATATACTACATTGATGGTAGGCTCATAGGCTTAAATAAAGTCATTAGAATCAGTTTATGCTAAGAAAAGCTACATAGACACAGATGCATCTATAGATTGCGTTGATCACCCAGCTAATGGTAAGGAAAGGTACATAGACAGAGATGCATCATGTAGTTGTCTTCTGGCTCCTAATAGATATATGAGATTATATAAATAGTCATACCAAGGGATTCTAAGGGTGGTGGAATGAAGCTGTAGTGAGAAGAGAATATTTGCTATTTTAGTTAATTAGTTACAACTAACAAATACATAATGTCACCTTGCTTGTCTGCAAATCCACGTAGTCCTTTGGAAGAACTGCATGCTGTTTATTGCAATCCCCATCCATGTTTCTGTATTGTTGTTTTCCCCATGCTGTCAACTCCCTTGATGTTGACACCAGTCGTCTTCACAACCCGGCACAGATGGCGAACTCTGCCCATCTAAAAACATAGAAGTTGTAAAAGGCAAGTCTGACCATAAGGATTATTCTGTAGTCCAAATCACCAGCGATGCTATGGACCACAACATTTTGTGAAACAGTAGCATCTAGTTATCACAAGTAAGAATTGAACCACGAATGCAATGTATAAAATGAAGTATTGTGTTATATGTCCAATGAAAATACTTCACTGTACAAGACTCGCCTAGAAAAATACATCTAACAAAAACACGCAAGAGTAGATATACATGATTGCACTTACTATGTCCGAGTACATACATTTCAGAAACCATAAACTGAAGAACATGGTCCAAATTAGTACAGAGAAACAACGGTTAAAGTTTGTAGAATTGGTAGACAATGCATGAAACAACCACGTAGTGTCACCTCAAATATTCACTAACATGTTCGTGGCACCATGAGTGGAATAAGTTGAATCAAAAAATGTTAGCTTCTTTTAGATGATCTGTTGTAGTGACCGCGGCAGAAAGAATCACTTAATCTCTGACTCACTGTAAATAAAAGAGAACTCTCCTGCATTAAGTTTTTTCTGAACGGTCTCTTGCATTAAGTTGGGGAGGGGGAAAAACAGAAAAAGAGTTTAGTCACTTGAGTTGTACATGAAGAGTGAGGACCAAAGTTGCCTACCATGGTGTATAATTGAGGAGCTAATTGGTTTAAGCAGCATAGAGGTAGAAACCAGCAGAATCTATTGATGGCACGAAGGCTGCTATTGCATACAATAGAAATCAACACAAGTCAGTACAAATCAAGAGAAGTGGACAACAGAAATCAGCAGCCCATCACTTGCATTCTAGAACATACTTACAACTATCATACTGTAAAACAACAAGGCAAATCAGCCATCAACTTGAATTTTGCAGTGCTCCTAAACTTATTTGGGCGCCGGTACCCTAACTCCTGGAATGTAACAAAGGATCAATGGATCAGTACCAGAATTACCGATTATATCTTGCATATATTTATATGCAATCCATATTTTATTGAGATATAACAACACTATAAATGCTGAAAATGTATGCAGATCAATAAAACTGCACAAAAACCAACCATACACGACACTGAAAATCATATGAGCATCTAGAACTATTTTGTGGATCAAATCTATAGAGGCACTTTGGTAATGCAGTTATAAAATATAGCTTCAATGAATTCTGCATTTATACATGGATATAACACTAAACAAACGTACAAATCTGGCATCAACAATAGAGCTTCACAAGTAGCCTCAAGGAATTCTTTTGTTTCCTTTGCCAGCAATGTAAGCAGTAATATAGTTATGAAGAAACAAATTCTGCATTGTAAAAACAGAGCATCTTAAAAAAAGAATGAATAGGTGACATCAAACCTACAACAAATATATACCAACTATTGTCGGTTGATTTACTCACTAATCAGCAACATATACTTATATTTGAGGTTCTAGATTAAAAAAAGCTTGAGGAAAAGCTAACAACACACCTGAGAAGATGAACAAAAAGGATAGAAGGAAGCGATAGAAATATACCTTAAATCGAATAGCTTAATTCTGTATCTTGGTCGACCCTTTGTACCACTCATGTAGTTCTGAGGCAAAGGAGAATAATCATTTGAATCGAGTGCACAACTGTAGACCTGAATGGAAGAGGAATGATCAAGCATGGTATACTAGAGTAGGACTGTGAAAGCTAGAAATTTTTTCATGCAGAGACGTGCTACCAAAACGTACATTCGAGGAGATGAGGATCATACTACACACCGGCAACCTTCCCGGTGTCAGTCTTGATCACGGACACTGGCCTGCTGCAGCCGCCTCCGGTCGCCCGCCAACACCCACGACGGGCCACGATGTACGACGCGTACTTGATTCCACAAGGAAGACGATCGAGGGCCGTTACTCACAGCGCCACTCTTCTCTTGACTGCCACCGCCACCTGTCTAGGGAAACTTATCCATACCACTTCTTTTGTCAAAGAGGACTTTTCTTTCCCTGAACTTGGTGAACCTTTAGCTTGTGTGCCTGAGATACTCTGCAAATGCCAAATGGTATGAGAACAATCATGATTATTTAATGTAAAAGGGAGGTCATTGTATTTACTGATCTGAAAGTGTTGTATATGATAAAATCAAAATAGCTGGAAGCCTAAAAGTGACCCAACAATACTTTCACCAGGTTGTTGTTTATGCAAGCAGTAGTATGCTTTAATCACAATATATATCATCCAAACTAAACATACCCAGAAATTTGTCCAAAGGTTAATACCCAACCACTCTCGTGGACCATAAGCCTGAGGGAAAACTATGTGTTTTAGTCGTCCTCATAAATCAAAACACAATGTGTTCAGCGCAAAAAATGTTGACCAAAATAAAGTGGTAGCAAGCCTATTTAACTTCATGACCAGTGCAGCCTCCTAGCTTAATAAATATACAATGGCAGTTCTGGCTGGTACTTAACATGGAGCAGCGGCAACCTCATATACTCAACAGATAACATCAACCTATAAAGAAAATGTGAACCAAACCAAAGTGGCATTGCTCCAAACCATAGAGCATACCTGAAAATTCGCTTCTCCATATGTTTTCTCTCAAATAGAGGCATGTTGAATCCCTCACGTAGGAGGCTGCCAGTGCGTAGGTCGAGCCAACAAAAAAGAACAGGAGAGCCCAACCTACAAAAAAAGTGCAATTTTTTTACAACAACGAATCATAGAGCAAGCAAATGACAAGGGACCAAAAGAGAAGCAATCAACGTGGCTTGGCATGAAAGGGGACGGCGTAATCTGCCACTGCAGCAGCTTGGATTTTCATCGAACACCTTATAGGTAGATACAAAAACAAATCTACACAAACAGGGATGAGATATTCTGTTGTTAAATCGAAAAAATAAGTGAAAAGCAGAGGGGAGAGGGCAAATCAGGAGGGGGTGAAGATGTGTCCGTACCTGGAGAGGCCAGATGCGGCAGAGGATTCAGCTGCGGCTGCCACCCGTTCTTCTCCACTTGACCACGACCACGCCGCCCGGACTGCCGCCATGCTCCGCTACAACCAGGCCTGCCGCCTGCGGCGCCGGAACCATTGCAGGCTGCTGGGGGGGCGAGGGTCCCTTTCGAAGCCCTCCTCTTCCCGGCTCTTCACTCCTCGCCGTCTCCTCCTCTTCTTCGCTGCCTGAGCCACTCCTCGCCTCTTCGCATCCCCATCCGCTAATCTGTGCCACTGGCCTCCTCCGCCACTCGACTTGGCCAAGGCGACGAGATGGAGCAGGAGCTGGTGGTGGGCTCTACCTCCTCCTCCTCGCTGCTGGTGGGCGGGAAAGTGTGGTGGAGAGAAGGCGAACGTAATGGAGGAGGGAGGAAGAGGGCGATGCCGAAGGAATAAGGGGCGCGGGCCTCTTGGGAACGGATTGGGCGTTCGGTGGGCTAGCGTTTTCACCAGGTCTGAACCCATCGATCTCAGATCCGACGCTGGTCTCTCACCCAGAAAGCAGATGAAACAAACTACGTTGCTGGCTTCATGAAAAATAAGGCCCACCCGTCATACAGATAGAAGGGAAACATCTAGGTAAAGAAAAAGGAACGGCTGAGGTTTTGACAACACTATAAAAAGTACATCGGGTACAGAATCGTGCGAACCAAAAGGATCGGCGGACGCAGATGGTCCAGAATGCCGGGTAGGCTACCAAGGTTTATATGTTCAATTATATAGTCATTTTATATCATTTGTTGGCACTAACCTATTGACATAGTGCCAAGTGCCAGTTGTTGTTTTCTGCATGTTTTTTACATCGCAGGAAATGAATATCAGACGGAGTCCAAATGCCACGCCAATTTACGATGATTTTTTATGAACCAGAAGGAAGAAGTTGGGCCCTGGTTGCACCTGGGGGAAGTCCCGAGGAGGGGACAACCCACCAGGGCGCGCCACGAGTCCCAGGTGCGCCATAGTGGGTTGTGCGCACCTCGGGTGCCCCCTGGACCGACTCTTTGCTCTATAAATACCCCAATATTCCAGAAACCCTAGGGGAGTCGACGAAATATTTATCCAGCCGCCGCAGAGTCCAAAACCACCAGATCCAATCTAGACACCATCACGGAGGGGTTCACCACTTCCATTGGTGCCTCTCCGATGATGCGTGAGTAGTTCTTTGTAGACATTCGGATCCGTAGTTAGTAGCTAGATGGCTTCCTCTCTCTCTCTCTCTTTATTTTCGATACAATGGTCTCTTGGATATCCATATGATGTAAGGCTTTTGGCGGTGTGTTTGTTGGGATCTGACGAACTTCGAGTTTATGATCAGTTATATATTTTTATATCCATGAAAGTTATTTGAGTTCTTTGACACTTATATGCGTGATCTCTTATAGCCTCATATTTCTTCTCTGATATTTGGGTTTTGTTTGGCCAACTTGATCTATTTATCTTGCAATGAGAAGATGTGCCCGGTAGTGGGTTCGATCTTACGGTGCTTGATCCCAGTGACAGAAACGGAACCGACACGTATGTATCGTTGCTACTAAGGATAAAAAGACGGGATCCTTATCTGCCGCAAGAGATAAACAGATCTTGTCTACATCATGTCATCGTTCTTATTGCATTACTCCGTTTTTCCATTAACTTAATACACTAGATGCATGCTGGATAGCGGTCGATGTGTGTAGTAATAGTAGTAGATGTAGGCAGGAGTCAGTCTATTAATCTTGGACGTGATGCCTATGTAATGATCATTGCCTGAATATCGTCATGATTATTTGAAGTTCTATCAATTGCCCAACAGTTCACCCACCGTTTGTTATTTTTCTCGAGGGAAGCCACTAGTGAAACCTGCGGCCCCGGGTCTTCTTTCTCATATATTTTCCTTGCGATCTACTTTTTCCTTGCATTTATTTTCAGATCTATTAAACCAAAAAAATACAAAAATACCTTGCTGCAATTTATTTGTTCCACGATCTATTTATCCCATCTACAAATTTACCTCATGTCCTTTGCCTATCTTGAGGCGCCGTACCCCCAAAGGGATTGACAATCCCTTTAACACGACAGGTTGCGAGGTGTTGTTATTTGTGTGCTGCGGCTGTTTACGTTGTGTTGCTTGGTTCTCCTACTGGTTCGATGACCTTGGTTTCATATCTGAGGGAAATACCTACCACCGCTGTGTTGCATCATCCCTTCCTCTTTGGGGAAATACCGACGTAACTTCAAGCGACATCACGCTGCCCGAGGGGCACGGACATGAGGGGGTGCTGGTGCCCATGAGCTTGATCGAGGGCTCCTCGCGAGGATAAAGCCAAAGCACCGGGGCAACGGGGTTCGGGGAGGTGTGCTCGTGCGAGGTCGGGCCCATGCGCGCACACCTGCCTAGCCCCCATGTGCGAGGCGCGCGAGGAAGAGCGACGGGCAACTGCCACACCTTCCTGGCCTAGGCTAAGAACGGACGGAACGAGAGGAGAAAAAATCAACTTGGTGAACGAAAGCACGAAAGCACCAACCATTAAAGACTACTAAAAGATTGCAAGAAACTTTGGAAAGCAAATGAACAGCCGCGTCCAGCACCTAGTCTAGTCTTCTCACCAGCGCGAAGCTAAGTGCTGCCACTAGGACGTGGGAGGGAGCCCCCGTGAGGCCCCAGTGCGGCTCTCAGGAGAATCCGGGGCGTGTACAGCCCCACTCATTATTACGTGAGAGTGTCACAAGCGGAGACCTTCACAGGCCGGAGCCTTGCTTCATGGGTAGAACTTCCAGAGGTGCTGGATGTTCCAGGTTTTCTGGATGGGGACCCTGTCCTGTGTCTCCAGGCGCGCGGCGCCAGGCCTAGAGACACGAGCAGTCCTAAACGGGCCCTCCCACATGGGAGAGAGCTTGTGCATCCCCTCCCTGGAGAGCACCCGCCTTAGGACGAGGTCGCCCACCTCCAACGTTCTGGAGCGGATGTTGCGTCAGTGGTCCCACCATAGTGCGTGCTGGTACCTTGCCGCTCGGAGCGAGGCTTGATGGCGGCATTCCTCCCCCAGCATGAGATCCGTCACCCGCGTGGCGTCCTAACGTGCCTCGTCGAACGCCAGGACCCGCGTGGAGCGATGCTTGACCTCGTGTGGGAGAACCTCTTCAGCTTCGTAGACGAGGAAGAATGGCGTCTCTCCCATTGGCTTGGTCGCGCTGGTGCGGATGGACCACAGCATGGACCGGAGCTCATCGAGCCAGCCCCTGCCGCAGGCCTCGAGCTTCTTGTTAAAGGTCCTTGCCTTGTGGCCCCTCGAGACTTTGGCATTAGCGCGCTCAGCCTGGCCGTTGCTCCCGGGGTGTGCATCTGAGGCGTAGCATATCTGCATTCCAAGGTTAGCACAGTATGTTTTGAAAAGGTTGCTAGTGAACTGCGAGCCGTTGTCGGTGATGATGCGGTTAGGGACCCCAAACTGGCTCACGAGGCCCTTGATGAATTTGACGGCCGATCCAGCTGGGATGGTGCGGACGGCTTCTACCTCCGCCAATTTGGTGAACTTGTCGATGGCGACGTAAAGGTAGCGGTAGCCCCCTGGCGCTCGGGGAAACGGCCCCAAGATGTCCAGCCCTGAGGCCGCGAACGGCCATGTGAGCGGGATAGTCTGGAGGCCTTGTGCAGGCTGGTGGATTTGCTTGGTGTGGAACTGGCATACTTCGCAGGAGCGCACCAGCTCAGTGGCGTCGTTGAGTGCAGTGGGCCAATAGAAGCCACTGCGGAATTCCTTACCCATGAGGGTGAGTGATGAAGAGTGGTGTCTGCAGTCCCCACCATGTATGTCTGCCAGCAGCTCAAGCCCCTGCTCCCTAGAGATGCATCGTAAAGAAACATCATTGGGCCTCCTGCGGTACAACTCACCGTCACGGATGCAGTACACAGTGGCATGACGAACCACACGCTCAGCATCCTCCTCCTTCTTCGGCAGGGTCCCCTGGAGTACGTACGTCTTGAACTCCACAGTCCAGCACCCCTCCTAAGGCTCGAGCGCGAGGAGCGGGCGGGCCCCTGTGGGAGGGCCGCATACTGGGGCACCGGTTGCTGGTGCTTGGGGTAGGTCCTCCTGAGGTGGTGCCGGTGCTGTGGTGGGGGGAGCCACAGACGGCTTGAAGAGCCGTTCCTCAAACACCCCTAGCTCCTGAGGGAGCCTCTGGGATGCTCTCTTGGCGGTGCCGTCCGCCTCCTTGTTCGTTCCTCGCAACACGTGTTGCAGTTCCAAGCCCAGGAATCGTTTCTCCATTTTGCGCACCACTTCCAGGTATGCCTCCATGTGCTCGTCCTTGGGTGTGTACTCTTTGTTGGAGAAGTTGATGAGGAGCTGGGAATCGCCCTTGATGGTGAGATGCTTCACCCCCAGCGCCGCCGCGGCCCTGAGGCCGGCGAGCAAGCCTTCATACTCTGTGATGTTGTTGGAGGCCTTTTCGCCCTGCTGAAAACTGAGATGTACATCATAGTAGAGTTTGTCCTTGGCCGGTGAGATGAGGACAGCCCCAGCCCCGGCGCCTTGTCGTGCGAATGCGCCGTCGAAGTACATGGTCCATCAGTCTGCCGCCTCGTCTCCAGGTAGGAGGGAGCGATCCTCGCATATCCCACGGTCAGGGCTGTCAGTCCATTCCGCCATGAAATCTGCGAGGGACGCACCTTTGATGACTCTCGTGGTGCTGAACTCGAGTTGGAATGCCTCGAGCTCGAAGTTCCACTCCGCAACCCGCCCAGCGGCATTAGGGCTCCGGAGCACCCTCTCCAGTGGGTAGGCTGAAATGACCTTGATGAGGTTGCCTTGGAAGTAGTGGCGCAGCTTTCGGGAGGCGACGAGGAGCGCAAGTAAGAGCTTTTGAGGCATAGGCCGGGTAGTGCGCCCATGCCTCCCGTAGTATTGTGCTAACGAAGTAGACCGGGTGCTCGACGAGGGAGGAGGCGTTGGTGAGGTCTTGTGTTTCTTGAGGATGTGGGCCTTTGGGGGTCCCGTCTCCTACCGCGCCTAGTGCGTCCTCGCGAGCGTCAGCCTCAGGAGCCCCTCGGCTGAGGGGCCGGTTTTAGCCTCGGGAGGGATGTTGGTCGTAGAGTCAGCCGAGGCCTCAGGTGCACCGCCCTGAGGTTGCAGCGCTTTTCTTGGTGACCGAGCGCCCTGCTGAGGGACCTTGATCGTGCGCTCCTCTCTTAGCGCCACCAGAGCGGCGCTCGCGGAATGAGGGGTGGCGGCCAAATAGAGCACCAGTGGCTCGAGAGAGCGCAACGCCACCATCACCGGTGGGCTGGTCAGGTATGTCTTGGGGTCTTGAAAGGCCGCATCAGCTTCAGGGGTCCACTCGAATGGCCTCTTCTTTTTCATCAGCTTGAAGAATGGGAGGGCGCGTTCCCCCAGCTTGGAGATGAAGCGCCCTAGTGAGGTCACGCAGCCCGCCAGCTTCTGCATCTCCTTGAGTGTCTGCGGAGGCCTCATGTCTTCTATTGCCTTGACCTTCTTCGGATTGACCTCGATTCCTCTGTGCGACACTAGGAAACCCAGCAGCTTGCCAGAGGGTACCCCGAACACGCGCTTCTCAGGATTGAGCCGCAGGTCCACCTTGCGTAAGCTGGCAAACGTCTCCTCCAGATCCTCAATCAGGGTCTTCGCCTCCCGAGACTTCACCACTATGTCATGAGCATAGGCCTCGGCATTTCTCCCAAGTTGCCTGCCCAGGGCGATGTGCATCAGCCGCTGGAAGGTAGCTTGCAGGTTTCTTGGACAATGAACGCGTGCTTCTCGGTGGACTGTCGATGGGCCTTCTGCTTCACTGGGTGCACGTTTGGACATACCTTCAGGTGATGCTCGCTTATTCCCCTTGGAACCCCGACCAAATCCTTGGGCTCCCATGCGAACACATCCTTGTTGGCGCGCAAGAAGCTGACCAACGCTTTCTCTTGGTCCTGGGGGAGGCCAGCTCCTATGGTGAAGGTGGCGCCTGATGCCCCATCCTCATCAACTAGCACCTGCTTTGTCTCAGCTCGGTCTTGGGGAAATAGCTGCTTCTTCTTGGATGGTGCTACGCCTGGAGCCTCAGAGCCCCTTTTCTCGCTCGGCAGCGCGGACGCAGTGGACCTGAAGGCATGCTTGAGGGCCTACAGCGCGTCCTTGGTGTCCCCTGCCACTGTGAGGACACCACTGCTACCTGGCATCTTCATGAGGTTGTAGGCTGGATGAGTTGCCGCCATGAACTTGGCCAGGGATGGGTACCCAAGGATGGCGTTGTATGGCAAGTCGATCCGGGCGATGTCGAAGTCGATGAGCACGTTGCAGTAGTTGTCGCGAGTCCCGAAGGTGACGGGGAGGCGGATCTGCCCACCCCAGAGAAGGGCTTGGTGAGGCACGTGCAGCAGACCGAATGTCTCCATGGAGAGCACGTTGAGGCCGGCTCCACCGTCGATGAGGGTCTTGGTGACCGCCATGTTGCAGATGGTGGGGGTGCAGAGCATCGGGAGCGTGCCTGCTCCTGCCGTGGTGGCTGGATGATCCTCTGGGCCGAAGGTGAGATTGGCCTTAGGCGCCGCCCAGCCCGGGGGAGCCCCTGAGCCCACCTGGGCGGCACTTACTTATCGGTAGAACTGCTTGATGTGGCAGTCGGAGGGTGGTGCCTGCGAGCCACCTAGGAGAGCTGTGACAACGGGGGGCACCGACGCCGTGAAGTGTGCGATGAAGAGGCCGTGCAACTTGTCCCAGAAGGCCACACAGGACTCCGGCAAGTTGAGCAGCCAGCCGCACGGTGCGCCTACGAGGGCCATGGTGAGCCAGTTGGCCTTCACCTTGTTGTCTCCGCCGGTCGACCAAACTTCCTCCTCATACGCCTCGAGGAAGCCGGTCGGGACCGCCGCGCCGTCATAGTGTGGCGGCATCTCTGGCCTGAACTAGGGCGGCCACTCCACCCGTCGCAAGGCGGGGGTGAAAGCGCGGAGACCCTCGGCTCCCTCGAAGGTGTGCGACGGCCGAGTCGATGAAGGAACGCCTGCCATCGAAGCCGGCGGCTGGATGTGGCGGACGGAGCGCGGATCTCCGAGCACCCCTACCTGGTGCGCTAAATGTCGGATTTCGGGTTCCGCAAACCCTTGTGAGGTTTGAATTTTGGGGTGTGTGCGGAGATCTCAGCCTACCCAGCCTGCCTACTCGCGATCCTCAAAGCCTAGCGCGTCGAGATCAAAGGGACAAAGGGACACATCAGTTTATCCTCGTTCGGGCCACCTTGCGGTGTAATACCCTACTCCAGCCTTTTGGTGGATTGCCTCGAGGGGCTGAGGATGAACTAGTACAGTGGATGGATAGCCTTAGGAGGCGAGGTGTTCTTGAGCTCAAGAGAGCTGGTGAGGTGGTCGGATGATAATGGATTTGATCCCCTCTATGGTGGTGGCTAAGTCCTATTTATAGTGGCCTTGGTTCTCTTCCCAAATGTTGGCGGGAAGGGATCCCACAACGGCCAGATTTGAAGGGGGACAAAAAGTACACCCTATCCTGACTAAAGTGGTCTTCGCCTGCAAAAGCCTCTGGTCATGACGCTGCGGTGGGCTCGGCGATGGCCTCCGCTCCTGTCGTCCTGGCAGTCTTGGTCTTGTTGCACCAGAATGGAAACCTTTGGCTGATTCCTCGGGACTCCGCGCCTGCTGCTTGCCTCCCTTGCACCAAAGAGGAAACTGCTACTCTGCGCCCGCTGGCGCCTGCCTTGCGCCCGCCTGGCCTTGGTCGTCATGGCTCACGTCAGCTGAGCCTCGTGAGGTGCACCTTGCGTAGAAGTCTCTGCTCCTCGGGAGGCCGATCCCCTTAGGGGTCTTGGTGTTGCCCACCTCGTGAGGCTTCGCCCCTCTCAAGGGTCTTGGGTTGTTGATGCTGAAGCTGGGCCGTACCAGGCCGTCGATGGAGCCACGCAGTGGGCCGCAGGCAGGCTAGTCTGGGTACCCCCGTATCCAGAACACCGACAGAAACCCATGATTTGTTTGCCTCTTGGGGAAACCCATGATTTGTTTTGTCGAGTCCCTTTTGTAGTGTAGTGAGAATATGTCCAAATTTAATTGCTATATTTTGCTGTTTGCAGTATGCCTTGTTTATTTCAGTTGTTCACAATGTGATGCTCTATATGTGCAATTATTTACTGTGCAGTACATTTCATCAATCCAGTTTTAAACATACTGATAAGAATGCATATATTTTCTTGCTGTTAAGCCTGTTATAGCTAGCATATGCCTCTTTTAAAGTTTTTTGATTGTTCGGTTGTTTGTAGTTAGCATATGTCCAGTTTCGAATGCTATTTTTGGTTGTTCGTAGTATGCCTTGTTTATTCCAGTAATTCACAACGTGATGCTCTATATGTGCAAGTATGAACTGTGCAGTTCAATTTCATCAGTACCAGTTACAACAATACCACTATGAATGGCTACATTTGGTTGCTGCATCTTGTAGTTAACACGCCTTTTCATTTTTATTTAACAATAACCAGTGTACTTAGACTTGCATAATACCAGTTTGAATGACTATGTTTGCTTGATGTTAAATATTAGGCCTGTTGCAGTTAACACACCTTTCCACTTGTTTTTCTTTACTCACGTGCTTAAACATGCACACTGAAGCTATCTTTTGGAGATTATTTTGTCTGCCATGGATAATTTTGGTTGATGTTTAGCCTGTTGTGCTTAACATGCCTCTCGATGTACCTACACAGTACAATTCTGGGAACGACTGGTGTTTTCCATCGAGGTTAGTGATGACCCACAAGTATAGGGGATCTATCGTAGTCCTTTCGATAAGTCAGAGTGTCGAACCCAACGAGGAGCAGAAGGAAATGACAAGCGGTTTTCAGTAAGGTATTCTCTGCAAGCACTGAAATTATAGGTAACAGATAGTTTTGTGATAAGATAATTTGTAACGGGTAACAAGCAATGAAAGTAAATAAAGTGCAGCAAGGTGGCCTAATCCTTTTTGTAGCAAAGGACAAGCCTGGACAAATTCTTATAATGAGAAAAGCGCTCCCGAGGACACATGGGAATTATCGTCAAGCTAGTTTCATCACGTTCATATGATTCACGTTCGTTACTTTGATAATTTGATATGTGGGTGGACCGGTGCTTGGGAACTGCCCTTTCTTGGACAAGCATCCCATTTATGATTAACCCCTATTGCAAGCATCCGCAACTACAAAAGAAGTATTAAGGTAAACCTAACCATAGCATTAAACTAGTGGATCCAAATCAGCCCCTTACGAAGCAACGCATAAACTAGGGTTTAAGCTTCTGTCACTCTAGCAACCCATCATCTACTTATTACTTCCCAATGCCTTCCTCTAGGCCCAAATAATGGTGAAGTGTCATGTAGTCGACGTTGACATAACACCACTAGAGGAGAGACAACATACATCTCATCAAAATATCGAACGAATACCAAATTCACATGACTACTAATAGCAAGACTTCACCCATGTCCTCAGGAACAAACGTAACTACTCACAAAGCATATTCATGTTCATGATCAGAGGAGTATTAATATGTATTAAGGATCTGAACATATAATCTTCCACCAAATTGTAGCGACCAGACCTCAAACAGTCTGTGCTGCTGTGCACCAGTGTCATCCCTGGATCAGTAATGCTGACACGCACAGTACAAATGGAGGATTTATAACAGAGTAGCAATCACACACTTATTACAACGAATATCTCAAAAGAGAATAAGTATGATAAATATGGCTTAAGGCCATCTAATACGATAACAGCGGAAGACTTGGAAGAATAGTGAGTCCATCAACTCCAACGGCATCACTGAGTATAAGACCACGACCTAAGGCACCTTACTCGTCGTCTGAAAAGTCTGCAACATGAAACGTTGCAGCCCGGAAACGGGTCAGCACATGGAATATGCTGGCAATGTAACACATAGAGAGTAATGAACATAATAATGCTATACTACATGCATATATGGCTGGTAGAATGCTCTATGGTTACAGTTTTGCGAAAAGCCAGTTTTTCCCAATTGCAAAGGAATAAATTTTATTTAACTATCATGGTGGTTGTTAAACATTGAGATGGTTGACAGCATCTCAATCCCAATTAAGTATCATCAATTAACCCAACAAAATTAATTAAAGTAACATGATGAGATTCACATGATAATCCATGTACTAGATACTCAAGATGTCCATAACCGGGGACACGGCTAACCATGATTAGATTGTACACTCTGCAGAGGTTTGCGCACTTTTCCCCACAAGACTCGATCGCCTCCGCTTGATTCTCGCACTACATGATGTTTGAGAAACGGATGACCGAGACACAGTCTTTCAGAAGCGTTAGCACCTTACGATGGGTAGACCGATACACCTACATCCCCTACATCTGCTAGTCTACCACTGTAAGAGTTCACACAACTTAATCAACTATGCTAGAGCCCATAATAGCTTGTGGCTGCACACGGAAGTTTCTAGCATGAATAATCTCATGATCCCTTTGAACCTGGGTGGCGGTCCAAAAGAAAACAGGCAATCCTGGAATACCCAGGTACCTCAATCCACCCAGATGTGAGTTTTAGTTGCCACCTTAAGTAAACCATTAATTAACAATCTCACATATGTCGTGAATATCTCTCAAACCCAATCCACGTCTACAAGCATAGCATAGCGATATAGGCAAACGTAGAAGTAACTCCCAAGGGTTTGATAATAAAACAGGTGATAGGTACTACCTCAACTACTTCCCAATACCCACAATTTAATTAGATCCTAACCATGCAATGTTTGAGGGTTGATCTAATGCAACAAAACTGGGTAGTAAAGGGGTATGATCAAAGTGTTACTTGCCTTGCTGATGATCCGCGAAACCTAGCGATTCGAAGTAGCAAGCGGCGCACTCCGGGTACTCTATCGTAAACAAACAAGCAAACAACAAGTACTCATCTAATGCACAGGTAAAACTCAAATAAGAGAACTAACCAAAAAAATTCAACTTAAGAACTCCGGTTTGGAAAAAGAATCAATCAAATGAAGCAACGAAAACCAAACGGCGAAAGAAACAAGCTTCGTTTACTAATATGGATCTAAATCAAATTTTACAGTAGCAAAAACTTGTTTGAGTAGGTTAAACGGAAAGAGAATTTCGAGACGAAACTCTAGGCGCTTGAATCGCCAGATTCCGATAAACGAGCGAAAAGTTAAACTAAAACGAAAATCTGATCAGAAATCGCGATCTGGAATAATCGCGGAAAAATTCGTCGAAAAAGAAAACTGACGAACAGTTAAACGAACGGACGTTCGTTAACAGCGTCAATCCGACGAACACGTTCGTTAAAACGAACGGGTCGGTGAACGCTCACTAGATCATTAAACTGAAAAAAAATAAACCGACTAGGGTTTAGAAAAAAAACTAACGGTTTTTTTAAAAGAAAACCGGCACGGCGGCGGCGGCGGCTCGGCTACCTCGTCGGCAGCTCCGGCGGGTCAGGCGAGGGCAGCGAGGTTCGGGCGTCGGCGGAGGCGACGAACGGGGCGGCGGGCGGTGGCGTACGGCGGCTCCGGCGGCTCCTCCTTCGGGAGGCGGGGCGGGCGGCTCCTGGCGGCGGGGACGGGTGCGGGTCGGGGCGGCGAGGTGAGGAGAAGGACGGGGGGGCTCGGGGTATAAAAGGAGGGGGGTGCCGTGGAGGAGGGGGCAAGGCGGCGGCGGCGACGAGTCCGGAAGGGACACGGGCGGCGGCGGCGTCCCCGTCTCGGTCTCCAGGAGGGAGACGAGGCGCGGGCTGGCTGGGCCGCGCGGCTGGGCTTCGGCCCAGTCGGCGCTCGGCGTTTTTTTAATAAATCATTCACCGAATCTAAAAAAATCGCAGAAAAATAAATAAAAATCCAAAAATGCTAAAACAAATTTTCCCCGTCTATTTAAAATAATTAGAACGAGATGAACATTTTTCTTGGCCCCAAAGGCAGTTTTGAAAACGTGCAAATTTTTTTTGCAAACAAAATTGCAAATAAAATCCGAATAAAATCAAATATTTGATTTTAATATTTTTCCTCCAATATTTCAATTATTTTGGAGAAGTCATATTTTCTCCTCTCATTTATTTTAATATGAAATATCTTTCGGAGAGAAAATAATTAAAACCAAAATCCTTGTTTCCTTATTTGATAAAAATCAAATAGGAAAGTCAAGAAAATCCCCAACTCTCTCCGAGGGTCCTTGAGTTGCTTAGGATTTTTCGAGGATTTGCCAAAAATGCAATAAAATATGCTATGCAATGATGATCTAATGTATAACATTCCAAATTGAAAATTTGGGATGTTACACAAATAAACCAACTAGCATCAACTACAAGGAGTAATCAACACTACCAGCAACCCACAGGTACCAATTTGTGGTTTTGATACAAGATTGGATACAAGAGATGAACTAGGGTTTTGAGAGGGGATGGTGCTGGTGAAGATGTTGATGGAGATTGACCCTCTCTCGATGAGAGGATCGTTGGTGATGATTTCCCCCTCCCGGAGGGAAGTTTCCCCGGCAGAACAGCTCCGCCGGAGCCCTAGATTGGTTCCGCCAAGGTTCCGCCTCGTGGCGGCGGAGTTTCGTCCCGTAAGCTTGCTTATGATTTTTTCCAGGGTAAAATCTTTCATATAGCAGAAGAGGGGCACCGGAGGGCCACTAGGGGGCACAGGAGACAGGGGGCGCGCCCAGTAAGGGAGGGCGCGCTCCCCACCCTCCTGGCCAGGGTGTGGGCCCCCTGTGGTACTTCTTTCGCTCAATAATTCTTATAAATTCCAAAAATGACTTTCGTGGAGTTTCAGGACTTTTGGAGCTGTGCAGAATAGGTTTCCGATATTTGCTCCTTTTCCAGGCAGAATTCCAGCTGCCGGCATTCTCCCTCTTCATGATAAACCTTGTAAAATAAGAGAGAATAGCCATAAGTATTGTAACATAACGTGTAATAACAGCCCATAATGCAATAAATATCGATATAAAAGCATGATGCAAAATGGACGTATCAACTCCCCCAAGCTTAGACCTCGCTTGTCCTCAAGCGGAAGCCGATATCGAAAAATATGTCCACATGTTTAGAGATAGAGGTGTCGATAAAAATAAAATACGGACATGAGAGCATCATGATCAATCTTATAACAGCAACATATATAGATTTTGTCATATGATTTCTTATGCTCAAGTAACAATCTATTGACAATGTCAAGTATGGTTCAAAAACTTTATTGAGAACTAACAAACTATAATCTGAGTCATTGAAGCAATTGCAATTTATCATAACATCGGAAAGAGTCAAGAATAGAACTTTTCAGCAAGTCCACATACTCAACTATCATATAGTCTTCTACAATTGCTAACACTCACACAATACTTGTGGTTATGGAGTTTTAATCGGACACTGAGGAAGATAGGGGCTTATAGTTTCACCTCCCAACGTATTCACCTTTGGGTGATGTCAACAATAATAACTCATGCTAACTTACATCCAATTGGATATATATATCAGGATCTTTTCAACACGAGGTGCTTGCCAAGGGATAAAATGAAAAAGGGAAAGGTGAAGATCACCTTGACTCTTGCATAAAGTAAAAGATAGGCCCTTCGCAGAGGGAAGCAGAGGTTGTCATGCGCTTTTAAGGTTGGATGCACAAAATCTTAATGCAAGAGAATGTCACTTTATATTGCCACTTGTGATATGAACCTTTATTTGCAGTCCGTCGCTTTTATTACTTCCATATCACATGATCGTATAAAGTTTATTTTCTCCCACATTAATAAGTCATACATATTTAGAGAGCAATTTTTATTGCTTGCACCGATGACAACTTACTTGAAGGATCTTACTCAATCCATAGGTAGGTATGGTGGACTCTCATGGCAAGACTGGGTTTAAGGATATTTGGAAGCACAAGTAGTATCTCTACTTAGTGCAAGGAATTTGGCTAGCATGAGGGGGAAAGGCAAGTTCAACATTTTAGGAAGATTCATGACAATATACTTTGATTGAGATGTGAGAAAACATAAACCATTAAGTTGTCTTCCTTGTCCAACATCAACTCTTTAGCATGTCATACTTAATGAGTGCTCACAATCATAAAAGATCTCCAAGATAGTATATTTATATGTGAAGCTTCTCTTTCTTCATTACTTCCTATTAATTGCAACGATGACCAAAACTATGTTTATCAACTCTCAACAATTTTTATGCCTCATACTCTTTATATGTGAAGTCATTACTATCCATAAGATCAATATGAACTCTTTTATTTCCTTTTTATTTTTCTATTTTCTCAAGATCATAGCAAAGTAGCAAAGCCCTTGACTCAACACTAATCTTTATTATATAGCTCACGGACTCAATTACATAAAGAGATCACAAAGCAAAACTCAAAACTAATTCATACCAAAACTTTATTCTACTAGATCAAGATACTACAAAAAGGATCGAACTAAGTAAAACGGTAAAGATAGGAGTGTGATGGTGATACGATACCGGGGCACCTCCCCCAAGCTTGGCAATTGCCAAGGGGAGTGCCCATACCCATGTGATTATATCTGTTTTGCTGGCGAAGGAGATGGAGTTGTTGATGATGTAGGCTTGTCGTCCCTCTTCCAAGGCATAGGATCCCCATCATAGAAGGATGATCGAGTCTCCGGGATCCTTAAATCTGCAACCAAACTCATTCTCTTGAATCTATATTCATACTCATGGTTTTGGTTTTGCAGGTCATAGATCTGGGCTTGGAGGTGCTCGATCTTCTCGTGAAGCTTAAAGATGGCCTCCCCGATGTCCTTGGTGTCCAGCTTGTGGTTGTTGGTGAACTCCGTGATCATTATGTGATTGGAGTCGAGTCCACGCTCCACCATCTCCTGACACTTTAAAACTTGTTGCTCCATTGCCTCGAGCCTTGCCTCCACACTTCCGGTCCTCCTTGGTCCCTCAACATCGCGGATGTGCAGCACCCCTTCATGCATCTCAATGGTTTGAGGGTGTTGCAGCACCTCCGCGAGGTAGGGGTTGATGACCTTCTCGAAGAACTTGTCCTTGGGAGCGCTTGGAGACGTCATGGTGCTCTAGATCTGTCAAAAAAACAACTCGAAACGAAAACAGAAGATTTTTGCATGATACTGTGGTCGAAACCTTCAGGAGATTATATAATGAATTTTTACTGACCAAAATACGTACCGTGCAAGAAAACGGAGTCCGGGAGGCACACGAGGTGCCCACGAGACAGGGGGGCGCGCCCAGTAAGGGAGGGCGCGCCCTCCACCCTCGTGGAGGCCTCGTGTCCTTCCCCAATTACTTCTTGCTTTCCAAAATTCTTAAATATTCCAAAACGGGTAGATTTTGCCATTAGAATTGTTTTGGAGTCGGTTTACTTACCGTACCACATACCTATTCCTTTTCGGAGTCTGAAACGTTCTGGAAAGTGTTCCTTATGTATTCCTCCGGGGTTATGGTCTCAATAATATTAGTTTCAACATTTATAGGATTACCTGAGATATAATGTTTGATTCTTTGACCGTTCACCACCTTCGGATTTGTGCCTTCGAAGTTGTTGATTTTTATGGCACCGGAACGATAGACCTCCTCGATAACGTAAGGACCTTCCCACTTAGAGAGAAGTTTTCCTGCAGAAAATCTTAAACGAGAGTTGAATAGCAACACATAATCATCTACGTTAAATTCTCGCTTTTGTATTCTTTTGTCATGCCATCTTTTAACTTTTTCTTTAAACAGCTTGGCGTTCTCATATGCTTTGGTTCTCCATTCATCAAGTGAGCTAATATCAAATAACCTCTTCTCACCGGCAAGTTTGAAATCATAATTGAGTTCTTTAATAGCCCAATACGCTTTATGTTCAAGTTCGAGAGGTAAGTGACATGCTTTTCCATAAACCATCTTATACGGAGACATACCCATAGGATTTTTATAAGCAGTTCTATAGGCCCATAATGCATCATCGAGTTTCTTGGACCAATTCTTTCTAGATCTATTAACAGTCTTTTGCAAAATTAATTTGAGCTCTCTATTGCTCAACTCTACCTGACCACTAGACTGAGGGTGATAAGGAGATGCAATTCTATGATTAACATCATACTTAGCAAGCATTTTACGAAAGGCACCATGAATAAAATGTGAACCGCCATCAGTCATCAAATATCTAGGGACTCCAAACCTCGGAAAAATAACTTCTTTAAGCATCTTAATAGAGGTGTTATGATCAGCACTACTAGTTGGAATAGCTTCTACCCACTTAGTAACGTAATCACCAGCAACTAAAATATGTGTATATCCATTAGAGGCAGGAAAAGGTCTCATATAATCAAAGCCCCAAACATCAAATGGTTCAATAACAAGAGAATAATTCATAGGCATTTCTTGACGTCTACTAATATTACCAATTCTTTGACATTCATCACAAGACAAGACAAACTTACGAGCATCTTTGAAGAGAGTAGGCCAATAAAAACCGGATTGCAAGACCTTATGTGCAGTTCTATCTCCAGCCTGGTGTCCTCCATAGGGTTCGGAGTGACACTTGCGTAGGATCTGTTCCTGTTCATGCTCAGGTACACAACGTCTAATAACACCATCTACTCCTTCTTTATAAAGGTGGGGGTCATCCCAGAAGTAATTTCTTAAATCATAAAAGAACTTTTTCTTTTGCTGGTATGTGAAACTAGGTGATATAAATTTAGCAACAATGTAATTAGCATAATCAGCATACCATGGAGCAGTACGAGAAGCATTAATGACCGCTAATTGTTCATCAGGAAAGCTATCATCAATAGGTAGTGGGTCATCAAGAACATTCTCTAACCTAGACAAGTTGTCTGCAACGGGGTTCTCAGCTCCCTTTCTATCAATAATATGCAAATCAAATTCTTCGAGCTATAGGACCCATCTAATAAGTCTAGGCTTAGCATCTTTCTTTTCCATAAGATATTTATAGCAGCATGATCAATGTGAATAGTAACTTTAGAATCAACAATGTAAGGTCTGAACTTATCACAAGCAAATACAACTACTAAGAATTATTTTTCAGTAGTAGCATAATTTCTCTCGGCAGTATCAAGAGTTTTACTAGCATATTGAATAACATTGAGTTTCTTATCAACTCTTTGCCCTAGAACATCACCTACAGCATAATCACTAGCATCACACATAATTTCAAAGGGTAAATTCCAATCAGGTGGCTGAACAATAGGTGAAGTGATCAAAGCTTTCTTAAGTATTTCAAATGCTTCTACACAATCATCATCAAAGACAAAAATATCTTTTTGCAATAAATTAGTCAGAGGCCTAGAGATTTTAGAAAAGTCCTTAATGAACCTCCTATAAAAGCCGGCATGACCAAGGAAACTTCTTATACCTTTAATGTCGTTGGGACACGGCATCTTTTCAATAGCGTCAACTTTAGCTTTATCAACTTCAATACCCCTTTCAGAAATTTTATGCCCCAGGACAATGCCTTCATTAACCATAAGGTGGCACTTTTCCCAATTCAAGACGAGACTAGTGTCTTCACATCTCTGCAAAACTCGATCAAGGTTGCTCAAGCAATCATCAAAAGAGGACCCATAAACGGAGAAATCATCCATGAATACCTCACAAATCTTTTCACAAAAGTCAGAGAATATAGCCATCATACATCTTTGAAAGGTAGCAGGTGCATTACATAAACCAAAAGGCATACATCCATAAGCAAAGGTACCGAAAGGGCAAGTAAAAGTAGTTTTGGATTGATCCTCCGCTGACACAGGTATTTGAGAGAAACCAGAATAACCATCTAGAAAGCAGAAATGTGTATGTTTGGATAGTCTTTCTAGCATTTGATCAATAAAAGGTAAAGGGTAATGATCTTTCTTAGTAGCTTTATTTAATTTACGGAAATCAATTACCATCCTATAACCTGTAATAATTCTTTGCGGAACCAATTCATCTTTATCATTAGGAACAACCGTAATACCTCCCTTCTTAGGAATGCAATGGACAGGACTTACCCACTCACTATCAGCAACGGGATAAATTATACCTGCCTCAAGGAGCTTTAGTATCTCCTTTCTTACCACTTCTTTCATTTTGGGATTTAACCGTCGTTGAGGGTCTCTGACTGGTTTGGCGTCTTTCCCCAATTTATTTTGTGTTGGCATAGAGTGGGACTAATGCCCTTAAGATCATCCAGAGTATATCCAATAGCAGCACGGTGCTTTTCAGAGTTTTCAATAATCTTTCTTCTTCTTGCTCTGAAAGGTTAGCACTAATAATAACAGGATATATCTTCTTTTCATCAAGATAAGCATATTTAAGATTATCAGGTAAAGGTTTGAGCTCAAACACGGGATCACCCTTTGGTGGAGGAGGATCCCCTAGGATTTCAACAGGTAGGTTGTGTTTCAGAATAGGACCCTGTTGAAGAAATACTTCATCTATTTCCCTTCTTTCATTCATAAACATATCATTTTCATGGTCTAGCAAATATTGTTCTAACGGATCAGTAGGAGGTACGGCAATAGAAGCAAGACCAATAATTTCATCTTTACTAGGCAATTCTTTATCACGGGGTTGCCTACGAAATTTAGCAAAATTAAACTCATGTTCCATATCCCCAAGCCAATAGTGACGGTATCTTTATTGCAATCTATCTTAGCATTCACAGTATTCAAGAAGGGTCTACCAAATATAATGGGACAAAAGCTATCTTGTGGGGAACCAAGAACAAGGAAATCAACAGGATATTTAACTTTCCCACACAAGACTTCAACATCTCTAACAATCCCAACCGGTGAAATAGTATCTCTATTGGCAAGTTTAATAGTAACATCAATATCTTCTAACTCAGCAGGTGCAATATCATGCATAATTTCTTTATACAAGTCAATAGGTATTGCACTAGCACTAGCACCCATATCACATAAGCCATGATAACAATGATCTCCTATTTTAACAGAAATAACAGGCATGCCTACAACAGGTCTATGTATCTTAGCATCAGGTTTAGCAATATTAGCTGTTTCACCACAGAAGTAAATAACATGCCCATCTATATTATCATCCAAGAGATCTTTAACCATAGCAATACTAGGTTCAACTTTAATTTGCTCAGGACGTGTATATGTTCTAGTATTACTCTTACGAACCACAGTTGAAGCTCTAGCATGATCCTTTATCCTAACAGGATAAGGTGGTTTCTCAACATAAGTAGTAGGAACAATAGGAGCGTTATAAGTAATAGTCTTTTCTTCAATTGTAATAGGTGCAACTACTTTTACTTCAGCGGGAGGATTATATTTAAACCACTTCTCCTTAGGGAGATCAACGTAAGCAGTAAAAGATTCGCAAAAAGAAGCTACTATCTCAGAGTCAAGTCCATATTTAGCGCTAAATCCACGAAAAGCATCGGTATCCATAAAAGATTTAACACAATCAAACTTAGGTGTCATACCTGACTCCTTACCATCGTCGGAACCCCAATCTTCAGAGTTGCGTTTAATTCTTTCCAATAAATCCCACTTGAATTCAGTAGTCTTCAGCATATAAGAACCAGCACAGGAAGTATCGAGCATGGTGCGGTTGTTGTCAGAAAGACGAGCATAAAAATTTTGAATAATCGTTTCTCTTGAGAGCTCATGATTGGGGCATGAATATAACATTGACTTAAGCCTCCCCCAAGCTTGAGCGATGCTTTCTCCTTCGCGAGGCCAGAAATTCTATATGTAATTACGATCACGATGAACAAGATGCATAGGATAGAACTTCTGGTGAAATTCGAATTTCAATCGTTTATAGTTCCAAGATCCCGTATCATCACATCGCCTATACCATGTCAATGCATCGCCCTTCAAAGATAATGGGAAGACCTTCCTCTTAACAACATCATCGGGAATACCTGCAAGCTTAAATAATCCACAAACTTCATCCACAAAGATAAGGTGTAAATCGGGATGCAATGTTCCATCTCCTGCAGAGGGATTAGCTAGCAGTTTCTCTATCATACCCGAAGGAATCTCAAAGTGAATATTTTCAATAGGTCCAGAAGGTTGAGGAGCAATTCTTTGCTCTACTGGTCAGGGCGAAGATGCCCCGAACAAGCCCCTCAAAGGATTAGTTTCCATAGTGACAAGTGACAGAAAATTTCAGGACACTATATAAATGTTTCCTTACCAAGTTCACTCACCAAAGGTGCTTCACCCCCCGGCAACGGCGCCAGAAAAGAGTCTTGATGACCCACAAGTATAGGGGATCTATCGTAGTCCTTTCGATAAGTAAGAGTGTCGAACCCAACGAGGAGAAGAAGGAAATGACAAGCGGTTTTCGGTAAGGTATTCTCTGCAAGCACTGAAATTGTAGGTAACAGATAGTTTTGTGATAAGATAATTTGTAACGGGTAACAAGCAATGAAAGTAAATAAAGTGCAGCAAGGTGGCCCAATCCTTTTTGTAGCAAAGGACAAGCCTGGACAAATTCTTATAATGAGAAAAGCGCTCCCGAGGACACATGGGAATTATCGTCAAGCTAGTTTCATCACGTTCATATGATTCACGTTCGTTACTTTGATAATTTGATATGTGGGTGGACCGGTGCTTGGGTACTGCCCTTTCTTGGACAAGCATCCCACTTATAATTAACCCCTATTGCAAGCATCCGCAACTACAAAAGAATTATTAAGGTAAACCTAACCATAGCATTAAACTAGTGGATCCAAATCAGCCCCTTACGAAGCAACACATAAACTAGGGTTTAAGCTTCTGTCACTCTAGCAACCCATCATCTACTTATTACTTCCCATTGCCTTCCTCTAGGCCCAAATCATGGTGAAGTGTCATGTAGTCGACGTTGACATAACACCACTAGAGGAGAGACAACATACATCTCATCAAAATATCAAACGAGTACCAAATTTACATGACTACTAATAGCAAGACTTCACCCATGTCCTCAGGAACAAACGTAACTACTCACAAAGCATATTCATGTTCATGACCAGAGGAGTATTAATATGCATTAAGGATCTTAACATATGATCTTCCACCAAATAAACCGACTAGCATCAACTACAAGGAGTAATCAACACTACTAGCAACCCACAGGTACCAATTTGTGGTTTTGATACAAGATTGGATACAAGAGATGAACTAGGGTTTTGAGAGGGGATGGTCCTGGTGAAGATGTTGATGGAGATTGACCCTCTTTCGATGAGAGGATCGTTGGTGATGATTTCCCCCTCCCAGAGGGAAGTTTCCCCGGCAGAACAGCTCCGCCGGAGCCCTAGATAGGTTCCGCCAAGGTTCCGCCTCGTGGCGGCGGAGTTTCGTCCCGTAAGCTTGCTTATGATTTTTTCCAGGGTAAAAGCCTTCATATAGCAGAAGAGGGGCACCGGAGGGCCACCAGGGGGCCCAAGAGACAGGGGGGCGTGCCCAGTAAGGGAGGGCGCGCCCCCCACCCTCCTGGCCAGGGTGTGGGCCCCTTCTGGTACTTCTTTCGCTCAATAATTCTTATAAATTCCAAAAATGACTTTCGTGGAGTTTCAGGACTTTTGGAGCTGTGCAGAATAGGTTTCCAATATTTGCTCCTTTTCCAGCCAGAATTCCAGCTGCCGGCATTCTCCCTCTTCATGATAAACCTTGTAAAATAAGAGAGAATAGCCATAAGTATTGTAACATAACGTGTAATAACAGCCCATAATGCAATAAATATAGATATAAAAGCATGATGCAAAATGGACGTATCAGTTAGCTTCATCCCATGGCTTATATATACTCACTGTTCAGGATATCGGTAGCTGGTACCATATAGGCCGGGGGCTGAAAAGGGACTAATCGGTGAATCGGACTTTTAACTGAATATACCATCTATCGTTAGGTTAACTAGGGCCATATGTAATATATTTGAGGCTACATAGCAACATGCACTGTACTTAATGTCTAAATATGCAATCCTAGGCAACATAGCAACAAGGAAGAGTGTTACCTTAATGTTCTGATGATGTCTAGATATACCTAGAAGAGCAGCAGCAACAACAACAACAACAACAACAACACAACCCTGTTTGGATACTCAACTTAGCTAGAGTTTAGAGTTAGTTTCTAGCTCATGACTAACCCTGAACTAACTCCATCCAAAGAGGTGTTTGGATGACATGGTTAGGTTGACAATAAATGCACTAGGAGAACTAGCTCCAATTAGCACCTCTTGGGTTGGATTGTTTTTTTCGGTGGGTTAGATGCAACTAGCTCAAACTAGCCCTCATGTTTGGATATACTTTATGGCTATTTGAGCCAGAACTATCTCAAACTAACTCTAACCCATGGATACAACAACAGTTAATCAGCCAATAATTTGTAAGAATGCAATAAACTCCTTCTTACCGATAATATAAGAAGTTAATTCATCTAATATGTGAGTATATTCGATGTTATAAGATATTATAAAAGAGTGTTGTACTACATCATTGTGCAATTGCTGTTTAGCTTCTAATATTAGCTTGGTGCTTTTAGGTACATATGTCATTGGTAAAGATCCGTGCTTCGACCATTTCTGCGTATGGGGCAATGAGATATCGATGAACCAGCATCAAGTGAGGAAGCTGATAAAGATTGTTAGTAAAATGGGTCAAAAGATGGCAATTAAACTATTTCTTTACACTTTATCCAAGACAACAGCGAACTGCAGGATGGTAATTAAGAACTTTGCAGCCTTGTTTTTACTGCCCATAATGAGTTGTGTTCGATGAAAATGTCTGAATCTTTTTACTTTGCAGTGGTTGCCAAAGCAGTTTACTCAAGATTACCTCTCAAACTACATGATTGGTGGGCATGCAAAGGTTAAAGTATTTCTACCAGAACACGATGATTATTTAGATGTTTTCATGAAGACTGTGAAGGATGGGCGGTCGGCCATCACACGGGGTTGGACTAGAGTCGTGCGTTCCTTCTGCATCGAGGAGGGCACAATATAGGCATTCCGGTGCACCTTGTTCAGCAACCAGAATGTATTTCGCCTCTTTCTTTACCATCTTTAATAGTACAAGTATACAACTATGGTTCATCATTCTTTATTTGGTTCTTATGTAATTCTCGAACATATGTACCTATGAATCGAACAATGCATTGGTTGTTTGAACCTGATGGATATGAATAAAGCTATAGCATACATTCAAATTCAAATTCAAATCTGGTACAATTTGAAATAGCAGCAATTAAATTATGGTGAAATTACGCTCTATAGGTCGTTACGGCACACACGGTTGGTAAAACACAAATGTTTGCGATATACACCATAATCCGACACGGTTCACAGAGAGGAAACGTGTGCAAGCATGCACACAGTTGCCGTTTGCAAAGCGTGTGCGATGTCAGACAATATCCAAACGTTTGTGATAGTTGCTTTATTGTACACGATTCGCAACCATGAATTGTTTCTGATGAAGTATGCATCATAAATGTTGTACCACAGAACAACGTGTGTGATAGTTGTCGTGTACGATGATGGTACAACGGTCCCACGTTTCATAATCATGTCCGACACTCGTACGATGATTAGCTAATCTTCTTAATTAGTTATCGCATACGGTTAGGGAAAAGTGAATGTGTGTGATTGTATGCTTATCATACACGTTCTATAATAGTGAACCATTTGTGATGGGCCGCGCATCGTAAAGATAGCACCACAGAATACCGACTGCTATGGCAATGCGAGCAAAAACGAGTAGGAGTACTGTATATGCATCTTGGCTCCCTATCCCCGACAGTTTCTGGGTCGTGTGGGAAGGACCCCCTATCGCCCACACTCACTTGGCGACGGTTCCAAATGCCTTCGCGGAAAGGGGTTAAAAACCGTTTGGATAGCACCGACGAGTACCAGTGTATGCAACAGAATCTGTAGTGCACAATCTTTCCCTGTACATAAATCAAGACTGCAGGGATGTCATACTGAACACAAACCATGGATTTACAATCATTGCTATTTTGGCACTGGCCTTTGGAAAGAAATTTCTAAGTTTTATGTACTGAAAGCTGGCACTATAATTGCACTACACATAAAAGGGCCTAGTCATGAGATATATGCTAACTTCCCCGACGATATCATCTGTCCAGACTTTGTTCAAAATAAGTTTTCTTTTCAAGTAGCTGCATGTTGACTTACCCAGCAATATCAAATGAATTGTGTAGTATTTAAGCAACCAATTGTTGTTCCATTTTCTTACTATATTCCTACCTAATAACTTCTAGTTACCAATACACTTTTCTATTGCCCTATTTCAACTAAATATTCGATGTACTCCTACTTCCATCATAAAGCGCCGCTGACTAGGAGACTCTAGAGGTGGAGAACGGGGCTGCCAACAAGCGGAGACGGGGCGAGCAAGAATCACAAGCGACTCTAGCGGGCCTAGACTTCATCAGCAACCTCACTATTGATGATGGGCATATGTGCTCGCTGCCAACGTCCGCACTTCGGCTCGCGCCCACGCTGCGCATCGCCAAGTTCAGCAACTGCCATCCCCCCTAATGATGCGCTCGCTCTTATTCTACCACGACTGAAGCACCTCGAGCTCATCGCCGTCTGCCTCCCAAACGGTGCCATAGAGCGCTTGCTCCGCGGCTGTACTGCATTCGAGTACCTTCTTCTTCAGGCGATCAATGGGTTGAGTAGCTTCCACACCACCTCCATGACTCTCTGGACTATTTATGTGTGTTGCTGGTGCGGTAGGAAGACATCACAAGATGTGTACCACGGTATGGTCATTGAGGACACACTTGCACTTGAGAGATTACCTGTAGTTGATCAAGAAGGACCAACAAGAATCAACGTCATTTCTGCGCCAAAATTGACAGTGGTCGGCTACTCATCTGACAAATACTTCGAACTTGTTATTGGATCCACACCCGTTCAGGTACAACAGCCGCCTTCTACCTCTCCTTCTACAAATTAACATTATTTCTAATTTTGAAGATGTTTGTTCATCTATCATCCAGAAAATGATGCCGACAAGCTTGACCCCGAAACTGCCCATAGTGAAGGTCTTGGCACTAGAATCTATCGTCCCCAACCTGGACCAAGTTATCAGTTTCCTGAGATGCTTTCTGTGCCTGGAGAAGCTATATACCGAGGTGATGTTCCTTTCCTGTTAAATGTTAACCATAAGGGAGTTCAATTTGTGACACCTTTTTCCAAGTTTATTATGACAATGTACTATGATTTCTGAAGGATTCTTTTGGAGGATTTCAGTACATACATGCCCCCCCATATTTGTTGCTTGATCCATATGGTTACAATCCATAAGCATTTCTCCTTTGGATTCATCTGTACTAGTTTTCTTAGGGAACTTTTCATCCACTCCAACATTTTGTGAAGAAGGCTACATTTTTCTAGAATGTAATCAAATGCTCATGTTAATCATGTCAGATCGAAGATGGCATGTTAGTGCATTTTACAAATCCTGTAAACCAAATAGGCCTGTATTAGTGTTCAAAACTGTATGTAGGCACTAACATGTTTTCCTCTTTTGCAGATAAGATTAGGCCCAGTGGTGGATAATGTGATAAAATATAACAATCACGTCGAATGCCTAGATATGCATCTCTCAGAAATTACTTTGAACTCCTACCGAGGGACCTTACTGGGGATTATATTCACCAGGTTCTTTGTTGTCAGAGCAAGGGTGCTGAAGGTAATACGGTTTGCCCTACATTTATTTCGCACAAATGAATGGTTTTTGATCAGCGCCGGTGCCGGCGGCAGAATGGAATAGGCTCCAGAAATGCTGAATTTCATTTTGGAACTTTAGATGATAGAGTAATCGGAAGTCATCGTGTCAACCCCATACATGACTTCTCAGTGGCTGACCACTTTGCAAAAATTATGAGGTTTCGAAACCAGACTTAGAAGTGGTAATGTTAGTGTGAACCTCTCTGATATCCTTGTTCAGTGGATCTGCGTGAGCGTTTGCAGCTGATGAGCTGAATTTCATTTCTAATATCAGTTTGAACCTTGTAATATTCAAATTTGAGCCATATAACTCTGGAATTTGAACCTTGTAATATTTCGAGCTTTTGTGGTAGAGTTGTTGAAATGGCATTGTATGAGACTCATATATTGGTAGCTCTATTTTGACCTTAATATGCAATGGTCTTAGATTTTATTAACCATTCTCGAATTTGTTTACCTTGTCGGTCTCACAACACACGATCTGTATAGCTAACTCGACTTCGGTCTTTGACATTATTGCACACAGTTGGTTTCTTCAACCGTGTGCCCTGTAGAGCGCAGAATTAATTATCGCACTCGAGTGTCAATCATCACCCTTCTATGTAACTTTGACCTCATCACCCACGGGTAAACTTATGACCGAAGTCATTCCACACACTTCATTTTTACAAAGCTTTTTGCCAATAAACGCCCACGATTTGTCCCTCTTCTAGCCGACGCGTGGCCAAACTAGCCAGGCGGGAAGCTTGCGTGGTAGCGCGGCAACAGGCTCACCGACGATACATTTGGCGCCTCTTCGAGCCCACATGTGGTCAAACGAAACGCGTGCGGTGTGGTGTTGTCAAGCATGCACTGGAATCCTCCGCTATGAACGCCATGACAAGACGTGACGATTACAGGTCGGCCCGCCCCCATTTATTACAGTGGCCATTTAACCCTTGTGTATCTTCAACCTTTTGATCGTGCCCCACCATTTCAAGAAGCACACCCACCATGACAAATTCTTAGATGGTATCATGCGCGGATCCAATGGCGCTCCGAGCGGCTGCCGACAACGAGCAGCGGTTCACCATGCATGCCGTGCTGGACACCCACAGAAAGTTCACCCGGTCTGGGTGGAGCACTCCATCCAAATCATGGAGCTGTTTCTTGCGGAAGAGAAGTACAAGGTGGTCGGGTTCGACCTCGAGTACACTCGCGCTCGTGTCGGGTATCATAGCAAGGTCGCCGTTGGCTAGATGTGCGTGCGCTACCACGTCCTCGTCTACCACTACTCCCTAGCCACAAGGCCTTGCGAGCGTTTCGCTTGGTTTGTCAACAACCCCCAATACATTTTTGCTACGGTGGATATCGCCAACGATGTAAAGGCGCTCGAGAATTCGGGTATCGCCTGCAGAATCTTGTCGACATACAGGGCCAATACAAGATCTCGGGCAGCAAGGAGCATGAGAAGGACTCACTGGTTCACCTCGCCGAGGCCATCATTGACCCCTACTACAGAGACATGAAGGATTCCTGCAACAAGGACAAGCGTGCCTGGCACTTGGCCTGGATGGAGAAACTCGACAAAGCTCATGTCGTGTACGCGGCCAAGGAGGCGTACACGAGCTACGACATGTACAGGTGGATCATTGACATGAGGAAGTGCCTCCTTCCCCAAAATGGCAAGGGATCCAGCCGGAAGCAGAGCAATGGCAAGCGTCGTTGCAACAATAAGTAGATGATTAGATCCTCGTCTCTCCTAGTTTAGTATGCATGTAATTGCTTCCTTTGGTGTGTGGAAATGTTATGTGTGTAGTCACTTGTGTAATTATATGCTTAATTTGGTTTTGCAATGCTATCTTTTTAAGTATATATGTTGATGCTCTGGTGACGGCGCAAATCACATCGCACACAGACTAAACAATGGAACCCGTCGGTGATGATTTCATCAATCACTGATAATTGTATACCAGCAATCGTTTGCTCACATCACACACGGCTTGTTAACACGAATCGTTTGTGTTGTTATCGGTCTTCCCACATGTTTCCGATTACAGACCTGTTTCCCGCGTATCACCACTACAAAAAAATACACTTCCATAATGATACGTATTTGTCACAGTAGGTCACGTTTTCTGTCATGCATGTACATCCATGACGATTTTATGATAGAATTAAGATAGTCATACCTGTGCTGTCGTAGAAGTGTTCCATGACATTACCAAAATTATCATCACGGAAGTGTCCACTTCCATGACAATAAATGCCGTGTCAAGGAAGTGCTTTCGTCAAGGGTGACTGACACGTGGCATCCATCGTAATGGGTTGCCGTTAAGCTATCGGGTCCGGTTTTGGATCCGATAACCCGCTAACAGCCACGACCGATGACGATTTTCCACGTGTAAAATTCTCATTGGCCGACGGAACCACATGTCAGCACCACGAAAGGACAGATGTCAACCGCCCAACGGACAGGAGGCGCCTATGATACATCGACACGTGGCAAGGCCCAACAGCGGCCCATTTAGGGCCCAGTCAAAATTAGCGGGCCAACCCATTAACGGCCTGCTTGCAGATGGACCATTCACAGTTAAGGCCCATACGTCTAGTGTCAAATCGACACGTCAACGACCCGTCCTAAACTTGTCATCATCGCAGCCCATGGTCACTTCTGGCCCGTTAACAGTCTGCTAAGTATTTGGGTCGAATTACGGCCCGGCGTGTTTTCGGCCTGTTAAAGGTCCTGCTACATTTGGGCCCATTTATAGGCCATTGAAACTTTCGGCCCATAAACGACCGTGAAGGATTTGGGTCATATTCGGCCATGTCTGACATTCGGCCTGTTAGAGGCCCACTATAGATTTGGGCCACTTTTAGCCTGTTGTGATTTTTGGCCTGTTAACGGCGGATAAAATCCATAGGCCATATGTGGCCCAACGTCACATCTGGCCTATTAACGGCCCATATAAAGCTGACACTAATCAAGCCCGACTGAACTTCCGGCCTGTTAAAGGCCCGTGTAGTAGGTCGGCACATTTAGAGCCCGTCTGAATTTCAGCCTGTGAACGATCCGCATTTTAAATGGGCCACCAGTTCGGCCTACTAATGACCAGTGGGTTATTTGGCACAATCAGGGCCCAATCTCACTTTCGGCCTATTAAAGGCCCATGTTTTTTATGGGCTCAAGATATCTACACATGTAAATAGCCTATTGTTATTGAGGGCCCAAATTATGTTTAGGCCTATTAAAGGCCCACTGTGGGCACAGGCCTACCAAAAAATATGAAAGCTTATGCTGATTAGGCCTAGATATTTTTAGTGGGCTACATGCAAATTACGACCCATAGTCGTTTTTAGCCCAATTGGAATGGGCCTGACGAATGTTGGCACGTTGGGCTCCTACGAAGCTTTCGGCCGAATACATTACTAAGATAAACCTACACTATACAAGCATCATAATTACTGCATCCTTTGGCAGCATCATAAATGATGTATCACAACAAAATAAATTCCAACCATACAACAAAAGGCTTGTTGGCATAAAGTTTACAGTCCTTGCAGAGAAAAGCACCATCAGATGTATAGAAGCACATATCATTTGACCTAAGTGCTAGGTTTCAGGCTGTAGAATATAATGGAGCAGCATGATCTTCCCCTTTTTTCCGCCATTGCTCTTGAACAACAAAGCAAATGTCGGATAGTCTGGTTTCAAAACCATTCATATCTTGACGATATTTGTCAACCACTATTCTTGTTTCTGAAACGACGTCCATTAGGGATTGGACTTGTGTCTGGAGCACAGATATATCACTCTGTCTAGCTGGAAGATTTTGTTCAGTAGGCGATTTGGATGAGGTTACCTTGACAACAAACCCAGAATTAAGCAGGAAGGTGCTTTTTGCATTGTTAGTGGAGAGATACTAACGCACTGCAGCAAGAGGTGACATTGTGCCTATGGTAGCCTCGTCAACTTCAGGTGGTTGTGGCTATTGAATCATTTGTTCCATAGCTTGCTAAAAGTTTGAACTTGTAGATTAGTGTAGCAGATAAGTTACTAATGAGACAAAAACAAACAAAGTAGGTTTCACCTTTATACATAACTTATTTTGGAGAACTACTATAATACATTAGCATGTATTGTAGTGCCAACTACATAATAAAATCACTTTCGGAACATATGTCCATGTAGCATGCCTACTGTATTGTCTATTTCCTCACATTCGTTGACATCTAAGGATAAAGAGACATGGTTTAAAGTAGGATGAACATAATATGCCATCATTCATATCATGGGCAAACAGATATAAACCAAACAGGCTATTGTATCATTGTGTGCACACGTGAACATCACAACTAGATTACAGATCAAGACCAAGAGAATATCCTTCATCTCTTGTAAACCAAGTAAGGTGAAATGATACGTTAAGACAACTATGTATAAAAGCGAACAGAGTAACTGACATTGGCTGCAAACCAAGCAGATAAATGAACACATCACAGTACCAATCAGTTCAAAGGCAGGAGGAGTAAGGACTTACAATAGCGGCTTGAACTGGTGTAATCATGCCCTTCATCTTGCTGGTGTGGCAATCCTTGAAGATTTGCATTGCATTCGGTTCAGGTTCTTTTTGGTCCGCACGGTCTTTCCTCTGTATTTGGAACAAGTCAATATAGATACGATAATACGGCACAGAAAAAAGAAGGAAGTCGCAACTATTTACAAGAGCCTCGCAGTGTGCAATATAGCTACGAGATCCTGTTGTCTGTTGGAATTTCACTTTAGAATGGTTGGTCTTGTTCTTTAAACAGTTAGCCTAGAAGAAGATACACTTGTAAGGCACATACATAAATACAAGTTCAATATGTGTTCTGATCAAATACATATAGCCTACATATGAGACAAAAATTCTGGATAGTGAAATCATAAATTTATGATGACCAACAAAAAATTGCTACGTTGGCAAAATGTTAAACTAGCGCTTATTACGCTAATAACCGATTAGCGATCGCATCTAGTGGCTTCCTACAGTCAGCCTGGCTCTGGTACCAAGGTTGTCAGGACCGGTTTTCCAATAAAACATTTATTGAGAAACCGACCCTTATATGAAACCAGTATAGAAGAATCCTTCTTACTGGTGGACAAATCCTTGATACAGAAATCCAGAAGTACTAAATATTATACAAGGTTGAGCTGAGGTTGCTCAACAATTTATTACAAGCACGCCGATATAATACATAAGGGCGGATATGACACAAGGAGTATGGTGGCATAACTACTGACTCGTAATAAGAGTGGTGGTGGATATGTCACAGCGAAATGGGTGACAAGACTCCTAAATTTTACAGCTCATCGAGCGCCGGAGTGAGGCTCGATGATTTTATTGGTGTATTGGAAGCGTATATAACACAAGTGACCAATTCCAGGATCGCACGGAACTGACTGGGACTCCTCTAGGCGTCGGACTCTCTATCGAACTCTTCATCCATAAGATCGCCTTCGTCAACATCTGGCCAAATCAACAAGCCAGGTGAGTACTTTGAATGTACTCGCAAGACAGTTTGGACATAAGATATAACAAATGCAAACATGATGCACATGAGCAGATTAGTAATGCGCACTTAGATAATAAATTGCACTGCACGATAAATAAAAAGGAAGTCAGGCGGTAGTCCTCCCGAAATCCCAATAAAATAGCTGAAGACCGATCGGGTGTCTGAAGCGACGCCTCGAAAGGTAAAATAAATTAACAATGCCGCAGTCAGGCGTCAGAGCGACACCACATAAAGGGCTCATATTGAAATATAAATGACAGTGCGTGCCACAGTCGGACGTCTAAGCGACATCTCGAAAAGGGCTTATATCAAAAGTAAATAGCAAGAATGCCACAGTCGGACGTCTGAGCGACATCACATAAAGGGCTTATATCAAAGTAAATAACAAGAGTGCCACAGCCGGACGTCTGAGCGACATCACATAAAGGGCTTATATCAAAAGTAAATAACAAGAGTGCCACAGTCGGACATCTGAGCGACATCACATAAAGGGCTTATATCAAAAGTAAATAACAAGAGTGCCACAGTCGGACGTCTGAGCGACATCACATAAAGGGCTTATATCAAAAGTAAATAACAAGAGTGCCACAGTCGGATGTCTGAGCGACATCACATAAAGGGCTTATATCAAAAGTAAATAACAAGAGTGACACAGTCGGACGTCTGAGCGACATCACATAAAGGGCTTATATCAAAAGTAAATAACAAGAGTGCCACAGTCGGACGTCTGAGCGACATCACAGAAAGGGCTTATATTTCATTATTCGAATTCAAGTAGCTCATGAATTTAAATCATCTCAAGGGAATACTCATGTATGTAATAATAAACTGGTTAGTCCATCCACAGGAATAACATTCAGCCGGGTTTACCATTCATGTTTATACACCGGGGATTTCCACTGAGACTAACACAGAGACTGACGCTGAGACGGACGTTGAGACTGATACTGATACTGATATGGATATGTTGACCAAGATCCTTGACCATGGACACGGTTACTCGGATGGGTTTGACTCTGCAGAGTTTGTACTCTTTAACCACAGCCAACGGATTTCAGTAGTCACAAAGGACTAGTTCCGTTTACGGTATTTTAGGAGAAACACATCTAACCAGTACACACCCATTCCACATTCCGCTGCCAGGGATCACCCTAGGCAACGTTCAAGAAAAACTTTAAGACGGGGAGGCCACAACCTCGAGTAGCATGGGATCAAATTTATATCGCGCGCTCTAAGGGGTGCCCCCCTCTCGGTCCCAACTGGAAACACCCATGCCCCCTGACCGGATGACGGGCTTTAATCTAGGGCCATGGAATCCTCATCACGGCCCCTCTATTTGGTGTGTACGAGGAAAGAGGTTTGCAACTTACTAAACCGTATTCTTTGCAGAAAACATGTGGCAGCACGAAAAGGGGACGGACGGTAACGTGGCTTGATCCACGTTAACACTGGAGTTTAACGGTTGACATAAGACTGGCATGCTTCAACAATACCATCTTATCACCTTTCATGTCACCACATGATCATGTTATCTCCCATCAAATGATCACATCAAGTTTCGAAGCATACTGGTAGTTGCCTTGCATGCAATATAACACTCACTGATGCTCATATAAACATGCCATGAACTAACTATTCAAGCAAACATGCAAAACACTCATCATATCAAAGTTTCAAACATGCTTGCCTGGTTCGGAGCAGTCCGTGTCTAGCTCGGTGAAGTTTGCGGCTCCGTCACCTCCTCCGGTATCTACGGTATAAAGAGAACGCGTACTAACGTAAATACCGAGTGTGTATAAAAGTTGTTCCAAATATTTTTCAAATAAATATGATAAAAAAACTAGACAGAAAAATAAAGCTGACAGAAAAAGAATCAACTCAAAATCATCTCTCGTTTAAAAGTTATTAAAGTTTTAGTCCAGGGACCCATCTGTAATGAAACAGAAACTTTCCAGGGCTAGTTCATAAAAAGGACAGAAAACGCCTCAGTTAGAAAACGTATTTTGCCCGAAGGCGTTTTCAGAAAACGTTTCGAAAAAGAGAAAAAGCTGACGAGGGGGTCCCACCCGTCAGGTTTGAATTTCAAACAAAGCACACCAGCGCCCGAGGACCGCAGTGGCCGCCGGCGTCGATCCCCGGCGAGGTAGGGGAAGTGGTTGGTACCTACGGACTCACGGTGCTCTTCCGCACCTGTGGGTGGTGGAGTTGGTCGTCGGCGAGCACCACGTCAACGGCGGCCTCTACTCCGGCGGACGGTGGTCCGGGTGGTGATGGATCTCGCCGAGGAGGGCTGCAACCATCAAATTGGGGCTCGGGTTAGAAGAGTGGGTGCATGATGAGGCTGCTGGCAAGGTTTGGGAGGCGGGGGTGGTCTCACTAGAGGGAATCGTGCCGGAGCCCAAAGCGGATCGGGGCGGCCGGAGTCGGGGAAGAAGGCCTCCCCGAGGTCTCCCTAGTAGCTAGGCATGGCTCTGGTGAGGTGTAGGAGTGGTGCTGGGTTGAAGGCGAGCTCGAGGCTCCCTTTTATAGCCGGTCCGAGGCGGTTGCCGAGAACGGGATAACTCCGGCGATGATTACGGCGAGGCAGCGGTCGAACGGGGGTTTTAGGCGACTGGGCAGGTACGGATTGGTCTACTAGTCCCATCCAGAGGCTAATCTTGGTACAACTTGGGCGATACTCCAGGCCTTCGACAGAACGGCCTCACGAGCTCGTCGACGGCAGAGAGCACGCTCTGCGCATCGCAGGCCACGGCGACGGTGCTGCAGCGCGTCCAGAGAAGAGGACGGCCACGCGGAGGCTCCTGGTGGTGTGGGCGGTGCTCGACGGCGCCGTACCTCGCTGAGCTTCTCTGGCGGCCGCAGCGAGCGTTGCTGTCGCCGCTCACGGGGGCGGTGTACCTCTGCCAGCTCACCGCCGATGCTCGCAACCGTCCAGACGACCGTGCGGTGCGATGGATAAGAAGAAGGAGCAGTGAGCAAGAGGCCAGAGCGAGCACTGGTGAGATCTACGCCGAGGCTGTGAAGAAAACGACGCTGTCGACTGAACCCAACACTGGAACTCTGAATTTTCTGAATTTGAACAAAAACAGTGCATGCCAACTGTTCGATGAATGATTCTGGCATGTGGAAATTTTTTCTAGAGCTGATCTTTGGTGAGGTGGTCTCTCAATACATCTGGGGGCTGCCTGATTTATCTCAGAATTTTTGGAGAAGAAAAATAATGAATTTCACCCAAAATGGCAAATCTGGTCCAAACTTGCAGCAAGCAAAATTTGAAAAATTTGAATTGTGGACAAGTGGATCTTGAGGGATCTAGGTTGGGGGTACTAAGGACTAGTTAGAGGAGTTTGTTTGGAACCAAAACTCAAAAGGGATCTGGTGGTTCCTTTGTAAATCACTAAGGTTCAAAATAAATGACAGAAATAGTTTTGAGGATAAAATAAATAGAGTCAAAATCAAAATGGGTGGAACTTGCTGGGATTGGATATTTGACTTGACTCAAAGTGGAGGGAGGGGTTTTGGAAGAAAATTTTCAACCTAGGTCATGGCAAGAAAAAAAATTGAATGAGGAAGAATCAATTCATAAGTCATATGGTTATTTTTAAAAGAAAGGATTTCAAAGACTTTCCCAAAGAAAATATTTGTGTTGAGTCAACACTAAATGAAAATCCCTCAAGACCAAAGTAAATGTTGGGAAGAACACATAAAATACTTGCCTTAAAGGTTTTTGAGAAGGAGAGGTTTAAAAAAAATTAAATAACCTCCTTCCCCTAAAAAGGAAATTAATAAAACCAAATAAATTTTTTTGGGGTGTTACAACACCTACCCCCTTAGGAAAAATCTCGTCCCCGAGATTTCAGCTGATCCTTAAATAGGTGTGGGTACTCTGTCCGAAGAAAATCCTCTCTTTCCCATGTTGCTTCATCCGCGGTGTGATTGCTCCACTGAACCTTGAAAAACTTAATTGTTTTCTGACGGGTCCTCCTTTCAGACTCCTCTAGTATTTTTATTGGACGTTCCATGTAGGTGAGGTCTGGTTGCACGTCAATGTTCTCATGAGACACCTGCTTCTCGGGGTTGCTTACACATTTCCTTAACTGTGAGATGTGGAACACGTCGTGGATGTCTGACAGCTCTTTGGGTAGGTCTAGCTGGTAGGCTACTGTGCCTCTTCGTGCAACTACACAGAAGGGTCCAATAAATCTTGGGGCTAGCTTTCCTTTAACCTTGAACCATTGCAGGCCCCTCATAGGAGATACTCGTAGATACACATATTCACCGGGTTCAAAGCTGACTTCACGATGCTTTCGATCGTAATAACTCTTTTGTCGGCTTTGAGCTGTCTTGAGTCGGTCCCTGATTAGTCTAACTTTCTCCTCGGCTTCCTTGAGCATGTCTGGGCCGAAGATACGACTGTCTCCTGTTTCTGACCAATTTAATGGAGTACAACATCTCCGCCCGTACAAGGCTTCAAAAGGTGCCATTTGTAGACTGGCTTGGTAATTGTTGTTGTATGCGAACTCGGCATATGGCAAGCTTTCTTCCCAACTGGTTCCATACGTGAGAACACATGCTCTCAGCATGTCCTCTAGAATTTGGTTCACGCGTTCAGTTTGTCCATCAGTCTGGGGGTGGTATGCTGTACTGAATGCTAGTCGAGTCCCCAGAGTTTGTTGTAAATGATCCCAAAATCTAGAGACGAATTGAGTGCCTCTGTCGGATATTATAGTCTTTGGAACTCCATGCAGGCAAACTATACGGGAGAGGTAAAGCTTGGCAAGCTTCTGAGTGGTGTGGGTTGTCTTTACCGGGATGAAATGTGCCACTTTAGTTAATCTATCGGTGATGACCCATATGGCATCATTTCCGTGTTGTGACCGAGGTAGTCCGACAATAAAATCCATTCCAATTTCGTCCCATTTCCACTCAGGTATCCTGTTTGGCTGTAATACCCTTCTGGTTTTTGGTGCTCGGCTTTAATGCGTTGACATGAATCACAACATGCAATGAATGTGGCTATATCCCTCTTCATACCGTGCCACCAAAAAATTTCCTGGATGTCCTTGTACATTTTGGTCCCTCCAGGGTGGATTGAATATGGAGCGGTGTGGCCTTCGGTTAGAATTTGCTGTTTGAGGCCCTCTATGTTTGGTACGCAAAGTCTGTCCTCGTACCATAATATTCCCTCATCGTCTACGACGAATTCTGAAGCTTTGCCCAGACTCACTTTTTTCTTTATGCCTTCAATGCTGGGATGTCCATGCTGAGCTTTCTTAATCTATTCCATTAGGGTGGGCTGTATTTCCAGATTTGACACGTTGCCCTCAGTGACCATCACCAAGTTGAGTTTGGCGAACTCCTGCTGAAATTCAGGCCTCAAGTTCTGTAGACTGTCGTTGCCCGAGCTGGGGTTTCGACTAAGAGCGTCTGCCACTACATTCGCTTTTCCTGGATGGTAGTGAATGCCAACATCATAATCTTTGACTAATTCCAACCAGCGTTGTTGCCGTAAATTGAGTTCTGGTTGTGTGAAAATATATTTGAGGCTTTTATGATCCGTATATATTTCACAACGATTCCCAAGAAAAAAGTGCCTCCACTCTTTGAGTGCATGGATGACTGCTGCCAACTCCAAGTCATGAGTAGGATAATTTTCTTCATGCTTTCGTAGTTGCCTGGAAGCATATGCGACAACTTTGCCGTCTTGCATCAATACGCACCCGAGGCCATTCCGGGATGCGTCACAATACACTTCAAAACTTTTGTGTATGTCTGGCACAACCAATACCGGTGCTGTTGTTAATTTCCTTTTGAGTTCTTGGAAACTTTTCTCGCACGCTTCAGTCCATACAAATTTCTTATCCTTCTTGAGTAACTGTGTCATTGGTTTTGCTATGGTGGAGAATCCCTCAATAAACCTTCGGTAATATCCAACCATTCCTAGGAAACTTCGTACATCTGTTACGTTGGCTGGTGGTTTCCAGCCAAGTACGGCCTTGACTTTTTCTGGGTCTGCGGCAACACCTTCTTGGGTCAATACATGGCCTAGAAAACCAACCTGTCTTAACCAAAATTCACATTTGCTGAACTTGGCGTATAATTGATGTTTCCTCAATTCTCCCAGTACAATTCTAAGATGTTCAGCATGTTCTTCCGGTGTCTTTGAGTATACCAGAATATCATCAATGAACACCACAACAAATTTTTCCATAAATTTCATAAACACTTTGTTCATGAGGTGGACAAAATATGCGGGGGCGTTTGTCAGTCCAAACGGCATTACTGTAAATTCATACAATCCATATCTCGAGGTGAATGCTGTCTTGGGGATATCTTCTGTCCGTACCTTTAATTGATGATACCCCGATCTTAAATCAATTTTCGAGAAAACCTTGGCTTGTGCGAGCTGGTCAAATAAATCATTTATCCGTGGCATCGGATATTTGTTTTCGATGGTGACCATGTTGAGTGCTCGATAGTCTATACATAACCTCAGTGTCCCATCTTATTTCTTTGCAAATAATACTGGTGAACCCCAAGGTGAGGAGCTGGCTCGTATAAATCCTTTGTCTAGTAATTCTTTTATTTGCTTCTTTAATTCTACCAACTCGGAGGGTGCCATTCTGTAAGGTTTCTTGTAAATGGGGGTGGTTCCAGGTGCTAGTTCAATGATGAACTCTATTTCCCGGTCTGGTGGCATGCCTGGTAGTTCTTCGGGAAATACGTCAGGGAACTCACACACCACTGGAACTTTTCTTAACTCTGAAATGTCCACCTTGTTCAACTTTGGTTGTCGTGACATTGGTCTTTCTTGAGCTGCAACTTTTATCGTCTTGCCGTGATGATGAGTAAGAATTACCGTCCGATTGAAGCAGTCGATAAATCCCTTGTTGGTGGTTAACCAGTCCATTCCTAGGATAACATCCAGTCCTTTATTTTCCAATACAATGAGTTTTGCCTGAAACTTTAGTCCTTCAAACTCAATAACCACACCTTGGCAGTAACTCTGAGTGATTTGCTTATTCCCAGGGGACTTGATGATCATGGATTTTTCCAAAGGAAGCATCGAAAAATCATGTTGCAAAACAAAACTCTTTGAAATGAACGAGTGAGAAGCTCCAGAATCAAACAAAACCGTGGCAGGTATTGTGTTGACAAGGAACGTACCGAGTACAATATCCGGGGCATTCTGTGCTTCCTCCTTGGTCACATGGTTCAAGTGACCCTTCTTGTGATTGTTATTGGGGTTGAAGTTGTTACGCTTGGGAGCTGGATTATTTCCACCGTTGTTCGGCTTGGGGCCCGAGTTCCTTGGTTTTGGGCACTGTTTGGCATAGTGTCCTTCCTCTCCACAAGCATAGCAAGTAACACCTGGGCGATACGTAAAATCCTTGTCCCTTGCATGAATTTTTTTGGTTGGGCTTGGAACATTGGTCGTGGATTTGTTCGCTCCATTTTTCTGAAAATCAGTCTTGTTCCGGTTGTTGCGAGCATGAGTAGTCTTGTCCCTTTTGCGCTTGCGAAAATCCTCCAAGCTGTGGCGCTCATTTTCCAATGTAATAGCCTTGTCCACAAGTGTTTTGAAGTCTGGAAAGGTGTGTACGACCAGCTGGCATTTAAGTGCTGGTGCCAGACCGTCCAAAAATTTCTCCATCTTTTTATTTTCAGTCATATGCTCTTCGTTGGCATAACGAGATAATTGAGTAAACTGACTATTGTACTCAGTCACTGTCATGCTTCTCTGCTTGAGGTCATCAAACTCCCTTTTCTTGATCTTCATAATGCTTCTGGGAATATGCGCCCCACGAAAACCTTCTTTAAATTTTTCCCAGGTGATGTTATTTTCATTGGGGTGCATGTGTAGAAAATTTTCCCACCATGATGCAGCTGCTCCAGTGAGGTAGTGAGGTGCATAAAGTACCTTCTCACGGTCCGAACATTGTGCAATAATTAATTTCCTTTCAATGTCTCGAAGCCAATCATCGGCCTCGAGAGGTCTATCAGTGTGAGAGAATGTTGGGGGACGTGTCTTTTGTAGTTCAGACAATTTGGAATGCTGCTGGTATGGTTCACGGTGATTTCCCATATTGATAACATGGTTCATCATTTCTTGATGCTGCTGCTGGCTTTGCTCATAAAGGCGGCATACTTGAGAAAATGCTTCTTCACTGCCTTGCTGACTTGACTGCCCTTGTGTGAAATTGTGGCTTGTCTGGGTACCATAATTTTCTTCCGGCGGACTTGGCATGGAACGAGTCCAGGGACGAGGCATTTTCCACTCTGGGGTATTTTTGCAAAACTCATGAGAAAAACCGAGTGGCAAAATGAATAATTTTGCAAAGGCGGAATTTTTAAAGACTCCAAGATTTTTCAAGAAAAATACTTGATTGCGCATGGAGAAGGACTGCTCAGTACATATCTTACACGCGAGTCGTAATTATACAATACATCACTCAGGATGTGCGTACACATTCCTGACATGTTATTTAGGCTAGTGCACTTCTCTGAGTTCCTACATGATGCGCACACAAACTAATTCTCACTAAACCTACGTACATATAAACATATCATACAAGCTGGCACATCGCACGGCTGCTAGGCGCACTCAGTCAGAGATGGTGAAAACTTCCCTCGGCCTGCCGAGGGTAAGACCCAGTGGTGCAGGAGACTCAACCTCCTCCTCACTAATAGGCTCCAGGCGCGAAGTACTGCGTTGAGGAGTTGGTGTGGGTGCGGTAGGTGGTGCAGCTCTGACTGGAGTAGGAGCAATGACTTGGTCAAACTCCTCAGTGGTAGGCAGGCGGCGAGCGGTGGCTAGGATGGCAGGTGCATAGGATGCTGAGGACGAGACGTAAGTCAGTGGTGGTGCTGTATGGAGGAGCTCCCTCCTGTTGGCGGAACAACCCTGCACGAAGTCCATACGAGCAGCCACAAAGTCGTCCACGAGGTTATCAAAAGCTGCCTCAAGAGCTTTGAGATACTCAACAAGCATCTCAATAGCCTCATCTCTCTCTCCCCTAGCGCAAGCGAATGCATAGTGACATGTGTAAGGCACGTGGCATGGGAGGTAGCGGTAGCGGCGAGTCTTCATCGACGGGAGCGCATCCCGGAGATGAGCTATCGCCTCACGGGCAGCCATCTGCATGGCATGCCTCTCCGTAGGCATGGCCCTTCCCACAAAACGGAAGCGGCGTGACTCAGAATGTCCTCCCTTTAAGTGCACCACGGCCTGGTGCATAGACACGCTGTCGCTGATCTTGTGCTGTCGCTGAACTCTGGACGAGCCGATGGCCCGATCGCGAGCTTGGTGATGGAGACGAGAAGCTTGATAAACCCCTCAGGCACATTGGCGAACACCTGTGACTCGCAGTCGTTGCCAGCCATCTACAGAAGTAGACAAAAATTCTAGATAGTGAAATCATAAATTTATGATGACCAACAAAAAATTGCTACGTTGGCAAAATGTTAAACTAGCGCTTATTACGCTAGTACCGATTAGCGATCGCATCTAGTGGCTTCCTACAGTCAGCCTGGCTCTGGTACCAAGGTTGTCAGGACCGGTTTTCCAATAAAACATTTATTGAGAAACCGACCCTTATATGAAACCAGTATAGAAGAATCCTTCTTACTGGTGGACAAATCCTTGATACAGAAATCCAGAAGTACTAAATATTATACAAGGTTGAGCTGAGGTTGCTCAACAATTTATTACAAGCACGCCGATATAATACATAAGGGCGGATATGACACAAGGAGTATGGTGGCATAACTACTGACTCGTAATAAGAGTGGTGGTGGATATGTCACAGCGAAATGGGTGACAAGACTCCTAAATTTTACAGCTCATCGAGCGCCGGAGTGAGGCTCGATGATTTTATTGGTGTAGCAGAAGCGTATATAACACAAGTGACCAATTCCAGGATCGCACGGAACTGACTGGGACTCCTCTAGGCGTCGGACTCGCTATCGAACTCTTCATCCATAAGATCGCCTTCGTCAACATCTGGCCAAATCAACAAGCCAGGTGAGTACTTTGAATGTACTCGCAAGACAGTTTGGACATAAGATATAACAAATGCAAACATGATGCACATGAGCAGATTAGTAATGCGCACTCAGATAATAAATTGCACTCCACGATAAATAAAAAGGAAGTCAGGCGGTAGTCCTCCCGAAATCCCAATAAAATAGCTGAAGACCGATCGGGTGTCTGAAGCGACGCCTCGAAAGGTAAAATAAATTAACAATGCCGCAGTCGGGCGTCAGAGCAACACCACATAAAGGGCTCATATTGAAATATAAACGACAGTGCGTGCCACAGTCGGACGTGTAAGCGACATCTCGAAAAGGGCTTATATCAAAAGTAAATAGCAAGAATGCCACAGTCAGACGTCTGAGCGACATCACATAAAGGGCTTATATCAAAGTAAATAACAAGAGTGCCACAGTCGGACGTCTGAGCGACATCACATAAAGGGCTTATATCAAAAGTAAATAACAAGAGTGCCACAGTCGGACGTCTGAGCGACATCACATAAAGGGCTTATATCAAAAGTAAATAACAAGAGTGCCACAGTCGGACGTCTGAGCGACATCACATAAAGGGCTTATATCAAAAGTAAATAACAAGAGTGCCACAGTCGGACGTCTGAGCGACATCACATAAAGGGCTTATATCAAAAGTAAATAACAAGAGTGCCACAGTCGGACGTCTGAGCGACATCACATAAAGGGCTTATATCAAAAGTAAATAACAAGAGTGCCACAGTCGGACGTCTGAGCGACATCACATAAAGGGCTTATATCAAAAGTAAATAACAAGAGTGCCACAGTCGGACGTCTGAGTGACATCACATAAAGGGCTTATATCAAAAGTAAATAACAAGAGTGCCACAGTCGGACGTCTGAGCGACATCACATAAAGGGCTTATATCAAAAGTAAATAACAAGAGTGCCACAGTCGGACGTCTGAGCGACATCACATAAAGGGCTTATATCAAAAGTAAATAACAAGAGTGCCACAGTCGGACGTCTGAGCGACATCACATAAAGGGCTTATATTTCATTATTCGAATTCAAGTAGCTCATGAATTTAAATCATCTCAAGGGAATACACATGTATGTAATAATAAACTGGTTAGTCCATCCATAGGAATAACATTCAGCCGGGTTTACCATTCATGTTTATTCACCGGGGATTTTCACTGATACTGACACAGAGACTGACGCTGAGACAAATGTTGAGACTGATACTGATATGGATATGTTGACCAAGATCCTTGACCATGGACACGGTTACTCGGATGGGTTTTGACTCTGCAGAGTTTGTACTCTTTAACCACAGCCAACGGATTTCAGTAGTCACAAAGGACTAGTTCTGTTTACGGTATTTTAGGAGAAACACATCTAACCAGTACACACCCATTCCACCTTCCGCTGCCAGGGATCACCCTAGGCAACGTTCAAGAAAAACTTTAAGATGGGGAGGCCACAACCTCGAGTAGCATGGGATCAAATTTATATCGCGCGCTCTAAGGGGTGCCCCCCTCTCGGTCCCAACCGGAAACACCCATGCCCCCTGACCGGATGACGGGCTTTAATCCAGGGCCATGGAACCCTCATCGCGGCTCCTCTATTTGGTGTGTACGAGGAAAGAGGTTTGCAACTTACTAAACCGTATTCTTTGCAGAAAACATGTGGCAGCACGAAAAGGGGACGGACGGTAACGTGGCTTGATCCACGTTAACACTGGAGTTTAACGGTTGACATAAGACTGGCATGCTTCAACAATACCATCTTACCACCTTTCATGTCACCACATGATCATGTTATCTCCCATCAAATGATCACATCAAGTTTCGAAGCATACTGGTAGTTGCCTTGCATGCAATATAACACTCACTGATGCTCATATAAACATGCCATGAACTAACTATTCAAGCAAACATGCAAAACACTCATCATATCAAAGGTTCAAACATGCTTGCCTGGTTCGGAGCAGTCGGTGTCTAGCTCGGTGAAGTTTGCGGCTCCGTCACCTCCTCTGGTATCTACGGTATAAAGAGAACGCGTACTAACGTAAATACCGAGTGTGTATAAAAGTTGTTCCAAATATTTTTCAAATAAATATGATAAAAAAACTAGACAGAAAAATAAAGCTGACAGAAAAAGAATCAACTCAAAATCATCTTTTGTTTAAAAGTTATTAAGGTTTTAGTCCAGGGACCCATCTGTAATGAAACAGAAACTTTCCAGGGGCTAGTTCATAAAAAGGACAGAAAACGCCTCAGTTAGAAAACGTATTTTGCCCGAAGGCGTTTTCAGAAAACATTTCGAAAAAGAGAAAAAGCTGACGAGGGGGTCCCACCCATCATGTTTGAATTTCAAACAGAGCACACCGGCGCCCGAGGACCGCGGTGGCCGCCGGCGTCGATCCCCGGCGAGGTAGGGGAAGTGGTTGGTACCTACGGACTCACGGTGCTCTTCTGCACCTGTGGGTGGTGGAGTTGGTCGTCGGCGAGCACCACGTCGACGGCGGCCTCTACTCCGGCGGACGGTGGTCCGGGTGGTGATGGATCTCGCCGAGGAGGTCTTTGGTGAGGTGGTCTTTGGTGAGGTGGTCTCTCAATACATCTGGGGGCTGCCTGATTTATCTCAGAATTTTTGGAGAATAAAAATAATGAATTTCACCCAAAATGGCAAATCTGGTCCAAACTTGCAGCAAGCAAAATTTGAAAAATTTGAATTGTGGACAAGTGGATCTTGAGGGATCTAGGTTGGGGGTACTAAGGACTAGTCAGAGGAGTTACCAAAACTCAAAAGGGATCTCGTGGTTCCTTTGTAAATCACTAAGGTTCAAAATAAATGACAGAAATAGTTTTGAGGATAAAATAAATAGAGTCAAAATCAAAATGGGTTGAACTTGCTGGGATTGGATATTTGACTTGACTCAAAGTGGAGGGAGGGGTTTTGGAAGAAAATTTTCAACCTAGGTCATGGCAAGAAAAAAAAATTTGAATGAGGAAGAATCAATTCATAAGTCATATGGTTATTTTAAAAAGAAAGGATTTCAAAGACTTTCCCAAAGAAAATATTTGTGTTGAGTCAACACTAAATGAAAAGCCCTCAAGACCAAAGTAAATGTTGGGAAGAACACATAAAATACTTGCCTTAAAAGGTTTTTGAGAAGGAGAGGTTTTAAAAAAAAATTAAATAACCTCCTTCCCCTAAAAAGGAAATTAATAAAACCAAATAAATTTTTTTTGGGGTGTTACAATACATAAATACAAGTTCAATATGTGGTCTGATCAAATACATATACCCTACCTGATACTCTGGATCAGACCAGTGTTTAACACGGGTTGTCCAGTCTTCATCTGTAATATATTCCATTGGAGATGGTTGGGCAATTTCATTGTTAGCCTTGCCTTCAAAGTGAGATTTTCTAAGGTGGTACCGATACTGTCGCAGAGCAGACTGAAAAACATGAGTGCATGCTTGTTTAGTTGCATCATCTTTCGGATCCAACTTGAACCTCATCTGTTGAAAAAGAATGTGAGTCTTATTAGGAGGAAGCTATAAAGTATGGGATAGAGCAAGACAATATTACAAATTGCGATGAATAACATTACTTGCGGATAAATGCTCAAGGAAGGTGTACTGGATCCACGTTGGGCGGATACATGCATGACACCTAATGGCAACGGCTGCCTCTGATACTAACTTGGCTGACTCTGACGTGGCCTTTTTAAACCTGCCTCAAAATGGATCTCCATTCGTCCTCCTTTAGATTTTGTTAATCTGTCAAGCATTATCCCTGATGTCTATTTTTGCTTGTGCCATGGTGCTAGTTCAACAACGAATATGGAAAGTGTTAGTGCACATCAAACTGTGAGAGTACATATAAAGGAGCATGGAACTGCAACTTGACTCGATCAGGTACTGTCTGGGTGTTGATGCTCATGAGGTTCATCTGATCTTGCCAAGTCCTGTTGTGTTAGCAGTGCTTCGGAAGTAGTGTTAGGTGTCAAGGAAGCTTGGGAACAGGCCAGTTCCAGAGCAAACGAACGAGTAACTCATTGAGATTCTGGTACAGTTGAAGTGGATTCTGCAGCTGGTGGAGCAGGTGATACTGTGTTTGTAGATTTAGCCGGTGGACTTGGACCTTCTACAGCACTATAAATACCAGCAGAATCTCGAGGGCAGATCCTTTTCCGTTTCACTCGACGAGTAACACCATTCCCTACTATATTCTTTTCCTTGCTCTTTTTTGACTTTTCCATGTCAAGCCGTACCCACAACACAAAAGAATAAAATCGCTCTTCAGAACTCATTGATGCATGATACAGAGAAGCAATACTTTGATGTAAGACAACCCTATGAGGATGGAATATGTAAGAAAAACAGGACGACGTGACATATTCGTAGCTACAATGTGTAAACTAAGCAGAAGGATTTTCAAGAAAATAGAAGTAATGCAAGCTAGACACCATATGAAAGATGCAACCAATATCACTCATCCAAGTTAAAAGTGTCTTGTCATAAGTGGCATTTCAAAAAATTAGAAGCAGTACAGCGTAGAAATCAATGCACGAAACCACTATCAAACTGCCATGTTAAAAGTGTCCAATCATGAGTGACTAATGCGGGATACACAACAGTAGTACTTTGATGTAAGAACATGGTATGATAGATAGATGCAGTGTATTCTAGACACAGAAAGGCATGTCATATGCACATGTATAACGTATAAACTCAGCAGGTGCAATTTAAACAAAATAGAAGAAATACAGGCTAGACAACATATGCAACATGAAACCAATTATCACACTGTCAACTTAGAGCAAGCACCTGCGATGGTGGAGTACGGGAGATGAACTCATCATGTAGACTTGGGACTTCAACTTCATTAGCAGTAGCACAGGCAAATCTAGAGAGTCTTTGTTTGCGTCAGTCTGGAGGACCACCAACATCCCCTAACTTACTCTTTTCCTTCCTATTTTCTAATATTGCCTTATGAAGTCAAAACCACAAGAAGATGAATAAAATTAGCTCTGCATAACTAGTTTATGCATGATACAGACGAACACTACTTTGATGTAAGGCAATTGTAGGATAGGAGGATGGAATATATACAAAAAACAGCATTGCATATTCACACGTACGATAGGAGGATGGAATATGTATGAAAAACAGTACGCAGAAGGCATTTCAACAAAATTAGAAGAAATGAAAGCTAGGCACCATATGAACATGCAACCAATATCACTCTATCAGGTAAAAAGTGTCTCGTCGTAAGTGACATTTCAAGAAATTAGAGGCAGTACAAGCTCTAAGACAATGCAAGATACAACCTACATCACACTCCCAAGTTAAATGTGTCTTATGGGTAAGTGATCGTTGCAGGTATAAGTTGTAAGCTACACAGATGCAATTCAACACAATGAGAAGCAATACAAACTAGACATCATACGGAACAAGCAACCACATATAACAGTTCCAAGTTAGAGCAAGCCGTTGTGATGGTGGAGTAGGGGAGATGTGCTCATCATCTACATGTATGTTCTAGAAATAGGAACACGTGTCATATTCACTTGCATTATGTGTAAAGTAAGCAGATGCAATTCCACAAAGTTAGAAGCAATACAATCTACACATCATACGCAACATGAAAACACATATAATAGTGCCAAGTTAGAGCAAGCACCTGTGATGGTGGAGTAGGGGAGATGTGCTCATCATCTACACAGCTACGTTGACTGTCCAGCCTTGTGTTGTCTTGCAAATCTTGTTGGGAGGATGGCGGAGTAGAATCTATAGAGACCCTCTATTTGAGTTGCTCCGAAGGACCACCATCATCCAGTGCCGGACTAATTTCCTTCAGCTGTATTGATTTTGCATTGTGAAGTCAAACTGATAAGAAAAAGGAATAAAATTCGCTCTTCAGAACTCATTCATGCATGATACTAACGAACACTACTCGGATGAAAGGCAAACACATGATATGAGGATGGAATATGTATGAAAAACAGGACGACGTGACATATTCACACCTAAGATGTGGTAACTAAGCAGAAGGCATTTCAACAAATTAGAAGCACTGCAAGCTAGACACCAATATCATTTCAACAAATTAGAAGCAGTACATGCTAGAAGTCATATGCTAGACACAACCAATATCACAGTGGCGACTTAAAGGAGCCTTATCATAAGTGACTGATGTGGGATATGGAAGAACAGTAGTCTGATGTAAGAACATGGTGTGATCAGATATAGTATGTTCTAGAAATAGGAACACATGTCATATTCACAGGCATTATGTGTAAAGTAAGCTGATGCAATTCAACAAAGTTAGAAGCAATACAAGATAGACATCATACGCAACATGCAACCACATATAATAGTGCCAAGTCAGTGCAAGCACCTGTGATGGTGGAGTAGGGGAGATGTGCTCATCATCTACACAACTACGTTGACTGTCTAGCCTTGCGTTGTCTTGCAAATCTTGTTGGGAGGATGGCGGAGTAGAATCTGTAGAGACCCTACATTTCAGTTGCTCGGAACGACCACCATCATCCAATGCCTTACCAATTTCCTTCCGCTTTATTGATTTTGCATTCTCAGGTCAGACCGACAAGAAAAAGGAATACAATTTTCTCTTCAGAACTCATTCATGCATGATACTGACGAACACTACTCCGATGAAAGGCAAAGTCATGATACGAGGATGGAATATGTACGAAAAACTGGATGGCTTGACATATTCACACATATGATGTGGTAACTAAGCAGAAGGAACTTCAACAAATTAGAAGCACTGTAAGCTAGATAACATATGGAAGGTGCAATCAATATCACCCTGTCAAGTTAAAACTGTCTCCTCATAGGTGGCGTTCATCAAACTAGAAGCACTACATGCTAGAAAACATATTCAAGACGCAAACCAATATCACACTACCAACTTAAAGGTGTCCCATCATAAGTGACAGATGCAGGATACACAAGAAGAGTAGTATCGTATAGTATGTACCAAAAACAGGAAAGCGTGTCATATTCACACGTATCATGTGTAAGCTAAGCAGATGCAGTTTACACTAATTAGGAGCAATACAAGTTAGACACCATATGCAACATGCAACCAGATATCACGCAGATGCAGTTTACACTAATTAGGAGCAATACAAGTTAGACACCATATGCAACATGCAACCAGATATCACACTACCAAGTTAGAGCAAGCACCTTGGATGGTGGAGTAGGGGAGCGGAGACTTGGAACTTGTAATGCATTAGCAATAAAAGGAGAATCCGTACAGATGCTCCATTTACGTTGCTGCAAAGGACCACCATCATCGCTTTCCTTACTCTTTTCTTTCCTCTTTTTTGATTTTGCCTTGTCAAGTCAAACCCACAAGAAAAAGGAATAAAATTTGCTCTTCAGAACTCATTGATGCATGATACTGATGAACACTACTTTCATGTAAGGCAGCCGCATGATAGGAGGATGGAATATGTATGAAAAATAGGACGTCATGACATATTGACATGTATGATGTATAAAGTGTAAACTAAGCACAAGGTGTTTGAACTAGTTAGAAGCAATGCAAGCTGGAAACCATATGAAAGATGAAACCAATATCACTCGGCCAAATTAAAACGGTGACCTAACAAATGTATTTGACCAAATTAGAAGCAATATATGGCAACATGCTAGAAATAATATGCAATACACTACAAAAAAAGACACATCTGTGACATTTTGGATCGAACAATTTTTTTTTCTGTCATACTTATGACACTTCTATGACTATAATTGTGACAAAACCTGGTATCATCATAGATGTGGTGGGCTCCTACTTCTATGACAAAAAATCATGACAGAAAATGGGCTTTTCATCCTGGACGGGCCGGAGACGCAGTTGCATGACATTCTTTGGGCCGTGTATGACAGAAAAAACCGTGGTAGAAGTGAGGGCGAGGAAAATATCAGGGAGTTCCCGGTTACGATGGGTGCGAGACATTGGGCTCTAACTGAACCCGAGCGAGGCATCGCCTAACTGAACCTGCGAGATTGCACTTCAGGCTACGCGTTACTGAACCCGAGCGATCGAGTGATTGCTTCGCTACTTCTGCTAACTGAAGCCGATCGATGCTGCCTCTGCATGAACAATGAGCGTTCCCGGGGGGGGGGGGGTTGGATGAATAGTTCCCGGTGGGGGTTGGATGAACAGGACCCCGTGGTGTTGCCGCTGGATGAACAGGACCCCGATCGATCGAGCCGGTTGGGCGTGGATGAACAGGACCCCGTGGAAGGCTGGATGAACAAGACCCAGTGGAGGGAAGGTTGAACAGTAGCCGGTGGAGGGCTAGTTGAACAATAGCCGGTGGAGGGCTGGATGAATAGTAGCCCGTGGAGGGGTGGTTGAACAGGACCCCGTGGAGAGGGTTGGTTGAACAATAGCCGGTGGAGGAGCACGCGGTGGAGGCTGGATGAACAGGAGCCCGTGGATGAACAGTCGTAGGTGGAGGCTGGAGGAAGTCGGTGGATGAACAGTATCCCGTGGAGGCTGGAGGAGGTCGACGGTGGAGATGAACAGTATCCCATGGAGTCCCGTTTCGCGGTACGCCACACCCCTCCTGATGAATAGGACCCCCATTTCGACCGTAGCGCTCCAACACAAGTCCGTTTCCTCCGTTTTGCGGTACGCCACACCCCTCCCGATCAACAGGAGCCTGTTTTGACCGTAGGAGGTCCAACAGAAGTCCGTTTCCTCCGTTTTGCAGTACGCCAGACCCCTCCCGATGAATAGGATCCTGTTTCGACCGTGCCAGTCGAACACAAGGCCGTTTCCTCCATTCTGCGGTATGCCAGGCCTCGTTTCCATCGGTTGTTCCGTCCAAGGTTGTTGGCTCCCGATGAACAGCACACATTCCATTGCCTCCCGATGAAAACGACGCGTTCCGTTGCCTCCCCATGAACACGACGACAATGCAGTTTCTCCGTTCTGACCCAGCCATGTACACGAGCACTGGCCGTACGTACACGCGACTAGGCGTTCGAGACCCCGCCCGTATGTACGTATGTGGCCGTATTTACTTTCTTGCACCCTGGCCGCTGTGCGTACATGTACATGCTATGTGCGCGCCTCTACTACGACACGTGCACGCCTCTACTACGACACGTGCATGCCTCCACATCGACCAGTATGTACATACACTGTCGGATTACGGGTTCCGCAAACTTTTGAAAGGTTCAAACTCTGGGGTGTGTCGTGGAATTGTCACGGCAGATATCCTCGAGCTAGGACTTAGTCGTGGAGCCATCGCAGCTAGGAAGCTTGAAGGGGTTAAGTGGGACAAGGAACACGAGGGTTTATACTGGTTCGGCCCCTTACGGTGAAGGTAAAAGCCTACGTCCAGTTTGAGGTGGTATTGATTAGGGTTTCGATGACCAGGGAGCTTAACTGCTATGCCTGGCTCTCGATGAGATCTTTCTTGTCCCTAAACCGCTGCCGGGTCGTTCCTTTATATAGGGAGGCTGACGCCCAGCAGCTCTCAGAGTCCCGGCCGTCTCATAAGAGTGTCCGGCTCGGACTCTCAACTATTCTTGCCTTACACTACAAGTTCTACCATAATAATGATTGTAACTACGGGCCTTAAGCCATATCCGGGTCTTAAGCCCATCTTTGGCCCACCGTCTTCAAGCTTGGCGACGGGCTTCTGGCAATGACCATTAAGAGTAACCCGGCCACTCCTGGCGGGTGACTCTAAGGTCTATATCCTCAACATTAGGCCCCAGATTGATTTGAGCCGGCTCATGTCAATCTTCAATTCTTTCGACAGAAAACCTCAGGCTTACCATTGTGTGAGAGCCATAACCCGGCGTGACGTCATCCTCTGGACTCCGGGTGATCCGCCGTGACGTCATCTTCCATTAAGTCCATTTTTTACTCCGCCAGATCCGCAACGAATCTTATCTTTACTGCCATCCCAAAAATCGAGGCGTTTCGTGGGGAGATAACCACGCCGCGGTCTCCTTGTTTCTCGCGCCCACTTATGAGCTCGCCCTTATAAATAGTCCGGCCTGACGGGCCTTCAGCCACTCCTCTTCTTCGTCTTCTTCCTCTGTCACCCAAGAGCTCGAACTCCGCCGCCGCCGCCGCGCCCCCGGTCTTCGTCAACCTTGGCCGCTGCATCACCCTGACTCGGTCCAGACAAGCGGCAGCAACCTCCGCATCTCTTCAGCACCGGTGAGTCCTCACTACTCCATAGGGCAGATCCGCACTAGGGCTCCGTAGTTCTTCCTCTGTTCTTCGTAGTTCATCGCGGGCCTTCGGTAGATTTGATTTTTACCACCCCTTTTTGATCTTAGACTTGTATAGAACCCTTGCAGTAGCTGTTTAGCACCCATTTCACATGCAAGTAGCCTTCTTTTTACTGCATAAGAGCCTTGTTCGAGCCCAAGAACTTCTCCAGCGTCTGTTTTTAGGTCTAGAAATTTTCCTTTTAGCCGACTGTTTTGATCCAAATTAGTCACTGCAATGTGTGAAACCTGTTTTCACCACACTTAGTAAAAACTGCGCTCGTTGAGTCATGGCGGTTTACATTTCCGGTTTAAAGAAACCACGCGCCGTAGACCTTCCGGCTCAAAGGAGGCTATGCGCCATAGAATTTTCCGGCTTATCTGTGATAAGGCCGTAGACAATCAAATTACTCTCAATACCTCGGGCGGCTTAAATAACCTGATGTACTTAGATATATGTCATTAGTCCCCTCCATAAGCCGCCACCTTAACATTGAACTGTAAATTTCCTCCGGCTTATAATTAAACCGGACGTTTCCTTTTATCATAGGCTGCCGACTTTCACCATGCCTCCCAAAGCTCCTAAAGCCTCCATCACTTGCAACTGGATGAGGTCCAATGTCACCAACGAGACTTTAGCAGATTTTGTCAAGTCAGGCTACCTGCCTAAGAAAGACGTCATGTCCTACCGTGCCCCTGACCCGTCAGAAGAGAGACCACAGCCAAAGGACGGGGAGGTAGTGATTTTTGCGGATCATATGAGCCGGGGCTTCGCATCACCCGGCTCAAAGTTTTTCAGAGACGTGCTAAACTTCTTTGACCTGCGGCCACAAGATATAGGACCCAACTCGGTGTCCAACATATGCAACTTCCAAGTGTTCTGCGAGGTTTATCTTGGAGAGGAGCCCAGCCTACTGCTCTTCAGAGAGCTCTTCTACCTGAACCGTCAGAATGAGTGCGCCAATGGGCCAAGTTTGGAGCTTGGTGGCATCTCCATTCAGCGGCGGAGGGACTGCCTTTTCCCTTACGCAGAGCCGCCAAGCCACCCCAAAGACTGGAACCTGACGTGGTTCTATTGCCAAGACACGTCGCCGACTGACGAGAGCCCGCTGCCCGGCTTTCGCCCTTCACGTCTGGAACCGACTCACCCTCTGTCTGACAAGTTAACTCAGGCAGAGCGCCAACCTCTGCTCCCCACCATCAACAAGATCAAGGCTCTCCTGGGCAATGGTCTCAACGGAATCGATCTGGTCCGGGTCTGGATCTCGTGGCGGGTGATCCCATTGAGCCGCCGCCCCGGCTTAATGTGCGAATACACGGGCCGAAAGGATGACCCCCAGAGACACAGCCGCAACGATCTCCCTGAAGATGTTGCTGAGGATATGACCAAGGCTCTTTTGAACGAGAGTCTGGCAGACTGCGGGAGGACCGGGTTAGCCCCCTTCTGCAAGACCAACCCAGCCCCAGCGATAAGCCGCTGATCTGAACATTTTATCTTCCTCTGCAGATAACCTTCATCTGAATCTTTAAGAAATCATCATTGTATTTTTCAGGCTGATGACAAATTCTGGAAGGTCAAATATGACCACGAGGCAGCCAAGAAGGCCAGAAAAGCGAAGAAAGCCGCCAAGAAAGCCGCTCCCCGTAAGAAGGGAAGTAGGCCTACTGCTTCAGAGCTCATGCAATTAAGCGATAGCTCCGAGTCAGAGGTAACCCCTGAACCTGTAGACTCTGGTTATATTTGTTATTTATTTCTGTCCACCTTATCAATACTATGCATCAACAGGATGACACCGGCGCAAGTAACCCGGTGGTTGAAGAGGTAATGTCACTTTCCTCCGACTCGGAGCCCTTGCCAAGGCTGAAAGTCCGAAGGGTAACCCGGAAAGTAAGCTTTTCACATCCTTTAGCTTATCAAGATCCTCAATTTATTTTGAAGCGACAGGTTCATGAGAGCCGGCGTCACACCCGGACCAACAAGGACGCCGACCTCTCCTCCGGGTTACCTGAAGCATCGAGGAAGCGCCGAACTGAGGTTATCTCCAACTTGTACCCTTTTCATCCTTTGGCGGGTGTTATACGTCAGCCGCTCAATTCTTCTGACTCAAATTATCAGGAGACTTCCCCCTCTTCGGGCGACTCTATGCAGTCGAACCTGCCGGCTTTCAAGACTGTGCCCGGGTAATAATGATCATCTCATGTTGTACTTTGTCTTTACTTACACTATTGTGCTTAACCTTTCTGTCTTTTCAGTGCCCAAGCAAAACTCAGCAAAAGGGCGAAGAAGAACAAGCCGGCCGATGAGCCGGACTTGCCTGAGCCGGAGGTAGCCGCTCAAGAAACGCCAGCTGCCTCTGCTCCTGAGGCTGCTGCTCCAACCAACAAGTCCATAGCAGAAGCTTATGTTAACCCGGAGGCCTCCAGCTCGGCTCAACCAGCAGATGACCCGGATGTAGTAATCACCCGGACAGAATTCGTTGAGCCGGGGAGACCTACTGCGCTGGCCAAGTGTTCTGTCAAGGGGGAGCTGCTACAGCCCCGCCGGGTTAATCTGGACCTCACTGACTACGCCAACCTGAGCATCGGAGAGCTCGTCTCCGGCTACATCAGCCAAGTGCACAAGAGCCGGGATGCAGAGATCAGCATGGTGAACCAGATTCAGCAGAAATCAGAGGTACCACTCTTCTTTCTTCTTGCTTACTGTATAGCTATCTTGTTATTCTTACCATGCTCTAGCCCCCAAGTCTACGACTTATGATAGAATATGCTGTAGACTTAAGTTCCGGCTTACTCAATTGAACCGGCAATTTGTAGATAGAAACGTTCAATATGCATTAGCCCCCAAGTGCCAAGTGTCTTTGCTTGGAAAACGCTTGGGACTTTTAAATTTGCATAATAACTGTTCATGCTATAACCCAGAAATTATGCAGGCTGCGGGCAAGAAGTTTGAAGCTGACATCGCTGATCTCAAGACCCGTCTGAAGACGTAAGAGACGGAGACCCGGAAAGCAAACGCCAAATTTGTGTCCAGCATTGTTGCGCAAGAAAAGCTGAAAACAGACTTTGACGCTGAACGGAGAGCCTGGGCCGAAGAGAAGGCCACTCTGGTGAACCGGGCCGAACAGGCGGAGAAGGCTCTCTCAAAGAAGACCGCCGAACTCTCCGGTTTAAAGCGCCAAGTGTCCCAGATGGTTGCCGCAATCTTCGGTAAGTCATGTCACCGGCTTTCATCAAGTTTAGAATCTTTATATCTCATAACTCATCCTTGTCGGCGGCTTATCTTATTCTGTTAAACAGGTCCCAGAAGCGCCAACCTCAACCAGAGTGTGGTAACCAAGCTGAAGGCCGTGTACACCCTGGTGGAGCAACTCTACACCGGGTCACAGCGTGCCTTGGCTGTGGTGGCCCTATCCAACGAGGTGCCGACTCACCTGGCGGAAGTCCTTCGCCAGCTCGCCGTTCTGCCTCAACGCATCCAAGAGCTGCGTCAGGCCTCTGCAAGAGCCGGAGCTATCGCCGCGCTGAGCCGGGCCAAGACGTTCCTTCCAGAGTTAGACCCGGCGGACATCGCCCTCGGCTATCCAAGTTTGAAGGAAGACGGCACAACCTTCGACCAAAGGGACATTGCCGCCTGCGTGAAGATCGTGCGCCCGGTGGCCACCCTCATTGGAAACGACACAGATCTGACCAAGTACCAGCCGGGTTACAATGCGGAAAATCAGAGGATCCCGACCCCGCGCTATGAAGCCCTCAGCTTAATCCCGCCGGCTCGTCAGCAGACCTTCGCCCCGGAGATTGACCCGACCGGGTTAATTGACGAGGAAGCTCAATTCGAAGCTCTGAGCGGCATTGACTGGAAGTCATCAACTTTCCAGGTCTTGGGAACAGCCGGAGGAGAAGAGAGGGATGAGCCGGAGACGTCAACCCAGCAAGCATCTTAACTCTGCGGGCGGCTTATAAAACAATGCTCCACCCTTTTGGACTCGATGAGTCTTGTAATAGAGTAGGATCAATACTTTAAATTTGCCGTGCAATCATGCACGCGTTTGAATGCTGAAGTCCATTGAAGTTGTTTCCTTTATATTTCTCCGGGTCATAATCGATTATTCATTTTCCTTAAGCTCAAAATAATTGCCCTTAACTATCCTGCATAGAAGGACAAATCACAAGTCTCTAGGCGGCTTACAACACTGAGAAGCATAGTTTTAAACGTATAACCCGGAATATGAATCAAAAAGGACTGGTCCTCAGTTATGTCCTTGATATAAACGTAACAACACACTTACCAGCCTGCAAGCACACTTCCGGCTTAGATAACCTGGGCAATGGTACCTCAATTCCGGTTTACCAGCCTTAATGACTCCGGTTGTATTCGATTAACCCTGTAAATCAAAGGTAAGCCGGCAAAGTGAAACCCGGTCATACACACTTTGAAAATAATCAGAAGAAACTCACTATAAATCAGAAAAACTTAGGGGCTTCCAGTTCGAATACGACCAGAGACCCATCCCAAAGGGGTTATGCTAGGATTCGAATACGATCATATAGCCCCCAGTGGGTGTGGCGATGCCAATCAAAAGGGTATCGACAGCTATGTTCTCTTTGGTTCGAATACGACCCATGTTTGAACAGGAAGCCCCCAAGTGATTTTAAGAATTGTTTAACGACGCTGATTCGAATAAGATCCATGTCGGTTCCCAAAGGGGTTAAACTATGATTCAAATGTGATCAAAGAAAACTCCCCAATGAGCTCGGCACTTTGCCAATCAAATGGGTATCGACAGCTATGTTCTCTTTGGTTCGAATACGACCTATGTTTGAACAGGAAGCCCCCAAGTGATTATACTGCGTACGGCTAGATTCGAATACGATCATACGCCGGATCCTCCTTCAAGTTATCATGTGATCTTGTAATGAAAACAACACGTTCACCTTTGGAGGAGAAAAAGGACAGAGGTCCTGCTTTATTGCTTATCATAATATATACATGGCTTATAGAAATATGTACATCATGAGAGCCGGCGGCTCAAGTGTAATAAGGCCGAAGCTGAGCTATGTTCCACGGCCGACGGGTCTCTTCCTCCGACTTACGTGAATCTTTGTGCTCCCGAATGTCAATGAGGTAATATGACCCGTTGTGCAAGTTCTTGCTGACCACAAAGGGCCCTTCCCAAGGTGGGGATAGCTTGTGCGCATCTGTTTGATCTTGGATGAGACGGAGCACAAGATCGCCTTCCTGGAAGACCCGGGTTTTAACCCGGCGACTATGATAACGGCACAGGTCTTGTTGGTAAATCGCTGAGCGAGCTGCTGCCACATCACGCTGTTCGTCCAACAAGTCAAGAGCATCTTGGCGCGCCTGTTCATTGTCCGCCTCAACATAAGCCGCCACTCGAGATGAGTCATGTCGGATGTCACTGGGGAGGACTGCTTCTGCCCCATAAACCATGAAGAAAGGCGTGAAACCTGTAGACCTGTTAGGAGTAGTGTTGATGCTCCATAACACGGAGGGCAACTCCTCCACCCAACAACCCGGCGTCCGTTGCAAAGGGACCAAAAGCCGGGGCTTGATGCCCTTCAGGATCTCCTGATTAGCTCTCTCAGCTTGACCATTGGATTGAGGATGAGCCACTGAGGAAACATCAAGTCGGATATGCTCTCGTTGACAAAACTCTTCCATGGCGCCTTTGGATAGATTGGTGCCATTGTCAGTTATAATGCTGTGCGGAAAGCCAAAGCGAAAAATCACCTTTTTCATAAATTGAACCGCCGTGGCCGCATCACACTTGCTAACTGGTTCAGCTTCCACCCACTTTGTGAATTTGTCAACTGCCACCAAGTGGTGGGTCTTCTTATCCTTGGATCTTTTAAAAGGCCCAACCATATCAAGCCCCCAGACCGCAAAGGGACAAGTAATTGGGATCATCCTCAGCTCCTGAGCCGGCACATGAGCCCGTCGTGAGAACCTTTGGCAACCATCACATTTACTGACCAAGTCCTCCGCATCAGCATGAGCCGTCAGCCAATAAAAACCATGGCGAAAAGCCTTGGCCACAAGAGACTTTGAGCCGGCGTGATGGCCACAATCCCCTTCATGAATCTCACGCAAGATCTCTTGACCTTCCTCAGGGGAGACACAACGCTGAAACGCTCCTGTAACACTGCGGTGATGTAACTCGCCATTGATAACAATCATTGACTTAGCCCGCCGGGTTATTTGTCTGGCCAAAGTTTCATCCTCAGGCAACTCTCCCCGGGTCATGTAAGCCAGATAGGGCATTATCTAGTCCGGTATGATGTGGAGAGCCGCCACCAGTCGTGCCTCCGGGTCAGGGACATCCAAGTCTTCCTCTGTAGGCAACTTAACAGAAGGGTTATACAGGACATCCAGGAAAGTATTAGGCGGCACCGGCTTTCGCTGAGAGCCCAGCCGGCTTAGAGCATCAGCCGCCTCGTTCTTCCTGCGATCAATGTGCTCTACTTGGTAGCCCTGAAAGTGCCCAGCAATGGCATCAACTTCGCGGCGATAAGCCGCCATGAGAGGGTCCTTAGAGTCCCACTTGCCTGATACTTGTTGAGCCACCAAGTCTGAGTCACCGAAACACCTTACCCGGCTCAAGCTCATCTCCTTAGCCATCCGAAGACCGTGGAGCAAGGCCTCGTACTCAGCTGCGTTGTTGGTACAAGGAAACATCAATTGCAGCACATAATGGAACTTATCACCCTTAGGGGAAGCCAATACGACTCCAGCCCCCGAGCCCTCCAATTGCCTGGACCCATCGAAGTGAATAGTCCAGTATGTGTTATCCGGCTTTTGCTCGGGCACTTGTGACTCTGTCCAATCATTGATGAAATCCACCAAGGCCTGAGATTTAACAGCAGTGCGTGGCACGTATTTCAGACCATGAGGTCCAAGCTCTATAGCCCACTTAGCCACTCTCCCTGTGGCTTCTCTGTTTTGAATGATATCACCAAGAGGGGCAGAACTGACCACAGTGATGGGATGACCCTGGAAATAATGCTTAAGCTTTCGGCTCGCCATGAACACACCATAAACAAGCTTCTGCCAATGTGGATACCGCTGTTTGGACTCGATGAGCACTTCCCTGACATAATAAACCGGCCGTTGAACCGGATGCTCCTTGCCCTCTTCCTTGCGCTCCACCACCACAGCCACACTGACGGCTCGTGTGTTAGCAGCCACATACAGCAGTAAAGGCTCCTTGTCAACTGGAGCAGCAAGGACTGGGGGCTCGGCCAGCTGCTTCTTCAAATCCTCAAAAGCAGTATTGGCTGCATCATTCCAGACAAAGTTATCAGTTTTCTTCATCAACTGATATAATGGCATGGCCTTCTCACCCAAACGGCTTATAAACCGGCTCAAAGCAGCGATGCGACCCACCAAGCGCTGAACGTCATTTATACACGCCGGCTTAGCCAGGGAGGTGATGGCCTTGATCTTCTCCGGGTTAGCTTCAATGCCTCTGTCAGAAACCAAGAAACCTAAGAGTTTGCCTGCAGGAACACCAAAAACACACTTGGCCGGGTTAAGCATCATCTTGTAAACCCAGAGATTATCAAAGGTTTCCCTTAAATCATCTATCAGGGTTTCCTCCTTTATGGATTTAACCACAATATCGTCCACATAAGCATGAACATTGCGCCCAATCTGGTTATGAAGACAGTTCTGCACACAACGCTGATAAGTCGCCTGTGCACACTTGAGTCCAAAGGGCATAGACACATAGCAGAAGGCTCCAAAGGGAGTGATGAATGCCGTCTTCTCCTGGTCCTTGACTGCCATTTTAATCTGATGATATCCGGAATAAGCATCCAAGAAACTTAAGCGCGCACAACCTGCCGTAGCATCAATAATTTGATCAATATGGGGAAGGGCAAAAGGATCAGCCGGACACGCCTTATTTAAGTCCGTGTAGTCCACACACATCCGCCAAGTGCCGTTCTTCTTGAGTACGAGCACCGGGTTAGCTAACCATTATGGGTGAAAAACTTCAACAATAAACCCGGCCGCCAAGAGCCGGGCCACCTCTTCGCCAATAGCTTTCCGCCTCTCTTCATTAAACCACCGAAGGAACTGCCTGACCGGCTTAAATTTCGGATCAACATTGAGAGTGTGCTCAGCAAGTTCTCTAGGTACACCTGGCATGTCAGACGGCTTCCATGCAAAAATGTCCCTATTCTCACAGATGAAATCGATGAGCGCGCTTTCCTATTTTGGATCCAGATTGGCACTGATGCTAAACTGCTGGGATGAATCTCCTGGAACGAAATCAACAAGTTTAGTCTCATCGGCCGACTTAAATTTCATTGCCGGCTCATGCTCCGTAGTCGGCTTTTTCAGAGAGGTCATATCTGTTGGGTCAACGTTGTCTTTGTAAAACTTTAACTCCTCTGTTGCACAAATAGATTCTGCATAAGCTGCATCGCCTTCCTCACACTCCAGGGCCACCTTCCGGCTTCCATGAACCGTAATGGTCCCATTGTGACCCGGCATCTTGAGCTGTAAATACACGTAACACGGCCGTGCCATGAACTTGGCGTAAGCCGGCCGCCCAAATATGGCATGGTATGGACTTCTTATCTTGACCACCTCAAAAGGTCAATTTTTCCACCCTGTAGTTGTGCTCATCTCCAAAGGCCACTTCCAACTCGATCTTTCCGACTGGATAGGCCGACTTACCAGGTACCACACCGTGGAAAATAGTGTTTGACTGGCTGAGGTTCTTATCAACCAACCCCATACGACGGAACGTCTCATAATAGAGGATGTTGATGCTGCTGCCTCCATCCATGAGCACCTTAGTGAACTTATATCCTCCCACCTGAGGAGCCACCACTAAGGCCAAGTGACCCGGGTTATCCACCCGGGGAGGGTGATCCTCCCTACTCCACACTATAGGCTTCTCAGACCACCGCAAGTAGCGTGGAACCGCCGGCTCAACAGCATTCACATCCCTCTTATGAAGCTTCTGATCTCGCTTGCACAGACTAGTGGTAAACACATGATACTGTCCACCGCTAAGCTACTTTGGATTGGTCTGATAACCCCCCTGCTGCTGTTGATGACCCTGGCCTGACTGCTGATTAAAGCCCCCTTAACCGTTCTGAGGATTAGAATTTGAGCCGCCGCCCGGGCCATGAAAGCCGTCGGCGCCTGAGCCGCCGCCCGGGCCATTGTAATTCTTAAAGGCCTTCATGATTGCACAATCCTTCCATAGATGGGTAGCTGGCTTCTCTCTAGAGCCATGCCTTGGACAAGGCTCATTCAACAGCTGCTCCAGCGTCGGGCCTGACCCGCCGGCTCGGGGAGGGGGCCTCCCCTTGCGTCGCTGGTTATTACCTTGTGAGCTGGCGTTGGCTACAAACTCTAGGCTGCCATCGGCCTTGCGCTTGCCTCCTCCTTGGTTTCCCGGGTTATGCTGAGGACCCTTGCCATTGCCGTTCTTCTTTCCCTTCCCTGTCCTTTCATCATCTGAAGCGGGGTCCTTGGTACCATCAGAATCGGCGTACTTGACAAGAGCCGCCATCAGTGTACCCATATCATTGCAGTCGCGCTTAAGCCGCCCGAGTTTCATCTTCAGGGGCACGAAACGACAATTCTGCTCCAACATTAAGACTGCAGAGCCGGCATCCATCTTATCTGATGAATGTATGATCTCCTTGACCCGGCGAACCCAATGTGTCGTGGATTCACCCTCCTGCTGCTTACAGTTAGTCAAATCCACAATTAACATAGACTGCTTACAGGTATCCTTGAAGTTTTGGATGAACCGGGCTTTCAGCTCAGCCCAAGACCCGATGGAATTCGGTGGTAGCCCTTTCAACCAAGTGCGGGCAGTCCCATCTAACATCATGGTGAATTACTTGGCCATTGCCGCCTCACTGACCTCCAGCAGTTCCATGGCCATCTCGTAACTCTCGATCCAGGCTGCGGGTTGTAAGTCAGCCGTGTAATTAGGCACCTTCCTAGGGCCTTTGAAGTCCTTGGGTAGACGTTCATTGCGGATAGCTGGCACTAAACAAGGGACACCCTCAGTCCTGGTAGGGATACCCACGTCGACGGAAGTCATCGGATAAGCCGGGGGAGTTTGGTAAGCCGTCAACTGAGGCACCTGCTCCGCCACTTGTCGCGCTCTGTCTTGGTCTACTGCGTGAAAGGCTCCGTTATGAGCCGGGCCATGGCCAGGGGGCGGGTCATGGCGTCGGACATTACTTGAGCCGGTCGCTGAGACCATGTGTCTGCTGTAACTCGGGCTCCGGCCTGGACGAGGGGTCGAGTGGATCCTGTCCCGGCTGTAGGAGTACGCCTCTTGTTGCGCCACTGCTATCTAAAGGAGTTCCCTGATCCGGCGGGTTTCAATAGCCGTTGGAGAGTCACCGTCAATTGGGAGAGCCGCCAGTCGTGCTGCCGCGGCGACCATGTTCTCCAGCGGGTTAGCATAATGACCCGGTGGTATTGGCATGTACTGGGGCGTGGCAGGGTGCACCTGAGGAGGCCCCATCACTTGCGGCTGAATAGGTGTCCCGGACCCGGGCACTATGACCCCTGGCGGGTTACTAGACCCTGCACCTGGCGTGTTGAAGAGGTTTCGTGGATCGTAAACCGGAGGGAGTCGAGATTGGGCCTTTTGATGCCTCGTTCTCAGGACCTCATTGGACGCGTTTTGATCCATCGTGAGCCGGAAGGACTGCGCTTGAATCAATTGGGTTTGGGCGTCGAGAGCCGCCCTCTCCGCAGCCATCCTGATCCCTTCTGCTGCCAGATCCTCCTTAGCTTTCACTAGATCTAACTTTAACTATGCCACCTCCGCATCATGCTGAGCTTGATCCGCCGGGTCAACCGTGGCGGTTAACAGGGCCGTCATCTTGTCCGTGAGATCCATTAGCACCTGAGCCGGCGAGGGCACCGGGTTTCCCGCTCCAGCAGCAGGGTTCTGAACAGGCTGCGCACCGGCCATGAAGATTCCAACCCGGCTTGGCGGCTCAAACGGGTCCGGAATACTGTCACCATCGGAACAACCCATGAGCCTGCCACTTTGAAGCTGATACAACGAGTTTGACTCATCGGTGGACGACTCGCCGTCAGAGCCAGCGGCCGTCTCATCACCAGATCCAGATCGATCAGAAAGCCCTCCATGGATACATCCCACAAAAGCATGCTTTAAGGCAGGCCGGGCCCGAGCGGGTCGTGCACGCTGAGCCGTCTCGATGAGATCGGCGCAGAGATCCGACTCAGGGTCCGGCTCACCAATCTTGCCAATGAAAAAATGAATTCCGCCGAAGGGGACCCGGTACCCGTACTCAATTGAGCCGGCATCAGGGCCCCAGTTTGCATCGTCGATGTAGAGCTTGCCGCGACGACTCTTGGTCATCCGGCCCACAGTGTATCCCTTGAGCCCTTCGAAGCTGCCCTTCAAGAACTCAAATCCACCGTGCGCTGGCCCCACGGTGGGCGCCAACTGTCGTGGAATTGTCACGGCAGATGTCCTCGAGCTAGGACTTAGTCGTGGAGCCATCGCAGCTAGGAAGCTTGAAGGGGTTAAGTGGGACAAGGAACACGAGGGTTTATACTGGTTCGGCCCCTTACGGTGAAGGTAAAAGCCTACGTCCAGTTTGAGGTGGTATTGATTAGGGTTTCGATGACCAGGGAGCTTAACTGCTATGCCTGGCTCTCGATGAGATCTTTCTTGTCCCTAAACCGCTGCCGGGTCGTCCCTTTATATAGGGAGGCTGACGCCCAGCAGCTCTCAGAGTCCCGGCCGGCTCATAAGAGTGTCCGTCTCGGACTCTCAACTATTCTTGCCTTACACTACAAGTTCTACCATAATAATGATTGTAACTACGGGCCTTAAGCCATATCCGGGTCTTAAGCCCATCTTTGGCCCACCGTCTTCAAGCTTGGCGCCGGGCTTCTGGCAATGACCATTAAGAGTAACCCGGCACTCCTAGCGGGTGACTCTAGGTCTATATCCTCAACAGGGTGGGTGCGGAGATCTCAACCTACCCAGCCTGCCTACTCGCGATCCTCCTAAGCCTAGCGCGACGGGCTCAAAGAGACAAAGAGACATAACAGTTTATCCTGGTTCGGGCCACCTTGCGGTGTAATACCCTACTCCAGCGTTTTTGGTGGATTGCCTCGAGGGGCTGAGGATGAACTAGTACAGTGGATGAACTGGCCTCAGGAGTTGAGATGTTCTTGAGCTCAAGAGAGCTGGTGAGATGGATCCGATGCCCTCGCTCTGAGCTCGATTCGATCTTCCTTCTATGGTGGTGGCTAAGTACTATTTATAGTGTCCTTGGTCCTCTTTCTAAATGTTGGCGGGAAGGGATCCCACAACGGCCGGATTTGAAAGCGGACATGTAGTACAACTTATCCTCACTAAAGTGGTCTTCGCCTGCGAAAAGCCCCTGGTCATGACGATGCAGTGGGCTCGGTGATGACCTCCGTCCTGCCGTCCTGGCGGTCTTGGTCTCGTTGCACCATAATGGAAACCTTTGGCTGATTCCTCGAGACTCCATGCCTGTGGCTTGCCTCCCTTGCGCCGAAGAGGAAACTGGTGCCACCTGGCCTTGGTCGTCATGGCTCACGTCAGCTGAGCCTCGTGAGGTGCACCTTGCATAGAATTCTCCGCCCCTCGGGAGCCAGCCTGAAGAGGCCGATCCCCTCGGGGGTCTTGGTGTCATCCTCCTCGCGAGGGTCTTGAGTCGTTGATGCTGAAGCTGGGCCGTACCAGGCCGTTGGTGGAGCCACGTGGTGGGCTGCAGGCAGGCAAGTCTGGATACCCCCATATCTAGAACGGCGATAGTAGCCCCAGGGCCCAAGGCGTGCTCGAACTTGGCTTCTGGACAAAGCCAAAGGACAACTGTGGAGCGCCGGGGGCCCTAACCGCCTGCGGCCTTGATGACGTGTGGCGATTAATGGGACGTGGGCGTCTCCACTTCCCCACGGTACCTCGGCAACTGTTCGACTTCACGGAATGATGCGGCATGCAGAAGATCATCATGGGGCGAGGTCGTGGAGGCCCGCGGTTGGCCTTCCTTGGCTATAAATGTGGGAGAGGGGCAGAGCCCCCTCGCTCATCTCTCCTTCGTCTTTTTCCCACCCGCTTGTTCTCCTTCTCCGTCTTGCTTCCATGGCGCCGCCGAGGAGGTTCTCAGCGGCCGAGAAGGGGAAGGCTTCTAAGGAGGGACCAGCCTCTCCGCCTCCCAAGAGAGGCCGCGGCCGTCCCCGTAAGCACCCCGCAACCCCCGCAGTGGCCTCCAGGGGGCGCGGGTGTGCATCCCCCAGGGCTCGCGTTTCTCTTGGTGCCCGTGATGGTACCTCTTCTCGCAGCTGGGGCCACTGGCTTTGGAGCAGTCTCCATGACGAAGGAGGCGCGCCGTGATCGTGTGCCCTCCTCGACCGCGCTTCTCCTCGCTGGACGTGCTCCCAGAGTTCGTGGTGTGGTCGGAGAGCCCGGCCGGCACCTCGCTCCGGCTTCCGTGCTTCTTCTCTGGTGAGCTTCCATCCTCGGGGCTCGATGGTCTCTGGCTGCAGGCTGACGGCTGCTGCAGCAGAGCTTCGTGGGTCGGGATGGAGGTCGCCGCCTCTGGTGGCGTGGTCCTTACCCGCGGCTGGCAGACGTTCGCCCGCGCGCGAGGCCTGGGCGGAAGGTGCACCCTCCACATCAAGTATGATGGCTTGGCGACGCTCTACGTGATGGTGTTCAGGGAGGACGGCCGCCGCGTGGGGTGCAGCCCGAAAGACAGCATCGACGACGAGGGTGGCAAAGGTGAGCTTATCCTTGGCGGTGTGCGCTCCTCTTCGCGCGAGAGCAGCCCTTCCTTGGATGAGAGCTCGAGCAGTGGCAGCTACGACCGGCCCCCACGCCGTCGCGCTCGGGTCAAGGACGGCGGTGGTTCTTCCCGCTGCAACGCTCCGGTGAAGCTAGATAGGAGTCCGGCGTGAGCCTGGGGCCGCCGAACTTGGACTCAAGACCGGCCGTGGCCCCAGGTCGCCTATGGAGGAACTGGTGGAGCGCTGGGCCACCTTGAAGTGCTGCTTGAGGACGCGGCACTTGTGTCGGGTTCGTGCGTCCTCGGGTATTCTTTGTTTAGCCTTTCCTTTCTCCTGTAATTCGGAAAAAAAGATAGTGTACCCCGCCGGGGCATGTAATGAACTGTGGTAGTTATGCCCTTTATGCTATGCTTGCTATCTTGATGTTGTGTCGTAATGTTTGTGCTCTCAGTAGGCCAGGATAGGAAAACTTAGCTTGGTACGCGTGCAGTAGCTTTCTGCCTCACGAGGATTTGGCTTCTGGTGCCCAACGAGGCCCCCTTTCTTGGGAGCTGGAGGTCACAGACCTCGGGAGATGCCTCGGGGTCTCGGGAGCCACCGCGGAAACCGCTGCAGGGTTGTTTTTAAAGGAAATGGAAATCTGACGAGCACCTCATTCCTCCTTATGCGAGCCCCCTGTCATAGATCCTCTCTGGCTTAATGCACCGCGTCGCGTTGCCTGGGGGGCACGGATGTAAGGGGTGCTGATGCCTGTGAGCTTGATCGAGGGATCCTCGCGAGGATAAGGCCGAAGCACCAGGGCAGCGGGGTTCGGCGTGGTGTGTGCGCGCGAGGGCAGGCCCCAGGCGCACACACCTACCTAGCCCCCACGCGCGAGGAGCGCGAGGGAGAGTGACGGGCAACTGTCACCTCTCTCTTATCCTTAGGCTAAAAAGCAAACGAGCGGGAGGAGAAGAATTCAACTCGGCGAACCGAAACACGAAAGCACCAAATCCATAGAAAGATTACTAAAAGACTGCAAGCAACTTCGGAAAGCAATTGAACAGCCGCGTCCGGCACCTAATCTAGTCTTCTCACCAGCGCAGAGCTAAGTGGTTCCACTAAGACGTGGGAGGGAGCCTCATGAGGCCCCAGGGCGGCTCTCAGGAGACTCCGGGGCGTGTACAGCCCCACTCATTATTACGTGAGAGTGTCACGAGCGAAGACCTTCACAGGCCGGAGCCTTGCTTCACAGGCCGGAGCCTTTCTTCAAGGGTAGAACTTCTGGAGGTGCTGGATGTTCCACGCGTTCTGGATGGGGACCCCGTCCTGTGTCTCCAGGCGCGCGGCGCCAGGCCTGGAGACACGGGCAATCCTGAACGGGCCCTCCCACATGGGAGAGATCTTGTGCAGCCCTTCCCTGGGGAGCACCTGCCTCAAGACGAGGTCGCCCACCTCTAACGTCTTGGAGCGGACGCTGCGGAAGTGATACCGCCGCAGTGCCTGCTGGTACCTTGCCGCCCGGAACGAGGCTTGACGGCGGCATACCCCAGCACGAGATACATCCTCCGCGTGGCGTCCTGACGTCCCTCGTCAAACGCCAGGACCCGCGTGGAGCGATGCTTGACCTCATGTGGTAGAACTGCTTTTGCTCTGTACACAAGGAAGAACAGCGTCTCTCCCGTTGGCTTGGTCGCGGTGGTGCGGATGGACCACAACATGGATTGTAGCTCTTCCAGCCAGCCCCTACCGCAGTCCTCGAGCTTTTTCTTGAAGGTTCTTATCTTGAGGCCCCTCAGGACTTTGGCATTGGCCAGCTCGGCTTGGCCATTGCTCCTGGGGTGTGCCACTGAGGCATAGCATATCTGCGTTCCAAGGTTAGCATAATGTGTTTTGAAAAGGTTGCTAGTGAATTACGAGCCATTGTCGCTGATGATGCGGTTAGGATCCCCAAACCAGCTCATGAACTTGACGGCCGATCCAGCTGGGATGGCGCGGACAGCTTCTACTTCTGCCCGTTTGGTGAATTTGTCGATGGCGACGTAAAGGTATCGGTAGCCCCCTGGCGCTCGAGGGAACGGCCCCAAGATGTCCAGCCCCCAGACCTTGAACGGCCATGTGAGCGGGATTGTCTGGAGGCCCTGCGCAGGCTGGTGAATTTGCTTGGCGTGGAACTGGCATGCTTCACAGGAACACACCAGCTCTGTGGCGTCGTTGAGCGCAGTGGGCCAGTAGATGCTGCTGCGGAACGCCTTGCCCACCAGAGTGCGTGATGAGGAATGATGCCCGCAGTCCCCACCATGTATGTCCGCTAGCAGCTCAAGTCCCTGCTCCCTCTTCTAGGTATGCCTCCATGTGCTCGTCCTTGGGTGTGTACTCCTTGTTGGAGAAGTTGATAAGGAGCTGGGAATCGCCCTTGATGGTGATGCGTTTCACCCCCAGCTCCGCCGCGGCCCTGAGACCAACGAGCAAGCCCTCGAACTCCACGATGTTGTTGGAGACCTTCTTGCCCTGCTGGAATTAGAGTTGTACCGCGTAGTAGAGCTTGTCCTTGGCGGGTGAGATGAGGACGGCTCCTGCTCCTGCGCCTTGCCATGCGAACGCTCTGTCAAAGTACATGATCCACCCATATGGTTCCTCGTCCCCACGTAAGAGGGAGCGGTCCTCGCTCACCCCATGGTCGGGGATGTCAGTCCATTCGGCCATGAAGTCAGCGAGGGCCGCACCCTTGATGGCCCTAGTGGTGCTGAACTCGAGATGGAACGGCTGAAGCTCGATGTTCCATTCTGCAACTCGCCCGGCGGCGTTCGGGCTCCGGAGCACCCTCTCCAGCGGGTATGCCGAAACGACTTTGATGGGGTGGCCTTGGAACTAGTGGCGCAGCTTTCGGGAGGCGGCGAGGAGCGCGAGCAAGAGTTTCTGAGGCATGGGGTAACGCGCCCATGCCTCCCTCAGCACCGTGCTGACGAAGTAGACAGGGTGCTCGACGAGGGGAGAGGCATCGGTGGAATCTTGTTCTTCTTGAGGACGTGGGCCTTCGGTGGCCTCGCGAGGTCCGTCCTCTGGAGCCCCCCCCAGTTGTGGGGTCAATCGCAGCCTCGGGAGGGATATCGGCCGCTAGGTTGGCCGACGCCCTAGGTGCGCTGTCCTGTGGGTGCTGCACTTTGCTTGGCGGTTGAGCATCCTGTCGAGGGTCGTTGGACGGGCGCTCCTTCCTTAGCGCCACCAGGGCGGCACTGGCTGAGTGGCGGTGGCTGCCAAATAGAGCACCAAGGGCTCGAGAGGGCGTCGTGCCACCATCACTGGTGGGTTGTCAGGTATCTCTTGAGGTCTTGAAAGGCTGCGTCTACCTCTGGGGTCCACTCGAACGGTCCCTCCCTTTTCATCAGCTTGAAGAACGGGAGGGCGCGCTCCCCCAGCTTGGAGATGAAGCACCCCAGTGAGGTTACGCAGCCCGCCAGCTTCTGCATCTCCTTCAGGGTCTGCGGGGGGCTCATGTCTTCTATTGCCTTGACCTTCTCTGGATTGGCCTCGATCCCTCTATGCGACACCAGGAAGCCCAGCAGCTTGCTTGAGGGGACCCCGAATACACACTTCTCGGGATTGAGCCGAACATCCACCTTGCGCAAGCTGGCAAACGTCTCCTCCAGATCTGCTATCAGGGTCCCAGCCTCCCGAGACTTCACTACTATGTCATCAACATAGGCCTCTGCGTTTCTCCCGAGCTGCGTCCCCGGGGCGATATGCATCAGCCGCTAGAAGGTAGCCCCGGCATTGCGCATCCCGAAGGGCATGCAGGTGTAGCAGTACACCCCGCAGGGGGTCAGGAACGCCGTCTTCACCACATCTTGCATGGCCATCTTGATCTGGTGGTAGCCTGAGAAGGCGTCCAAAAAGAACAATAGGTCGCATTCGACGGTGGAGTCCATGATGTGATCGATGCAACGAAGCGGAAAGGTATCTTGAGGGCAGGCCTTGTTGAGGTAGGTGAAGTCCACACACATGCGTTCCTTCCCCCCTTTCTTGGGGATGACAACGGGGTTCACCAGCCACTCCGTTGTATGGCATGACGATCTGGGCGATGTCGAAGTCGATGAGCTCGGTGCGGTAGTTGTCGCGGGTCCCGAAGGTAACGGGGAGACCGATTTGCCCCAGAGGGCGGGTGAAGCTGCCACCGACCCCGGAGAAGGGCTTGGTGGGGCGGAGCCGGCCGGGAGGCACGTGCAGCTGGCCGAACGCCTCCGCGAAGAGCACGTTGAGGCCAGCCCCGCCGTCGACGAGGGTCCTGGTGAGCGCCATGCTGCAGATGGTGGGGGTGCAGAGCATTGGGAGCGCTCCTGCTCCTACCGTGGTCGCTGGATGGTCTTCTAGGCCGAAGGTGAGGTCGGCCTTCGGCGCTGCCCAGTCCGGGGGAGCCCCTGAGCTCACCTGGGCGACGCTTACTTGCCGGTAGAATTGCTTGATATGCCGATCAGAAGGTGGTGCCTGTGAGTCGCCTAAAAGGGCCGCAACGACAGGAGGCACCGGTGCCGCGAAGCACGCAATGAAGAGGCTACGTAGCTCCTCTCAAGAGGCCACAGAGGACTCCGGCAGGTGGAGCAGCCAGGCGCGCGACACATCTACAAGGGCCATGGGGAGCCAGTTGGCCTTCACCTTGTCATTTCCGCCGGCCGCCCAGACTGCCTCCTCGTACGCCTGGAGGAAGCCAGCCGGGTCCGCCGTGCCGTCGTAGCGTGGCGGCAGCTCGGGCCTGAACTTGTGCGGCCATTCCACCCGTCGCAGGGAGGGGGTGAAAGGGCGCAGCCCCAGCGCTTCTTCGAAGGCGCGCGTCGGTCGAGTCGACGGAGAAACGCCCACCATTGAAATGGCGTGATCTGACGGATGGAGCAGAGGATCTCCGATGACCCCCTACCTGGCGCGCCAAATTTTGGATTATGGGTTCCCCAAACCCTTGAAAGGTTCGAACCCTGGGGTGCGTGCGGAGATCTCAACCTACCCAGCCTGCCTACTCGCGATCCTCCTAAGCATAGCATGATGGGTTCGAAGAGACAAAGAGACACAGCAGTTTATCCTGGTTCGGGCCACCTTGTGTAATACCCTACTCCAGCGTTTTTGGTGGATTGCCTCGAGGGGCTGAGGATGAACTAGTACAGTGGATGAACTGGCCTCATGAGGTGAGGTGTTCTTGAGCTCAAGAGAGCTAGTGAGGTGGATCCAATGCCCTTGCTCTGAGCTCGATTCGATCTCCCTTCTATGGTGGTGGCTAAGTCCTATTTATAGTGGCCTTGGTCCTCTTCCGAAATGTTGGCGGGAAGGGATCCCACAATGGCCGGATTTGAAAGGGGACAAGTAGTACAGCTTATCCTGACTAAAGTGGTATTCGCCTATGAAAAGCACCTGGTCGTGACGCCGCGGTGGGCTCGGTGATGACCTCCATCCTGCCGTCCTGACGGTCTTTGTCTCGTTGCACCAGAATGGAAACCTTTGGCTGATTCCTCGGGACTCCGCGCTTGTGGCTTGCCTCCCTTGCACCGAAGAGGGATCTGGCTCTCTGCGCCCGCTGGCGCCTGCCTGGCGCCCGCCTGGCCTTGGTCGTCATGGCTCACGTCAGCTGAGCCTCGTGAGGTCCACCTTGCATAGAATTCTCCGTCCCTAGGGGCCAGCCTGAAGAGGCCGATCCCCTCGGGGGTCTTGGTTTCGTCCTCCTCGCGAAGCTTGGCCCCTCGCGAGGGTCTTGAGTCGTTGATGCTGAAGCTGGGTCGTACTAGGCCGTTGGTGGAGCCACGTGGCGGGCCGCAGGCAGGCAAGTCTGGATACCCCCATATCCAGAATGCCGACATATACGTTCGCGACCAGAATGACAACGCTATGTATGCTTCGACCAGGTGGGGCCCGACTGTCAGGCACTACCTTGCGTGCGAAGATGTAGCTGGTGGGTCCCAGCAGTCAGGGGGCGAATCGTTTTTTTCCATAATATGGACGCACCTCCTTGCGTGCGAAGATGTAGCTGGTGGGTCCCAGCAGTCAGGGGGAGAAAACGTTATTTTTCAGGGTAAAAAGAATGCAGTTGCATGCATGCGTCCATGGGCGTGGTGCGTCCCCACTGTTAGCCTCTCACATACAGTCATCTTCTGATGACTCTCGTTTGTTGACCACGTTGACCACACCGTGCCGAGCGCACCAAGGGCGGTGGACGACGGCGAGGCCCCATACTGGAACGACCCAAAGATGGGGAAGACGCGGCAGTGGAGTCACAGATGGAGAGGAGTGGGAAACTTGACTGGTTCGGGTGCGCGGCAGCACTGCCGCCCACGGGAGATAGGAGCAAGAATAGAGGTTGAAGAAGGAGCACAACTGTTGGATTAACATCCAATGGTCCAACTGCTAGATTATCAATTTTTGATTAAGTTGACAAAGCCCTGTGTACACGTCTGCTTAGTAGGCCCACAAGTCAGCCGCCAAATCTGCCGTGTCCCAGCTGTCATCGGGAGAATAGTTTTTTTTCGCATAACAAGGAGGCACTTCCTTCCGTGTGAAGATACAGCCGGTGGGTCCAAGCTGTCAGGGAGAGGAAACAACTTAATAGGGAGGAACTTTCCTTGCGTGCGACCATGGACCTCATGGGTCCCAGCCGTCAGGCTCTCACGTACAGTCCTCTTCCGATGACTCACGTTTGTTGACCACTCCGCGCCGAGCGCAGCAAGGCGATGGACGACGGCGAGGCCCCAGACTAGAGCGACCCGGAGATGGGGAAGACGCGGCAGTGGAGTCGTAGACGGAGAGGAGTGGGGAACTTGACTGGTTCGGGTGCGGGGTGGGCCTACAATCGGCAGAGAATAACAGGAGGTGCGGACTAAAGGGATGGCCTGGTCGCCGGCGAGGTAGCGTTTCGCTGCGAGGCGCGCAAAACAACACCACTGGATGCCGGAGGTTGGAGCAGGCGGTCCCGGCAGCACTGGGGGAAGAAGATGAGAGATTGAAGAAGAATGTCGGCGTTGGAGGTAAATCCAACGCCTTGCTTAGGCTTTGACCTACTGGCCCACATGTCCGCGGACTTGCTGGGCTGGGTGAAAATATCATGTTGGGCTGGATGGGGAAATGTTATAAAAATGTAAACACATGATTGCACATCTATTACTGCATTGGCCAGTAAAATCTTTGCAAGCTTATGTACGCAATCACTAGGAGTTAACTTGCCAAGTTATATATAAACAATTATTATTATTATTTTGTAAGAACTTTCAATTTATAAAATAAAATATCATTTTAATTTGATGAGTTAATAGGACGTGGGGTATTATTATTTTTTAGGCTAGACGTGGGACAATTGAGTTGGTTCTAGGGAAAAGTACTGGTAGAAAACTCAGTTTACATTGAAAAAGAAAGTGGAAGAAAATTCAGATATAGGATTAATGAAAACGAAAAATAAAGGAAGTGGGAAGGTCTATAAAATGGTTGGACGAACGATAGGTTTAACGGAACCTTATGTTGTTTCTATTATATATATATATATATATGTAATAAAATAAGATATATATATACACACACTATTATAGAAGGGAAAACATAGGTTCAGTTTTGCATTCTTATAGAAAAATAGAACTGATCTGTGCGTCGTCTTGAAAAAACAAACATAACTTGGGCTCCTGATGTTATAGACAAGCTAGGTTGGGAGGCCCAGAGGTCGCTTGATCCAAAAAACGTTGAAACATGTCGTGGGCTGCCCATGTTAAATAACAAAACCTAGGCCATGGACCTAGTGGGCCCGGGACTGTCAGCCTCTCGACGAACAGTTGTCTCCCGATTCCTCTTGTTTTGCTGACCATGTTGGGAACGACAGACGGCGGCGCCGCGGCGAGAGCACCAAGGCGGAGGACGAGGTCGAGACCGCGGACCGAACGAACCAGAGCGGGGGAAGACGCGGGCGGAGGGGAGTACGAGGGTTGACTTGTTCAGGTGCAGGGTGGGTCGGTGGAGTTGCCGCCGCCGGACAATGTGTGGGAGTAGAGGGATGGCCTGGCCAACGCCATAGGCTATGATGGCCAGCAGTTGTACAGGAAGAGGACGAAAGATTGAACAAAATAAAGAAATACAAATGGATAGGTGGTTGGTCCCATATGTCTGTGTACGAGACCTGCTGGGTCCACCTGAGAAGGGGAATATGTTGGGAGGAAGGAGATTCAAAGCACGGCAGCCGAGTGAACTAGTTTTTTTTAAACGGACGAGTGAACTAGTTACATACATAACCAAATAGCCACTAAAAAAAGCAAACAGGTTAACGGGTTCTTAGAAGAAATATTTCGGACAAAACAGATAATTACGACACATAGACTAATGCATGAAACACTCAGATGATAAAGGTGCTTAAACAGATAAAGTACAACATCTAGACCTTCCTTGCACGCTTGATCATGACGTTGTGGCTGTCCGTGTACTCGTCGGTTACGGGAAGCAGACACACCCCCATGTCCAAGATCCGCCTGTACATGTCGTAGCATGCGTATGCGTCCTTGGCCGTGTAGGTTATGTAGGCTAGATTCAGAGGTACCTCCCACGTGTTCAGGTCCTTGGTATCGTTGTCTTCTTTCATGTTGGCGTAGCACGGGTTGATGATGGTGTCGGCGAGGTCAACCACGGAGTCCTTCTCCTGCCCGTTGCCGATGATCTTGTATTGTTTCTGGATGTCGACAAGCTTGTTGCACCAGATGGCCGAATCGTCGTGTTCTTCCTTCTCTCCACTGTAGTGAAGGTGCAGTCGATGCTACCGATGAAATGGGCGAATGCTCCAGAACCTCTGATGGCCCTACAGCAGTGGTAGACGAGAACCTCGTCTCGCACGCATACCTGGGCAACCGCGATCCGATGGTCCCTGTTAGGAGATGAATGGATGGGCACAAGGTCTAGTCATGCGACCTTGTGCTTTCTCATCCTGTAGGTACTGCTTGAACTCGGCGAGGCAGAGCTTCACAGAGTCCGGGTCGTTGGTGTAGATCACATTCAACTTGGTGCAGCCATGGGACTGAACAGAGAACTCAAAGGTGAACTCTTTGCTGAAGTCCATATCCAGTAGGCTCACCCCTCAGATCGCCATTGGAGTCTCTTCAAGTGAACGGGTGAGTAGGCAGCAGCAGTTCGTTTTTCAGCTCTTGTGGAACTGGATTCAACAGTAAACTGAGTGTGTATAGGCGACAACAGTTACTACCCCTCCCTCGCCCGCTGCATGCCCGGTAGAATATGCATCCTCGGCGCATTCAAACGCCTCCATTAAGAAACCTATTCCGGCCACACACGTCGGTTCATGAGTGGCTCTGTATTGGTATTGTAATAACAAGTGTTAGTGGTCACTTTACATAAATTTAATTAGCTTTAATTATAATATATTCTTGAAACAAGCAATGCATTGGCTCGTTCTATCAGTGCCACAGGATCAACATGCACAACAATTAGAATTATTATTCTCAGGACGCACATGATCAGCACATTTGCCGCACTTTCACACAAACAATACTGCCAAGTTTGAACAGTTTGTTATGGTTGCTGTCCTCTGCATCATCATCATGTGTTTCCCAGCTTGCAAGATTCAACAACAAATAAGATTCAAATAATAAGTACAACAAAGATGCCTACACATCTCATTGATTCCTAGCTTCCAAGATTCAGAACCACCAAATAAGATTCAAATAATAAGTGCAACAAAGCTGCCTACACATCTCATTGCTTCCCAGCTTGCAAGATTCAGAACAAACCCATTAGAGCCTTTTGATAAAGTGAATATCGGGATTAAATCCATGTTGGCTAGCCGTGTCATACAACCCAAGAACTTGGCGAATGCTCTTGACCATCACAACATCTGTAGTAGAGTATTCATGTTTGCACAGATAAGAAAGAGCATGGATTTAGGACTCTAGTAGCCGTAGAGATGGTTCTACAAACATTGGCCTTTTCTTTTGGCCACCAATTCCATCTATGTTCCTGATGCGTCAATCTTTGACGCATCCATTGAAATTGCTATAATAGTGGCACGAGTTGAAGCAAACTTTGTTTCCAAAACAAGAAAACATTGCGATAGAATAGCTTTATTTAAAAAATACAACGTTGGCACAGCATGAGAAAGCACAATCATGTTGATAAAGAAAAATACTGACCGGTGTGAGGGGCCCTATGCCGCCATAACTCGATCTGGTGAACCTGCAACTCCACTCTGATGAGGTCAACCTGCAGCTCCATGATTCAATTCATGCGCCTTTTTCTACAGTTCACCTAAAATGAAGCAAAGATTCCATCATTCAGCTAGCAAGAAGTACTTGCTCTCGTGAGATGGAAGGTTCTTCTTTAGTAGTTGCACTAAAATTGAGCAACATTAAGGTTAGCTGTCCTGCTCATGTAAGGTGCAACTATAATCTCCTTATCCTTTTGTGCAGTTCCACGAAAATAAAGTGCCATTGTGGTGACAGTGACGACTCATCTTGCAAAGGCTAATAAAATGTTGCATGAGATTACCAACAGAATTTGACAGAGATTTTGGAAACTCCAGTCACCATTTTGTGCAATTCAACCAAAATTGAGAGATCTTGGCCATGTGACATTTTAGTTGAACTGCACAAGACACTCATTCCAAAAAAGTGCTTTGTGCAGTTCACCAAAAGGTCACAATAGCAACAAGGTGAAATGGATATCCCTATCTGCACAAAAGATAGAAAGTAAACAGTTGTTGGTCAACAAGTATATACGAAACATACAGAAAATGAAAAGAAGCATTTTAATTATGTTCATGGCAATCAGGCAAGCACAGTAGAAATTTTAAAACGCAAGCAATGCTTCATGTTACCGGAAGCATTACAATCAACTATGACATTCGTCAAATATGGGATTACTTTAATGGTGGCATTGCTTGTTTACCAGATACAGTAAATCAATAGCAGCTAAAGAGTTGGTTTAAGGTCATGGGACCATGGGGACACCAGGTCACTCAGCGGCGTAAAGAAGCAACTTACTTATCATACTGGGGAAAACAGCAGGAGTACCATTTGTTAACACAGTTTAATTGCATCATATCACTGGAGGCATTAGATTAACAATAACATTGGTTAGACATATCCTTAAGGTAACAGTGTGATCGCTCCATTTTACATGCGCCCTTACATTAACAACAACAAAAGGTTGTATAAGGGCATGCGACAGTGGACGCATCAGCACAATGTACCTACAAGGAGGGATAAAGTGGTGATGCCGAGTTTGTTCATGCTCTGTGAGGGCAGCAAATCTAATCCTGGAGAAGTTTTACTATGTGAGGGCAGCAAATCTAATCCTGGAGACCTTTTACTATGCGTGGGCAGTAAATCTAATCCTGGAGACCTTTTACTATGTGAGGGCAGCAAATCTAATCCTGAACATACTCTGTTGACTTGTTGACCAGCCGCCACTTTCTATCTTTTTTTCAACCAATAATAGATTTGTTCCTTATCCCGTTTGTATTGAGTTTTCCCATTATTTCCCTTTTCAACCAAGAGACCGGTTGGGTATCCGGTCTCTACTACTTTCCCCATGTTATTTCCTCTTTGAATCAAGTCCTAGATTCATGCTACGACTTTCCCCCCTTTCTTCGTTGTTTGAACCAAGTCCTAGATTCGAATGCATGAAGTAGCTTTACCTCTAATAATAGTAAAAATTTAGGTGGATTTGGAAGAGATGATGGAAGTAGAAAAAGATGCACATGTAGAAACATGGGGAGTGGGGCAGTAGAGCAAGGCCGCTTTCGAAGAACTTGTACCTGAGGTTCGTCGGGATGTCGGCGGCGGCAGGTCCGATCTGTGCACAATACGGCAGGGAGGAAGAAGGGTCAGAGGACCTCCCGAGCCGGCACTGTGTCGGAGAGAACGGCACGGGTAGAGGATCGGGCCCCGCCGACAGCTGTGGATTTCCTCCCTCGGCGGCGATGACCGCGTGAACGATGCACCTTTTAGTCCTCTACACACACCGGCCATAGGGATCCGGCCGAATCTGTGACCAGCAGTGAGCAGAGAGAAAATGTCGCTACCGCTGTCTTGTTTAGATCTGGAGAGGATGAGAGAATGAAGAGAGAAACCCTAGTAAAGCAAGCGCTCAGGCCCCTGCGTACATATATAGTGGAGTGATTATCTTTTTCTCTCCACAACAAGCGTTGAAATTTGTGTACGTGGCATTAAAGAAAAGAAACTCTCTATTTAAGGTGACTAACTATACGACTCCTACTTACTACTAGTAGTACTAGTATTGTTCGCTTGTGCTCCCCAGCCCTCCATTCATTGAACAACCCCACGGGTGAATAAACATACAGTACTAGTATTTATATAGAATGAACAAGCTTGAACTATTTTCGCGTAGTTAAAAGTTGAGGGCGGGGCTTTTCCCGGGCAGTACACGCGTCAGTTTTTGTGTAGGCGATTTGACAGAGAGGCTAGGAGGGTGAGGAGTAGCGGATTCAATTTACTTATTGTTGGAAAGGTTGGGCTGTGCGATTTGGCGGCGCGTTACTGCTGGAAAGACTTGTGATATGACTAATCACTATAGTCATGAATTACTGGCGCTACGATCGGGGTGATGCCCCCCTTCCGTTCCGCACTCTAATCTGGTGCATGACACGTCGACCCGGATGCTGGCTCTCCCACATGTTGGTGAAGTACATAGTAAGAAGGAGAAAAGAATCATGCGGTATATACTACTACTACTCATGTCGGAGGAGTGCGAACCACGGCAGCCTAGTGCAGTGCGAACCACGACAGCCCAGTGAACCTGCAGTAGAAAACAATGTCGTGATATGGCCATAAAAAATGTCCTATGGTCCAGACTGTAGCATGTACAGTACTACTCCTCTTTGTTTGGATCCCTGAGTTAGAGGTAGTTTGGGTTGAAATAGCATCAAATTATCAAAACAGGAGCGGTTAGTTTGAGCTAGTTTGCTCTAACCCAGTTAAAAAAAAGCCCGGTGGAGAGGTTCTAATTGGGTTAGTTATCCTCGCGCCCACTAAAAGAGAACTAAAAAAATATCCCCTGCCCGCACCAGATCGCTCCCTCCGCCCCCTCACACGACTCCTCTCTGTTCCCCACTGGGCCACTGCCGCTCGCCCTCTCTCTCCTCCAGCCGCTCTCTCCCTTTGGCCTCTGCCGCCCTCCTTCGGCCACCCTCTCCCTCCGGCCTTCGAAGGTCGCCCCGCTCCCCCTTCACCGGTCGTTTTTCTCCCTCTGTCGTGTGTGGCGGCGGCGCATCTACCAGGGAGGTCGCAAGAGCGGTGACTTTGTTTGTTCCTTCTCCGTCTCACAGCCATATCATTTATCTTGCTCGCTCTAGCGCTAATTCTGAGTTGGAAAAGTAGATCCTAATCAAACTTGGTATAGATTTGTGGTGCACACATGGAATTGTTTGATGCTACTTGAGGAGGTAATAAATCTTTCTAGAGGCCCAAAGATTCAGTTCACCATTCTAGGTATTTCAGTTTCGGGTTTGCAATATTTCTAGAGGCCCAAAAATTCAGTTCACCTTTCTAGGTATTTCAGTTTCAGGCTTGCATTATTTCTAGAGGCCCAAAGATTTAGTAAACCTTTCTAGGTATTTCAGTTTCAGGCTTGCATTATTTCTAGAGGCCCAAAGATTCAGTTCGCCTTTCTAGGTATTTTAGTTTGAGGCTTGTATTATTTCTAGAGGCCCAAAGATTAAGTTCATAGTCGTCGGCAAGCGGCCCTGCTACCCATGCCGGTGTCGACCTCAACTCGCAAGCGCCGACATCGGAGGGGTTCCCGGGGCTTGGCTCTACAGAGCCTTCCTCCAGAGCGACGATGACGAGCTCCTCCCTAGGTGCGTGAGGGGCTCCGGGCTCCCTCCCTATCGTGAATGACTTCCGTGATGAGTTAGCTCATGCTTTGTTTCATGGAGTGTATTTTTTGTGAGGCTTTATTGACGACTTGTATGTTTAAGGGGGATATCTCATTTGTATGGACAAAGTAAAATTTATCATGTTTTGCATGCTTGATTTGTAAAGATGGTTCATTTATGTCAATTGCGAGCAGGAGGAGGCCACAAAAGAGCCGGCCACACCAAATCCGGCAGGAAATTGGGTCCAAAGTAGTCAAATGATTGCGAAAGAGCATTTATTGTCAATCTAACCCTGCCATCCGTACACCTCTTTGGTTTTGAGTTAGTTCAGGGTTAGTTTAGGGTTAGAACCTAACTCTAACCTCTAACTGAGTTAGAGTTCTCCTCGTCTCTGTTCATCGCCATCATACTTTCCCCATTCCAGTGGTTGCGGTATCCTGCGAATCAAAGAGGCCCTTTTTTTGCGGGAAAAATCAAAGAAGCCCTTAGACGTCCGGTAATTTTTTATAAACGTGTTATGTCCAAAATTTAATGAGCGTGCTCCGGTTTCTACGAAAATAATCTACCCCAGCATATGCTCAGAGTCGTGCATGCACTACGACCCAGATGCTCTATGTCCCACATGTCGGCGAAAGGGAGCACGTGAAATAGCCTAGGAGTACATATAGGATTATAAATGCGTGAAAAATATGTACTGTGAAGCGTAGTTGCGGTTCGAAAAGGAGACCTAAAGTGATGACAGCTATAGGTCGTACGCACCCAACTAGAGGTACTAGACATACGACTATTTTTTCCCTCAAAAAAAGAGGTACGAGTGCTCAGTACTCCTATTCTATCAACACGAGTCCCATCTGACAATAGCGTTCGTGCTACAGCTAGCTCTTCTCGCTCGTTTCTCTCTTCTAATTCTAAACTCAGCCGACGCCCGGTGGGCGGGGTGGGGATTTGCCGATGGTCGGTTTGCTCAACTGCGGCACCACGTCACAGTGAAAACGTTATGACTGGAATAAAAATGCTGTATACTCCCTCCGTTCCTAAATATAAGCCTTTTTAGATAGTATTTCAACTGGAATACAACATGCGGATGTATGTAGACATATTTTAGAGTGTAGATTCACTCATTTTGCTCCGTATGTGTCACTTGCTGGAATCTCTAGAAAGACTTATATTTGGGAATAGAGGGAGTACTATACTAATAAAACATTAAGGCCATGAGGCGATGCAGTGCTGGTTGCAGGAGGCAAGAAGAAGAGATGCATCCATCGACGACGTCCACCTCCTCGACTCAGGGCGCCGGCCCACCGAACGGCGGCTAAGTAGCAACGGCTTTCGTGGCCAGGTCGACGTGCTTCTGAACAATGGTGTCCAAAGATTCCAGCCGCTGGAAGAAGGCCAACGTCTTTCTGTCCTCGCTTGCCTTGTAGTGGCCTATGTAGACGATTTCCTCGTATATGTGGATGTGCAGGTCGACGGTTTCTTGCATTGCGAGGCGCTGCACAGCGAGCGCGGCCTCGAGGTGCACATTCATCGTCGCGACCTCCGGCACCTGCAGGGCAACCAGGGCTTGAAAGAGTTCGTCACCATGGAGGCCGATGAGGGTGGCAGGCAATGAGGAGCCTGGGCGCATGGGCTGGAGCAGTACGGCAAGGCCGTCCGCGCGCTTCTTGATGGCGGTGAACTTGCGGATGGAGTTGACCATCATGTCGTCCATGCAAGAGGCGAACCCGGCGTCGGCAAGGGCTACGACGCCGGCAGTCGCCAGCCCCGTCTAGAAACACTGCGGCTCGCATCCATCGCCTTCATAGGTGCTTGTAGCTTCTGGTCACTTGGTCTTGGATTGGGGTGAGCAATGTTGCGCAGATACTAGGAGTAGATGGATTGGAGTGGTGGGGCGCCTTCATATGAGAGTCCAAACTCTGTTGCATTTACATCGTGCTGGCTCTATTCTGCTTCTCCAGTTAATTACCTCTGCATGTAATTGAGGATGCATTATTGACCGTTCAACGTCTCGGGAACTGCTACCCTCTCCCTCCTTCGCATTCAACAATGGAAGCACCTGTGGAGGCGACTGCCACTCGCGTCTATCGCGTGTCAGGAGACGTTCCCGTCGACGACGAGGTGCCTATGGTGACTTCGTAAATTTCAAGATGATAGTGTCGGCTCATCTTTCGGAGGTGCTCATAGGGGTAGGGTGTGCGTGTGTGCGTTCATAGGGGTGAGTGTATGCGCGTGTATATGAGCGCTTGCGTCTGTACTATGAAAAAACGTAAATGCGTGTCAAAAAGAGACTAGTCAGTATACTCAATATTGTGCACCGCGATCAAGGCGGAAAGGAAAACGAGAGAACTATGTATTTATTTACGGTGCAGATTCACTCATTTTGCTCCATATGTACTCCGTATCGGTGTAGTCTAGTCACTTGTTGAAATCTCTAGAAAGGCAAATACTCCGTTTTGGTTTACAGGGCTATACTAGCAAGTACTACAATAGTGGGCTCACATAGCAATTTTGTCTCATGCAAGAGCCTGGCTATATGCGTGCTCCAAGGTTCGCAACCGCCACGTTCGGGTTGCACTTGACTCTTCGCCTCTTCGAGAAGACGAACAATGATGTTACTACTACTGCTTCTACAGTATCGAATCCACTACTGCATGTCCGTCCACCGTGAGCGGGAGGGGTAGCTTGTTGTAGTACTATAAGCAAAAGCCTGTCCTTGTCTGCGAGCCACCGCATGCATGGGCAAGGGAGAAGGCGTGTAGTAGTAAAATCAAGGTTCTCCTCGTTATACGAGTTGACGCGACACATCATAGCACTGTCCCCACATGCATGCCTCTAAACTTGGCTGAAAGACCCGCAGTGTACAATATATTTGCTGCAACCTCTAACATTTACCCACCACAAATTAATATATATATATATTCCCGTCTTGACCAGATGAGCGTGCAAACTACAGTCACCAGGATGACAGGTAGGGCTAGAAGATTATTTTGATCAAAAAAAGCTTCGAGACGGCTACATAGCATGGAGCCGACCCCAACGATTTTAAGCTTACAAACATGGTACACGCTATCCTAGACTACTCTACACATGAAACTGCCACATGAGCATCCGGGCTGCGCTTGGCTCTTTGCCTCTTTGGGAAGTCGAACAATGATGGAGTACTACTGTAGTGGAGGAGTACTACAGTATGCTTCTGGCCATCTGGCAGCGATTGAACTCCTGCATGTCCACCGCGTGCGGGAGGGAGAGCATGTAGCGAAAGCTTCTCCTACTCCTGCCAGCCACCACGCTCATGGGCGAGTGCTCCTTCCTTTGCATGTATGACAGGTGGGTGGCCGCCCACCTGTCATACAGCCAAAGGCAGGTGCAGTTAAGGCACCGGAGCTCAGTCTGCGAGGGAGAGGATAATCAAACTTCTCGTTGTTGTACGAGTTGATGCGACACATCAAACCACTGCACTCGATATATTTCAATAATTTGCGTTTACCGATGCATTAATTACAACGCATGCATGCCGTGACTCTCCTTTTGATACTTGCATGTGTTGATTTAATGCACCTTGAAGTAGTATGAATATGTGACGGTAAAGCTTTGTAATGCCCTCGCCCTAAAGCGAGAGATGGTTGTGCACAAGGAGGGGGAGATCATGCAGACGGAACAGGACCCGACGATGGCGCTCTCTATGGTCTCGATGGACCTCACCTTGCTCCACATGCCTTGTGCCTCCGCCCCTTGAAGCCTCGAGTGTATGAGGTTCGAATACAACTCGTCCGTTCGGCTGATCGAGCAAGGTGTAGGTTTCTTGATTGATGTGTTGTTCGATTGATTTGTGCAGTGCAAGGGAGGGCACCTGGCCTGCACGGACTACCGCGTCGAGCGCCCCGGGAACCTGCGGCAGTGCCAGAAGTGTGAGCGCGGTGGTGGCTTCGACGTGCAGAACACGGCGGTGGACGTCGTCCTCTCGTCGGTCAGGGTGGAGTGCCTGCACGAATGTTGTGGGGTCTACGTCACTTACCACAAGCTCGCCGATCACCAGAGCGTGTGTCCGCTCGCGCCCTACAAATGCCCCATGCCCGTCCGCGGCTATGAAGGCCCACCGCTGGCGCTCTCCCACCACATCAGTACCGCGCATCCCATGCCCGTGCATAGGATCCAGTACGGCAAGGTGCTCTAGCTGCAAGTGCCACGTGTTTTTCTTGGTCGGCGGCATGCTCGACATCGGCGCGCCTATCACCGTGTCGGTCGTCTGCACTAGAGTTTGGGCGTCCCCACTGCCGTACTACGTGGCCAAGCTGTGGGCGAATGGCCCATCGGGGAGCCGAAAGGCAGGACCGACACCGTCAAGGTGGAAATGGAGGTGACAAGCAGCAAGGATCCCGGCGACGTCGCCGTGCAGGAGCTGACCTTCTTCACAGTTCCGCCCAAGCTGCTGGCCGGGGCTAGGCTGGTGTCCCTCCACATTCAGATTGACAAGCACACGTCCTAAATGTTTCTACTGTGCCTTCTGTTTATCTTAGTAATATGCTAATACAGGGATTAGCTCGGTCTACTTCAGCGTAAGAGATGGTGGGTTTTGGTGGCGATGCAACAATTACTTCGACATCAGATCAGTAATTTCCAACAGTCGAACAGATATTTTGTGTCTGTTGGACATAAAGTTCCTTTGGGTAAGAAGTACTACTTGTCATTGAATTGATAAAAGGAGATGTATCTAGACGTATTTTAGTTCTAGATACGTCCCTTTTTATCCATTTTGATGACAAGTATTTTCGGACGGAGGGAGCTTATATGCTTGTTTGTTCACGAAGTGTTTCATAATTGTGCGAGTTGACGCGACACATCAAAGTAGTACTACTAGTAGTTGTAATCCCTCCGATCCTAATTTCTCTGCGCATAAGTCGAGGCACAGATACCAAGCAGGGCGTGGTTGTGTTGGACAACTCACCCGACTGCGCACCAGGCAAACGAAGCTCGTGTTGTGTTGGTGCCGCGTGCAGCCCGCACATTAACCAAAACCTCGCGCCTCTAGCTTAGCCTCCGCGTTTGAAACTTCTCAATCCCAAGGCCAAGGAGCAACGTTAAACCTATGATAGAGCCAATCGGATGGTTGAGAACACTACAATTTGTAGCTACAGATGCGTGTGTGAGAGAGGACGAGTGCGTGCGTGCACCTCTTCTCTTCCTGTATAATGTACTAAACTCAGAGTACAAGTGTATGTGGGTGGCATCGACCTAGGGAGCTGTCGGATTACGGGTTCCGCAAACACTTGAGAGGTTCGAACTCTGGGGTGCGTGCGGAAATCTCATCCTACCCAGCCTGCCTACTCGCGATCCTCCTAAACCTAGCGCGTCGAGCTCGAAGAGACAAAGAGACACGACAGTTTATCCTGGTTCGGGCCACCTTGCGGTGTAATACCCTACTACAGCGTTTTTGGTGGATTGTCTTGAAGGGCTGAGGATGAACTAATACAGTGGATGAACTGGCCTCCGGAGGTGAGGTGTTCTTGAGCTCAAGAGAGCTCGTGAGGTAGTCGGACGAGAATCGATCCCCCTCTATGGTGGTGGCTAAGTCCTATTTATAGTGGCCTTGGTCCTCTTCCCAAATGTTGATGGGAAGGGATCCCACAACGGCCGGATTTGAAAGGGGACAAGTAGTACAATTTATCCTGATAAAAGTGGTCTTCGCCTGTGAAAAGCCCCTAGTCGTGACGTTGTGGTGCGGTCGGTGATGACCTCCATCCTGCCGTTCTGGCGGTCTTGGTCTTGTTGCACCAGAATCGAAACCTTTGGTTGATTCCTCGGGACTCCGCCTGTGGCTTTCCTCCCTTGCACTGAAGAGGAAACTAGCGCTCTGTGCCCGCTGGCGCCCGCCCGGCCTTGGTCGTCATGGCTCACGTCAGCTGAGCCTCGTGAGGTGTACCTTGCATAGAACTCTCCGCCCCTCGGGAGCCAGCCTGAAGAGGCCGATCCCCTTGGGGGCCTTGGCGTCGTCTGCCTCATGAGACTTGGCCCCTCGTGAGGGTCTTGAGCTGTTGATGTCGAAGCAGGGCCATACCAGGCCGTCGATGGAGCCACGTGGTGGGCCGCAGGCAGGCAGGTCTAGATACCCCCATATCCAGAACGCCGACAGTAGCCCCCGGGCCCAAGGCGCACTCGGACTTGGCTTCCAGGCAAAGCCAAAGGGCAAGTGCGGTGCGCCGCGGGCCCTAACCGATGCGTGGTGATTGATGGGATGTTGGAGTCTCCACTTCCCCATGCCGCCTTGATATTTGCCAGGCTTAGTGGTCGCCCGTTGCTAGAACAGCTCGCTCTTCGCAGATTTTCACGCTCGGCCTTCGCTCCTTCCTTTGCCAATCTTGTAACTCCACGCGTAGATCCGGTGTCGGTGCCTCGCCCGTTTTCGGCTTCCTTCATGGCCCCTTAGCCGAGGAGGAAGAAGGGGATGCCGTGCGCCCCGGCCGGGCCCCCGCCGGCCTTGGAGCCAGCTCTTGAGCAATCGACGGTGATCAACCAGGAGGGGCTGGACAAGGTCCGCCATGCCCTTGCTACCGATTCCAATGAGTGGAAGGCAACAACCATCCATCCCGCGTCTTGGCGCGTGAGTGAGATGAGTGCCACTGAGATCCCCATCTTCCTCCACGCTCGCCTTGCAGGTCTGGCTCCCCCTTTCTCTCCTTTCTTCAATGTTGTAATCTCGCATTACCAGATCCACCTGCTGCACCTGGACCCCCGTTCTGTTATCCTTCTCGCTGTCTTTGCCTTCCTCTGCGAGGCCATGGTCAGCATTACTCCTTCCGTGGCCCTGTTCCGCCATTCTTCTTGCTCCGGTTGGTTGATGCTCGCCAATGCTCAGGATGCGCGACCTTAGAAGCCGTGGCCGCAACCACCGGCTCGGGGATCGACTTCGAGCTTTCGCCTGCTGCGAAGGGGTTCCGGAAACGTGGCTGCTCATGGATGCCGGCACGTACAACCCCCTGCTCCTGACTCCTGGGGCGCCGGCCTCGCCTAGCTCCGGTTGGGGCCATGCGAAGCTCTCCGACCGGCGCCTTACTTTCGTTTGGAAGAGGTTGGCGAGGCTGCAAGATCTGGAGGTGGCGGCGCTGATGGTGGTGAAGGAGTTCATCAGGCAGTGCATCGCTCCCCTTCAGCGCCATTCTCGCCCAAGGTGGGACCTTGCCAGCGTCGAGGATCCCATGAGGCTGCAGAGGCCGTTACCGACTGCTGGGACCTTGAGCATGGTGCTTAAACTCCTGACGGGCGAATCCGAGCCTGCCGACCTTCCTGGAGATGGCTGCCTCCTCTACCAGTGCTTGAACAAGACGGCCTTTGTGGGGCAGATGCCCTTATTCGACGAGTGGGGGTTGCTCCCGGAGGGCCTTGAGGGGCCTCGCGAGAACCCCGTCTTCGTGGCTCCCCTGCTACTCGATCCTGCCGCGTGCGCCCCAGTGTGGAAGTAGGGGGGTGCTCGTCGCCAGCAGCTGTTGTGGGTTCCTCCAGAGGCCCGGCGATGATGGTGGCCCGAGATATCGAGGCTACCAAGGTCTGGAAGGGGGCCGCTGCAGGGTCAGCGCAACCCCTGGCTTTGGAGGCAGAGGCTCCTGAAGCTCGGGGTGATGGCTTCGAGGTGGCCGCCGATGGCGAGGCGCTCACCGACGGCTCCAGAGCCGTTAGCCAGAAGACCCCGTCAGACGCCCTTGCTCCCGGGGCCCTCACCCCAGACACCCCGCTGAACGCTCCTCCTCCCGAGGGTTGCCTGCAGGGGTCCGGCCGGCCCCGCCTGAGTCTTGAGTCGCTCCTGAAGAGGAGGAGATCTCCGTGCCACAGTGATGGCACCCGTCGACCGCTGAAGCTGAGGAGATATGTGGTTGCCGATGAGTAAGTACCTTTGCTCTTGATTCCTTGCGCGCCACGTTCTCTCCTGACCAAGGCCTTCCAGGGCTCTCGTGAAGACGAATCCTTGGGAGGCGAGCGCCTCCAAGGATCCCGGCTTGACGCCAGCACACAGCCCCCGGCGCCCTGGTCCTGCGCAGGGCGCGGGGCCGACTCCAGCTGCCACCATGCCGCAAGGGGGCCTTGGGCCCAAGCTTCTGGCTCCCTCTCTCCGCGGCTCAGCCTGTGAGATGGGGGACGCACTAGCGATCCTTCCTCTGGTCATTGCTGGCAGGTGGGCGCCCCTTGGGCGGCCTTCGTCTTCAGGTTGCGGGGCTACACCGGCCAGCCCCCGGCCACCGGCAAGTGAGACGCCCAGTGCCTCCTCGGCAGCCTCCGGGGCCAAAGAAGGCCTTGGTGATGCGCTGGCGCTTGCACGCGGGCGCAGTGCCGTTCGCTTTGAGCTCTTCGGTGAGGCGATTCGTGCAATGATCGAGCTTGGCAGGGAGCTTGCTAATGTCGACACCAGTCTTCAGGCGGAAGGCCGCCACCTGGCGCATGAGTGGCAACAGCTGAAGGTTGCCATCAACCTCGGGAGACTTCAGTGCGACGAGGCTGATGCGCTTGCGGCGGCCTCGCTTGCAGCTTCTCGCGAGGCTTGCGCCTGCGCCATGGAGGAGGCTGAGGCTGCCAACCGCCGTCGCGAGGCGGCCGAGGAGCGGGAGCTGGAGCTTATCTTCAAATGCTGCCCTTGAGCGAGAAGTTGAGGAGCGTCTCGCCCTCCTGGCCTCCTCATCAGACGAGGCGGCCCTTGCAGAGGCGGAGCTCCTGAGGCTCCATGATGACTTGACGCTGGAGACCGAGGAGCACAACATGGCGTTGGAGAGGCTGGAGGTGAGGGAGCGCCAGGCTGCCGCGGCTGAGGATTCCGTCGCCGCCCGAGAAGCCCAGGTCCAGCTGGAGGTGGAGGATAGGGAGGCGAAGGCACGTGCTGACTTAGCTGAGGGGCACCGCCTGGATTTGGAGCTGCTCAAGCACGAACTTGAAGGTAGGACCTCCGCCCTGAAGGCGAAGCTGCAATCTGTGGAAGAGCGTGAGAGCGCCGCCCAAGAAGCCCTGACTTCTTCCGAATCTGCCTTGAATTCTGCCCGTTACGAGATATCCTCTCTCCAGAAGCAAGTCAAGGACACCGCCTCCCTCCTGAAGAAGGCTTCGAGTGAAAAGAGTCGTCGCCTGACATTGGAACGCAAGCACGGCTCCATGCTCCAAGGCTTGCGCATCAGAGCTAACCAGGCCTTGGGTGCTATCTGTGACGAGAGTGCTCCTCACCTGCACGAGAGTGACTACGCCAGCCATCTTAACTTCTTCACTGATGTTGTGACCTGCCTGGAGGATTAGGCTACAAGGGCTCGCCTGCTTGTTGAGGAGAGGAGCCGGGGCCTCCTCGGGCGTGCGCTCTCGCATGTCTTAAGCATCTCCTGAACCGCTATTCCCACTTTGATTTCAACACCGTGCTAGCCCCCGTGCCTGCGGCCATCCAAGACAAGCTCGCCACGTGGGTGGATGATCATGTGGACGCCTTGGTGAAGGAGCTGGCTCCCGAGGATGACACGGCCGTGCTCATTCCTGGAGCGGATGGTACTGGCAGTGGCGACGAGGAGGATGGCTGGGGGGCTCTGGCAGCACGAGCCGCACGGACGGAGGCGACGAAGAGGCCGCGCTCGGCTAGACCTGCACTTCTGCTTGCTTTATCCTGTATGACAAAACTTGGAAGTTCCCTCGTGAGAGCATTTTGAAAAGGGGGGGGGGCTTGTGATTGTGATGTACATAATTATGAAATGCCTTGAAATGATGTCGTGGTGCGACCCTTCAGGTTCGCAGCCTTAGGCGGGATGGTGGTTGTGACTTATCTTTCGGCTCCGCAAGTCTTGAGCGGGCCTTGACGCTGTCAAAACATTTGTCCTCCCGAGGCATGCTTGCTGCGGGCTTGTGAGGGCCTGGCCCTCGCGAGGTGCCTGTTGACCTGCCCTGGAGTGCTTCGCGAGGAACCAACTGCCAGCTCATGGCAAGGTGGGCGCATGGTGGCCGTACCCTTGAGCCCCCGGAGGGGAGCGATCAATCCCAGCGTGCACACCATACCCAGCCCCTGGTCGTGAGGCGCTTGAGGGCAGGGCAACAGTCACGAGCTCCAAAAAACGCAAGAACAAAAGGCAAGAGAGCAATGCAAGATGAGAAAAACTCCCCCCATTTTTATAAATGCACGAGAATGAAACCGCTCCAAAAAGCGGACAAATGTGTACAAAAAGGAGGCAAAAAGCAAATGGTTGCGTCTGATGCCTAGCTAGTCTTCAAGTCTTCTCACCAGCGCGGAGCTATGTTCTTCCACTGGCTGGGCATAGTCATTGGGGACAGTGTTGACGGCCAGCACGGACCATGGTGCTTCCACTAGGACATGGGTGGGAGCCCCCGTGAGGCCCCAGGGCGGCGCTCAGGAGACTCCGGGGTGTGTACAGCCCCACTCATTATTACGTGAGAGTGTCACAAGCGGAGACCTTCACAGGCCGGAGCCTTGCTTCATGTTGCTCGACGAGGACCCCGCCCTGCCGCCCCGACCACCGGTGGGGAGACCGGAAACCAGGACAAGACCAAGGGGCAAGGGAGACGCTCGCGGCGTCCTCAACGACCGTAGGCCCCCCGCTGGGGGAAAGGGCTCGCCGGCGCCTTCCTCGGCGGGGAACCTACCTCCAAGAAGGGCCCTGCTCTGCGCAGCGCGAGGAAGGCCCTGCCGCGGGGCTTCCCCCGCGCTGCTCCCAACGCCCTTCGTGCTCCTGTAGGGGATTCGCCGTCGTGAGAGTCCTGAGGGTAGCTGCGCCCTGGTTCACCTGCGATCCATGGTCAACGTAAGCGTGCCCCTGTGGAGTTAGCTGTACCCAGAGGTTGACGCCGTTGGAGATGTTGGCGGGGCTCAGCGGCGGCTCGAAAGAGATCTCGGCTTCGTGTATGTCCAGCACCCAGCCTGGCGTGGGGGGTCGGCTGCAGCCCTCTCCATGTGCTTGCCCCAAGTCCATCGTGACGGGGACGTAGGCTTCCGGGCAGGCCGTGCAAGAACCGCTGCCCGGCTGCCTCATGTTCCCGCCTTCTTCGGTCTCCCTCTGGTCCTGTCGACCAGAGGCCGGCGCTCCAGCAAGGCCCCTGGTGATGTCACCCAAAGCAGCCCCACGCCAAGGTGCATGTTCGGAGGGGTGAGGGCTTCTCCACGAGGCTGGCCAGCGCCAAGGGGCTCTTTAGGGGACCTGGGAGTGGGCGCGCGGTTGTGTCAGCGACGGACACGCGCCCCGTCCACCGCCTGCGACGTGGGCTGGGTGCAGAATGGTGCTGCTCCCCTGCACGCCGCATCCAGTAGCTCGGCGACTCGTTCCAGCAGGGCGTCGCGGCCGCTTTCCAGCAACCTGCACCTCAAGAGCTCTCGAGCCACGACGACCGCGGCCCGCATCTTTGTCTATTTCCCTGCGCGTGTGCGGTGCGGTTGCCGCGACGTAGTTTGCAGATCACGCGGCGGCGCGGTTGCGGCGCGACACCAAAGGAGGAGGTTGCGCCACGCGCCCCCCACGGCCGGCCACCCCAGGCGGAGTGCGGGCCATGAGCAGAGCGTAGTTGAGGTCCTCCTCGTCGGCGGGGGCTGTCGATGAGGCCCTGACAGCCCAGTGCCCGACGTGCGCCCTCGGGGCGTCGGCCATGGCGTCATTGGAGCGGTGGAGGACCGGTCGATGGAAGAGGATATCAGACGCACCCCTACCTGGCATGCCAAATGTCGGATTACGGGTTCTGCAAACCCTTGAGAGGTTCGAACTCTGGGGTTGGTGTGGAAATCTCAACCTACCCAGCCTGCCTACTCGTGATCCTAATAAGCCTAGCGCGTTGAGCTCGAAGAGACAAAAAGACACGGCAGTTTATCCTGGTTCAGGCTACCTTGCGGTGTAATACCCTACTCCAGCGTTTTTGGTGGATTGCCTCGAAGGGTTGAGGATGAACTAATACAGTGGATGAACTGGCCTCAGGAGGTGAGGTGTTCTTGAGCTCAAGAGAGTTGGTGAGGTGGTCGGATGAGAATCGATCCCCCCTCTATGGTGGTGGCTAAGTCCTAATTATAGTGACCTTGGTCCTCTTCCCAAATGTTGGTGGGAAGGGATCCCACAGCGGCCGGATTTGAAAGGGGACAGGTAGTACAACTTATCCTGACAAAAGTGGTCTTCGCCTGTGAAAAGCCCCTGCTCGTGACGCTGCGATGGGCTCGGTGATGACCTCCATCCCGCCATTCCGGTGGTCTTGGTCTTGTTGCACCAGAATGGAAACCTTTGGCTGATTCCTCGGGACTCCACGCCTGTGACTTGCCTCCCTTGCACCGAAGAGGAAACTGGCGCTCTGTGCCCGCTGGCGCCCGCCTAGCCTTGGTCGTCATGGCTCACGTCAGCTGAGCCTCGTGAGGTGCAGCTTGCATAGAACTCTTCGCCCCTCACGAGCCAGCCTGAAGAGGCCGATCCCCTCGGGGGCCTTGGCGTCGTCCGCCTCGCGAGGCTTGACCCCTCACGAGGGTCTTGAGCTGCTGATGTCGAAGCTAGGCCGTACCAGGCCTTCGATGGAGCCACGTGGTGGGCCGCAGGCAGGCAGTTCTGGATACCCCCATATCCAGAACGCCGACAGGAGCTAGAGATGGTGGGTGCAAGAAGTCCCGAGAGATAGGTGTAATGCGTCTGAAAAAAAGACTAGTCTATAGCTCGCCACGAGGCTATTCCTATCAAACGCTCCAATAACCGTAAGATATGTATCCAACGGTGCTAGTTATTGCACGTACACAACAGTAGAAAAAGAACTACCATTGCATATTCTACACCAGGGCCGAGAACACGTGCCCATGTTACGCCATTCGGGAATAATGCCGCACTTCGAAACTAGAACCGTCAATAAATTTTGAGCTTGCGTCTCGTCACGTTCCAAATTACTACTACTACCATGCTATATTTAATTGCAAACCTGTTCACACCGATCACAAGCTAAACGGTTTCCCACTTATGAGCGTATTAGTACTCGGTTATAAATACTACTATGCCAAGATGGCTGCACATTCCTCCTCAAGTCCTCATCCACAAAAACAAACAAGTCATTCAACATCCTTCCCTTGCGTCTACCATGGCCAGCGTGAGTTCTGGGTCAAGATATTACCACCAGGGAGAGGCGAGCATGGAAGCGGAAGCACGAGAGATGTCCCGCCTCGCCGCGAAAGCAGCCGACATGTCCCGCCGCACGGAAGTAGCAGCACAGAGGTCCTGCCGCGCCGCCGAAGCAGCACGGAGGTCCCGCCGCGCCGTTGATGTAGTAGACTGGTCCGGCCGCGCCGCGAAAGCAGCAGAGATGTCCCACGGCGCCGCGAATGCAGCAGAGATGATCCGCCGCACCGCGATGGCCTTGGAAAATGTCTCGCGGGCAGGCGACGACTCTTACAGGCGCATGCATGCGATCGTCCATAGCCAAATGTATCAGATCTCGGCCAACATGAAAGCCTCATTTGAACAGGCTACCGGTGACATCCGGCAACTAAGGGAGGGCAATGAGAGGCTCCGGGCCGAGCGCGACCTGCTGAGGGCGAAGATCGTCCGAAGTGCAGACCAGCAGGAGGAGACCAGTGCCTTGTTGAAGAGGACTGGCGTCATCGTCAAGAAACTTATGGACAAGAATGACATGCTCCACATCGAGCGTCATAGGTTGGTGGAGGAATCCGTGGATGCTGTCAAGCAGCGTCTTGAGGACACGAAAGAGCTCATCGCTGCTCACCGCGGAGACTAGTTCCCGCGGCCTGCAGCAACGCATCAAGAAAGTAGAGATCAGCAAGCCACATCATTGTCTTCCTTCTTCTTTTTCCCTTGTGTATTTTGGGCGTAGCCGCATGTGGCTTTTTTAATAATCTTCCTAATTATGTAAGACAATTATTATCCGCTATCGTCGTCCTTATATATTCATCAGTCTTGCTATAAGTCGCAGTAGATGCTATATAGGTCCGTCGGATCTTACATCAATATCTGTGCAAATTTTTATTTTCAGATTTTCTTTTTCTCTCTTAAATCTCAGTCGAGTGAGACATAGCCACGCCATTAAACAGAGGCTCGGGCGCCATTAATGGAGACCTTGGGAGAGAAGTGGACGACAGATGAAGGTCAAAGGGCTCTCCTCCCAGTAAGCACGCGCAGGGGTCCGATCGCACGGCTCTCGTACTCAAATAGCTACCCTTCACGGCGCCTCCTAGCTAATAAAAAAAAGGGGACGCATGGCGGCACGTAAATGGTAAATAGAATGCCCACGGTTTCAATAATGCTTGTGTTTCCGATTGTAACGTGACAGCACTTGTTCCAAAATGACTTTGTTGATTGTTAATGTGTGCGCCTTCGCAAATCGGATAGGAAAATCACCACAGCATGTTGGTGCCATGTCATGGCACCAAGCCAAGTTTCATGATTTTCATGCGTGTTTTGGATTTACAGGAATTAAAAAACCAAGTTTCTCAATGTTTCCAGCCGAGCCACGACGCCCAGAATTTTGAATTTCATTCCCATTTATTGCATGGGACCTAGAAATTTACCTGAGGACACACATGTGATTTTTCAACCAACTTTGGTGCACTGGAGCATGTGCTTGTATTTTAAATTTGAATTATGCACACAAAGGTGACACGTTCCCTCTCAGAACCATGAGCCTTCTTGAGAGAAGCTCCGGTTTGCAAGAAGCTTATACCAAAATTTGTTCCTATTCAGCCATTTTTTTTACCACAGCATGGTAGTACCATGACATGACACCATGCCAGGTTTCATGATTTTCAGGCGTGTTTTGGATATACAAGAATTTTCAAACCCAGTTTCTCAATGTTCTCGGCCGAGCCACGATGCCCAGATGTTTGAATTTCATTCCCATTTCTTGCATGGGACCTAGAAATTCACCCGAGGACACACATGCGATTTTTCAACCAACTTGGGTGCACGGGAGCATGTGCTTGTAGTTCAAATTTGAATTATGCACATTAAATGACTAGAAACTCAATTAATGTATAAAAAGTCCAAACAAACATGGAATAATTCCAAAATTTAATAGGGCACTCATGTAGTTCTATGTTGCGTCTGTAAAGAAACTCAAGGGGGGCAGCGTATATCGTTTCGCACTCAAAGGTGGCACGTTCCCTCTCAGAACCACGAGCCTTCTTGAGAGAAGCACCGGTTTGCAAGAAGCTTATACCAAAACTTGTTCCAAATCGGCCCAATTTTTTACCACAGCATGTTAGTGCCATGACATGACACCATGCCAAGTTTCATGATTTCCAGGCGAGTTTTAGATTTACATGAAGTTAAAATCCAAGTTTCTCGATGTTCTCAGCCGAGTCACGACGCCCAGATGTTTGAATTTCATTCTCATTTCTTGCATGGGACCTAGAAATTCAACTAAGGACACACATGTGATTTTTCAACCAACTTTGGTGCACCGGAGCATGTGCTTGCAGTTCAAATTTGGATTATGCACATTAAATGTCCAGATACTCAATTAATGTATAAAAAGGCCAAACGAACCCGGAATAATTCCAAAATTTAACAGGGCACTCATATAGTTCTATGTTGCCTCTGGAAAGAAAATCAGGGGGAGGCAGTGTATATCGTTTCGCACACAAAGGTGACACGTTCCCTCTCGGAACCATGAGGCTTGTTGAGAGAATCTCCAGTTTTGCAAGAAGCTTATACCAAAACTTGTCCCAATTCAGCCAAAAATTATACATATGAAAACCGGGTTTAGATTATCCCGAACATCTCGCTACCTAGACCAATGTACTATGATTTGAATTCAACATAAAATGGATACAAATATTTGAATTGGAGATCATATGGTACATGTAGTTCATAGTGAAATATGATTACTGCTATATGCATGTTTTTTGTTATCAAGATAATATTTAAATGATTGTATAACTTGACAACAATCATATTCAAATAAGGAAAATTGATTCAAATTTAGTGCATATGGTAGACAACAATATATATGTTCACAGGGTGGAGTAAAATGTTCATATATGATGCAAGATCAAAATGTACGACTACATCAATTATAAATAGCAAGGTCACCTAACGATATATTTGAATTCAACATAACGTGGATTCAAAAATTCAAATTCGAGATCCTGGCATTTGTAATCATATAAAAAGGGGCATTAATCTTTCTTTTGGTGGGAATTTATTTGTTTTTTGTTGTTGTTGAGGGAAGTGTGAATCGATTTGGTACTGTACATGGTAATCTTGTTCTCCCGAATTTTTTTACATTTTTCTTGTAGTTCTTTCAATGGCATTTATAGCAATATAGTAAAAGGGGACATAACTCTCTTGTGTCTTGTATGAATTGTTTTTTTGTACATGTTAAGTTTGTTCTGCCGAACAAGGAATCTGCACCTTGTTATCCCGAAATTTTCAAGCTCGAGTATCTTTTGTCTCACCTGCTTTGAAACTCCCGCCTCTTCAACCCGCGCCGCACCTTGTTATCCCGAAATTTCGACACGTGTGAAAACTCCCCCCTCATCCAAAATCGGTCCCGCAGCCCTGACACGCAAAATCCCCCTTCTACCCCTCAGCCAGAAATGCCGGCTCGACATCGCGGTGTCAAAACCGATGGAGGTACGCTGGTAACTTACCCTACATTTCGGGCAAGTGCACCCCTAAGCCATGGCTCCCCCTACCTTCCCCTTTGTTCCCCCCATTCGTACAGCGAGGCCGCCAAAACCCGTGAAACCCCACGCTTCTTCGTCGGCCTCCCGACCGCCGCCCAGCCGAAAACTATTCCTCGACGATGTCGTCCACCGCAACAGCTTGCCGTCCCTCATCCACGGCACCAGATGAGGATCCGTCATCGATCTCGTCGTCCCGCCAGATCAGCCGCCCCGTCCTCCACCTCCAAGGAGCTGCCCCGATGTTCGCCTCGTCCATCGCGCCACCTCCATCCCCACAGCACCGTCTTGATCTGCCCCACCGGAACCACAGCACCCTCACCAATTCCTCTAATGAAGCCGAGGCCAACTCGGCACCACCAAGGAGGTTCTGCACTCACCACTGCATTTTATCTTTTATTCGATCTCACGGGGCTGCCGGTGCTCGATACTGAGCAGCCATGGCGGGTCTCCATTGACGGCGCCGTCGCCGGCCACTTCATCCATGGCGTATCTCCCCCATGTTGTTGCTTCCTCGGTGGCGACTTCCACACCGGCACTAGCTGCAGCTGCTCCGGCTCTCGCTCGCGCTGCGGCTCTATTCTTGCTGTCGGTCGCGCTGCTGCATTGCTCTTGCTTTCGTTCGTGCTGCTGCTCTCCTCTGCTATTGCTGTCGGTCGCACTGCTGCTATGCTCTTGCTCTCGTTCGTGCTGCTACTCTGCTCTTGCTCTCGCTCGCGCTGCTGCTGCTGTACGACCTCTGGCAGCTATAGGAGTTGCTGCTTTAGCACTCGCTCGCGGTGCTACTGCACGCCTTGCTCTCTGCTAGTGTGTTCCCTGCTCGAGCGTCTGCTAATTTAGATCACTGCTTCTCTGCTACTAGTGCTCAAACACCCTAAACATCTATTGCAATGCTCTGCTACTAGTTCAATCAGTTTCGACAGTAAAATTCAGTTTTGACTGTAAAGTTCAGTTTCTTCAGTTAAGTTCAGAGTGAACAGTACTTACAGCATCTGTCGGAGCGGTCGTGGCCCGGCTGATGCGTTTTACATCTAGCACTTTTTGGTGATGTATTTTACATCATCTATTGCAGATGATATTGGAGTCCCATTTCAGATTAACATTGTTTGTCTTGTCCTGCTTCAGCCTCGCCGCCGCACACCTCACCGGAGCTGCTCCAACGATGGAACCGTCCATCACAGCGGAGCAGTACCCTCGGCGCCATTTCTAGAGGCCTCAGATCTTCTTCCCCACCTCCGACGGTCACACCAGCATCACCATCCTCCACGTCCAACCCAATAATGTTGAGGTCCACAAGGCTATGCCAAAGAGGTTGTACACTCATTGCATCACTTGGTTACACTACATTCATGTCGATCCCTCAGGGATCCTTTGCTATGGAACTACTATGGTACTAGTATTCGTGCATTTGGTTAGAAGGAGTGGAGCAAAGAAAAACTGGAGGATTTTTTTCCTTTGGTGTCTCTTTCAAAGAAAAAATGTAGGAATTTTAATATCCACTTGGACGTCCTTTTTAAATTAATATGCATGAAGAACAGAACTAATTGCATTACTGGCATAATAAGATTCTTATTTTTTCATTTTGACGTGGTTTGACTTTAATTTGACCTTGTTTCTCCATTCCCGTGTTCTTCCAATTCATGTGAACCAAACACCCAAGTTGACAGAAATCCTATGTTTCCAAATGCTCTGTTTTGCATGTGCATTCCTATCCTATTCCTGTGTTTTTCCTGTCCCCACATTTATAGAATCCTCCAATTCGAAGGAGCCCTTACGGATTTACTTCATTTTCAGATAGGTGTCAAAGAAAACTCTGTGTTATGTCCTGCTCCTGCCGTGCCGTGATCCACCCCACCTGAGGTGCACCATCGACAGAAGCATTCACTGCAGCAGAGATTCCCCCTGCAGACTTTCTTTCGCCGCCTCAGATCATCTTCCCCATTGCCGGCAGCCACGCCAACTGCATTACCATCATCGACTGAGCAGACCAACCAAAGGACTACACAGTTCCGGAAGAGAGGTCACAGTCCTTCGTGTTTGCTTACGTTATACATCGGTTATTATTACCTGCTACTTTATTGTTCAAACTTGAGTTTTAAAATGCTCGTGGGTCTCATATCGAGGCACCAACAAAAAGTATATGTCTACTATCTGGTTCATCTGGGGTCTTCTATGTGGTTGATGTTGGGTGGGCAACAAACAGTAGATGACCCATTGTCTATCTTTTTGAACTGAAGCTATAATCTACCTGCTATCATTAGTTTTGGATCTATCCACTCGTTTGCTACCATCAGTCTTGATTTCTGCATGCACCCCTTAGGCCTTACAAAATCTAACTATTTTTTTATTATGCATGTCAGTTATTGTACACAATCGTACTTGTCGGATATCGGGTTCCGGCAAAACCCTTAAGGTTCGAACACTGGGGTGCGCATGAAGATTTCCCCTACCGAAACACGCCCTCAGCCTCGCCGTGATCCCTAAGCTAGCTCAACCAACTCACAGCACAAGAGACACAAGATTTATACAGGTTCGGGCCACCGTTGTGGTGTAATACCCTACTCCTCTGTGGTGGTGGATTCCCTCTTGGGCTGATGACGAACAGTACAAGGGAAGAACAGCCTCGCGAGGAGAGGTGTTCTTGAGCTGGTGTGGTGTGTAGATGAACTAAATTCGTCTTGCTACTGTGGTGGCCAGCCCTATTTATAGAGGCCCTGGTCCTCTCCCCAAATATTGAGCGGGAAGGGATCCAACAACGGCCATTTTGAAAGGGGACAACTAGTACAAGCTATCCTGACTAAAGGTGGTCTTCGCTTGCCGAAGGCGCTGGTGGTGACGCCGTCTTGGGCTCCATGTTGACCTCCGTCCCGCCGTCCTGCTAGTCTTGGTCTTGTTGCACCGATATGGAAACCTTTGCCTGGTGCCTCGGTACTCCGCGCCTCCGCTTGCCCCCTTAGCACCAAAGGGGAAACGATGACACTGCGCAGGCTGGCGCCCGCCTCGCACCTGCCTGGCCTTGGTCGTCATGGCTTGAGTCACGGGAACCTCGCGAGGTACCCTTTTCCTTGATCTCTCCGCCTCCCTCACGAGCCTGCCTGGTGAGCCCGCTCCTGAGGAGGCCTTGTGTCGTCCGCCCCGTGAGGCTTGGCCCCTCGGGAGTGTCTTGAGTGTTTGTTGATGAAGACGGGCCGTACTGGGCCACTGGTGGAGCCACGCCACAGGCCGCAGGCAGGCAAGTCTCGGGACCCCTGTTCCCAGAATGCTGACAGTAGCCCCCGGGCCCAAGGCGCGCTCGAACTTGGCTTAGCGACGAAGCCAAAGGGCAAGTGCGGAGCGCTGCGGGCCCCAACAGCCTGTGGCCTTGGTAGACGCGTGGCGACTAATTGGACGTGGGCGTCTCCGCTTCCCCACGCTGCCTCGGCAACTGCACGACTTGACGAGTCTCTGCTGCATGCAAAAAGGGTTATCATTACCTGCGATCCTGGAGGTCGATGGTTGGCCTCCCTTGGGCTATAAATGGGGAGGGGCGAGAGCCCCTCATCGCCCATCTCTTCTTGCTCCGCCTGCTTCTTCTTCCCTGCTCCACCTCCGATCTTGATGCCAATGGCGCCGATTCATAGATTCTCCTTCGAAGAGAAGGGGAAGGCTCCCCGAGATGGACCTGATCCGCTCCCGCCGAAGAAGAGGCCGGCCCACTGCCGTGGTGAGGTCGTGGGGCTGGAGATGACGAGGCGTTGGTGCGAGCGGCCACCTCCTGGGTACCCGCTACTTCAGTGCGCCCCAGCGAGGGCTCCGAAGAAAAGGGCGGCGAGCGGCGCCGCCCGCGCCGCAGCCGCGGTCGGCACACCATGGTGGCGCGCGCTGTCGGCCCGGGAGTCCATGCCGCGGACTCCTCTCGCGAGCTTGTGCTGCATGCGGCGATGCCTCCAAGCACCTGGATCCGCTTCCCTTCATTCTTCTCCACCGAGATGCCGCTGAGGGGGCCTCTCGAGCTTTGGCTGTAGCATGCCGATTGTGGTGCCCCAGCGACCGGAGCGGAGGTTAAAGTCGTCTCCACTGGCAAGATCTTCATGACCCGAGGCTGGGGCGAGTTCGCCCGGTGAGGGAGTCCTGGATTAGGGGGTCCTCAGATAGCCGGACTATATGCTTATGCCGGACTGTTGGACTATGAAGATACAAGATTAAAGACTTTGTCCCGTGTCCGGGTGGGACTCTCCTTTGCGTGGAAGGCAAGCTTGGCAATTCGGATATGTAGATTCCCTTCTCTGTAACCGACTCTGTGTAACCCTAGCCCCCTCCGGTGTCTATATAAACTGGAGGGTTTAGTCCGTAGGACAAAAACAACAATCATAATCATAGGCTAGCTTCTAGGGTTTAGCCTCTACGATCTCGTGGTAGATCAACTCTTGTAATACTCATATCATCAAGATCAATCAAGCAGGAAGTAGGGTATTACCTCCATAGAGAGGGCCCGAACCTGGGTAAACATCGTGTCCCCCGCCTCCTGTTACCATTAGCCTTAGACGCACAGTTCGGGACCCCCTACCCGAGATCCGCCGGTTTTGACACCGACATTGGTGCTTTCATTGAGAGTTCCACTATGACGTCAAAAAAGGTTTGATGGCTCGCCTTGTTATCAAGGACAACATCACCTCCGGGGGAGCCCTGGCTTTAGGCCAAACCCTCTGACTAGGCGGCTTCATCATGACCACCCGTTCGGCCACCGCGCCGACGATGACTTCTCGGGTCATCGAAAACAGCCTCCACGTCAGCTCGGAATACGCCGAGCGGATGGATCCAATGGAACTTTCGTCCTTGAACGAGCTCTTGGATCGCATCGCTGCCTTGGGAGTCGCTATGGACTATGATCGGATTGGGCTTAAACCCGATCAAAGAGAGATTAACTCTCCGCCGGTCACCCATCAAATAGCGGTGGTGGAGGAACAATGCAGCGATTCTTCCTCTATTTTAAGGATGAACTATGTCCGGATTCCCGACCTCTCCGAGCCGGATACCCTCTCGCGGGAGGACATGACCCAAACTCTGAACTTAGAATCGGACAGCGGGCCAGAAAAATTGGGCAACAACCCGGAACCCGAACTACCAAGTTCAGCCTCTGGGTCTCGGATCGGGTCAGGGTTCGGACTTAAATCCACCCACCCACCCAGATACAAGCGATCTTTCCCACATTAGACAACAATCCCAAGATACAGTACATCACTTTTGGGCCAGATTCCTCCTTGTAATGAGCAAGGTTAAGGATTGTCACGAGGAAGACGCAATCTCATTCTTTTGCAAAAATTGGATCGACAAGGGAATCCTTAATGCCATAAGTCGCCGTGACATATCACACTTCGCTGATTTGGCGGCCATAGTACAGAAGTACTGTGCGATGGAAAGCGCCTGGAAAACCAAGGCAAACTTCTGGGATCCTCCGGCTCTCACTAAACCCCCCGTCCGCACCAAAAGGGTGCACTCTCACAAGTCACCCGATCCAATCACAAAGAAACCAAAGCCCACTATAGGGTGTGGAACCGTATTGGAGGGATGGCTCAATAGGCCATGCAAAATTCACACCACACCGGATACCGTACCAACACACAACCGTAGAGCATGTTGGATACTTCGGTAGGTGGCCAAGGGCGGCGAGGATCTCCTCATTAACAATACCGCAGAGCATCATCCCGCAGAAAACAACAATACAGTGTTGACAGTCTTCGAGACTTTCACCTCAAATAAAAGGCGCAAGAGAGCACTCCGCGGCCTCGCCGAAGTCTGCCACGTTGCAGCAATAAATCCCTGGAATGACATGGCTATAACCTTTAATGCCAGTGACGAACCTCAATTCCGAACAGTCCGAGCACCAGCCGCTTTGGTCCTTAGTCCAATTGTGGACGGCTTCCGGCTTACTAAATGCTCATGGATGGTGGCAGCGGATTAAACCTCATCTGTGAGGAAACTCTCGACAAAATGGAAATAGACAAGAGCCGCATTGAGCAAAGCAGCACGACCTTCCGAGGGATTATCCCTTGTCGGGAGGCACGATGCACGGGCAAAATCACACTCGATGTGGTATTCGGCACACCGGAAAATTACAGGTCCGAAGAGATAACATTCCAAGTGGCCCCGTTCAGTAGTGGATACCACGCCCTTTTAGGGCGGGACACATTCACGAGCTTCCAGGCTATACCCCATTATGGGTACATGAAGCTCAAGATTCCCGGGCCCAACGGAATAATCACTCTAGCCAGCGATCCGGACATAGCACTTCGCGCCGAAAATATAACCGCCGCCCTGGCCCTTGAGGCATTATCCGAAGCCCCCGCGGCCGACGAATTAACCGCATTACGCTCCAAAGTGGACAGGGACGACATGATACTCGATAAGCGGTCCAAGTCCACCTCTTTCAAACCAGCGGACGAAATAGTCAAATTCCAAGTCCACGCAATGGACTCTACAAAAACAGCATCCATCGGGGCACAGCTGAACCCCACAATCGATGTTGCACTGCGGGCATTCTTACGCAAGAATTGGGACATCTTCGCCTGGCACCCTTCAGATATGCCAGGGATCCCACGCAGGCTGGCCGAGCATAGCCTCAACATATTGAAGGGATACAAGCCGGTCAAGCAGACACTACGGCGCTTTTCAGAGCATAAACGACAAGCTATGGGAGAGGAGCTAGCCAAGTTACTCAAAGACGGATTCATCAGAGAAATAAAACACTCGGACTGGCTAGCAAACCTGGTGATGGTACCAAAGAAGGATAAATCCTGGCGCCTATGTGTCGATTTCAAGGACCTCAATAAGGCTTGCCCCAAGGATCCCTTCCCTCTCCCCCGCATCGATCAAATCATCAACGCTACCACAGGACACGACTCATTGTGCTTCCTTGACGCATACTCCGGATACCATCAAATCAAGATGGCGGAGTCCGATCAAGCCTCAAGGGCATTCATCACCCCATACGGCCGTTTCTGTTTCAACACCACGCCTTTCGGGCTCGAAAACGCCGGTGCAACCTACCAACGCATGATTCAGACATGACTGGAAAAACAAATCGGCAAAACAGTCGAGGCATACGTGGACGATGTGGTCATCAAGACCAGACATGTCGAATCTTTAATAGACGACCTGAGGCTCACGTTCGACAACCTCTGAACATACGACATCAAGCTCAATCCGGAAAAATGTGTTTTCGGTATTCCTGCCGGAAAGCTCCTGGGCTTCATCGTTTCCAACAGAGCAATTGAAGCAAACCCGGCTAAAATCCAAGCTTTGTCACAGTTGGCTACCCCAACAGACCTCAAGCAAATCCAGAAATTAACTGGATGTGTGGCTGCCTTAAGCCGCTTTATCTCCCAAAAAGGCACTACCTCTTTATCGCCTTCTTCGACGCACTGAACACTTCGAGTGGACGGATGCGGCAACGGCCAGACTGGAAGAAATAAAGGCCCTCTTGGACAGCAACCCAATCCTGGCCGCAACGAACATTGGCGAACCCATGTTGTTATACATAGCTGCAACACACCAAGTTGTAAGCGCAGTGCTCGTCGTCGAACGAGAGGAGGACGGACATAAGTTCCCGCTTCAAAAGCCGGTATACTACGTATCCACTGTCCTCACACCATGCAAGTCACGGTACCCACATTATCAAAAGATAGCATACGCGGTCTTCATGGCATCCCGGAAACTACGACACTACTTGTCAGGACCCCGATTCTAAGTCACACCGATCTAGCCTGTAACACCTCATATCACTTTGCGGCCTCACGCACGGTATTCCCACGGGTGTCGCCTTACCATGGCCCGGGACCGTTTGCGCCTTTTGGCTCACGTATATGATAATGTCGCTAGCATCCATATGACAGAGAACCCGGGCCGACATGACTAGTCGTGAACCCAAAGTGGCACTAACTTATGGGGACAGGCATAGATGAATCAACATCGAGCATGTCGGTCAGCAGCGTGTGAATCCGGGCTGTAGCACTGGGCTAACAGGACTCCGGGAACCCGGGCTGTAGCAGGCTAGGCATGACTCCGGATGTCACCGCGTGACATTTCCCCGAAGGGATAGACACAGGAACGAAGTGAATCACATGCCGGCCAGTCAGGTGTCCGGAGCAGTAGTGCTGGGCTAGCAGGACTCCGGTGAACCGGGCTATAGCGGACTACTATGGCTCATGGAAGCACAAGACTACATTTCCCCATAAGAGAGGCTACCAAGGATAAACAACTAGGTTGTCGGATCCCACACATACCAAGCATTTCAATCATACACGCAATATGCTCGATATGTGTAAATACAACATGGCATCACAACATAACTCTACGACTCAAGTATTTATTCATTAGGCTCCGAGGAGCGAGATATTACAAACATAGGTCTCATGACCCAACATTCAGAGCATACAAGTCAAAGCACATGCGGAAGCTTAACATGTCTGAGTACAGACGTCTACAAATGAAAAAGGCTGAGAAGCCTGACTATCTACCAGATCCTGCCGAGGGCACAAGATCGTAGCTGAGGTATCAAGCTAAACATCGAAGTCCACACGGAACTACTAGCGAGACTGACGTCTCTCTGCAAAACATAAATTAAGCAAACGTGAGTACAAATGTACCCAGCAAGACTTACATCATAACTATCTACATATGCATCGGTATCAACAAAGGGGGTGGTGGAGTTTAACTGCAGCAAGCCAGCTTTGACTCGGTGGCTATCCTAACTACGACTGCAAGTAACTCTTTTGAGGTGGCGCACACGAGTCCACATATTCACCATATCAATACTCCACTATGGATCCGCTCCCGTCTCCCTACGAGAACGCCATCCATAGCACTCACGCTTATCTTGCGCATTTTAGAGTATCCACTTTCACTTGTCTATGAACTGTTATAGGCAACCCAAAAGTCCTTTACCGCGGACACGGCTATTCGAATAGATCATATTAACCCTGCAGGGGTGTACTTTGACACACACGCCCTCACCACTTACCGTCGTTTACACGACATGTACTCGGCAACCTTCAAGCGGAAGCCCAACGTGGGTGTCGGCCACAGCCTACCTAAACACTCAAGTCTCTAGTCCAGGTTTAGCGCCTATTCAGGTTCCATCCGCAGGGAGTCCGGCCGAGGTTTCCACATACGGCCCCGAACGATGCGTGCAGGGTTCCCGAGACACCAAACGGGCGCCCGGTACACCGTGCCACGTGCCTACCGCATCACAGCCCACCCCTCCGGTCAGCGCTGCCCACGGCCTCCAGCATACTACAAACACCAGAAACTACTTGCAACTCCTAGACAGAGGACAAGGGTGATTAAGAAGCCGAGAGGGTCCATTGGTTTCGGGCCCAATGCTTGTAGTAACTGTATCATGGATCACAAACACGGAACTCAGTTCCTGAGGACGGCTTCAATGAGACAACCCACCATGTACTCCTACATGGCCTCTCACCGCTACCTTTACCAAATCGTGTTCACACACTTAGCTCACACACAGTAGGACATGTTCATCACCATTCCAATTCATCCCCGACGAATCAGACCTGACTCAACTCTAAGCAGTAGCAGGCATGACAAACAAGCATGAATGAGTAGGCACATCAGGGCTCAAACAACTCCTACTCATGCTAGTGGGTTTCATCTATTTACTGTGGCAATGACAGGTCATGCAGAGGATAAGGGGTTCAACTACCGAGCATGTAACAGTTGAATCGTTGTTGTCCTAATGCAGTAAAAGAGAGCAGGAGCGAGAGAGTGGGATTGTATCGGAATGAACAAGGGGGTTTTGCTTGCCTGGCACTTCTGAAGATATTATAGTTCTTCATCGGTGTCATCGATCACGTCATCGGAGCATCGGCTACTGAGAGGGGACGGTTACCGGCAAACAGAGAAGGACACAATCAATGCAATGCGACAATATGATGCATGGTCATGACATGTCAAGAATATTATGATTTACACTAATGCATCTAGCAACAGTTTAAATGAGGTCCATATGAACTAAGGGTTCATATGCAAACTCCATATTTAGCATTTATAATGTCATTATCATGTTTTCACCTATACAGCAGGTATAACTTAGTTTTACATGCATGAAAATGATACAGATGGATAGATTGCATTTTTCTGATAATTTTTCATATATAAATTATTTCATTCTGAGTTACCGTTGAATTTATATGAATTTTAGAAGTTTGTAGTATTTCCTGAAATTTTCTGGTTTATTTTAATCCAGAAAATGTATACTGTGACAGCATGACGTCGCTGTGACATCATCAAGTCAATAGGGGCGGTCCAGGTCAAACCTGACCAGTGGGTCCCGCATGTCAGTGGCTAACTTAACTAACATGGTTAATTAATGTTAAACTAATCCTAACCTAGATTAGTTAAGGGCCTGGGCCCACATGTCATGGGCTTATAGTTAAACTGGGAGTTACTCCCGTGTTGACTGAGATTTAACCTGATGCGGGGCCCGCCTGGCAGCATTTGTTAGTGAGGGATTAGTGGTGATTATCGCCTAATTAAGCGGCCACGTCAGCCACCGGAGTTTGACCGGCGGCAACAAAAACCGCGGCGGATGTTCGCCGGAGACGCTGTTCCGGCAGCGATTCGACGCACTGAGGGTACCACTGGAGAGCTCACGCTCGCCCGCATCTAAGGGATGTCACAGGGGACGCCGAGGTGGCCGGAAACATCGACGACGTCGAGCTCCGCGGCGGTGCTGCTACGGGAACAACACCAACGCCGGTGTGGTGTGATAGAGGACGTGCTAGGGGTGGCGTTGGCTTCCTGGTGATGCGCTGGACATGTTTCAAAGCTCGGGCACGGCTGGTTTGAGCTCTAACGACGGCAACAACAACCATGGCAGCGGCGAGTCCACGACCAAGTTGGGGAAGTTGGCTGGAGGTAGCGCGGGAGTGAGGGGGCAGGGAGAAGAGAAGGAGGGGCTCGGTGCGGAGACTCACAGCGAGTCCAAGGAGCACGAGGGCGAGGTCGGGGACGCCCGGTAGCTCCTGAATCGACGACGAGGATCCATGGTGGCCGGCGATGGGAACGGCGATGCTGGCGACATTGTGGCGCGTCCGTAGTTCCATGGCTTGATTAAGAGGATGAGGAAGACGTCCCGGAGCTCTTGGACAGGTCAGGGGAGCAAGGGGGTGGCTCTGGCCGCGGTAATCGGCGTCGGCGGCGACGAGCTTGCTCGGTTGCTTGCGAGGGAGAGAGCAGAGGAGGGGGAAAGCACGGGGAGAGGTCGAGGGGATTCCAGGGGTGTCGTGGCGCTCGGGGCCGTCTCCAGCAGCGAGCACACAGGCAGGAGGTGGCCGGCGTGTGGCCCCGCGTGGCGGGCACACGCCCTCGTGCCCACTGGCATGAGGAAGAAGACGCCCCTGTCCCTGGGCTAGGCCAGGAACAGTGCTCGGCCGCTACAATAGCAGGCCAGGTAGGTCAGGTGGGTTTCCTTTCTCTCTCTTTTTTTCATTTGTTTCTGTTTTCTAATATTCTGTAGTCTTTAGGGCTTTATTAAAAATACTTAGACACTTCCAAAAATCATGAAACTACTCATGATCACTGTTGGGAATATATCCTATAGTAAACATTTTAGTTTATTTGCATTTGAGCATTTAAAATATTTAATAGCATTTAAATGCCCAAATGCAAATACAGTATGATTTAATCCAGAGCCCAAATATGTCATGGAAAAATGTGCATCACCTCTGGTTACTGTTTCTAGCATTTCCCAAGAATGATGAACATTTTTGAAAGCCATTTGGATTTACTGGAAATATTTTGGCTGAACCTAGTGAATTCCTTTAATGCTAGGGTTTAGGCAATCCCCATTTCAAGTTTCTTTCAAAGTTTAAACATGATGCACACATGAAGTTAGCCTAGTGCAATGTCAGAAGCTAGGGATGTGACACTACTTTCAAGAGTGTTCAATCATGGTGGCCTCCGAAGTACCACTCAACGATATAATAAATAACCGCGATGCCACGGGCTGGATTGCTAAGTGGGCCATCGAGCTCCTCCCGTTCGACATTACATATAAACCACGGCGAGCCATTAAATTGCAAGTACTGGCTGACTTCGTCGCCGAATGGACAGAAGCCGAACTCCCTAAAGAGTACGGCGCATACTCCAATTGGATCATGCACTTTGACGGCTCTAAGATGTTGGCTGGTCTGGGAGCGGGCGTTGTCTTGACATCCCCCACCAGAGATACAGTCCAATACGTACTCCAAATACTATACACAGACTCCAACAATGCAGCCGAATACGAGGCTCTGTTGCACGGTCTTCGGATGGCGGTCTCCATGGGCATCCAATGCCTAGAAGTGCGTGGGGATTCGAACCTCGCAATATCTCAAATAAATGGAGACTTCGACGCCAAGGACCCGAAAATGGCGGATTATCGTAATGCCGTCCTGAAAATGTCAACTCGATTCGAGGGGCTTGAATTTCATCATGTGGTCCGAGAAAACAATCAAGCGGCGGATATCCTTGCCCGCATCGGCGCTAAGCGCGACCCCGTCCCACCCAACATCTTCTTGGAAAGGCTGTTCAAGCCATCCGTGGTGTGGCAAGGGGAGACCGGCAATACTTGTCCGGATCCGACCACAACCCCAGATCCCGAACACACTGACATAATCGGAGGCTCCGCCACCGAAATAACACCTTCGGCCCATCTAATCATGGCTATCATCGCCCCGTGGACCGAACCCTTCTTAGCCTACCTAAATAGGCAAGAACTCCCCGAGGACCAAAATGAGGCACATTGCATTGTGCGGCGCTCTAAAGCCTTCAAGGTCCACGAGGGAGAGCTTTATAAAAAAAGCGCTACCAGAGTACTTCAAAGATGTATCTCCGAAGAGGAAGGGCGGTAGCTCTTGGCCTAAATTCATGCTGGACTTGGCGGCCACCACGCCGCAGCTCGGGCCCTTGTAAGCAAGGCCTTTCGTACAGGTTTCTACTGGCCGACAGCCTGAGCAGACGCACAGGACCTCGTCCAACATTGCGTCAGTTGCCAGCTCTTCGCCAACCAAAGCCATATGCCGCCCACCGCTCTCCAAACAATCCCCATAACTTGGCCCTTTGCGGTCTGGGGGCTCGATATGGTCGGACCCCTTAAAGGAGGAAGCCATAAGAAAAAAAAACCCGTTGGTCATGGTGGATAAATTCACCAAATGGATAGAGACCAAACCAGTTAAAACGGCCGAATCCGGACCAGTGATAGACTTCATATCAGGGACCGTGCACCGTTACGGTGTCCCCCATAGCATCATCACCGATAATGGCTCCAACTTCACAGCCGACGAGGTGAAAACTTGGTGCGGCAACATGGGCATTAAGCTCGATTACGCCTCCGTCTATCACCCCCAAACAAACGGTCAAGTCGTACAAGCAAATGGTCTTATTATGAGCGGCATCAAACCCAGACTAGTGCGATCTCTGAAGGAATCAGACACGCACTGGGTCGAGGAGCTCGGCTCCGTACTATGGGGGCTGCGGACCACGCCAAATCACACTACCGGATACACACCATTCTTCATGATGTATGGCACAGAGGCGGTATTGCCCTGCGATATCATTCATCACTCACCTCGAGTGCGCATGTATGAAGAGAGAGAAGCCGAGCTTGATCGGCGGGACAATTTAGATGCCCTGGAGGAGGAGCGCGACGTCGCGAAAGCTCATTCCGCATTCTATCAGCAATAGGCTCGCAGGTATCAAAGCAGAGAAGTACAGGCCAAAACTTATAACGTTGGCGAACTCGTTCTACGCCTACCGGAGAAGAAAAAGGACAAGCTCAAGCCCAAGTGGAAGGGTCCCTTCATCATTGATAAAGTTCTTACCGGAGGAGCATACCGTCTGCGTGATGCATCAGATAATCGACTCGAGCCGAACCCATGGAACGCGGCCAGACTCTGAAGATTCTATGCCTAGTGTCAAACTCTGTGTTCGTCTCCTTCCCTCCGCCTATTTTTAGTAATATCCTCTCTCTTTCTTTTTATGGCTCTAAGGCTTTAAGTGTGACTCGACTACACACTCTTGACGCGCTAAATCCTCAAGTATGCGCGCTCACTATACCTGGGGGCTTCTTATAAAGAAGCTTAATATAATTATCTCCCGGGCATCACGCCCACTGCATATGTGTCGCTTTCCCATATGTACCTTTTCTTCACCATTATATGCATCGATATGACTTAAGTTTTGGCCAAGCTGGGTTGCCTGGCTCCTGTGTTTATGCCCTACGTTCCCGTTAGTTCGGCTAGGGCATAAGGGGAGCACCTCTGCGATTGTTACTGTCGGGTACTCCGGACGTGTACCTCGGACTGGGTGAAGCCGAAAGCTAGCGTTCTTAAGGGAATATTCGGTCGGTGAACTAAAGATGTTTTTTACCTATTACAATACAAACCCCCAGATGTTGCATATACTGCGTTTCTGCTCGCAGTTCGGACATGCACATTAATGCATGCGTACCCAGGGAAAGGAACCCTTAACGGAACTATTCTCCCTAGAAGATGTTTCTTACTATCCATGTAATATAACATAGCTAGTTGGGTACTTGTCTGTTCAAGCAATTATGACCCCTACGCCTGGTTTCCACGTGTACCCCAGTATACATAACTGAGTGGGTATTCAGAAACACTCCGGACTATCAGGTCCGGAGGCTGAAGCGAAAAGGTCCGCCATGACAAATTATTTACAATCCGGCTAGGGACAAAATATGTCAATTGAAGTACACAGTCACTTAGACTCACATACTTCTTCTTCTATGCCATCCAACAGGCTTTCTAGCCTACAATCCTGTTGGGAATACTTTGCGGCTAATCCTACCTGGTCATATACCAGACTAACGGGAATCTCTTTGCCATCTGACCCTACAGGTCCGATCTGGGCCATGTGATTCGGATCGAGCTTGGTATACCGTGTTTTTACCATGGCCCAAGCTTCCCTCGCACCTTGTCGACGGGCAGATATCTTCCATAATCGGAAGCGCCACCACGCTCCCTTGAGCATCTGTACAAGCTCCCCCATGCTTCCTGGCAGGGAGGCGGATGGCCACAAGGCCTTGGACCCGCCCTGCATCACCTGCCGAACTTGTTCGTGCAGTTGCGAAAGCTCTTGCAGAAGATCGCCTGAGGATCCGGGCATCTCCTCTTCGGGACGACCAGTCAGTATACCTACAGACATAACTCTGTTAGCCTGTTTCTTCGCCGAAGTACATAAAGGTTCGTTTGAGCACATACTAAAAATGCCGCGTTGAAGCCTTCTATTCTCCTTCACGAAGTCTGCTAGTTGGGCCCGAACATCTTTCAATTCTACGCGCAGCCAGGTATTGGCATCCTGGAGATCGTTTTTCTCTCGCCTGACCCGTGTAACTACACGCTCGCCAGCCTCTAGTTGTCATTGAGCTCTTTGTTCATCCTCTTGTAGGGTCTCCGGATTCACTCCGGGATTGCCTGCGGAATCTATTGTTAGATCTGCAACATGCCGAACACCAAATGGTACACGTAATTACGTTTTTTATCGATCGAGAGAAATATTACCAGATGAGGCCTTCTTGGATTCCTCCATTCGGCAGCTGCGGCCCTTAGCTGGGCTTTACACTTCTCCAGCTCTTGAGACAAATGGGTATTCTTCTGTGTAAGAACCTATTAATACAATGATCCTTAAATCAGTTGTACCAACTGTTTCAAGTCTCAGGGGCTACTGATATACATAATTATCAGATTTTACTTACGCGTATATCTTTTAAATACTGGTCTGTGGCTCTAGCAAGCCCATCTTGAGCAGCTCGGATGTACACGTCTCCCGAGTTAAAGGCATTGAAAGCCTCTTCGGAAAAACTAGGGTCGTGGAGTGCGTCCCGCCGACGTCGATGATTCATAGCGCTCTCCACGTCGGAATTTGTAGTGGATATTCTATCTGAATCCTCCGTAGGAGGACCATTCGGTGTCGTCCCCACGTTAACCTCCACCCTCGAGGCCGGTTCTGGAATCCAGCTGGTAGAGGCGTGACGGGCAGGATCCCTGGATACAGTCCGGCGAATGTTCTTTCTGCCAGGACACAGCGGATATAGTTATATTTTAAAGATAACAATCACGGAGCGTGTTTTAAAACCATACCTGTTCGCTGGTGGCTCGGCCATGTCTCTGCTGGCTTTCCTTTTCGGAAGCCTACCCGGTCTGGGCGCCCCTTGTTGGGGAGTCGCCGCGGGGTCGGCATGGCACGCCGATGGCCTTCCCTATATGGCACAATACATGTGTGGTGGGTAAGGTGGAAAGAGTGAATCCTTTTCGGAAGATAGGTCTCCTGTTTTACTTACATGTGATGCAGGGAGGAGGCCGGGATAGTCGGCAATGATGGCCACCAAGGTGCCGTCACAGCTTGCCTGGTAAAACACCTTGTCACCGAGCTCCACAAATATGTCCGGATCTTTTTCGAGTCCGGGATCGAGGGCCCGGTTGTGGTCCTCTCGCTGTGGAGGCGGGCTGTGGACCTCCCTCATGGCTTTCCGTATTTCTTGTTATGGACTAGCGATGTAAATATTTGTGATGAAAGACTGCGGGAATGAATAGAGTTGAGTAAAAGACAGCAGCTCACCCAGCTAGGGGGGTTGTACATGGAAAATCCATCCCGTGGCTTAATGCGGATGAACTACTCTTCTTCTCCTTTATATAAATCGGACAGTATTTTCGCCAGAGCGGTGGCGGAGTCCGGACCTTTCCGACCGCAGCGGGTGGCATCGTCTTCTCCATTGAAGTGCCACATGGGACGCCCCCGATACTGGAGTGACTGCACCCCCCGCATTATGCATATTGACATAACCTCGATTATTGTCAATCCAGATTTGGCTAGCGTTTTTATCCTGCCCATCAATTGAAGGACATCACTGCTATCTTTCTCCTTGGGGCTCCGTGGATGCCAGCTACGGTGTTTCTTCAATGGGGCATTTATGAACTCAGGAAGACCCATTCGGACAGGGTCAGGAAGGGAGATGTCCTCTATATAAAACCACTCGGAAGGCCAATCTTCGGATGTCTTCTTCGGAGTGCCGGACAGGTATCCGGTCCCGGCGATGCGCCATATTTCGGCTCCGCCCACCTGGAATATTGATCCCTCCTGATTGCGAGGGACGAGGCAGACCAACCTCTTCCATAGCTCGAAATGAGCTTCGCAACCCAGAAATAACTCACAAAGGGCGACATAACCTGCGATGTGTAGGATGGAGGCAGGGGTAAAATTATGCAGCTGGAGGCCATAATACTCCAGGATCCCATGGAGGAACGGATGGATTGGAAATCCGATGCCCCTCAGCAAGTAAGGGACAAGGCACACTCGCTCCCCCCTGGATGGGTTGGGAAAACTCTCCGCTTGCTCCCCGCCGTCAAAGGTGGCTAATCCGGCTCAAACGGGGACAAGATATGCAGGCGGGAGAAACCCCTGGGTCTGCAGCTTCACCAATTGGTCGTGGGATATGGTACACTTCTCCCAATCACCTGGCTTGGCGCTATGGGGGCGAGAGGAGGAGATGCGGTGGCCGGCCATGATGGGATGGTTTTTTCCGGGCGCGCTCTGATGAATCCTTGCTTGGGGAAGATGGTGCGGTTTGGATCTGAGGATCCCCGCCTCTTTAATAGACGATTTATTTACATGGTCAGGGTGGCAAGTGTAAAAATGCCCCGGCTTCTCGCATTCTCTCGACACATGGAGACTGACATTATTAAGGTACAGAAGCCGATGAGTGCAACATTAAATGGGAAGCCGGACATTGCTCGTTACAACAGGTACTCTGGAGAATTCGGAGAAGAACCCGCCTTGCAATGCTGAAGACAGTCTGCGTGCCGGACTCATCGTCATTGAAGCCTGGTTCGGGGGCTACTGAGGGAGTCCTGGATTAGGGGGTCCTCGGACAGCCGGACTATATGCTTATGCCGGACTGTTGGACTATGAAGATACAATATTAAAGACTTCGTCCCGTGTCTGGGTGGGACTCTCCTTTGCGTGGAAGGCAAGCTTGGCAATTCGGATATGTAGATTCCCTTCTCTGTAACCGACTCTGTGTAACCCTAGCCCCCTCCGGTGTCTATATAAACCGGAGGGTTTAGTCCGTAGGAAAAAAACAACAATCATAATCATAGGCTAGCTTCTAGGGTTTAGCCTCTACGATCTCGTGGTAGATCAACTCTTGTAATACTCATATCATCAAGATCAATCAAGCAGGAAGTAGGGTATTACCTCCATAGAGAGGGCATGAACCTGGGTAAACATCGTGTCCCCCGCCTTCTGTTACCATTAGCCTTAGACGCACAGTTCGGGACCCCCTACCCGAGATCCGCCAGTTTTGACACCGACACCCGGGTCTGCCAAACGGGAGGCGCCCTCGTGATCCATTTTGAATACGATGGCGCCTCCATGTTGTTCTTCAAGGTCTTCGACGTGGAAGGCCGTCGCATGGAGTGCTGCCCCGGAGGGGGCAGTCAGGAGGTCGACGCGGCGGGGGCCGGGCCCGCCGTTCGCTCCTCCAGCGGCTCCTCCGGTAGCAGTAGCGACGCTTGGGAGTCCAGCGATTCTCCCGAACTCTTCGACACTCCGGAGACGAGCGATGACAGCTACGCACCCCCGAGCTCTCTCCGAGCCCGGCGCAAGGCGGCTGCATCGAGACATCGCCGCCGCTGATCTGGATGCGGTTGTCACCGGTCTCCCGTGGCCCACTGTTGATGATGGCGTCGGCCACGGAGGCACGTGTAGTTAGGGCTCCTCAGAGTTCTCGTCTTTTGTTCCCTGTGAGGAATTGAAAAACAACCCGCGGGGGCGTGTAAAGGGGTCCGCGATGTCTTTTGCTGACGTTATCCTTATTATGAAATCGTGCGAGTGCTTGTCCTGTCTCGGCTTGGTTCCCCCTTTCTAACCTCGCGACGACTTGGTGCTCTACGCTGACAGGTCCCGGTCCCCAGGCAAGCTGCAGCCGTCGCTGGTATGCCAGGTCGCGATGCCATGGTCAAGGCCAGGAGGTGAGCGGTCCGAGGTCCAGTAAGAGCCCCTAAGGCGCGATGCTCAGGAGGTCCCCTTTAGCGTGCAAGCAGCCGCCGAGAGGTGAGAAAGGAAGGCAACGTTGCCGTCACAGAGCCGCATCAATTGAGAATCCCGTGTCGTTGTGATTAGCCGTTCCAGGCATGAAACTTATCTTGGTAATATGGAGTCGTTCCCCTGTGTTGCTCCGGACTCGTGCGTCGGCAGCCGTCGCGCAGCTAGGTTAGGCCCGTGTGAGCCTCCCCCTTCTCTCCCGCACTCTCCTTCGTGCTCTACGTCCTCAGGTCCCGGCCCTCGAGCAAGCTCAGCCGCCGCTGGTATGCCAGGTCGCGATGCCGTTGTCAAGGCCAGGGGTGAGGGCTGGAGAGCCAGTAAGAGCTCCTGAGTCGCGATGCTCAGGAGCCCCCCTTTTAACGCGCAAGCAAATCGTATGGGAAAGAGAGGGAGCTCGTGGTGCCGCCCACGCTAGACCTCAGGAGGTTCCTGTAAATCATCATGAGAAAAGCACGGGTTGCCATTATGATTGCCGGTTGGCCATTGGTTGCTCCGAGAGAAGGGTGACGGCACTGAGGGCCTGGTGAGGTGACACGCGCGGGGCTGCCGCGGGCCAGAGCTCGACCGCTCAGACTTGTCGGCGTTGCAGGGACGGACCCGTGTGCAAGTACCGTGCCAACGTGAGCAGCTTCCGTGGTAGGTGGCAATCGAGCAGGCGATAATCACAGGCAGATTAGGCATGAAAGGCAAACCAACTTAGGTAAATGCAGAATGGATACATGCCACTGGGTCAGACCCAGCGGCTTGGGGATGATGCAGCCCGAGGGGCGCCCCCAGCAAGGTAAGCTAAAAACATAAAAGGGATACATGCCGCAGGGGCGGACCCACGCGACCTGGGAATAATGCAGCCCTGAGGGCACTCCCAGCTGAAATGAACTTGGCGGATGTCACCTGGTTCCGTTGTAGATGGGGGTGTTGGAGCAGCTTGGAGATGCGCGGTGAAGGGGCCGACCCTAACGAGCCGCCGGGGCCCTGAGCCTCGGGAGGCTCTGGGGGTCCAGGTGGTTCCGTGAGGACCATCTCCATCTCCGCTAGGACCACGTGGTGCCTGGCCTCCTGAGCCGCCAGAATGCTCCGCAGGTGACGCTGGTAGGTGGCAGCTGCGTTTGGCAGGCCAAAAGGCATGCGAACGTAGCTGTGCGGTGGACCCTCGCAGCATCCCACGTGCGAAGGCCAGAAGCGCTCCTGAGATGCGGCTCGGTTGAGCCCTGGGACGTCGATGCAGACGCGCAGCCCACCATCCTCGCCTGGATGGGGAGCCACGCCAGGCAAGCGGTGGTCGCCGCGCATAGCCCTCGCTTCCTGAAGCTCCTGAGTGGTCTTGGTCATGAACTCCTGAACGTTGGGCTTTCCATGCCCTGTGCCTTCCTGAGGGAAACATGCCGCAAGGCACGCCTCCAAGTGGTGCCCGAGCGCCTCCCTCGTGATGTTGGCAAGGTATGAGGCCCTCCAGAAGAGAGTCCCCGAGCCCTACCCGAGGAGGGCGCCAGGCGCGCCTTCCTATGCGATGGAAGGAGGCGCCCCAAGCACGGGCGCTGATCCTGACGCGGCACCACCCGAGATGCCGACCTCCTGAGGCCTTGCGCGGAGCGGTTGCTTCTTCTTCTTGGGGATGGCCTCTCGAGGGTTCTTGCGCTTGCTGTCCGGGTCCTCGATTGATGCAGCTTGGAAGGCACGCTCGAGGGAGCACACCGCATCCCTCTCTTCGCAGGGGACCGTGATGATTCCGCCAGTTCCTGGCATCTTGAGGACGTTGTAGCCGTGGTGGGTCGCCGCCATGAACTTGGCCAGGGCTGGATACCCGAGGATGGCCTTGTATGGCAGGTGGATGTGGGCGACGTCGAAGTCGATGAGCTCGGTGCGGTAGTTGTCGCGCTGTCCGAAGGTGACAGGGAGGCGGACCTGCCCTATCGGGGTGGTGGAGCCATCAATAACTCCTGAGAAAGGCTTGGTAGGCTGGAGCTGATCATATGGCACTTGAAGGTTGTCGAACATCTCAACGGACAGGATGTTAAGCCCTGCGCCGCCATCGATGAGGGTCCTGGTGACTTGAACGTTGCTGATGACAGGTGAACAGAGCATTGGGAGGACACCAGCAGTAGCCGCGCACTTGAGTTGATCTGCCGAGCTGAAGGTGATGGCGCACTTGGACCACCTGAGCGGGCGTGTGGCCTTGAGCCTGGGGAGGATTGTGTTCACCTCACGAGCAAACTGCTTGAAGATGCATTGTGAGGCTGGGGCATGAGCTCCGCCCAAGATGCAAGAGATAACACGTGGCTCCTGGAAGCCCCCAGCCCCCTCGTCCTGGTGATGGTCGTCATTCCTTCTTGGCGGCGGCGGCAGAGGAGGAAGGCCTGCGTTGCCCTGGGAGCGGTCCTCGAGAGGTTGATCCCTCCAGGCACCCTCGCGAGGCTGGTCCTACCAGCGATCCTCATCAGGTCGGTCACGCCACTCCTGGCGAGGGCCACGGTCGTCCCATCGTCCTCCGCCACGTCCTCCTCCTCGGCCGTAGCCCCAGTCATTGCGCTCGGGGCGTGGACCGAAGCGTCCTTCTCGAACAGCCCTGAGCTCCTGGCACTCGTTGGTGTTGTGGGTGTGGAGGTTGTGGTAGGCGCAAAACGGTCGGCTGCCCTTGGACGACTCCGGCTGGTCCCTGCCGCGCTTCATGTCTGGCTCTGCCGTGAGCACGGTTACTCCCTTGTGCTTCATGTCCTTGGCCTTGGTCTTCTTTTCTTCTGGGTCAGCAGGAGGGAGCTCAAGGAGGGAGAGGCGCCCCTCCTCAGCTCGTGCGCACTTGGTCGCCAGGTTGAACAGCTCCAGGGATGTGCACAGCTCCTCGTGGATGGCGAGCTCCTCCTTCATCTTGACGTCGCGGACGCCATCAGAGAAGGCTGAAATGATGGCCTCGTCGGTCACCTTGGGGATCTAGAGTTGGCCGAGGGACGGTCGCGAGTGCCCTGGAAGTTGGCGATGATGCGGCTGCGCATCTCGTCCCAGGATGAGATCGACCCTGGAGGCAGGTTCAGGAGCCACGAGCGGGCGCCGTCCTTGAGCGCCATGGGAAACCAGTTCGCCATGACCTTCTCGTCTCTGTTGGCCGCCTCGATGCTCAGCTCGTAGAGCTGCGAGAACTCCGCAGGGTCGGGGTGCCGTCATAGCGAGGAGGCAGGTCCAGCTTGAACTTGCCCGGCCAGGCGACACTACGCAGCTCGGGGGTGAAGGCGCGACAACCTGCTGTGGTCACCGGGGCCCTTTGCTAACGCAGAGCTTGCTCTTGATGGTACCCACGCACCGCCACCATGGCTAGTACGCGGTCTTGTCGCGCCGGTGCAGGGAACACGGGGGCGCCTTCTTGATGCGAGGGATTTCTTGGCAGCTTCTTTCTTGTCGCGCGGGCGCTGGATGCGGTGGGTCACGTCCAGGGGCCGCGAGCCTTGGAGCCAGGGCACTGTCTTGGGGCAGAGGTGGTGGAGGCGCTCCATGAGCCGCGTCGCCCGTACCTGGCGGAGGGCGAGGCAGCGAGAGGGACGGCGCGGAAGAGCCCCCTGCGGCGCTGACGAGCTCGGTGATGCAAGCGAGCCATTCTTCGTAGAGGTCGTCGACGAGGCGGTAGTGTAGGAGCTCATGTGCCAGGAGTAGCGCAGCCTACGCGTCCGCGGGGGCGCGACAAGCGTGGGACGACGAGCCAGCTGGGGTCAGCGATGGAGTGGCGGTGCGGCCTTCCCGCCGTACCGAGGGGTGCAGTGAAGATGCTTTCTGCTCGTTCCTCGCCGGGCCGGTGGCAGCGTTGGCGGCAGGTGACGGAGAACGACGAGGAGGTCCATCGACAGGAGCCATCTGGGCGACGCATGCGGTGAGAGCGGCCCAATGCTCAGCGCGGGCTCGGCGGGCGTCCGACATGGATGCGACGAAGCGATGGGACGCGGATCAACGGAAGGAAGATTTCGGCGCACCCCTACCTGGCGCGCTAAATGTCAGATATCGGGTTCCGGCAAAACCCTTATGTTTAGAACACTGGGGTGCGCACGAAGATTTCCCCCTACCGAAAGACGCCCTCAGCCTCACCGCGATCCCTAAGCTAGCTCAACCAACTCATAGCACAAGAGACACAAGATTTATACAGGTTTGGGCCACCGTTGTGGTGTAATACCCTACTCCTATGTGGTGGTGGATCGCCTCTTGGGCTGATGATGAACAGTACAAGGGAAGAACAGCCTCGCGAGGAGAGGTGTTCTTGAGCTGGTGTGGTGTGTAGATGAACTGAATTCATCTTGCTATTGTGGTGGCTAGCCCTATTTATAGAGGCCCTGGTCCTCTCCCCAAATATTGAGCGGGAAGGGATCCAACAACGGCCATTTTGAAAGGGGACAGCTAGTACAAGCTATCCTGACTAAAGGTGGTCTTCACCTGCCAAAGGCGCTGGTGGTGACGCCGTCTTGGGCTCCACGGTGACCTCCGTCCTGTCGTCCTGCTGGTCTTGGTCTTGGTGCATCGATATGGAAACCTTTGCCTGGTGCCTCGGTACTCCGCGCCTGCGCTTGCCCCCTTATCACCAAAGGGGAAACGAGGACACTGCGCGGGCTGGCGCCCGCCTGGCGCCTGCCTGGCCTTGGTCGTCATGGCTTGCGTCATGGTAACCTCGCGAGGTACCCTTTGCCTTGATCTCTCCGCCTCCCTCGCGAGCCTGCCTGGTGAGGCCGCTCCTGAGGAGGCCTTGTGTCATCCGCCCCGCGAGGCTTGGCCCCTCGCGAGGGTCTTGAGTGTTGGTTGATGAAGACGGGCCATACTGGGCCACTGGTGGGCCACGCCGCGGGCCGCAGGTAGGCAAGTCTGGGGACCCCCGTTCCCAGAACGCCGACAGTACTGAACATGTAGAGAAAAAGAGAAGATCGTTGCGTGGGAATATAATGTCATGCAGATGCCGCTCCATGGTGGGCGAAGTGCCCCGCCCTCCGCCATTCCAGATTGTATTCCAGAGGAAGATAACTATTCAGATGGGGATTCAGAGGGAGCCGACCACTCCTATTTACCACCTGAGGTGTTTGCTCTAACCTGGCATGCTGATGTTGGTCATATCATGCATATGGCGCCTTCCATTGCTTACATTATACATCTTATATGTCATCAGCTTAGTTTAGATTTGCTTTGTGTGAATGCCACCTGTTTGGTTTCTATATCATACTCCCATTGTTCCTAAATATTTGTCTTTTTAGAGATTTCAACAAGTGACTACATACGGAGCAAAATGAGTGAATCTACACTCTAAAATATGTCTATATACATCCGTATGTGGTAGTCCATTTGAAATCTCTAAAAAGATAAATATTTAGGAACGGAGGGAGTATATGAGAATTATGCAATGCCATCTTCTTTAGCCAGGCATCATATACGTGAATCATGCAATGCCATCCTGTTTAGCCCGTCATTGTATATGTGAATTGTATCGTGCCATGTTTTTTTCATAATATATTCCATTTGTCAATAATGTTTATACATTCGTCTACTCTTCCTGTGCATCAACCATTTGAGTCGGTCATGGGAAATTCTGGAGTGACAACAAGGTCTCTGAGCAGTCAGTGCTACCTGTCGATGCAGATTTCTGGCTGGTTACAGATAGCTCCTCAGAGGAGGATTCAGAGACAGATGACCAGTCTTATCCCCCCGAGGTGCATGCTCTAACTTCGCAGGGTTATATTGCTCATATCATGCATATGGTGTCTTGCATTGCCATGCCATCTGCTTAGATTAGACATGCTTTGGGTGAATGCCTCCTGTTTGCTTTCTATATCAGATATGTGAACTATGCAATGTCATGTTTTTCAGCCAATTATCATATATGTGAATTATGCACCACCATGTAGGCAGGCATCATATATGTGAATTATCTCATGCCATCGTTTTTTCATTACGTATTCCATTTGTCGACAATCTGTGTATATTGATCTACTGTTCATGTGTATAAGCCATTGGAGCCGGTCATGGAAAAATCTGGAGTGAAAACAAGGTCTTCAGAGCAGGCAATGGTACTTGTTGAAGCATATATCTCGATGGTTACAGGGAGCTCCTAAGAGGAGGATTCAGAGACAGATGACTAGTCCTATATCCCACCTGAGGTGTATGCTCTAAGTTCAAATGTTTATATTTCTCCTATCATGCATATGGTGTCTTGCATTGCTTAGTTTAGACATCATATGCACAATATTGAATTCCATCTGCTTAGTTTAGAGATCATACATGCGAGTGCCAGCTGCTTAGTATATGAATCAATTATGTGAATTATATCCATCCTGTATACTTAGACAACATATATGTGAATTATTTCATCCCAACCTATTTTAGAAAGACATCATATAGTTTTGTCATGTAAACATGTTTAGATACTCATCATATGTTGAATTACGCCATTATATCCTGTTAAGTTATCCATCATATATCTGAAACTGTGTCATGTTATCCTGTTTAGTTAGGTATCATATATGTGAAATTGTGTCATGCTGTCCTGTTTGGTTAGACAACATATATGTGAATTACCACATCTGTCTATCATACAATGTCTGTACGTTCAATTTATTTTCTTGTTTATCAGCCATTTGAATTGGAGAGGGTGATGGCAGTATCTAAGGGAGCAAAAACCCGTTCTTCACAAAAGACAGTGCTACCCATCGATGCAGATAGAACCATGGTCGTACTGGCCCACAAACTAGCCCCACCACACATAATCGAGACTCTTCCAGATTGCACACTTACACCGTTGGGCAGAGAACCAGCTACAACCCATCTAACCGCTTCTAGTTGACAAAGCACCATGTCCACCACAGAGTATGCCCACACGAGCAGTTTGTAAAGAAACTGCAATGCCAAAGCACGAAGACCACCACAGCGAACCCAAACTCCACGTTTAAAGCAGAAGAGCAACTGTTCTTAGGTCAGATAACGTAGCTATGGTCCATACTCCTTTGTTGTTGCATCACTGTATTTACTCATACCAACTGCTTTCGAATTTGAAGGATCCAATTGAAACTCCGATGGCGCAACATGTATGTTTTAAACCTATTTCTTTAGCTAGATTGTTGTTCTAACTTCTTGCTCTACGTTGATATCAGTTTCAGTTGTATAAACAGTTATGTTCTCATGTGATGCACATTACAAGTGGTGCCAATGTTGTGTAGTTTCTCACACTTATATTCTGTTTATGCTGCTGTGTCTTCAAAATATATGAGTTGAACCGTGTCTCTATCTTGATTAGGCAACATAAACTAGAATGATATGGACAATACAATGACCATAGTACATAGATATATGTTTGTTTCATGTTGTTATCCTGACCACCTTACTAGTAAACCGGTTTACCAAAACGAGTTTCGTATACTACATGCTAAACCTGTGATGTGTCTGCTTGTTTCTCTTGTAGTATGCAAACAGAATATTGGAGAAGAGCACCCCACTATGCAATGGTAGAGAAAGTAATGCAGATAAGGTTCAAGATAGTGAGACAACCCTGTTGGTCTCCAAGAAAGGTGGTAAAAACGATCTTGTAGACAGTGAGAAAACCCCACAGTCCTGCGTTGATGTAGTGTTCGAGTTACTGGCCTGTACCGCTGGCACAAGCTCTTCGAACCAGCTGCCTGAATCACTTCGGCTTCTTCAGTCTTAGCTAAAAGCTGAAAGGCATCAGTCAGCTGTGTTGCGGCAAGAAGCCGAAGGACTGAGGAAGTGCCTGCAGAATTCAGATGCATACTTTCTTGTGCAACAGCAAGCGTTGGAGGATTTAAGCGACAAACAATAGAAAGTTAATAAGCTTGCTAAGCATCTTGCCAGCATTATGGGTACCCAGGTGTAGGATCGAAAGTATGTCTAGAGGGGGGTGATTAGACTACTTGACCAAATAAAAACTTAACCTTTTCCCAATTTTAGTTCTTGGCATATTTTAACAACTTAGCACAAGTCAAGCAATCTTAACACAATTCAAGCAAGCATGCAAAGTGTATATGAGCAGCGGAAAGTAAAGCATGCAACTTGCAAGAATGTAAGGGATGGGTTTGGAGAGCGCAAATGCAATAGGAGACACGGATGTATTTGGCGTGGTTCCGATAGGTGGTGCTATCGTACAACCATGTTGATGGAGACTTCAACCCACGAAGGGTAACAGTGGCGTGAGTCCACAGAGGGATCCACCCACGAAGGGTCCACGAAGAAGCAACCTTGTCTATCCCACCATGGCCATCGCCCACGAAGGACTTGCCTCACTAGGGTAGATCTTCACGAAGTAGGCGATCTCCTTGCCCTTACAAACTCCTTGGTTCAACTCCACAATCTTGTCGGAGGCTCCCAAGTGACATCTAACCAATCTAGGAGACACCACTCTCCAAAAGGTAATAGATGGTGTGTTGATGATGAACTCCTTGCTCTTGTGCTTCAAATGATAGTCTCCCCAACACTCAACCCACTCTCATAGGATTGGATATGGTGGAAAGCTGATTTGAGTGGAAAGCAACTTGGGGAAGGCTAGAGATCAAGATTCATATGGTTGGATTGGAATATCTTGGACTCAACACATGAGTAGGTGGTTCTCTCTCAGAAAATGAGTAGTGTAAGTGTAAGCACGTTTTGATGGCCTCCCTCATGAATGAGGAGAGAGTGGAGGGGTATTTATAGCCTCCACACAAAATCTAACCGTTACACACAATATACCAAACTCGGTGGGACCGAATCAGAAAACTTGGTCAGACCGATTTAGTACATAATGTGACCGTTAGGCAATTACAGTGGGACCGACATGTCAACTCGGTGGGACTGATATCATTTGGGTTAGGGCATAACATAATCTCGGTTTGATCGATTACACAAACTCGGTTGGACCGACTTTGTTAATAAGCTAACCAGAGAGTTGGTCAGGCAAACTTGGTGGGACCGATTCGCTCGTCTCGGTGGAAGCGAAGTGTTACGAAAAGGAAACAGAGAGTTTGCATTGCAGACTTGGTGGGACCGATCGCTCATCTCGGTTAGACCAAAACGTTACGAAGCGAAACAGAGAGTTTGCAACCCCATCTCGGTGAGACCGAGATCCATATCGGTGAGACCGAAGTGACTAGGGTTTCTGGCAGTGGCTATGTCAAATCAACTCGGTGGCGCCGGATGGATCAAATCGGTGGGGCCGAGTTTGACTTTTGGTTTGGTACATATGTGGATATGAGGAAGTGGTTGAGGGCTTTGGAGCATATCACAAAGCACTTTGAGAAAGCAAGCCATTAAGCAACACCTCGTCCCCTTCTAATAGTATTGGCTTTCCTATAGACTCAATGTGATCTTGGATCACTAAAATAGAAAATGTAGAGTCTTGGACTTTAGTGCTTGAGCCAATCTTTTGTCCTTAGCATTTTGAGGGGTCCACAATCCAAATCCATGCCATGCCAATCATTGAACTTTCCTAAAATATTTATCTTAAATGGCATTAGTTCAATGAGCTATATGTTGTTAATCATTACCAAAACTACCCAGCGATAGTTGCACTTTCAATCTCCCCTTTTTTGGTAATTGATGGCAACATATAGATCAAAGCTTCGACAAATAATAATAAGATAGAAATACATTGTCGCTTTGAGAAGTATGTGATAAGCAAGAGCTCCCCCTAAATTTGTGCATTATTTAAATTTGCTTTGGACTGTTCACTCTTCCATGTCACATACATCTTGGTGGAGCGCTCAAAATGATAACAATTGAAAAAATGCACTCATCACCAAGCAAAGTGAATGACCATAGATGGATATAAGAGATAATATCATTCAAGCACACATTAAGATAGCATATGATCAAACACATGATCATCCAAGTATCTCACAAAAGACATAATGTATCAAGCAAACACACAATAAAGTATCAAGCAAATAAACTGCAAAGAGAGACAAAAACAACACTCTCTCTCTCTCTCGAAGACTATGATCTATACATATTTCTCCCCCTTTGGCAACAAGTTACCAAAAAGTTAAAAATAGGCATAGTGCTATGCGTCTCTCAGGCTTGGTCTTCATGAGGTGGTGTAGAGATGACTCTAAGGACGAAAGCTTATGTTGAAGTAGCTGGAGCTGGTGGAGTGGCTGCTGGAGGTGGCACTGAAGCTGTAGCTGCTAGTGTTGATGTAGTGGCTCTAGTATCTGGTACTGGCACTGCAGCAGACCTCTGACCTCTTGGCACTCTTGTGAAAGCATCTGTAGTACACTTGCCTTTCTTCTCCTCTACCTCCTCCTGGAGTTGCTCAACTACTGACTGAATCTCAGTTACTTTGACATCAAGATCATAGAATTTCTGTTCAATGATCCTCTCCAAACTCTCCTGATTTTGAGTCAGGGTGGACAACCCCTAATCAATCCTCAAGGTGGATTGGATCAGATATCCAAGTTGATCTTGCTTACTCTTTAAGAACACCTGAGATGCCTCTTCAGCACTTGGCATCTTTGCATCTTTCTCAGCCCTTGCCTTCTCTCTCTTCTCATGTGCTTGCACCGAGGAAGGATCTTCCTCATCCATGACAACAGTGTTATCCTCAAAATCTGGCTTGAGAGGTAAATGCTCCTTGTCCAACAAATAAGTGCATGTGCCCGTCTTGGAGTTGATGAGCATCTGAATTTGTGGAGCATACCCACAAGACCTCTTTTGATCTGCAGTTGTCCTCTTGATTGTTTCCACAATCAAACTCATCACTTTGAACTTTTGAGGAACATCAAATATGTGCAGCAAGTTTATGGAATGTCCTCTTATCATTTTGTGATCTCCAGACTTGGGCAAAAGAGTATGCCTCAGGATGGTATTGATTGTGGGCAGGCCTGACAATAATTGCTTCACTGAGCCAAACTTGTGAGTTTCCATGTCTGCATCAGGAATTTCCTCGTACATACTTGCAAAGAGTTATGGTCTTTCTTCTTCTTGGCATACACATCCAAGTCATCCTCATGAGATTCTGGGGCATTTATTAATCTGGCCCATTCATCAACAGTGGTTTGGTACCTAGTACCTTCTGACATCCATACAATTCTGCCATTAGGATAGAAGTGAGCAGTGGAGTAAAATTGCATGATCAGCTCATCATTCCACTTAGTGAGCTTCTGGCCAACAAACTTGTCCACTTCACAAGCCTTGAAGCTGTCATAGACACCTGGGAGGTGATCTTCATTTTCTCTAATGTATGTCCAGTCAACCCATCTCATGTCACATACTATGGGCTTCTTGTCAAGCAGAATAGTCTCATAGAAATCTTGCTGTTCCTTAGTGTGTAACCTGTAATCCACATCAGTTCTCCTCCTTACAGCATATGGGTCATTCTTCCTCCAAAGTCTCAGACCTGCATCCTTCCTGATCCTCATGTCCTCTGCCACAGGATGTGTATCATTGTGGTCTGGAATCTTTGGTTTGAGCTTCCTCAGCACTTGGGCTTCAGCTTCTTCTTCTTCAACTTCAGGCACTGGGGCCTTGTTCTTCTCCTCAGCAGGAATATTTCTTGTACTCCTCTTGGGTGCAGTCTTGGTGGCTAGAGCCGCGGCTTTGGGAGCAGGTTTGGGCTTAGCAGCAGCCCCTGACTTAATTGCATCTCCCATTAGCTTTTGTGCCTTAGGTGTTGGAGCAGCATCCTCTTCCTCTTCAGAATCTCTCATCATAGAGAGCTTTCCAATGATCCTGGCAGTAGTCTTCTTGACCCTCTCTTTTATCTTCTTCCCTTCTGCAACAGTCTCTTTGGGTTTAGATCCCAAAGTTTCTTGAGTGGAGGCTCTGGACTTAGACATAGGAACTCTTTTTGCTGGTGCCTTTCTGTTCATGCCTGGCTTTGTGGATGCAGCAGTGCCAAACTCCTTCTTCACCACCTTCTTCTTTGAAGTGGCCTCATCCTCAGCTGCAACATAATATTCATCCTCTGAATCTGAAGTTCTCTTCTTTCTTGCTCTAGTATCTGCCTTGGGCAAGTTACTAGGTGTGCTCCTGCCGCCCTCATCATAGCTGCTGGAGGGACTAGTGCCCTCACTCAACTGCTCTTGCTGTTCAGATCTGTTCTGGCTGTCACTCTGGTCAGACATCTTGCAGACAAACTGTCGGTAGACCCTGTGAATAGGTTGTAGATGAGGTAGAGTAGATGAGCATCACCAAGTACAGAGGTTTTGCAAAACAAATTGAGTCAAAAAACTTAGTTTTAGTTATCTATAGAAGTGATCTCGGAGCTACCGAATTGACAACCTCGGTGATACCGAAACAACACTTGGAACCTAAACTAGTGAACTCGGTCAGCCCGAGTCACAGTTTGGTGGCACTGAGATTGCTAGGGTTTCATAGAAACTTGAACTCGGTCACACCGATTTGCAATTTTCGGTAAGACCGAAAAACGCATGTGCAATGGCCTAAGCCGAATCGGTGAGACCGATTTCTATAGTTCGGTCGGTCCGAGATGAGTTCTGCGGAGGGCTAACCCTAAAATTTTCGAATCAATCGAGGCCTAAGGAAGATTTAGCTGGATATTTCAATCTCGTTCGTGGCAAGAATCATGGCATTGTCCTTGTGCTAGGAATCGGAGTTAAAAAGATAGCACAAGGGGTCGAACACGTACCCTAGAACGGCGGGTGTTCGCTACAACGGCGACGGTGGAGCAGAATCCGTCGACGGTAGCAGAATCCAATGGCGGGAGATCGTTGGCGGCGAGGAGACGATCCAGAGACCCGAGGAAGCAGAGCAGGACACGCGTGGGCTGAGAGGATTTGAAGTAAATTCCAAAATCTCACCCGTGGGTATTTATATCCCGACCCTGTCGGTGTGACCGAGTGGAACAACTCGGTGGCACCGAGATTGCAGAATCGCAAGCGGTTGCTGCAACTCAGTGTGACCGAAGTGTTCAAATCGGTTGCACCGAGATGAAAACTTAGATCAACTTAGTGAACTCGGTTTGACCGAAATGGATGTCTCGGTCAGACCGAAATGCACAAAGAGGTTTTGGAAGTTTAAGTCTATGACGAATTGGGGACTCCGAGTGCTCCTCACACAGAGTGGTTCGAATGTAGCATGAATAGAGTTTGAGACGAGAAAAGCATAGATAGCTAGAGAAGGTTCTTAGGCATTCTTGTCCATCCACTTGGCAAAAGAGAAAAAGAAACCAAACAAACAAAAAAACAAGTGGATGTCCTCGAATGAGTAAAATATGCAAACGACATGCTCACACAATAAGATGGCAAACGAAATATGTGACAAGGCATGCACAACCAATTCTAGCATCTATCAAACAATTGGCGATGACTAGGTCATCTATATATGAGTATATTGACTTAGGAGTCAAATGAGAACATTTGATCATAGGTCATACTCATCGTTTAAGCACAAGTGGGGTTACCACTTTTACATAAAGCATTATTGTGTTCACACCATTAGAGTTGCTTTAGCTCAATTCTTTAGAGTAAAGCTCCGCCTAGATGTGAGATCCCCCCTAAGAGGGATGAACTAACCATGGGTTTTGTTGATGATGACTTCATGTAGGTGTTGAATATGTGGATGCTCAATGTTGTTGTAGATCATTTGGAGCAATCCATTGGAGTGAGTTGCACTTTCAATACCTACACGGGTTAGTCCCACAAGGAACAAACAAGGATATCCATAGACATAGAGTGATGCACACACAAGATGATGTCCATTAAAGCATTAGGTTACCTTGTCCCTTGTCTTACCAACAAGAGGGTTTGTGACTCCTTGAACTAGTGCAAGATGTGGAAGTAGATTGCACTTGTCCTTGCCAAAATGATATGAGTGAAGAATATTGGCGGAGTCACCCTCAAGAACTCTCTAGTCCTTCTTCTTTGGCATCCACATCATCTTGATGGGAATCCTTGGGGTTGTAGTGGAACTTGATGAAGTAGAACTTGATGTAGTCTTGGGAACCCACTTGACCAAGGCCTTGGGAGCTTCTTCAAATGCATCAATCTCCTCTTGAAGCTTGTCCTTGCCTTTTTGCTTGTGGTCTTGTGGTGGAAGATCATCTTGAGCTTGTGTCCCTTGGAAAGAAGTAGGATCATACTTCTCTTGTTGGGGAACAAACTTCGTCTTGGGCTATTGATCTTCTTCCCACTCAACTCCATTGGCATTGAACTTCCATTCAAAACCAACACCTTGATTCTTCCGGTGCCTTCCTTGCTTGTGTACAATTTCCTCAAATTGCTTACTTCCGGCAAGGATTTTGTAGACACCTTTCTCTATAATTCCCTTCAATAAGCTATTTTCATGCTCAAGTGTAACTTGGCTACGAGAATTATTAGTGGAATCAAGAGAACTACTAGGAGCAACAACATTGGATTTAGCATGATTATTGTTACTACTAGAAGAAGAATCTTTCTTACTCTTGTTGCTAGACTTTACTTGTGGCATGTAAGTAGATAAGAGTAAATGCTTGGCAATGTAAGAAGAACTTTTCTTACAAAGATCATCATTGATTGCCTTTAAAAACTCATGCTCTTGCTCAAGGTTGAGCTTTTCAAAGCGTAACTTCTCATGAGTCTTTAAAAGTTCTCGATGATCTTCCAAGGTAGTTTCATGAGCTAACTTAAGAGTGTTTAGTTCTTTAGTTAGACGTTCAATCTTCTCCTTATCATCGTCATTTGTTTTATCTTGATTAGCGTGATTAATTGACGTTTCATCATAGTATTCATCACTAGAGTTGTCAACAAGTAAATCATCATCTCCTAACAAGTCATCTTCATCACTATTGAAATCAACATACTCGGGGTGTGATACCTTTGGGCCTTTATCCATGAAGCATCTTCCAATTCCTTCATTTGGTGAGTCAAATATGTCATAGGAGTTGGTTGACACAAGTGCTAGACCGGCAACACCTTCATCTTGAGTATATTCGGAGTCGGAGTGATAGCTTCTCTCGGAATGATGGTCAGAGTCGGAGCCGAATACCCATTCACCAACATGAGCTTGATGTCTTCGCTTTGTGTAGCTCTTTGATGATTTGTCCTTCCTTTCCAAATCCTTGCTTCTCCGGGAGGTTCTTCATTCATAACGATCATCTCTACTCCTTCTCTCTCTTGGTGGTGATTCTTCTCTTCTACTACTTCTTTTAGGTGAATCTTCTCTCCTTTTATAAGGAGTCGTACACTCATTGGAGTAGTGTCCGGGTCTTCCACAATTGTAGCTATTTCGTTCACGACTCGAAGATCTTTTGTCATTCTAGGACCTTGACTTGGAGCTTCTTTCCTTGCTTCTAGTCTTGTAGAACTTGTTGAAGTTTTTCACCATTAGGCTCAATTCCTCATTGAAGGTTTGTTTCTCACTTGATGATATGGGAGCATCACATGAGGCTTTGTAAGCACCACTTGTCTTGTTCTGAAGCTCTTCCTTATCCTTGAGTGACATCTCATGAGCAACAATTCTTCCAATGACTTCCATTGGCTTGAGATCTTTGTAATTGGGCATATTTGGATCAATGTGCACACGGTATCATATTTTCCATCCAAGGCTCCTAGGATCTTCTTGATGATGAATTTATCGGTCATCTCTTCACTTCCTAAGCCGGCAATCTCATTTGTGATGAGAGCAAGCCTAGAGTATATTTCAGCGACACCTTCACCATCCTTCATTTTGAACTTGTAAAGTTGACTTTGAAGCACATCCAATTTGGATTCCTTGACGGAGTCGGTACCTTCGTGCATATCAATCAAAGTATCCCAAATTTCCTTTGCATTCTCAAGGCGGCTGATTTTGTTGAATTCTTTGGGGCACAATCCATTGAAGAGGATATCACAAGCTTGAGCGTTGTATTGCAGCATCTTCAACTCTTCCGCGGTAGCTTCACGGTTTGGTTCTCTCCCATCGAAGAATCACCTTGCAAGCCAATACACACAATAGCCCAAACGGCGGGGTTATGTCCAAGAATATGCATTTTCATCTTATGCTTCCAACTAGAAAAATTAGTACCATCAAAGTAAGGACCTCTACGGTGGTAATTGCCCTCGCTAGACGCCATACTCTCCTAGGTTGTGAAACCAAGGCTATGATGACCAAAAGCTATGGAAATCAAGGCAAATGCAGACCAAAGCTCTGATACAAATTGTAGGATCGAAAGTATGTCTAGAGGGGGGTGATTAGACTACTTGACCAAATAAAAACTTGACCTTTTCCCAATTTTAGTTCTTGGCAGATTTTAACAACTTAGCACAAGTCAAGCAATCTTAACACAATTCAAGCAAACATGCAAAGAGTATATGAGCAGCGGAAAGTAAAGCATGAAACTTGCAAGAATGTAAAGGGATGGGTTTGGAGAGTGCAAACGCAATAGGAGACACGGATGTTTTTGGCGTGGTTCTGATAGGTGGTGCTATCGTACATCCAGGTTGATGGAGACTTCAACCCATGAAGGGTAACGGTTGCATGAGTCCACGGAGGGCTCCACCCACGAAGGGTCCACGAAGAAGCAACCTTGTCTATCCCAACATGGCCATCGCCCACAAAGGACTTGCCTCACTAGGGTAGATCTTCACGAAGTAGGCGATCTCCTCGCCCTTACAAACTCCTTGGTTCAACTCCACAATCTTGTCGGAGGCTCCCAAGTGTGGTCCTATGAAAATAACAGTCGACTGAAACAAAATAGGCCAGTCCATTTTTTCTGCACCGTCCGATGTACAAAGAACGGGCAGATCGCCTTCATCTACCTCCAGCCAGTCAGTGTTGTCGACCTTCCTCGAAACGCCAGTGGCCACCGGCCAAGTCCCCTGCCTCCGCCCTCCCCTCGACCTCGCCGCACCGCCGTGCTTGGCACCGCCCCCGGCCATCCCTTCAAGCCCCGCCGACCTCCAGATTGGGCGCAAGCGGCTCCTGCGCCCCACACCCCTATGATAGACACCGATGTGACGCTTCCCCGGCAAACAGGCGGACTAGGTGCTCCGCGCGCCTAAGCGGGGGCTGCTACTTTTAATTGCAATTCAACTAACCCTGAATTGAAATCTAGGCGGGCTACTAACCTCTAGCCAAGGTGAAGTAGTAAATGGGAGGAAGCCTTGTGCATCTAGTATCACTAAGAAGATGCAGTAAGAAGCACTCAACTAGTTTCTTTCGTGGGATGAATACGGTGTGAGCAGAGACGTAAGATTTGCACGAATAAGGGAAGAGGAGTACCTCTTTCTAGTGAAGTGTTGTGTCCTCCTTCTGTTTTTCCAACGATCTTCTTGTGGTTCGCTGGATACGAGAAGTTGTGGAGGAAGGTGGATCCTTGGATGAACCCATGGCCAAGTTGTTGAGTGTGGTGCAGTGGCCGTCTGTCGGCGGCGGGGAACCAGATCTGAGGCGGCGAATGATGGTGTAGTGTGAACAACTCCGGTGTGGTGGATGGTTGCGACAGTGGAGCGGCAGCGGTAAGGCGCAGAACGGCGTGGTCGAAGTGGTTCGGGTACGGCGCATGTCAGTGTCGGCGTCGTGGAGGCAGCTCTGCCTCAGCTTCAGCTGCTAAGTCCTTGAGGGCGTTGCGGTTGCGGTTGAGTTGGACGACGACGTCGGGGTACCAGCTCCGGCGTGATGGAGGAGGGCGGCGGTGGATTTGGCGCGATGGGGTGGAGGACGGAGGATGCTGGGGTTTCGCGGCTGGTGGAGAGGGCGTTTTGGCGCCCACGGAGTAATGGGGAAATGGAGGGAGGGGGATTTATGTTTCAGTTTGGGACGCGCTTGTTTGAAAGTTGGGAGAAGTTACAAACTTTGCCCCCATCTAAAATTTTGGACATATTGCGGGTTGGGGATAGGACAGTAATCTGAGGTGTCCCAAATGGTGGGCGGGATGGATTCCGGCCAAGCGCATGAGTGTTTAGTCGCCCACGGCGTATCAATGACTCTTGGAGGCAGTTGAGACTGGCGTCTTGGTGAAGTTACAAACCTACCCCAGTTTAGACCATAGGACATCGGGCCAATAGGCTACACAGGCCAGAGTTAGGACAGTAATTTCCTACCACCAAACATTAGTCTCGCGCGATTTCGGGTGACTAGAGGCTTATTTGGTGCTTCATTCAATATTTGGGAGCAGAAGCATTAACGTTGTCGGTTCTCTTGAATTGAACTTTCAGGATTTGTCAAACTTCACAAATCTTGACTCTCAAAAATCCTAAAACTATGATTATTTTGGAATGGAGGGGGTACATTTGAATATACATTGTACACCAGTATATATTAAAAAATATGCAACTTACCTCAGTTCATGCATGGTTCCACATATATCTCCTTGGTTGCAAAAAAAAAATTAGACATGCGTATGAATATATAGCATGTTCAAACGCACAAGAAAGATTGATGCTCCCTTTTAGATCTGATTTACAAATGCCATTATCTCAGATTCAAATAGATGAATGCACTTCCTATGAATTCGTATCTTCGAAACCCCCTTTATGTTGAATTCAACCTGTATTATATTTCGTAGCTAGCAATTTGGAATGTATCCATGTAAGTGACAAATGTATAAAGTGCTTCACACTAACAACATGGAGTGCACTAATTAATGTTTATATATGAATTGCAAAAGCAATGCATTGCCTGTATTTCAAACCGCTCTCACTCTATGGATCGATAATATGAAATAAACACATGCACATGCTAGAATTCAATAGAGTATGGGTGTCTGATAGACCGATTTTTGTTCATATGCAAATTGTAAAATTCATGATCTCATCCAAAAATAATAATACCATTTATATTTTAATTTAATGCGTAGAACCGCCTTTTACACGTAGATGCACTATGCCTTGGCTCGTTCTCACACACACGCTATATATCTCTCTATCTAACGCATAAGTGCACACACTTTATATACATCGGCATTTCTCTTTCACACATGCTCACAATCTCTCCCGGGGTGTCGGGGTGTCTCATGCACACACTCTCTATATATCTCCCTCTCTCTTTATGACTACTATGTACCACTCTTTTCACTAATCTCAGTTGGAAAACACTATTTCTCTCACATGCATATATACACACGCACGGTCTCTACTAGCCCTCTATACGCACATATATGTGCCTACGTGTCTCCCGCATGCACATTATCTTTAGGCCTCTCTCGCACACATTGCACCCCCCTAGACACACCTCTCTCTTAGTAGTTGGAAGATATGATTCCATCAGATCATTTGGTAGAATACCCCTGAGTGTTAGGCTGGATGGTAATACGAGGCAAAGGTTTACCCAAGTCCGGGCTCCTTGCAGTTGAGGAAAAAGCCTACTCCTGGTACTGTATATTAATGATAGGGGTGTGTACAAAGTACACGTGAATACCAGGCATTGTGCGTGTGTGTATACTATCAGCGAACTAGCCCCGGGGCTTCTATAACATACTCGGGGCCTAGGGTTACAAATCATATATAGTCGGCTTATCATCAGTGGGGATAGAGTCCTCCACGGCTCTGGTAGCTTTGTCTTGTACGCCGAGTCCTCCACATAGGTCTTCATATAATGCGTCTCGGTCCAACCTATGTGGCGCGGGATGGAACCGACCCATGAGTCCTCATGTTGACCCACCACTACTAGAAATGATGTGCCCACCCCAACTAGAAATGATGTGCCCACCACACCACACGCAATCGGCCACTAAGAAAATAAGCATATACAATATTACTATGTTATACATGAAAGTTAATTGCATGGTGCATCCAAAAATATTTGTTTTGCATTGTGAATGTTTATATTTTCTCCTAAAATATTAGTCACGGGAAAGAGAAACGAAGGGATATCTCTCCTTGTCTCCACCGGACACCCCCTCTTTCTACACCACTTTCACGTACGCACACAAACTATCTCTTGGCCCTCTAAAAGTATCCATGCCCCTGACATTCACGTGTGACAGTCACTGTATTTCAAGCGAAAGCACTATACGGTCACTGGACTTTAGAATATGCTCATTACAGTCACCGTATACATTCTCGTGGTGATCATACGGTATCTAGCTCACGATATGTCTCCGTATTTTGTTGATGACACTGACGGACATTGTATTTGATGGGTGCTCCGTATTTCGTTGACGACACTTACGGTCATTGTATTTGAAGCGAAAGCACGATATGGTCACTGGACTTCGGAATAAGCTCATCATAGTCACCACATACATTTTGTGGTGCTAACCAACCTGTGGTTGGATGGTTAGGAGGACAGTGGTTTCCCGAGCCAACGAGGGTTAAAGTCCTGGTGCTCGCATTTATCCTAGATTAATTTCAGTATTTTCTGGCGATGTGCATTCAGTGGGAGGAGATTTTCCCATCGACTACAAGGCACCTATAGTGACTCGTAAAATCTCAAGATCATATGCTGGCTCACTCTCTCGAAGGTTCTCATAGGGGTAGGGTCTGCGTGTGTGCGCTTATAGCGGTGAGTGCTTGCGCGTATATATGAGCGTTTGCGCCCGTATCGTGTTAAAAAATACATGTCATGATTATACCGTCACTGGCTCACCCATACAACTTCGTATTTTATTGATGACACGATCAATTGACCAGTCAAACGTTCCACGTGGCGCAACTAGTTTTGCACCATCGGCGCGCGTAACCGTGCGGCCCACCTGTCAGCGCGTATAAGAAAGAAGGAAATGGTAGTTTGAGTCTGTACTGTGATAATAAAATACATTTTAGGGTGATCATACGGTTACTGGCTCACCATACAACTCCGTAATTTGTCGATGACACGATCAGTTGACCAGTCAAATGGTCCACATTCAACAGCGCACATTACCATAGGGCCCACCCGTCAACGCTAATAAGAAAGACAGAAATGGTAATAAATTAGTGGTTGGTGGGGATTCGAAGTCGTGAGACCTCTGGTTGGTAGTCACCGGCGGTGGGGGCGCGGTGATTGGGCGGTGGCATGGGGATATCCGGAGAAAAAGCTCGGTGTGGGGGGGGGGCTAGAGGGATGGCCGGGGCGGCGGCGGACCGGCGGTGGGGAGTGGTTTCGGGGAAGGCGGGGAGGCGAGGCGACGCTGGCGGTGGGGGCCGGCGGTGGCTGGCGGCTCAGGGGGTGGAGGTTGAAGTTAAACTGCAGGCCCTTGATTTCGTATCCAACGGCTGGAAAATCGACTGACCAGAGATGAAAAAGTTAGTCGACTGACGTGTAGCCTCACCCCGCACGTACACATGCACGCATGCAACACTCGTATGAACACAAGCACGCATGCAGGCGTGCAACACTGACATGTACACATAACGAACACATGCACGCATGCAGGCGTGCAACACTGACACGTACACATGCACTCACGAACACACGCACACACGCATGCAACACTAAAATGTACACATGCACGCACACAACACTCGCACGCCTGCATGCACACAACACATGACGCAAGACACACGCTCAACCTATACGTGCATGCACCCTTTGTGAAGGACATGGATTGTTACGGGTATTAATCAATCTTATCTGTGATAAGCAGAACATTGATGTTTGCTGTGGTTTTTATGAATCACAACGTATCGAACAGGCTATCAGCATATATATGAAAATTTTAAAATTTTGTTACATTATATAGTAGGGTTATCTACATGAAATAGATGATGTCACATTCAATGAACAATCATCGGTTTATGAAATGCCCGCTTCTGACTGCCCTGGCCCAGCAAAAGTTCCTCTGCTGTGCGCTGCCTGCGTTGGGTCACTGACATGCAGGCCATGTACCAAAAGAGCCCACACGTCAGTGGAAGAATAGTGCAGTGTCGTACGTCAGAGTCGACGACGCCGCTCACTGCACGCCCGGCTGAACCTTCCTCCTTGCCGCATTCTGACGCCTCCATGAAACCCGTGTGGAAGCCGAGAAACCCACTCTGGACACACGTCCGTTCATGACCGGGCCGGCATTAAACGCAACGCCGGCCGAGCTCCTCCCGTCCGCCGTCTATTTAATCTCCTATTTAAACGAGGCTAGACGTCGGCCAAGAATCACACACCTCCACCGCTCCCGTATCTCCTCCTTCACCATTTATTCCACTCTTACAATGGCTTACGAAGAGTAGTTTATCCGGCATCCAAGCTGGCAGGGTGGCCCGCCGATCCCGCTGAATACGAGCTATGCATCTTGCTCATCCACCTCCCTACCCTCGCCCGACGGAGCCAGTTGCCTCCCCAAGCCGGCGTGCGGTTCAGCAACTAGCCGCTCCAGGCCTGCTCCATGAGGAGCGGCGAGCTGCTCCATGCCGGCACAGGGGGGAGGGGCATCGTCGCTGCCATCCACGCCACCACCTCGTACCACGCCTCCCGTGTCTACAACCGTGTCTCCCATTTTTGTGGCCGAGACTCCCATGCCTGCGGCCGCGCCATGCAAGCAGAAACAGAAGCCAGGTGCACGGAGAGCGACGAGTCGGTGGCCAGCGCCTCCGTGTTCGCCGCCATCATCGAGGAGAAGTAGAACACGTGAGGCCGCTGCCGCTTGGGTCCCATGAAGGCCACCATGGAGGCGACGCCGACGTACACAGCAGGTGTCTTGCCAGATCCTTTTGTTGCGAGGACCTTCGTCGATCCTGCATGGGCTCCACGGAAGCGGAGAAGCCCCCTTCAACCTCCATCTTGGGCATCAGCCAATGATGTCAGTTGGGTAGTGGGGAAGCGAGCCGTCCTTTGCGCTGAAGCATATACCTCCGGGGCTCCCGGCAGTCCGGTGATTGTGCTGCTGGACATGGGAAAGACAAATGGATTGATGGGCGACCATTTAGGCTAGGTATTATTATACATGTGCTGTTCCGGACTAGCACCGCTTAGTTGATTTGAATGTAATGAAATCCGTCATGTTTGTATAAAAACCTGGTATTTTATATGAATTCCATCATTGTTTATATGAAATATCGCCGTGTTTGCATGAATTTCATTCGGTTGGTTGAGTTGCTATCAGAATGTGTGCGGCTATGGTTGGATGGCGTAATTTGCGGGTCGCCGGTCCGTCTGCGGCCGTCTCGGGCAGCATGGTGGGACAAAAAAAGCAAAGCTCGTGCGAGCTTGTCTCCAATGCACGCGCTGGAGGACGCATGAGCGCCCAAGCTATTCCTCGTTCATCGATGGCAAAGGCACTGGTAGACAAAAGGGTCGCCAATATTTTGGCTACCCCGGGCAAAATCCAAACATCCCCTCCCAGCACATTCAAATCCCTCGTTCGTTGAGAAATTTTGCCATGTGTTGTTTTCATGGACTAGCAAGACGCCTGTGCATTGCACGGATCATCAAGATGCATTTTTTTACAAAACATCTGTTGTGATTGACCCATGCAGGAGTAATCCCATGTGTAAAAACTAATGATATCTCGAGAATTTTATCGGAAAAATGGTATCTCGAGAATTTCATCAAAAAAATGAAAGATGAGAGATAAGGTGAGGAGGAGTGGGGCATGGTGGTGACTAGTGGTCGGACTGGGCGGAGGCATGGGGATGGACGGCACCGGCAGGCGGCAGCGGCCACCATGCTAGATTGTTCCAGAGACTTCCTTTTTTAATTGCTCATCTGTCGGGGGGATGAACCCCGGGCAGGCAACGGAACCCGGATGCTTTTCAAAAACAACGAGGCTGGCGTCGCCCCTCAAGCCGGCGCGTGCTTGGCCGGGTCGCTCGACCCGGCCAGGCCCCGCGACCCGGCCAGGCACATCGACTCGGCCTCGACAACCAGTACAAGACGGCCGAACCCGGCACAACCAAGGCTTCCCCAACAAGCCAGCTCCCTCTGTGGCGTGCTCCGCAACCCAGCCGCAGGTCAGCTCTCGTCCCATCCAGGCCTCTGGTCAGCCACTGATGACTAGGGCAACAGTGCCCCGCCCATGCCTCTGGTCAGCCGGAATGTGGCAACAGTGCCCCTCACCTACCCGCTGACCAGGGCTGGCATGGCTACAGTGCCCCCGTCGTCACCGCTGATGACAGCAAGCGGCGACCTGACGGAGCGCCACTGTACACGACTCGACTCGGCCACGCCCTGACGATCGACAAGAGGGCGCACTGTCCCCCTAGGCATGCGGGGCCCGCACCTTGGGGAACCCGGTGAACCAGCCCGGGTCCCAGACACTGCCGACCCGGACCCACCAACTTTTAACATTACCATTGTACCCCTGGGGGGTTGGCCTATAAAGCCCCCCAGGCGCCCTCACGCATACGGGCAAGCAAGTGAAGTAGAGAAGTTAGCCACCGAACAACAGAATCCACCCGAGGAGAAGGAGCAGCCTAAGCCTTGGCCAGCCTTCCATCTCCCTCCATACAGCTCTAGGAGCAACCTTGTACTGTCGCATATCAAACCACACTCGGCAGGACTAGGGGTGTTATCTCTCCGGAGAGCCCCGAACCTGGGTATGTCTTGCGTCCCGCGTTCGCTCATGTGAACCCCGCCTCTGGAGCCCACTAGTGCCCTCGAGCCTCCTCCTCTCTTTTGCCATCCCATGGCATCTGCCGTGCGCCCACTGTCGGTGTCAAAACCGGCGGATCTCGGGTAGGGGGTCCCGAACTGTGCATCTAAGCCTAATGGTAACATGAGGCGGGGGACACGATGTTTACCCAGGTTCGGGCCCTCTCTATGGAGGTAATACCCTACTTCCTGCTTGATTGATCTTGATGATACGAATATTACAAGAGTTGATCTACCACGAGATCGTAGAGGCTAAACCCTAGAAGCTAGCCTATGGTTATGATTGTTGTCGTCCTACGGACTAAACCCTCCAGTTTATATAGACACCAGAGGGGGCTACGGTTACACAGAGTCGGTTACAGAGAAGGGAATCTACATATCCGAATTGCCAAGCTTGCCTTCCACGCAAAGGAGAGTCCCACCCGGACACGGGACGAAGTCTTCAATCTTGTATCTTCATAGTCCAACAGTCCGGCACAAGTATATAGTCCAGCTGTCCGAGGACCCCCTAATCCGGGACTCCCTCAGTAGCCCATGAACCAGGCTTCAATGACGATGAGTCCGGCGCGCAGATTGTCTTTGGCATTGCAAGGCGGGTTCCTTCTCTGAACACTCCAAAGTAAATCTTGAACACACGAATCATGTCCAGCTCCGCAAAACAAATTCCACGTTCCACCGTAGAGAGCATAATAATCCACGAGTCTAATCTGCTGACAACTTTTACCTAGCGTGACATCACGCCGCGGCCCGGCTTTTATTCAAACCGCTTTTCCAACCTGCCATTGCACGTCTTGCAAGGCGGTTTTATTGTCACGTCTTGTCGAAGCAGAGATCGTGTCCCCCTTATCACAGGATTCTCATCAATACGGGCGTGGGTAACCCAACTGTGCCATTAGTATGACTACTTGGTTTAGGCAAGTTCCAAACGGTCGCGCGGAGGACGCTTGACATCCCTCCTCTTTATAAAGAGGTCAATACCTATCCTTTTCTTTCCACGCCTGATCCTTCCCTTCTCCCACCTCGAGTTCCAACACCCAAGGTTTGGTCCAAGCGCTCCGGACCTTCAACCATGTCTGGACCCAACCTTCAAGGCCGGTGGATGGCCTCTTTCGTCACAGAGGAGGACATTAAGAGGCTTAGGAAGGCTAGGTATTTGACCGCCAAAATCCTTCACAGGCTTCCTGCTCAAGGGCAGGTTATTCCCACTCCCAAACCCAACGAGAGCATCGTATTCATCTCCCACTTCCTCCGAGGGCTAGGCTTCGGTCTCCATCCCTTTGTTAGAGGGCTCATGTTCTATTACGGGCTAGACTTTCATGATCTAGCGCCAGATTCCTTCCTTCACATCTCGACGTTCATCGTTGTGTGTGAGGCCTTCCTCCGCATTACCCCACACTTTGGTTTATGGCTCAAGACCTTCAGTGTGAAGCTGGAGATGATCAACGGGCGACACGCAGAGTGCGGAGGTGCTATAACAAGCAAAGGTGTCGATGCTTTATGGCCAAAGGGTTCCTTCCCGGAAGTTTCCGACCTATGGCAACGGGAGTGGTTTTACATCACAGCACCCCAAGGTAGAAAGTGGGCAGCCGCCCCAGCCTTCCGCTCTACCCCTCTGCCACAGCTTGCATCATGGGTCAACAAGGGGCTGGATCGGGGATCGGTTGATGATGTGCGTACATTGCAAAGCCGCATTCGGGATCTCCTCAAGAAGGATATCAGTCTTGTCAAAGTAATTCAAGTAATGCTAGTTCGTCGGGTCTTGCGTGCCAACGTTGACCTCTCCGTATGTGGGAGTTCAACCCGGAAGGACCGCGAACTGTTCAGCACTTCTTCAGCAGGACGCTTGATGGAATGTATCAACTATTCTTCGGATCACGAATAAAGTATTCGGTCACCACAGAGGATGCGGGCCTCGACTGCAACCATCCAGATACCCAGGTAAGTAATTCCGCGACCGAACATGCCGTCATTATATTTGTCACAACATTACTCTGAAAAACCACCCTCGTCCAGGACTGGATAAGAAAGGCGGAGAGGATCAGGTGTTCGGCCCCTCTTCCTGAAGATTTGCTGGATCATGTACTAACCAGGATGCTGGCTCGCGCACCTTATCAGGTGCCATCAAGGGAGGACAAGGAGAGGAATGGGGAAGCCAAAAGCGTACTTCATGCTGGAGGTACGTTACACAGCCTAACCGGGGAAATTAGTACCCCCGTGTTGGAGGATGAACGGGGAGGAGAATCTAGCATCCCCTCTCCCCACGGGAAGAAAAAGACCGCCCCTGAAGACTTGGAAGCAGAGGTCTCCAAACGAGGGAAGAAACCTTCATCAGGGAGCCCTGTCCCGGAGGGCAACATTGCTGCACAACGCCCACAGGGGGCCAGCCGTTAACCGAGCCGTAAGTGAACAAAGGTGCTCAGTAAGCATACCGTTCTTTTCCTGAGAATAACGACTGAGACATATGTTTTGCAGTTCAGCTCATAGCCTCCCTCCACAATGTTTGTCCTCAGGGGATCTTCTTCCGGAGATGATGGAGAGCGAAACGCCTCCTCATACTTCTCCGCCTCATGAGGCGGACAATCCTGAGGTGTCGTCCTGGAGGATCTCTCCCGATCCGCAAAGACCAGAAGGTAACTTTTCAGCCGTCCGAAGTCTGGGGTTTTCGGCTCCTAGAGAGACCAACAGGAAAGCCCCGAACTGTCCGATATACAACCGGACACCTTGACGGGTCTTCTGTAGCAGGCGGCTATCTCAGAGGCACATCGTACCTTAATGGGTACGGTAGTTGAGAAGATATCATCCGCAAAAAGCGGGTTGAATGAGGCTTTTACGAGCCTGCTAAGAGGCTTTGAGGTACGCAAAGTGATATTTTTTGATTGTACCGTAAATGCAAGGTGCACTTTGTATAGAGAGTAGCCCCTGAGACTCTGGTTGCCATCCGGACGAGGCGAGCAGAGGATCATAGTCTCTGGTAATGATGGTGCCAATTTTGTGTGCAGGCTGCTGCAGCTCCGGCGGCTGACCGGACTGCTGAATTTGCTGAACTGAGGCGGCAACTTGACTTGGCGGATGCAGACATCACGCTTGTGAACAAGCGGCTTGACGAGGCACAGGGTATGTATATTTGGGTGGTCAGCAAATATTAATAAGAGCATGATGCTAGGATTTATAATATGCTTTGACTGCAGATGGTGCTGCCGCCATGCAGACCCTTAGGGCAGAGCTTGCCCGGGCCAAGGAGCAAGCCAGGAAAAGCAATGCGGTCGCCGTGAAGGTAGCTGATCAATTAAAAGCCGAACAGGCTGCTCATCGCCGAAGTGAGGATAAAATAGCCAGCATGGCTCTTGAGCTACAAAATGCCGCCAGCCGATATGAGCTTCACAAAAGGGAAAACCAAACAAAAATGGCTGACCTAAAGAAGGCCTTACAAGCAGCAAAGGAAACTCGCTCTGAGATCAGAGCGGCTCGGGAGGAGCTTCGGCAAGCCGGTGATATCGCGGCTGGGAAGCCCTTTTTATTGCGAACGAAATTCGGCAATCCGAAGTATGCCCCTCTTGATCAATTGTGGAGTTCTTCAGACGCATACTTGGATTTGGCAAAGAGTGCTACTGATGTGACGCAGTATTTCAAAGATCAAGAAGATCATGAGGTGGAAAGATTGTTCTGGTCGCAGTTCAGTGCTCCAAGGCGTCCGCTGCTGTTGAATGAGCAAATGGCCGAACGGGCCGAGCTCCATAGGTTATCCGGGCTTGCCATGAAGGCCGTCGTGGATCAACTGTGGCCGAAGGAACCAAGTCCGGATAGTTATTTTGGTCTGGTGCAACGATTTATTCGTGTTGTGCCGCATATCGATGCCGCCAAGAGGTCGGCGTGCATAGAGGGTGCGCAGATGGCCCTTGCCCGTGTTAATACATATTGGGCGAAGATGGAGGCCACCGATATTGCAACCAGGGGTCCGCCCGGGGGCCAGGACTCGCTCGAGCACTATTTTGAAGAAGTCTTAGAAGGTGCCCGTTTAATAGAGGCTCAGTGCTCAAAGAGTACCATGTTCGAATGACATGTATCTTGATTGTAAAAACAATGCTTTTGATAATAAAGGCTATATTTAAAGTTTTGCCCGTAAAGTATTGTAGTGCCTCCTGTGCGGCCCCTTATGTATATATGTATATAACCTGAAAGTTTGCAGTCGTCGGCTTTAGCCCCTCGCATATAATGCGGGGGTGTTCGGCAAAGCGCGTAATCACACTTGATCCAATGTCTTGGTCCGTTAAGGAGGTGGTAGCACGGTGAACGAGGAAATCGGACTATATAGCTTTAACACTTTCACTTAGCCATAGGAGTTTGACGGTGGGGCTACTATATAGCCCCTGGTATGTCCGCGTTCATCCGAATACGGTGCGTGTACATACGTGACCGGGAAACCGGTCCTTCGTTAATGCGGAGGAATCGCGAAGATTCCGCTGAGTCATCGAGTGGTTGACCAGTCTCTCGCTTTATCATGACAGTCAGTTTTCGGCTTTCTCTACTGAGGTGCTCGTCCGGATGAACCAGGGCACAATCGTAGTAGTTCTCCCAGTGCCACCTTAGCCGATAGAGCGGAACGTAAGGTAGCAAAACACGGGAGCCGGGCAAACCCAACTATTGACCAAAGACATGATTCGGAGCGGATGCATATAAGGCCAAACTCGCGACGCCGAACACTCCCGAAGGTATTCGGACTTTGCAACATATACTGGGCTGAGTACCGCCCTCGATAATGAGCCCTGAATTTCCAGGTACGTGCATTAATCTGGCGTGACGAAAGAGCGTCTGTGGTGAGAGCATAGATCCCAAAAACACATTGGTTGCTGCCCTTGTAACGTCTATTTTAGATCGGCGAATCATAAGCTTGCCAATAACGCCGGTATCCCTCTTGGTCCTTTTAAGTACCAGGAGGGTGTGGGCCAACAAGAGACAATAAAAAAGGTTTACACGGGGTCTTAATCTAAAAAGAAACCTTTGAACGAGGCCCTGCTGCACGTCTGCGCCTTTGTCTCCGTTGTGCCGTATCCTGGAAGGGTGTAGCACGATGGTCATCTGTAAAAAAAGAAAAAAACCCAGGTGAAAGAATCTGGTGTGACAGTGCGAAAAGTCGGTTATTCTTAATGAACCGTGAGAATTCAATCTATTGAGTGTTAATAGGGTCAAGCCGAACTATGGACCTTTTACACGTGCGCAGCCCCTAGCACCACATATGGGGGCATAGCCATTAATCAAGCTCAAGTTTATCTGGGCTGCTATAACTAGGTGTTCGCCGAACACGTCTAGCCATGTCTGTGGTCTCGAAGACCGATGAGGCTGTTCAGTGGTTCGGCTGCTAGAGCCGCCACGTAATCTTCCGTACGAAGAGAACGCTCTGTGTTTCCGCTGATTATGATGACGCCACGTGGACCGGGCATTTTAAGTTTGAGGTAAGCATAATGCGGTACTGCATTGAAATGAGCAAAGGCCGTTCTTCCGAGTAGTGCATGATAGCCGCTTCGGAACGGAGCGATGTCGAAGATTAGTTCTTCACTTCGAAAGTTGTCAAGAGAACCGAATACAACCTCTAACGTCAAAGAGCCCGTGCAGCGGGCCTCTACGCCTGGTATTACTCCTTTAAAGGTAGTACTGCTTTGGCTGATTCTTGACGGGTCTATCCCCATCTTGCGGATAGTGTCCTGATATATCAGATTAAGACTACTGCCGCCATCCATGAGGACTCGGGTGAGATGGTATCCGTCAATTATTGGGTCGAGCACCAAGGCGGCCGAACCTCCATGCCGGATACTAGTCGGATGATCCCTGTGATCGAAAGTGATCGGGCAAGCCGACCATGGATTGAATTTGGGGGCGACTGGTTCTACAGCGTATACGTCTCAGAGTGCGCATTTGCGCTTCCTCTTTGGTATGTGGGTGGCGTAAATCATGTTCACTGTTTTGACCTCCGGTGGAAATTTTTTCTGTCCCCCAGTGTTTGGCTGGCGAGGTTCGTCCTCGTCTTCACTTGGCGGCTCCCTCCCCTTGTGTTCGGCGTTTAGCTTGCCGGCCTGCTTGAAGACCCAACATTCTCGGTTGGTGTGCTTCACAGGTTTCTCGGGGGTGCCATGAATCTGACAGGACCTGTCTAGAATTTTATTTAGGCTGGATGGTCCATCTCTGCTGCCTTTAAATGGTTTTTTCCGTTGACCGGGTCGAGAGCCCTTGAATCCGGCGTTTACCGCTGTGTTGTCTGGGCTGTCTTCATTATTTCGACGCTTGTTTTTATTGCGTCGCGGTTTTCCATTGCCATCCCTTATTTCGGACGTGCCTGGATCGTTGGTGCCGCTTCGGGCCAACCAACTGTCCTCGCCTGCGTAAAAGCGGGTCATAAGAGTTGTTAGGTCTGCCATTGTCCTTGGCTTTTCCTGGCCGAGGTGTCTGGCGAGCCATTCGTCCCGTACACTGTGTTTGAAAGCATCTAGGGCTTCGGCATCCGGACAGTCGACGATTTGGTTCTTCTTGGTGAGAAATCTGTTCCAAAGCTTACGGGCTGACTCTCTGGGTTGTTGAATTATGTGACTTAAATCGTCTGCATCCGGAGGTCGGACATATGTCCCTTGAAAATTAGCCCTGAAAGCGTCCTCGAGTCCCTCCCAGCTTCCAATGGAATTTTCGGGGAGGCTTTTCAACCAGTGCCGAGCTGGTCCTTTCAACTTGAGGGGCAGGTATTTGATGGCATGGAGATCGTCTCCGCGAGCCATATGGATGTGAAGAATAAAGTCCTCAATCCAGACTGCAGGGTCTGTCGTTCTGTCGTATGCCTCGATGTTTACGGGTTTAAACCCCTCTAGAAATTCATGGTCCAGCACCTCATCGGTGAAGCACAGGGGGTGTGCGGCGCCCCTGTACTTGGATGTGTTGTGGCGTGGGTCCAACGGCTGTAGTGTTCGGTGTTAATTCCGAGCTGGTAGTCGATCAGTATAGCCGGTTTGGTGGCCGTGATCCTGCGTAGGAGCATGTTTCCTAGATCCATAGATGGACCTGGTCATACCAGCTTTTTTGTCCAGCTGCTCATGTAGATCATGTACTGGCTTGTGTGCGGCGTCATTAGCTGCTCTGTCTCGACCACGGGGTGGTCGGTCCGGCAGATCGGCCGTATTGTTTTTGGATGGAATGGGCGCGATAGCTTCATCGTCGAATTCGGGCAGCAGCTTATGTTTTGGGTAGCTCTTTGTCTGGCGATCACCGCCGTATCTTTCATCAGTGTCGAGCACTTCGTTCCATCTGTGGTTGAGTGTATCCTGCGCGGCTTTAAGCCGTTGCTTCTGCTTCTTCAAGCTCCTCACGGTGGCAATAAGCCTTTTGTGGAGGTGCTCTTGCTCCAAGTGCTTTTCCGGGATGATGTGTGCATCATCATCCGAACTGTTCTCCTCTCCAGAGAAAGGTTTATAAGTTTTGTCTTCGGCATCGCTGTGATTGGACAGCGGCCCCGGACTGTGTTCGTCGTCCCCTTGCTCGGCCTACTCCATCGCTGGGTCCACGGGGTCGTCGTTATCTCTAGCATCGTCCCGGGTGTTATTCCTTCTTATGTCGGTATCGCTGTTTTTGCTATGGCGGGGTTTAGAGCGGCGTCGTTGACGTCGGCGCTTTGTTTGCTTTTCAAGAGGATTGTCCTCCGTTACATCCTTTTGATCCTCGCCATTGCTTTGTTTGGGTGTGTCCACCATATATATGTCATATGATGAGGTGGCTGTCCAGCGCCCTGGGGGCGGTGGTTCCCGTTCTTCTCCAGCATTGCCGTCCATACCGTTGATGTCTTCGGAGTCAAAATCAAGCATGTCGGTTAAGTCGTCGACAATGGCAATTAAGTGGGTGGTGGGTGGGTAACGAATTTCTTCATCGTCCGCTTCCCACTCAAGCCGGACATAGTTCGGCCAAGAGTCTCCTGACAGGGAGAGAGATTTTAATGAGTTTAGCACGTCGCCGAAAGGCGAGTGCTGAAAGATATTCGCGGAGCTAAACTCCATGATCGGTGCCCAGTTAGCTCCGATGGGCACGGATGCACGTGGTTCGGAGCCTATGGCCGGAGACGAGTCCGAGGGTCCGATGACACAGACCTCCTTGGAAGTGAAATCTGTTTTCGGCTCTATCGCCGCAGAGTGCGCAGCCTCCGTGGCGGGGTCCATCCTCCCGTCCTCGGATGGCACGATCTGCTCCAGATTTAAAGCCGGGGCAGCTGGAGGTGTGATCTCCTGAACACCGACCGATAGCAGATCTAGGTCATGCTCATCGCGACTGTAGGGGGGCACCTGTCATGGGCTCGAATTCGTCAAAGATCAAGTCTCCACGGATGTCGGCAGTGTAATTCAGGCTTCCAAACCTGACCTGATGGCCAGGGGCGTAGCTATCGATCTGCTCCAAATGGCCAAGCGAGTTGGCCTGCAGTGCGAAGCCGCCGAGTACGAAGATCTGTCCGGGGAGGAAAACCTCGCCCTGGACCGCATCGTTGTAGACGATTGAAGGAGCTATCAAGCCTTATGGTGACGACACAGTGGAACTCTCAATGAAAGCACCAATGTCGGTGTCAAAACCGGCGGATCTCGGGTAGGGGGTCCCGAACTGTGCGTCTAAGGCTAATGGTAACAGGAGGTGGGGGACACGATGTTTACCTAGGTTCGGGCCCTCTCTATGGAGGTAATACCCTACTTCCTGCTTGATTGATCTTGATGATACGAGTATTACAAGAGTTAATCTACCACGAGATCGTAGAGGCTAAACCCTAGAAGCTAGCCTATGGTTATGATTGTTGTCGTCCTATGGACTAAACCCTCCGGTTTATATAGACACCGGAGGGGGCTAGGGTTACACAGAGTCGGTTACAGAGAAGGGAATCTACATATCCGAATTGCCAAGCTTGCCTTCCACGCAAAGGAGAGTCCCACCCGGACATAGGACGAAGTCTTCAATCTTGTATCTTCATAGTCCAACAGTCCGGCACATGTATATAGTCCGGCTGTCGGAGGACCCCCTAATCTGGGACTCCCTCACCCACCACGATAGTTGGCTCCCACCGCGGGGCAGCTCGAGGAGCTGGCTACTTTTTATGTTTTCATGAATCTCTGATTCTGAACAGCATCATAATGATTATGAGCTTGCATGCATGAAAAGAATAAAGCAGAACAATGCCATGGCTGTCAAACTTGGCAATAAGGGACTGAAATCAAGTCTGGATGCAATGCAATGCAAACGCTCTCCACCTACAGATTCATGCTCAGAATATGATCCTAACAGTGATACTGAGCTAGAGGGAGACCTAAGTCAATGTAGCTCCCTAGTGGAGGAGTCAGAGGAAGATGCCCTATCTTATTCACCCATCAAGGTGCTTGCTCTAACTTTCCAAGGTTACATTGGTCGCACATATCTTGCAACTGATGCTTTGCATTGCTTCTACTTTGTTGAACTGCCATTAGCTTAGTTTACACATCGTGTATGTGAATACGCCCTGCCTATCCATTTTCAGTACATATTCCATCTGTCATCATACCATATTTATCCATTCAAATGTTGTTCTTGTGTATCAGACGTTCAAAAGGAAGAGGGCGATTGCTGATCGTGGAGGAGCACAAGCAAAGTATTTGGAAAAGGTAGTGGCACCTGATAAATCAAATAGCCCATTAGGTGTAGTTGCAATATCACCTGACCCACAAAACACCCCAACTCTAGTAGACTCTAGCCCTACTACACTGGTCATTTCTGATGCCCAACTCAGCAGACCCCAACTGCAGCAAACAGTATGATTATGCCAGTTGACATAGCACCAGCTCTACAACGCAAAACCCCCATTCCAGCAAAGAGTACACCAAATCCAGTTGCCAAATCCCTTTTCGAACCAGAGAGAGCCCCAATTGCAGCAAGTAGGACCCATGTTCCATTTCTTCCCAGTTTAGAAGACGAAGCTTATATTGTTGTCAGGAACTTTGTGCGCATCTTTCCTTCATGGAAGGATTATACCGCAGACACAGAACAATTTCCAGTCTTCCTCCGCAACTTACGCGTAAGTAATGTACTAATGTTATTCATGGTCATTACTACATATGTTTCTGCTGACAGAAGACACAAGATTTCATTCTTTTAAATAGGCGAGGAGCAAACTGGATTGTGAAGACGAGCAAGGGTTGGTAGCGCTTTTCAAGCACTCGTTGATGAAGTATTGTTCCTACCTGAGGCAAGCGCACTTCGATGGCAAGCCTCCGAACGAAATTTCTGTAAAGTCTCCGGTGCTACATTTATCCGACGGTGACTGGAATAATCTTGTTACACATTGGTCTCGGCTGCGGCGTAAGGTACTGTCTATGATATCACATCACAATTTGAACTACATTTCTGCATTTGCCTTAATGTCTCACTTGTACGAAAACTATTAGTAGAAGAACATTCGTTCTCAAGGGACCACAAAATCTCGCAACTATACTGCACACTGCATTGCTCTTGTGAGTACCTCCTCCCTGTATGACCATACTTACTTTCATAGCTGTTTGATTATGTAGCATCACTGCACATGTTAGCCTCGTAATCATCCATTTGGTGGACATTATAAGATCCGTATGGACTCTTACATAAATTTAGAATCAACCCAATGCGTTTGAAGAGGTTTAGCTCTATAGTCCTCTTGTAAGGACTGAACGTGGTCTATCACTGTACTTAGATTAACAGCTACTCCCTCCATCCCATAATATAAGAACAGTTTGTACAGTACACCAGTGTTCAAAACACTCTTGTATTAGGGGAAGAGGGATTGGTTCATTGTGTAGCATTCTGCATCTTATCTCCCTCGCCCACCATTTACTAAAAAAGATCAGATCTATATTTAATCTTACCAACAAGTAGAATACACAGACAATGCTAGTGCAGAAGTGTAGCCCATTGCTCTTGTCAGTACATTTTGTCCTGTAACGCTTGTACTTCCAGGGATTGGTAGTTGATTATGTAGCATCAATCTACATCTTATCTTCATTATCCTCTATCCCTTCCAGTATTATCATATCTATAATTACTCTCTACAAAATGTAGAGTACAGGCAATGCTTATGAAGAAGATTATGTGCTGAAATTCTTGAGTTATCCTTCCCTTGACATGGAGAAGGGCATTATAAAGCCGGTGTTAACTGTTAATGTAAGTCAGTCCTTCTAAAGCCTTTATCCTCAACTGCTGTTTAATTTGCTCATACTCCCTATCGTTTACTGCTGTTTAGTTTGTTGTTTCTACCAAAATGCATGTTCGCAAGAACCGTAAGTTCTAAGTTTTATTGTAAAACCAAATTCCTTATTCATACCATGCACATTACTTAATACTCCCTATATGTATGCTTGTTTTTGTGGATCTATAATCCAGTGTGTGGTGAAGCAGCCCACGTTTGCACCTTGTCCTCTCCTGTTTTATCTTACTGATGTGGCTGATGATATGAACAACATGCCATGCACATTAACCAAAATAGATACAATGATTTTCTTTGCCCTTCATCTATGCTTGTTATGTTGACATGGTAATCCAGTAGTGTGGTGAAGCTCCCCGCATTATGAACAATGCCAAATTATGCTATTGATATTTTGAACTTACTCTTTATTTTCTAATTTCAAATTGGATGGAATTGACAGCACAATTATCATCTTTGTTTATACACGTGCAAAACCTGTCATCTCTCTGCTTTGTTTCAGGGTGATATGCCTGATGGCATGCACAAGTCTGCTGTAGGCTGTGAGACAAACCCAACATATATTGCAGCAAAGAAGGCAAAACATCTTGAAGATAGCGAGACAACCCCAAAGTCTTGTCTTGATGCAGTGTTCAAGTTACTTGAGACTAGCAGTCAGACAAGCTCACAGAATTCGTTATCTAAATCAGTTGGACTTCTTCAGTCCCAAGTTCTAGCAGAAAGGCATTCTGCAACTCAACTTCGACTTGAAGTCCTATCTCTAAGAAAGATTGCGGAGAACACCAATGAGAACCTCATCGACTACACCTGGAAGCTATGACCGACATGCTAGGCCGATCTCACAGCCTTGCTCAGCAGCTTGCGCAGCAGTTCCCCTGCAAGGCTAACCTTTCTTGAACTATCTTGGAAGTGGTCTCGGTTCAGTATTATTTTGTTACGCTGCAATGGTGCCCAGTTTTTGTAATTTGCTTCTTCGTTGCGCTTTATGATCACTGGTGGCCAACTTCGATGCCCAGTGGATGTAATATACCTTAAATCCTTTATTGTATAGTGTAGGTTTATTCTTAGTTACTATGCCGTAATTTCTTTATTGTATCGAGTAAGTTTGTTCTTAATTCCTACTAGTTACTACCATCATTCGCTATCTGGAAAAAAATTAGATGTAGTCGACCGGGCCGAAACATTCGACTCTAACTGGCCTGGTTTTTAGCAGGCCACAATTGGGCCGGCCTGCGTCTTTCTTGGGCCCGAATGATTGGGGCCTTCACACATTGCGCCAGGCCCACAACTTACACCGGCCTATATTTTAGTTGGGCCTTTTGTCGACCCAGCGCTTAGCTTGGCCCAGGTAGCGTTGGGCCATTAACAGGCTGAATATTGTACTGGCCTATTACATCCTAGATGAAACCACGGGCCTTTAGTAGGCCGAAATGCATGTTGGGCCTCAATTTTCACTAGTCGTCGACGGGCCTTCAGTAGGCTGAAATGTAGACCGGGCCTTTTTGGGCCCAGTTAGCTCTCGTGCCGTTACCAGGCCGAAACATATCTCGGGCCTTAGTTGGCCCACTGATATCATGGGCCTTTAAGAGGCCGAAAGCTTAGTACAGGAATCAACGGTCTGAATTACGCGACAGGCCTTTAACAGGCCCAAAGTCACGTTGGGCTTAACTGTTGCCACCTTTAGCACGGGCCGTTAGTGGGCCCGATGTCCCGTCGGACCATATATGGCCCATGGGCAGCACGGGCCATTCCCAGGCCGAAAGTCACACCGGGCTGAAATGGGCCCATGTCTACATCGGGCCTCTAACAGGCCGAAAGTCACTGGGCTCTAGTTGGGCCCAAATATTCGGCGAACAATTAACGGGCCAGATCTGGCTTCGGGCCGTAAATGGGCCCTAATATTGGGCGAACAATTAATGGGCCAGATCTAGCTTCGAGCCGTAAATGGGCCTTTATTAAGCAGGCCGTTATTGGGCTGGCCCACTAGTACCTAATTAAGTACTACGGGCCTTTGACTGGGCCGGCCTTTTTAACCTATATGGGCCTTTGTGGGGCCCAGCCACATGTCGACGTATCATAGGCATGTCTCCTCCAATGGACGGGCGACATCTGGCCCACTGACGAGCTGACAGGTGTTCCCTCCGGCCAATCAGAATTTTACACATGGAAATTTCCCATTGGTCCGGGCTGTTAACGGGTTATCAGATCCAAAACCCGACCCGATAGCTTAACGGCGTTCCGTTACGGTGGATGCCACGTGTCGGTCACCCTTGACGAAAGCACTTCTGTGACGCGCGATTTACCGTCATGGAAGTGGACACTTCTGTGATGATAATTTTGGTAATGTCATGGAACACTTCTACAGCACAGGTATGACTATCTTGATTCTGTCATAAAATCGTCATGGATGTACATGCATGACAAAAAACGCGACCTACTGTGACAAACACGTATCATCACGGAAGTGTATTTTTTTTGTAGTGGTTGGTAGGAGTTAACCATCGCGCGATCCCGACCTCCACTCATAAGGAAGGCAATCAAAAGAGCACCCCATGCTACAAATTTGTCACACAACATTCACCATACGTGCATGCTACGGGACTTGCCAACTTTAACACAAGTATTTCTCAATTTCATAATTACCAACCTAGCATGACTCTAACATTACCACCTTTATATCTCAAAGCAATTATCAAGTATCAAATTTATCACAGTATTCAATGCACTTTATATGATAGTTTTTATTATACCCAACTTGGATGCCCACCATATTAGGACTAAATTCATAACCAAAGCAAATTACCATGTTGTTTAAGATTCTCAAAATAATATAAGCGAAGCATGAGAGTTCATCTATTTCTTCAAAATAAAACCACCGTCATGTTCTAAAAGGATATAACTGAAGCACTAGAACAAATGACAAACTACTCCAAAAGGTATAAGTAAAGATCAATGAGTAGTCGAATAATTATGCAACTATGTGAAGACTCTCTAACATTTAAGAATTTTAGATCTTGGTATTTTTATCAAACAGCAAGCAAAACAAAATAAAATAAAACGACGCTCCAAGCAAAACACATATCATGTGGTGAATAAAAATATAGCTCCAAGTAAAGTTACCGATGAACGAAGACGAAAGAGGGGATGCCTTCCGGGGCATCCCCAAGCTTAGGCTCTTGGTTGTCCTTGAATATTACCTTGGGTTGCCTAGGGCATCCCCAAGCTTAGGCTCTTTCCACTCCTTATTCCATAGTCCATCGAATCTTTACCCAAAACTTGAAAACTTCACAACACAAAACTCAACAGAAAACTCGTAAGCTCCGTTAGTATAAGAAAATAAATCACCACTTAGGTACTCTTATGAACTCATTCTAAATTCATATTGGTGTAATATCTACTGTATTCCAACTTCTCTATGGTTCATACCCTCCGATACTACTCAAAGATTCATCAAAATAAGCAAACAACACATAGAAAGCAGAATCTGTCAAAAACAGAATAGTCTGTAGTAATCTGTAAATCTCGAATACTTCTGTAACTCCAAAAATCATACCAAATTAGGAAAACCTGAGAAATTTATGAACCAATCCAGAACAAAAATAATCAGATCAAAAGCACGTTTCTGCGAATTATCAAAACTAATTTACTGGGCGCAAAAGTTTCTGATTTTCAGCAGGATCAACACAACTATCACCGTAAGCTATCCTAAAGGTATTACTTGGCACTTTATTGAAACAAAAGCTATAAAACATGATTACTACAGTAACATAATCATGTTAACACACAAAAACAGTAAGGGTAAATATTGGGTTGTCTCCCAACAAGCGCTTTTCTTTAATGCCTTTTAGCTAGGCATGATGATTTCAATGATGCTCACATAAAAGATAAGAATTGAAACATAAAGAGAGCATCATGAAGAATATTACTAACACATTTGAGTCTAACCCACTTCCTATGCATAGGGATTTTGTGAGCAAACAACTTATGGGAACAATAATCAACTAGCATAGGAGGCAAAACAAACATAACTTCAAGATTTTAAGCACATAGAGAGGAAACTTGATATTATTGCAATTCGTACAAGCATATGTCCTCCCTCATAATAATTTTCAGTAGCATCATGAATGAATTCAACAATATAACCAGCACATAAAGCATTCCTTTCATGATCTACTTGCATAGAACTATCATGTGAAGCATAATCCAATTGAAAATTAAAATCATGATGACAAGTTTCATGGTTATGTTTATTCTTTATGGCATACGTATCATCACAATAATCATCATAAATAGGAGGCATGCTCTCATCATAATAAATTTGCTCATCAAAACTTGGGGGACAAAAAATATCATATTCATCAAACATAGCATCCCCAAGCTTGTGGCTTTGCATATCATTAGCATCATGGATATTCAAGGAATTCATACTAACAACATTGCAATCATGCTCATCATTCAAAGATTTAGTGCCAAACATTTTATAGATTTCTTCTTCTAGCACTTGAGCACAATTTTCCTTTCCATCATTTTCACAAAAGATATTAAAAAGAGGAAGCATATGAGGCACCTTCAATTCCATTTTTTATTTTATTTTATAGACTAAACTAGTGATAAAACAAGAAACTAAAAGATTCGATTGCAAGATCTAAAGATATACCTTCAAGCACTCACCTCCCCGGCAACGGCGCCAGAAAAGAGCTTGATGTCTACTACGCAACCTTCTCCTTGTAGACGTTGTTGGGCCTCCAAGTGCAGAGGTTTGTAGGACAGTAGCAAATTTCCCTCAAGTGGATGACCTAAGGTTTATCAATCCGTGGGAGGCGTGGGATGAAGATGGTCTCTCTCAAACAACCCTGCAACCAAATAACAAAGAGTCTCTTGTTTCCCCAACACACCCAATACAATGGTAAATTGTATAGGCGCACTAGTTCGGCGAAGAAATGGTGATACAAGTGCAATATGGATGGTAGATATGAGTATTTGTAATCTGAAAATATAAAAACATCAAGGTAGCAAGCAATAAAAGTGAGCATAAACGGTATTGCAATGCTAGGAAACAAGGCCTAGGGTTCATACTTTCACTAGTGCAAGTTCTCTAAACAATAATAACATAACTGGATCATATAACTATCCCTCAACATGCAACAAAGAGTCACTCCAAATTCACTAATAGCGGAGAACAAACGAAGAGATTATTGTAGGGTACGAAACCACCTCAAAGTTATCCTTTCTGATCGATCTATTCAATAGAGTTCGTACTAGAATAACACGAAGATATTCTTTCCGTTCGATCTATCATAGAGTTCGTACTAGAATAACACCTTAAGATACAAATCAACCAAAACCCTAATGTCACCTAGATACTCCAATGTCACCTCAAGTATCCGTGGGTATGATTATACGATATGCATCACACCATCTCAGATTCATCTATTCAACCAACACAAAGTACTTCAAAGAGTGCCCCAAAGTTTCTACCAGAGAGTCAAGACGAAAACGTGTGCCAACCCCTATGCATAAGTTCACAAGGTCACTGAACCCGCAAGTTGATCACCAAAACATACATCAAGTAGATTAACAGAATACCCCATTGTCACCACGGGTATCCCACGCAAGACATACATCAAGTGTTCTCAAATCCTTAAAGACTCAATCCGATAAGATAACTTCGAAGGGAAAACTCAATCCATTACAAGAGAGTAGAGGGGGAGAAACATCATAAGATCCAACTATAATAGCAAAGCTCATGGTACATCAAGATCATGCCAAATCAAGAACACGAGAGAGAGAGATCAAACACATAGCTACTGGTACATACCCTCAGCCCCGAGGGTGAACTACTCCCTCCTTGTCATGGAGTGCGCCGGGATGATGAAGATGGCCACCGGTGATGGGTTCCCCCTCCGGCCGGGTGCCGGAACGGGCTCCCGAGAGGTTTTTGGTGGCTACAGAGGCATGCGGTGGCGGAACTCCCGATCAATGGTGCTCCCCGATGTTTTCAGGGTATATGAGTATATATATATAGGCGAAAAAAGTCAGTCAGGGGAGCCACGAGGGGCCCACGAGGGTGGGGGCGCACCCAGGGGGTAGGGCGCGCCCTGGACCCTCGTGGCCACCTTGTTGCTTCCCTGACGTCTACTCCAAGTCTCCTGGATTGCGTTTGTTCCAAAAATAACTCTCCCGAAGGTTTCATTCCGTTTGGACTCCGTTTGTTATTCCTTTTCTGCGAAACACTGAAATAGGCAAAAAAAATAGCAATTTGGGCTGGGCCTCCAGTTAATAGGTTAGTCCCAAAAATCATATAAAATAACATATAAATGCATATAAAACATCCTAGATGGATAATATAATAGCATGGAACAATCAAAAATTATAGATACGTTGGAGACGTATCAAGCATCCCCAAGCTTAATTCCTGCTTGTCCTCGAGTAGGTAAATGATAAAAACAAACTTTTTGATGTGGAGTGCTACCTAGCATATTTCTCAATGTAATTTTATTTATTGTGGCATGAATGTTCAGGTCCAAATGATTCAAGATAAAAGTTCATATTGACATAAAAATAGTAATACTTCAAGCATACTAACAAGTAATCACGTCTTATCAAAATAACATAGCCAAAGAAAGCTTATCCCTACAAAATCATATAGTTAGGCTATGTTTCATTTTCGTCACACAAAATACTCCCATCATGCACAACCCCGGTTTCAGCCAAGCAATTGGTTCATACTTTTTAACGCGCTTTAGCTTTTTCAACCCTCACGCAATACATGAGCGTAAGCCATGGATATAGCACTATGGGTGGAATAGAATATGATGATGGAGGTTGTGTGGAGAAGACAAAAAAGGAGAAAGTCTCACATTGACGCGACTAATCAACGGGCTATGGAGATGCCCATCAATTGATGTCAATGCGAGGAGTAGGGATTTCCATGCAACGGATGCACTAGAGCTATAAATGTATGAAAGCTCAACAAAAGAAACTAGGTGGGTGTGCATCCAACTTGCTTGCTCACGAAGACCTAGGGTATTTTGAGGAAGCCCATCATTGGAATATACAAGCCAAGTTCTATAATGAAAAATTCCCACTAGTATATGAAAGTGACAACATAGGAGAGTCTCTATCATGAAGATCATGGTGCTACTTTAAAGCACAAGTGTGAAAAAAGATAGTAACATTGTCCCCCCCTTTTTTTGGGCCTTTCTTCTTTTTTTTGGCCTTTCCTTCTTTTCCTTTTTTTTTATTTGGCCTTTCTTTTTTTTGGCCTTTCTTTTCAAGGGACAATGCTCTAATAATGATGATCATCACACTTCTATTTACTTACAACTCATGAATTACAACTCGATACTAGAACAGAATATGACTCTATATGAATGCCTCCGGCAGTGTACCGGGATATGAAATGAATCAAGAGCGACATGTATGAAAGAATTATGAAGGTGGCTTTGCCACAAATACGATGTCAATTACATGATCATGCAAAAGCAATATGACAATGATGGAACGTATCATAACAAACGGAGCGGTGGAAAGTTGCATGGCAATATATCTCGGAATGGCTATGGAAATGCCATAATGGGTAGGTATGGTGGCTGTTTTGAGGAAGATATAAGGAGGTTTATGTGTGATAGAGCGTATCGTATCACGGGGTTTGGATGCACCAGCGAAGTTTGCACCAACTCTCAAGGTGAGAAAGGGCAATGCACGGTACCGTAGAGGCTAGCAATGATGCAAGGGTAAGAGTGCGTATAATCCATGGACTCACATTAGTCATAAAGAACTCATATACTTATTGCAAAAGTTTATTAGCCCTCGAAGCAAAGTACTACTACGCATGCTCCTAGGGAAGGGTTGGTAGGAGTTAACCATCGCGCGATCCCGACCACCACTCATAAGGAAGGCAATCAAAATAGCACCCCATGCTACAAATTTGTCACACAACGTTCACCATGCGTGCTTGCTATGGGACTTGCCAACTTTAACACAAGTATTTCTCAATTTCATAATTACCAACTAGCATGACTCTAACATTACCACCTTTATATCTCAAAACAATTATCAAGTATCAAATTTATCATAGTATTCAATGCACTTTATATGATCGTTTTTATTATACCCAACTTGGATACCCATCATATTAGGACTAAATTCATAACCAAAGAAAATTACCATGATGTTTAAGACTCTCAAAATAATATAAGCGAAGCATGAGAGTTCATCTATTTCTTCAAAATAAAACCACCGCCATGCTCTAAAAGGATATAAGTGAAGCACTAGAGCAAATGACAAACTACTCCAAAAGGTATAAGTGAAGATCAATGAGTAGTCGAATAATTATGAAACTATGTGAAGACTCTCTAACATTTAAGAATTTCAGATCTTGGTATTTTATTCAAACAGCAAGCAAAACAAAAGAAAATAAAACGACGCTCCAAGCAAAACACATATCATGTGGTGAATAAAAATATAGCTCGAAGTAAAGTTACCGATGAACGAAGACGAAAGAGGGGATGCCTTCCAAGGCATCCCCAAGCTTAAGCTCTTGGTTATCCTTTAATATTAACTTGGGGTGCCTTGGGCATCCCCAAGCTTAGGCTCTTTCCACTACTTATTCCATAGTCCATCGAATCTTTACCCAAAACTTGAAAACTTCACAACATAAAACTCAACAGAAAACTTGTAAGCTCCGTTAGTATAAGAAAATAAATCACCACTTAGGTACTGTTATGAACTCATTCTAAATTCATATTGGTGTAATATCTACTGTATTCCAACTTCTCTATGGTTCATACCCTCGGATACTACTCATAGATTCATCAAAATAAGCAAACAACACATAGAAAAACAGAATCTGTCAAAAACAGAACAGTCTGTAGTAATCTGTAACTCTCGAATACTTCTGTAACTCCAAAAATCCTACCAAATTAGGAAAACCTGAGAAATTTATCTACCAATCAGATCAAAAATAATCAGATCAAAAGCATGTTTCTGTCAATTATCAAAACTAATTTACTGGGCGCCAAAGTTTCTGATTTTCAGCAGGATCAACACAACTATCACCGTAAGCTATCCTAAAGGTCTTACTTGGCACTTTATTGAAACAAAAGCTATAAAACATGATTACTACAGTAACATAATCATGTGAACACACAAAAACAGTAAGGGTAAATATTGGGTTGTCTCCCAACAAGCGCTTTTCTTTAATGCCTTTTAGCTAGGCATGATGATTTCAATGATGCTCACATAAAAGATAAGAATTGAAACATAAAGAGAGCATCATGAAGAATATTACTAACACATTTAAGTCTAACCCACTTCCTATGCATAGGTATTTTGTGAGCAAACAACTTATGGGAACAATAATCAACTAGCATAGGAAGGCAAAACAAGCATAACTTCAAGATTTTAAGCACGTAGAGAGGAAACTTGATATTATTGCAATTCCAACAAGCATATGTTCCTCCCTCATAATAATTTTCAGTAGCATCATGAATGAATTCAACAATATAACCAGCACATAAAGCATTTTTTCATGATCTACTTGCATAGAACTATCATGTGAGGCATAATCCAATTGAAAATTAAAATCATGATGACAAGTTTCATGGTTATGTTTATTCTTTATGGCATACGTATCATCACAATAATCATCATAAATAGGAGGCATGCACTCATCATAATAAATTTGCTCATCAAAACATGGGGGACAAAAAATATCATATTCATCAAACATAGCATCCCCAAGCTTGTGGCTTTGCATATCATTAGCATCATGGATATGCAAGGAATTCATACTAACGACATTGCAATCATGCTCATCATTCAAAGATTTAGTGCCAAACATTTTATAGATTTCTTCTTCTAGCACTTGAGCACAATTTTCCTTTCCATCATTTTCACGAAAGATATTAAAAAGATGAAGCATATGAGGAACCTTCAAATCCATTTTTTTATTCTTTTATAGACTAAACTAGTGATAAAACAAGAAACTAAAAGATTCGATTGCAAGATCTAAAGATATACCTTCAAGCACTCACCTCCCCGGCAACGGCGCCAGAAAAGAGCTTGATGTCTACTATGCAACTTTCTCCTTGTAGACGTTGTTGGGCCTCCAAGTGCAGAGGTTTGTAGGACAGTAGCAAATTTCCCTCAAGTGGATGACCTAAGGTTTATCAATCCGTGGGAGGCGTAGGATGAAGATGGTCTCTCTCAAACAACCCTGCAACCAAATAACAAAGAGTCTCTTGTGTCCCCAACACACCCAATACAATGGTAAATTGTATAGGTGCACTAGTTCGGCGAAGAAATGGTGATACAAGTGCAATATGGATGGTAGATATGAGTATTTGTAATCTGAAAATATAGAAACAGCAAGGTAGCAAGTGATAAAAGTGAGCGTAAACGGTATTGCAATGCTAGGAAACAAGGCCTAGGGTTCATACTTTCACTAGTGCAAGTTCTCTCAACAATAATAACATAACTGGATCATATAACTATCCCTCAACATGCAACAAAGAGTCACTCCAAAGTCACTAATAGCGGAGAACAAACGAAGAGATTATTGTAGGGTACGAAACCACCTCAAAGTTATCCTTTCTGATCGATCTATTCAATAGAGTTCGTACTAGAATAACACCTTAAGATACAAATCAACCAAAACCCTAATGTCACCTAGATACTCCAATGTCACCTCAAGTATCCGTGGGTATGATTATACGATATGCATCACACAATCTCAGATTCATCTATTCAACCAACACAAAGTACTTCAAAGAGTGCCCCAAAGTTTCTACCAGAGAGTAAAGACGAAAACGTGTGCCAACCCCTATGCATAAGTTCACAAGGTCACTGAACCCGCAAGTTGATCACCAAAACATACATCAAGTAGATCAATAGAATACCCCATTGTCACCACGGGTATCCCATGCAAGACATACATCAAGTGTTCTCAAATCCTTAAAGACTCAATCCGATAAGATAACTTCGAAGGGAAAACTCAATCCATTACAAGAGAGTAGAGGGGGAGAAACATCATAAGATCCAACTATAATAGCAAAGCTCATGGTACATCAAGATCATGCCAAATCAAGAACACGAGAGAGAGAGATCAAACACATAGCTACTGGTACATACCCTCAGCCCCGAGGGTGAACTACTCCCTCCTCGTCATGGAGTGCGCCGGGATGATGAAGATGGCCACCGGTGATGGGTTCCCCCTCCGGCCGGGTGCCGGAACGGGCTCCCGAGAGGTTTTTGGTGTCTATGGTGCTCCCCGATGTTTTCAGGGTATATGAGTATATATATAGGCGAAAGAAGTTGGTCAGGGGAGCCACGAGGGGACCACGAGGGTGGGGGCGCCCAGGGGGTAGGGCGCGCCCTGGACCCTCATGGCCACCTCGTTGCTTCCCTGGCGTCTACTCCAAGTCTCCTGGATTGCGTTTGTTCCAAAAATAACTCTCCCGAAGGTATCATTCCGTTTGGACTCTGTTTGATATTCCTTTTCTGCGAAACACTGAAATAGGCAAAAAACAGCAATTTGGGCTGGGCCCTCCGGTTAATAGGTTAGTCCCAAAAATCATATAAGATAGCATATAAATACATATAAAACATCCTAGATGGATAATATAATAGCATGGAACAATCAAAAATTATAGATACGTTGGAGACGTATCAATGCTTCAACGCACGTTTCCGCGAGGAGAGCGCAGGGTGCGAGGCGCCAAACGCTGAGGAGTTCATCACCAAGGTGATCGAGGAGCTTCAGGAGGCTAGAGCCATGCGAGGCGGGCGTTGCCCCGCACCACCCGGCGCAGCTCCCTCCCCTGGCGAGGGCAGCGAGCTGCGCGCCTGCGTCAACATCCCAGGACTCAACAGGGCTGCGTCTCAGGAGCTCTTCTGGCCGTCCCACGTTGGCCGGTGCGAGGGCCCACCTCACAGCTACATTTGCATGCCTTTCAGTTTGCTGAACAGGGCTGCCACGCACCAGCGCCACATGCGGGGCGTCCTGGCAGCTCATGAGGCCAGGCACCAGGCGATCCTGTCGGAGGTGGTGATGGATCCTCGCGAGCCCCCTGGGCCTCTAGAGCCTCGCGAGGCTCAGGACCTGGGCGACTCGTGAGGAGCGACTTCTGCAGCACGTGTCTTCGGCCACTTCAACACTTCTTCAGCAATGGTGCCAGGTGACGCTTTTTTTGGTTTGTTCAGTTGGGGGCGCCCCTCCGGCTGCATCATCCCCAAGCCACGTGGGTCTGCCCATGCGGCATGTATCGTTCTTTGCATATATCAGAACTGGTTTTACCCTCTTCCATGAGTTGCTTTATGGTTATCACCCGTCTGTCCGGTGCTTCATCGCCATGAACGTCGTACGCCCTTGCAAACCCACCCACGACCGCCTCATGATTAAGGACTAGCACGGCATCTATGCTCGGGTCCGTCCCTGTAGCGTCGCTAAACCGAAGTGGCTGAGCTCTGGCTCACGGGCCAGCTCCCATGCACGTCACCTCCCATGGTCCTTGGTGCCTTGTTCTTGCATGAGCTAATCGGGGGCGGATAAGTTAGGGCGCGCGACCTGGTGCCTCGCCGCCGTGGGAGCCCCGCGCCAGTTGTCTTTCTTCATGACTTTCGCATGAGAAGACTCGGCACGGCGTCTATGCTCGGGTCCGTCCTTGCAGCGTCGAAAAACCCAAGGGCTGAGCTCTGTCTGGCGAGCCGGCCCCGTTCACATCACCTCCTGGGGTCGTTGGTGTTTGGCCTTCTCATGTGATAACCTCAGGAGATTCACTCAACGCAGGCTGCCTAACCATCTCCCAGGACTATCGCAAGTGTTCTGAATCAAATTCAAGCGCAACCCGCCTTGAGGTAGGGCCTCGTGAGTCCCGCACTGGCTCACGAGTGCCCATACACACCTCCTCCAGCCCTGTAGTGCAAGCCACGTGTCAGGGCGAGGCTGTACACGCCCCGGAGTCTCCCCTCAGAGGGAGCTCCCACCCACGTACCAGTGGAAGCCCCATGCTCCGCGCTGGCGGACGACACTGTCGAGGAGCGGCTATGCCCATGCAAGAGCGGAAGCACCATGCCCAACGTTGGTGGATAAACAACTGAGGGCATCCTAACGGCTGAAGTAACCTCAGGAGAACCACCAGGCTCGGTGCTCATCCTTACCGCGCTGCTTTCCCCTTGGGAGAGTCGCGCGAGGGGGCTGGGCACGGGGGCTACGCTCAGGTCACGCCTGGCGTACGCCACCTCGCAATGTCCCTCGGACCTGGTCTTCGCGCGCCCCTCCCGAGCGAGAGCTTGGGGAGGAAAGGTATGAACGGTCGTTCGTACGTCGAGGGGGACTCCTGGGCATCGTGACCCAGGAGCCTAACTGGTCACGTAGCCCCTCACCCCTTGGTCTCATCCTGGTGATCCGGACGCCCCAACGGCAGCTGAGGTATGCGTGGTGCCGGGCCCTGCCGACGCAGAACGCTAAGACCTAAACCCGCATCCCCCTCCTGAGGGCTGTTCGTACATCAAGGGGGACTCCTGAGCATCGCGACTCAGGAGCCTCACTGGTCACGTAGCCCCTCACCCCTTGGTCTCGTCCTGGTGATCTGGACGACTAAGGTATGCATGGGGCCGGACCATGTCAACGCAGAAGGCTAAAGCAAACAGGAAAGGAAATCGTAGAACCCTAGCAAATTATTACAAAGCATACTGTCTCTTAAAAAGCTCAAAGCATAAGTTCTTACGCCTCCACGAGGCACGAAAAATGTTGCAAGATTAACATGGGGGGTAAGCGCCGCCTTCGAGCCTCTTCTTTAGCCTTGGACGCCACCATCGCCCACCTGGGGAGCCCCGTCATCGACGACGTCACCTCCATCCTTGTCAACCGCGGCCACTGGGTCAACACAGAGGAACTTCTATAGCAGGGCTTCCACCTATTTATTCACGGCCAGGGCGGCAACATCGTTGAGCTCAGGATCCACAGGTTCGAGCAATGCACCAAGGTCGAAGCTGGGGTCCCGAAGATGCAGGTGGTTGAAGACGCGCGTCGCGGCCGAGGTAAAGAGTGCGCGAGCCTCTCCCTCCACCATGGGGCCCACTCCGACGATGATGCCTTCCAGCGCCGTGGCAAGCTTGGGGAGCACTCCGGCAGAGCCTTCCTCCGATGTCGCCAGCAGCTTCTCGTACCCTGCCCGTAAAGGGACTGCAGGGCTGCGCGAGACCTCTCCTCGAGGGAGACGAATGCATCGCGCCCCATGGTGGCCGCCTTCTCAGCTGCGACAAGGAGTTTTTCCCTGGCCTCCAGCCGAGCCTTCTCCTTGGAGACGAGCTTGGTATGGGACGCCAGGGCCGCATCCCCCTTCACCTTCAGCTTCTCCAGGCGACTGCGCTCCGTGGCCTGTTCTTGAGCTACCTGCTCCAGCTCGGCGCCGCGGTCGGTGAGCGCGGTCTCTTGGGTCTTTAGCTTCTCTTCCCGCTCCTCGAGCTGACGGGCGTCGGAGGCGTGCTCGTCGCGGAGGGCCTTCAGCTCGGCTTCCGCCGTGCGACAGTGTTCCTTGGCAGTCGCCGCGTCGTTCAGCGCTGCTTCGTGAGCAGTTGCGGCCACACCGGTCACCTTCCTTCCCTCCTCGGCGGCAGCCTCGTCCTGGCCCCAAGCTGCCCTGACGGACGAGTCAGCCTGGAGCCACCCCGAGACCAGCCCCAGGCGGTCTGCCGCCATGCGCCGATCGGAGCCCCGAAGATAAGCCCAAAGCCGGTCCAGCACGGAGAAGGCTTCCTCCAGAGCATCGAGCATGACAGGAGAACCATGGTGTGCCTGCCTGACAGCTTGGGGAGGAGGCGGCACCGACGCCAGGGCTGGCAAAGCAACGATAACAAGGACGGCCGGGGGCTCCAGAGCCCTCGGACCCCCAGCAGGCGCGCTGACAACGGGCGCCTCTGAAGTCAGCTTAGCAGCGGAGGCGGTCTTCTTGGGAGGTTGGGCCCCCAAGCCTCGAGAGGCCAATCCCGTCGCAGGAGGATGCGAGGTGGCCTCTTCCTTCCGCGCCGGAGTCGTCGTGGCCGCGGTAGGCCGCTTGGCCTTGGAGGCCCTGGCATCCTCCTTCTTCATCTTTGCCACCGATGTCAGCCTGGCCATCAAGAGGAAAATGTTTGGGTACTGCATCAAGAGCAGGAAGAAAAGACAAGGTGATACACTTACTGGTCCTCGGTGACGTACTCCCTCTTCCTACCCAGGAGCGCGGTGCCCCCGAGCTTCCTGGGCACAAGCTTCGCCGCGCTCTCAGGGGCGGACGAGCGCGCGGCGATCGGCTCTGCGACGATGGCGGCCGGCGACAAGGTGGAGGCGTCGCCATGGGGAAGCGACACTGTCCCACCCTTCTTCGGGGTCCCCTGCTTCGGCTTCCTCACGGGGGTGCCCGTGGACCTCGTGGTGACCCCGATGGAGCGTGGCGATTCCTCAATCGGGTGCTCACCGACGTCGTCGTCATCAGCGAGGATGCGGAGGAGATCACTCTTCCGCAGGGAAGATCTCTCCCCCACCCCCTCCAAGGTCGCCTCTGAGTCCCCCTCCTCCTCCTCGAAGTGCTTGCCAAAGGACACCAGCACCGGGGAGCTAGGGGGCTGGGAAGGTTTTGGCGGCACGAGCCCTCGCTCGTTGAAGATGGGCATAGCGGTGGCCACCTTCTCTCCGTCGTCATGGCGGTACAGCAGGAGATAGGCCACTGGGAGGACACCCGGGTCCTTCTCGAGCAAGGTGTGCATGGCCTTGCTCAGCTCCTCGTTGGACAGCTCAACTGGGCATAGCCGGAGTTCGTCTTCCGCACCCTTGAGGCTCCACAGAGGGCACGAGTGTGCCTGGAGTGGAGCCAGGCGCCGCGTTGGGAATTCCCTAACGATCATGGCCCCAGTCAACTTCTCCACCTTCAGGTCCGCCATCATCCTCTCCAGCAGCTTCTCTGCCCGAGGGTCGGTGAGCTTCTCGTGGGCCCACCGATCTAACTTCACTGGCAACGCGGTCAGCGGCTCCAGCCGAGCATGGGAGCACTTGGTGTCCATGAAGATCCACTTGTGCCGGAAGTCCTCCACCCTCTTCCCGGCCCTCGAGATTGCATTGCTGCCATTAGCTACGATGAAGCAGGCGCACCTAGAGCACTGGGCGTTGCCCATCCGGAGGTAGAAGAAGTAGCGGAACAGCGCGACGGAGGGCGCCAACCCCACAAATGCCTCGCAATAGAAGGCAAAGATTGACAAGAGGAGGATGGAGTTGGGATGAAGATGAAGGGTGTGGATCTGGTAATGGTTGAGTATGGCGTAGAAGAAACTGGAGAAGGGGGGACGAGCCCAGCAAAGACGTTGTGCAGGAAGAAGGGGTAGAATGTCTCCCCCAAGGTGTCCGGATTGGCTGAGCCGACACGGAGCATCATCTCCCCTCCCTCATTGGCGCTGCTTGCCGTCAGCGGGAGCAGGGCGACAAGGTGCTTCTCCTCAGTGACGGTGGACACACTGAGGGCCGGCTCGAACGAGGGGGCTGAGCGCGTGAAGGAGCGGCAGGCTTCACTTTTTCGGTTGCCATTGGAGGCAAGTCCAGGGAGAGGTTGGCAGATCTGGAGGCGCGCGGAGTAGAGAGAGAAGAGGATCTGGAGCAAGACGAAGGGGAGGCTATGAAGACTCGGCGGCAGGCGCCAGCCTTTTTGTCAGCCCTGGACGGTTACCAAGGTTGTGCGGGGAAGCAGGGACGCCCACGTCCCGTCAAGCGCCACACGTCGACCGAGGCCGCAGGCGGTTGAGGCCCGCGACTCTTCGCCCTTGCCCTTTGGCTTCGCCTTGAAGCCAAGTACGAGCGCGCCTTGGGCTCGGGGGCTACTGTCGGCGTTCTGGGAATGGGGGTACCCAGACTTGCCTGCCTGTAGCCCGCGGTGTGGCTCCATCGACGGCCTGGTACGGCCCATCTTCACCACCAACAATGCAAGACCCCCACGAGGGGCCAAGCCTCGCGAGGCGGACGACGCCAAGACATCCAGAAGGAGCGGCCTCCTTAGGCTGGCTCCTAAGGAGTGGAGATTTCTATACAAGCCCTCACCTCGTGAGGTTCGGATGACGCAAGCGATGACAACCAAGGCCAGGAGGGCGCCAGCGGGCGCAGGACAGCAGTTTCCTCTTTGGTGCTAAACAGGCAAGCGCAGGCGCGGAGTCCCGAGGAATCAGCCAAAGGTTTCCATTTCCATGCTACAAGACCAAGACCCCCAGGACAGCAGGATGGAGGTCATCGCCGAGCGCACCACGGCATCACGACCATAAGCTTTGCAGGCAAAGACCACCTTTCGTCAGGATGAGATGTACTAGTTGTCTCCCTTCGAATTTGGCAGTTGTGCGATCCCTTCACGCCTTCATTTTGGAAAGAGGACCAAGGCCACTATAAATAGAGCCTAGCCACCACCGTAGAAGGGGGCCGGACCTGGATCATTCATCCATACCCACACCAGCTCACACAAACACAAGAACACACCTCCTGAGGTTGTTCTCCCACTGTAGTAGTTCATTCTCAGCCCACCTCGAGGCTAATCCACCACAAAGCAGGAGTAGGGTTTTACACCGCAAGGTGGCCCGAACCTGGGTAAACTGCTGAGTCCCATTTCCTTCTAGTTCATAGAGGTAGGCCGTGGGATTGACAAGTAGGCAGACTGGGGAGGTTGAGTTCTTCGCATGCACTCGAGAGTTCGAATCTATCTAGGGTATGCGGAGCCTGGAATCCGACAATGCCTATATTCATGATCCTTACCATAGATATTGTCATAACATTGCGCTTTTCTATCAATTTCTCAACAGTAATTTGCCTACCCACCGTATGTTTTCTTTCAAGAGTGAAGCCTCTAGTGAAACCTATGGCCCCCGGGTCTATTTTCCAGCATGTATTTTCAGATTTACAAAACCAAAAACCCAAAAATACCTTGCTACAATTTATTTGTCTTTACTTTATTTTACCTTTTAGTAATCTTTTATATCTATCTTTATCAGATCTCATCCTTGCAAGTTACCATAGAGTGATTGACAACCCCTTTATCGTGTTGGGTGCAAGTGTTTGATTGTTTGTGCAGGTGCATATATTGGAGACTTGCTTGTACCTCCTACTGGATTGATACCTTGCTTCTCAACTGAGGGAAATATTTATCTCTACTTTGCTGCATCACCCTTTCCTCTTCAAGGGAAAAACCAACGCAAGCTCAAGAAGTAGCAGGAAGAATTTCTGGCGCCGTTGCTGGGGAGGTTCTACATCAAGCCTACCAAGTACCCATCATAAACTCTCATCTCTTGCATTACATTATTTTCCATTTGCCTCTCGTTTTCCTCTCCCCCACTTCTAAAATGCTTTCAGAAAAATACAAAAATATTTGCCTTTTTATTCGCCTTCTTCCATTCGTCTTTTCTATTTGCCTTTTGTTTGCTTGTGTGCTAGATTGGTTTCTTACCGTCATGTCTGAATTTGGGGAGGTTATCGTTGAGCATCATGTTGATTTTCTGACTTTGTTCACTAGGACCCCACTTAACAGTTCGGTGGTTCCTAAAAATCAAGAAAGAAGAAAATTAAACTGCGAAAGAATCTATGTTTTCGCACTCCATTATCTTCAAACGCATGTCTTCTCATGCCATTATCTTCAACTCGAATGTCTTCACGGACCACCATTGTCTTCATACATTTTTAGGGGTCATCTTCGATGAGTAAACTAAATCAATAGGGACTTCTACATGTGTTCTCCTGTGAATCTCACAAACACATTACTCCCTCAATCAAGTTTGCTGCCAATACTCCAAAACCAACTATGGGTGGCACTAGATGCACTTACAAGTTTTAATTAAATTGATAGCTGAGAATCTCTAAGATAAATATATAGATCAAAATAATAATTGAACTCCTTCTGTTCCAACATTGCAAATAATGAACCGCTACATTAACTAAGGGAATTTCTAACCAATCCCCTAAATCAACTTAGTAGAGTATATTTAGCTTTTTACTCCACTAAGTTTGACCTAACCGATCCCGAAAATGGCTTAGTGGAGTATAATTTGTACTCCTTCCCTATCCACCGGAGTATATTTACTCCTTCTCTCTGCATCCGAGTAAAATCGGCTCTCTTCTCCCCCTGCACCACTGCCGACACGCCCCACCCTCCCTCGCCTCTCCGATGGCCGGATGTGGTGGCCGCCGGTCCCTGCCGCCGATCAGCAGTGCGGATCCGCGCCCCCGTGCATGCGGGTTGTCCTCCGTGGGTGCTTCATCAAGCCGTCGTCACTGCTCGCCCGATCCATCCGCCGGCGCACCCCTACGACGATTCAAGGACTTCCCCGTCCCGGCCACCGGTGAGGACCTACATCGGGGTTCGATAGCGGTGGTGGGGAACGTGGATGGCAGAAATCATGGATCAGGAGACCCACACCTGGCGGTGGCTCGGGAGCTTCCATACGATCGAGCTCGCGACCATGGAGTACGACTGCTAGAAAGTCCGCTACTACGGCGCGGCGGCCCGGCTCAACTTCCCCTTTGGCACGGCTCCAGTCCACCTCATCCCGCTGGAGCCGGGGGTGGTGAGCTCAGTTATGGCACGGGAGGACCGCGAGGTGAGGGAGCGCCTCGAGGTCGCCGCCGCCGCCGAGGCTACACGCAAGAGCTCTACTGGCAGCACAGGGAGCTCGTGGAGGCGGAGCGGATCAACACCGGCGACGAGGTTATCGTTATCTCCTCCTCCGACGAGGTTGAAGGCGGCGAGGATGGTGGCACAGAGGACGGCGAGGTGGGTGGCGAGAATGAGGAGATCAAAGTCGACGAGTGGAGGAGTGTCTTCCCCAATGACAAAGACGATGGCACTAGCCCGGACCCAAATCACGGCACACCGTACCTGACATGGAAGGATTGGCTCGACCACACATTCGACCGAAAGTAATTTAGTTAAGCTTAGTTTAGATTAAATTTGTGTTTTATGTCCGGTTGTGCAAACCTATCTATGTTTATGTTTGAATGCATGCTACTTTTGGTTCAAATTTCTTTTAATTTGATCAAATTGAAGTTTACTCCGTTAAGTTTAGGGGTCGGCTAGAAACGACAAAAAAATAGTGGAGTATATATACTCCACTAAGGGTTTTACTCCATTAACTTATAGGGGATCGGCTAGAGATGTCCTAAAGGACTTGTTTAATAACTGCGGATGATAGAGGCGAGGGTGTCCCGATCTTTCGATGAGATGATAACTATCGATTTGGTGGAGACGACTTTGATGATCCGACTACAAACGTGCAATGATGTTGTGCCTTAGCAATCGCTAAACCAACTCCGAGAGGTTATTGACCACGCCGGAGCACGATCAACCTGACCACGAAGGTCTATTCCTGCAAGCAATCGAAGAACAAGCAAGAATATGATAATGCAATATGAATATCGCGAATATAGATGAAGTTAATAAAGGTGGGGATCTGAAAGCGGTCTTGGTCTGGTCGTTGGACACAAATGAAGTACACGAAGTTGCAATGGCTAACTTTTAACTAAATAAATCCCAAAGAAAAAGCTACTAGATGGATCTACTTATATAGGAGCAAGGGGTGGCGGATAAGGAGGTGGGAGGACGTCCCAAGGCAACCTAAACTAACCCTAGGTCGTACAAGGCTCATGGGCCCAAGTGGAGGTAATGCAACACCTTTGGACTTGTAGTTTGACTCGGATTTTGCTGCAACATCAGATTGTTTCGTCGATAACTCAACACTCCGAATGAATTTGAAGGTGAATCCAGTTGGGTTGGAAAGAGCACGAAATCTACTTTCCAAGAAAAATAATCACCCAATTCGGAGTCCGTATGAAAGAGTTATTGGCGTTTTGAGTCAGGTATGTCTGTGCAGTCCGAATCTGAATCCAGAATGTGAGAGACTTGGACTCTATCTTATCTTGGCCCAAAAGTGACGTGAAAGGACTTTTTGAACATCACCTAAACTTTTCTTTGTGACAACCTAGATTTGCTTTCTCTCTTTTTCCGGACTTCCTGTTGCCTTTGCTTTGGATTTGGAGTTTTGAATCAATTCAAATGGACTTGAACACTTGGGCCTACCCTTGATTTTCACCCTAGTGACCCATCCACCCCTTACTCAACTTTCTTTCTCTGAAAAACTCCAAAAATAACCCAAGGAATATTTTTCATAAAAGAAAAATATTCATTTTCTTCCCTGAAAATCACTTCAGAGAAGTATGCTCCAAAGAAAACCTCATTTTTGTTGCTCCTAAAATCCTAAGAAAATTCACAAATATTCTTTGAACCCTAGGGCACCTCCCTGAGCAAAAATATTGCATAACTTTTTGGAATATTTTTGCTATAGAAAATCATTTCTGTTCTGGACAGATTAGCCACTTTGCACAGCAAGTATGATTTTCCTTGATCCATTGGGGCTGATCTTTTCTGAGCTTCATTACCTTCCTAAGAGAATGCTAAACCCCAAAGCCCAGCCGTTAACTCTTACTAGATCTCTCACAGTTAACCTCACAAGTTTCTGTCCAGAAACTTGCGAGGAAGAAGCCCACTCGCACAGATCACCTGTGACCCATCCAAACACATAGAGCGATCAAAACCACTAAGGACTACACGCCATACATGAAGTTTGCGCTTAGCTCAGCCTGAGGTCAGACTTCACGCGGTGACCGTGTTCGTCCAGGGGTGTTGGCATGCAGCCAGCGCGTTGTGCGACTCGCCCGCGCCTCTATTGAGCGCGTGCTCGCTTCCCCGGCCACCGCACCTTGCCAAACCGCGCCATCATCCTCGTCTCCACCCCCTTAACTCCGTCCTGGCGCTCATTGACGCCGGAGCTCGCCACAGCGAGCATGGGCACGGCGCGGCCAAGCCAACAGCGCGCCCGTGCTACTGTGCTTGTCGCGTTCCTGGCTCCTGTGCTCGTGTCCGCTCGCCCACAGTTCCCGCGTGAGCCACGGCGTCTTCTCCCCCACTCACTGACGCCATTCGTCGTCGGGTGCCCTTCCAGAGAATTCCGGTGATCCCTTGATCCCCGCCTCGGCCTCGCCTATAAATAGACCCCTCCCGAGCCCATTTCTCCTCACCACCACACTCACACCACCACCCCGACGCCGTAGGCAGCCGCAGCCCGGCCGGGCAGGCCTCTGGCTGTCGTACCCGACGCCGAGCTCGCCGGTGATCCCGTTCCTCTGCCCCCTCCCTCCTCAGAGCGCTCGAGCTCAACTGACTTCTCTGGCGTGCCTCTGGTGAAGGTGCGTGCTGGTGCTGTTAGAGTTGCTGGACCGGCCCTGCCTTGCCGGAATCGCTAACTCCGACGAGCTCCGCCCGCTGCAGCCGCTGGAGATGACCACGCCGACCTTGTCCGACCACCGCTAGCCAAGCCGCGGGTACGTGCAGGTGCGCCAGAACCTCCACTACCCATTCCCCCCTCTCAAATCGGCAGCCGAGCCCTCCTCGCCGGAGAGCTCCGGCGACTCGCCGCCCTCCTATGTTTCCCTCTCTCTCTTAAAAACTGACAGCGGGGGCCCACCGTCGGCCACTCAGCCATGCCCGAAGCGGTATAAGTGGTGGCGCCCCACGGGATTACGCCTTCGACGTCACCCCCCTCTGGTTTTCTTTTATTTCAACTTTAAACCAAATTTTGACTAGAAGACTAGCTGTAACTCCTAAACCACAAGTCCAAATGAGTTGATTCTTTTTGCATTGTGTTCTTACTGGAAAGCCCTAGCAGCACACCCAAGATGAGATTTTTCTCTGCTGTCTAGATTTTCTGGTAATTTTTAGAAGTGTTTTTGATGTTTTCTTTTTGTCATTTGAATTATGTTCAGAAGGAGAAGCTTGTCTTGAAGACTTCCGGGAGGAGTCTGAAGCTCCTCTGAACTAAGGAAAGCCACAGAAACATTTTCATGGTGTTTTTGCAATATCCATGATTTTTCCAACTTGAATATATGATGTTTCTTGCATATAGTTGTTAAATGAATAATACTTAGGTTAGTTATTTTGTCATGACCAAGATGCTTAGTTTACACAAGTAAGTGCTTCAACTAAGTGAGATATAGCATAAGTAGATTGACTATGTGATCTTGTTATGACTATGGTATGATGAGCATCGGTATTATTTTCATATATGCATGATGAGTTTCATATGGCAAATACTATACTAAAAATAATGAGTAAAAATAACCAGTGAAAAAGACTTAGCAAAGTTTAGTGATGATTGGTGCAAGTAGAACTTTCTAATGAGTTGATCTGTTATTTTCTAGTGATACGAGATGCATGTCATATGGTTGCATGAGCATGGCATATGGTGACTCGAGCATTTTATTTCAAGTTAAACTTGATGTTAATTGAACTTGAACATAAAGTTGATCAGGCCATGGTGCCACTGAATCGGGCTGACCAATGCAACCACATTTGCCTTTTATGGGAAGGCCATTAGTCGGTTTGTTGTCATGCCTCTTGTCGGTGCCTCCAACGAGGGCAGGTTATGGGCGTGCGTTACCCTGGCCCGGTAAGAAGACATAACCATGTGTGCCTGTTGTTGTTGAGATGGTACCTTGTCCCAGTTTGGGATCGTTTTTTTTTGCCACGACGGTGGTCGTGATGCCTTTCATAGGCACGGGGCCACCCATGACTTAGCCCAGTGGGGAGTTAGTCAGAGTGGCCGAAAGAGTGCCATGGCAATGGGAGAGTTCTGTCGGAATGTCGTTGGTCCACCTGAATGGGAGTGCGAGGCCATGGGTTCCGTGGTGTGGGTACAGTGCGCTACCTCTGCAAAGTGTATTAAATCTATCGATAGCCGCGCCCGCTGATAAGGGCCCACTTCGTAAGTAAGTCACACCATGGATCAACTTTTATAAAGTAATCTTGCACACAAAGTTACTTGCATGGCACTGGTTGAATCATGATGATGTCAGTGAGACTGACCATTGTGGTTCCGTTTGTAATCCGTGAATGATCACTGTTTGGTTACAAGGTAACCCGTTGAACTGAATGTGGTTCCGTTTGTGATCAGTGAATGACCACCGTTTGGTTGTGAGGCAACCCGTTTGTAAGGGAGTCCGAGGGACTCGGTGCACAAGATGGGATGCATGGCATGAGAAGCATGTTGATGTTTGCAGTTAACTTGATTAAATGCCATGATATTGTTTGTCATTATGTTTATGCTTGTTAGCTTGCAAGTACATTCAATGTACTAACCTGGCGTGTTATGCCAAATTTCAGGAAAGTCTAACTGGATCGGAGTGCTACCGTGTCTAGATCATGTCCACATTGGTGTCCCTGTGCTATGGAGTCCCGCTTCGTCGTCGTTCCGCTGCCGCGTAGTTGTTGTGATCGAGGCCCCTTTATGTTCACTAAATAATGTACATATTGTGCAGCCGCACCGAGTGTGCCGCTTGGCCTCGCTACTTGATGTAATATCGCACGATGCTTCCGCTAGTATCAATAAAGCGGTTGTTTTCTGTACCAAGATGTTGTGTATTGCCAAAAGACATGATCTCTAGGTTGGCAATGCAAGGTAAACCGGTTGCTCTGAGCCGGGGTGCCACAACGCTTGGTATTAGAGCCGCGCTGACTGTAGGACATGCTAGGCCCCGATACGTTAAGTTAAACGTTAGCTATCTTGCTAATTGAGTGCCGATTGTGTTTGCATCTGGATGGTGCATTACATGCATTAGATTATTGTTATTTCTAACCGGTTAATGGTTTAGAGTGTAGATGGCTCCAGTGCCGTATCCATGCCAGTTGGAGCTGACGCCATACACTTCACCGCATCTCCTTCGTAATGTATGGTGTCGACTGTACCCTCACGGTGACGACCCAGCATATCGGGTGTACCAGGAGCGTCTAGCCGACTCCGTGTATGAGTATCACGCTGTGGTTACTCTGCGCACCAGTTCGTCATCAGGCTCTTACACTCGTACCTCTCAAAGCGGTTATGCATCCACTACCGCTCAGGCCGTCCAGTTTGCCACGTTCGAGATTCTTGTTGAGTTACGCTATACCGAGGTTCGGATGTAGAATCACCCAGGTTTTTGCTACTACCCATCTTTGCACGACGATGGTCGTGTTTGCTTTCCTGTCATTGATTCGGCGTCTGATAGTGACACTAACCACCTTTCTCGATATATCGCTGCTAGTTATCTTCTGATTCACGAGCTGGCTCGAGAGCTGACTCGTGCTCGTACTGCCTTAGTCACCGCTAGATCCTACCCCACTCCACCTTCTATGGGATTTAATCCTTATATTGTGCCCAGTTCTAGCTCACCTATTTCCCCGGTTACTCCCCCGAGTAGCTCGGGCACCTCGACTGTGAACCCACACAGTGCTCCTGCTGAGTGGGCGTTTCTTCTTGCTACCCCCGCAACTCCCATGATCCCTTCTCATCCCGTACCTACCTCTAAGGGAGAGCCCTCGAGGCAGCGTCGTCATGTTACTTTTAACCCGGAGGTCTCGGTTAACGTTGCCAGTTCAGGATCTGGGTCTGACTCAGGAGAGGACCCAGCAGCACCAGCAGCGTCCTAGAGCATCTATGTATTCGCAGTGGTCATGTGATGTACGGATGTAGTTGTATGAGGCATGATGTATCATTGCATGTATGCGAGTAGTCGCACCCGTCATGATGTCTACCTTTCATGTACGAGTCTATGTATAATTATGTTGGAACTTTTTATTCGTCCGTTGTGTTTCTCGATTTTTCATTTTGCTTTTTCGGGTTTGTCGCTGGCTTTTCTTCCCATGTTTGGATGTTGCTCATTGCGGTTGCTTTTATTGGAAAAAATAAACAGTAAGATGATGTGGGGAGGCAGCAGCATGCAGGCTTGTGAGGATGTCCCTGTTCGTCGCTCAGCAAGACAGGCAGGACACTCCCCCGAGCCGTATCCGCAACCACCGCTTCCACCACCAAATCCACCCTCCACTGAACAAATTATGCGCATGTTTGAAGAAAGAGGGAACAATGATCTGATTGAGCTGTTAAAAAGTGTGCAAGCTATGGTTGGGCAGAATGGGAATCAAAATGGCCATCACTGAAAGCTGTCAGATTTTCAAAGGACCAAGCCTCCCAGTTTCAGTCAAGTGGTTGACCCTTTGGAAGAAGATGATTGGTTACGAACTATTGAAAAGAAGCTTGAAATAGCTCATACTGAAGAAGCTCACAAGGTTCCGTTCACTACCCACTATCTTGAAGGAGTCGCTGCTATATGGTGGGATAATGCTAAAGCTATGTGGCTTGCGGGCGAAGAAATCACTTGGACTAATTTCAAGGACCAATTCCGCAAGTACCATATTCCAGCTGGTATCATGAAGGTCAAGCAACACGAATTCCTCGGTCTCACACAAGCAAATCTGTCAGTAAGTGAATATTTGCACAAATTCAACCATCTGGCCCGTTATTCTCTCTATGATGTGGCTACAGAAGAAGGGAAGATCGACAGGTTCCTTGGAGGATTAAATCAACACCTCAGGACTACTCTCTACATGCTCGACTTTCCATTCCACTCTTTGGTAAACAAGGCCCTCATCGCAGAAAGGGAGTACAAGCCTATGCATGACAACTGACCCGCAAATAATGAACACAAGCGTAAATTCGAGCCAAAGAAGGACAGACAGCCCGTCCAGAAGGCCCTTACCTGGTAGCAGGCTCAAGTGGAGTACAAACCAAATTGGCAGCAGAATGTGAACAATACCACTACCCAAGTCAGAAATGTCGTGACCAGTCCAGTGCGCAAAGAGTGTCAGCGCAACAACTCCTGCTTTAATTGTGGACAGACCGGACATTATGCCAGACAGTGTCCCAAGAAGTCAAATGCCCCATTCCGGCCGCAAGTCAACCACATGGGGCCATATCCTGCCCAAAAGACCGTCCAAGGGCAAGTTCATCACCTCTCCGCAGACGAAGCCCAGGAAAACCCCGAAGTCGTCATTGGTATGTTTCCTGTTAATGACATACCCGCAATAATTTTATTTGACTCTAGGGCTTCCCACTCTTTTGTTTCTCGGAGTTTTGTTGCCCGAAACAAATTTCCTTGCTCGCTTTTGGGAAAAAGTATGATGGTTCAATCCCTGGGATCCGTGCTCAAAAGCAATCTGGTCTGCCGAAATTTGGAAATTGATATCAAGGGGGTCCGTTTTCCAACTGCTTTGATAGTCATCGAGTCTGCCAAGTTGGATGTTATTTTGGGAATGAACTAGTTGACCCAATATCAAGTGTGCATCAACTGTGCGACCCGAGAAGTCACCTTGACAAGTCAGGAAGGGTGATCCATAAAATTCTATGCTCGCAGAAGTATACCCAGAAGGGAACTCGTCTTCACAGATGTAGCCAAAGAATTGAATTTAATTCCTGTGGTCAGTGAATTTCCTGATGTATGCCCCAAGGAATTACCCGGAGTGCCTCCAGACCGAGAGCTTGAGTTTGCAATTGATCTTGTGCCTGGGACAGCACCATTATAAAAAAAGTATTATCAAATCCCTTCATCCGAACTTGTGGAATTAAAGAAATAGCTTGATGAGATGTTGGAGAAAGGCTATATCCACCCAAGCTCGTCACCATGGGGATCACCCGCAATATTTGTGGACAAGAAAGACAGCAGTCTCAGAATGTGCATGGACTACCGTCGATTGAACAATGTCACCATCAAGAACAAATACCCGCTGCCAAGGATTGATGATTTGTTCGATCAACTCAGTGGGGCAAAAGTATTTTCCAAGATTGATTTAAGGACCGGATACCATCAGCTCAAGATTAAGAAGGAAGATATCCCTAAGACCGCGTTCACTACCTGATATGGTCTCTACGAATATACTGTGATGTCTTTCGGTCTCACAAATGCCGCTGCCTTTTTCATGCATATGATGAATAAGGTATTCATGGATTTCTTGGATAAGTTTGTGGTGGTTTTCATCGATGACATTCTCATATACTCCAAAAGTGACGAAGAGCACAAGGAACACCTCCGAGCAGTTTTGCAGAGACTCTGTGACCATCAGTTATACGCAAAATTCAGTAAGTGTGAGTTTTGGCTCAAACAAGTCAGATTTTTGGGACATGTTCTGTCAGTAGAAGGCATAGCTGTGGATCCCAGCAAAGTGAGAGACGTGCTTGATTGGGCAGCACCCACGACTGTATCCGAAGTTCGAAGTTTTCTTGGATTAGCCGGATATTACCGCTGGTTCATCGAAGGATTTTCCAAGATTGCCAAGCCAATGACAGAGCTCCTCAAGAAAGATAAGAAGTTTGAATGGACTGGGGACTGTGAGAAGAGCTTTAACGAGCTAAAAACCAGATTAACATCAGCACCAGTACTGACTCTCCCAGACATTTACCGCAGCTTTGATGTGTATTGTGACGCCTCCAGAAAAGGTATTGGATGCGTACTCATGCAAGATAGAAAGGTGGTAGCCTACGCATCTCACCAGCTATGACCCCACGAAGGAAATTACCCTACGCATGATTTGGAGTTGGCCGCTATTGTGCGCTCTCTAAAGATTTGGAGATATTACCTCATTGGAAAAAGATGTCAAATATTTACCGACCACAAGAGTCTCAAACATATATTTACTCAGCCAGACTTAAACCTTTGACAGCGAAGATGGCTCAAGTTGGTCAAGCACTATGATCTGGGAATAAATTACCATCCGGGAAAAGCTAACGTGGTTGCTGATGCCCTCAGTAGCAAGCCTGCCAGTTTAAATGCCATGATGGAGTCCTTGCCTCCTAAACTCCAACAAGAGATTGCTCAGCTTAACTTGGTAATTGTAAACGCCGACCTTGCAAATATTTTGGAAGTAACTCCTACTCTTGAGGATGAGATTCGCATGGCCCAGGCTGATGACAAAATTCTACAAGGTCATCTCAGACGTCTGCAAGAAGGCAAGACTCAGGATTTCTCTGAGGACGCGCAGGGTACACTCAGGTTTCGAGGACGGATATGCGTACCTAAGCAAGCAGACTTGAGAAAGAAGATTTTGGCAGAAGCACACGAATCCTCATATTCGATACACCCCGGAGGTACTAAAATGTATGAAGACCTTCGACAGATATTTTGGTGGGATGGAATGAAAAAGGACATCACATATTTTGTCGCTTATTGTGACATATGCAACAAAGTAAAGGCGGAACACCAGAAACCCGCCGGACTTCTCCAACCTCAACCCGTCTCGCAATGGAAATGGGATGATGTCTGCATGGACTTTGTCACCAGTCTACCCAGGACTCACCGAGGCAATGATGCCGTATGGGTCATAGTGGACACACTGACTAAAGTGGCTCATTTTATTCCCATCCGCACCACATATCGCGCTGATCAACTTGCACAATTATATGTGTCCCAAATTGTCAGTCTGCATGGAGTGCCAAGAACAATCCCTTCAGACCGAAGTTCACTCTTTACATCCGCATTCGGGTCCCGACTCCATCAAGCTTTGGGGACCGCCCTCAAATACAGTACAGCCTATCACCCACAGACAGACGGTCAGACTGAGCGGGTCAATCAAATCCTTGAAGACATGCTTCGAGCCTGTGCTTTAGCCGATGGACCCAAGTGGGAAGTTTGTCTGCCATATGCGGAATTCTCATATAACAACAGTTTACAAACCAGTCTAAAGATGTCACCGTATGAAGCTTTGTACGGCGTAAGTGCCGCACTCCATTAAACTGGTCTCAAACCGGAGACAGTTGTATCTTCGGAACTAATTTAATATTGGAGGCAGAGAAACAAGTCAAGGAAATCCGAGATAGACTGCAGTTGGCTAAGTCACGACAGAAGAGCTATTATGATGCCAAACACCGGTAAGTAAGTTTTGAGCCTGGAGAACATGTGTATCTGCGAGTCACACCCATGAAGGGAATCAAGCGATTTCAGACCCGAGGCAAATTGGCACCAAGATATATTGGTCTGTTCCCAGTCATGACTAGAGTTGGCACAGTTGCTTATCAGTTGGAACTGCCACCGGAATTGTCAGAAGTACACAACGTGTTCCATGTCTCACAGTTGAGGTGTATTTCACCACCCGAGAAAGGACTGATATGTCAGAAATTGAGCTTGCCAAGGATCTAACCTATGAGGAGAGACCGTTCAGAATTTTGGATGAGGCAGAAAGAGTCACACGTAGTAAGGCGATCAAATTTTATAAGGTTCACTGGAGCATCGCACCGAGGAAGAAGCGACCTGGGAAAGAGAGGAATTTTTAAGGACAACCTATCCAGAATTATTTTCCCAAGCAACCGAATCTCGAGGACGATATTCTTCCTAAGTGGGGGAGGTTTGTGACAGCCTGGATTTGCTTTCTCTAATTTTCTGGACTTCCTGTTGCCTTTGCTTTGGATTTGGAGTTTTGAATCAATTCAAATGGACTTGGACACTTGAGCCTACCATTGATTTTCACCCAAGTGACCCATCCACCCCTTACTCAACTTTGTTTCTCTGAAAAAACTCCAAAATAACCCAAGCAATATTTTCATAAAAGAAAAATATTCATTTTCTTCCCTGAAAATCACTTCAGAGAAGTATGCTCCAAAGCAACCCTCATTTTTATTGCTCCTAAAATCCTGAGAAAATTCACAAATATTCTTTGAACCCTAGGGAACCTCCTTGAGCAAAAATATTGCATAACTTTTGGACAGATTAGCCACTTTACACAGCAAGTATGATTTTCCTTGATCCTTTGGGGCTGATCTTTTCCGAGCTTCATTACCTTCCTAAGAGAATGCTCAACCCCAAAGCCTAGCCCTTAACTCTTACTAGATCTCTCACAGTTAACCTCGCAAGTTTCTGTCCAGAAACTTGCCAGGAAGAAGCCCACTCGCACAGCTCACCTGTGACCCATCCAAACACATAGAGCGACCAAAACTACTAAGGACTACAGGCCAGACATGAAGTTTGCGCTTAGCTCAGCCTGAGGTCAGAGTTCACGCGGTGACCGCGTCCGTCTAGGGGTGTTGGCATGCAGCCAGCACGCTCTGCGACGCGCCCGCACCTTTGTTGAGCGCGTGCTCGCTTCCCCGGCCACCGCACCTTGCCAAACCGCGCCACCATCCTTGTCTCCACCCCCTTAACTCCGCCCTGGCACTCACCGACACCGGAGCTCGCCGTAGCGAGCACGGGCACGGTGCGGCCAAGCCAACAGTGCGCCTGTGCCACTGTGCTCATCGCGTTCCTGGCTCGTGTGCTCATCTCCGCTCGCCCACAGTTCCCGCGTGAGCCACGGCGTCTTCTCCCCCTCTCACTGACGCCATTCGTCGTTGAGCACCCTTCTAGAGAACTCCGGCGAGCCCTCGATCCCTGCCTCGGCCTCGCCTATAAATAGACCCCTCCCGAGCCCATTTCTCCTCACCACCACACTCACACAACCACCCCGACGCCTTAGGTAGCCGCAGCCCGGCCGTGCAGGCCTCTGGCCGCTGCCCCAGACGCCGAGCTCGCCGGTGATCCCCTTCCTCTGCCTCCTCCCTCTCCAAAGCTGCTTGAGCTCAATTGACTTCGCTGGCGTGCCTCTCGTGCGCGTTGGTGCTGTTGGAGTTGCTGGACTGGCCCTGCCTCACCGGAATCGCCAACTCCGACGAGCTCCACCCGCTGCAGCCGCTGGAGACGACCACGCCGCCCTCGTCCGACCACCGCTATCCATGCCACGGGTACATGCAGGTGCGCCAGAACCTCCGCTACCCATTCCCCCTCGCAAATCAGCAGCCGAGCCCTCCCCACCGGAGAGAGCTACAGCGACTTGCCGCCCTCCTCTGTTTTCTTCTCTCCCTCTTCAAAACTGACAGCGAGGGCCCACTGTCAGCCACTCAGCCGCGCCCGAAGCGGTATAAGTGGTGGCACCCCTCGGGATTACGCCTTCGACGTCACCCCCCTGGTTTTCTTTTATTTCAAATTTAAACTAAATTTTGACCAGAATTTGACTAGCTGTAACTCCTAAACCACAAGTCCAAATGAGTTGATTCTTTTTGCATTGTGTTCTTACTGGAAAGCCCTAGCAGCACACCCAAGATGAGATTTTTTTCTCTACTGTCTAGATTTTCTAGTAATTTTCAGAAGTGTTTTTCATGTTTTCTTTTTGTCATTTGAATTATTTTCAGAAGGAGAAGCTTGTCTTGAAGACTTCCAGGAGGAGTGTGAAGCTCCTCAGAACTAAGGCAAGCCACACAAACATTTTCATGGTGTATTTGCAATATCCATGATTTTTCCAACTTGAATATATGATCTTTCTTGCATATAGTTATTAAATGAATAATACTTAGGTTAGTTATTTTGTCATGAGCAAGATTCTTAGTTTACATAAGTAAGTGCTTCAACTAAGTGAGATATAGCATAAGTAGATTGACTATGTAATCTTGTTATGACTATGGTATGATGAGCATCGGTATTATTTTCATATATGCATGATGAGTTTCATATGGAAAATAGTAAACTAAAAATAATGAGTACAAATAACCAGTGAAAAAGACTTAGCAAAGTTTAGTGACGATTGGTGCAAGTAGAACTTTTTGATGAGTTGATCTGTTATTTTCTAGTGATACGAGATGCATGTCATATGGTTGCATGAGCATGGCATATGGGGACTCGAGCATTTTATTTCAAGTTAAACCTGATGTTAATTGAACTTGAACATAAAGTTGATCGGGTCATGGTGCCACTGAATCGGGTTGACCAGTGCAACCACATTTGCCTTTTATGGGAAGGCTGTTAGTCGGTCCGTTGGCATGCCTCTTGTCGGTGCCTCCAACGAGGGAAGGTTATGGGCGTGCATTACCCTGGCTCAGTAAGTAGACATAACCTTGTGGGCCCGTTGTTGTTGAGATGGTACCTTGTCCCCGTTTGGGACCGTTTTGTTTTGCCATGACGGTGGTCGTGATGCCTTGGGTACGCACGGGGCCACCCATGACTTAGCCCAGTGGGGAGTTAGTCAGAGTGGCCGAAAGAGTGTCATGGCAATGGGAGAGTTCTGTCGGAATGCCGTTGGTCCACCCGAATGGGAGTGCGAGGCCATGGGTTCCGTGGTGTGGGTACAGTGCTCTACCTCTGTAGAGTGTATTAAATCTATCGATAGCCGCACCCGCGGATAAGGGCCCACTTCGTAAGTAAGTCACACCATGGATCAACTTTTATAAAGTAATCTTGCACACAAAGTTACTTGCATGGCACTGGTTGAATCATGATGATGTCAGTGAGACTGACCGTTGTGGTTCCGTTTGTAATCCGTGAATGATCACCGTTTGGTTAGAAGGTAACCCGTTGAACCGAGTGTGGTTCCGTTTGTGATCTGTGAATGACCACCGTTTGGTTGAGAGGCAACCCGTTGGTAAGGGAGTCCGAGGGACTCAGTGCACAAGATGGGATGCATGGCATGAGAAGCATGTTGATGTTTGCAGTTAACTTGACTAAATGCCATGAAATTGTTTGTCATTATGTTTATGCTTGTTAGCTTGCAAGTACATTCAATGTACTAACCTGGCGTGTTATGCCAAATTTCAGGAAAGTCTAACTGGATCGGAGTGCTGTCGTGTCTAGATCGTGTCCACATTGGTGTCCCTGTGCTATGGAGTCCCGCTTCGTCATCGTTCCGCTGCCGCGTAGTTGTTGTGATCGAGGCCCCTTTATGTTCACTAAATAATGTACATATTGTGCAGCCGCACCGAGTGTGCTGCTTGGCCTCGCTACTTGATGTAATATCGCACGATGCTTCCGCTAGTATCAATAAAGCGGTTGTTTTCTGTACCAAGATGTTGTGTATTGCCAAAAGACATGATATCTAGGTTGGCAATGCAAGGTAAACCGGTTGCTCTGAGCCGGGGTGCCACAACGCTTGGTATCAGAGCCGCGCTGACTGTAGGACACGCTAGGCCCCGACACGTTAAGTTAAACGTTAGCTAGCTTGCTAATTGAGTGCCGATTGTGTTTGCATCTGGATGGTGCATTACATGCATTAGATTATTGTTATTTCTAACCGGTTAATGGTTTAGAGTGTAGATGGCTCCAGTGCCGTATCCATGCCAGTTGGAGCTGATGCCATACACTTCACCGCATCTCCTTCGTAATGTATGGTGTCGACTGTACCCTCACGGTGACGACCCACCATATCGGGTGTACCAGGAGCGTCTAGCCGACTTCGTGTATGAGTATCACGCTGTGGTTACTCTGCGCACCAGTTCGTCATCAGGCTCTTACACTCGTACCTCTCAAAGCGGTTATGCATCCACTACCGCTCAGGCCGTCCAGTTTGCCACGTTCGAGATTCTTGTTGAGTTACGCTATACTGAGGTTCGGATGTAGAATCACCTAGGTTTTTGCTACTACCCATCTTTGCACGACGATGGTCATGTTCGCTTTCCTGTCATTGATTCGGCGTCTGATAGTGACACTAACCACCTTTCTCGATATATCACTGCTAGTTATCTTCTGATTCACGAGCTGGCTCGAGAGCTGACTCGTGCTCGTACTGCCTTAGTCACCGCTAGATCCTACCCCACTCCACCTTCTATGGGATTTAATCCTTATATTGTGCCCAGTTCTAGCTCGCCTATTTCCCCGGTTACTCCCCCGAGTAGCTCGGGCACCTCGACTGTGAACCCACACAGTGCTCCTGCTGAGTGGGCGTCTCTTCTTGCTACCCCCGCAACTCCCATGATCCCTTCTCATCCCGTACCTACCTTTGAGGGAGAGCCCTCGAGGCAGCGTCGTCGTGCTACTTTTAACCCGGAGGTCTCGTTAACGTTGCCAGTTCAGGATCTGGGTCTGACTCAGGAGAGGACCCAGCAGCACCAGCAGCGTCCTAGAGCATCTATGTATTCGCAGTGGTCATGTGATGTACGGATGTAGTTGTATGAGGCATGATGTATCATTGAATGTATGCGAGTAGTCGCACCCGTCATGATGTCTACCTTTCATGTACGAGTCTATGTATAATTATGTTGGAACTTTTTATTCGTTCGTTGTGTTTCTCGATTTTTCATTTTGCTTTTTCGGGTTTGTCGCTGGCTTTTCTTCCCATGTTTGGATGTTGGGTATTGGACATTTGTACAATCCACATATAAAGATAAGGGGAAAAGAGTGTGGCACCCCGGCTTAGAGAAATCGGTTTACATTGCATTATATTATCTGTTTTGGATGTTTATGGGCTTTACTATACACTTTAATATTATTTTTGGGACTAACCTATTAACCGGAGGCCCAGCCCATATTGATGCTTTCTTGCCTATTTCAATGTTTCGAAGAAAAGGAATATCAAACGGAGTCCAAACGGAATGAAACCTTCGGGAGAGTTATTTTTGGAATGGAAGCAATCCAGGAGACTTGGAGTAGACGTCAGGGAAGCTTCGAGGTGGCCACGAGGCAGGAAGGCGTGCCCTACCCCCCTGGGCGCGCCCCCACCCTTGTGGGCCCCTCGTGGCTCCCCTGACCGACTTCTTTCGCCTATATATGTCCATATACCCTAAAAACATCGAGGAGCACAATAGATCGGGAGTTCCGCCGCCGCAAGCCTCTGTAGCCACCAAAAACCTCTCGGGAGCCCATTCCGGCACCCTGCCCTCTTGTGATGAATTGAGTTTTCCCCTTGAAGTTATCTTGTCGGATTGAGTCTTTAAGGATTTGAGAACACTTGATGTATGTCTTGCCGTGCTTATCTATGGTGACAATGGGATATTCACGTGATCTACTTGATGTATGTTTTGGTGATCAACTTGCGGGTTTAGTGAACTTATGCATAGGGGTTGGCACATGTTTTCGTCTTGACTCTCCGATAGAAACTTTGGGGCACTCTTTGAAGTACTTTGTGTTGGTTGAATAGATGAATCTGAGATTGTGTGATGCATATCGTATAATCATGCCCATGGATACTTGAGGTGACATTAGGGTTTTGGTTGATTTGTGTCTTAAGGTGTTATTCTAGTACGAACTCTATGATAGATCGAACGGAAAGAATAGCTTCATGTTATTTTACTACGGACTCTTGAATAGATCGATCAGAAAGGATAACTTTGAGGTGGTTTCATACCCTACCATAATCTCTTCGTTTGTTCTCCGCTATTAGTGACTTTGGAGTGACTCTTTGTTGCATGTTGAGGGATAGTCATATGATCCAATTATGTTATTATTGTTGAGAGAACTTGCACTAGTGAAAGTATGAACCTTAGGCCTTGTTTCCTAGCATTGCAATACCGTTTACGCTCACTTTTACCACTTGTTACCTTGCTGTTTTTATAATTTCAGATTAGAAAAACCTATATCTACCATCCATATTGCACTTGTATCACCATCTCTTCACCGAACTAGTGCACCTATACAATTTACCATTGTATTGGCTGTGTTGGGGACACAAGAGACTCTTTGTTATTTGGTTGCAGGGTTGTTTGAGAGAGACCATCTTCATCCTACGCCTCCCACGGATTGATAAACCTTAGGTCATCCACTTGAGGGAAATTTGCTACTGTCCTACAAACCTCTGCACTTGGAGGCCCAACAACGTCTACAAGAAGAAGGTTGTGTAGTAGACATCAAGCTCTTTTCTGGCGCCGTTGCCGGGGAGGTGAGTGCTTGAAGGTATATCTTTAGATCTTGCAATCGAATCTTTTTGTTTCGTGTTTTATCACTAGTTTAGTCTATAAAAGAAAACTACAAAAAAAATGGAATTGAGTTTGCCCCATACGCTTCATCTTTTTAATATCTTTCGTGAGAATGATGGAAAGGAAAATTGTGCTCAATTGCTAGAAGAAGAATGCGTTAAAATGTTTGGTACTAGATATTTGAATGATGAGCATGATTGCAATGTTGTTAGTATGAATTCTTTGAATACCCATGATGCTAATGATATGCAAAGCCACAAGCTTGGGGAAGGTATGTTTGATGAAGATGATATTTTTTGTCTCCCAAGTTTTGATGAGCAAATTTATTATGATGAAAGCATGCCTCCTATTTATGATGATTATTGTGATGATACGTATGCCATAAAGAATAAACTTGCTTATGTGGAGAGTAGTAAAATTTCTATGCAAGTAGATCATGAAAAGAATGCTTTATGTGCTGGTTATATTGTTGAATTCATTCATGATGCTACTGAAGATTATTATGAGGGAGGAATATATGCTTATAGGAATTGCAATAATATCAAGTTTCCTCTCTATGTGCTTAAAGTTTTAAAGTTATGCTTGTTTTGCCTTCCTATGCTAGTTGATTATTGTTCTCATAAGTTGTTTGCTCACAAAATCCCTACGCATAGGAAGTGGGTTAGGCTTAAATTTGCTAGTCATATGCTTCATGATGCTCCCGTTATGTTTCAATTCTTATCTTTTATGTGAGCATCATTGTCATCATCATGCCTAGCTAAAAGGCATTAAAGAAAAGCGCTTGTTGGGAGACAACCCAATATTTACCCTTACTCTTTTTGTGGTCCACGTGATTATGCTACTGTATTAACCATGTTTTATAGCTTTTGTTTCAATAAAGTGCCAAGTAAGACCTTTAGGATAGCTTATGGTGATAGTTGTGTTGATCCTGCTGAAAATCAGAAACTTTTGCGCCCAGTAAATTAGTTTTGATAATTCACAGAAACGTGCTTTTGATCTGATTCTTTTTGATCTGGATTGGTACACAAATTTCTCAGGTTTTCTAATTTGGTAGGATTTTTGGAGTTACAGAAGTATTCGAGAGTTACAGATTACTACAGACTGTTCTGTTTTTGACAGATTCTGTTTTCTATGTGTTGTTTGCTTATTTTGATGAATCTATGAGTAGTATCGGAGGGTATGAAACATAACGAAGTTGGAATACAGTAGATATTACACCAATATGAATTTAGAATATACTCACGGAGCTTATGAGTTTTCTGTTGAGTTTTGTGTTGTGAAGTTTTCAAGTTTTGGGTAAAGATTCGATGGACTATGGAATAAGGAGTGGAAAGAGCCTAAGATTGGGATTGACCAAGGCACCCCAAGGTAATATTAAAGGACAACCAAGGGCCTAAGCTTGGGGATGCCCCGGAAGGCATCCCCTCTTTCGTCTTCGTTCATCGGTAACTTTAGTTGGAGCTACATTTTTATTCACCATATGATATGTGTTTTGCTTGGAGCATCATTTTCTTTTGTTAGTATTTTATTTCTGTTATTTATAATAATGTTTTGCATCTCTATTTTCAATAAAAGTGGCAATGATAGCCTTTGCCATGCTTATTTTACAAGTATACTTGTTGTTGTTTGAAAATAGAAAGCTTATCGATGTTGCAAAAATTCCCTAGAAAAATCAGAATGTGATAAATTGTTGAAACTTTTTGCAAAATAAGCTCTGATAAATTTTCTACAGTGTAGTATTTTTCTCATAATTTTTGGAGTTACGGAAGTATGATGAATCTTGCATTCTTTACAGACTGTACTGTTTTGGCAGATTGCTGTTATGTTTGCATTGTTTGCATATGTTTGCTTGTTTAATGATTCTATTTGAGGATAGGAGTATTAAATATGAAGAGGCATTTAGTAAGCAATGTTGAATAATAATTTTAGTGATTTTTTGCAGTAGAAAATGATAAGGTTTTTGCATTGGTTTATACTAACTTATCTCACGAGTTCTTGGTGAGTTTGGTGTGGATGAAGCTTTCAAGATTTAGGAAACCGTGATATGAGAGGAATTAAGGAGAGATAAAAGCTCAATCTTGGGGATGCCTAAGGCACCCCAAGATAATATTTCAAGAAGTCTCAAGCATCCAAGCTTGGGGATGCCCCGGTAGGCATCCCACCTTTCTTCTTCAACAATTATCAGTTAGTATCGGTTGAGCCTAAGTTTTTGCTTCTTCACATGATGAGTGCTATCCTTGAAATGTCGTTTTTATTTTGTTTTGCTTGCTGTTTGAATAATATCCCAAGATCTAAAATTCTTAAATGTTAGAGAGTCTTCACATAGCTACATAATTATTTAACTACTCATTGATCTTCACTTATATATTTTTGGAGTAGTTTGTCATTTACTCGTGTGCTTCACTTATATCCTATGAGTAAATGGTTGAATGATTTGAATATCATAAATCTGAAATTATATATGTTTCATATGCTTATCCCATGGGGAGTAATGACTTCACATATAAGAAGTAGAGGTGGTAAATTTATTGAAAGTTAGCAAACTTAGTATTGGTCACTTGAACAATTCATGAAAGAATATTGAAGGAAGAGAGATTTCACATATAAAAATATACTATCTTGGACATCTTCTATGATTGTGAGCCCCATTAATTATTTTCAAACCTGAGCAAATTAGTTGAAGTTGGACAAGGAAGACAACATAATGAGTTATGCTTGGGTATATTTGTATAGAAGTTATATTGTTATAGATCCTTCAACATGTGGTGCTTGCTATTTAGAATCCTTTGCTAGCCAAAATATCTGTACTAAGCGGGAATACTACTTGTGCATCCAAATTCCTTGAACCAAGTTTCTTCCATGAGTGTCCACCATATCTACCTATATGCGGTATTTACCTGCCGTTCTGAGTAAATTTGCATGTGCCAAACTCTAAACCTTCAAATAATAATCTGTTTTGTATGCCCGAATCGCTCATGTAGCGACTAGGGGCTGTCAGTATCTTCCATGCTAGGTGGGTTATTCTCATGATGAGTGGACTCCGCTCATCATTCACGAGAAAATGGCTGGTAACTGGGATGCCCAGTCCTATGATCAAAAGATCAAAAACAAATCACAAATAATTTAAACAAAACTCCCCCAGGATCATTGATAGTTGGACGGCACCCATTGTTTCGGACAAGCCGTGGAGTGTGATTGTTGGTGGAGGGGGAGTAAAATCTTTACCTTTCTGTTTGGGAACCGCCTATAATGTATCTGGTATGGAAGATATTGGGAACTCTTGGTTGTTATGTTGACAATGAAAGCATACCTCTCAAAATTATTTTCATCTCTGTTTTGAAAGCTTCGAGCTCTGGCACCTCTGCAAATCCCTGCTTCCCTCTGCGAAGGGCCTATCTTTTACTTTTATGCAAGAGTCAGTAGTATTCCTTCTCATTCCAACCTACTTTTTAGTTGGCAAGCATCATGTGATGGGGAAAGATCTAAGCATATATGGCCATTCAAATATATTTGATCATGAATTATTATTGTTGACAATTATCTATATGATAAGTAAGTTGGGAGGCGAAACATTAAGCCCCTATCTTTCTCTGTGTTCGATGGACGCTATTTGTTCTAAAAATATGCTTTGAGTGGTAGCAATCATGGAAGACTATATGATAGTTGAGTATGTGGGATTTGCTAAATCAAAGCTCTTACATAGAATCTTCCTGAAAATAAGATGAATTGCAATTGTTTGATGACTGAGAACATAGTTTGCTAGTTTTCAAGAAAGTTTATGGTCTATGCTTTAACATGTGAATAGCTTGTTACTTGATCATAAGAAGTTTTATGAGATGAGCTACTGTTATGACATATAATGATGCTAGAAAAGGTGATTGAAAATATCATTGATCAAACTTATGCACCTACTAGCATTCACACTTCATAAATTATTTCTTTTATCATTTACCTACTCGAGGACGAGCAGGAATTAAGCTTGGGGATGCTGATACGTCTCCAACGTATCTATAATTTATGAAGTATTCATGCTATTATATTATCTGTTTTGGATGTTTATGGGCTTTACTATACACTTTTATATTATTTTTGGGACTAACCTATTAACCGGAGGCCCAGCCCATATTGTTGTTTTCTTGCCTATTTCAGTGTTTCGAAGAAAAGGAATATCAAATGGAGTCCAAACGGAATGAAACCTTCGGGAGAGTTATTTTTGGAACGGAAGCAATCCAGGAGACTTGGAGTAGACGTCAGGGAAGCTTCGAGGTGGCCACGAGGCAGGGAGGCGTGCCCTACCCCCCTGGGCACGCCCCCACCCTCGTGGGCCCCTCGTGGCTCCCCTGACCGACTTCTTTCGCCTATATATGTCCATATACCCTAAAAACATCGAGCAGCACAATAGATCGGGAGTTCCGCCGCCGCAAGCCTCTGTAGCCACCAAAAACCTCTCGGGAGCCCGTTCCGGCACCCTGCCGGAGGGGGAATCCATCACCGGTGGCCATCTTCATCATCCCGACGCTCTCCATGACGAGGAGGGAGTAGTTCACCCTCGGGGCTGAGGGTATGTACCAGTAGCTATGTGTTTGATCTCTCTCTCACGTGTTCTTGAGGTGATACGATCTTGATGTATCGTGAGCTTTGCTATTATAGTTGGATCTTATGATGTTTCTCCCCCTCTACCCTCTTGTGATGAATTGAGTTTTCCCCTTGAAGTTATCTTGTCGGATTGAGTCTTTAAGGATTTGAGAACACTTGATGTATGTCTTGCCGTGCTTATCTGTGGTGACAATGGGATATTCACGTGATCTACTTGATGTATGTTTTGGTGATCAACTTGCGGGTTTAGTGAACTTATGCATAGGGGTTGGCACACGTTTTCGTCTTGACTCTCCGGTAGAAACTTTGGGGCACTCTTTGTAGTACTTTGTGTTGGTTCAATAGATGAATCTGAGATTGTGTGATGCATATCGTATAATCATGCCCACGGATACTTGAGGTGACATTGGAGTATCTAGGTGACATTAGGTTTTGGTTGATTTGTGTCTTAAGGTGTTATTCTAGTACGAACTCTATGATAGATCGAATGGAAAGAATAGCTTCATGTTATTTTACTACGGACTCTTGAATAGATCAATCAGAAAGGATAACTTTGAGGTGGTTTCGTACCCTACCATAATCTCTTCGTTTGTTCTCCGCTATTAGTGACTTTGGAGTGACTCTTTGTTGCATGTTGAGGGATAGTTATATGATCCAATTATGTTATTATTGTTGAGAGAACTTGCACTAGTGAAAGTATGAACCTTAGGCCTTGTTTCCTAGCATTGCAATACCGTTTACGCTCACTTTTACCACTTGTTACCTTGCTGTTTTTATAATTTTAGATTACAAAAACCGATAAGATGCAGATTGGATTAAGCGAAGATGTGAACGACCTCAACTATGATGAAGACAATGAATAGTGGGTAGCATGTGGTGGAAATTGATGGATGGGATGGTGGATAGTGGAAGGAATAACGATGCAGCGGCGGCGTGACTAGTGTGAACAGAACTCGAAACTCTAAACGAACTAGACACTAAGACCAGCAGCTTGACACGACGATGCAACCGCTAAATTAATAATGCAAATAATGAAAAGAAAAATTGCAAAGGCTCAGACTTGCTTGGACAAAGGATAAACTGATCTAAAAAATTTTGGGCTTTTTTTGGACAATAGGTAAGAAAATAAATCTAATCTAGGGAAAACTGGAAATTCTCACCGAGCAACCTGAAAACTGATACCACTTGATAGAGGCGAGGGTGTCCCGATCTTTTGATGAGATGATAACTATCGATTTGGTGGAGACGACTTTGACGATCCGACTACAAACGTGCAACGACATTGCGCCTTAGCAATCGCTAAACCAACTCCGAGAGGTTATTGACCACGCCGGAGCACGATCAACCTGACCACGAAGGTCTATTCCTGCAAGCAATCGAAGAACAAGCAAGAATATGATAATGCAATATGAATATCGCGAATATAGATGAAGTATTGATAAAGGTGGGGATCCTAAAGCGGTCTTAGTCTGGTTGTTGGACACAAACAAAGTACATGAAGTTGCAATGGCTAACTTTTAACTAAACAAATCCCAAAGAAAAAGCAAGTAGATGGATCTACTTATATAGGAACAAGGGGTGGCAGCCAAGGAGGTGGGAGGACGTCCCAAGGCAGCCTAAAACTAACCCTAGGTCGTACAAGGCTCATGGGCCCAAGTGGAGGTAATGCAACACCTTTGGACTTGTAGTTTGACTCGGATTCTGCTGTAACGTCAGATTGTTTCGTCGATAACTCAATGCTCCAGATGAATTTTAAGGTGAATCCAATTGGGTTGGAAAGAGCACGAAATCTACTTTCCAACAAAAAATGAATCACCCAATTCGGAGTCCGTATGAAAGAGTTATTGGCGTTTTGAGCAGGTATATCTGTGCAGTCCGAATCTGAATCCAGAACGTGAGAGACTTGGACTCTATCTTCTCTTGGCCCAAAAGTGACGTGAAAGGACTTTTTGAACAACACCTAAACTTCTCTTTTCCCCTTATCTTTATATGTGGATTGTACAAATGTCCAATACACCTGCAATTAGACATGAAACAAAAGTTTGTGAAGTATTTTTGTCCTGGATGAAGCAAATAAATTATTGCATAGTTTGCATTAGAAATCACCTCACGAATATACATGTATGTAATATTTTTGGTCGTATCCAAGGTAGTCATGTCCTCATCAGCGGAAAAGTCTAAAGAGAATTATCAAATGGTTGTTCAGAAATAGATATGTATGATACCACATTATTGAAGATTTCAGGGGACTTTACGAACCCAACTAACCTATTAAGTTGCATACGCTTGTAGCAGTTTTCAAAAGCAGTTAGTGGGGTTGGATGCCATGAACTCATTGAATAGTGAAACCCTGTGAATTACTTTTCCAGACATCAATTTTGCCAAATGTTGTAAACAGAAGGGTTCGGCAAGAAAACCAAATGATGCAGCTCTAGATAAAATAAGCATCAAATTAATCTGGTATCTAGTATAGAACTTATATGGTAAATTCCTGGTACCTATTTAGTTGGTACCTCGTCAATCGTCCTATTTACATGGTTGTTTCTTCACCTTCTGAAACTTGCTGATTGACATCTTTATCATTGCAAGGATCTCCCCCAATGACCAGGCGACATATTTTCTATGTTTTTGTTAGGGCCTCAACCAAAAACACAACTGTCAACCTCCCATTTCTCCAGGAAGAAGTAAGGTGACCAAGAGATCGGACGCGGGGCAGCAGCAAGAATCTCTTACCTAGAATCCTTCTGACCTACTCCTCCTAGGCGCCAACTTGAACCCTGGGAGGCGAGACTGTCCAGGGACCCATAGTATATAGCAAGTAAGAATCGTCAAGCCACCGACACTAAATTTGGGAGCAGTTGCATTGATTACTTCTGCAATGGGAGGCAGAGGAATAAGATTTGGGGAGAAGGTGCATACTGTAGAGGGAGAGGTGTTTCATAGGGGGAGATAATTGCCGTGGAGAAGATGAGTACTCCCTCCGTTCCTAAATATTTGTCTTTCTAGAGATTTCAACATGTGACTACATACGGAGCAAAATGAGTAAATCTACACTCTAAAATATGTCTATATACATCCTTATGTTGTAATTCATTTAAAATGTCTAAAAAGATAAATATTTGGGAATGGAGGGAGTAGCTGTCATGGGGAAGAGTCGCTCAGTTAAATATAGAACTGAAGGCGAGAAAATTAGGGGTGATTAATCATGTCGTTTCATATGCATGCGTGGTTGCCGTTTCATTGTCGTGAGTGGAGAGCCTGTTGATCATGGCAGCAGAGAACGGAAGAGAGAGCGACAGCGAGCGCACTTGCAGCAAAGAAAGATGGAAGTCTGATCGATCGATCCTACTGCAGTTCTCACACCACACACCAAATAAGCTGGCCAATTTATTGGACCGGGCAGCCCAGTGCAAAAAATGCCTACTTGTCGACAGCTGCAAACAAACGCATGACGTGGCTGCTGCATGTTACAGAAACAGACACACATGTGGCTGCCTTGCTGAGTTGGAGTAGATGCATGTTAAGATAAATTAGTTAGTGGGGATGAACTTCTTAGGTATATATGATAAGTTAGTTCATAAAATCATGTAAAAGTGCACCAAAATCATATAAAATTATAGTAAACATGGTATGAATACTTTATAAATAATAAATACGTTGGAGACGTATCAGTCCGCGTCGACCCGCCGGATGTACCAGTCGTCTTTGCAACAACGCATTAGGATGGCAAACTTGAGCACAACGATACCGAGGAGCTGACATATGTTAATCACATTTTTGCAAAAAGTCACTTCCATAAATGCAAATTCCTAGGTTTTGGAGAACCAAGTTTTCTATATCCACAAGTTAGTTAGACCATCCAAACAAGATTTTATTTCTGTTAGAGCCGTTTCCTAGTTAATAGAGACAGGGTTTTGTATATCGCTCTTATCCAAAAAAAACCCTAAATAAGTGCTCTGGACAACATTGAGTGGGTAGGCTAAGTTCCCTAATCTTCTATTGGCTACGACATGGAGGTGCTTACCCTTTCCCAACGAGCGTTTCACCATGCAGGAAGGTTTCCAAAGCCAAAACTCAAACCCTCTGCTTACGGCATAAATGGTCTACCCCACTTGGTTAATTTTTTTGAGCGATTGGCCCACTTGGTAGTAAACCTGGGCATTCTCCGGGTCGGGTGGGGTACGGGCCGGGCTTCACAAAGCCTGTGCAAAAATTCTCAAGCCCCGGCCCAGTCCGGCTCAGCCCACAGCCCGTAAAAACTGTTATTTTCTCTATTAAATTCAATGAAAGACCTAATTTCCGAGTTATATATATAATATCTACACTACTATTAAATAAGATAACATACTCAGGGCATACGAAAACTCTGCCGTCCCACGCCCGCAAAAGAAAAACAACCGCGTCTTAGATTCCGCTGGCAGGTCCCTAATTTTCGGGCCGATTCCAACTGAATCGTGCCTCCCCGATCCTTCTTTCTCTCCCTAGATCGAGAAAAACAGCGCCGCTGCTCCTCCCTTCTCCTCTTTTGTGCACTTCCCCCCGAGTCGACCCTGCCTCCGTTCGTCGCCCGCGCTCCTGCAAGCCGCCGCCGACCTCCTCAACCGGTCAACCGCACCCAACGCCCTCCTTCGTTTTCTCCCCCTCTCCTCACTAATCTCTCTCCGTTCCCAAACTACAGGACGCCATGGCCACCGGAGGCAGCGGGCACGGCCGCGATGGCCCCGAGCTCGGCGAAGTGAAAGCCATTGAACGCACTGGCGAGGCCGAGGTCGGTGAGCCTGGCAGCGGCGGTCGAGCGTGGTGAGCGCGGGGCAGGCCTGGAGCAGCGGCTCGAGATCCGCGCCACCGAGGAGGTTGACGCTGCGGAACGTGGCCCGCTAGCAGGGCGCGAGGCTGGCGACCGTCGAGGGGTCATGGCAGTAGACGGCGAAGTCAGAGTGTCAGACACGGTGGGGAGGTAGGCGGCGAGGCACGCGGCAACGAAGGCGTTCTGCTCGGCAATCTCCTCTGGGTGGAGCGAGAGGTCGTTGGAGAAGGAGGAGGCGAGTGGCCCCGCGGCGCGCGAGGCCGAGGAGAGCAGCGGGTGACCCAACAGCCAGGCCAACGAGAGGTCGAGCCGCTCAACCGCTGGGAAGCAGAAGTCCGTGGAGCAGCAGGAAGTAGGGCGTCCTCGGGTCCCCGCACAGTGCCATCGCGCCCCGCGTCGCTGGCTCGGCCGCCAGCAGCCTGGGGCATGCCTGCGAGGGCCGCGAAGAACGCCCAGGATGATCCACACAAAGTCACAAACTGAGAAAAGGAGTGCACAACCATGAGGCCACGTGACTGCGAAGGTGACGAGAATGGTATCGCAGGTGAGTTCCACCGTCCCTGAAGCCTTCTTTCTCCATGTTCATTTGCAAATACAGTACTATATCTCTGGATGTACAGCCACCTGCAGCAACTCCTCTTTTTTCTTCATGTTCAGTTGCACATCTTATCTCTGTCCTTACTTTTTTTTGTATGTCTACTTCGTACAGTCCATGTACTGTTTTCTTCTACCATTCTTTGATGTATAATCTTTGTTAGTAGATGCCCCAATTTTTGTTATGCAGCATGTGTAGAATGGATAAAGGATACTCATGACATGGATGAGGAGGCTAAGCAGCAATTTTGCATCCGATGGATAGCTGTGGGGAGCGTGAACCGAGGTGATCTATGGCTGCTATATCTTGTCGTGTAGAAATTGGGCACAACTCATCGTTGTGTAGCAGTTCGGACTTGATATGCTTCTGTACTGTTTAACTTCCATTCCCAAAATATTTGGTAGATGGCCATTGTATTGACCATGTTAGTCAGCGTAATGTGTATAAGACATTGGTGAAGTCAATATGATCTATGCCCATACGGTAAGTTAACTTGTACCCTTGCCTTGCTTGCCGAGTTTAATTATGTTAGTACTTCCGCATTTCATGTTATGCATTGTTGATGCAGTCTACTCTTCATGACTATTCAATGGACACTGCTTTGCAAACTAAACATTATTGTTTGATTATGTAGTGTTTTGTTTCAGGAGCTACTTGTGGTAGTACTATGGTAAGTTAATGCGAAATCCTCCAATCTTGTTGTCTAGGCAGATATATTTTTTGTTAACAGTGTCTTGCCCATGTTGTATATACAATATATACAGTTCCATTAAAGTTGCTTCTATGTTTTTTGTTGTAAAAATACATTGGCTCATGGTCATTGAATAAAATCATGTTGACTATTGTCGATCGAGGTGAATATGTAGATGAAGATGTCGTGATATCGAGGTACATAAAAATGGGATCGGAGAACACAAGAAGAGTTTGTGTTGATGCTTTCATGAATTGTATTATGGTGCGCGCATTCTGTCCAACAAGATTTAATTGTAAATCTTTGTTCATTACTTTAGGTGTGCATTGAACGTACATTTTGCTTGAAAATAACAATTGATTGGCAAGTTTGGACATATCTAACTAGAACGACATGGACACTGCTCTGTTGGCAAGTTTTGATTTTTTTTTTCTAGCTAGAAAATGATACCTACACGTGCGCTCAAGATGATAAATATGTTCACCAACATTTTGGCTGCAAGTCACATGGATTCTTTTTGTCTATATTATTAGACCTTCCAGACTATCTCATAGATTTTATCCTGCAAAGTTGTGTGAGTCATTTCATATGCTCGAGTGTCTATAATTGGTGAAATATGCATGCTCAAATGTCTAATTTACTTTCGCATTTTGTTGTATATATAAATCCAATGCCAATGACCAGATGTTGTCTATGTACTGAAGTGTCAATCTGTGGGATGAAATTGACTAAGGTATATAATGTGTTTTTCTTAAGTCTGTACAGTCGACGAGTCCATTGAGATATGGTGCTCATGTGGAAAAACTATTTCTGCAAAAGTAAAATTTAGTACAAGTTAAGATTTGAAATAATTGTGTCCTAACCAGTGTTTTAAATTGCGGGCTATGCCAAATAGGGGCAGTCGTCCAAATCGGCTCTAGCCGACTATTTAAAACAAATTTTCTAACTAGGATGACTGACAAAATTTCTTTTTATGATTATACGTTGCACGTGCATACTTACTATAGTATATATATGACCTAATTTGTCACCCTGGTCGAACGGCACGCTCCAGGTAAGGAACAAAGGTCCGGAGTTAAATTTACCTCACGCATGCCTGTCCAAAAGAAGGACCGTAAGACTTGCGAGGTAAATTTACCTTGCACGTCTCTACTGCTAAAACAATCGGGAGAAAGCCACTCTATGGATCCTGCAAAAAGAAAACCCAGTCCATGGATCATGGGACGGCGGTAGCTTGGGAGGGCTCCGCCATTTTCCAATCCAACTGTTCACCGCCTCTACCCCCGACCTGCTCTGCACGCACCCACGACGGTTCCCCTTCCCCAGAGGACAGCGGAGTTCGGTGGCTTTGCAAAAGGAGAATAGGTCGTCCCGCCGGCGGGATCTGGGCGGGATCCAATTCAGCAGAAGTGGTGGAGCCAAGTCCGACCTCGACCTGAGCGCCAGGTCATCGCTCGGTCGCGCCAACGCGCTCCGCGAGCTCAAGGACTGTGTTTCTCTCCTCTCCATTCTTTATCTCCCTGATTGAAACGATCTAGAGATCTCACCGGCCGCCGTTGAGTCATCATGGTCTAGGTATCATCGACCTCCTCTTCAAGTTTGTTCAGTCCAGTCCTCCTAATTCATTTGCCCATGAGCTGAAGAGCTGCCCCTTTCCTCTCTCGAACATGGCCGCCTACATCCACCTAGTGACTTTTCTACCTATTTTTGGCAGACTGAAATTTGTTTGTGTCATCAAGAGTGCATCAGTTTTTGTCGACTAAGTCTTTTTACCGGAGCCGGTACCTACCGGTCAAGCATCCGCCGTTGGTGTCATTTTGGAGATTTGTGCCCTTGTTTTGTTTATCAGATAGATGAATGGTAATACATGAATACATGTACTTGCGTCAGACAGATAGTCATCTTTTACAGAGAATAGGGAGGGGAGTGGAGAGAACGGTGCATGCATGCATTCTCTCACCCCATGCACTGGACATGCATTTTATTTTCATCCTCATACTTCTAATGATTCATATCTTTTGAACCAAATGTTCATTACTGAAACTTCTTATATATTTGAATTCGTGGGGTGAAGACCTTCAAAACAAGATCAATTTTGAATATATTTGAACTATCTTTTTCATATATATTTCAATTACATTTGAAATTAGTTTCATAAAACATAAAAATGTTTCACTAGTTCATAGAAGTGATTTATACGGTTTCGAACATGTCACAAACTGGAATATGAAAATCACAAACACAATCAAAAAAAATTCATATATTATGAAAAGAAATTTTAATAAATTTTTAATAATCAATTCTGCACTATTTTAACTGGTTTGAAAACATCAATATCACACATTTGAACACATAGGTTTCGGCCATTTCAAAGAACTGGCTTCGTACATTTCATAAAACTGGTTTCATTCATTAAAAAAACTTATTTTAGAAAACTGATTTCACGTTTTTTAATATAATCATTACAAAGCAATTCACTCGTTCCAAGACTAGATTTCACTCACAAAATCAATTTCACATATTTTAAACAACCTATTTCACTATTTTTCACACACAAGATTAAGCAAACTGACAAACATACCGAAATATGTTTCATATATTTGAAAAATACATATTTCATATATTTGACAGAAATAGTGGAATTACTAGATTTCACTCATTAAAAGAAACTAGTTTTGTATATTTGAAATAACCAATTTCACATATTTTAAACAACCTATTTCACTATTTTTCAAACACAAGATTAAGCAAATTGACAAACATACCGAAATATGTTTCATATATTTGAGAAATACATGTTTCATATATTTAAAAGAATAAGTGGAATGACCAGATTTCACTCATTAAAAAAAATAGTTTCATATATTTGAAAGAATCAATTTCACATCATGAAACATTGAATTTCACATCATGAAACATTGAATTTCACATATTTGAAATAAACCATTTCACAAATTTAAACACTGGTATCGTCTGTTTCACTAATTTCACTAATTTTAAATTTGAAAGAATTAATTTTCACACAATGAAACACAAGTTTTGAGAAATAAGTGATTTCGACTGTTTCACTGATTCAAATATGATTTCACTCATTAAAATAAATATTCCACTTATTTGTAAACACTGGTTTCACTTATTACTTTGAAATAATTGAGATCTATGAAATTAGATATTTGAAACAAGTGAAATCTATGAATAGATTTACTTTTTTGAAATGTGTGAAACAATTATTTTTAAAACTGCAATACGTTTCATATATTTGGAAAATAAAACTTCCATATACGTTAACTGCCCAAATTTACTCATTGAAACAATCGATTTCACATATTTGAAATAACTCATTTCATAGTTTTATAGTTTTTCACATATTTCAGTTAATTGAAAGATGGTTTGAATCGTTAAATTTAGACTAGTTTCAAATGTATCAAAGATTGATCTTGTTCTGAAGGTCTTGTCGCCAGGATTTGAAATATATATAAATTATCCAAAACAAACTTTTCATTCAAAAGATGTGAATTATTGAAATTATCACAAGATAATTAAAATCCATGAATTTATAGGGTGAGAGGTGTGTCTGTGTCTGTGTCATGCATGCACTTTTGTAGGACCCACTAGTACCGTTCAATGACCAAAACACATGCAAATAGTAGTAGTACTCATGTCAGATAAAGGCTGTCAGAGTAAAACAGGGAAATACCAAACCACTTGCAACCGAATACAAGAAAATACCAAACGCAGTGCGCAGATCACAAAGCAAGTCAACCGTGGATATCTCACCGGCACATCCCGGCACCGGTAAAAGTGACTTTCCGCAGTTTTTGTGTTATGAGTTTGGCATCTAAACCGGGGTGGTAAGTTGTGATGGGGCAATTACTTTCAAGAAATCACTCGTGCCTGTTGGGATGAGAGCAGAACGAAATTACCATCCAGGTGAGGCCTCACCATATAAGAAACTCTACCTACTGTCATCCATGATCATGAGCTCCATCAAACCATATTATTATTTTCCTCTGCAGAATTCCCTTTTGTGAATCAACTTTAGTTGTATAGCCTGATTGCCTTACAAAACTCATTGAAGTAGAGGTATGTGATAAAGATTTTGTTCTAGAATATAGCTTTGTACCACAATACATGATGACCAAACCTTACTGTAAATATGCTTGAATTGTTCAGAAAAGTTCTTGTTCTGTTTCTCAGAGTCTTACCTGCAGCTAGTAGTTTCTCCAAACATTATTAGGGCTCCTTTGATTCAAAGGATTTGCATAGGAATTTTGTAGGATTAGAATCCTTAGGAATTTTTCCTATATTGGTTGTTTGATTCATAGGATTGAATCCTATAGGATTTTTTCCTAAGGAATTTTTTGTACTACTTCCAATAGGATTTCTAGCATCCAATCAAACCTCTTTGAAAGAATCCTTTGTTTTTCCTATGATGCAATCAAACAACCTAAAATCCTATAGGATTGAGATGAGCATGACATTTCAATCCTATGTTTTTCCTATTCCCATGTTTTTACAATCCCGCGAATCAAAGAAGCCCTTATATTGTTAGTACTGAATGTAGATAGATTCTGGAGGTGCTGCTAAAAGTTCCTACTAGAGAAAAAAGAAATTATTTTCGGGATTTCTGTCTGTTTAGAATGTGTATTGTGACTTTCCTATCATCTAGGTATGGATTTCAAATACATATTGTGACGTGACTTTTCTGTCATCTTTGCATTCCTTCCCCTGTTTTGAAAACATTGGCTCCTTTTGTTCTCTAATATGAACTTAGTCTGGCACATTCAGCTGCTAAAGTTGTGCTTGTACTTTGGTATACTCGCTTCTCGAATTGTTGCATCTAGTTTGTGTCACGGCTGTTTGCACAGGACCCCTGCGTAGCTACCTGGTTGCTCCAGTCTGTTGGCTCCACATTCGCTTGTTGAGGGTGTTGGCCTTTTTAAAGTTTTGGTTTGTCATGTAAAACACAGACGGTTTCTTGGGTTTGTCATGTAAAACACGGACGGTTTCCATAATGGAACTCGACGAAGCGTGCTCGTTGTTGTTTTTATAAGGTGTGGATTTAAAGTAGATATACCTCATGTTAGAGTTGAAGTAAATACTTCATACTTGTATAGTTTCCTATCTATTTTGAGCTGCTTTTGTGCCACCATTGATTTTCACATAAAATTAGGAAATTAGGTCATTAGCTTTCAGGTACAAATTCTATCACCAAAGGTACCCCCAGGATGATAAGGTTCTCGTCTTCAACAAATGGAGTGATGAATTTCCACAATTAATAATGCAAAGTAGCGGCTGCTTCGGTTTTGTTGTTTCCTTTTGCAATCTGGAAGACACTCAAAAGACAGTTGTACATTTGCTCACCTCCATCTAGTCCATAGATTGCTTGGGCAATATCTTGACTCGTTTTTGGTGTATCGATAGTTTGTTGTATTACACTTTGAACGAAAGATATTGCAGTTTCTGTACAGGTTAGGATAGAAAATCATCAATAAATTTATTGAGGGCTAAAACCTTATCAATCTATTGAATGGATGCTGAATTATGTAGTTCAGAAACAGCCAACTCTCTCCTGCAAAAGAAAATGAAGCAGCTCTCATATGAACATGTATTTAGATCTTCCAGCTCTGTTATGCATGGATCTAACTAGAAGCTTCATTTATTTGGTAGGCCATTATCTTCAGTTTGAGATTCATGATGATACTATTTGTTCTATATAAATAGAAATAAATCTATGTGTACGGCTATTTGCAGTTTTTACAAATCTTTCTTTTCTTGTCAACCTGATAATTTGGTACTCCTTATTTCCGTGTTTTCTGGCTGCTTTGTTGTGCTTGTTCAGAATACCATTCTCTGTCTGCTTTGTTGTGCTTGTTCAGAATACCATTTTCTGGTCAGAATGTTGTCACTAAAGGAAATTTTAATGGAAGCCCCACAGTTTCATTTCTTACTCTAGTTATCTATGTGTTGATTTCTTGTTTGAAACTGTTGGGCCTTCATATTATCAAAGCTTCAGATGTTCGACGCATCAGCTATGTGCTATAGGGCTTTCTTATAAGTTATTTAACTTAAGATGAGATATGCATCCTTTCATTGTAGGTTGTAACTGAATCAAGTAATTCAATATGAACTACTAGAGTGCAGGGAGTTCTACAGATAGAGCAACATCAAGGACTGTGCTGCGAGGAAGCATGTGGTGCGGTGTCGTGGCAATGCGCGGGGCGCTCATGGTACCTACCAGGACGAACACAACCACAACCACGTGTGGCCGCTCAACCTGTCGATGCTTGCCACAAGTTCAGGAGCCTGGCTAAAGCTGCCAGTACCAGTAGAAGACCTCTGATTTTCTATGCCATGGATCAAACATGTCTTTCAGCAGGTCTTTGTTTTTTTAGACTGGCAAAAGATATGGATGCAAGTGAATTTTGTAACAACAAGGCAAAGATTTCATCGCGTGATGTATAGTGAATATCTGATTGGGGTGCAATGCATCATCCTTTTGAGTTATTCCATTGATAAAATCTTTCCTCTGAGTGATTGTCAAATTTCCTTGTAGAAGCACCACCGGAAGGTTGTTCTTCCAATTTGTGTACGTTTTCAATATATTGTGATAGGCATGTCAATAAGTATCGAGTTGAGTGTATCTTACAAAAATCATGTTGATTTCTTTGTTTTGGATTCTCTTCTGGTGTTTTCTACAACAGTTGTTTACCAGATCATGAAGTCATGTGTTCAACTCATTAGCTCTATACCACACACAAAAAGATTCTTATGCATTCTTGTGAAGACATAAAAATTTCTAGAATTGTGCATTCCACCAAATAAGAACTACTCGAAAAGCACTTGGATTTCATGACATAACTAGACCAGTTTACAATGAACAAAGATGATGTGAGTTCATCACACACTCTGTTGGAAAAGGCAGTGCCTAGGAGGCGCTTAGGCACGCCTAGGCGCTAGGCAATGGCCAAACGCCTCGCCTAGGGTATAAGCAGAAGTCTAGGCAGAGCAAGTAAAAATTGTCTACCCAAGCGAGAAATCATGCCATATTGCACTGATATGCCAAAAGGGCCATATTCCAATCGTAGTAGCTGCTCGTTAACATACTTATATGCCCTAAATTAATAAAATAAACATATAATAACCACATATACATCCTAATAGTAAAAATTATATAACCGCCTAGGCTGCGCCTAGGGCGCTTAAGCACTGCCTAGGCACTAGGCGAAGGCTAACCGCCTCGCTTACGCCTACCGCTTTTTCCAACCTTGATCACACATAAATCATAAAGCAACAATTCAATAGGCTGCTGGAAAAAGTAGCATCTAAACAAATATATATATAGACAAAACTATCTTTCTGTACTAGAACAGCCTCATGTCAATCTTGAGAAGGGCACTGGTCTGGCCAAAATGCAGACATTTGGATTTTCGATTAGAGGTCGCAAAATCCCCATCTGTATGACCCTATAATTTCTGCCAAGAAGTATTTCCAGTTAGCCTTCTCAACATCCTCATCTGGCTGACCATGTAGTTTTAGCAACGATTCGATTACTGAAAAAGTTTTCCAGAGCTTGGAAACCTGTTACATGTACACATACCATTGCAGCTCCATGTTTCTGTCCTGATGCATTGCAAAATGTAAGAAAGGAAAATTGTAAGCTGAAAAGAGGAACATTAGTTTGAAAGGTACTCTCCATAATCCATAATCGACATATTACATGGAACTAATGAACGCTTGTCAATGCCAGTGGTAGAGAAACCCCAAGAAGAAAAAATAATCTTATTTTAATACATAGCTCTACAAGAATGGTTTTTTTGCGGGGAGAAAGAATGGGTAAAAGATGAGCAAAACCAACACTTCACAGTATATAAGAATCTGAAGAAAAAAATTATACTTGCTGGAAAAAGTAAATATTAAATCTGCAATCCCTGATCAGAAGTACAAATTGGACAAATAGAGTCTTGTTTCAGTAATAGATGGTTGACGTATGTCTTACCACACCACCCACATCTTCAGTTGCTGGTTCAGTAGGCAGCTCATTTTGTAGATTGCAATTCGTGCTCTACACTTATTTTAGGATCTATGCATTTTTAGGATAATGTTGAACAAATAAAAGGTAATGTTGGGCTTTTATATTGCTGAACAAAAACAACAGGTAAAATTCTTAAATTATAAGGGCTAAGATTTTCCACACGGAAGTGAACCTGCACCGCAGGCCTTAGTTAGGTCGCGCTTACTTGCAGTAGAAACTTTTACTTTCGGTGAAGTTCTACGATGCTCATACAGCTGCTCAGAACATTCGATAAAGAAAATGATATTCTAAGCCCAGGCATAAGGTGTGACGCCCCCGATTTAATCATACACTAATCATGCACGCAAACGTGTACGATCAAGATCAGGGACTCACGGGAAGATATCACAACACAACTCTAAAACATAAATAAGTCATACAAGCATCATAATACAAGCCAGGGGCCTCGAGGGCTCGAATACAAGTGCTCGATCATAGACGAGTCAGCGGAAGCAACAATATCTGAGTACAGACATAAGTTAAACAAGTTTGCCTTAAGAAGGCTAGCACAAACGGGGATACAGATCGAAAGAGGCGCAGGCCTCCTGCCTGGGATCCTCCTATCTACTCCTGGTCGTCGTCAGCGGGCTGCATGTAGTAGTAGGCACCTCCGGTGTAGTAGGAGTCGTCGTCGACGGTGGCGTCTGGCTCCTAGGCTCCAGCATCTGGTTGCGACAACCAAGTAGAGAGGAAAGGGGGGAAAGAGGGAGAAAAGCAACCGTGAGTACTCATCCAAAGTACTCGCAAGCAAGGAGCTACACTACATATGCATGGTTATATGTGTAAAGGGCCATATCGGTGGACTGAACTGCAGAATGCCAGAATAAGGGGGGATAGCTAGTCCTATCGAAGACTACGCTTCTGGCAGCCTCCATCTTGCAGCATGTAGAAGAGAGTAGATTGAAGTCCTCCAAGTAGCATCGCATAGCATAATCCTACCCGGCGATCCCCTCCTCGTCGCCCTGTTAGAGAGCGATCACCGGGTTGTATCTGGCACTTGGAAGGGTGTGTTTTATTAAGTATCCGGTTCTAGTTGTCATAAGATTAAGGTACAACTTCGGGTCGTCCTTTTACCGAGGGACACGGCTATTCGAATAGATAAACTTCCCTGCAGGATTGCACCACATAACCCAACACGCTCGATCCCATTTGGCCGGACACACTTTTCTGGGTCATGCCCGGCCTCGGAAGATCAACACGTCGCAGCCCTACCTAGGCACAACAGAGAGGTCAGCACGCCGGTCTAAATCCTATGGCGCAGGGGTCTGGGCCCATCGCCCATTGCACACCTGCACGTTGCGAGGGCGGCCGAAAGCAGACCTAGCCTAGCAGGCGTTCCAGTCCAATCTGGCGCGCGCCGCTCAGTTGCTGATGTCACGAAGGCTTCGGCTGATACCACGACGTCGAGTGCCCATAACTGTTCCCGCGTAGTTGGTTAGTGTGTATAGACCAAATGGCCAGACTCAGATCAAATACCAAGAACTCGTTAAGCGTGTTATTTTGAAGTAACCGCGGACGCCGTCCAGGGCCAGGCCCACCTCTCACCTAGGCGGTCTCAACCTGCCCTGTCGCTCCGCCACAAAGATCCACTCGCGGGTACTCCTACGAGCCGACCCGACTTTAGTCACCACAGGTATCATGTATAGAGTATATAAGTATATACCCGTGATCACCGCCCAAGTGATCACGGCCCGATAGTATAGCACAGCAGACGGACAAGAATGTAGGGCCACTGATGGAAAACTAGCATCCTATACTAAGCATGTAGGATTGCAGGTAAAGGTAACAACAGTAGTAGCAAGGACAGGCTATGCACCAGGATAGGATTAATGGAAAGCAGTAACATGCTACACTACTCTAATGCAAGCAGTATAGAGAAGAATAGGCGATATCTGGTGATCAAAGGGGGGGCTTGCCTGATTGCTCTGGCAAGAAGGAGGGGTCGTCAACAGCGTAGTCGGTCGGGGCACCAGCAGCGACGTCGGTCTCGTAGTCTACCGGAGAGAAGAGGGGGAAGAAACAATGAATACAATGCAAACAGATGCATAACGATGCATGACATGACAAAGCGTGAGGCTAGGTGTGCCCAAACGCGGTACTAGGTGATACCGGCGAAGGGGGGAAACATCCGGGAAAGTATTCCCGATGTTTCGCGTTTTCGGACAGATGGACCGGAGGTGAAATGTTGCAGGTTCACTATGCTAGGGACGTGTGGTGAACGAACGGGCTGCGTATCCGGATTCGTCTCGTCGTTCTGAGCAACTTTCATGTAGAAAGTATTTTCATCCGAGTTACGGATTATTTTATATGATTTTCTAAAGATTTAATCATTTTTTGATTTTAATTATTTATTTAAATCCAACATTATCCAGAACAGTATGGGATGACGTCAGCATGACGTATGTGTGATGTCAGCAGTCAACAATGCGGTTGACTGGAGTCAAACTGACTTGTGGGTCCAGTGGGACTCACATGTCATTGACAGGTGCACTAACGGGGGTTTAGACTAACTAAATGGGTTAATTAGCGGGCGGGGCCCAGTAGTCAGTGACTAGTTAGCCCAGATTAATTAGATTAACTAATTAATTAGTTTATAGTGTCGGGGCCACTGGTCAGCTGCTGGGACCAGCCCAGTCAGCACGTTGACCCTGGTCAACTGGGCCAGCCGGGCCCACGGGGCCACCAGGCAGTGACCCAGGGGTGGCCCTAGGTGTGCCAGCTCAGCGGAGCCGCCGGAGTAGCTCCGGCGAGCTCGCGCGCAGCGGCCGAACGCCGGCGAGCATCGGGTTTCGCCTACGGGGCACCAAAACGAGCGCCGTCTCTTGCGTTCGAACGAGGAGAGTGCCCCGCGTCTAGTGGTGGCGGTGGCGTGGTCGGAGGTGGCCGGAAGTGACGGCGGCGAGCCCATCGGCGGATGGTCGGAGTCGGGCGTGAGTGGATCCAGCGCTAGGGGGCACGGGAAGGCATGTGCGCGCGCGCGCTGGGTTCCTGGAAGCTCCAGGAACACGGTGACGGGCTCAGGCGAGCAAGACGACGGCTGTGGCGACAGCCACGAGCTCGTCGGCGGCGGAGTGTTTCGGGCGAGCAACGGCAACGGCGATGTGGTGCGCTATTGGGCAAACGGGAGGGCTAGTTGGGCCCTACTCGACGCGGCGAGTTCAATGGCAACACGCCCATGACCATTTGGTCACCGGAGACTCGTCGGCGACGAGCTCCACGGCGCTGCGTTCGGGCGCTTCGGCGGCAGCTAGCTAGGGCGTGCGAGAGAGCAAACGGAGAGCAGGAGGGGTGGAGCTCACCGAGCGGCACACACGAAAGGCCCTTGGGGGGTTTAGGAGCTGCAGAGTCGACGGCGCTCGTCGGAGACGCGCCGGGGATCCGAGGAAGAAGACGAGGCCGGGGCAGCGTTCGAGGGTGCCCGGCGTCCTGCGGCTTGACGGGGAGGCGTAGTCGAGGGAGGGGGAGCGAGCGGACACGTCGGAGAGGCGCGGAGGTCGCGGTGGCCGCGAGTTCTACGGCGGCGAGGCCATGGCGTCGCTCGGTTGCGGTGGGGATCGAGGGGGAAGAGAGGTGGATCTGAGGGGGGAGGCGCAGAGGCGCGGGAACCGAGGGCGAGAGTGGGGCGAGTGGGAGGCGGGATCGAGGAGGCGGGGGCGTGGCGGCCTTATCCTCTCCTCGACGCCGGCGAGGGGGGGGGTCCGGTGGCGACGCGCCCCTATTCCGACCTGGGTCGGGGGAACAGGGAAGGGAGACGAGGCAGGGGGCTTGGCCGGCGGTTGGCCAGCTGGGCCAGGTGGGCCGGTCTGGCCTGTGAGCTGTGCCGCCTGGTCCAGTGGGGGGGTTCTTTTCTTTTCTTTTCTTTATTTTTCTTTTCTATTTTATTTCACTTTAAAATACTTAGTCACTTTCTAAAAAAATGTTTTCTCCACAATAATTACCAGTGCAATATTTGGCACCCACCGAACATTTTTGTTTTGACTTTTGAAAACTTTGGGTGTTTGTCACTAATTCATTTTTTGTATTTAAGATGTTTTGAGCTAACACTTGATTAGCAACAGTAACAGAGATGACATGGCATCATCAGGAGAGTTTTACTGTAGCCTAATTATCCGGGCGTTACATAAGAAGTATACTAAGTACCAAAATTACATCTTCAAAAGAAAAGTAATCCTCAAGGTAAAAACTGCAAGTACTCATATACACATAGATTTCTTTGTATAGAACAAGTAGTATAATCACGAGATCACACTAGAGACAAAATCTTTCAGTTGTCATAAAAAAATCCGAGAGGTATAGGCACAAGCAAAATAAGTACAATTTCTTCAAGCTCCTCAACCTCCAAAATGTTTTAAATACACTTCCATATGGGAGCTAACTACTTCATTTTTGTTTTGCAGGCAGAGAGTTATCTACATAAAATCTACAAAGTTCAGCATTAGATTAATTGACAAGCTTGTAGTCAGCGAATGAATCGATAAGCTTCGACTGCATAATCAACATGAATGATAAATGTATCTCTGGATCAACTAAACCGAGATGTTAGAACAACATGACAATAAAGGAGGAAGCATGATCTACTTCAAACTATCACTTGTAATAGAATCTTACGATGGTATATGACGATGTTAATACACTCTTTGGTACCATTTGCAGGCCATTTTTTGAAACATGTGGATTCAATGATGATGCAAGGGGTGCCACTATGACCATATACGCTAGAAACATGGAAAAACATTCTTAACGATGATTGGCAATCTACACAATGATATTATCCACGACTCCTTTGCTGATTAACTGCTGCTACCTGAGAATGCTGACAGTAAAGAGATTGCTGAAATCTAACAGTTATTTTTACATCATCTAATTGGATCTAGCATGAGTTGTGCACAAGCCTTTCTTTAGCATTATAACATAGGAAACCACCCGAATAAACTTAGGAAACTTGTGTATACGGTGGTGCAGCTGCCAATTCAAATGCAACCAATTGCCACAAGATCATCGCTTTCAAATAGAGAAGAGAAAACCTAACAACGATTAGATAGTCAGTAAAGTATTTTTGCATGGTTCACCTTGGCAAGACTTACAAAGGGATTTCAGTTCAAGTAGCAGCATATAAATTTGGGGTTTGGACAAAATAAGTACAATTTCGGAGCATCAAGCAATTTGTATTGAACTCACCAGTGCATACCGGAGCAAGCAGTCGTGGTCGAACCAGTGCTGCCGTGAACATCACCTGAACCGTCGCCATGACCAGCCGACCAAGGCAAGATTCTACTATCTGCATGTCTACTATGGACCAGATTAGGAATTGAAGCAACTGAAAATTATTAAAGCAGGCAAAGATGGCTAGATACCCACATAACCCACGTGAGACGTGGAACGAGATCCTCTGACGTGCTTCAAAGTACTGTCGAGGGACGTCCTTCCAGTATCGCCGTTCGCTGGTCATCCGACGGCAGCAGCCAAAAACCACGAAAACACAGCTGCGAAGCAGCGTGCAGCGATGAGCCCAGAAGAGATGCGGCCCAATTCAGAGGAAGGAAAAAAACACCGATCCATTTACTCCCCGTCGCCGTTCGCTCGCCATCGCCATGACCTTGCTTAACCCTAGCGCCGCCGCGATTGATAGGCGAGCACCTCTGCCATCACCGCACCCAGCGCGGGAGTGCGACCGCCGCTGCCGCCCGTGTCACAGCAAGAGGGAGAGTGGCTAGCAACACCATGGCCGCCACCACCGCATGACTGCAGCACGCCGTCGAGCTCGCGGCCGCTGCGGGAGGTGCCAAGTGAATGCCGCGTTGCTGAGCGCAAGCAGCCGTGGATGAAGGGCGATAAACACATTGCGATGCTGGAGGAGGCAGGCAGTAGTTGAGCAGCAGGAGCCAACAAGAGCCTGAACTGAAGTTTCAGATGTAGAAACTGTATTTCTATTTTGTTAGGAATCTAGAACTCGGATTGAACTGAGATTGTATATGAATGTTATCAATTTAAGAGCTTATCAATGATGCTTGTGTAGCGACCAGATCTCAAATGGTCTGTGCTGCTGTGCACCAGTGTCATCCCTGGATCAGTAATGCTGACACGCACAGTACAAATGGAGGATTTATAACAGAGTAGCAATCACACACTTATTACATCGAATATCTCCAAAGAGATTAAGTATGATAAACATGGCTTAAGGCCATCTAAAAATGATAACAGCGGAAGACTTGGAAGATAAGTGAGTCCATCAACTCCAGCGGCATCACTGAGTATAAGACCACGACCTAAGGCACCTTACTCGTCGTCTGAAAAATCTGCAACATGAAACGTTGCAGCCCGAAAACGGGTCAGCACATAAAATATGCTGGCAATGTAACACATAGAGAGTAATGAACAATAATAATGCTATACTACATGCATATATGGCTGGTGGAAAGCTCTATGGTTACAGTTTTGCGAAAAGCCAATTTTATCCTACTTCAAAGGAATAAATTTTATTTAAATATCATGGTGGTTGTTAAACATTGAGAAGGTACCTCCAACTCAATCCCAATTAAGTGTCATCATTAACCCAACAAAATTAATTAAAAGTAACATGGTGATGAGATTCAAATGATAATCCAGGTACTAGATACTCAAGTTGTCCATAACCGGGGACACGGCTAACCATGATTAGTTTGTACACTCTGCAGAGGTTTGCGCACTTTTCCCCACAAGACTCGATCGCCTCCGCTTGATTCTCGCACTACATGATGTTTGAGAAACGGATGACCGAGACACAGTCTTTCAGAAACAATCACTATTTACTCTGGATGGACCGGTACACCTACTTGCCCCTACATCTGCTAGCCCACCTCTTCAAGAGATCATGTAACCTACTCAACTATGCTAGAGCCCATAATAGCTTGTGGCTGCACACGGAAGTTTCTAGCATGAATAATCTTATGATCCCTTTGAGCCTGGGTGGCGGACCTTATAAAATCAGACAACACTGGGTTCTCCAGGTGCCTCAATCCACCCAGATGTGAGTTTTAGTTGCCACCTTAAGTTGAACCATTAATAAACATCTCACATCTGTCATGAATATCTCTCAAACCCAATCCACGTCTACGAGCATAGCATGGCAATATAATAGCAACGTAGAAGTAACTCCCAAGGGTTTGAATAGAAAACAGGTAATAGGTACTACCTCAACTACTTCCCAGTTCCCACAATTTAATCAGATCCTAATCATGCAATTGTTAGAGGAATAGATCTAATGCAATAAAACTGGGTATGAAAAGTATGATCAAAGTGTTACTTGCCTTGCTGATGATCCGCAAAACCTAACGATTCGAAGTAACAGGCGGCACACTCCGGGTACTCTATCGCAAACAAACAAACATACAATCAGTACTCATCTAATGCACAGGTAAAACTCGAATGAAAGATCCAACCAGAAAGTTCAACTTAAGAACTCCGGTTTGCAAAAAGAATCAACTCGAAAGAAGCAACGAAAGTCAAACTACGAAAGAAAACAGCTTCGTTTACTAATCTGGATCTAGGTCAAATTTTACTGTAGCAAAAACTTGTTTGAGTAGGTTAAACGGAAAGAGAATTTTGAGCCGAAACTCTAGGCGCTTGAATCGCCTGATTCCGATAAACGAGCGAGAAGTTAAACAGAAACGAAGATTCGATCAGAAATCGAATCTGAGATAATTGCAGAAAAATCCGACGAAAAAGAAAAATGGACGAACGCTTAAAGAACGGACGTTCGTTAACAGAGAAAAACCGACGAACGCGTTCGTTAAAACGAACGGTTCGGTGAACGCTCGCAAAATAATAAAACCAAAAAAAACCGATCTAGGGTTTTTTTAAAAACGAATGGTTTTTTTTAACAAAAACCGGCGACGAACGAGGCGAGGCAGTACCTCGTCGGGGGCGGCTCCGGTGGGGCTCCGGCGGGGCTCCGGCAAGGGCGCGGGGTGCGGCGGGGTGCGGGGCTCGGGGTAGGGCGAGGGGGCGGCTCAGGCAGCGGCAAACGGCGGCGCCGGCGGCTCCCGAGTGCGGGCGGCGGCGGCGGCAAGTGCGGCGGCGGCGGGCGAGGTGAGGGAGAGAGGGGGGGTGCGGGGGTTTATAAAGGGGGGGAGCAGCTTGGAGGAGGGGCAAGCTCCGGCGGCGGCGGCACGGACTCCCGTGTCCGCCATGGACACGGCGGCGGCGGCGCGTGCCGTGCGCGAGGAGGAGAGGGCGCGAGGTGGGCCGGCGGCCTGGCGCTCGGCTGGGCTCGGCCCAGCGGGCGCGCGCGTTGTTTTTTTTTTAAAACGTTCCGCGGAAAATAATTCACAGAGAAATAAATAAAAATCAGAAAAATATAAAATAAATTTTCCCCGTCTAGTTAGAAAATCTAGAATAGGGTGAACATTTTTTTAACACAAAATAAATATTTTGAAAACATGCAATATTTTAATGCAATAAAAATTGCAAATAAAATCCAAATAAATTTCAATAAATGATTTTAACATTTTACCTTCAGTATTTCAATTGTTTTGGAGAAGTCATATTTTCTCCTCTTGTTTATTTTTTAAAATGAAATATTTTTCCGGAGAGAAAATAATTAAAACCAAAATCCTCGTCTTATTATTTGATGAAAATCAAATATGAAAATTTGAGAAAATCCCCAACTCTCTCCGAGGGTCCTTGAGTTGCTTAGGATTTATCAAGGATTTGTCAAAATGCAATAAAACATGATATGCAATGATGATCTATGTATAACATACCAAATTGAAAATTTGGGATGTTACAGCTTGTCAAATTGTGAGCACAATACTTATTTATGATCTGGGTTGTGTACCGAGGTGCTAGTGGCTGGCCCTGTTCTGAACTTATTTTTGATCTCTCTTTTCTACTAACAGGAAGAGCAGTGTTCTGAAATTATAATCTTCAGACAACATCCCTTTTCCCCTAGAAACAATATCATCTATGATATGTGCTTGTGGTTGTGCACCACCACTACACACCCCTTTACCAACCACTTGCATCTTGTGGTAAAAAAATCTGGTGAGTTCTCAGAAATAATGGATTTATTTATAGCTGTGATTGTTATTTAGCAACATACCACTGAAGTATGTGATGCTTGAGCATGTGCACCATCATCACATGCCTCTTCCCCAACAATGCAAAAAAAACATGAGCAAGGGACATGTAAAGTGCAGAGCAAATATTAGAACCAATGTGAAAGGGAACAAACAATTAATGTGTGTTCTCTGGGACATGAAATAATTCATGTTATCCTTTCCTAAAAATTGTGAGACTCGTGCCAAAGAGAATAAACAAGGAGGCAATAGTACTTGGAGAACTTAGGTGGCCTTTGTTTGGGCTAGAGATAGTGATCCCTGGATTCTAGCACAGTCAAAATCAGATTCACAAACAAACAGGCAGATTCCAACATCAGATGCCTAGAATCGATTCTCGAACTTGCACTGGACGAGGCCGGAAGCTGGAATCAGCGATTTTGCTGATTCCCGAGCTGCCACTTACCCCCTTTCAAATATGGGCCAACTTCTACCCGTTATTATGATGGAAATGCCACCGCGTGCCCAGCCCAACCTCTCCATCAACAGGGTCATCCTTTCGTTCGCACACATCCACACCTACCGAACAGAGGCAGAAAAACAGAGAGGGGATGGCTCTCTAAGGTTCGCCCGCCGCCACCGTCGCCGGCAAGGCGTGTGGATCCGGTCTCCGCCGCCCCCGGCTATACACCGGCCGCATCAGATCCGTCGCGCCGCCGTCCCTTAGCACCTGCTGCCCCCGCTCTCAGTCCGCCCCTGTGCTCCACCTGCGCCGGCGCCGGAGCTTCAGCTGCACCACGCCGGAGGCCCCCCTTGCCCCCCGTCGCCAGAGGAAGAAGTGCAGACTACACAAGCCAAGAAGGCGAAGAAGGGGCCATGGAAGATAGATGGAAGCTCTAGTAAAAAGAATCCTGTTCAAAGGGACTTCAAGCGCATGGTTGACCACTTGATTAGTGAAGATGTTGCGATGAACTCACATAAGAATAGTGTTGCTACTGAAATTGAAAAGATTATGGAAGAAGTTCTGGCATGTGGAGCCGATGAAACAAGTGATGAGTACTTCATAGCAACCAAGTTGTTTGCGAAGTTTGAAAATCGTTGTTTCTTTAACAATATGAAGACTAGCGAAGGGAAGAAGAATTGGCTTAGGAGGATGTATGAAGAGCGAAATAGGCATTAGGATTACACTTTAGACGTGTGATCATGAATATGTTATTCCCTTCCTTTATGTTATGTCGCTTGAGACTTGCTGAACTATATTTCCTTTCTTGTTATGTCACTTGAGACCTGATGAACAATATTTCCCTTCATGCTTTGTCACTTTAGACTTGATCAACAATATTTCCTTTCTTGTTATGTCACTTGGCACTTGATGAAAATTATTTCTACCGATTGTTATCGCTTATGTTGATCCTGACATACATGTGTTCCTAATATTTCTGTGTTTATGTAGATGAGCACAAGTGATAGCCATAGTGAACAGTCCAAAAGTGATTCTGATGCTATGCCAACCTCAAGGAGGCAAAGGAGAAAAAAATACATGATGGCTACACTTGTTGGTATCATGTACAGTGAGAAGTATCTCATGAAAAAGAAGAGAAGAGTTCCGATAATGACCGGACAACAGTGGGTTACCGAGAACTTGAGTAGTCCAAAAGATTGCTATAACATGTTCAGGATGTACAAGCCTTGTTTTGATAGGTTGCATCGTACACTTGTACACAAATATGGCTTGAAAGGAACAAGAAACATGAGTTCAGAAGAAGCATTGAGTATGTTTCTCTGGACGGTTGGGGGCCCTCAATCCGTAAGCCAAGTGGAGAATCATTTCAAGAGATCAACCGAAGTTATACATCGCAAATTCAATGAAGTATTGAAATGCTTGAATGACATGGCTGTAGACATCATTCGACCAAGTGATCCGGAGTTCAGAGTTGTACATGGTAGGCTTCGAGATGCAAGATCCGCACCTCACTTTGATGGTTGCATAGGTGCAATTGATGGGTCGCATATTCCTGTAATAGTTCCAAATGATGAGATCGTCAACCATGTTGATCGACATGGATACCCAACACAAAATATCATGGCAGTGTATGACTTTGACATGAGATTCACTTCTATTATCACGGGATGGCCAGGGTCAGCACATGACAGAGATACTTTGGTGAAGTATGCAGATAGGTTTCCACATCCACCGATAGGTATCTATTTCATTTACATGCGCATGACAATATTGTTTTAGTTAGCTTGTTCATCCCTTGTGTAAAACTAGTACTTTATGCAGGGAGGTACTATCTTGTGGATAGTCTGGCGGCGTTTTCCCTGATCTCGCGCCCTTTTCATCCGCTGGCACTGTTTTCCCTTTCCCGTCCATTGGGCTGGGCTGGATCGTGTTTGTGGACCGACTGTGCTCTGTGTTTTCCTGATTTTTGGCTGCTGTCGTCGGATGACCAGCGAACCGTGATACGGGAAGGACGTCCCTCAGCAGTACTTTGAAGTACGTCAGAGGATCTTCTTCCGTGAGACGTAACTAGATGAGATGAATGATTAGTGTTAGCTTGAGGAAGCTGATTGTGGTGGCCTCCTGCTTCCCGGTGAAGTCCATAGCCACCGGGGTCCCTTCATCTCCACCACCGGGAGAACCTAGATCCACAGGCTGGTAGTCAAATCGGGACCTCGAGGGGCGCAGGAGCAAGCAGATCGGGAGCACCCAGATGCACGAATATCAAATTTGGGAAGAACATGACAAAGGGAAACGAAGCTAATTGGAATTTTGGAACGGAAATCACTAAAATTGGGGTTGCTCACCTCTTCCCGTGCACTCATGCCCAACCAAACTTCAATCCAAACAGTGGCAATGTTGTCATGTAGTAGCCCAATGCAGCGCTGCCGTGATCACCTGCCACGGCTCCGGTGGGATCACTAGCCACCGCTCCGTGCACAGCGCGGTCCAATACCTATGCAGACGCCGCACACCACGCCGCCGGACCACCCAATGCTGAGACCATGCCGCCCCACCAGCATGACAAACAATGGCTTAACTCCGAGCCAAATCCCGCCGAGCACCATGCCGCCGTCCGCCGCCAATACTATCGAAACCGTATGCTGGCATGCCGCAGATTAGGAAAAGACGGGGACGTGGGAAAAAGATAAGGAGGTTTTTCTTTTAGCAAAAAAATGGGGGAAGACGGCAGGCATCGAGTCATCAAACGTAGAAAAAAAACGTCAACCCCGTTATAATCTTACGGCGAGGGGAAGGTGGGCTTTTCCTCGATCAAACGAACGGTGGTTTGGCTGAGCATGGCTTGGGTCGCCCTATTCATCCACCCTCGATGAGGAATTCTTATTCTTCACCCTAGCCGGCCAGTGCAGCCAGCCTAAACTAGTTTTTCGTTCATGAAGCAGCCTGGCCGCTGTAAGAATCTTTGCATGCGGTGTAAGAGCATCTTCAACCGTTCGGCTCCACAGGGCGCCGAAAAAGAGCGTCCTAGGGTGCGCCGGCGATAAAATCGGCGTTGGGGGCGGTTCGGCACCCAGCCGTCGCCCCCAGGCGCCGAATTCAGCCCAGCTTTCGGCCCAAATCTGTCCAAAAACGGCCCGATAACTGCGTGAATCGGCCCATATTTGGCGCGGTTCAGCGGGTTTCGGCGTGAATTTTCGCAAACAAATAGCTCCTCACATAGTTCGGCGTGTTTTCGGCTTGTTCATCACATAAATAAAATAGTTCACTACAAATTATATCGTTTAACAAATAAAAACTCAAGTTTCATCACCATTCCCGGCCTCGCCCTTGGGCCTCCATAGGTGCTCCACCAGATCGTGTTGCAGTTTTTGATGCACCTGTGGGTCTCGGATCTCTTGACGCATATTGAGGTAGTCAGTCCAGTTTGCCGGTAGCTGATGATCAACTTGGGCAAGAGGACCCTGCCTGTGGTATGGTTCAGTGTCAAACACTGGATCTTCCTGCTCGCTCTTAATGATCATGTTGTGCAAGATGACACAGCAAGTCATGATCTCCCATATTTGATCTTTCGACCAGGTCTGAGCAGGGAACCAGACAACAGCAAATCGAGATTGGAGCACACCAAATGCCCGCTCGACATCCTTCCTGCAAGCCTCCTGAATCTTCGCAAACCAGGCGTTCTTGCCTCCTGGCACAGGGTTTGAGATGGTCTTCACAGATGTCGACCATCTCGGATAGATGCCATCAGCTAGATAGTACCCCTTGTTGTACTGCCGCCCATTGACCTCGAAGTTCACCGGAGGAGAATGACCTTCAACAAGCTTGGCAAAGATTGGGGAGCACTGCAGGACGTTGATGTCATTGTGAGGTCCTGGCATCCCAAAGAAAGAGTGTCAAATCCAGAGGTCCTGTGTGGCCACTGCCTCAAGCACCACACTGCAACCGCCTTTTGCGCCTTTGTACAACCCCTGCCAAGCAAATGGACAGTTCTTCCATTTCCAATGCATGCAGTCGATGCTTCCAAGCATCCCAGGAAATCCTCTTGCTTCATTCTGTGTTAGGATCCGAGCAGTGTCTTTCGCATTGGGTGTTCGCAAGTACTACGGTTCAAACACTGCCACCACTGCCCTGCAGAACTTGTAGAAACACTCAATGGTGGTGGACTCGGCCATGTGCCTATAGTCGTCGAGTGAATCACCGGGAGCTCCGTATGCAAGCATCCTCATAGCTGTCGTGCACTTCTGGATCGAGGTGAATCCAAGTGTGCCGGTGCAATCCTTCTTGCACTTGAAGTAGCTGTCGAACTCCCGGATGGAATTCACAATCCGGAGGAAAAGCTTTCGGCTCATCCAATAACGGCGCCGAAATGTTTTCTCACCGTGCAATGGAGCATCGGCGAAGTAGTCCGAGTAGAGCATGCGGTAGCCTTCTAGACGATGCCGATTCTTTGCTTTCACCCGCCCAAGCGCCAAGCCACCTCGCCGCGGCTTCTCACTGCTCGCGAGCAGGCCGGCAAGGGCGGCGAGCACCATGAGATGCTCCTGCTCCTGGACGTCGACTTCGGCTTCCTCATCCAGCAACGCCGCGAGCGCCTCCTCATCTTCGGAGTCCATCGCCGGGCCGGGCAATTCACCGAACACCTTGTGGGCGAGGTGGGCGCAAGCCCGCCGACGTACAGGCCCTGCGCGGCCGGAGCGCCGGATAAGGTGCAGGGGCGGCGGCGAAGAGGCTGCCTCGGCGACGCTCCTTCTTTTTCTAGGCTGGAGACGGTCTACCTAGCTGCGGCGGGCGGTGGTCGGCGCCGGGATCGGCAGGGTGGCGGCCGAGCGCGGGGGGCAGGAGGGCGAATCTGGGCGGGTGGTTTGACTTTTCGCCTGTTAATGTGGCCCCAGGAACACTTTTCGCTTGCGCCGGAGCCCCCGAGCCGTTTTTTCGACGCCGGCGCAAATAAATCGCCTGGAGAGGCCTTTCTGGGGGCGCGGCTAGAGATGCTCTAATCTTAGGGCGTGGGAATGACGGGTACTAAAGGCATGCACGAACCCATGCTGCATATCCCGTAACTTTATGGCCGAGAGACTTGGTAATTAAATTACCACCATGTACTACAAAGGCTCTACTGCATGTCTCTCTTAACACTTTTCTTGTGGGGACATTGATCAACTTTTTCTATGGTGCGTTGAACAATTTTTTGAACGGGCTTTACTGGATATGTCTCTTTATAATTGATCATTTTTTAAGAAAGAAAAGAAAATCTTTCAGTTAATTCCCAGGCCTGTGAGAAATTTGGAATCCAACGCAATCGCGAAACACATTTTACTAATTCAGTCGAGAGCAGTAGGAATTTGGCAGCCAGCACAAGAAATTTGGCAGTGGGCGTAAACAAGATTATGAGGAACGCATGGTCCACCAATTAAATGTAATGTCAGCGTAGGAATTAAGTTGTGGAATGATAGGCAGATGTATTACATTACAAGGCATATTTCAAACTGTTTTGTCACATTATTTCCATTAAACGATCCTGAAGGCCATCTGGTCAGCCTCCATGGTGGCTGATTCACTCTGACCTCAAGATTCTACCTTAACAGAGGATCAAGGACATGTAAATAGTTGAGTTAGGATGAACGGCAGCCATCTGTTCCTTTGTTTCTTCATATCCAAATGCATTTTAGGGGGGATAGTCAATAAGGCCTTTCTCCATGATAAGTACAGTACAAACATTCATCTCACAATTGCAGGGAGAACCATAGCCTTCACCCTCCTATATTTATCACAAGAGATAAATTCCTTCTCTAAAAGATTAATTATTGGAGGCAATATCTCAGAATAATCTCATACATAATCAAGATGGACGTGTGATGTTTTATAAAAAATGGATTATATTAACCCATGGTTCTTTATTTTCAACGATGGCAGACATGCTCGACCAAACAAGCTTCGTCTGTTGTACACCTCGCCTTGGTCGCTGCTAGTTTTTGAAAATGGAGGTATAACCCCAGCCTCTGCATCATGATGATGCATGTGACCCTCTTATTAAAAATCCAGAAAGTATGATCATAAAGGTTTTATGATCGCAAACGGAGCAAAACAAAGTGCATAAACCAGAAAAATACAAGCGGACAAAGACCACCGATACGGTAATAATAAGGATAAGCTCTCTAAACTCCTATCCTGTTATGCAAACGCCATCCGAACCGGTTGAAAATAACCCGAGCCACCATCTCCCATTGATTGCACCCAGTAACCAAAGGCTCCCTGAAATCCATAAGAGTGAGTAAGGACCACGTACGGATCCAAGCTATAGCTCTGAAGATAACCTGCAAAAAAGTTAAGTTGTGTTGTCTATTAAAAATCATATCATTTCTGCAGTTCCATATAGCCCATAGTAACGCACATATTCCAATCTGAATACGTGCTGCCGTGATCTGTTCAACCCCAGCTAACCACGTCCCAAACAAAGACGAAATATCTACTGAAGGATTGATATTAAAAGCTATATGAATCGTTCTCCAAAATAACTTGGCAAGTGGGCATTCAAGGAATAAATGTTGTATTGTCTCATCCTGAGCACAAAAACAACACCGCGAGTTGCCTACCCATCGTCTCTTAAGTAAGTTGTCATTTGTGAGTATTACTTGTTTGTGGACAAACCACATAAAAATTTTAATCCACAAAGGAACCTTAACCTTCCATATATGTAGTGACCTTGAGAGGGGGCCAGAATTAATCAGATCCGTATAAAAGGATTTCACCGTAAATATCCCATTTTTAGTTAACTTCCATTGTGTTGAGTCCGGCATGTCGGAGAGTCGAACTTCAATCAATCTCCAAACCAAGTGCATCCAGGCTGTCCATCTCTCACCCACTAACGTACGTCTGAACTGGATGTTTAAGGGAATAGTTTGAAGGACGATACCTACGTAATCTTCTTTACGTTGCATAATATTGTAAAGGGTAGGATATTGGTCGCTGCTAGTAGATTTTGATTGGAGACGCTGCTATGTGCCAAACATGTTTAAGTCACCTTTGATGATATACAAAAAGGAACAGGGAAGACCGGTTGCTTACATGATACCCGTGCTCTTACTTGAAGAACCTTAGTTTCCATTCTAAACCCTTCTGTTCCAACACGACATCATGTTGTCAATATACTGAGAGAATCAGATATATGAAAGTAAAATTTATGATGAAATAAATAAGAAAACAAGTTATACACGAAAGACGCTATAGTTTTTACTTTTTCCCTCGACATGTTGGGACATTTAGGGCAATGTGATAATAAAATTGAGAGAATCAGCTATATGATATAAAAGTAAAATTTATGATGAAATAAAAATGAAAACAAGTTATGCATGGAAGAAGGCGCTACAGTTTTTACTTTTTCCCTTGGCATAGTTGGGACATTCAGGGACAATGTGAATGTTCAATAATAAAATTCAGATGGGCATAGAAGATGAGATTCAGCTTCTGATGATCAGGGAGCACTGTCATCAACGACAAAATAAAGATAATATATAATAATGCAACATAAAAAGTAATAGCAATGCTATGTTCCAAGGAAGCAACTTCCGAAGACCAAAAAACAGAAGTGGTGGGAGCATATATTCTTATAGGCAGGCCAGAGGGGCATATTTATTGGTAAGTACTTCTACATGTTTTTTTGGCAAAAAAAAAGTACTTCTACATGTTTATTTCATTTATGTACTAGTAACAGTCATGAAGGAAAGCACGTATTACTACTACGCAGTGAAGGTCCTTTCCTCACTTGTGCAGATAACTTTTGGTTGAACAGCTACAGTACATATGTGAATAGGTTGCGCCAGTAAGCTTCATCGCACTGTAATGAAACAAAAGGATAAATAATTTAAAAAGCCAGCAACGATTGATGCCAAGAAGAGGTCAGTATCCAGCTCTTTGAAATGGAAATAAGCCAAACTGGAGGCTAGCACTAACCTAGCATTGCTCCGAACATCATAAGAAGAGAAAAATTAAATTACTTGTGCAGTCAGCTAAATAATCAATGTTACTCATGCAGTCGGCTGAAGATAGAATAGCAGGTTGCTTTCACCTAAAGAATGAAGATTGCCATGAATAAGCAGTAGAGAACTACACATACTGTTTATTTGCTATTCTAAATTCCAGCAAGTCATGTTTGTTTTCAAAAATAGTGTCTGTCGTAATTTTACCATTCTCGCTCCCTGTTGATTCTACATAGGACCATGCACATAAGATGCCTCCGTTTCCTGTCCAGTGGTAAACTAATATCCATCTGCTAATGGCATAAAACTATAAAAGAACTTCATTCTTCCTCTGATCCTGACTGAGAGAGTGAGATGTATAGTGAAGTTAATGTTCATGTCACAGGCAGACATCTAACATAGAGCAATTGGTGGGCGCACCGTCATACTATGGAAATCTGATATGCGCTTGTCTAAGTAGTTAGCATTCTAAAAGTAGTGTGGATTAGGAAATGGTTAAACAAATTAAACCATGTTCTCAGCTGTCACTTGTAAGCACATGGAACTAAAACACGGTGAAAACATCGGTTCCATATGGTCCATTTGTGACATGGCGGAAGCCTGAAAGAAACTGTGTGATAAATTACTCCACCAGAATCACGACAATTATCAATATTCATACTCTCCCAACCTGAACTTAAGAAACAGTAACACAACCTGAACATACCAAACATAGCACATCTGATATAAATCAGAACAACTCAAAAGTCCAAGGTTGTGTAACCTTATAAAACATATCTTTTATTTCCGGGAAAGCGCCATTAGTCAGCCTAGCTTTCAATACCCGCAAATAAATAATTTTCCATTAAAATTGAGCTTCTACTAATAATAACAAACAAGGCATTGTAAAAACTCATGACTCACTTATGTCCAAATCGAGCTATATATTACTATTGATGCGAAATAAGCAAGTGATGAACTGATTTCCAAAAAAAATGCAAGAACTGGAACTGAAAATAATTTTCCAACATAAAACAACTTTCGATGATTGCCCTTCACAACTAAACATTTTATCTGAATATCTCTAGTTGCAGAAATATTTGGATTAGATGAAAGAACGATGTATGCACAGGAAATAAATTGGATTGGGGTCAACCAAGCGATGCCTACATCATGCTTCCATGCTCTGAATTTGATTATTCAGAATGGTGATTTTCCTCTTACATAATTAAATTCGATAACAATTCATCTTCTTTGCTCTAATCCTCACTTTCATCTTTTTTCCAAACGACCCTCTGGCCGATTCCATTACCATTGATAATAGAACATAAGTATTTCACCACATAATGCAGGACACTTGATCTATCCATCAAGATAGATGCAAAATAAAATTACTATTCGTCAGGCACAAAGAAGGGTTGAAAACAATGGTGCTTTCCCTAACTAAAATATGTGTTTTATAATGTTGACCAAATAAGATTACTAGCCGTCAGGCATGAGTTGTTGCTTAAAACACCAAGCACTGACATTGTTTTTAACCCTGTGAAATTTAAATCAAAATCTGAGTATTAAGCTTCTAGTTTAGATATGCCCAAAACAATTAAATTTGGGGCGAAATCAAAATTGAATAACATCTGAGATATACCTAATTACCTAATCACTTGAGATGTAGTTGTGCAGCGCACCATCTGGAACAAAAAGGAATGCAGACTTCAAGCTCGAAGCACATCTCAGGGGTGACGGAGCTGTCAAAATGGATGGATTGAAGGACTGGAGGACCCCCAGGCGTTGCTACAGGAGCGGAACCCTAAATAGGGGCTGGTCGCCCAAGTGAGTCACCGCGGCCTCCTCGCGTGGGACGCGGTAGTGGTTTCCTACAGCGGATCCACCACGCCGGGGCCATCCGGCGACTAAATCGCGCGGGACATGGCGCAGCCGTCGTGAAGCTTCCTCGCCAGCCGCTGAGCGGTCCATCGATGCCACAACAGCGCTACCACGACCACCACCGAGACCCCGCGCAGACATGCTGCCTGCCAGGCTGACAAGAACTTGCCGTCGAGCCCATCCGCCGCACACTACGCCCGCGCGACACTCGTCGTCGAGACTCTGAACTCGAAATAATGAGAATAGATCGGGAGAAATGGGTGCTGCTAGCGGGGAGTAACATACACTATTACTCTCCGTCCGGAAATACTCGTAGAAGAAATGCATAAAAATGGATGTATTTAAAATTAAAATACGTTTAGATGCATCCATTCCTTCGACAAGTATTTCCAGACGGAGGGAGTATCATATACACTAGTATCATGCATATAATACTAGTGTATGATACTACATTCATAGTGCATAATATCATAAAGTAGTATCATAGATGGTTTCATTTATTGCCATGCATGACACATAGTACCATAACATTTATTATGATATGGTATCTACCTATGTTACTATGACCTTCTCTTTTCTTTAATTACCTACCACATAAGCATGTTTGGGAGTTCCAAGTATATGATACTAATTATGTTACCCCACTATGGCTAGTCTAATCCCCACGATGGGCTAACCGTACGCTGATTAAAATGGTAAAATTACCCTGGTGCCAATAAAAGTTTACAGCGGTGGGATAACGTGGTTGAGTACCATCGTCTGGCTCCATCAATTGACTGGATGAAGAATTACTTATTCTTCACCCAGGGTGTCTAATAGGGTCGCGCTATTCGTCATCCAAGATGAAGGCTGTGTTTGGTTGGACTTCTACAGCCAACTTCTGGCTTTTGGAAGCTATAAGCTAACCAAAGGGGAAAACAGAGAAGCAGAATCTGTAAAAGTTACGGCTTCCCCGCAGTGTATTTTTCGAAGCAGGTGAACCCCCAACTTCAGCAATACACTTTTAGCTGTCCCCTGAGAGTTTCAATGTATTTACCCACCTTTGCCATTCGTAAGTGGAAAACGATTGGGCCTATTCCTCCCGAGCGAGTCATCCAGCACCACAGAAGGCCACCCCTCGTAAAAAAACACATCGGAACCCCAGTCCCCATCGACCCGAGCGGCAGCTAGGGTTCCTAGCCGCCGCCGGCGGCCCTCCACCGCCGCCTGCCCAGCCGCTGGCGCCGCCTCCCCGTCGCGACCTCCTCCCTCCTCTACTGCTCGCCGGACCTCTCCGCCTCAAGAGCCCGCGAGGACCACCGGACCAGCAAGGGGCGCCGTCCTCCACCTCCGCGCGCCCTGCCGCCGTCGACGCCTCCCGCAGCCCCGACGCGAGCTCCTACCTCCACTCTGAAAGGTAGCTGCTCCCCTTCCTCCCACTCCCCTATCCCCCCTCCCACCTCCTGTACAAGTAGAAATAGGATGGATTTATTTTGCTTTGTCATATTGTTGTCTATTGATGATGTATATTGGATGTAAATAGGATCATTCCAGACAATTCATAGTCAAATCTATAGCAATTCCCTGCTCCCTCCCCCTCTCCTTCCTCCTCACCCTCCCTGTTTAGGTTTCCTTTGAATTTTTTGCACAATTTTATTTATGTAATGTTTAATTGCTTGTATACATGATATGTACAGAAGCTGAACATGATATACCTATTTTTGTGTGATGTATAAGCTTGCATGACATGCCATCTAAAAAGACAGCAAACAACATTCACAAAAATTTCTTGTACATAGATATTATGTTTGCTACTTGTACATACTATTTGAGTACTTGCTGCTATTATGTAATGCATTATTATTGATACGTGCTTTTCTCATATTGCTTTATTGAAGTATGAATGAGAAGGCGGTGTGGGATGATGCCCATCTCAAGAAACTCATTGAAATATTGAGAGAAGAGGTTGAAAAGGGGAATAGGCCATTAGGTTATTTAAACAAGAGGGGTTGGGAAAACGTTTTGGAGAAATGGGAAGCTAGAACGGGAAAGAAGTATCCCAAGGATAAATTCAAAAACAAGTGGGATGCCATAAAAAATGAGTACACTTGATTCATGGAGTTGAAGAATGAAGCAACTGGGCTTGGATGGGATGATGCGAAGAGAACCGTTGATTGCTCTAAAGAATGGTGGGATGAACATATCAAGGTAGGACTAGCCATTTTGTTTTTCATTTGGCATGGTTCTATATGGTTGCATTATCTCACTTATACATTAAAATCCATTTCAGAGATGCCAAGAGAGTACAGGAAAGAAATGCAATCATATGAAGTTCAAAAAACAGGGACCAAAGCACCTTGAAGATTTGCACATCATATTTGATAAAGTACATGTTACTGGGGCTAGTGCTTCTTGTGCTGGAGATATATCTTCTGATGAATCAAGTGGTGATAATGCGGTTCCTTTCGACAAGCCCGATGGTCGTGCTGAAATGAAGTTGGCATCTTCGAAGAAACCAAAACCAAGCAAGAAGCGCAAGCAACCTTCTAACGCAAATGAGGAGAAGGAAGAGAAGAGTCCATTCTTACGATTGTACAAGCAGACATGCGAGAAAATAGAAAGTGGAGTGGAGAAGATAACTTCAAGTGTTGAAGCATCATCCGCTCCTCTCACAAACCATGTTCCCACCATTTCAGAAGTAATGAAGATGGTCAAAGAATGTGGTGTGAAGGAAAAAACTGCTCTCATGCACACAACCCTCACTCTTATAGTGAAGCCCGAGTTTAGGGAAATCTTCAATGTTCTTGAAACAAAAGAAGGGAGGTTTGATTTTTTGGAGAGGGAGCATGAGAAGGAGATGTTGAAGCACGTGTAGTGAATCATATTTGTTTATGTTATAGACCTATATTTGCTTTCATTGTGGACCAAATTTGGTTATTTGTGGACCATATTTTCTTTCGTTGTGGATGTAATTGCTTTTGTCGTGGACCATATTTGCTTATGTTGGTTTACCATATTTATGTTGTGAGAAATATTTACTCCTGTTGTTTACCATATTTATGTTGTGAGAAATATGTGCTCATGTTGTTTTACCATATTTATGTTGTGAGAAATATTTACTCCTGTTGTTTACCATATTTATGTTGTGAGAAATATGTGCTCATGTTGTTTTACCATATTTATGTTGTGAGAAATATTTACTCCTGTTGTTTACCATATTTATGTTGTGAGAAATATGTGCTCATGTTGTTTTACCATATTTATGTTGTGAGAAATATGTGCTCGTGTTGTTTTACCTTATTTATGTTGCGAGAAATAATTGCTCGTGTAGTCTGGTCATATTTATGTGATGCAGAATATTTTAACATTTTTATATTGTTATGTAGATGGATGCAAGAATGGAAGAAGTGGCCATAAAGGGACGGGAGGGAATGAAACTTCTAGCTGAACTTGCGAATCAGGCTGCTATCATGGGAAACCTAGGTAACCTCTATGTTGAGCGATACTTGAACAAAACATACAGAGTGCCTCGGCAAACAGGACTTCAATGGGTCATGGAGTGTTACGGTCGACCTAGATACTTTTATAAAATGTTTCGAATGGGCAATGATGTTTTCATGGCACTTCATGATTTGCTTGTCTCTGCATATGGTTTGACGTCAACCACTAATGTTTCATCAATTGAGTCACTGGCCATGTTCTTATGGATTGTTGGAGGCCCTCAATCATTTGCTCAAGCTGAGAACCGTTTTGTACGATCACTTTGGACAGTTCATACAAAGTTTAAGGAAGTTTTGTTATGTTTGCGCAAGTTAGTGAAAGATAACATCAAACCTAGAGATCCTACTTTTAGGCATGAGCATGAAAAGATTAAGGAAGAGCGTTTCTGGCCTCATTTCAAAGGCGCTATTGGTGCCATAGATGAATCACATGTGCCAGTTTCAGTGCCTGCAGATGATGCGGTTAACCATAGATGTCGACATGGTTTCACATCTCAGAATGTGCTTGCAGTATGTGACTTTGACATGAGGTTTACGTTTGTGGTTGCGGGTTGGCCGGGCTGTGCACATGATACAAGGGTCTTGAATCATGCATTAGCACACTTCCCTTCATTTCCTATACCACCCAATGGTATAATGTAGTAACTGATGTCATCATTAATTATATTCTTATGTGTGACGCTAACTTTGTGTTCTTTTTCAGGGAAATACTATCTTTTCGACTCTGGGTATCCAAACCGAACGGGATACCTTGCTCCTTTTAAGGGGAGTACATACCATCTGCCGGAATTTCGTCTTCGCCGTCATCGTCCACCTGAAGGGAAGTACGAGTTGTTTAACTTTTCACATTCATCCCTTCGAAATGTTGTTGAGCGTGCTTTCGGGGTACTCAAGCAGAAATGGCGCATCTTGAAAGGGGTCCCAAGTTTCTCACCTCGTACACAGAAGCATATCATCATTGCTTGCATGGCATTGCATAATTTCATTCGTGATAGCAAGTTGAGTGACAAAGTTTTTGATAAATGTGATGCCGATGATGAGTATGTACCTCCAGTGCTACGAAAGGAGGTGGCACCAACACAAGCGGATCCCGTTGAAGAAGAGGAGAACGAAGATAGCATGAACAATATTTGTAGTAGGATAGCTGATGCTTGTCTTGCCATGGCAAGATAAGTTAGTTATGTCGATGAAGGTCATCATCATTTGAACCATATGTGTTTTCTCTATGCTCCACGTCTTCCATAATAATATTATGGTGTATCTATCTGTTTGGATATATAAAACATCAAACCATAATCGTTAAATTGCATATGTGTTACATATGAGTCATCTTAATTGTCATAATTTTCCTTTGCAAAATGGACGTTCAATTGCCTACCATATATGTATCACTGCTCTACGGTCAACTAGGAAATTAACATATTTCACTATGGCCTAAGGGGCATCATAGAACATTCACAGTCAAATCTACAGTTTCACAGTTGTTTCAACCAAACGGCTTCCAGCTTTTCCACAGCAGAAAGTTCACAGCAGCTTTTTCACAGCTCACAGCTCACAGCAGCTTTTACAGAATCTGCAGCTCAACCAAACACAGCCGAAGAATACTTATTCCTCACCCAGCGACTTGTGAACAGTGAGTCACATACAGTGTACTAAAATTACGGTCAAGTGGTGAAAAAAACAAACCCACCTCCCAGCCAACCGTAGAAAGCGTGGATGAAACGTAAGATTACCTGCACGATACCGGTTAATTTTTTTTAAATAATACATTTTTTATTAATTTTCATAAATATTACGCTGGGTAATTTTTTTTCAAAAATAATACACCGTCGGCCCGCTGCAGGACTGGGCCTAGTCGGCCCACAGCAGGCCGATTGGCCTACAGCTGGCCGACTGGCCCCTGTCGGCCCACTGTGGGCTGATTGGGTCCTGTCGGCCAGCAGTAGGCCGACTGGAGCTAATTGGCTCGCTGTGGGTTAATTATTTTTGCAAAAAAATAGGCATAAAAAATATATGTTTAAAAAAATATTAATTATGTAATTAAAAAATGTTAAACGTGTATAAAAAATGTTCCTGATGTATACAAAAAATGTACAATATATATGCAAAAAGTTGACATAAAAAATACGTTTTAAAAAGTGTTAAGCATGTATTTAAAAATTGTTAAATGTGTGTATAAAAAACATATTTTTTTGTGTCAACTTTTTTTCATACACATTCTATATTTTTTGTATAAATAAGGAACATTTTTTATACACACATTTAACAATTTTTAAATACATGCTTAACACTTTTTAAAACATATTTTTTATGTCAACTTTTTTGCATATATATTGTACATTTTTTGTATACATCAGGAACATTTTTTATACATGTTTAACATTTTTTAATTACATAATTAACATTTTTTGAAACATATTTTTTTATGCCTACTTTTTTTGCAAAAACAATTAGCCCACAGCGAGCTAATTGACCCAACCAGCCCACAGTGGGCCGACAGGGATGACCGACTGGAGTCCAATCGGCCTGCTGTGGGCCGACTAGGCCCAGTCGGCCTGCAGCGGGCTGACGGTGTATTATTTTTGAAAAAAATTTACCCAGCGTAATATTTATAAAAATTAATAAAAAAATGTATTATTTAAAAAAAATTAGCTCTTTCCAAAACATGAAACCGTTCTAATCCGATTAGAAAATCACGGGAACGTGAGCTTAGCTAATCTCCTAAACGGTTAGCAAATAAAATTACCTCGATATCAAGGTAATTTTACAACGTAATGTGGGACCAGTAAATTTACCTCGAGAAGGACAAATCTTACTGCACAACGGCTAATGGGACGGGATGTGATTGGAGACAACACAATTCTCCGGCTCGATCGTTCGACCGGGGTGAAAAATTACTTATTCTTCACCCTATACACACACACACACACACACACACATTATAGCTGGGTTTTCTTGGAAAACATGTTTTGCCGGGCTTCGGGCCAGGCCATGGGCAAGAAAGTGAGGCCTGAACCTGGCCCATATGTTGGGCTTCAGGTCGGGCTGCTCGGCCCGGGCCACATATGCCCAGGTCTACTTGGTAGTTAGCTCGCTTGTTCGTGTGGCGTTGCAACGAGTGGAATCCTATTTAGCCCCAATTGTGCCGGTTACATATATCCTGTGCACGGCTCGCATCTCTCCCCTTCGATCAATTTTCTACGGGGTGGCCCGTAGGTATTTGGCCACATTTCGGTCGCTTGTTTCATGACCAGAAGCTTCCCCGCTAGTTTCGGGAAGCTTTTGGAATCTTCCAACTTGTTTTTTATAGTATTTTGGTTTTCTCGATGGTTTTTGTTCAGTTTTATTATGTTTTTATTCTATTTTTAAAAAAATCATGATGATCTTTTTTAAAATTCATGATTTTTTTTTTCAAATTCGTGATTTTTTTCAAATCTTGTGTACTTTTTGCCTCAAATTCAAGAACTTTTTTCAATTTCAATATATTTAAATTTCATGGATTTTTTTCAAATGCTGTGAACCTTTTTCAATGTTGACTTTTTTTCTATAAATTCATGAAGTTTTTACAAATTGGTGAACTTTTCATTCTTTTGGATTTTTGTGCCTCAAATTCTTTAATTGTTCCCTGAATGACGTGATTTTTTTACTTTTGTGAACTATTTTTAAATTCATGTTTTTTCCCATTTATTGAACTTTTTTTAAAATTCGTTGGCATTTTTCAAACTAGTCTATGACAAACTAGTCAATGGCCAGAAGTCAAACTAGTCAATGGTCGGAGGTCAAACTAGTCAGCTACATCCAATGTTCCTAAATGTTAGACATTTTGGCAGTTCAATATAAACTACCAAAACGTCTTATATTTAAAAACAGAGGTAGTATATTAGAGGTTAGCAGCTTGCGTTTTTTGGCAAAGCAGCCCGCGGTTCGTGAAGCCAGGCAAGCGCGGTGACCAATTTTTTTTCTATTTTCCATTTTTTTTGAGTCGATACAACGCTTTTTATTTAGACATCAAGAGTTTGTTGGATACAAAGATTACTAGGAGGAGTAGAGAGCCAAACATGAAGTCCCACTTCTAGACTAACTGTCTACGAGAGTTAATCTCTCTCACTATCATATAATACTCATCGAGTTGCAATGTTGCCTTGAGCTCGTTAATAACTCTTTGACAGTCTGTCGCGATATGGATTTTGCGTAGTGCCAAATCCTGCGCCAATGCTTGAGCCTCTCTGTATGCATATGCTTCCAATGTTTCAGGTTCTGTTATTCCTTAAAAAACTACCGTCGAAGCTCCAAGACACGTCCCATGTTCATCTCTGCAAACCACTCCCGCTGCTCCCTTGTTCATGTTCTTGGCCACTGCCGCATCAGCGTTCAATCTCGTATGTCCCGAAAGAGGTGTCCTCCAAGCTTGTGGGACTCGGGTTGTAGCTGAAAGGTTTCTCCTGCATGGACCGGGGTTGTCGACTCCAACTAGGATCTCTCTCTCTCTCTCTCTCTCTCTCTCTCTCTCTCTCTCTCTTAGTGGTTTTAGGACCTCTCTTTGCAGCGACTAGGACAGACTAGAAAAGGAAAATCTGTCGCGGACTGCGTGTGTCTATTAGGGCCCAGGTCATATAGTGTCGGCCCATGGGCTATGGCCATCCCGACACGGATCCTAATAGGGAAATCCTTATAATCAACCGGCTGATCAAACCACGGACGTAAGCCGTGTCCTCCGCACGCCAGGGGCCCACGGACCGCAGCTCCCTCTCTATTCTTATCCCAACTAACGAAGCATTCACCACCCATTTTTTCTACTACCTCCGTGCGTTGAACAGAGCTTCCCCCTTCCCTGTACCATCTCCTCGATCTCGCCGGAGGAGCGCCGCTCGTGGCAGCACTCGCTGGTGCTAGAACCTCGGAGGCTTGAAGGGGTGCTGCAATCAATCTATGGCGCCGTAACCGGTGGTCGCAGCTGCCATGGTTGCTGCAATCCACCGTTGCTAACGGCCAATGTTACAAGGCCGCGCTCGTACGACGGTGCCGCAACCAACAGCAACTTCGCCGACGTTTCAACGGTATGGTTCGTCGCAAGGCGCATGTGGGTGCTGCAAAGGTATTGGTACAAGTACAACAGTCGTCATGCTGCAACCGAGGAGCTCGTCGGCGCCGTAGCCGCAGCCGATGCTCCAACCAGAGCTCATCGAGGATGCAATCATGGCGGCGCCTCAACAGAGCTTGGTCGGGTGCTGCAAGCCGGAGATCCCATGGCGAGCGGGGAGAGAGGCGTTGCCATGCAGCATCGCGTGCGGCCGGCGCCGCTGCGATGGAGCATCGCGGCCCTCCGACCACCTTCGTGCTTGCAAGCTCGCCGAAGTCACATGTGTGCTGCGTTGCAGCATGCTCCGGCATGGGGAGCTCGCCGGAGTCACGGGGGTGCTGCGTTGCAGCATGATATGGCGTAGCGAGCTCATCGGCATTTTGCTAATAGTTTGCAGGCGCGGCTGCTCGCCGGAGTTCCATGGGATGGTGCATTGCAGCATGCTCTGTCGCGGCAAGCTTACTGGCACGGCTGCTCGCCGGAGTTTCATGGGATGCTGCATTGCAGCATGCTCTGTCGCGGCAAACTTACCGGCCCGGCTGCTCGCCAGAGTTTCATGGGATGCTCTGTCGCAGCTTGCCGGCGCGGCTGCTCGCTGGAGTTTCATGGGGTGTTACGTTGCAGCATGCCCTGTCGCGACAAGCTTTGCCGGCGCGGGTGCTACGGGCCGGCGAGCTGGTGCCCCGGCTGGAGCTACGTGCGAGCATGCGCTGGGAGCCGGAGCTATCGCGGGAAGAATGAACAGGTGGGGTTGGAGCAAGGGCGTGGTCAACTCAACGGGAGATCAAACGGTCTCAATCAGGGCGAATCTACGGCTGGGCCAGCGACTGATCCTTTCCCAGGATCAGCCGGCTTACGCCTAGCAATGGCCATCCGACCTGAAGAAGGCAAGGCTAGGGTTGCTGATGCCCTTATATACATCGAGATGCCGTCGCACCCCCTTCTCAACCCAATCATGCGACCAATCGCAGCGAGGCAAATTACCATCGGCGAGGCGAGTCGATTGGATTAGCAGCTGATCAAGATCACAAGGCGCCGCCGATGGCCGGCAAGGATGATTCCGTCACCAATCCCGTGCTGGGAAGGAACAGCACAGGTCAGAAGATGGTGACCGGCGAGGAGGGTTCCACCAACCGCACGCTGGATCTATGCACTGGGGAGCGGAGCCGGGGCACCGACGGGGAGGGCACGCTGGAGCGCTGCACCACCGAACCTATCGTGGTGACCGGCGAGCACACTATTCTCAAAAGGAAGGCCAAGGAGGAGATCTACCCTTCTCCTGAGCAGGAAAAGGTCAGCTTTCCCAACACATTCGCTAGGAAGTCAGCCATCGACGAAATGGTCGCCACGGCAAAACTCCCGATGCGAGCTGATGTTACTGTGGCCGCCCCTATCCAGCAGGTCCCGCGACAGGAAGGGACCAAGGCCACCGAACCCCCTTCCTCGGACAAGAGATTGTTAAGGTGGTTTCTGATCTTCAGGCTGATCCTGAGATCGGGGAGGCGGTTTGTGATCTTCAGGCTGAGTTTGAGATCGAGGAGGCGGATTCTGATCCTCAGCCTGAGGACCAGGATGGTTACGATGATGAGGCAGAGGATGATTATGGTTATGAGGATAAGGATGAGGATGATTATGACTATGAGTCTGACTATGAGTCTGGATATGAGGATGAGGATGTCTGGGAGTCTGAATTTTTGGAGGAAAGGCCGAAGGTCAAGGCTGTGTTGTTAAACTTTCCTGAGGCTGCCAAGTTGGAACCTCATGAGCTGGACGCCGCAGTGGAGAGGATCCTGGAGCAGTCCAAGCCTGAGAACGCCTCTGTGGCTGCCTCAGGCAAGGTTCGGCTGTTGAGTGCAGACATCCAAGCAATCTTGGCCCGGAATAGGCAGCCCCCCATCATCCACGACCTCGCTTCCAAGGGCACCTTATACCCGGCTGATTTGATCCGGAGAAGGGAAGAGCTGGACAAGGAATTTGAGAAGGTTCAAGATGGTTTTGAAGAGTTTCAGGCTAAGGTGCGCACGGATTTGATCGAGAAGGGGTACACTGAGGTCGACGAGGACTACTATGATAACAGGGACAAATTCGACGACGGGTTGCAGGACCGGTTGCAGGAAGAGTGGAACAAGATTGACTTTAGTCGCTTTTATATTGCCAAAAACGACAAGGGGATCACCTATTATTCCGAAGAACATGGGTGTTACATATAATGCCGGGCGAGGTGCAGATTTCTTCCAATATTATGTCTATCCATCTATACAACTTTGTATGCAGCAAAGTTAGTTTGTGGGTTGGTTCATTGTGCCCATCTATGTTTTATACTGTGATCCATTGTATGTTCAACGCCAATAACTCTGCTTGTTCCTGTGTGTTTGGGCCACGTTTTGGGGGTGTTGGGTATGATTTCTTTGAACGTCTTGCATCTTTAGTGCCCAACCCTGTAGCACGCGTGGAGCTTCGTCTTGCAGCAGCGTCACCTGTTACCAATGTAACACTGCCGCCTTCTTGCTCGTATGCTGCAATGCGGCGTTGCTCGCCGCCTCCCATACAGCATCGCCACCCTGCCGGAATCTTCATGCAAGCCCTCGCCAGACCACATCGGACCATCGCTGCTAAAGAGAGGCAGCACCGGTACGAGTTTCTGTTCCGCGCCGGAGCCCTCGTGGTACCGCAAAACCTTTTTCTTGGTTTTAGGCAAATCATGATTTTGAACAAAATACAATCTTAATACAACAACAATATAAATCAAACTTATTAATGTTTTAATCATCTCAATTACAACAAATATTTAAATCCAAAAATTAGAATGATACGAATGGTACGGAATGAATAGAATTGTTCAAATCACACATGTATACAAATATGATCAAATGAATAAAATGGGAGGTCCATCTCCCATACAGTTGCCATTGGGAGTCTTATCTCCCATACAATACACATCATCATGGAGCTGGGTGTGTGTAGCATTGTCCTCAAACTGAAAGGATCTGATCTGATTTCCTTTTAGGCTTATACATCTACCAATATTGTTATAGAAAAAACTCTTTTAGTTTAAATACGCTCATCCTCAATAATTATGTTGTGCAAGAGGGATTTCTTATCCCAAAAGCAAGTATGACCTCGAACAATGGGATGCCGATCTTGCAACGCACCAACTGCCCTCCCAATATCCTTTCGGCATGCTTATTGTGCTCGGGGCTTTTGGCTTACTGATGATCTTCACAAATGTTGACCATGAAGGATAGATACCGTCGGCAAGATAATACCCAATGTCCATTGACGGTGTAGTTCCAAGCCAGAGCATCTCCACTAGCAAGCTGAGCAAAAAGATGTGATCTTTGCAATATATCATTAAGACTTTGAGAGAACCTGACAATCCAATGAAGCAATGCCAAAACCAAAGTCATACAAAGCCACGGCTTTGAGCACAATAATGGGATGACATTTATGGCCGGTGAACTGCTCGGCCCTAGCCGTAGGGCAGTTCTTCCACTCCAATGCATGCCCAAGCATGCCTCAGAGTGCATCCACTAGCTTGACGGTTGTGCCTCTCTAAGGAATAGTTTTACCAAAAAACAGTAGGGAACACAAAGGCACGACCCTGACTCTTCTTAATATAGCAGCGTGCCTCCACTAGTATCACAACAGTACCTCACTCAGTAGAGATGTTATTAACAGAAAAAAAAACATTTCGACCATAAATGCATGACCGTGACTCTACTGCGTGTACCATCGTGCCTCGACTACCCTTTACGGGCGTGTCTCTCCAAGAAAGCGCGTCATTTGTAACAACTGGAATACAGAGGAACGACACAAATAAAGCATTTCATTCAGTCAACTATCTTGAATAAAGCATGTTCATCATGTCAAGTCTCACGACTGGTTACAAATTAAAGTTCGCAGTGCTATTTGCCCCATCATAATTTGAGAAATCCGTTACAACAAAACAAGTGGAGCATGCCATATCAAGACCACACACAGACAGGCACGTCGAGCGTGTGATGTCGCTGCGGTACAAATGTATTGTTCGAAACCCTAAAAAGATTGCTCTAATAGACACTTGTTTCCCGTGACTCCTAGAACCGCCGGATGACGTTCCAACCGCTCTTGTCGATTACCCATTTTGTACGACAAAGTAATGATCACATTCCTTTTTACCGCATCCATTTGTCTCTTCTTCCTCGGCCGTTCTTCGTCGGCCGCCACAAACCCCTCCCCCCCCCCCCCCCCCCCCCCCCCCCACCTCCCTGCGACCATGAACGACAAGAAACTAACAACAGAGACCAAACACATCACTACCCATGGCACAGTAATTAAGCTACAGTAATCCTCCGTTAATGATGCCATGTCATGAGGGTTATTGTTGCTAATCTAACTTAGATTCAAAATTGGTTCAAATTTAAATTTAATTACAAGTCTGATTTCTTCGATCAGTAAAACAAAAAATGTTCGTTGTGTTCCAAATATTCTCTAAGAAATTTTCATGAATTAACAAACATCATTTGGTTATTTAAAATGCCCTTAAGGTATTTAAAGTTGGACCAGCAGCACTTAAGTGATCCATTTAAATTCAAGGCTAAATTTGAACAACTCCATTTGGCCCCAAACTTTTTGTGCAACCCTGTAATGTTGTCTAATATTTATATACCAAATCTCATAATTAAACAAAGATCATTGGCTAGCAAAACCAAATAGAAAACATTAGTTAAGGCAGATACAGAAAAAAGGGGAAAAGAAAGAAGTGCTACTGTAACTTGGCCCGGCCGAAGCCACAGTGCGGCCCAGCCCACCTAGCAGGCCTTCTCCTTTCTCGCTACTGGATGGGGAGGCAGGGGAGGTCGTGACACACATCCACGGTGCCATGGAGGTGGATGGCCACCACGTGCCCCTCCCCAACCCTACTTAGGTGTTCCCCGAAACCCTAGCTCGCCCTCTCCAATTCCCCCTGGACCCCCATCGCCCTCCCTCTCCTGTGGCTCGATTTTGAGCTCGCAAGCACACGCGGTCACCGCTTCCTCGCCGTCGGTGACGCGTCCACCGACCTCTCCGGCGGGCGGGAGCACGTCCTGGGCGTTCTTCGCGCTCGTCCGCGTCCGTTCCGGGCATCGGAGCTAGGAGGGGAGCCGCGTAGCCATCGCCATCAACCTTTTCTTCTCTGCTTCGGCCATCGCACGTCGTCGCCACCGATGTACACCACCGTGACCACACTGAGCTTGCCTCGAGCACGCTTTGCACAACTACGGGCTCGCGGTGAGCCTACCTCCCTTTCCCTCCTCTCTCCGTGCTCATTCGCGTGCTTCGACGCTCGATCTGCCGTGGAAGAAGCTTGCCGCTGCCGCCTAGCTCCCGTCGCTCGCCTCCTGCTACTGCGCCGCTGTGCTGCCGCGCTCCGCGCGCCCGGCCTGCCCAACCACGCCGACCCGCAGCCGCCGCACGCCCGGCGCTGCTGCTATACTTGCTGCCGCGCCCCTGCAGCCCCCGTGCGCCTTCACTCGCGCTGTTGAGCCCGCCCCACTCGCCGCAGCCGCTCACTCTGCCTCTCTTGCGCCCACACGCCGCCCCGCTGCCGCGAGCTACTCTGCGCCACCCGCTTCGCCTAGCCGTCACCCCACGCACGGCCTCGCCTCGCGTGCTGCAGCCTCCCTCCCCTGTCGCGCCCTTGACCCCCGCGCGCGCGTAGCCTGTCCCGCCGCGCCTGCCGCCTCCCGCGTCGCCCCACACCGCTGGCGCCCGTGGCCGCTGCCGCTCGCCTGCTGCACCCGCTCTCAGCCTCTGGCCTCGCCGCTCGCCCACCACTGGCTCCTGCCGCCGACTGCCCCGCCTCTGGCCACCGCACTTCTCACGCTCGCCACGGACGACCGCCTCGCCTACTCCCGCTGCTCGCCAGCGCCGCCGAGCCGCCCCCTCCGCGTCCCGCGACTGCTCCCACTGGCGTCCCGCTGCTGTACCCCCTCTCGCGAGCCCCACCAGCCGGAGCTCTAGTCGGCCGGTCGCGCCCATGGTCTCGGCCATGGCCGGCGACGCCCGAGCGCGCTGTGTGCGTGTGGGTTTGGGGCCAACCCCCTTTTCTTTTTGTTGTTTATTAGGTTTGACCATGATTAGTGCTAACCCCCCTCTAATAGTCTATGACTGTGGGCCCAAGGCCACTAACTAATCAGTTAAGTTTTTGTTTAAAAATATGTTAACTGGCCCTGAGTCAATGACATGCCGGTCCCACTGGACCTGCTGACCAGTCAACCTTTGACCAGTCAACTTCTGAGTCAGCAGTTGACTGGCCCCACTGTCAGCCCCTCTAGTGCACTCTGGGTGCAGTGCACCGGGTGCACCCAACCTTTTCTGGGGATTTTTGAGATTAAAAATAATTCCAGGACATTTCAGAATGTGTTTAAAACTTTGAAAAATCATATAAAATAACCCATAACTCGGATGAAAAAGTTTTATACATGAAAGTTGCTCAGAACGACGAGACGAATCTGATCGTGACGTCTGTTTCTATATCGAAACCCTCTACGTAGGTGAACCCGTAACTTTTAGCCTGTATCCGGTAGATGAATAGTGCATATACACTGGTTAATAAATACAACCTTAAACCTAGAATAACTAAAATGACTTAGACATATCTTTAGGCAACCCTGCACTGCATCATAGCATAGCATACTCTGTGTTGCATATGTTTGCTGTCTATTTATCTGTTTCCTCCCCCTCTTCTCTCTCGTTAGACCCCGACATCGACATAGCTCTCGAGACCGACACAGCCCTAGAGTACAACTACGTCTCTGACGACTAGACCTCTGCCGCAGAGCTTCCAGGCAAGCAAACCCCCCTTGTTCATTCCGATATCGCCCATTTCTTTCCCTCTCTTGCTTGAATTAGAACTGCTACCACTTTTGTATGACTATTCTGATGCATAGCCTGTTTTTGTTACCTGCTTTCATACCTTACCTGCTTATTCTAAACTGCTTAGTATAGGTTGGTTAGAGACCCATTAGAGACCTCACCTTATCCCTACTGCCCCGCTGGATCTTTAGAAGACTCGGATAACGAGATGGACAACTAGGCCCCGACACCGCACATCACCCCCCTTTGTTGTACGACACTACTTGGTTACTATCGAGTGCCGAGGGTGATACCTCGTCAGCACTTCTGATGTTAACCTTGTAGGTTAGTTCATTGGTTGTGGTCATCGAGGGTGATTCCTCCTTCACCACTCCTAATAATGACGTTGTCGTGCAACTCCTCAAGAGTGGACCTCGATGGTGATTCCTCCTAGGTTCACCTTGACGATTACATCAGGTGGAATTCCATCGAGGGTGATTCCTCAGGGTTCCCCCTTGGTGTTTTGGACACACGGTTACTATGGCTTTAACACATAACCATGATACTAAAGTCGGGTCGGCCCTGAGGGGTACCCACGCGAACATATTTGCGAGTGATGTGGAGTCGGGTTGACCTGGAAGGTGCCCGCGAGATAACTACGTGGCGTAGCCGGGCATTCTTAGCCCTTGTCGCAAGTCCACGAGATGGGGTGACGGAGTCACATCGATCGTGAGTCTCTGCTCGTTACCGCGCACTCCTAATTCACTAACGGTTTGGATATTTGATCCGAGTAGGCCTCTGGCCTTTTTCACACTAACCAACACGCGGGAATAAGTATGGGCACTCTGCGTCGTACGATTCTTCCGAAAGCTCACTGACGTCAGCGATTGAGCGGCGTGCGCCGGGTTGTACTGGAACGCCTTCTCTTGTATAAGGGAGGCTAGGTCTTCTCACAGGCCGCGTTCGCAACGCGCAGGATTGCAAAGGACGATTGGCCCATGACCCCATTCGCATTTAGGATGTAGACCGGCGTGTTGGCCTCTTTGTTGAGCCTAGGTAGGACTATGGTGTGTTGATCGGCCGAGGCCGGTCATGACCTGATGGTGTGTTCGGCCGGAGTTGATCGAGCATGTTGGGTAAGTTTGTGCACCCCTGCATGGAAGAAAACATCTATCGATAGCCTGTCCTATGGTAACAAACGCTCGGAGTTGTATCTCGATCGATACAACTAGAACTGGATACTGAATCCTGAGGCATGTAATGGATATGTGGCTCCAAGATTGCTTTCCCGCAGGGAGTCGGGGAAGGATCTCTGGGCGTTATTTCTACAACATGTTTGTTAAATATAAACTGCTATTTTATACTCTTCTGATTGCCGCAAGATGCTTGGAGCTGCTTGAAGATGCTAGTCTTCGATAGGCTAGGCTTTCCCCTTCTCTTCTGGCATTCTGCAGTTCAGTCCACAGATACTACCCATTTCATTGATACCGATGCATATGTAGTGTAGATCCTTGCTTGCAAGTACTTTGGATGAGTACTCATGGTTGCTTCGCTCCCCTTTTTCCACCTCTTTCCATTCTTCTCGGATGCTGCTACCAGATGGTGGAGCCCAGGATCCAAACGCCACCTTCGACGATGACTACTACTACACCGAGGCTACGTGGATGCCGCCGACGACCAGGAGTAGTTAGGAGGCTCCCAGGCAGGAGGCCCTGCCTTTTCTATCGATGTTGCTTTTGTGCTAGCCTTCTTAAGGCAAACTTGTTTAACTCATGTCTGTACTCAGATAATGTTGCTTCCGCTGACTCTTGTGTTTTCGAGCTTATGTATTCGAGCCCTTGAGGCCCCTGGCTTGTAATATAAAGCTTGTATTATTTTTAATTTGTGTCTAGAGTTGTGTTGTGATATCTTCCCATGAGTCCCTGATCTTGATCGTACACATTTGCGTGTATGATTAGTGTACCATTGAATCGGGGGCGTCACAAGTTGGTATCAGAGCCGAGTACCTATAGGAATCCCCTTTCCAACTCCTTGGCCGAAATCGAGTCTAGTCACTACAAAACTTTTACTAACATGGCTGTGTATCTTACGTGCCCACCTCGCCATTGGGTGGTATTAGGATCTTTTATTCCTCGTCCTTACTCTGGGATTCTGATCTCTCTTCTATTCGGGTTAAAAGATTTTACTAACTCTAACTTTAGGTTCTCGTAGCTACTTTCCCTGGAGAGCCCCTCATTCCAGATGATCGCCTGCTTCATCAGAAGATTTCGAAGATACTATCCGATGCTTTCCCGAGACCCTTGTGCCCTTAACTGTTGCAATTCCCTACCACTAATAAATCCCTATGATAGCTACATACACTTGCCGTCCATACCTTCTTTTCCAATTACTCTTATTATTACAAGATACATCAAATTATCCTCTGACTTAAAAAAATCCATTGGGACCGCTGCCTTGCAGCTCCATTTTTGCATGAAAGCCCTTACGGATAATTCCTCACACTTATTGGGGATCCGTTCATCCCTAGTTGATCTTGTGTTTCACGAAATTCTTCGAATGCTATCCGATCTTCCGAGGATCCTCTACAGCTTAGTGATTTTGAGATTCTTCTTGCGTGCCTGCATTATGGGTATTTCCATATGTCTACCAGTATTCATGTGCATCTGTCGGATTTCGGGATCCGGCAACCCTTGAGAGGTTCGAACTCTGGGGTGCGTGCGGAGATCTCAACCTGCCCAGCCTGCCTACTCGCGATCCTCCCTAGCCTAGCGCGTAGATCTCACAGAGACACAAAGACATAAAGATTTATACTGGTTCGGGCCACCGTTGTGGTGTAATACCCTACTCCAGTGTGGTGTGGTGGATTGCCTCGAGGGGCTATGGATGAACTAGTACAAAGGATGAACAAGCCTCAGGAGGTGAGGTGTTCTTGAGCTGGTGTGGTGCTCGGGGTGGAATGGATCTCTCTCTACTATGGTGGTGGCCAAGTCCTATATATAGTGGCCTTGGTCCTCTTCCCAAATATGAGCGGGAAGGGATTCCACAACGGCGGGATTTGAAAGGGGACAAGTAGTACAGTCTATCCTGACAAAAGTAGTCTTCGCCTGCGAAAAGCCTCTGGTCGTGATGCTGCGGTGGGCTCGGTGATGACCTCCGTCTTGCCGTCCTAGCGGTCTTGGTCTTGTTGCACCAGAATGGAAACCTTTGGCTGATTCCTCGGGACTCCGCGCCTGTGGCTTGCCCCGCTTGCACCGAAGAGGAAACCTGTGCTCTGCACCCGCTTGGCGCCCGCCTGGTCTTGGTCGTCATGGCTCACGCCAGCTGAGCCTCGTGAGGTAGCTGCATAGAACTCTCCGCCCCTCAGGAGCCCTCCTAAGGAGGCCAACTCCTTCAGGGGTCTTGGCGTCGTCCGCCTCGCAAGGCTTGGCCCCTCGCGAGGGTCTTGCTGTGTTGGTGTTGAAGCTGGGCCGTACCAGGCCGTCGATGGAGCCACGTGGTGGGCCGCAGGCAGGCAGGACTCGATACCCCCAAGTCCAGGACGCCGACAGTAGCCCCTGGGCCCAAGGCGCGCTCGGGCTTGGCTTCCAGGCGAAGCCAAAGGGCAAGGACGGAGCGCCGCGGGCCCTAACCGCCTGCGGCCTTGATGACGCGTGGCGATTGATTGGACGTGGGCGACTCCGCTTCCCCATGCTGCCTCGGCAACTGCTCGACTTGAAAAATGCATGCTGCATACAGAAAGGATCATCATTACTAGGAATCGTGGGAGGCCGACGATTTACCTTATCCCAGCTATAAACGTGCGAGCGGGTGGAGCCCCTGCCCATTTCTATTTCGTCTTGCCCTTGCTAGCTTCTCCTCCTCTTCACCTCGCTCCCATGGCGCCGATCAGGAGGTTCTCTGCGGCAGAGAAGGGGAAGGCTCCTAGGGAGGGGCCGGACCCTCTCCCGCCGAAGAAGCGACTCCACCTCCATGACGATGCTGGCGCGAGGCAAGAGGTGGCCAGGCCTTGGCAATCGAGGCCTTCGCCTGGCTTCCCCCTCCCCCTATACGCCCGGGCGCAAGGTGAAGGAGCGCGCCTCCGAGCGGTGCCTCGCGAAGATGGCAGGGCCGCCATTGCCCTGCAGGTCATGCCACGGACCCACGCTGAGGATAGCTCGCGCGATTTCGTGGTGTGGGCGGCGATGCCTCCCGATACTTGGATCCGATTCCCGCGGTTCTTCGCCAGCGAGCTGCCTCCGAGGGGACCAGTGGAGCTGTGGCTGCAGCAGCCTAGCCAGCGGGGCTGAGGTCGAGGTGGTGTCGTCCGGAGACGTCTTTATGATGCGAGGATGGGGTGAGGTCGCCCGGGCTTGTCGAGCGGAGGGTGCCCTGGCGATCCACTTCGAGTATGACGTCGCGACCACCTTGTTCTTCAAGGTCTTCAACGGCCAGGGCGAGCGGCTGGAGTGCTGCCCCGGAGGAGACAGCTCGAGGGACGCCGTGATGGGCGCTGGATACGCCGCTACCCCCTTCAGCGCTTTGTCCAGCAGCAGCGATGACTCCTGGGAATCCAGTGACTCTCCTGAGCCCAGCGATTCTCCGGAGTCGAGCAACGACAGCTACGTGCCGCCGAGCTCCCGCCGAGGCCGGAGTGCTGCTGCGGCTGCCGCCCGGCATCGTCAGCGATACCGTAGGGCCCTGTAGTCGTTCCTCTGCGTGAAATGAAGTTCAGCCCCCGTGGGGCTTGTAAGGACCGAAATATATTCAATAGTATCGCTGTTCCTTTTGGCTTTGTAATGAATGCGCGTATTCGAGTCCGGCTGAGTCCCTCCCTTTTCTCTTCCCTAGACAGCGTGACGCTCTACACCGGCAGGACCCAGTCCCCAGGCAGGCTTCAGCCGTCGCTAGTATGCCAGGTCGCGATGCCGTGGTCAAGGCTAGGAGGTGAGCGGCCCAAGGTCCGGTAAGAGCTCATGAAATGCGATGCTCATGAGGTCCCCCTTGGCGTGCAAGCAGCTGTGCAGGAAATTGAAAAGGAGAGTCGAACCGCCCAAGTGGAACTGCGGGGTGAGGCGTGTGGAGCAAAACTGATGCCGTAGCGAGTCGAGACTTATCTTTTGCTATCCGAGTCCATCGGAGAGGCAACGCTTGTTGTCGCGCCCGCGGTGCCGTTAGGTGCAGCCCGTCTTGGCCACCCTCCTGCCTCGCTTGCCAAAGTGCTCTACATCCTCGGGACCCGGCCCTCGAGCGAGCTCAGCCGCCGCTGGTATGCCAGGTCGCGATGCCGTGGTCAAGGCCAGGGGGTGAGGGCTGGAGAGCCAGTAGGAGCTCCCGAGACGCGATGCTCGGGAGGCCCCCCTTTAACATGCAAGCGACTCGCGAGGCTGGACGGTGGCCGTCCGGGACGACCCTTGGCCCATTGTAGGGTGATCCTGCAAGTTAGATGACAAAAGAGGCCGAGAGCCCCAGGGCGTGTGACAGGGGCACCGAAGACCCTGCGAGGTGGTGTACGCGAGGCGGGCCGTGAACCAGAGCTCAGTCCCCGGGTTTATCAGCGTTGCAGGGACGGACCCGAGCACAAGCACCGTGTCGATGTGAGTGTCGTGCAGTGATTCAGAATTGGCGTTAGTCAGACGTACGAGGGTCATGAGGCGGTGGTCACGAGGTGACAATCATAGACAAATTCACGGAGCGGTTATATAATCCCGGTGAATGCAAAGCGATACATGCCGTAGGGACGGACCCGCACGGCCCGGGGATAGTGCAGCCCGAGGGGCGCCCCAAACTGAACGAACTAGAGAGGTGTCACCTGGTACTGTTGCTGAAGAGTTGTTGAAGTAGCCAAAAAACGCGCGCTGCTGAAGCCGTTCCTCATGAGCCGCTCCAGTGCCGAACCTCGGGAGGCTCGAAGGGACCGGAAGGCTCCTGAGGGTGCTCCTCCATCTCCGCCAAGATCGCCCGGTGCCTGGCTTCGCAGGCCACCTGAGCGTCCCTCATGCAGCGCTGGAACGCCTCAGCCGCGCCCGTTAGGCCGAAAGGCATGCAGACGTAGCTGTGGGGCGGTCCCTCGCATCGGCCGACACGAGACGGCCACATGAGCTGCCAAGACGCGGCCTTGTTGAGCCCAGGGATGTCGATGCAGACGCGAAACTCTTTAGCCTCGCTAGGGCAGTGAGCTCCGCCTCGCGGCAGGCGACGATCGCCTTGCAGAACCCTTCCTTCCTAAATCTCCTCAACTGCCTTGCTGACGAACTCCTGGACGTCTGGTGCCTCACGCCTGCTGCTTTCTCCTGGGAAGCGTGCTCTGAAGAGCGCTTCCACATGGTGCCCAAGCGCCACTCTCGCGACGTTGGCCAGGTCTGAGGCCCTCCAAAGGAGAGCCTCCGAGCCCATCCTGAGAGGGGCGCCGGGCGCGCCTCCCTATGCGATGGGAGAAGGCGCCGTATCCGGAGACGCGAGACTCAGCACTGCGTCCTCGGGTGATGCTTCCTCACGAGACCCCTGGCTCAGCTGCAGCTTCTTCGTCTTGGGGGAGACCTCAGGAGGGAGGGCACCGTCTTCGTCTTCTGGGTTTTCAACTGCTGCAGCCTGGAAAGTGTGCTCGAGGGAGCACACCGCATCCTTCTCCTGACAGGCGACCGTGATGATGCCGCCGCTTCCTGGCATCCTGAGGATGTTGTAGCCATGGTGTGTGGCCGCCATGAACTTGGCCAGTGCTGGGTACCCAAGGATGGCGTTGTAGGGCAGGCGGATGTCGGCAACGTCGAAGTCAATGAGCTCGGTGCGGTAGTTGTCGCGCTCGCCGAAAGTGACCGGGAGGCGAACCTGCCCGATCGGGTGTGTTGATCCGTCTGTCACTCTTGAGAATGGCTTGGTGGGGTGCAGCTGGTAGTATGGCACCTGGAGTCTATCTAATGTCTTAACAGAGAGAACATTAAGCCCTGCTCCGCCGTCAATGAGAGTCTTGGTGACGGTCACGTTGCTGATGATGGGGGAGCAGAGCATGGGGAGCGCGCCAGCGGTGGCCGCGCACTTGAGCCGGTCTGTGGAGTCGAAGGTGATGGCGCACTTGGACCACTTGAGAGGGCGAGTTGCTTCAAGCTTGGGGAGCGCCGCATTGACCTCGCACGCAAACTGCTTGAAGACTCGGTGAGAAGCTGGGGCTTGTGAGCCGCCCAAGATGCAGGCGATGGCCCGCGGCTCCTGGAAGCCCACAGCCCCCTCATCCTTATGGTGATCTTCATTCCTTCTTGGCGGTGGAGGCAGAGGAGGCAAAGCTGCATTGCCCTGAGCTCATGAGGCAGCTCCCTCCAGTTGCCCTCGTGAGGCTGGTCCTGCCAGCGGTCCTCACGAGGCTGGTCGGGCCACTCCTGACGGTGGTCGCGTCCATCCCAGCGTCCTCCGCCTCGGCCACCTCCGCTACCGTAGCCCCGATCGTTGCGCTCGGGGCGTTGATAACCCACAAGTATAGGGGATCACAACAATTTTTGAGGGTAGAGTATTCAACCCAAATTTATTGATTCGACACAAGGGGACCAAAGAATATTCTCAAATATTAGCTGTTGAGTTGTCAATTCAACAACACCTGGATAACTTAATATCTGCAGCAAAGTATTTAGTAGCAAAGTAGTATGGAAGTAACGGTAACAGTAGCAAAAGTAACAGTAGCAGTTTTGTAGTAATTGTAACAGTAGCAACGGTAAAGTAAATAAGCAAAGAGCAATATGTGAAAAGCTCGTAGGCATTGGATTAGTGATGGATAATTATGTCGGATGCAATTCCTCATGTAATAGTTATAACATAGGGTGACACAGAACTAGCTCCAATTCATCAATGTAATGTAGGCATGTATTCCGAATATAGTCATACGTGCTTATGGAAAAGAACTTGCATGACATCTTTTGTCCTACCCTCCCGTGGCAGCGGGGTCCTAATGGAAACTAAGGGATATTCAGGCCTCCTTTTAATAGAGTACCGGACCAAAGCATTAACACTTAGTGAATACATGAACTCCTCAAACTACGGTCATCACCGAGAAGTATCCCGATTATTGTCACTTCGGGGTTCTCGGATCATAACACATAATAGGTGACTATGGACTTGCAAGATAGGATCAAGAACTCACATATATTCATGAAAACATAATAGGTTCAGATCTGAAATCATGGCACTCGGGCCCTAGTGACAAGCATTAAGCATAGCAAAGTCATAGTAACATCAATCTCAGAACATAGTGGATACTAGGGATCAAACCCTAACAAAACTAACTTGATTAAATGGTAAATCTCATCCAACCCATCACCGTCCAGCAAGCCTACGATGGAATTACTCACGCACGGCGGTGAGCATCATGAAATTGGTGATGGAGGATGGTTGATGATGACGACGGCGATGGATCCCCCTCTCTGGAGCCCCGAACGGACTCCAGATCAGCCCTCTCGAGAGAGATTAGGGCTTGGCGGCGGCTCCGCATCGTAAAACGCAATGAAACTTTCTCTCTGATTTTTTTCTCCACGAAAGCAAATATATGGAGTTGGAGTTGAGGTCGGTGGACGTCCAGGGGGCCCATGAGGCAGGGGGCGCGTCCTAGGGGGGGGCGCCCCCACCCTCGTGGATAGGGTGTGGGCCCCCTGGTGCTGATTCTTTCGCCAGTATTTTTTATTAATTCTGAAACGTTGCTCCGTGGATTTTCAGGTCATTCCGAGAACTTTTATTTCTGCTCAAAAATAACACCATGGCAGTTCTGCTGAAAACAGCGTCAGTCCGGGTTAGTTCCATTCAAATCATGCAAGTTAGAGTCCAAAACAAGGGCAAAAGTGTTTGGAAAAGTAGATACGACGGAGACATATCAACTCCCCCAAGTTTAAACCTTTGCTTGTCCTCAAGCAATTCAGTTGACAAACTGAAAGTGATAAAGAAAAACTTTTACAAACTCTGTTTGCTCTTGTTGTTGCAAATATGTAAAGCCAGCATTCAAGTTTTCAGCAAAGATTATGAACTAACCATATTCACAATAACACTTAGGTCTCATGTTTACTCATATCAATGGCATAATCAACTAGCGAGCAATAATAATAAATCTTGGATGACAACACTTTCTCAAAACAATCATAATATGATATAACAAGATGGTATCTCGCTAGCCCTTTTTGAGACCGCAAAACATAAATGTAGAGCACCTTTAAAGATCAAGGACTGACTAAACATTGTAATTCATGGTAAAAGAGATCCAGTCACAGTCATACCCAATATAAATTAACAGTAATGCATGCAAATGATAGCGGTGCTCTCCAGCGGGTGCTTTTTAATAAGAGGGTGATGACTCAACATAAAAGTAAATAGATAGGCCCTTCGCAGAGGGAAGCAGGGATTTGTAGAGGTGCCAGAGCTCGATTTTGAAATAGAGATAAATAACATTTTGAGCGGTATACTTTCACTGTCAACATAACAACTAAGAGATCTCGATATCTTCCATGCTACACACATTATAGGCGGTTCCCAAACAGAATGGTAAAGTTTATACTCCCCCACCACCAACAAGCATCAATCCATGGCTTGCCCGAAACAACGGGTGCCTCCAACTAGCAACAATCCTGGGGGAGTTTTGTTTGATTATTTTCATTTGATTTGAGCATGGGACTGGGCATCCCGGTGACCAGCCATTTTCTCGTGAATGAGGAGCGGAGTCCACTCCTCTTGAGAATAACCCGCCTAACATGGAAGATACAGACAACCCTAGTTGATACATGAGCTGTTTGAGCATACAAAACATAATTTCATTTGAAGGTTTGGAGTTTGGCACATACAAATTTACTTGGAACGGCAGGTAAATACCGCATATAGGAAGTTATGGTGGACTCATATGGAATAACTTTGGGGTTTATGGAGTTAGATGCACAAGCAGTATTCCCGCTTAGTACAGGTGAAGGCTAGAAAGAGACTGGGAAGCGACCAACTAGAGAGCGACAACAGTCATGAACACACATTAAAATTAATCAACACAGAGTGCAAGCATGAGTAGGATATAATCCACCATGAACATAAATATCGTGAAGGCTATGTTGATTTTGTTTCAACTACATGCGTGAACATGTGCCAAGTCAAGTCACTCGAATCATTCGAAGGAGGATACCACCCTATCATACCACATCACAACCATTTTAATAGCATGTTGGCACGCAAGGTAAACCATTATAAGCTCCTAGCTAATTAAGCATGGCATAAGCAACTATAATCTCTAATTGTCATTGCAAACATGTTTATTCATAATAGGCTGAATCAAGAACGATGAACTAATCATATTTACAAAAACAAGAGAGGTCGAGTTCATACCAGCTTCTCTCATCTCAATCAGTCCATCATATATCGTCATTATTGCCTTTCACTTGCACGACCAAACAGTGTGGATAATAATAATAGTGCACGTGCATTGAACTAAGCTGGAATCTGCAAGCATTCAACTCAAGGGAGAAGACAAGGTAATATGGTCTCTTGGTTAAATCAACAATCATGCAAATGAGAGCCACTAAACATTTTCATTATGGTCTTCTCCCCTCGAGCCCCAAAGGAAAGAAAAGAAATAAAACTATTTACACGGGAAAGCTCCCAACAAGCAAAAGAAGAACGAGAAATCTTTTTGGGTTTTCTTTTAATTACTACTTCAAGCATGGAAAGTAAACTAGCTAATCTTTTTTTTGTTTTTTCTTAAGGTTATTCAAACACACAAGAAGAAAGCTAGAAAAAGGAAATAAACTAGCATGGATAGTACAATGAAAAAGTATGAGCACCGACAACTAGAGTGAGTGTGTGAACGTGAATGTAATGTCGGTGAGAAATACGTACTCCCCCAAGCTTAGGCTTTTGGCCTAAGTTGGTCTACGCCCATGGATCACGGCTACTCTCTCCGATGTACTGAGGAGTGTCATCATACTGCCACTGGCTGGCGATCTCCTCTGGATCCCACTGATAAAATGATGGACGATAAGGGTCAAGTGGTGGTTCCGGCTCGGGCTCTGGAGTTGATGTCTGGCCCCGGTACGCATAAATGGCCTCCGGCAAGACGAGGTAATGGCCTGCAGTTAAATCAAACAAAGAGGGCGCAGGGCCTTAAGTATAATCACACGGCCGTACTTCCGCCACACGAGGGAGATTATACTTGGGATTTTCATTCTCCTTAGCTTGTTTATCTTTAGAGCCTTGGCTACAGAGCCCCTCAAGAAAAATCTCTTCATCTTTCTCTAAAAATTTCTGAAATTTTCAGTAACTCAAAATAAAAGTGAATCAAACTCAACAAAATTGATAGCAACTACTCCCACAAGTGCCTAGAGACTATATCATGCATTAGAATTACTTGGGACCATATATATTTGACATGCAAGCTCAAGAACAGGGTCACCTAGGCAGCAAAAAATTGCAATGAATAAAGCACTAGAACAAAAACTAATTGGACCATTGGAGGAGTCACATACCAAGGAACAATTCCCCAAAGCCATTTTGTGAATGGAGCTTTGAGCAAGGAGATCGAAAATGGCAGCAAAATGAGCTAGAACTCATGCTTGAGCTGGATGGTGATTTTTGGGAGGAAGATGAAGTGTGTGGGTGCAGGAATAAGTGAAGGGGGCCACCGTGGGCCCACGAGGCAGGGGGCGCGCCCTAGGCCTAGCCAGGTCGGCCCCCCCAAACAGCCGAAGAAGCTGAGTAGACCTCAGTTGTGTCAACGATAGATGCATCACCCATAGCTGTATGGCATGATGGTGCGCAAGGCAGTCCTCTGACATCTTCATTGCATCTTTGACTTCAAGTCGGAGCTGAGCTGAAGCAAGCCTTTCTGCTTTAAGTGGAGACTGAAGAAGTCGAACTGATTGAGGCAGCGACTGCACAGAGGTTGTCTCACATCTACTGGTGAGTAGCTTCAACTCACTGTCTTCATCAAGACAGGACCTTGGGGTCATCTCGTTGTCCTCAAGATGGTTTGGCTCACTATCTTCCCCAAAGTTCTGCCTGGCATAAGAGAAACAAGGAGACGCGTAACAGGTTTCACAATTATATAAGCAAATAAATGGACCTGTTCTGCATAAGGAACATGTTTTTACAACTACAATTAGAAACTGGTAGTTGTTGCAAACATCCAATCAGATGTAAACAGCAAAGCAAACAGCAGTGGAGGAAATGATGTCTATCCAAATCTATACTAGAACAAAGTTTGAAGGCTTGAGAAGGATGAACTTACATTACATGTTAACACGGGCTGGACAAAGCCCTTCTCCATGTTGATGGAAGGATAATTCAATAAATTCCCCAAAGAAAATTCTTTATAAGCATTGCCATTATTCTACATTTTGCAAAGAGTAAATATAGATCAAATAATATTGGAAGAAATAGAGGATAATGAAGCTCAGGTGCAGACTGATGATACATAATCAAATAGCAATTAATTAAGTACAACGTTACAAGGCAAAAGGGAGAGAGGTACTGACAAGAGAAATGTAGAGCCCAGTATTGTTGTGAGATCGTATGATCCTTTGAGCAAGGAGATTCATCTAAAATTAGTTTTCATACAAGAGAGAAGGTAAGGCACATGCAGAAATTTAGGAGTTCAAATTTTGAATTGATATCATAGACAGTACCTGACGCTGGGCTCTCAGCAGTTCTAATAGGGGTTTGGCCAATGGAGTAGGGGTAAAGTGTGGTACAGTTGGGCCTGTGTTTTCTGTGGCTGCTGATCTATCTGTTTTAACAGGTATCACTCCTTGAGGATCTGCACTCACCCTCTTCCTTTTGGACATCTATTACGAAAGAATAACATTTGACTGGAAAAACATAGTGTGACGACACATGGAATAGGTACGGAAAATGGATAGGTATGGCATATACTCATATATGATGCTTAAGCTAAGCAGATGGTGTAACAAAGTAGAAGTAATGCAAGAGGTCAGATGCAAAATATGTGCGACCAATACAACCTTGCCAAGTTAGAGCAAGCACCTTGATGGGTGAATAAGATAGGCCATCCTCCACCATGCCAAGTTTGTTAGCCAGTGGATTGATCCGCAATATTCCTCTCGTGCGCCCATTCTCATATTCATTTTGATAATGTTCAATATCTGACATGCATGAAAACATAAAAACAAGTGAGATTTTCTTTGTAATGCAGAAGTGATTCTAATCCAATACTGCCTCCCTGTAAACCCCTTTGTGATATCTCTGCAATTCTTTTAAGAGATGCCATGCATGCTGTAATTTGGTGTGTGCAATAATATAATGTGGCCTACTACTCAAAATATGAGAGCTCCAGAAGTGATGACACTTCACAGATGACAGCTTCAACATATAGTAAAGAAGAACAAGTCGACCTGACCTGACAGATTCAAAATATACTAAGGGAGAACAACTCGACCTGACCAGTCGACCGCAAGAGAAGAGGATCATCTTAAAGAAGAGCAGAAGAGCAAGCAGATTGAATATATTACAAGTCTTTCAATACAATGTCGGTTGGCCACCCATGATGAACCAGAGCGCACAGAGAAATACTATTCTTTCCGGTCTCTCCATATGTGGCTCACATGAATTTCGAAACTAAAGTAGGAACATTTAGCTAACCAATTAACATCTCTCAGTTTTACTAATATCAGCATAATATCAGATATGAATTTGTACAACTATGCTTGTTTAGCTCGATGGGTGGAGCAGTGCTATTACGACACGAACCACGTAGGCTGATTGTGGTCATCATAAAATGGGAAACCGTAAGCATGATGAGTACAGTGTTGACCGTGGCAGTGGGATGGCAGATCTGAAGCTGCAAACCGTGCAAAGGGTAGTTAGCAACCGATGTTTTCTTTGAAATAACAACTAAGATTTGGCATGGACAAGAAAGTATAGTCAACAAGTGACAAAGAAATGCAATTATGCTGTCTCTCTATATGTCGCGACATGCATTTGGGAACTCAAGTGTGACCTTTAGCTAACCAATTAAATGTGTCTGTTAACTAATATCAGTATCATATCACAATCATATTTGAACAACTAAGCTTTCGAATTCAGAATGTTGTGTTGTTTAGCTTGAAGGGTGGAGTAATGCTGACAGAAAGCACCTACACAGATCATAGTAGAGTAGATAAAAGGGGAAAACCCTAAGCATCAAGAGAAAAATCAGGAAAGTGGAACTAGCTGGACCAGTGGGTGGCGCACATGCTTTTCAAAACGAATATAGGAACATTAGGTGACCAATTAAACATTCTCTATTTCAACACGTAAGCTTTGGGTTGAGGTCTTGAGGAGCAGTGCTAGCACGATACGAAGCACCTACAATGATGGTAGTGAATATAAAGGGGGGGGACCATAAGCTTTACGAGTATAGTGCCCGTGCCATGGCGGATCTGAAGGTGCAAACCAGACAAAGCTACTTCGCAACCAATGTTTGCTTTCAACTAGCCACTACGATTTGGTACGGAGAAGAAAAGTACAGTAAACAAATTACGATTTATTTTCTGGGTGAGATCAATAACTTAAGCACATATGGAAGAGTACCACCTCTCTTGCGACGCCGTGTAGGCCTCTGCTGATACGTTGAGGGTGTTGCGGGTGCGATGGCTGTCGGTGGCGGGGAAGAAAACTTTAGACGGCTGACGGCTTGGTCGGGGGATAAATCCTGTTGCCGTGGACGAGGCGGTCGTAGGAGCAGCAACGACAAGGTGGACGACGCCGCCGATGAAGCGAGAGGAGGCGATGAAAGGATCCTGGTCCAGCGCCGTGGATGAGAGACGTCCATCTCTTGCAGTGGACGACAGGGTAGGGGTGGCGGCTCCGGCAAGGTGGAGGATGGGGTGGCGGACGGAGGAGGCTGGCCGCAGTGCAGAGGTTGTCGTGCCGCCGACGGTGTATGAATGGGGAAATGGACGGGAGGGGGGTCTCAAACTTTGGGACGCGCTTCTCTGAAATGTGGGAAAGTTACGAACTTATCCCCCGTTTAAAATTTCAGACATTGCGTCGGTTGGGGATAGGATGGTAATCTCGCATCTCCCAAATATTTGCCGGTAACTATTTCAGGCGAGGAGAGGGTGTTTTGCCGCCCACGGTTGGCGTCCACGGTGTATGAATGGGGCTGATAGGTAGGGTGGTTGTGTCACATCTGAGGGAAGTTACACATCTGCCCTATTTAAAATATTAGCCTACATCGATTTCGGACGAGGAGAGCTTGTTTTGCCGCCCACCTTGTATGAATGGGGAAATGGAGGAAGAGACACATGTCTTTTGGCCGAGCTTGAATCAAATGTGTTTTGCCGCCCACGTTGGGCGCGCACCGTGTCTGAATGGGGTCAGAGGCCGTCGTGTCACGTCTGATTGAAGTTACTAGTCTACCCCTATCGACTGTAGTGTAAATCCGGTCGATAAGGATGTCAAATGTCAGGGGTAGACAGTAATTTCCAGCTAGCAAACACTTGCTTCGGGCAGCCCACAAATTATAGTGGGTGTTTAGCCGCTTCGTTCAAAACTTGGGAGAATTAGCATTCACGTTTTCCCTGGGCCCTGGCAAACTAAATTCAAATCCAATTTGTATTCGATTATGAATATCCACAAATAATTCTACGTTTTTTATTTATTTCTTCAAAACCACAACAAAGATTTATTCCACCTTTATATATGATTATGATTTAGAAATGCCGTGATCTTCGAATTCAGTAGGTTGGATACACTCTGAGTCAAACAGTTATTTCATCCAATACAATATGCTCACACGACAAACAGTTCACCTTATGTCAATCATACAAGCACTGAGGATTACCTCGCCTAAAAAATTCGGATCATTACAACACATGCACAACATAGGGGGTCTTGCAACATAATCCATTCAGAGACATGACACAACATGCAAGTACAATAATCTAATGACAATTTTAACTGGTATCTAAAGAAGAACCGGGATTACCCTGGGCTTCAGATAGCAGAAACAGCAGGACCTCCTCCCTTTTCAAATGCAACATTCTTACTTCCTCCAATTCTTGGGTTGCTTGCATAATGCGTGCCGCTAATTCCATAATTTCCAGCCTCAAGATAAAGATTACCTCATTCATGGTAGCCACACCATCTCTTTCTGCCTCTAGTAGAGCCTCAAGCACTATAATATCTGTGCTCAGACTGCTCTCCGACGGTGTTTCCTCTGAACTGCTACCATCTAGTAACATGGATGGCGCACTGCTTCCACAAATAGATTCTGGGGTTGTACATTGTGTCCTAGTGTGAACGGCATCCTGAAAGGTTTCCGCTAGACATAAGTAAGAGATAGTTATCGTATGATCCAGGCAGTAAGCTTACATGGTAAACAACAGACGAATTATTGCCGAGCATGGCAAGCTATATTTAAATGGTTCGAAGCAGGATCAGCCAAAAAGAAATTAAAATGGTAAGATGAAACTAGGGATGTAGGTGGCAAATAAACGACATCCGCCAGTCCCATCTAGTTAGTTTTTGCTAGCTCCCTAGTTCATTTTCGTCAAAAAACAAAAACTCTTTTGAACTATCATACCACTAGTGGACTTTAATCGGGATTAAACGGGACCCAGTTGACATCCCTAGTTGAAAGGGAGTGTACCACCGCTATATTTAAGTTGCCAAGGCATCTAAGCAGTTGAAATAATCTGAGAAAGCACTTAACAGTGTGGCCTCATATAAACTATGAAGACAGTCTTGTGATGAAGTTGAGAGGAAAAGTTAAGGACTCAAATTAAATAGGCATGCATTTCTTTACGATAGTACAGCAGGCACTGCTGACATATTGGCCAACTCAGGTATAGCGTAACAACAAACAAGCATTCGAATCAAGCAATACAGCAAAGCAGACAACTGAACTGTTTGTAATTCGGTAGGATTACAGGTTGAGGGCACAAGCCAAGAAAGCAGCCACTCGCATTACATTTCACATGTACTAGAACACACTGGCTTACCATATGTTGCTATGAAGCCTTGCTGTTGTTGCAATGTTCTTTGAAGATATCGCCAGCATCCCATGGTTGCAAATCTAGTTGTTGTAGTTTATTCTGCACCCTCTATTTAGGTAAAATTAATTTTAATTGCATGCACTGGTCCAAATTGATCATCAATGGTTCATCTAAACTAATGAAAGAAGGGTGCGTGCATACACGACAATATATCTGCTTCCCTCTATTTTTATGCTTGTTCGAGGTGCCAGCCCCAAAAGAACAAATATTTTGCTTGACGGGGTTGGCAGCTCCATAATTAATAGAAGTATCAAATTAGTCATGCAACTTGGGAAGATCAAGAACACACAAACAAGTAATGAACAGAGGCTCGGAGCAGTGATGTAATAGCTAGCATCAGAAAATGTAGGGTAAAATGAACAAAAAGCAACGGAACCACATGCTAGTTTGCTGATGTGTAATTAAGCATAGAGAACATTAAGTAGTCTGATGGAACCAACAAGTGGCATCAGAACAACACCATTATCATAAATATAGCATTCAAGAAGTAAAATAGTAGGCAGTGGTATCTAGGAAGTACAGTAATAATAGTTAGGACAAAACTAAAGCATATTAACTATATGTGCACTGGTATGTAATTTAGCACACGTAACATGTTCACTGCCAGAAGTATGGCCCTACAGGTGCAAGCAGAATAACGCGTCTCATGAAAAATTGAATGATGCCCTGAAGAAATTCAAAGGTGCGGTGCTTATGCTAGGAAAGTGAATGTAGGCGCCAGCCGTTGGATAATAGTACCTGATTCTCGGCGGCGTATGGGTATCGTTGTCATACTTGATAGCTAAGGATCGTCGATGGTGCTCGTGTTGTGGTTGAGTTTGGGCCGGCTGTCGCCGTCGCTGAAGCAGCTCCGGTGCTATGGTTGCGGCGCCTGTCGACATACAAGAAAACTCATCTGTGGTAAGTGAACAGTTGCACGATAAAGAGAAAAACCGAAGGAGTACAAATCGAAATAACCTGATGAGGCTGCGGCATCGGTAAAGTAGGGCCGGTGGAGTTGAATATGGCGTCTGTGGAGCGGGTCCAGTGCAGTGGACGAAGGCTTCGGCGGGCGCGTTGCACAGTGCTTTCGGTGAGGCGGATCTATTGCGGCGGACGAGGGCTTGTGAAGGGCCAGCGAAGGGGCGGACGAGGGAGTCAGTGAAGGGCCTACACTGTGGTGGACGAGGGCGCCGGTTAAGCAGATCCGGTGCGGTGGACCATGATGGCGGTCAAGGAGATCTGGAGCGGTGGAGAAGCCTGTCGCTGAAGCGGCTCCGGTGAAGTGGTGAGTTGGCAGTTGGGGGTTCCAAGGTGCGGAAGGTAGATCCGGTGGGGTGTGAGGTCCACCGCTGCGACGGAGGACTAGATTCGGTGGCTTGCCGTGGTTGGGGGGGTGTCGGGGAGGGGAAGGGGAGGGGCTTTGGGGAAGAATGTTGGGGGCAAAGAGGGGAAAACAATGGAGTTACCAAAGCAGCCCTTTTCCGTTCATGTGGCAGGGGTAAAACAGGAATATTGCAGGACTAAACTTTCGGGCGCGAGATATTTCGATGTGAGCGGGAAGTTTGAAAGCTTTTGGCGCTTGAAATTATATTCTGCTCTTGTACGACCGACTATGATATCATGGCCGACAATTTGTTTGTTTTGCACGCAAAAAAGTGCAAGTTTTGAAAATCAATGTCTCCAACTCAAAACTTAGATTGTCCATTCAATTCAAATATGGATCATTGAGCTACTACAAGCAAATACCATCATACGGTCCAATTCAAATGAAATTCCAAATGTGTTTATCCTATAAATATGATGACAAAAGCAAAAATGTGTATGTGTATGAATAAAGTGGATGATTATAAAGTTTGAACATGCCCGTATGTGTATATCTCTAGGTTTGATATATGAATTTGAAATCATGAAATCCCGGCTTAAAAAATGTACCTCCGTTTAAATGAATTAAAAAATCTAATGATGGAGTCGAATTCCAAAATTCCAATCTTAGGTTTGTAATTCTGGTACATCAAGGTATATCACGCATGTTCAAAAGTATCGTTATCTCATAGTCCAGACTGTGAAACAAATTGATCAACCATGAGTGCACAATATCTCAATTACGCTAAAGTCCCTCAAATATAGACACCTCACTCTTTATCTGAAGCCACCCCCCCTCGTCACCCCCCACACACATAGAGAAGTTGTTCTCCCCCCCAAACACCAACACACGAGCACATTAACACCCCTCTCTCTTCTAAAGTCCGGACCCCAATATAGGTCTCTATCACTTTGTCTCTCGGGCATGCACACATCTCTTCCCCCACTCTCTAGGTCTCCCGGCATCTCTCTTTCCCAAGCACACGCACTATGTAGAGTGTACATTTCCCATACACACAAAACGTCGCCCCCAAACGTCTATCTCCCTAGTTATGTGGTTCTCGCGCACTCACCTCACACACCACCCCCACTACAAACAAGCACACTTTGTCTCCTTGTGCACCACTCTCCTCTTTCTATCTCTCCCACACGCGGACCCGCCCCAGCTCCTTCCCTGTATACATATATGTCGTGACTCTTTCCATAGCTCCCTAATGTATCATCATTCTCGATTTCTCACATTGTTCTCTACACCATCTATTCTAGATCTCTCATGAAGTCCCTATCACACACACGATGACTCGCTTCCCTTGCGTCTCCGTACATAGGCCAATTTCGAACAACATCAACATTGTCTCCCTATCTATACGCCATTTATGGACACAAACGACCCCTCTCGCCCCCTCTCTTCCTCTCTCTCTCTCTCTCTCTCTCTCTCTGTCGCTAGCTCTCTCTCTCTCTCTCGCTCTCACACCCCTCTCCCACACACACTCGATGTCTCTTCCAAATAGTCTGCTCCCCCACCCGCACCCATGCTATCCCGCTACTACACATGTCACACCATTCCCCCTTCCCCTTATACTAGGTTTACATCATTAGTGGTCTCTCTACTCCACATACACACACTCCCTCTCACACACAAATGCGTGCACAAACACACACAGACACGCACAAACACCCATTTATCTGGATCCTCATCTCTCCCCATGTCCGCATGTGTATCTCACACACTAACTCTCTAATTATGTATATGTGTCTCCACGTTACACAACACAAAGCCCCATGTACATGTCTCTCTCTATCCTCCACACACATAGACACAAAGAATCTGTTACCATTGCCTCAGTCTCTAACATATCACACACGCACTCTCTCTCTCTCTCTCTCTCTCTCTCTCGCAAACACGCTCAACAAGGGATTCCCCGTGAATAACTTACCGTCTATTCATCAACAGTTGTGGCAGTACGGCGAACACGAGACGTGAAAAAGAATAAATCTACACGTGCTTAGACCATCTAGCTAGTATGACTACTAGGACTAGAGCAAGCCAAAAAGCGCGCCGCTGTCACCTCCTCCTTATCGGCGACGGGAAAACCTTTGTTTTACACAGTCGAGAAGTCATTGTGCTAAGGCCCCACATGCCGAGGCGTTGAATAGAATGTAGATGCTAGTTTACGGAAGCAAGTATCGATAATACGTTTGTATCTCCATACTTATATTTCTTCTCTTATAAAAAACTGAGTTGGTGATGATGGTACGCGTGCCATCTTGCAATATAGACCGTCCGATCTAGATCTGACGGATGGAAATTAAACTAAAAGATACTCACACCCTCTCCACATTTGCAGACAAGGCCTTCCCTCGTTCATCCTTATCTCCAACAACCTCATTGTTGAGCAATTAAGAAAGGAAGCCTCTGGAACAAACTAGCCTGGTGGCCGCTGCCGGCGTCGTCAATCCCCATGCCTCCGCTCGGTCCGACCACCAATCACCACCACACCCCACTCCTCTTCACCTTATCTCATATTTATTGAGATATCATTAGTTTTTACACATGGGATTACTCCCACATGGGTCAATCACAACAAGTGTTTTATAAAAAAATGCATCTTGATGTTCCATGCAATGCACGGATCTTGCTAGTACTCCTACAGAAGACTAAGTTGGTGATGATGGTGTGTCTACCATCCGTCGTTTCTGACCATTAGATCTACATCTAACGACTGTGAGGTAAGTTATTGCCTTTTCTCACCAACATCCCACTTCTCTACCAATTTGCAGAAAAACCCATAATTAGTATCTTAAAACCAACCACATCCCTCCCTGACCTCACCAAAACAGCCCAAGGAATATATTCTAATTGAAACATAATATATCCCTAGTGATATATGTATATCAAAATTAGAGTGTTTTGTATCAGGTTTGTGAATAAGTATTATTCTAATTATGATTCGTTGCAATGCACATGAACATTGCTAGTATTTCCAACCATGCATTTTTTCCCTAGTATTCCATAGTTTCGAGTTTTCCATCAAGATATTAGTCACTCATGGTTGATATTTACTTTCAATCATGTACACATATGAACTATGTAACTAGCCTTGCTTATTGGCTATCAAAGCTTAACTTTCACTCCTACTAAATATGTAGAGTATTTAACAAAAAACTACCACTTTCAACCAGCCCTAGGAAGAATCTATTGTACAAAGAATAGCAAAAACATACCCAAAATTTCTTAATCCATGCCAAAAACTACTACCTAGTACTCCTACCGATTAGGTTCGTTTAAACCCATTTATGACAGGGTTGGCCCACATGTCTGTGCTGATGAGGCAGCTTAAACCAACACATTTTGTTTGACCGTTGACACGAGGGACCCACATCTGACCTTCTATCCTGTTATTCCCCCTCATATCATTATTTTTCCTGAACATTACTTCAAACAGTACTGATGCGTGTTCGTCGGTGGCGTCGGTGATGAGCGAGTTGGCCGCCGCTCCGCCGGACGGGCCAGACACCGCGCTGGCCTCCGCACGGGTTGGCAGGCTGGCCCGAGCGTGAATCATGAGCGAGCAAGCCGCCACGCTGGCCTTCGCTCGAGCCAGATGGCTGGCCTTAGCGCGGCGCGCGCGAGCAAGCCGCCGCGCTGGCGTGCCAATCTAGCTAGCAAACCTTGCAGACAAGCAGCTGGACGGAGCTATCTTGGCTAGCTAGCGGCCGCGAGCGCCGGACGGAGCTGGCATCCGGGCTGCCGCAACATGGGCTCCGCACTGCCTGCGGTTTTGACCTCGCCTTCTGCCGGCGGCGGTAGCTGCGTCCCATGGCCGAGGATGACTAGGTGGACGGGCCGGAGGGATTTTTGTGCAGACTAACATGTGGGTCCCACAAGTCATAACGCCCGGTCGAATAGAAGGCGTTGACTTAATGGGCGACATGGGCCCTGTCAGAGGTTAGAGTTAGATTCTAACCCTGAACTAACTCTAACCAAAGTGGTGTTTGGATGGCAGGGTTAGATTGACAACAAATGTATCCAAATAGGGCCATGGGTTGAAACGTGCCTATAACGGCACTTTGTAGAGTAGTCATTTCTTGCTAGGGCTGGTTGGTAAGAGCATGTACAATGGTTACAATGGTCGATAAGGTAGTCTTATCTTAAATCTTGCATGTAATTTAGAGATGACAAAAAAACATGTCTACAATGGGTCATTTCTTAGCCTTATCATCAATAACTAGTTATTCCTAAAAATGTGGTGAGACATATTGTGCTAAGAGATCATCTCTTGCCTTCTCTTAATTAAGAGAAGACAAGCCTTCTCTTAATTAAGAGAAGACAAGCCTTCTCTTATGATTTCTCTCTCATCCACCTCATCATTTATCCTATGTGGCATTGCTAAGATAGAACCATTGTACATGCCCTAAGGTAGTCTTATCTTAAGTCCGCCACGTATGCAAGTGGTAGTAGTTTCTTGGCATTTTAGTGGTTTCTTGCATTATTAGGGGTTTCTTGTAAGGAACAATGTACGTACTACTAGCGACAAAAGGTGATTCTAGGTTGCGTTGTACTCCAACGAGTACTACTAGTGGTCGCGGGAGTGTATACCTTGTTTTGTGGGTTCGATCCCGGTCGAACGCACGGCGGCCTTTTGTTTAAATAGTAACTTCGCTGTGAGCCAATATTTTACACGGGTAGTTTGAGTTTTGAAGTCAAACGAACGTGCGGCACCACAATCTGGGTGCATTGGATAGCCTAGCCACGTGAACAGGTTTTCCTTGCCAGCATCCCGTGGCTCGCATGCTCTCCCTAGCCGCACCTCGCTTGCAGCTTCCTCATCAGCTAGTAGCATATTTAAACTAGCGCCTCCCAATTAAGCCCGAGGAGACGGAAAAGCCTGGTGGGGCATTGGGAACTGTGCAATATGGCTCTGTACGTAAAGTGCTCTACTACTACTCTGTAGCTTGTGGCGTTGCACGCATGGACTTCACTCCATTATCGGCTCTACTATAAAAGAAATTCCTCTTGACATGTTTTTTTTTGAAACGGAGGCAAAAGCTTTGCTTCATCTCATTCATAAAGAAGGAACTACTAACAAAGTTCGACGAGATCCATTACACCTCCACAAATGGAAGCGAAAAGCCTAGTCTCGCTGTATCAAATAAATCAAATGTTCTGCCCCCGCAGTAACCATCGCTGATAAACAGACTGCTAGTGTGTGCGTGAGAGGAGCGGCTGAGTAGGCCAGCTACGTGAGAGGAACGGCTGAATAGAGCATCGAGAGTACCCACTAGGCCACTACGCAGGTGTACTTTCCCTGCATTGATAGTACAACGATGGTTCTAGAGAACAGTAGTACCCTCCACTTCCAACTGTAGCTCCTTGGCCCTGAAATTCAAGAGTTCAAAACTGGTGCACTATAGTAGACTAGACTAGAAGTACAGTACATCACACTACTAGTGGAGAAAAGTAGTACTAGTACTGCTACTGTACGAGTACGTACTCCTCCGTCACATAATGTAAGATGTTTTTTGACACTAGTTGGCGTGTACAAAAAATAGCAAAAACATACCGAAAATTTCTTAATCCACGCTAAAAACTACTACCTAGTGCCAAAAATTTCTTACTAGTGCTATTATTTACAGTATAATGCAATCCCATAACGTTCCATAATGCTAGTACTAGTAGTAAATAATAGCCTCACCCCTTCGCTAAGGAACGATCTACAGTTGGAAGGGACGAGGCCCTGCGGTTACTACGCTCTTATCTCCTCCTCGCCAGTTCCCCTCCCCCCGAAGAGAAGGCAAATCGTCGCTGCTCCCATGGATTCGCCAGGCAGTTCTCCTCCTCGTCGGGGCTGGGAGACCTTGGACGATGATCCTTTGGGAGAAATCGCATGCTGCTCCGACGTCCTCACCGCCGCAAGACTCGGTGCTTCCTGCACCAACTTTTTCAAGACGGTGCTTAAACAGGCTTGGGAAAAGGCCATGCTTGTTGGTCTTCCATGCGTCCTCGAGGAGAAGGTTCTTCTCTAGGACAATCCTTCGAACAGTCCACCGCTCCCTGGCCATGGTTGCATGTTGACTCCGCTAGAGTTGCCGACGTTGAGAGGTAGCCGGATTTTGTCCGATGAGCAGGTCAGTAATGGAGTTTGACATGTAGTACTTAGTATTCCATTTCCATCCAGTAATTTCTCCGCTGCCCACCGTCTTATATATAGGTCTGGGTCGGTGCCAACGAAGATTGGCTTGCATACCTCCGGCCGGATACCACCATCATTTTGCACAACATCCACAGCAGTGCGGCCGTTCCGGTAGACCCCTTCTCCACCATTGGGATCGGCCTTCCGGACTAGCTGGGCTTGAATACGTATGATGATGCCTATATGAGATTGAAGAAGGTAGCAATTGCGGACCCGCCGACAAAGCGACGCGGCTACGATGATTACTATCTCATCACGGTGTTCAACATAAGGATTGCCATCAATGCAAGAGGCAGTAACGGCAGAGGCTGGCGCATGTTGGCGGCGACAGATTTGTACCCCTACACGTTTGAAGACGTCGTGCGCCATCTAGGCCGCATCTTCGCGGTGACAAGCCAGGGGACTTGTTTCATCTGGTTGCCATCCTACGGTACAGGAGATTACAAACGGAATGCACAAACCATCATTTGCATCCCTAACGGTACTCCATTATTTTGCAGGGACCAGTCATCCCCCGATCAAAATAAGATCGCCGATCCTGGATGTGCATTTGCATCCGCGATCGGTCTAACCTGGAACCTTGTAGCTGACTTTGGCATATTGGTATCAACTATCTTAGTAGTCGTTACCCATGGTACCACTGATGTGCAACATGGTCACACAATCTACCACGATCGGACTGTCACCATCTACCCAGGTATTCCATTTTTTAACCCTCTCGCCTTCTCTTTCATTGTTGTACTAGTAGTACTTACTAGTACTAGTAGGAGTACTTTTTACCTTGGAGGACGCGTATAGCTAGCTAGGCCCTTGAAGACTTGAACCCTCTAGCTGCCACCATTTTTGTTTTTCCATGTCTTACTATCTCATCCATGTAGCCAAGAGTGGCTATATATAATAAGCCGGTTATTTTACTTCCTCTATACCGGAGTAGTACTATTTGCTGCACAGTATTACTGACCGCCATATTTGAGCACAACATTATTATGCATGGACCTTGACTATGTACGTCACCATGTGTCCAGATCTGAGATGCCGCGTGTACCAGATGAACGGCGCCGAGTTCGACCCCCGTGATGCTACATGGGTGCCGAGGAACACTCTTGGAGAGTACTCACTTTTCATTCGGGACAGCTACCCCATTGTGAAGCGGATGCCACCTTCCGTGCACGACAGAGAAGGCCTGCCGTTCGTGAAGCATGGTTGTGTCTTCAATGCGCACCGCCGGATGAACGACATGCTGGGACACGCTATCCCTGATTTATGCCGCTTCAGCTTGGATGAGTCTCCATCGTGTGGAACCGGACTAGAAAGCTGCGACAATGATTCCCGTTACCCGCCGCTATGGATCGTGCCATCCATGAAGAACACCTGGGACTGGAACCTGGAGGAGGACATGTAGCCCATCTATAACGTGTAAGTGGAGTACGGTAAATTGTGAACGGTAGCGCTGTGAATATATGTAGACTAGTCGTGCACAAATTTATCACATGAATTGGAGATGAACTTGTGTGGCATACTGGCATTTGTCCTTTAGAATTTATTACTAGTAAATGTGTTATGTGTATGCGCAACTTGTGTGGTTGTTGAACGGGCTCCAACACACTCTTTGAGAAAAAAAGGTGGCACAGCTTTGGATATACGTGACGTGGCGGCATCATACAGTAGCATCGTTCGCTATAGTTGTAGTAGTACACTCCTACTAGGACGACAACTCCTATAAAACCTTGCGCTTGGCTCTTTGCCTCTTCGGGAGGTTCAACAGTTCGTACTCGTGTGAACCTTGCACTTGGCTCTTCGCCACTTCGGAAGGTCCAACAATGATGATACTACAGTACAATATGCTTCTGGCAATCTGACACCGATTGAACTGCTGCACGTTCACCGTGAGAGGGAGAGGGAGAGGGCGCTGTAGTCAAAACCCTCTCCTCGTCCTGCGAACCACCGCGCGCGTGGGCGAGGGAGAGGCGTAGTAAGCAAGCTTCTCCTCGTTCGATGAGTTGACGGGACACATCAAAGCAGTACTAGTACTAGTCCATACTGCGTCCTTTCTGGTTAATATGGCTTAATTTGAAATGAGAAAAATACACTGGCGGTCAACGTATGTAATAATAAGGTGTAAAAAAATGTATGTAACAATACGCTCTTTACGGTCACTATATATAGTTTTGCGGTGATTATACGATCACTAGCTCATCGTAGAGCACCGTATTGCACCCTACTGACCGGCCACATAGTCGACGTGGCACTTTGTTGACTGGTTAAATTGTCACCTGGTTTATGGGTCCCACCTGTCAGTTGGCAGAGCAAAGAAATCAGTTGAACAAAACTTTACGCGGGCGCGACAGGAGTCCAACCCTTGCGCGCGAACCACCCTGGTTGTGTATGTGAGTGCATGCACATGTACTCCCTCGGTCTTCCAACAAAGAGTGTACATCGGCTAAAAAACAAAGAGTGTAGTACATGATGTACATCTACACTTCCAATGCATTTAGCCTTTAATCTAAATCGATATTGATTGACTAATGCACCAACTTGTGCTCTAGGTATAGGCTACATGTCTAACCTTAATTATAGCATGCAACGGCTTTCATTTAATCTTATTCTCTCAATGGTCGCATGCACACATAAGTCTGCTACTTTTGGGCATTAATTATGCCCTGGTCAATGTGTAAATCTCTAAATGTACAGTCTTTCACGGACGTAGGGAGTAGGTTGAGCACTTGAGCGTGAGCGTGTGTGTTGCGTCGTGTGCTGTGTGCTGCATGGGTGCGTGAGTGTTGCGTGCGTCCATGTGTACGTGTGAGTGTTGCATGTTGCATGCATGCATGCATGCATGGGGCTTACTCCCTCCCATTGACATGTTCATATTTCAAGCTTCCTCTGTTCCCTCCATATGGTGATACTCCCTCTGTTCCCAAATACGGAGTAAAAGCCTCCCTCTGTTCCCAAATACGGAGTATTTGTCTTTCTACAGATTTCAACAAGTGACTAGGTACGGAGCAAAATGAGTGAAGTGAGCGTAGAGGCATAGGGATACTATAGAAAGGAAGTCTTCGCGATCCATTATTCCCCATCTCGGTCAAAGAGAACTATTCAACTAGTCTTTGCAGTGAAGTGACAATACACGCTGCAGCAGATGGGACACATAACTAATATGCTGAACCAGCATGTTGGTGTTACTAAATCAGCCTTACCCAGTACTGCCATCATGTTTGCCAGTAGAGCACGCTTCCGCAAATACGCCTACACACCTCTGTCCTCCATTAACTGACATATGGGCCCTCTTGTGGTAGACCCACATGTCATCGGTGTAACTATTTACAATCTGAAGGACGGTATATCCTGGTAGTAGTACTAGTAGAATTGAGTTTTAATGGACTTTCTTCCCCGTCTTCCACTCTTCTTCCTCCTCTCTTCTTCTTCCTCCTCTCTTCCCCATCGTCGGCCGCACACCATTTACCCCCGCTCACTGCTCGCCCGCCCGCGCCATCTTCCTTGGTAGCTCGCGCGTACCATATCCCCCCGCTCACTGCTCGGCCACACGAGGAGAAGCTTCTTCGCTCGCCCGCCCGAATCCACTTCCCCGCTGGCTCGCAGGCACCGAAAACCCCAATGGCAGAACCGACTAACATGCAGAGCCACGATTGGAATTCCCTCCCTGATGTTCTCTTGGAGCAGATCTGTAATCGTATGGACCTACTCAGCATCGTCCGTCTGGCCGCATGCTCGGTGTCTTTGTACCGTCTACTCGTCTGCAACCGGCCGGCTCTTTTCAAGACACCCTGCTTGCTGATGCCCGATCCTCGCAGGTGGCCCAGACACCGAATTGACGATCCTACGGAGGTTGTCGTGGTGCCCCTCGACATGCTACCACTACCCGTCCACCTGTCCTTCATGCACGGCCACTACTGGGCGGGCATGAAGGCCAACTGGATCGTCCTCATCCACCAATCCGGTAGTCAGTGGCGTCTCGTGGATATCTACACCCAGCGAGAGATCACCCTTCCATCGTTGGATAGCGCCGCCATCGAGCCTTGCAGCCCACCGGACACTCCTGCCTACTACGCACAAGACGCGTCAAGCTTTTGGCTCGACCTCTGTTTGCTGAAAGTTGTAATCTGTGAAGTGCCCACACCATCAGAAGACTACATGGATTACAAGCTCATTGCCTTGTTCAACATGGGATTAGTCTATTTGGAATCCGGTCGCCATACATGGTTATGGCTCATCGTCAATCCTGTTGAGGCAACATTTCTGTCTGATGCTATAGTGCATGATGGCATCGTTTACGCGGTCGACGCACAGATTGGCTGCCTATACTGGTGGAATCTATCGTCGTATAATTGTTCTATCTCATCTCATCTTTACCTTATGAATACGACTGCCTGTTCATTGTTACAAATTTAGAATAGATAGTACTGTATGTCTATAACCACATCATTGCTATATGTTCCTCCCATTTCCTAGATTTTTATGACCACACATGTTAGTGTTAGAGTTGATATGAGAACAATTGGCATCTAATGATTGTTAGAATACATATTATGAGCATAACATCATGATTGCTATATATTACTCTCATTTCCAAGATTTTTATAACAATGCATGTTATTGCTTAGAGTTGATATGAGAACAGTAGTAGTAAGTGCTATGGTAGAATATGAGTAGGCTCTGTCATAGCTGTTTTCCTCTCATTGTTACATGATGTTTGAACCATGACATATTGCTAGAATATGAAAGCCATTGGCTTATTTTTTTAACTTGGGGTATGATTATGACCACGGCATTGCAATTCTCTGTCTGTGATATGTGTCACTGTTAATAATCTTAATTCCACACATACTCTAAACATGATTGTTTATTTTTGTCTTTTTGGTCTCCGATTTGAATTGTTGCAGCAGACGCAAATGCGTTGGCCTTCATGATTCCAGGACCTGGAATCATACCAGCTGATGGGTGGTGGTTTATCGCTCATTCAGCTGACGGCGGTCATTTGATGCTCATTCGCACGTACCAAATTGACCAAACCATTACATCAAACCACATGCAGTACAATGCATGGGGCGTTCGTGACATTGATGGCTATGGCTGCTTCGTGTTCGAGAAAGATCCCAGCTCCGTTGGGCCATGCGTATTCAATTGGAGGCGGGTTTACAGCCTCGGCAACCACTCGTTGTTCCTCGGGCTCAATTATCCGATCATCCTACCAATCATCGATCATATCACCGGCGATGATTACCCTGCTATGCAACTTCCATTCGCCAGGGGGACTGTGTTTACACATCATACCATGGGTTTCATGAATCACCATATCCAGAGATTCGTCGACACAGCTTGTTGCCAGATAATCTTCAGTGTGTGAAAGGCATCAAGCTTCCACGCGATGGATGGCTTTTGCAAAGCCGACATGCGGCGATGTGGTTCATGCCAACAGCAAATATGCACAACTTGATTTGTGCTGATACCTAGACTGAGCCATGTATTCTGCTGCTGTAGCACGACCCTCTTTTGTTGGATATTATGTACTGTTGTTAGTTTGAAGTACTCCTCTGGTTTGAAGGATAGATACCTTCCTGGGATCAAGTGCATCCTAACTCACCATAGGATGTACTGATAATGATGATGGAGATGCTGTGCAGAAGCCATATATATATATCAATTAGTCTTCAAGTGCGTACTTGTTAGTTAAACCTATGGTTAAAATGTGACACTAAATACGACTAGTAAGTAGTATAGTAGTAGTACTAGTATACGTTGGTCAAATTATTCATCATGTCCACACATTGAATTGATGTGACAACACACTGCGCGTGAGGTGACACAAGAATCCCGGCGGCGTGTTCAGATATTCTGGACTTCAGATTTTGGAGTACCACTTATCTGTCGAAATCTTTCATCATTCCCTTAAAACAGTCGATTGATCATACATTGAGTACCATATAACTGGAATTACCGATGCAAGTCGAAGAAGGATTGGTCGGCGCTGCCGGCTGGCGTCAAGTTCGATCCCATGGGTCAGGAGCTGATCGAGCACCTTGAGGCCAAAGTGAGTGCTGACAGCGCGAGATCTCACCCTCTCATCGATTTGTTCATACCAACCATCGACAGCGAGCACGGCATATTGCTCTATTTGCACAAACATATTCCTTTGTTTATTGCTCTATTTTTCTTTTTAGACGCAGATCTGGTGAAGCAATTACAATTTGCTAGTTAATAAAAAGTGAAATAAGTGACTGCAACATGCCAAAGATGTTATGAAAATGCCAACTACGTACACTAAAACCTGTATTCGACAATACTGCAGGTATCACACTGAGTGGCCTAAGGAAGCATTTCTTCCAGCGCAATTCCAGGGCGTTCAAAAGGGGCACATGGACACATCGCAAGATACAGTCGGAGTGCGACATGCACGCGATGTGGCACAAGACCGGTAATACCTTGCCGGTGATGGTCAACGGCCGACAGACGGGCAGCAAAAAGGTTCTGGTGCTGCACACCAACAAGAACTTCGACCAGCAGAGGACCAACTGGGTGATGCACCAGTACCACCTCGGGGACCTTGAGCAAGAGAAGGAGCGGGAGCTGGTCCTCTGCAAGATTTTCTACCAGACGAACACTAGGGCCAGGAGTAAAAAGATTATAAGTTAGTTTGGTATTGGTACTTGTACTACCTTGTCGTTCACAAGTTGGTATTGTTGTTAACGATCTTTTGGTATGAACTTGCATTTTCTTCCAACCATCATGCCGAGGGTCGACGTGGATATAAAGCTGAATCATTTGTTTCGAAACGAATTTTCAGGCACCTGATTTTTATTTGATGGGTAGCATAAGCACCTGTCGTTCGAATTCCAGTTCTCCAATTTTTTTGAAACAAGTGCATGCACTTATTATCACGATGAAAAAACAATATCCCTGCTGCATCCCAGTTATCAGTCTATACTTGCAGAATTCTCTCGTTTATTGAGCACGTATATTGTTTTTTCAGGTCGAGCAAGTTTCAACTGGGCTGTAGACTGCCCAGGCTTGGTTTTGTTTTTAACAGGCCCAACCCATGACGACAACGGGGCACAAAGATCCAGCAGGTATACTGGCCTCTGGCCCGCCAGCGTTAGTTATATTTTGTCTTACAACATCCGCAGGCAGTTTTTTTTACTGAATCAAACACATAGCCCAGTTCTATTTTCCTCTTGAAACGCATGTCCTACATCCGTTTTCTAATCTCTACCTATAGTTTTACTAGTTCATACACACGTATCATTATATTGAAAATACATAAAATTCCCTTTTCATATTTACATCCTTATTTTTGTTGTTTTTTCCCTCCCAGCGCTGATTTTTTTACCACTGGTTTTCCCTTAAACCAACTCAATTGTCCCACGTCTTATTTGCTTACAAAAACAAAACGATTTTTTTTGGCAAATCAATAAGTTCTTAAAAAATGTTTATCATTTCGGGATTACAACAGTTCGGAGTCCATCGAAATATGCAAAATAAGGTTGAACTTTTTGACCGTGGTCCTGGGCAGAAAATGGGCTGTAATAAATTACTTAAGAATTAGCAAATGGGCTGCAAATTATTAAAAAATAGCAAATGGGCTCCATGTTGTCTGCCACAGATTTGGAGGCTGACTTGTGGGCCTACTAAGTTCATGCGTACACAAGGTTTCTCAAAAAAGAAACTTAGTCAACAATCGACTCTACCAGCGTCAGACCGTTCAATCTAACGGCAATCGTGCTTCTTCAGTCTCTGATTTTCCTGCCTCAGCCGCCCAAACCAGCGCCGTCAGAACCGTCTGCTCCCGCCTCCCGTGGCCGGCTGTGGTGTCAGGCAGGCCTCACGGCCCCATCATACTTGCATCCCTGGCCTGTCTATCCCTCTACTCACCCACACCTCCTGTTATTTTCCGGCGACGACAGCCGAACCAGTCAACCCTCGTACTCTCCACCGCGTGGGCAGCCACTACCGTGTCTTCCCCGGCTCCGTATCGTTCCCTTCGTAGGCCTCGCCGTCGTCCACCGCCCTGGTGCTCTCAGCGCGGCGTGGTCAACTTGGTCAACGAACGACATCCGTCAGAAGTGGACTGTACGTGGAGAGGCTGACAGCTGGGTCCACGGCCGCACACAAGGAAATGCCTCCTTATTAGGCGCAAAATAATGATTCCTCCACCTGACATCTGGGACCCGCCGGAAGGGCCTCGGTATTTCACGAAAAAAAGTTCCCTCCGCTGACAGGTCGGACCCACCAACTATATATTTGCACGCAAGGAAGTGCCTTCTTATTGCGCACAAAATATGAATACCCCCTGCCAGCTGGGACCCACCATAGTGGGAGGCTGACTTGTGGGCCTACTAAGTTGACAGGGACGGAGGGCTTTGTCAACTTAGTCAATATATGAACGATTCTAGCTCCAATGACCGTACGGTATCCATCCAACGGCCATAGTGCTTCTTCAACCTTTGGTCTTCTTGCTCCAGCCGCCCAAAGCAGCGCCGGTCATGCCGCATGCTCCTGCCTCCCGTGGTCGGTTGTGCTGCCGCGGAGGCCTCACCGCCCCCATACTACTCCCACCGCTGGCCAGGCCATCCCTCCACTCACCCACACCCCCTGTTATTCTGCGGCGACGACAGCCTCACACCGCTGCCGAACCAGTGAACCCTCGTACTCCTCTCCGCGTCGTCCCCTTCCTAGGCCTCGCCATCATCCACCGCCGTGGTGCTCTCGGCGCGGCGTGGTCAATGTGGTCAACGACCGACTTCCATCGGAAGAGTACTGTACGTGGAGAGGCTGACAGCTGGGTCCACGACAGCCGCAAGGAAGTGTCTCCTTATTACGCGCATAATAATTATTCCTCCACCTGACAGCGGGGACCCACCAGACGGGCCGCCGTATTTTGCGGAAAAAAATCGTTTCCCCCCTGACTGCTGGGACCCACCGGACGGGCCACCGTATTTCGTGAAAAAAAAAGTTCCCCCCGCTGTCAGCTCGGACCCACCAGAAGTGCCTCCTTATTACGCACAAAAAAATGAATACTCCCCCTGCTAGCTGGGACCCACCTTGGTGGGAGGCTGACTTGTGGGCCTACTAAGTTGACGGGGACGGAGGGCTTTGTCAACTTAGTCAATATGAACGATTCTAGCTCCAGTGACCGTACGATGTCCATCCAACGGCCGTAGTGCTTCTTCAAACTCGGGTCTTCTTGCTCCAGCCGCCCAAAGCAGCGCCGGTCGTGCCGCATACTCTTGCCTCCCGTGGCCGGCTGTGCTGCCACGGAGGCCTCACCGCCCCCTACTATTCCCACCGCTGGCCAGGCCCTGCGGCGACGACAACCACACACCGCAGCGGAACCAGTGAACCCTCGTACTCCTCTCCGCGCGGGCTTCCACTGCGGCGTCTTCCCCGGCTCTGCGTCGTCCCCTTCCTAGGCCTCGCCGTCGTCCACCGCCCTGGTACGCTTGGCGTAGCATCGGACATGGACTGTACGTGGATAGGCTGACAGCTGGGTCCACGGTCGCAGCAAGGAAATGCCTCCTTATTACGCGGAAAATAATGATTCCTCCACCTGACAGCAGGGACCCACCGGACGGGCCACCGTATTTTGTGAAAAAACATTTCCCCCTGACTGCTGGGACCTACCAGCTACATCTTCGCACGCAAGGAAGTGCGTCCATATTATGGGCAAAAGAAATGATTCGCCCCCTGACTGCTAGGACCCACCAGCTACATCTTCGCACGCAAGGAAGTGCATCCGGCAAAAAAACGATTCGCCCCCCTGACTGCTGGGACCCACCAGCTACATCTTCCCATGCAAGGAAGTGCCTGACAGTCGGGACCCATCTGGTCGAAGCGTACGTAGAGTTGTCATTCTGGTCGCGAACGTGTACGTACATACTAGTCGATGTAGAGGCGCGCACGTGTCGTAGTAGAGGCGCGCACGTAGCATGTACACGTACGTACATCGGCCAGGGTGCAAGAAAGTAAATACGGCCACGTACGTACATACGGGCGGGGTCTCGAACGCCTACTCGCGCATACGTACGGCCAGGTTTCGTGTACATGGCTGGGTCGGAACGGAGAAACAGTGTCTTCATCGTGTTCATGGGGAGCCAACCGGCTCGGTCGGAACGGAATGCGTCGTCGTGTTCATCGGGAGGGCTTGGATGGAATAGGCGATGGAAACGAGGCCTGCGTACCGCAGAACGGAGGAAATGACCTTGTGTTTGACCGGCCACGTTCGAAACGGGATCCTGTTCATCGGGAGGGGTCTGGCGTACTGCAAAATGGAGGAAACGGACTTGTGTTGGACCTCCTACGGTTAAACGGGGTCCTGTTGATCGGGAGGGGTGTGGCGTACCGCAAAACGAAGGAAATGGACTTGTGTTGGAGCGCTACAGTCGAAACGGGGGTCCTGTTCATCGGGAGGGGTGTGGCGTACCGCAAAACGGGACTCCACGGGATACTGTTCATCTCCACCGTTGACCTCCTCCAGCCTCCATGGGCTACTGTTCATCCACCGTCGACCTCCTCCAGCCTCCACCTGCGACTATTCATCCACGGGCTCCTGTTCATCCAACCTCCACCGCGCGCTACTCCACCGACTACTGTTCAACCACCCCTCTCCACGGGCTCCTGTTCAACCACCCCTCCACGGGCTACTGTTCATCCACCCCTCCACCGTCTACTGTTCATCCAGCCCTCCACGGGGTCACCCTGTTCATCCAGCCCTCCACAGGGTCCTGTTCATCCAGCCCCAACCGGCTCGATCAATCGGGGTCCTGTTCATCCAGAGGCAACGCCACGGGGTCCTGTTCATCCACCTTCACTGCTCATTGTTCATCGACCCCCCCCCCCCCCCGCAACGCTCACTGTTCATCTAGAGGCAGCATCGATTGGCTTCAGTTAGCAGCAGTAGCGAAGAATCGCTCGATCGGGTTCAGTAACGCGTAGCCTGCAGTGCAATCGCTGGGGTTCAGTTAGAGCCCAACGCCTCGCTCGGGTTCAGTCAGAGCCAACGCCTCGCACACACGTGCGTACGTGTACAAGAGAAACGCGCATCGCTCGGCCCCCGACCACCCACCGTAACCGGGAACTCGCCAAAATTTTCCTCGCCCTCGCTTCTACCGCAGTTTTTTCCATCATGGACGGCCCAAAGAATGTCATGCAGCTGCATCTCCGGCCTGCCCAGGACGAAAAACCCATTTTATGTCATGATTTTTTTGTCATAGAAGTAGGAGCCCACCACATCTATGATGATACCGGGTTTTGTCACAACTATCGTCATAGAAGTGTCATAAGTATGACAGAAAAAATTTCGTTCGGCCCAAAATGTCACGGATGTGTCTTTTTTTTGTAGTGTAGGGGGGACCGCCTCTGCTCCATAAACCATGAAGAAAGGCATGTAACCCGTAGATCTGTTGGGGGTGGTATTGATACTCCAAAGCACTGAGGGCAATTCTTCCACCCAACAACCCGACGTCCTCTGCAAAGGGACCATAAGCCGGGGTTTGATACCTCTCAAGATTTCTTGATTGGCTCATTCAGCTTGACTGAGCCAGTGACGACACATCAAGCCGGATATGCTCTTGTTGACAGAATTCTTTCATTGCACCCTTAGACAGATTAGTACCATTATCAGTAATGATAGTATGAGGGTATCCAAAATGAAAGATCACCTTTTTGATGAATTGAACCGCCGTTGTTGCATCACATTTGCTAACCAGCTCAGCTTCAACCCACTTTGTAAACTTGTCAATAGTTACCAGGAGATGAGTCTTTTTGTCCTTGGACCTTTTAAAAGGCTCAACCATATCCAGCCACCAGACTGCAAATGGCCAAGTAATTGGAATCGTCCTCAATTCTTGAGCCGGCACATGAGCTCGTCTTGAAAATTTCTGACAGGCGTTACATTTACTGACCAGATCTTCCGCATCAGCATGAGCCGTCAGCCAATAAAACCCATGACGAAAAGCTTTAGCAATGAGATATTTAGAGCTCACATGATGCCCACAATCTCCTTCATGAATCCCCCTTAGAATTTCACGGCCCTCCTCAGGAGAAATGCATCGTTGAAACACCCATGCAACACTGCATCTGTGTAGCTCACCATTGACAATAGTCATTGACTTAGACCTCCGGGTTATTTGCCTGGCCAAGGTTTCATCCCCAGGTAACTCGCCCCGGGTCATATAAGCCAAATATGGAACAGTCTAATCAGGAATAACATGGAGAGCCGCCACCAACTGTGCCTCCGGGTCGGGAATTGCAAGAGATTCCTCCGTAGGCAATTTAACTGATGGGTTATGCAAAACATCGAGGAAAACATTAGGGGGCACCGGCTTACGCTGAGACCCCAACCGGCTTAAAGCATCATCAACTTCATTTTTCCTATGATCTACACGCTCCACTTGATAACCTTTGAAATGACCAGCAATAGTATCAACCTCTCGGCGATAAGCCGCCATGAGTGGATCCTTTGAATCCCAAGTTCCTGACACCTGCTGAGCCACCAAGTCTGAGTCGCCAAAACACCTCACCCGGCTTAGATTCATATCTTTAGCCATCCGAAGACCATGGAGTAAGGCTTCATACTCAGCTGCATTGTTAGTACAAGGGAACATCAACCTTAAAACATAACAAAATTTATCACCTCACGGGGAAGTCAATATAACTCCAGCCCCCGAGCCTTCCAATTGCCTAGATCCATCAAAATGAATAGTCCAGTATGTGCTATCCGGCTTATCCTCAGGCATCTGCAGTTCTGTCCAATCATTGATGAAGTCCACAAGTGCTTGAGACTTTATAGCCGTCTGAGGCATATACTTCAAGTCATGAGGTCCAAGCTCAACGGCCCACTTAGCTACCCAACCTGTGGCTTCTCTGTTTTGAATAATATCCCCCAAGGGAGCAGAGCTAACCACAGTGATGGGATGACCAAGGAAATACTGTTTCAACTTACGGCTAGCCATGAACACGCCATAAACCAATTTCTGCCAATGTGAGTATCTCTGCTTAGACTCAATGAGCACCTCATTGACATAATAAACTGGCCTTTGAACCGAATTATCCTTGCCTGACTCTTTCCTTTCAACCACAACTGCCACACTGACAGCTCTATTGTTTGCAACCACATATAGAAGCAAGGGCTCCTTCTTAATAGGAGCTGCAAGAACCGGCGGTTCAGCCAGCTGTCTCTTAAGCGCCTCAAACGCTTCATTAGCAGCATCACTCTAGACAAAGTTATCCATCTTCTTCATCATTTGATACAAAGGGATAGCCTTCTCTCCAAGGCGGCTTATAAACCGGCTCAGAGCTGCAATACGACCCGCCAACCACTGGACGTCATTGATACATGCCGGCTTAGCCAAAGAAGTGATAGCCTTTATTTTCTCCGGGTTAGCTTCAATGCCTCTCTCGGAAACCAGAAACCCAGTAGTTTGCCTGCTGGCACGCCGAAGACACACTTGGCCGGGTTAAGCATCATTTTATAGACCCGGAGATTGTCAAAGGTCTCTTTCAAATCATCTATCAAAGTCTCTTTCTTCCTGGATTTCACAACAATATCATCCACATAGGTGTGAACATTGCGTCCAATCTGGTCATGGAGGAAATTCTGAACACACCGTTTGATAAGTCGCTTGGGCACTCTTGAGCCCAAAGGGCATAGGCACATAGCAGAAGGCTCCAAAGGGAGTGATGAAAGTTGTCTTCTCCTGGTCCTTAACTGCCATCTTGATCTGATGATAACCAGAATAAGCATCCAAAAAGCTCAAACGCTCACAACCCACTTTAGCATCAATAATCTGATCAATACGAGGGAGAGCAAAAGGGTCAGCCGGACAGGCCTTATTAAGGTCTGTATAATCCACACACATACACCAAGTGCCATTTTTCTTAAGCACCACAGCACCAGGTTAGCTAACCACTCAGGATGAAAAACTTCAATGATGAATCCAGCAGCAAAGAGCTGGGCCACTTCTTCACCAATTGCCTTGGGCCTCTCTTCATTAAAACGATGAAGGAATTGCTTGACCGTTTTAAACGTCGGATCCACATTAAGAGTGTGCTCAGCGAGTTCCCTCGGTACACCTAGCATGTCAGAAGGTTTCCATGCAAAGATGTCCCGGTTCTCACGGATGAACTCGATGAGCGCGCTTTCCTATTTTGGATCCATATTAGCACTGATGCTGAATTGCTTGGACGAGTTGCCAGGAACAAAATCAACCAATTTAGTGTCATCTGCCGACTTAAACTTCAACAGGGGGTCATTCTTTGTAGTTGGCTTCTTCAAAGGTCTCATATCCGCCGGGTCAACATTATCTTTATAAAACTTTAACTCATCGGTGGCACAGGCCGACTCAGCATACGCAGCATCACCCTTTTCACAATCCAGAGCAATCTTCCTATCCCCATGCACCGTGATGGTGCCCTTATGACCCAGCATTTTAAGCTGCAAATAAACGTAACAAGGTCGTGCCATAAATTTAGCATAAGTCGGCCGCCCGAACAAAGCGTGATACGGGCTCTTGATCTTGACCACCTCAAAGGTCAGTTTCTCAGCTCTGGAATCACGGTCATCTCCAAAGGCCACCTCCAGGGTTATCTTGCCCACTAGATACACCGACTTACCAGGCACCACCCCATGGAAAACAGTGGAAGATGTCTTAAGATCTTTGTCAGTTAAATTCATACGACGAAAAGTATCGTAGTAAAGTATTGATACTACTACCCCCATCCATGAGCACCTTTGTAAGCTTATATCCTCCTACCCGAGGAGCAACCACCAATGCTAACTGACCTAGATTGTCAACCCAGGGCGAGTGATCCTCACAGCTCCATTCAATAGGCTTCTCAGACCACCTCAAATAACGAGGTATTGCCGGCTCAACTGAGTTCACCGCCCGCTTATGGATTTTATGATCTCGTTTGCACAGACTTGTGGTGAACACATGATATTGACCACTATTCAACTGCTTTGGATTGCTTTGATAACCAGACTACTGCTGCTGATTCCCTTGGCCAGATTGTTGATTAAAACCGCCTTGATTGCCTTGGCCCTGAAAACCAGAGCTTGAACCGCCACCTCCAATCCCAAGTCCATGAGAGCCGGATCCTAGACCGCCATGCGGTCCATGATTATTCTAGAAAAAATTAGAGTTTCTATACTCCCTCATGATGAAGCAATCCTTCCACAGATGACTGGTCGGCTTCTCCTAGGTTTCGTGCTTTGGGCAAGGCTGATTCATCATGGCCTCAAGGTTGAACTTCGGCCCTCCAAACCGGGACGCTCGCATTTTCCCCTTACAACACTGGTTATTACTCTGCGTATTGGTTTCAGCCACGAAGTGTAAACCGCCATCAGCTTTGCACTTACCATTGCCACCTTGACCCGCCGTCTTATGTTGTCCCTTTGTACTGCCACTCTTTTTCCCTTTACCAGCTTTCTCCTCATCAAACTCATGGTCTTTTGTGCTATCAGAGTCGGCATATTTGATGAGAGCCGCCATGAGCTCCCCCATATCATTGCAATTGTGCTTAAGCCACCCCAATTTCTGCTTAAGGGGAAGGAAACGGCAATTCTTCTCCAACATCAGGACTGCTGAACTGGCGTTGATACTGTCCGATGAGTGTATAACAGCTGAGATCCGGTGCACCCAATTGGTTGTTGACTCACCTTCACCTTGGACGCAAGAGTCCAAATCCAGAATCGACATAGGTTGCTTGCACGTGTCTTTAAATTTTTGGATAAAACGCGCTTTCAACTCTACCCATGATCTGATGGAGTTAGCGGGCAGCCCTTTTAACCAAGTATGAGCTGGCCCATCCAACATCATGGTGAAATACTTAGCACATGCAGCATCACTAACATCCAACATCTCCATAGCCATCTCATAGCTTTCAATCCAAGCCTCTGGGGGTTGATCCACCGTGTAGTTAGGCACCTTACATGGGCCCTTGAAATCCTTAGGAAAGCACTCGTTGCGTAGAGCCGGCACTAAACAGGGCATGCCCAAGGTTCTAGAAGTCACCCCTGTCTCCACAGATGCTGACGGATAAATCGGAGGTTGCTGTTGAGCCGCGAACTGAGCCGCCAGCTCAGCCTCACGTCGTGCCCTGCCCTGGTCTAGCAAAGCCTGAGCATCATTACCAGCATGCGGCGGGTCAGGCCTATGAGGCTGATTGCGGTGCCGCTCACTGCTCGATACAGCCGGTTCATCAATGTGTCTGCTATAACTCCGGCTTGGACGCGGGGTCGAGTGAATCCGTTCACGACTGTATGAATAAGCCGCCTGTTGAGCCACAGCCGTCTGAAGAAGTTCACCGGCTCGCCGTATTCCCATCGCCGCTGGCGACTCATCCTGAACCAGGAGAGCCGCCAATCGAGTAGCCGCAGCTACCATGTTATCCGGAGGATTAGAATAATGACCCGGGGGCATCGAAACATGCTGAGGAGGGGTCAAATTCAAACGTGGGGGGTCTGCAACACGTGGCTGAACCAGTGCTCCAGCCGCCGGCGCCTCAACGGCCCGATCCACCACATGCGGGTTACTGGTTCCTGCCCCAGGCATGTTGAAATGGTTTCTTGCATCGTAAACCAGGGGTAAATGACTCACATGCCTTTTGTTAAAGACAGCGTTTGATGCGTCCCGGTCCAAGCTCGAGCAAAAAATTTCTGCTTGAAGCCGTTCTGCCTCCCTCTCCAAGGCGGCTCGCTCTATCACCATCCTGGTGTTCTCAGTGTTTAGATCCTCCTTTGCTTGAGCTATCTCATCACGTAACTTTGCAACGTCCACATTATGTTGCGTTTGGTTCGCCGGGGTCACCTCCACCGTCAACAACATTGCCAGAGCCTCCAACAGATCAGATAAAACTTGAGACGGCGGGCGCACAGGGCCTCTAGCCCCAGCCGCCATTGTCGTCGCTGAACCGGAGATCATTACTACCGCAGTTGAAGAATTCTTCCCTGGCTGTGTACCGGCCATGAAGATTGTAACCCGGTTTGGCGGCTCCTAGAGGTCCGGAATACTGTCACCATCGGAACAGCCCCCAAGCCCACCATCCTAAACTTGATACATGGAGTTGGTCTCACCAATTGAGGACTCATCGCCTGAATAGACGGCCGTCTCACCACCGGACTCAGATCCTCCTTCCAGATCGACTCCTTGAGTAAAGCCAACAAAGATATGCTTCGGGGCGGCTTGAACCTTGGCAGGTCACGCGCGCTGAGCCATCTCGACGATGTCGGCGCAGGTGTCCGGCTCAGCTTCCGACTCACCAATCTTGCCGATGAAGACATGAATTCCGCCGAGGGGACCCGATACCCGTACTCAATTGAGCCGGCCTTGGGGCCCCAACCCGCGTCGTTGATGTAGAGCTTGCCGCGACGACTCTTAGTCATCCGGCCCACAATGTATCCCTTGAGCCCTGCGAAGCTTCCCTTCAAGAACTCGAAACCACCGTGCGCTGGCCCCATGGTGGGCGCCAACTGTCGTGGAATTGTCACGGCAGATGCCCTAGCAATAGGACTTAGGTGTGGAGCCATCGCAACGTAGTTAGCTTGAAGGGGTTAAACGGGACAAAGGACACAAAGAGTTTTAACCCAGGTTTGGCCCTTCTCAACGGTAAAAGCCTACTCCTGCTTTAGGTTGTATTGCTTGGGCTTCGATTGCCAGGGAGAGAATACGCTTGACCTAGTTCTTGACTTATTGTTTCTTGCCTTAACCCGCCGCCGAGTCACCCCTTTATATACACAGGTTGATGCCCGGCGGCTTACAGAGTCCCGGCTAGCTCATACACAACGTGTCTGGCTTGGTGACAAAACTAAACTTTCCTTAACATACAAGTTAAACATATGGCGGTTTATGCTCATGGGCCTCAAGTCTCCTCCGGGTCTTGGGCCTTCAATAAGCTTGCTTCATGAACCACCATCTTCAACGTCTTCTTGCGCCTTCTCATTATGAACCGCCAGTGGTATGACCCGGTCCCTCCTGGGTGGGTTATACCCAATAGTTATATCCCCAATAGTTACCGTTACTTGCTTGTTAAAAATTATCTTGCTACCAAACTATCCGTTACCTACAATTTTAGGGCTTGCAGAAATTACCTTGCTGGAAACTGCTTGTCATTTCCTTCTGCTCCTCGTTGGGTTCGACACTCTTACTTATCGAAAGGACTACGATTGATCCCCTATACTTGTGGGTCATCAACCTGCGCCTCACGACATGATGGCTAGAGCGACGAGATTGCCACCTTAATGTAAATATTTTAGAGATAGGTTACAGGTGATGGTGGCAAGACGTACACGGAGAACCCCGTCGAGGAGAAGGTGTACCAAGGCGTGGGACGAGGAGCTATAATTCCATGCCACGACAGAATTTCATATTTTGGTGCCACGACAACGTTTTTGAAACTATCGCCATGGCATCGTTTTCTGGATTGCTACCACGGCAATGTTTTTGAAACGGCTGCCACGGTAATGAAATATTGGCCGTCACATTGTTTCAACTGAAGATTGAAGACAATCATGAAGATCTCCCGGCGCCCAGGGCTATACCATGTCATGCTATTATGAATTGCCTGAGATGTTTATCCCTTTGTTGTTTGCACCCTTTGGTTGCGTAGTGGTCAATTGTTAGGGTCATCTCTAACAGTAAATATCAAGTTAAAAGGTGCTCTTCCTAGTGTTGCAACCGTTTATAACATGTCGCATTCCAGAGTGCGTCATGTCCACATGAGTACAAACGGGATCTGAGGTGTAGGATGGGGATGGTCAGACCATGTATGCAGATAACACTCGGTTTTCTTGAAGTTCTAGCAGAATATCTCTGAGCTCGAAGCACAAAGCATCGAAAGATGAACAAGAGTCATATGGAGATATGATCAGCAAAAGTTTGCCCACCAGTCAAAATTCTTGTCATGAGTGATGTCCACATCAATGGCTGAGAACTAGATTTGGGTCTTGAATCACTCACTATTAATTTATGAGAGATATTAATTTGAGTGGGAGTGCACTTTAATATCAAAATTTGTTTTAATAAACTAGTGGAAAATTAATTATGAATTTTTTCTAAAATTATTTGTGTTTTTCGTTGTAGAGTAAATGGCTCGCAATATGTTCAACTTAGCCCCTATGCTTGAGAAAGAAAAGTTGGCTGCAAATGGTGGAAACTATGCGGATTGGATCCACAACCTGAGATTTGTTCTTAGGACTGCTAAGGAGTATGTGCTGGATCAGCTCCTAGGTGATGCTCCCTCAAAGGACGCACCACGAGAAGAAGTTGCTGCTTATAGTGCTCGTAGTGATGACTATGAAGCAGTCCAATGTATCATGTTAATTTGCATGGATCCTGAACTACACAAGCGTTTCGAATGATCTACCACTCAATATATAATTGGGTCACTAGAAGTTCTGTACAAGAAACAGGAAAGGACCGAACGGTTTGAATTAACCAAGGCCCTGATCGAATGCAAGATGAAACAGGGTTCCTCAATGAGTGAGCATATAGTAAAGCTTGATGGCTATGTTGATAGACTTGCTTCACGGGAATTTGGAATTCCGCCAACACTCGGTACAAATATTGTGCTTGCGATGGTTTTATCATGAATTACAACATGAACGGGATGGAGAAAAGTGCAAATGAGTTGTTTGCTATGCTCAAAACTATGGAAGCCGGCATGAAGAAGAACAAAGAAGTGTTGATGGTCAACAAAACTACCAGTTTCAAAAAGAAGGGCAAGTCCAAGAAGAAATCTACTGGTGCTGGTAAGACCGTCTCTCAGAAGAAGAACAAGGGCGGAGCCTCTAAAGATAGTGAATGTTTCTACTGCAAACATAAGGGTCACTGGAAGCGGAATTGCAAGAAATATCTGGCAGACAAGAAGAATGGTTCTTCCGGTAAAGGTATAAAATTTCTACAAAGTTAATGTTATTTATCTTGCTTTTGTAAGTCACAAGTATTTGATACTTATAAATTGCTTTTGTGTGCAATCTAATGCAGGGACTACAGAAAGCTCACAAGTTGAGAAGAAATAAAGATGTGATGCTAGTCAAGGACGGTGATGGGATCGCTGCTCAGGACCAATAGAATCATGGCTTTAGTTTATCTACAAGATTCATCTTAGGATCGAATAATAGTTATTGCATTCCGGAGTTGTATAAAACATTATGTTTTGGATTATGCGACAGATGTTCTTATAATATTTTGGACAATAGTTGTTAAAGTGGCTATAAGAATATGCTTGGATTTACCACAAATTTTTGATGGTTTATTCAATGAATCTTGATTTGAAAGTTTTAACATTAATGCTAAACATCTTAAGAAGACCGATATATCATTGCTTGGCTTTATCAGGGAAATAGTCTTCATATAGATGAAGCATTGAAATCTCTTAATTGAGAAATCAAATAAAAGAATACATGATGATGTATGAAGTCTGATAAACAAACCATGGCACAATGGATAATAATACTTCATTAAAAGATTAGGTAAATACGATAAACTTATAAAATATGAAATATTTGAATTTCATAATGTATTTGAAGAGTTCAAATATCTTATAATGAAGATAAGGATTATTATGACAAAAGATAAAGTAATTCTTCAAGAATGAAGACAATTATCTAAGTCATAAGTTTAGCAAAAACATTCAAATAATTATGGAATTATTTATTACCGATCTGCATTTATACTTTGGGGTATAAATTGAAATGGCGGGATATACACTAAACAAAGCACTGCATATTAGTCTGGTTAACGAAACCGTAAGAGTTATGGAAATTATAAACCAGATAAAAGTTGTAGGATATCTAAAAGAAATGATTTGGGTTCCTTCCATTGAAATGTTCAAAAGGAAAAAAGTTTGACACAGATGAACACTTTTCAAGAAAAGTTTTTCTTGTCACAGAAATAAGTGGGAGGACATTACAGCTTAGAAAGGATTATTGAATCCCTGACTGTAATAAGCAGAATTAACAAACCAGAAATTGCTTCAATTGATTGTCTGCAAAATAAATCGTAAGTTACTACATTTGATGTAGAAACTCTATAGCTCGTAACTAGTTTATACAAATCAGGAATATTGTTGAATTTTCGAAATTTTACAAATGAGATATTCGTCTTTGAAAGAAGATGAACTAGCACACTACAAGGAGACAATAGCAGGTGCCCAGCTCAAAGGAATGGTTGATAGCCATGCACACTGGGAGAAATATACAATTAACTTTAGAACTTTATCGTAATCTCCATAAATAAAACAAGTTTGGAACTTGGTTGATACTTCAAAGATTTTTTAAGAAAGTGGATATTAAAACTAAGTTTCCTAAAAGGAAAGGATGTATGAATGATACATCCAAATAGGTTTTAAAATCCTTAAAGACACCGGATAAAAGTGCAAAACTTCAAAAGAGTTTTTGAAGATCATAACAAGTGAGCTGATATTGAGATTTTGATCTTATCAAAGGAACCTTGTGTATATACATAACTCAGTGGGAGCTATATAGTATTTCTGATCGCATATTCTATAACGATAATTTATGTTTTTGAAAACATTAGATGTTTCAATATTGTCTAAATCAAGAAGAGTCTTGATATAAGAGGGTAGATCCAATAATCAAGAAATGTCTTGATATAATTGGATATTACAAAAGTTGTAAAGAACCCCATTAACAATGTATTAAGAATATGACCAATCAAGAAGTGTGTTGATATAAATGGGTAAAATTCAATAATCAAGAAATGTCTTGATATAATTGGATATTACAAAAGTTGTAAGAAACCCATAAACATTATGAATAATGGACAATCAAGAAGAGTCTTGATATGAAAGGGTAGATCCAATAATCAAGAAATGTCTTGATATAATTTGGTATTATAAAAGTTGTAATAAGCCCATAAACATTATATTATGACTATGGCCGGTCAAGAAGAATCTTGATATAAATGGATGAATCCGAAATATGATTCTAAGTGCAATGAGTCTAAATAATATTTTATTTTGAATAAAATATTATAGCTCAAAGCAATGTGAATTGAGATCCTACAAACAGACAAAACTGACACAAATATTTCTGAGTTTTGAATATGTCAAAACAAATGACAAAAGCTCTACCACAAGCAAAGCATAAGCAACACCAAAATACCCGTAGGTGTTTCTAAAACCATGCAACTAGATTATTGACTCTAGTGCAAGTGGGAGAATGTTGGAAATATGCCCTAGAGGCAATAATATTGTATTATTATATTTCCGTTATTCATAATTAACAGTTTATATTTCATGCTATAATTGCTATGATCCTGGAATATGCGATTTAGTGGAAAACTCATATGCACATGTGAAATGATAAACGGTAAACAATAGGTTTCTGGTCTCGCCACTAAGACCGTCTCAAGTGTTGTTGGTGATCACATTTTCCGGTTCTTAGGATAACGTTAAGTTTAACGATAGTCCTAAAACAACATTGAGGGTATGACGTTAGAAGAACGATCATATTGAATCGACCCAATACTTGTGTATTATACTATGTGATCATATCGTCTGAAATCATCTGTTATAACACGGAGTGTTAGCATGTGTTTTAGTTCCTCAGACCATGATAGTGTCTCGGTCACTTCCAACCGGATGGTGGGCTTTGGGATTGCTCAAACGTCATCTGTAACAAGGTGATCATAACAAAAACTTTCAGGCTCACCGGAAAGTTCGACAAGTGACCGGACAGCACAAGAGTGGGATTTGCTCCTCCGACGATGGAGAGATATTCTTAGGGCCCTCTCGGTGTGAAGGCATCCATCATCGTCTGGCCAGACACTGGTGACTACGTCACAGGAATTCTGGAACACGTCAACGGGAAAGAAGAACAAAACCGGTAATGGGAGCAACAGTATAGTGAGCATGGTGATGACTCAAGAGGATACTGTCGGTGTTCTGGGAACGGGGGTCCCCAGACTTGCCTGCCTGCGGCCTACAGCGTGGCTCAAGCGGTGGCCCAGTACGGCCCGTCTTCATCAACCAACACTCAACACCCTCGCAAGAGGCCAAGCCTCGCAGGGCGGACGACGCAAGGCCTCCTCGGGGGCGGCCTCAACAGGCAGGCTCGCGAGGAGGCAGAGAGATCAAGGCGAGGGGTACCTAGCAAGGTACCCATGACGCAAGCCATGACGATCAAGACCAGGCGGGTGCCAGGTGGGCGCCAGCCCGCGCAGTGTCCTCGTTTCCTCTTTGGTGCAAAGGGGGCAAGCGCAGGCGCGGAGTACCAAGGCATCAGGCAAAGGTTTCCATATCGGTGCAACAAGACCAAGACTAGCCGGACGGCAAGACGAATGTCACCATGGAGCCCAAGACGGCGTCATCACCAGCACCTTTGGCAGGCGAAGACCACCTTTAGTCAGGATAGCTTGTACTAGCTGTCCCCTTTCAAAATGGCCGTTGTTGGATCCCTTCCCGCTCAACATTTGGGAAGAGGACCATGGCCTCTATAAATAGGGCTAGCCACCACAGTAGGAGATCATCTGATCCGAACCCAATTCATCTACACACTACCAAGCACAAGAACACCTCTACTCGCGAGGCTGTTCTTCCCTTGTACTGTTCATCATCAGCCCAAGAGGCAATCCACCACCACACACAGGAGTAGGGTATTACACCACAACGGTGGCCTGAACCTGTATAAATCTTGTGTCTCTTGTGTTGATTCATCTTGCTAGCTTAGGGATTGCGGCGAGGCTGAGAGCAAGATTTTGTAGGAGGAAATGTTCGTGCGCGCCCCAGTGTTCGAACCTTAAGGGTTTTGCCGGAACCCGATATCCGACATTTGGCGCGCTAGGTAGGGGTGCGCCGGAGCTCTTCCTTCCGTCGACCCGCTTTCCACCAACACCGCGCTTCGCCCTCATGGCGGGCATCGCGCCTCCAGCTTCGGCGGCCGGCGCCAGCACCGGGGCCAGGGGCTCCAAGCCTTGGCCCCCGCCTTGCGGCAGGTGCAGTGGTCTCACAAGTTCAAGCCAGAGATGCCGCCGCGTTACGACGGCGCGGCGGACCCACTGGTTTTCCTGCTGGCATACGAGGAGGCCGTCCTCAAGGCCGGAGGTGACGACAAGGTCATGGCTAACTGGCTTCCCATGGCCCTCACTGGCGTCCCGCGCGCTTGGCTGCTCAACCTGCCGGCATCTTCTGTGGCCTCCTGGGAGGAACTGCGTGACCTCTTCTTCGCCAACTACGCACTGCCGGTGCCCCCGGTCGTCGCAGCTCTCCTGGGCGGCTCGCAGGCGCTACCCTCAGACCGCCATGCCAAGCCATTCCTTCGCCAGATCAGCGCCGCCCTCCCGTGGCAGGGAGCTCCCCCGGGTTGGGTGGCACCCAAGGCCGACCTGACCTTCAACTCGGACGATCACCCCATCAACACCGCCTGCTCGGGCGTGCTCCCGATGCTCTGCACGCCCACCATCTGCCAAGTGGCCGTCACCAAAACCCTCATCGACGGCGGCGCTGGCCTCAACATGCTCTCAGTGGAGGCCTTCAGCCTCCTCCATGTACCGCTGGAACGGCTCCGACCCAGCAAGCCATTCTCGGGCGTTGGAGGCGGTTCCTCCGGCTCCCTGGGGCAGATCCGCCTTCCTATGACCTTCGGCACCCACGGCAACTCCCGCGCGGAGCTGGTCGACCTCAACATCGCCCGCATCGGCCTCCCGTACAACGCCATCCTCGGATACCCTGCCTTGGCTCAGTTCATGGCGGCGACCCATCCGGCCTACAACCTCATGAAGATGCCCGGGAGCAGCGGCGTCCTCACCATTGCTGGATACACCAAGGAGGCTTTGCTGGCGCTCAAGCTGGCCCTCAAGACTGCCGCGGCAGCGCAGCCCGCCATCGCGGACGCCTCCAAGGCCAAGGAAGCTGCACCGACCAAAAAAAGCAGTCGTTCACTCAGGACAAGGCGGAGACCAAGCAAGTGCCAGTTGAGGAAGACGGGTCCTCGGGAGCCACCTTCACCATAGGTGCCAACCTCAACCCCGACCAAGAGGAGGCGCTGGTAAAGTTCTTGTGCACGAACGAAGAGGTGTTCGCGTGGGAACCCAAGCAGCTAGTGGGGGTCCCAAGGGAGGTGATTGAACATCACCTGAATGTGTGCCCCCATGTACGCCCCGTGAAGCAGAAAGCGAGGCGGCAGTCCACAGAGAAGCAGGGCTTCATCATCCAAGAAACCCGCAAGCTAGAGGCAGCAAGTGTTATTCGCGAGGTTCGCTACCCCGAAGGGCTGGCAAACCCCGTCATCGTGCCAAAAAAGGGAGTAAAGGAGCGCATGTGCGTCGACTTCACCAACCTCAACAAGGCCTGCCCTCAAGATCCGTTCCCGCTCCCCCGCATCGATTGTTGACTCCACAGCCGAGTGCGACCTACTGTGTTTCCTGGATGCATTTTCGGGTTATCACCAAATCAAGATGGCAGTGGAAGACGTGGAGAAGACAGCCTTCCTGACCCCGTGTGGGGTGTACTGCTACACGTGCATGCCGTTCGGGTTGCGCAATGCGGGCGCGACCTTCCAGCGGCTGATGCACATTGCCTTGGGCCGGCAACTCGGGAGGAACGCTGAGGCTTACGTCGACGACATCATGGTGAAGTCTCGGGAGGCGAGGACCTTGATCCAGGACCTGGAGGAGACCTTCGCGAGCCTCCGCCAGGTGGACCTGCGACTCAACCCAGAGAAGTGCGTATTCGGCGTCCCTTCAGGCAAGTTGTTGGGCTTCCTCGTGTCCCACAGAGGGATCGAGGCCAACCCAGAGAAGGTCAAGGCAATCGAAGACATGAGTCCACCGCAAACCCTCAGGGAAATGCAGAAGCTCGCCGGTCGCGTGACTACGTTAGGATGCTTCATCTCCAAGCTGGGGGAGCGTGCCCTGCCGTTCTTCAAGCTGATGAAGAAGAAAGGCCCGTTTGAATGGACACAGGAGGCCGACCAAGCGTTTCAAGACCTCAAGAAATATCTGACCAGCCCTCCGGTGATGGTAGCACCGCGCCCTCTCGAGTCCCTGGTGCTCTACCTTGCCGCCACTCCCTACTCCGCCAGCGCAGCCCTGGTGGCGGTTCGGGAGGAACGCCAGGCTAAGGCCGCATCACGCCCAGCCAGGGCCTCAGCCGTGGCGACACAAGACCCAGAAGGCCTCGCGAGGACCACAACCTCGGCAGCCGGAGACCAGCCTCAGCAGGAAGACGCCCCCAGGGCTGAGGAGGCCGCACCAAGCAACCGGGCGCTGGGGGCTCCACCGTCTCAGGAGACGCTTCAACCTCCGGAGGACACGGGCTCCGACAGCACACCAACCCTCGTCGAGCATCCGGTGTACTTCGTCAGCACGGTGTTGCGGGATGCAAGGGCACGATACCCCATGCCTCAGAAGCTTTTTCTCACGCTATTGGTGGCCTCGCGTAAGCTGCGGCACTACTTTCAAGGTCACCCCATCAAGGTCATCTCGGCCTACCCATTGGAAAGGGTACTCAGGAGCCCCAACTCCGCTGGAAGGGTCGCCGAATGGAATATCGAGCTGCAGGCGTTTCAGTTGGAGTTCAGCACAACCAGGGTTGTTAAGGGAGCCGCACTTGCTGATTTCATGGCAGAATGGACAGAGGCGCCAGGGCTCAAAGCGGGCGAGGATCGGTCTCTCTCCCCAGGAAGTGGGGCACCAGATGGCTGGGTCATGTACTTCGATGGAGCATTCTCGCGGCAGGGCGCGGGGGCTGGTGCAGTGCTTATATCCCCCACTCAGGACAAGCTCTACTACGCCGTACAGCTCTGTTTCCAGCAGGGCGAGAAGGTCTCCAACAACATAGCAGAATATGAGGGTCTCATAGCAGGCTTGAAAGGTGCAACTGCACTGGGGGTGAAGCGCCTCGTCATCAAGGGCGATTCACAACTCCTCGTGAACTTCTCCAACAAGGTGTACGAGCCGAGGGACGAGCATATGGAAGCGTATCTTGCGGAAGTGCGCAAGATGGAAAAGCAGTTTTGGGGGCTGGAGTTGCAGCATGTGCCCCGCGGCACCAACCAAGAGACTGATGACATCGCCAAAAGGGCGTCCAGGCGGCTGCCTCAGGAGCCTGACGTTTTCGAGGAATGGCTCTTCAAGCCATCGGCGGCGCCGTCACTTTCAAGCACAGCGCAGCCTCAGGAAGAACTCCCTCAGCCACCTGCCACAGGAGCCCCGGCCTGTGGCCCGACTTCGGGAGCACGCCTACTCTTGGCGCTGGAGCCTCAGGAGGCATGTTGGACCACGGAATTCAAGGACTACCTGATGCAAGGGACGCTGCCAGAGAAAGAGGAGGACGCGGAACGCGTGGCCCGGCAGGCCACAACCTACTACATCCAAGGCGGTGGGTTATACCGGAAGCGGCCAAATGACGTTTCCCTACGTTGCATCTCCAGGGAACAGCGGAAGGAGCTGCTGGCCGACATACACGGTGGAGATTGCGGACACCACTCATCATCACGAACCCTCGCCAGCAAGGCGTTTTGCAGTGGGTTCTACTGGCCTACGGCACTCAACGACGCACCGAGCTGGTGAAGTCCTGCGAGGCCTGCCAATTCCACGCCAAGCAGATTCATTAGCCAGCTCAGGGCCTGCAGACCATCCTGCTCTCGTGGCCGTCCGCGGTCTGGGGGCTGGATATCTTGGGCCCGTTCCCTCGAGCGCCTGGGGGCTACCGCTACCTCTACGTCGCCATCGACAAGTTCACCAAGTGGGCAGAGGTGGAAGCCGTCCGCACTATCCGAGCCGGTTCTGCAGTCAAGTTCATCAAGGGCCTCGTGAGCCGGTTTGGGGTCCCTAACCGCATCATCACCGACAACGGTTCGCAGTTCATAGCAATCTCTTCAAAACGTATTGTGCTAACCTTGGAACGCAGATATGCTACGCTTCGGTGGCGCACCCCCAGAGTAACGGCCAGGCCGAACGCGCCAACGCGGAGGTCCTGAGGGGCCTCAAGACCAGGACCTTCAAGAAGAAGCTGGAGGCCTGCGGTAGGGGCTGGTACGACGAGCTCCAGTCTGTGCTGTGGTCCATCCGCACTACCGCCACCAAGCCAACTGGCGAGACCCTATTCTTCCTCGTCTATGGAGCAGAAGAGGTTCTCCCTCGCGAGGTCAGGCGTCGCTCCGCGCGGGTCCTAGCCTTTGATGAGGCGCAGCGGGACGCCATGCGGGGGATGGACCTCGTGCTGGGGGAGGAACGCCGCCGTGAAGCTATGCTACGGGCGGCCAGATACCAGCAGGCGCTGCGGCGGTATCACTGTCGCAACATCCGCCCCAGGACTCTCGAGGTAGGTGACCTCGTACTCAGGCGGGTGCTCTCCAGGGAAGGGCTGCATAAGCTTTCACCCATGTGGGAGGGCCCGTTCAAGGTCGTCCACGTCTCCAGGCCGGGCGCCACGCGCCTGGAGACTCAGGAGGGGGTACCCATCCAGAACGCCTGGAACATTCAGCACCTCCGGAAGTTCTACCCTTGAAAAATGGCCCGGTGCCTGTGAAGAAGGCCCGGTACCTGTGAAGCTCGCCGCCCAAAGAAAGGCCCGGTGCCTATGAAGCTCGCTGCCCGAAGAAAGGCCTGGTGCCTGTGAAGCTCGCCGCCCGAAGAAAGGCCCGGTACCTGTGAAGAAGGCCCGGTGCCTGTGAAGTTCGCCGCCCGAAGAAAGGCCCGGTGCCTGTGAAGAAGGCCCAGTGCCTGTGAAGCTCGCCGCCTGTGACACTCTCACGTAATAATGAGTTGGGGTTGTACACGCCCCGGAGTCTCCGGAGTGCCGCCCTTGGGCCTCGGGGGCTCCCGCCCACGCCCAGTGGCAGCACTTAGCTCCGCGCTGGTGAGAAGACGTCGAAGACTAGACTAGGTGTCCGACGCGGCTTTTCATTTGCTTTCTGCAGTTGGCTCGCTTTTCCTTGTTGAACCTTGATTGAAGTTGCTTCTAGTGTTCTTTGCCAGTTCTGTCCGTCGTCTTCTGCCCTCATTCTCTATTTTCAGCTTTTTGTGTGACTCGTTCTCTCTCTCACCAACCTCGCGAGGGGGCTGCGTGGGTGCCCTCATGAGCCCTTCCTCTCCTGATTTTCGCGAGGCTCTCTCGTTCGAGTTCACAGCGGGAGCACCCCTCCCAGTCCGTGCCCCTCGGGCATCGCGACGTGAAGCGCCGGGCCATGGCCAGCAACCCTCGCGACCAAGGTTGGGAAATGATCCTCCCAACGAATTTTTTGCAGCTCCTAAGGCACCCGGCGAGGCCTAAAGCAGGCACCTCGTGAGGCGGAAACTACTTCAAACGTCCCAAGCTAAGTTGTTCCTACGCGCAGACGCATAACAACAACACCATAACACAACACAGGAACAATAAATGCAGTGCGATAACTAGGGAATCATAGTCTGTTGCATGCCCCCACGGGGCCCCATGCTTCTCTCTCTCGATGCAGGAAAAGAAGGAAAACAAAACAAAAGCGGCACACGCCTTGCAACAACTCGCGAGGAGGGATCCGCGGCGTCCTCCTGAGCTCAGTCAGACTCCGCCTCACGCTTCACAGGAGCGCGGTGATGGGACGACCCGCCACCGCCCTCGAGGCGGGCACGGCGGTGTGGTGGTTGATTGTAGCCACCGCTGGAGGAGCTGTTGCCGGAGGAGGAGCCGCTGAAGCTCGGCGAGCTGCGGTCGCCACCAGGAGCAGGTTCGCCTTCGCCCTCGTCGCGGCTGTCGCCAAGGCCGAGCACCTCGTCGCCATCGTCGTCTTCAGGGCAGCACCCAATACGGCGGCCATCTTCTCTGAACACCCTCACGTAGAGGGTTGCGTCGCCGTCATACTTGAAGTGGAGGGTGCACCGCCTGCCCAGGCCACGCGCACGGGCAAACGTCTGCCAGCCCCGGGCCAGGGCGACGTTGCCGGCGACAGAGATCTCCACCGCGACCCAGGAGGCCTTGCTGCTGCATCCATCCGCTTGCAAGCAGAGCCCGCCGGGGGCAGCGGCCGGCAGTTCGCCGGCGAAGGAGCGAGGGAGCTAAAGCCAGTTGCCGGCCGGATTATCCGACCACACAACAAACTCCGGCAGCACCTCCGCCGAATGGAAGCGTGGTCGGGGAGGCCGCGCAGCCACGGCACGCCTTCCCCCACCAGCTGGGCTGCCTCAACATGGGTGGCCACCACTGCGTGAAGGGCCACCGCCGCGACCACGGGAAGCCACGTCAGGGGTCGCGAGATGCTTGCGAGGACGACCGTGGCCGCGCTTTGGCGGAGGAGAGCCAGGCCCTTCCTGGCGAGCCTTCCCCTTCTCCGCGGCCGAAAGCCTCTTCACGGGCGCCATGGGGGGCGCTGCAAGCAACAGGAGCGAGGAAGAAGAAGCGAGCAGGCGGAGCAAGAAGAGATGGGCGACGAGGGCCATCGCCCCTCCTCATTTATAGCCCAAGGGAGGCCAACTGTCGACCTCCACGATCGTAGGTAATGATGACTCTTTTTGCATGCAGCAGGGACTCGTCAAATCGGGCAGTTGCTGAGGCAGCGTGGGGAAGCGGAGACGCCCACGTCCAATCAGTCGCCACGCGTCGACCAAGGCCGCGGGCTGTGGGGGCCCGCAGCGCTCCGCGCTTGCCCTTTGGCTTCGCTGCTAAGCCAAGTCTGAGCGCGCCTTGGGCCCGGGGGCTACTGTCGGCGTTCTGGGAACGGGGATCCCCAGACTTGCCTGCCTGCGGCCTGTAGCGTGGCTCAACCGGTGGCCCAGTACGTCCCGTCTTCATCAACCAACACTCAAGACCCTCGCGAGGGGCCAAGCCTCATGGGGCGGACGACGCAAGGCCTCCTCAGGGGCGGCCTCACCAGGCAGGCTCGCGAGGAGGCGGAGAGATCAAGGCGAGGTGTACCTCGCGAGGTGCCCATGATGCAAGCCATGACGATCAAGACCAGGCGGGCGCCAGGCGGGCGCCAGCCCGCGCAGTGTCCTCGTTTCCTCTTTGGTGCAAAGGGGGTAAGCGTAGGCGCGGAGTACCAAGGCATCAGGCAAAGGTTTCTATACCGGTGCAACAAGACCAAGACCAGTAGGACGGCAGGATGGAGGTCACCATGGAGCCCAAGACGGCGTCATCACCAGCACCTTTGGCAGGCGAAGATCACCTTTAGTTAGGATAGCCTTTACTAGCTGTCCCCTTTCAAAATGGCCGTTGTTGGATCCCTTCCCGCTCAACATTTGGGAAGAGGACCAGGGCCTCTATAAATAGGGCTAGCCACCACAGTAGGAGATCATCTGATCTGAACCCAGTTCATCTACACACCACCAAGCACAAGAACACCTCTCCTCGCGAGGATGTTCTTCCCTTGTACTGTTCATCATCAGCCCAAGAGGCAATCCACCACCACACAAAGGAGTAGGGTATTACACCACAACAGTAGCCCGAACCTGTATAAATCTTGTGTCTCTTGTGTTGACTCATCGTGCTAGCTTAGGGATCGCGGCGAGGCTGAGAGCAAGATTCGGTAGGAGGAAATCTTCGTGCGCACCCCAGTGTTTGAAACTTTAGGGTTTTGCCGGAACCCGATATCCGACAGATACCGATGCACATCGAGTTTTGTAAGTGTCGTGAAGCAAAGGGAACATCACATGGTAACAAAAGGTTCACTTGAATATCATTCATGTAATCATAGGGACCAATATGGATGTCCACAATTCCGCTATTGGTCATTGAACGAAGGGGTTTCGTTCATGTCTATGGTTACCAAACCTACAGGGTCACAAGCTTATGGTAATCACGATCTGCTGAGTGTTAGTAGGATGGGAGTGATGAGAAAATATTTTTGGAATTGTTTCATTAATATCCGGAATAGTTTCGAGAGGTTCCAGAAGTGTTTCAAGGTCATCGGATGGGTTTTGGTGAATATCGGGTAATACTGGGTATTACTGATTAATATATATAGGTGGAAAATGTTTTTGGAGATGTTAAATCATATATATTATGCTATGAAAATGTTTAGAACAAAAATATATTTAAGTTAATATCAACGAGCCAAATAAGGCCAAGAGGTGGCGAGGAGTTGAGCCACAAGGGCCCAACAAGGGAGGCGCCCCCCTCTCCTAAAAGGGGCCGAGTCCTACTTGGAGGGGATAATGGAAATATGCCCTAGAGGCAATAATAAAATGTTTATTATTATATATCCTTAATCATGATAAAGGTTTATTATTCATGCTAGAATTGTATTGACCGGAAACTTAAAATACATGTGTGGATACATAAACAAATACCGTGTCCCTAGTGAGTCTTGATAACCCACAAGTATAGGGGATCGCAACAGTTTTCGAGGGTAGAGTATTCAAGCCAAATTTATTGATTCGACACAAGGGGAGCCAAAGAATATTCTCAAGTATTAGCAGTTGAGTTGTCAATTCAACCACACCTGCATAACTTAGTATCTGCAGCAAATTATTTAGTAGCAAAGTAGTATGGAAGTAACGGTAACCGTGGCAAAAGTAACAGTAGCAGTTTTGTAGTAATCGTAAAAGTAGCACCGGTAAAGTAAATAAGCAAAGCACAATATGTGAAAAGCTCGTAGGCATTGGATCAGTGATGGATAATTATGTCGGATGCGATTCCTCATGCAATAGTTATAACATAGGGTGACACAGAACTAGCTCCAGTTCATCAATTTAATGTAGGCATGTATTCCGAATATAGTCATACGTGCTTATGGAAAAGAACTTGCATGACATCTTTTGTCCTACCCTCCCGTGGCAGCGGGGTCCTAGTGGACACTAAGGGATATTAAGGCCTCCTTTTAATTGAGAACCGGACCAAAGCATTAACACTTAATGAATACATGAACTACTCAAACTACGGTCATCACCGAGAAGTATCCCGATTATTGTCACTTCGGGGTTGTCGGATCATAACACATAATAGGTGACTATAGACTTGCAAGATAGGATCAAGAACTCACATATATTCATGAAAACATAATAGGTTCAGATCTGAAATCATGGCACTCGGGCCCTAGTGACAAGCATTAAGCATAGCAAAGTCATAGCAACATCAATCTCAGAACATAGTGGATACTAGGGATCAAACCCTAACAAAACTAACTTGATTACATGGTAAATCTCATCCAACTCATCACCGTCCAGCAAGCCTATGATGGAATTACTCATGCACGGCGGTGAGCATCATGAAATTGGTGATGGAGGATGGTTGATGATGACGACGGCGACGAATCCCCCTCTTCGGAGCCCCGAACGGACCCCAGATCAGCCCTCCAGAGAGAGATTAGGGCCTGGCAGCGGCTCCGTATTGTAAAACGCGATGAAAACTTTCTCTCTGATTTTTTTTCTCCACGAAAGCAAATATATGGAGTTGGAGTTGAGGTTGGTGGACATTCAGGGGGCCCACGAGGCAGGGGCGCGCCCTAGGGGAGGGGGCGTGCCCCCCACCCTCGTGGACAGGGTGTGGGCCCCCTTGCGTTGATGCTTTTGCCAGTATTTTTTATTTATTCTGAAAAGTTGCTCCGTGGATTTTCAGGTCATTCCGGGAACTTTTATTTCTGCACAAAAATAACACCATGGCAGTTCTGCTGAAAACAGTGTCAGTCCGGGTTAGTTCCATTCAACTCATGCAAGTTAGAGTCCAAAACAAGGGCAAAAGTGTTTGGAAAAGTAGATACGACGGAGACGTATCAACTCCCCCAAGCTTAAACCTTTGCTTGTCCTCAAGCAATTCAGTTGACAAACTGAAAGTGATAAAGAAAAACTTTTACAAACTCTGTTTCCTCTTGTTGTTGTAAATATGTAAAGCCAGCATTTAAGTTTCAGCAAAGGTTATGAACTAACCATATTCACAATAACACTTAGGTCTCATGTTTACTCAATCAATGGCATAATCAACTAGCGAGCAATAATAATAAATCTCTGATGACAACACTTTCTCAAAACAATCATAATATGATATAACAAGATGGTATCTCGCTAGCCCTTTCTGAGACCGCAAAACATAAATGCGGAACACCTTTAAAGATCAAGGACTGACTAAACATTGTAATTCATGGTAAAAGAAATCCAGTCATACCCAATATAAACTAATAGTAATGCATGCAACTGACAGCGGTGCTCTCCAGCGAGTGCTTTTTAATAAGAGGGTGATGACTCAACATAAAAGTAAATAGATAGGCCCTTCGCAGAGGGAAGCAGGGATTTGTAGAGGTGCCAGAGCTCGATTTTGAAATAGAGATGAATAACATTTTGAGCGGTATACTTTCACTGTCAACATAACAACTATGAGATCTCGATATCTTCCATGCTACACACATTATAGGCGGTTCCCAAACAGAATGGTAAAGTTTATACTCCCCCAACCACCAACAAGCATCAATCCATGGCTTGCCCCAAACAACGGGTGCCTCCAACTAGCAACAATCCTGGGGGAGTTTTGTTTGATTATTTTGATTTGATTTGAGCATGGGACTGGGCATCCCGGTGACCAGCCATTTTCTTGTGAATGAGGAGAGGAGTCCACTCCTCTTGAGAATAACCCGCCTAACATGGAAGATACAGACAACCCTAGTTGATACATGAGCTGTTCGAGCATACAAAACAAAATTTCATTTGAAGGTTTGGAGTTTGGCACATACAAATTTACTTGGAACGGCAGGTAAATACCGCATATAGGAAGATATGGTGGACTCATATGGAATAACTTTGGGGTTAATGGAGTTTGGATGCACAAGCAGTATTCCCGCTTAGTACAGGTGAAGGCTAGCAAGAGACTGGGAAGCGACCAACTGAGAGAGCGACAACAGTCATGAACATGCATTAAAATTAATCAACACTGAGTGCAAGCATGAGTAGGATATAATCCACCATGAACATAAATATCGTGAAGGCTATGTTGATTTTGTTTCAACTACATGCGTGAACATGTGCCAAGTCAAGTCACTCGAATCATTCAAAGGAGGATACCACCCTATCATACCACATCACAACCATTTTAATAGCATGTTGGCACGCAAGGTAAACCATTATATGCTCCTAGCTAATTAAGCATGGCATAAGCAACTATAATCTCTAATTGTCATTGCAAACATGTTTATTCATGATAGGCTGAATCAGGAACAATGAACTAATCATATTTAAAAAAACAAGAGAGGTCGAGTTCATACCAGCTTCTCTCATCTCAGCCAGTCCATCATATATCGTCATTATTGCCTTTCACTTGCACGACCGAACGGTGTGGATAATAATAATAGTGCATGTGCATTGGACTAAGCTGGAATCTGCAAGCATTCAATTCAAGGGAGAAGACAAGGTAATATGGGCTCTAGGTTAAATCAACAATCATGCATATGAGAGCCACTAAACATTTTCATTATGGTCTTCTCCTCTCGACCCCCAAAGGAAAGAAAAGAAATAAAACTATTTACACGGGAAAGCTCCCAACAAGCAAAAGTAGAACGAGAAATCTTTTTGGGTTTTCTTTTGATTACTACTACAAGCATGGAAATTAAACTAACTAATTCTTTTTGTTTTTTCTTAAGGTTTATCGAACACACAAGAATAAAGCTAGAAAAAGAAATTAAACTAGCATGGATAGTACAATGAAAAAGTATGAGCACCGACAACTAGAATGAGTGTGTGAACATGAATGTAATGTCGGTGAGAGATACATACTCCCCCAAGCTTTGGCTTTTGGCCTAAGTTGGTCTATGGCCACGGGTAGCCTGGCTGATATCCGAAGTTGTAACTGGGGTCGTACTGAGATGCAGCAGCCATCGCCTCCTGAGCTGCAGCATGGCGGCGAGCTGCCTCCGTCCTCCTCTCGTACTCGTTTGCCTCCTCCCTGGTTATAACATATCTTCCTTTTGCCTGATAGTCAAAGAGGGCAGGAGCAAGGAGAGTAATATGGACAGCGCGACGTCTGTCAAAGATTAGTCGATACTGGAGGAATTGTTCATTCCTCTCAAGAAAATGATGATTAACCATGGCATTATAATCTAAATAAGCGGGAGGCAACTCCCTATCATTTTCATGTACAGGTATACCAAGATAATTAGCCACATGGGTCGCATAAATCCCTCCAAACAAGTCTCCAACTAAACCATTATTATGCAACCTACGTGCAACAATTGCCCCCAAGTTGTATTGTTTATCACCTAATACAGCACTCTTGAGAACACAAAGATCAGGAACACACATGTGACATGCTTCATCTTTACCGTTAATGCATCTACCAATGAAGAGAGCAAAATAATGTATAGCAGGAAAATGAATGCTCCCTATGGTAGCTTGTGCTATTTCTCTAGATTCTCCCACAGTGATACTAGCAAAAAAATCTTTACATTCAGATTTACGAGGTTCATTAACACTGTCCCACTGTGGAAGTTTACAAGCAGTAGTGAAATCTTCTAGGTCCATGGTATATGATTTATCATAAATATCAAACAACACATTTTGAGAATTACGCGAAGATGTAAATTTAAACCTTCTCATGAATGAATCAGTCAAATGGTAGTATTGAGGACACTTATCTTGCATGAAGTCCTCAAGATCGGCATTACGCACATATGCATCAAATTCATCCTTGATGCCTGCTTTGACCATAAACTCCTCTGACGGCCATTCACAAGGCCGCACGTCAGCTTCCCTTGGTGGTTCGTCGTCTTGCTCACGTATTGCGAGCTTGGGTCCCTTCTTCCTTGAAGAACCACCTTGGTACATTTTCCTAGACATATTTCTTCCTTTGAAAAATTTCTGAAATTTTTAGTAACTCAAAATAAAAGTGAATCAAACTCAACAAAATTAATAGCAACTACTCCCACAAGTGCCTAGAGCCTATATCATGCATTAAAATTACTTGGGACCATATAAATTTGACATGCAAGCTCAAGAACAGGGTCACCTAGGCAGAAAAAATTTGCAATGAATAAAGCACTAGAACAAAAACTAATTGGACCATTGGAGGAGTCACATACCAAGGAACAATCCCCCAAAGTAGTTTTGTGAATGGAGCTTTGAGCAAGGAGATCGAAAATGGCAGCAAAGTGAGCTAGAACTCGTGCTTGAGCAGGATGGTGATTTTTTTGGGAGGAAGATGAAGTGTGTGGGTGCAGGAATAAGTGGAGGGGGGCCACCGTGGGCACACGAGGCAGGGGGCGCGCCCTATAGGGGTGGGTGCGCCCTGGACCCTTGTGGTCAGGTGCCAGCTCCCCATGCTGTCTTCTCAGTGCCAGATATTCTCAAATATTCCAAAAAATCATACTAAATTTGCAGAGCATTTGGAGAACTTTTATTTTTGGGTATTTTTTATTGCATGGATAATTCAGAAAACAGACAGTAAATACCATTTTTACTTTATTTAATCTAAATAACAAAAAGTAAACGGAGGGTACAGAAGGTTGTGCCTTCTAATTTCATCCATCTCATGCTCATCAAAAGGAATCCACTAATAAGGTTGATCAAGTCTTGTTAATAAACTCATTCTGAATAACATGGAACCGGAGAAATTTCGAATAACACTAGGTTACCTCAACGGGGATATGAACATCCCCAATAATAAGAATATCGTATTTCTTCTTGACAGTAGGAAGAGGAAATTCAAAACCTCCAATAATGATCGTTGGAATTTTTCCAATAGAATTGATGCTATGAACTTGAGGTTGTTTCCTCGGAAAGTGTACCGTATACTCATTACCATTAACATGAAAAGTGACATTGCCTTTGTTGCAATCAATAATAGCCCCTGCAGTATTAAAAAAGGGTCTACCAAGGATAATCGACATACTATCGTCCTCGGGAATATCAAGAATAACAAAGTCCGTTAAGATGGTGACGTTTGCAACCACAACAGGCACATCCTCACAAATACCGACAGGTATAGCAGTTGATTTATCAGCCATTTGCAAAGATATTTCAGTAGGTGTCAACTTATTCAATTCAAGTCTACGATATAAAGAGAGAGGCATAACACTAACACCGGCTCCAAGATCACATAAAGCAGTTTTAACATAGTTTCTTTTAATGGAGCATGGTATAGTTGGTACTCCTGGATCTCCAAGTTTCTTGGACATTCCACCCTTAAAAGTATAATTAGCAAGCATGGTGGAAATTTTAGCTTCCGGTATCTTTCTTTTATTTGTAATAATATCTTTCATGTATTTAGCATAAGGATTCACTTTAAGCATATCAGTCAAACGCATACGCAAAAAGATAGGTCTAATCATTTCAGCAAAGCGCTCAAAATCCTCATCATCCTTTTTCTTGGATGGCTTAGGAGGAAAAGGCATGGGTTTTCGAACCCATGGTTCTCTTTCTTTACCGTGCTTCCTAGCAACAAAATCTCTCTTATCATAACGTTGATTCTTTGATTGTGGGTTATCAAGATCAACAGCAGGTTCAATCTCTACATCATTATTATTGCTAGGTTGAGCATCAACATGAACATTATCATTAACATTATCACTAGTTTCATGTTCATCTCCAGATTGTGTTTCAGCATCAGAAATAGAAATATCATTGGGATTCTCAGGTGTGTCTAAAACAGGTTCACTAGAAGCATGCAAAGTCCTATCATTTTTCTTTTTCTTCTTTTTAGAAGGACTAGGTGCATCTAAATTATTTCTCTGAGAATCTTGCCCAATTCTCTTAGGGTGGCCTTCAGGATACAAAGGTTCCTGAGTCATTTTACCTGTTCTAGTAGCCACTCTAACAGCAAAATCATGTTTATTATTTAATTCATCAAGCAAATCACTTTGAGCTTTAAGTACTTGCTCTGCTTGAGTGGTAACCATAGAAGCATATTTACTAATGAGTTTAAGTTCACCTTTAACTCTAGCCATATAATCACTCAAGCGTCCAATCATGTAAGAATTAATTTTTAATTCTCTACCAACATAAGCATTGATATTTTCTTGTCTAGCCATAAAGTCATCAAATTCATCCAAGCATTGGTTAGCAAACTTAGTAGACGGGATTTCAACTTTATCATATCTATAGAGAGAATTTACCTTTACTACCTGTGTCGGGTTATCAAGACCATGTGTTTCTTCAATAGGTGGTATATTAAGACCATTTATTTCTTCAACAGGAAGTAAATTCTTAACATCTTCAGCTTTAATACCTTTTTCTTTCATAGATTTCTTTGCCTCTTGCATATCTTCAGGACTGAGAAATAGAACACCCCTCTTCTTCGGAGTTGGTTTAGGAGTTGGCTCAGGAGTTGGTTCAGGAGTTGGCTTAGGAAGAGTCCAATTATTTTCATTAGTCAACATATTATTCAATAGCAATTCAGCTTGATCGACTGTTCTTTCCCTGAAAACACAACCAGCACAACTATCCAAGTGGTCTTTGGAAGCATCAGTTAGTCCATTATAAAAGATATCAAGTATTTCATTTTTCTTAAGAGGATGATCAGGCAAAGCATTAAGTAATCGGAGAAGCCTCTCCCAAGCTTGTGGGAGACTCTCTTCTTCAATTTTCACAAAACTATATATTTCCCTTAAGGCAGCTTGTTTCTTATGAGCAGGGAAATATTTAGCAGAGAAGTAATAGATCAGATTCAACCAAAGTAATTATCTCAGGATCGACAGAGAATTCATAATCCTTATCAGTAACAAAGATAGGTGAAGTAGCAAAAGCAGGGTCATATTTCATTCTAGCATTCAGAGTTTTATGTTGCAGTTTAGCTAATAACTTCTTAAGATCAGATCTATCATTGCAAGCAAGAAAATCTCTAGCAGTTTCTTCATCCATAACATAACCCTCAGGAACAATAGGCAATTCATACTTAGGGGGAGAACCTTCATCATCACTATCTTCAATAATATCAGTTTCAAGAATTTCATTCTCTCTAACCCTAGCAAGTTGTTCATCAAGATATTCACCTAATGGCACAGTAGTATCAAGCATAGAAGTAGTTTCATCATAAGTATCATGCATAGCAGAAGTGGCATCATCAATAACATGCGACATTTCAGAATTCATAGCAGAAGCAGGTTCAGGTGTCGCAAGCTTACTCATAACAGAAGGAGAATCTGGTGCAGAGCTAGATGGCAGTTCCTTACCTCCCCTCGTAGTTGAGGGATAAATCTTAGTTCTTTCGTCTTTCAAGTTCCTCATAGTGATCAGCAGATATAAATCCCAAGTGACTCAAAGAATAGAGCTATGCTCCCCGGCAACGGCGCCAGAAAATAGTCTTGATAACCCACAAGTATAGGGGATCGCAACAGTTTTCGAGGGTAGAGTATTCGACCCAAATTTATTGATTCGACACAAGGGGAGCCAAAGAATATTCTCAAGTATTAGCAGTTGAGTTGTCAATTCAACCACACCTGGATAACTTAGTATCTGCAGCAAAGTATTTAGTAGCAAAGTAGTATGGAAGTAACGGTAACCGTGGCAAAAGTAACAGTAGCAGTTTTGTAGTAATTGTAACAGTAGCAACAGTAAAGTAAATAAGCAAAGCACAATATGCGAAAAGCTCGTAGGCATTGGATCAGTGATGGATAATTATGTCGGATGCGATTCCTCATGCAATAGTTATAACATAGGGTGACATAGAACTAGCTCCAGTTCATCAATGTAATGTAGGCATGTATTCCGAATATAGTCATACGTGCTTATGGAAAAGAACTTGCATGACATCTTTTGTCCTACCCTCCCGTGGCAGCGGGGTCCTAGTGGAAACTAAGGGATATTAAGGCCTCCTTTTAATAGAGAACCGGACCAAATCATTAACACTTAGTGAATACATGAACTCCTCAAACTACGGTCATCACCGAGAAGTATCCCGATTATTGTCACTTCGGGGTTGTCGGATCATAACACATAATAGGTGACTATAGACTTGCAAGATAGGATCAATAACTCACGTCTATTCATGAAAACATAATAGGTTCAGATCTGAAATCATGGCACTCGGGCCCTGGTGACAAGCATTAAGCATAGCAAAGTCATAGCAACATCAATCTCAGAACATAGTGGATACTAGGGATCAAACCCTAACAAAACTAACTTGATTACATGGTAAATCTCATCCAACCCATCACCGTCCAGCAAGCCTACGATGGAATTACTCACGCACGGCGGTGAGCATCATGAAATTGGTGATGGAGGATGGTTGATGATGACGACGGCGACGAATGCCCCTCTCTGGAGCCCCGAACGGACTCCAGATCAGCCCTCCCGAGAGAGATTAGGGATTGGCGGCGGCTCCATATCATAAAACGCGATGAAAACTTTCTCTCTAATTTTTTTCTCCGCGAAAGCAAATATATGGAGTTGGAGTTGAGGTCGGTGGACGTTCAGGGAGCCCACAAGGCAGGGGGCGCGCCCCCACCCTCGTGGACAGGGTGTGGGCCCCCTGACGTTGATTCTTTCGCCAGTATTTTTTATTTATTTTGAAAAGTTGCACCGTGGATTTTTAGGTCATTCCAAGAACTTTTATTTCTGCACAAAAATAACACCATGACAGTTCTGCTGAAAACAGTGGCAGTCCGGGTTAGTTCCATTCAAATCATGCAAGTTAGAGTCCAAAACAAGGGCAAAAGTGTTTGGAAAAGTAGATACGACGGAGACGTATCAAGTCTCTACTAGACTAGCTCGTTGATCGAAGATGGTTAAGGTTTCCTAACCATAGACATGAGTTGTCATTTGATAACGGGATCACATCATTAGGAGAATGATGTGATGGACAAGACCCAACCGTTAGCATAGCATATGATCGTTCAGTTTATTGCTACTGCTTTCTTAATGTCAAATACATGTTTCTTTGACCATGAGATCATGCAACTCCTGGACTCCGGAGGAATGCCTTGTGTGCCATCAAACGTCACAACGTAACTGGGTGATCATAAAGGTGATCTACAGGTATCTCCGAAGGTGTCTGTTGAGCTGGCGTGAATCGAAATTGGGATTTGTCACTCCATATGATGGAGAGGTATCACTAGGCCCTCTCGGTAATACATCATCACAAGAAGCTTGCAAGCAAAGTTTCTAAGGAGTTAGTTACGAGATGATGTATTATGGAACGAGTAAAGAGACTTGTCGGTAATGATATTGAACTAGGTATGGAGATACCGACGATCGAATCTCAGGCAACTAACATACCGACAGACAAAGGGAACTACGTATGTTGTCATAAAGGTTCGACCGATAAAGATCTTCATAGAATATGTAGGAGCAAATATGGGCATCGAGGTCCAGCTATTGGTTATTGACCAGAGAAGCGTCTCGGTCATGTATACATCATTCTCGAACCTGTAGGGTCCGCATGCTTAATGTTCGTTGACGATATAGTATTATATGAGTTATGTTAGTTGGTGACCGAATGTTGTTCGGAGTCCGGATGAGATCACGGACATGACGAGGAGCTCCGGAGGTAAACATAGATATATAGGACGATACTATTTGGTCACCGGAAAGGTTCTGGAATGTATCGGGTATTTATCGGATCACCGGAAGGGGTTTCGGGAGACCTACGGGGAGTTATTGGGCTTATTGGGCAAACGATGGAGAGCACACGAGCCCACATAGGGCTGGTGCGCCCCCACCTCATGGCGCCAGCCCTAGGGAATTAAGGGAAGAGGGCTGGTGCGCCCCCACCTCGTAGCTATGCATCTCCATGGATAGATCCTGCGTGTGCGTAGAATTTTTTTGTTTTCCATACAACGTTCCCCATTAGGGGAGTCCTACTCCCCCTCCCTTGGTCGGCGCCCCAAGGGTCTCTTTCCCCTTGGTGGGAGCCCCTCCCCCTCCCCCAATCCTATACATACTAGAGGATTTCCACCCTATGTGGATACAAGTTTTGGAGCCTCCTCTAGTTGATCTAGTGCACGTTCTAGTTGGTCCTAGTTGAATAATTAGAGTGAGCCCTAGCCACCTTTAATCCTCATAATTACAAGCTCCGTGTGGTTCTAATCTTCTCCCACTAATTCTTCGGTGATGCTTAGCTCTGGACAGTGAAGCGCTGCCGGATCATGAAGACCGTACGCTAGCAACCAAGTAGAGAGGTCGTGCTTTCGGTCTTCCATTCGAGGGATCGTTCGTGGGAAGTTCCCGGGATCATCATCAACGTTCGAGGGACTTCAAGTACGATTTACACTGACTCTTCTACTTCCGCTGCACTTCCGGAGTCGGTAACGATCGTTGATCACGACCCGTATGCATCTTCATGTTGCTCTTGGGTGTTCATAGGGGTGATTTTTTTGTTTTCTACTACGTTTCACAACAGAATACTGGGCCGTGTGGGAATCACGAGGCAAGCTTGTGGTCCAGAAAGCGGGTGCATCTAGATCCGGGAGTCGAATTGCATTTTCATCGTAGGTCTAGCATTTTTTTCCATCAAGCGGCCTCCCGCAAGCTCCACGATTCTTTTTTTAGAAGTGCCATTTTTATATTAATAATATCAGCATATTACAACATACATGGCAGATCTGAGGAGAAATCCAAAGAGATAGCACACCAAGAGAAATTGCAAGAAACAAAGAAAATTTACAGAAAAAATCTTCATGGTCCTTGCATCCAAAAGCAAAACGACCATAATCTTCAGCCATCGCCGGAGCCGGAACATGCATCGGAAAGGAGAAGAAAATGTCTCCAACAAGCCAAGATGAAAAGAAAGCCCTAGTAATAAAACTGCGTTGTGAGCCTCTGAACAGGCGTTGACACGAACGGCAACACACTTGTCGCTGTGGATTGTCAGCCGGAGCACATCTCCACTCATCTTGGATCGCGATTCTAAAGTACTCATGCGACAACGCTGCTGAGGGGCTCCAGAACCGGCAACCATCTTCCACCTTCGAAGAAATTCTAGGTGCACCGTACCTTGGGTGAGACCGCCGCCGTAGCACCGGCCACCTCCAACACCAACACTTTCAGCTTCGTGACAACGCCGGAGGAACCGCAGACACGACGTGGATGAAGCCGAAGAAACATGACCCTCGACAAGACCTCCGCTGCTGTCTTGAAGGCCTTGCCTGGACGCACATCCGCGACTCCTCGATGCCATCGTAGAACATCATCAAGGTAGTGGCCCGGGAACTTTTATTCCTGACGAAGACATCGGCACGGACAGAGCGACGTCGCCTGAACCAACTGGCCTAATCCTAGACACGAGCCAAAAGGAACCAGGGCTCCCCAACCCTGCCACCACCGCTGGAGCGATGAGCGGAGGGAAGGGGAGCAGACGGCTGTGCTGGCGTAGGCTACCTCGCATATTGCCTCGAGCGAGAGAGAGGAGACAGAACTACCTCGCGTCGCTGCTCAAATTGTTGGGTCTTTCTGCATCACACCCATTGTGCCGCGTGTTGGCTTCAAGACGTGGACTGCCTTGCCAATCCATCACCTACCGACTCCTCGACGCTAGTTTTTTTAACATGGTACAGACGCAACCGCTGAAACAAATGCAAGATAAATGCGAGCACCAAGACTTGAACCCTGATGGGCTGGAGATACCATTGTCCACTTAATCCTCCACCATAGGTTGGTTCGCGACTCCTCAACACTAGTTAAAAAGGACAAAAACCTATGTAATTATTCTTATGTTCCTTACCTATCTTTCATCCCGCTAAGGCCTTGTACAATGCTAGGTGCTTGGGGAGGTGTTTAGAAAAATAAATTGGGCTTTTCTGACGCACCAATGCCTATTTCTATAGGAGAGACACCTAATTAAGCGTCTATCATGTACAAATAAGCACCGGTGCTTAAGAAAAACTTGGTTTATTTCCTCAAACACCTCCCTTAAGCACCTTGCATTGTACAAGGCCTAATCAAACACACCCCCCTAGGGTGGGCCCGTTGTAAAGCATATAGTTTGGGAAACTGCTCAACACCCTAAACGGGGTGTGGCTATCTCATTATATAGGGGTACCAAAGAGTACAATACAATTACAGACCTATACAAGAGTCTACGTATATATACAGTCTAGCACCCTCCCTCAATCTTAACTATGGAATGAAGTACAAAGCAAGTTAAGATTGCGCCTACAACCTACAAACTGTGGTTGTGGAAGAGGCTTCGTGAAGATGTCAGCAAGTTGATCTTTTGATGAGATGAACTTGATACTGAGGAGCTTCTGTGCAACACGTTCTCGGACAAAGTGATAGTCTACCTCAGTGTGTTTCGTGCGAGCATGAAACACCAGATTAGACGAAAGATAGGTAGCACCAACGTTGTCACACCAAAGCACTGGAGAATGAGCAGGAGAGACTCTCAATTCTCTCAACAAGGACTAAACCCATATGATCTCAGCAGTCGCATCAGCAACTGCTTTGTACTCAACTTCAGTACTGCTGCGAGACACCGTAGCCTGCTTGCGAGCATTCCAGGCGATCAAGTTAGGACCAACAAACATTGCATATCCCCCCGTGCATCGCCGGTCATCAGAACTCCCAGCCCAATCTGCGTCTGAAAAGGCTGAGATCTCATAAGACGGTGCAGGCTGGAGAAGCAAACCATAAGAGGCAGTGAGGCAAATATAGCACAGAATACGCTTCACGGCTGACCAATGAGATATCCTGGGTGCATGGAGATACTGATGGACACGGTTGACTGCATAAGAGACATCTCGTCTGGTGATAGTAAGATACTGCAGACCACCAACGAGACTACGATACTCAGTAGGATCATCAGGTGAAAGAAGGTCTCCATCAAGGGCAGACAACCGATCAGTAGCAGACATTGGAGTGATTGCATCTTTACACTTCAACATGCCAGCACGACGCAACAAGTCCAGAGAATACTTCTTCTGAGTAAGAGTCAACCCAGCAGAAGACCGTGAAACCTCCAGACCAAGGAAGAAGTGCAAGCACCTAAATCCTTGATAGCAAAATCCCCACTCAAAGCAGCCACAAGACGATCCGCAGCAGCATCAGAGGAACTGATGAGGATGATATCATCAACATAAACCAGGAGATACATCGTAGCCTCAGGACGCTGAAGAAGGAACAGGGACGTGTCAGTAGTGGAGGGAAGAAAACCAAGAGCCCGAAGAACAGAGCCGAGGCGTGCATGCCACGCACGGGGAGCCTTTTTAAGTCCATATAGCGCCTTAACAAGATGACAGAGATGATGAGGACATGCAGGATCCACAAAACCCGGCGGCTGACGCATATAATCCTCTTCCTCCAAGACTCCATGCAGGACAGCATTCTGCACATCAAGCTGACGAAGAAACCATCCTCGGGTAACAGCCAAAGATAGCAGCAAGCGAATGGTAGTGGGCTTGATAACCGGACTGAAAGTGTCTTCATAATCAAGACCATACCTCTGTCTGAAACCCTTGGCAACGAGCCGTGCCTTGTAGCGCTCAATAGAACCATCAGCATGTCTCTTGACTTTAAAAACCCACTTGGAATCAATAATGTTAACACCAGACTGTGGGGGAACAAGGTGCCAAGTGTCATTCTGAAGCAGAGCCTGAAACTCCTGTTCCATCACGGCACGCCAATGAGGAATACCCAGTGCAGCCTGAAACTAGCGAGGCTCAGCAGTGGGATCTGCAACAATATGAGCCATGCAAGCAGCGAGCCATGCGACAGTCCCGTCAGTGCGTTGCTTTGGCTGGAAAACACCGTTCTGACTGCGTGTGTGAGGACGAAGAACAGCAGCAGCCGGCTGTGCTGGCGAGGCCGAGCTCAGCACAGGCAACGGCATCAGCGGCGAGGCGGCCTGCGAGCCAGCGCCAGACCCTCCTGGCACCGGGGAGACAGGCGGCGTTGGGCCCGGTGAGGCCAGCCCATCCGGCGCAGGCGAGCCAGCTGCTGGGCCGGACGAGGTGGCAGACGGCCCAGCCACCAGGCCGGGCGAGAGCGACGCCCGCGGGGCGGGTACCACCGAGTCGGGCGAGGGCGTCACCCGCGGGGCGGCTACCATGGAGCCGGGTGAGGGCGGCTGTGCCCGTTATGCATGCCCCATGCAAAGGATCCACGTCCCACTCCAGAGCCACGTCCCGATTCCGTTGCATCATCCGGCACCTGTTCATCAAATAGCTCAAGTCGAGCACCATGTCCAATACCTGCAGCATGATTAGGAAGCAACACAGGAGCATTTGCAACATACACAAATTGATCAGGCGAAGATATGGTAGAGTGGACAGGTGGCATAGGAGTTTCAGAGTTGGTCGGAAGTGCATGAAAAGGGAACACATTCTCATCAAAAACAACGTCACGAGAGATGTAGATGCAATTGGTGGGAACGTGCAGGCATTTGTACCCTTTGTGAAGGGAACTATACCCAAGAAAAACACACTTTTTAGACCGAAACTCTAACTTATGTTTGTTGTATGGACGCAAATGGGGCCAACATGCACACCCAAACACTTTGAGTAAAGTGTAATCTGGGATTTCATTGAGCAAGAGTTCAAGAGGAGTTTTCATATTCAGAAGTCGTGAGGGTAGCCTGTTTATCAAGAAACAAGCGGTGGAGAAAGCATCACTCCAAAACCGAAACGGAACGGAGGCATGAGCTAGAAAAGTAAGGCCAGTTTCTGCAAGATGACGATGCTTACGTTCAGCGGTTCCATTCTGCTGATGTGTATGAGGACAAGACACACGGTGCAAAATCCCAAGCTTGTTAAAAAACGTGTTGAGGTTGTGATATTCACCCCCCCAGTCGAATTGAACATGAATACCTTTCTACTCAAGGAGACGCTCAACATGTGCTTGAAACTGAATAAAGACATCGAACACATCCGATTTTCGCTTAATAAGATAAAGCCAAGTAAACCGGCTATAAGCATCAATGAAACTGACATAACAATTATGGCCACTAACGGACGTTTGGGCATGACCCCATACATCAGAAAACACAAGCTCAAGAGGATCTTTCACAACACGACTAGACTCTGAAAACGGAAGTTGGTGACTCTTGCCCTGCTGACAGGCATCACAAATTGTTTCGGCAGTTTTATTGGACACAACTGGTAGTTCATGACGATGTAGCACATGACGAACTATAGGAGCAGCAGGGTGACCAAGGCGTGCATGCCAATGTGTAGGTGACACACAAACACCGTTGAACGCCTGAGGAGAAGACTGCATAGGAGATGTGGGCGGCGCGTCAAGTGCATATAAACCATGGCGAAGACGGCCACTAAGCAGAACGACCCTCATGTCCCGATCCTTGATAAAGAAACAAAAAGGGTGAAACTTAGCAAGGACATTATTATCATGAGTAAGTTGAGGAACAGACAACAAACTACGTGTAGCGGTGGGAACTCGAAGAACATTAGAAAGATGCAGTTTTCGAAAGTTGTGTGCAAGAAGTGAGGCCTGACCAACATGGGAGATGTGCATACCTGCTCCATTGGTGGTGTGCACCTGATCATGACCGCGATACGGTTCCTGAGTGGAGAGCTTGGCCATCTCGTTGGTGAGGTGGTTCGTGGCGCCCGTGTCCATGTACCATGTAGGGTCAATGGAGTAGGACGGAGTGCGCCCATGGTCATGACTTGTCACCGCAGCAGCCTGTTTTTCATTCCCTTTGCCATTATTGCCCATGCCGAGGAAATCTTGCTTGTAGCGTCGATGACACCGGGAGGCGATGTGGCGCTCAATGCCACACAGCTGGCAGGCCTGCTGAGCACCGCAGGAGGGACAACAAGCCACCGGCCTAGCACCGCCAGTGATGGACGGCGGGGCGATGCGGGCCTGCGGGGATGAGGCCACCGGCTTCCCACCAGGCGGCGATGGCTTCTGTGGCTTACCGCGGGACGCGGCGTTGGCAGAGATGAAGCTCGGAGAGGCACGACGCGCTTTGATGCGCTGCTGACGACCAAGAAGACGCGCATATAGCTCTCATGGCGGAAGTAGCGCCTCACGACCATGAATATTCTCGATGAGATTGTCATAATCATCATCAAGACCGTTGAGCACGTGGGTGCTGAATTCCTCATCTCCAAGCGGCTGACCGATCGAGGCCAAGGTGTCGGTGAGACCAGACATCTTGGTGAAGTACTTAGTGATGGAGAGACCGCCGAGTTTAGTCTCCCCCAACTCGGTGCGTATAGCATGAGCACGCGCCGTAGACTGGGAGGAGAAGCTGCTGTGAAGCACCGACCAAGCATCCCGAGACGTCGCGGCGAAGATGACCAGGGACGACACGCTCGGAGTGAGCGATGACTGGATAGCGGAGAGAATCGCCTAATCCCGAGCCACACACACGTGGTACGCCGGATGATACGCGGCGGACACGGGATGGAGCCATCAACGTACCCCTCCAGGTAGCGGCTTCGGAGGAGAGGTAGCACCTGAGCCCGCCACGACAAGTAATTATCCGGCATAAGCTTCACCGGAAGAAGGTGCGAGAAGTAGAACAGCGACAGCGCGGCCATGTGATCCACATGAGGCTGTGGCGGTGGCGCGTAGCAGCCCATCATAGGATCCGTCTCCGGGTTGGAGGCGAGCGCCAGTGGTGCACCAGCATATGGCAACGAGGGGTAGGCGCCAACAGCAGCGGAGCCAGCACCCAATCCAGGCGGGGCTCCGGGGGGCACAGAGGCCAGCGAGGACGGCGGCACCCCATAGGGCTGGGGGTGCGACGGCCCAGCGTAGGCCGACACCGGCGACGCGCCATAGGGCGCCGGCCAGGCAGACGAAGACGGCAGCGGGGCGCCAAAAGTTGGAGCAGGGACGCCGTACCAGGGGCCGCCGGAGAGCAACGGGGGAGGCGCACCATACATGGGTGCAGGACCGCGAAACCCCGGCGGCCCGGAAGCCATGGTCGAGGAAGGCCCGCCCGATGCGATCGGCGGAGGCAGGTCACCCGTCCCGCTCGATCCAATCGGGGAGTTTGCGGGCGGCTGCCGCCAGGCCGTAGCCAGTGGACGGGACGCCAGGAAGGGCGATGAAGGAGCGACGGCGGAGGCCGGCGCTTGGGCCGATGCGGCGGCGGCGTTGGAAGAGGCCGAGGAGGCGGCGGCGGCAAGGGCAGCGGAAGACATCGAAACCCTAAATTGGTACCATGTAAAGCATATAGTTTGGGTAACTGCTCGACACCCTAAACGGGGTGTGGCTATCTCATTATATAGGGGTACCAAAGAGTACAATACAATTACAGACGTATACAAGAGTCTACGTATATATACAGTGTAACGCCCGTGTCTACTGCTAACCTCTAATTAAATATTGCCAAATCATTACGTAACATCCTCCAGCCCGTAATCTTTCCTGGGTGTAGCAAAACCACTCGCGAGGCGTCAGTGTCGTGTGGAGAGAGTGCTAGCACTGGTGGGGAGGTAACATCATGGCGGAAGCCTCCTTACAGTGCGTCAGCCACTCAGCGTCGTCACGGTGGGGAGCCTCTGCGGAGCGCTGTTTGGGAGGCGGCAGTGTGTGGGAAAAGGCTAGGTTTACAATCAGAGGAAGGAGTAGCATTTCAGGGGGAGTCAAGGTTTGGCTGCTGTATGGCTCCGCACCACTCTCGCGCTCCATAGCGCGATACGGCGCCACCTACCACAACCACCGCACCTACCATTTCCAACGCCGGCGTTGCCCGGTCCACCTTCATTGATCGGGTCTCTGGCCGCGTCCTCCCCTGCATCGCCCTCTGAGAGGCGGAGCTGAGCCCCCTGTCGGGAGGGTGGATCCAATCTTGGGGCGGATCCTGCCATGTGTGGCTCTGACCGCCGTGGGAGAGGCTGCTTCTTGCCATGTAAGTCCCCCATCTACTCCTCGTTCCTCTCCGGGTGTGTTGCAGTGCACGCAGGCAGCTTCGGCAGAGCTCCACGGCCGTTCTTGGGCTGCTGTTGCTGTGCTTCCCAGGCCACGCCTCCACTCAATCATCATGGCTGGGGCAAGCTCGCTCCCCGAGGAGCCTCCTGCCGGTGCGCAGGCGAGGGCAGGCATGCCGGCCCCGATCTTCGTGATTCGCTCCCCAGCCGCGCCCGCCGTTCCAACCCGCGTCAGTGACCAAGGAGGTGCGCCTTGGACGGTGGCCACATCGCAGCATACGCAATGCCTGGCTCGGCGCCAGGCGAATCAACACCCACAGTGGCCAAAGGATTTGAAGCAGAGGAGCCATGACCGGTCTGCGCTTACTGCGGCCATGGCATTCAAGATGCGTTTTGGCAATTGCTGCTACAGATGCCTCTCCCCAAGGCATAAGTTCTTTGAATGCAGAGACCCACAGATCTGCTACAACTGCAAGCGGACGGGGCATTTGGAGCACGAGTGCACCTCTCGTATATCCAAAGCGCAACAATCTCCACCGCCCTCCACCACCACCCCTGTCACTACGGTTCTCCGCGCCCCCGTCCCACCTGCTCCAGCCCCTCCCGCTGCTCCTACACCCGTCGCGCCGGCCAGTGAAGCCCGATGCCCGACTGCTGCCAGGTGCATGGCGGGGGCGGACATGGAGTTCATCCCGGGAGAGGCCCACAGGAGGCCGGCCATGTCCAGCTGCACCGTCGTGTCTACACCAGCGATGGAGGAGGAGGCCTACAAGCTGCGCACTACGGCCCTGATGCTCACGGCATCCTCGCCGTGGGACGGCATCACCGCGGACATGGTGGTCCGGGCGATTGAGTGCGAGCACGGCTTCTCTTGCCGTGACATCAACGTCGCTCCGTGCTTCCCGGAAGACTTCATCCTCACCTTGGTGGAGCGCCATCAGCGCGATCTCGTCTTCGAGCGCAGGACGGTGGTCGTCGCCGGCGTTCAGTTCAAGCTCAGGCCATGGTTCCCCCTCCTGGCAGAAACAGGGTGTGGCGCTTCTACTGCCGCGTCGCCATCGACCGTCTCCCGCTGAATGCGTGGGACTGGGACTCTGCCCAGGAGGTCATCGGCCGCGACTGCGAGCTCGACCTCATCGAGCGACAATCCCTGACCAAGACAAACCGCACCGCACTCTTCGCATGGATTTGGGCTTGGGATCCGGACATGATTCCTCGCGCCTCCGACTTCACCGTGCTCAACAGGCCGGACGTGCAGCGTCTGAGAGGATCACTGCCTGAGGGAACTACCAGGGAGCAAGGCAAGGAAGGGCCGCACTTTCCGGTGCTCATACACCTGGATGAGGTGAAGGACTACACGCCACTTCCTGAAGGTGTGTTTGGAGAATGGCCAAGGATCGACAAGCACAATGATTGGCGCTTGGGCATCAAGGAGTGAAGGCCGGAGCCGGCCGGTGGCCTCGGCTGGCTCATTCAACGCCGGCTGCCGCCGCGATGAAGATCATGATGAAGGCGGCAGTAGGCGTGGGGGTCAGCAAGGTCGGGAGGAAGGACGCAAGAGATTCTGGAAGGGGATACGCGACCAGGCGGAATGCAGAGACACAACAACGTACGACCCCCATGTTGGGTAACGTAGCAGAAATTCAAAATTTTTTACGCATCACCAAGATCAATCTATGGAGTAATCTAGCAACGAGGGGAAGGGGAGTGAATCTACATACCCTTGTAGATCGCGATGCGGAAGCGTTGCAAGAACGCGGATGAGGGAGTCGTACTCGTAGCGATTCAGATCGCGGTTGATTCCGATCTAAGCACCGAAAGAACGGTGCCTCCGCGTTCAACACACGTGCAGCCCGGTGACGTCTCCCACGCCTTGATCCAGCAAGGAGAGAGGGAGAGGTTGGGGAAGACTCCATCCAGCAGCAACACGACGGCATGGTGGTGGTGGAGGAGCGTGGCAATCCCGCAGGGCTTCGCCAAGCACCGCCGGAGAGGAGGAGGAAGAAGAGGGGTAGGGCAGCACCAAAAGGAGACGTTCTCATGTCTTGTATGGCAGCCAAACCTCAAGTATATATAGGGGGGAAGGGGGCTGCGCCCCCTTTAGGGTTTCCACCCCCAAGAGGAGGCGGCCAGCCCTAGATCCCATCAAGGGGGGCGGCCAAGGGGAGGAGAGGGGGAGGCGCCCCACTAGATGGGCCCTAAGGCCCATCTGGACCTAGGGTTTGCCCCTTCCCACTCTCCCATGCGCCTGGGCCTTGGTGGGGGGGCGCACCAGCCCACCTGGGGCTGGTCCCCTCCCACACTTGGCCCACGCAGCCTTCTGGGGCTGGTGGCCCCACTTGGTGGACCCCCGGGACCCTCCCGGTGGTCCCGGTACATTACCGATTTCACCCGAAACTTTTCCGGTGACCAAAACAGGACTTCCCATATATAAATCTTTACCTCCGGACCATTCCGGAACTCCTCGTGACGTCCGGGATCTCATCCGGGACTCCGAACAACATTCGGTAACCACGTACATACTTTCCCTATAACCCTAGCATCATCGAACCTTAAGCGTGTAGACCCTACGGGTTCGGGAACCATGCAGACATGACCGAGACGTTCTCCGGTCAATAACCAACAGCGGGATCTGGATACCCATGTTGGCTCCCACATGTTCCACGATGATCTCATCGGATGAACCACGATGTCGGGGATTCAATCAATCCCGTATTCAATTCCCTTTGTCTAACGGTATGTTACTTGCCCGAGATTCGATCGTCGGTATCCCTATACCTTGTTCAATCTCGTTACCGGCAAGTCTCTTTACTCGTTCCGTAACTCACATCATCCCGTGATCAACTCCTTGGTCACACTATGCACATTATGATGATGATCTACCGAGTGGGCCCAGAGATACCTCTCCGTTTACACGGAGTGACAAATCCCAGTCTCGATTCGTGCCAACCCAACAGACACTTTCGGAGATACCCGTAGTGCACCTTTATAGCCACCCAGTTATGTTGTGACGTTTGGCACACCCAAAGCATTCCTACGGTATCCGGGAGTTGCACAATCTCATGGTCTAAGGAAGTGATACTTGACATTAGAAAAGCTCTGAGCAAACGAACTACACGATCTTGTGCTAGGCTTAGGATTGGGTCTTGTCCATCACATCATTCTCCTAATGATGTGATCCCGTTATCAACGACATCCAATGTCCATGGTCAGGAAACCGTAACCATCTATTGATCAACGAGCTAGTCAACTAGAGGCTTACTAGGGACATGGTGTTGTCTATGTATCCACACATGTATCTGAGTTTCCTATCAATACAATTCTAGCATGGATAATAAACGATTATCATGAACAAGGAAATATAATAATAACCTATTTATTATTGCCTCTAGGGCATATTTCCAACAGTCTCCCACTTGCACTAGAGTCAATAATCTAGTTCACATCACCATGTGATTAACACTGACAGGTCACATCACCATGTGACCAACACCCAAGAGTTTACTAGAGTCAACAATCTAGTTCACATCTCTATGTGATTAACACTCAATGAGTTCTGGTTTGATCATGTTATGCTTGTGAGAGAGGTTATTAGTCAACGGGTCTGAACCTTTCAGATCTGTGTGTGCTTTACGAATATCTATGTCATCTTTGTGGATGCTACCATGCGCTACTTGGAGCCATTTCAAGTCATTGCTCTACTATACGAATCCGGTTTACTACTCAGAGTCATCCGGATTAGTGTCAAAGTTCGCATCGACGTAACCCTTTACGACGAACTCCTTTTCACCTCCATAATCAAGAAAATTCCCTAATCCACTAGGTACTAAGGATAAGTTCGACCGCTGTCATGAGATCCTTTCCCGGATCACCATTGTACCCTCTTGACCAACTCATGGCAAGGCACACTACATGTGCGGTACACAGCATAGCATACTATAGAGCCTACGTCTAAAGCATAGGGGACGACCTTCGTCCTTTCTCTATCTTCTGCTGTGGTCAGGTCTTGAGTCTCACTCAATACTCACACCTTGTAACACAGCCAAGAACTCCTTCTTTGCTGATCTATTTTGAACTCTTTCAAAATCATGTCAAGGTGTGCTGTCTTTTGTAAGTATCATCAGGCGTCTTGATCTATCTCTATGGATCTTGATGCCCAATATGTAAGTAGCTTTATCCAGGTCTTCCTTTGAAAAACTCCTTTCAAACAACCCTTTATGCTTTCCAGAAATTTTACATCATTTCGGATCAACAATATGTCATTCACATATACTTATCAGAAATGTTGTAGCGCTCCCACTCACTTTATTGTAAATACAAGTTTCTAACAAACTTTGTATAAACCCAAAAACTTTGATCACCCCATCAAAGCGTATATTCTGACTCCGAGATGCTTGCTCTAATCCATGGAAGGATCGCTGGAGCTAGCATACCTTTTAGCATCCTTCGGATCGACAAAACCTTTCTGATTGTATCACATACAACCTTTCCTTACGAAAACTGGTAAGGAAACTTGTTTTGACATCCATCTGCCAGATTTCATAAATGTAGCTAATGCTAACATGATTCCGACGGACCTAAGCATCGCTACGGATGAGAAAAACTCATCGTAGTCAACTCCTTGAACTTGTGAAAATACTCTTTGCCACAAGTCGAGCTTCATAGACGGTAACATTACTGTCCACGTCCGTCTTCTTCTCAAAGATCCATTTATCTCGGATTTCATGGTTTCTAACCATTTGTCGGAATATGGGCCCACCATCGCTTCTCCATAGCTCGTAGGTTCAGTATTGTCCAACAACATGATATCTCAGACAGGATCACGTACCACTCTAAAGTAGCACGCATCCTCGTCGTCCTACGAGGTTTGGTGGTGACTTGATCCGAAGTTTCATGATCACTATCATAAGCTTCTACTTCAATTGGTATAGGTGCCACAGGAACAACTTCCTGTGCCCTGCTACACACTAGTTGAAGTGACGGTTCAATAACCTTATCAAGTCTCCACCATCCTCCCACTCAATTCTTTCGAGAGAAACTTTTCCTCGAGAAAGGACTTATTGCTAGAAGCAATTACTTTTGCTTCCAGATCTGAAATAGGAGGTATACCCAACTGTTTTGGGTTTTCTATGAAGATGTATTTATCCGCTTTGGGTTCGAGCTTATCAGCCTGAAACTTTTTCACATAAGCTTCGCAGCCCCAAACTTTTAAGAAACGACAACTTAGGTTTCTCTAAACGGTGTCGTCTCAACGGAATTGCGTGGTGCCCCTTTTAAAGTGAATGCGGTTTTCTCTAATGCCTAACCCATAAACGATAGTGGTAATTCGATAAGAGACATCATGGTATGCACCATATCCAATAGGGTGCAGCTATGATGTCCGGACACATCATCACACTATGGTGTTCCAGGCGGTATTAATTGTGAAACACTTTCCACAATGTCTTAATTGTGTGCCAAACTCGTAACTCAGATACTCATCTCTATGATCATATCACAGACATTTTATCCTCTTGTCACGACGATCTTCAACTTCACTCTGAAATTACTTGAACCTTTCAATAATTCAGACTTGTGTTTCATCAAGTAAATATTCTCAGCATCTACTCAAATCATCTGTGAAGTAAGAACATAATGATATCCACTGCATGCCTCAGCACTCATTGGACTGCATACATCAAAATGTATTACTTCCAATAAGTTGCTCTCTTGTTCCATCTTACTGAAAACGAGGACTTTCAGTCATCTTGCCCATGTGGTATGATTTGCATGTCTCAAGTGATTCATAATCAAGTGAGTCTAAATGATCCATCTGCATGGAGTTTCTTCATGCATATATACCAATAGACATGGTTCGCATGTCTCAATCCTTTCAAAAATGAGTGAGTCCAAAGATCCATCCACATGGAGCTTCCTCATGCGTTCTATACCAATATGACTCAAGTGGCAGTGCCACAAGTATGTGGTACTATCATTACTATCATATATCCTTTTTGGCATGAACATGTGTATCACTACGATCGAGATTCATTTTAGGTGCAAGACCATTGAAGGTATTATTCAAATAAACAGAGTAACCATTATTCTCCTTAAATGAATAACCGTATTGCGATAAACATAATCCAATCATGCTCAACGCAAACACCAAATCTCGATAGTAGAGGGAGCATGCGATGCTTGATCACATCAACCTTGGAAACACTTCCAACACATATCGTCATCTCACCTTTAGCTAGTCTCCGTTTATTCCGCAGCTTTTATTTCGAGTTACTAACACTTAGCAACCGAACCGGTATCTAATACCCTGGTGCTGCTAGGAGTACTAGTAAAGTACACATTCATATAACGTATATCCAATATACTTCTGTCGACCTTGCCTGCCTTCTCATCTACCAAGTATCTAGGGTAGTACTGCTTCAGTGACCGTTCCTCTTATTACAGAAGCACTTAGTCTCGGGTTTGGGTTCAACCTTGGGATTCTTCACTAGAGCAGCAAACGACTTGCTGTTTCATGAAGTATCCCTTTTGCCCTTGCCCTTCTTAAACTAGTGGTTCTACTAACCATCAACAATTGATGCTCCTTCTTGATTTCTACTCTCGCGGTGTCAAACATCGCGAATAGCTCAAGGATCATCATAACTATCCTTGATATGTTATAGTTCATCACGAAGCTCTACTAGCTTGGTGGCAGTGACTATGGAGAACTATCACTATCTCATCTGGGAGATTAACTCCCACTCGATTCAAGCGATTGTGGCACTCAGACAATCTGAGCACACGCTCAACGATTGAGCTTTTCTCCCTTAGTTTGCAGGCTTAAGAAACTTGTCAGAGGTCTCATACCTCTTGACATGGGCACTAGTCTGAAATCCCAATTTCAGTCTTCGGAACATCTCACATGTTCTGCGACGTTTCAAAAACGTCTTGGGTGCCACAATTCTAAACCGCACTGAACTATCACGTAGTTATCAAAACGTGTATGTCAGATGTTTCGTAACATCTACAGACGACGCTGAGGTTCAGCACACCGAGCGGTGCATTAAGGACATAAGCCTTCTGTGTAGTAATGAGGACAATCCTCAGTTTACGGACCCAGTCCGCATAATTGCTACTACCAACTTTCAACTAAATTTTCTCTAGGAACATATCTTAAACAGTAGAACTAAAGCGCAATGACATAATTTGTAAAGACCTTTTGACTATGTTCATGATAATGAAGTTCATCTGATTATTGAACTCCCACTCAGATAGACATCCCTCTAGTCATCTAAGTGATACATGATCCGAGTCAAACTAGGCCGTGTCCGATCATCACGTGAGACGGACTAGTCATCATCGGTGAACATCTCCATGTTGATCGTATCTGCTATACGACTCATGTTCGACCTTTCGGTCTCTTGTGTTCCGAGGCCATGTTTGTACATGCTAGGCTCGTCAAGTCAACCTAAGTGTATTGCGTGTGTGCCGAGGCCATGTCTGTACATGCTAGGCTCGTCAACACCCGTTGTATTCGAACGTAAGAATCTATCACACCCGATCATCACGTGGTGCTTCGAAACGACGAACCTTCGCAACGGTGCACAGTTAGGGGGAACACTTCTCTTGAAATTTTAGTGAGGGATCATCTTACTTACTACCGTCGTTCTAAGCAAATAAGATGCATAACATGATAAACATCACATGCAATCAAATAGTGACATGATATGGCCAATATCATTTTGCTCCTTTGATCTCAATCTTCGGGGCACCATGATCATCTTTGTCACCGGCATGACACCATGATCTCCATCATCATGATCTCCATCATTGTGTCTTCATGAAGTCGTCACGCCAACGATTACTTCTACTTCTATGGCTAACGCGTTTAGCAACAAAGTAAAGTAATTTACATGGCGTTATTCAATGACACGCAGGTCATACAAAATAATAAAGACAACTCCTATGGCTCCTGCCGGTTGTCATAATCATCGACTTGCAAGTCGTGATTCCTATTACAAGAATATGATCAATCTCATACATCACATATATCATTCATCACATCTTCTGGCCATATCACATCACATAGCACTTGCTGCAAAAACAAGTTAGACGTCCTCTAATTGTTGTTGCAAGTTTTTACGTGGTTTGTAGGTTTCTAGCAAGAACGTTTCTTACCTACGTATGACCACAACGTGATTTGCCAATTTCTATTTACCCTTCATAAGGACCCTTTTCATCGAATCTGTTCCGACTAAAGTAGGAGAGACAGACACCCGCTAGCCACCTTATGCAACTAGTGCATGTCAGTCGGTGGAACCTGTCTCACGTAAGAGTACGTGTAAGGTTGGTCCGGGCCGCTTCATCCTACAATGCCGCCGAAACAAGAAAAGACTAGTAGCGGCAAGAAGAATTGACAACATCGACGCCCACAACTACTTTGTGTTCTACTCGTGCATAGAAACTACGCATAGACCTAGCTCATGATGCCACTGTTGGGTAACGTAGCAGAAATTCAAAATTTTCTACGCATCACCAAGATCAATCTATGGAGTAATCTAGCAACGAGGGGAAGGGGAGTGAATCTACATACCCTTGTAGATCGCAATGCGGAAGCGTTGCAAGAACGCGGATGAGGGAGTCGTACTCGTAGCGATTCAGATCGCGGTTGATTCCGATCTAAGCACCGAAAGAACGGTGCCTCCGCGTTCAACACACGTGCAGCCCGGTGACGTCTCCCACGCCTTGATCCAGCAAGGAGAGAGGGAGAGGTTGGGGAAGACTCCATCCAGCAGCAACACGACGGCATGGTGGTGGTGGAGGAGCGTGGCAATCCCGCAGGGCTTCGCCAAGCACTGCGGGAGAGGAGGAGGAAGAAGAGGGGTAGGGCAGCACCAAAAGGAGACGTTCTCATGTCTTGTATGGCAGCCAAACCTCAAGTATATATAGGGGGAAGGGGGCTGCGCCCCCTTTAGGGTTTCCACCCCCAAGAGGAGGCGGCCAGCCCTAGATCCCATCAAGGGGGGCGGCCAAGGGGAGGAGAGGGGGAGGCGCCCCACTAGATGGGCCCTAAGGCCCATCTGGACCTAGGGTTTGCCCCTTCCCACTCTCCCATGCGCCTGGGCCTTGGTGGGGGGGTGCACCAGCCCACCTGGGGCTGGTCCCCTCCCACACTTGGCCCACGCAGCCTTCTGGGGCTGGTGGCCCCACTTGGTGGACCCCCGGGACCCTCCCGGTGGTCCCGGTACATTACCGATTTCACCCGAAACTTTTCCGGTGACCAAAACAGGACTTCCCATATATAAATCTTTACCTCCGGACCATTCCGGAACTCCTCGTGACGTCCGGGATCTCATCCGGGACTCCGAACAACATTCGGTAACCACGTACATACTTTCCCTATAACCCTAGCGTCATCGAACCTTAAGCGTGTAGACCCTACGGGTTCGGGAACCATGCAGACATGACCGAGACGTTCTCCGGTCAATAACCAACAGCGGGATCTGGATACCCATGTTGGCTCCCACATGTTCCACGATGATCTCATCGGATGAACCACGATGTCGGGGATTCAATCAATCCCGTATTCAATTCCCTTTGTCTAACGGTATGTTACTTGCCCGAGATTCGATCGTCGGTATCCCTATACCTTGTTCAATCTCGTTACCGGCAAGTCTCTTTACTCGTTCCGTAACTCACATCATCCCATGATCAACTCCTTGGTCACACTGTGCACATTATGATGATGTCCTACCGAGTGGGCCCAGAGATACCTCTCCGTTTACACGGAGTGACAAATCCCAGTCTCGATTCGTGCCAACCCAACAGACACTTTCGGAGATACCCGTAGTGCACCTTTATAGCCACCCAGTTACGTTGTGACGTTTGGCACACCCAAAGCATTCCTACGGTATCCGGGAGTTGCACAAGCTCATGGTCTAAGGAAGTGATACTTGACATTAGAAAAGCTCTGAGCAAACGAACTACACGATTTTGTGCTAGGCTTAGGATTGGGTCTTGTCCATCACATCATTCTCCTAATGATGTGATCCCGTTATCAACGACATCCAATGTCCATGGTCAGGAAACCGTAACCATCTATTGATCAACGAGCTAGTCAACTAGAGGCTTACTAGGGACATGGTGTTGTCTATGTATCCACACATGTATCTGAGTTTCCTATCAATACAATTCTAGCATGGATAATAAACGATTATCATGAACAAGGAAATATAATAATAACCTATTTATTATTGCCTCTAGGGCATATTTCCAACACCCCAGCCACGCCGGCACAGGCGCCAGGATGGGGTTGCTGAGCCGGCCGGCGATCCGGTGGAGAGGCAGCAGCCTGTGGCCTCGGACGGGGTGGACAGAGCTACACCAAGTGCTGCGTACATGCCTGTTCTACGGGAGCGCGAGCGGGTTCTCGTGACCCCGTCCTTGGAGGTGCGAAGGGAGCTCGTGACCCCGTCCTCAGAAGCGCCACCAGTACAGTCCGTACATGAGGCTGGGGAGCAAGACGACCAGCCGGCTGATGATGATGCCAGAAGTGATGCCCAAAGTGTTACAGATGCCCCGACCACCATGCGCAGCGCTGATGCGCCGCTCGATGAGTCCGCTCTGCCGCCCCCTGATCTTGCTGCCAGAGCTCTGGTGATGGTGGACGCTGAGCTTTGGGACCAGTCGATGCCGCTCCAGACTGGGCTCATACAGCAGCAGACCCATCCCCTTGGTCGCATGATTGGGCCGGTCCTATCCATGCCGGACGCTGCCTCCGTCACCGCTGCTGGCATCGCCTCCTACTTCAACCCGACAGCACAGGACACCAACTCCAACACAGCTGTTGGCATGGCCCCGTACTTCACCCCGACCATGCAGAGTACCCATGTCCTGCCTCCTCTGCCTCCCTCCCTAGGACCAGTGAGCTTGGAGGGGTGGGGTTGGCCTGACACCTCCATGATGATGCAAGGAGTCTGGCACAACACGACCATGCAAGACGGATGGGAGACGACCACAACGCTGCATAGCAATCCCTGTTGGCTGCCCGCCTGGGGCTCGGCCCAGCTCAACAGCATGCGTTGGAATCCAAGTGGGGCTTCTAGCCCCGAGGTGGTTTTTGGCCCTGGCGCCTCAGAGGCCTTCTCATGCCCAATGCATACTCCAGCTAGCGAGCTCGTCCCTTCGTGGAGGAAACCAGAGCAAGGAGGGCCCTAGCGGTGGCAAACCTGACCGGACATGGGCTCCTGTCTGCTATCACCACCAAAGTCTCTGAACTGCATATTGATGAGCAACGGGCATTCATCAGCAAGATGGCATCACTGCTGTCTGACTCGCTCCTTGGGACTCCAAAGGTGACGTCATGACCAATCAAGCAACACATTTTTGGGGTCATGAAGAAGTCTAGGCAGAGCGTCCGTTTGTCCCGCCAGCACTCCAACTTCTCCTCCTCAAGGCATTCGCAGGCGGCGATCAGCGTCAAGCTTGGGCTCATCAGGAAGGTGGAGGAGTTCAGCGACGACACACTGCTACAGTACCTTCACTTCTTCCGCACGCCGATGCCACCGGAGAACGTGGCGAAGCTAGCCGAGATAGTCGGGCTTACCTCCCTGGCCCAGCTGCGCCTTCCGTACGACGAGCTCCAGGCCATCCTGGACGAGCTCGCCGCCCGGGCGATGTAGTGCACTTGTTTGTGCACTTTCTGCATGTCTCCTGTTCTTCATAATTAGCTTCCATCTGAACTTGTGTGTGCTTGGCTCGAAGGCCGTCGAGCAAAATTTCGCTCCTTCCTGTTGCTGGTCGGTTTTGGCTGGTTGTACCTCGTCTAGAATTTGCATGTTCTCAGTGTTTCCTTATGAATGAACAACTTTCATTAGTCAACTGGAACGTGAGAGGCCTGAATGATAGAGCACGCCGCGCGGCGGTTCATGCGTTGGTTCAAGATACTTGCTGCTCCATTGTTTGCATACAAGAGTCCAAGCTCTCTGCCACATCTCCAAGGGGCCGTGGGGAGATCGTCGGGTCACGTTTCGACGAGCACGCGGCTCTCGACGCCGATGGAACGAGGGGGGGATTCTGCTCTGCTGGCAGTCTGATTGCTTCTCTGTAAGCAACATCGCCGTCAGAAGCTTCTCAATTACTGCTACCTTCACCCCAGCATGAGGCCGTGAAGCATGGGCATTGACCACGGTCTACGGCCCCCATGATGATGCTCGGAAACAGTTCTTTCTTGCAGAATTGGCAGCTATCCACAACTCCATGACCCAACCATGGTTGGTGATTGGTGATTTCAACCTAATAAAAGACCCCCAAGACAAAAGCAATGACAGAATTAACCGTAGATGGATGAATAAATTTCGCCGCACCCTTAACATTTCAAACCTGCATGAGATCCCGCTTATAGGGCGCCTTTTCACTTGGAGCAATGAGCAAGAATCGCCAACTCTAGTCAGACTAGACCGCGCCTTCTGTAATGTCGAGTGGGAGTTGCTCTTTCCCGGCGCCAAGCTTCTGCCCAGAGCCTCCTCCGTGTCGGACCACTGCCCGCTGCTGCTGGTCAATGACACAATCCTCAAGACAAACAGAAGATTCCTCTACAAGGCTTATTGGCAGCACATCCAGGGGTTCCAGGAGGTCGTGGCCCAATCATGGAATAAACCTGTTCGCAATAGCTCTGCAATCACCAAACTTAACTACAAACTCCATCGCCTAAGCAAGGATTTGAGGGTGTGGAGAAAATCAATAATAGGTGACATCCACAAACAGCTTCTGACGGTCAATGAGATCACCCTGCAACTGGACACAGCCCAGGATTATAGGTCCCTAAACGACGATGAGAGGGAGCTGCGATCCCGTCTCAAATCAAGAAGCTTAGCGTTATCAGTGCTACTTAAAATAAAGCTAAGGCAAAGAAGAAGAGTGCTGTGGTTGAAGGCCGGTGACGCCAACACAAAATTCTTCCAAAGAAAAGCTAATGCGCAACATAAACGAAACACCATTCACCTGCTACAAGGACCATCGGGGCCGATCCACGCCTCCGAGGAAATGAGCCAACACGCGCATAGCTACTTTCAAAGTATCTTTGGCTCGGAGAATCCAAGATCGACAGCCCTCAATTGGGATGAGCTTGAGCTGGACCAGGTAGACCTTACTAACATGGAGGGTGACTTCTCATTAGAGGAGATTAAACGAGCGATTGATGACATCCCTGCCGAAAAAGCGCCAGGAGCAGATGGTTTCTCAGGTGGTTTCTTCAAATCGTGTTGGGATACAATCAAAGCCGACCTGTTCGAGGCGCTGAACCAGCTCTTTCACATGGACAGCCGGGGCTTGAATCGCATAAACACTGCTATCTTGGTTCTTATACCCAAGAAGCAAGGGGCTGGCTCGCTCAAAGACTTCTGACCAATCTCGCTATTGCACAGTCTCATCAAGATCTTCACCAAGATTCTTGCCACCAGATTAGCTCCTAAACTAGCCAACCTAGTTGACCATTGTCAAAGTGCTTTCATAAAAAACGGAGCATACAGGAGAACTTCATGTACATACAAAGCACGATCAGAAAGCTACACAAAGTGAAACAGCCTACAATTCTGCTAAAGTTGGATATCGCGAAGGCCTTCGACTCGCTCTCCTGGCCCTACATCCTAGACATACTCGAGGCGCGAGGCTTCGGCGCGCGTTGGCGCGAGTGGATTGCCATGTTTCTCCGGACATCCACGTCACGGGTGATTATGAATGGGCAGCTCACTAACGCCATACAACACCAACAAGGGCTAAGGCAGGGCGATTCGCTATCCCCGTTCCTGTTCATCCTGGCAATGGATCCGCTACAAAGGATGCTGAGCCTCGCAACGGCGCGTGGCCTGCTCACCAAGTTGCCTGGTCGATCTCCTTTAATGCGCTGCTCCTTCTATGCGGACGATGTCTCCATGTTCATGAACCCCAAAGTAAAAGACGCCCGAATGATCCACCTGCTTCTTCATTGCTTCGGCCAAGTCTCAGGTCTCAAAGTGAATGCGGACAAGAGCATGGCTTTGCCAATTAGATGTGCAGCAGTTGTTAGGGAACGTAGTAATTTCAAAAAAATTCCTACGCACACGCAAGATCATGGTGATGCATAGCAACGAGAGGGGAGAGTGTTGCCCACATACCCTCGTAGACCGAAAGCGGAAGCGTTATCACAACGCGGTTGATGTAGTCGTACGTCTTCACGATCCGACCGATCAAGTACCGAACGCACGACACCTCCGAGTTCAGCACACGTTCAGCTCGATGACGTCCCACGAACTTCGATCCAGCCGAGTGTTGAGGGAGAGTTTCATCAGCACGACGGCGTGGTGATGATAATGATGTTCTACCGACGCAGGGCTTCGCCTAAGCTCCGCAACGATATTATCAAGGTGTAATATGGTGGAGGGGGGCACCGCACACGGCTAAAAGATCGTAGATCAATTGTGTGTCAAGAGGTGCCCCCCTGCCCCTGTATATAAAGGAGCAAGGGGGAGGCCGCCGGCCAAGGAGGAGAGGCGCGCCTGAGAGGAGTCCTACTCCTACCGGGAGTAGGACTCCCCCCCCCTTTTCCATGTTGGACTAGGAGAGAGGGGAAAGAGGTGGAGGGGAGGAAGGAAGGGGGGGCGCCGCCCCCCTCTCCTTGTCCTATTCGGACTGGGGGGAAGGGGGCGCGGCCCTGCCCTAGCCTCCTCTCCTCTCTTCCACCTAGGCCCACTAAGGCCCATTAAGTTACCGGGGGGTTCCGGTAACCTCCCGGTACTCCGGAAAAATTCCGATTTCACCCGGAACACTTCCGATGTCCAAACATAGGCTTCCAATATATCAATCTTTATGTCTCGACCATTTCGAGACTCCTCGTCATGTCCGTGATCACATCTGGGACTCCGAACAACCTTCGGTACATCAAAACATATAAACTCATAATATAACTGTCATCGTAACGTTAAGCGTGCGGACCCTACGGGTTCGAGAACTATGTAGACATGACCGAGACACCTCTCCGGTCAATAACCAATAGCGGTACCTGGATGCTCATATTGGTTCCTACATATTCTACGAAGATCTTTATCGGTCAGACCGCATAACAACATACGTTGTTCCCTTTGTCATCGGTATGTTACTTGCCCGAGATTCGATCGTCGGTATCTCGATACCTAGTTCAATCTCGTTACCGGCAAGTCTCTTTACTCGTTCCGTAATACATCATCCCGCAACTAACTCATTAGTCACAATGCTTGCAAGGCTTATAGTGATGTGCATTACCGAGTGGGCCCAGAGATACCTCTCCGACAATCGGAGTGACAAATCCTAATCTCGAAATACGCCAACCCAACAAGTACCTTTGGAGACACCTATAGAGCACCTTTATAATCACCTAGTTACGTTGTGACGTTTGGTAGCACACAAAGTGTTCCTCCGGTAAACGGGAGTTGCATAATCTCATAGTCATAGGAACATGTATAAGTCATGAAGAAAGCAATAGCAACATACTAAACGATCGAGTGCTAAGCTAACGGAATGGGTCAAGTCAATCACGTCATTCTCCTAATGATGTGATCCCGTTAATCAAATGACAACTCATGTCTATGGCTAGGAAACATAACCATCTTTGATTAACGAGCTAGTCAAGTAGAGGCATACTAGTGACACTCTGTTTGTCTATGTATTCACACATGTATCAAGTTTCCGGTTAATACAATTCTAGCATGAATAATAAACATTTATCATGATATAAGGAAATAAATAATAACTTTATTATTGCCTCTAGGGCATATTTCCTTCAGTCTCCCACTTGCACTAGAGTCAATAATCTAGTTCACATCGCCATGTGATTTAACATCAATAGTTCACATCACCATGTGATTAACACCCATAGTTCACATCGTCATGTGACCAACACCCAAAGGGTTTACTAGAGTCAATAATCTAGTTCACATCGCTATGTGATTAACACCCAAAGAGTACTAAGGTGTGATCATGTTTTGATTGTGAGATAATTTTAGTCAACGGGTCTGTCACATTCAGATCCGTAAGTATTTTGCAAATTTCTATGTCTACAATGCTCTGCATGGAGCTACTCTAGCTAATTGCTCCCACTTTCAATATGTATCTAGACCGAGACTTAGAGTCATCTAGATTAGTGTCAAAACTTGCATCGACGTAACCCTTTACGACGAACCTTTTGTCACTTCCATAATCGAGAAACATATCCTTATTCCACTAAGGATAATTTTGACCGCTGTCCAGTGATCTACTCCTAGATCACTATTGTACTCCCTTGCCAAAATCAGTGTAGGGTATACAATAGATCTGGTACACAGCATGGCATACTTTATAGAACCTATGGCCGAGGCATAGGGAATGACTTTCATTCTTTTTCTATCTTCTGCCGTGGTCGGGCTTTGAGCTTACTCAATTTCACACCTTGTAACACAGGTAAGAAACTCTTTCTTTGACTGTTCCATTTTGAACCACTTCAAAATCTTGTTAAGGTATGTACTCATTGAAAAAACTTATCAAGCGTCTTGATCTATCTCTATAGATCTTGATGCTCAATATATAAGCAGCTTCACCGAGCTCTTTCTTTGAAAAACTCCTTTCAAACACTCCTTTATGCTTTGCAGAATAATTCTACATTATTTCCGATCAACAATATGTCATTCACATATACTTATCAGAAATGTTGTAGTGCTCCCACTCACTTTCTTGTAAATACAGGCTTCACCGCAAGTCTGTATAAAACTATATCCTTTGATCAACTTATCAAAGCATATATTCCAACTCCGAGATACTTGCACCAGTCCATAGATGGATCGCTGGAGCTTGCATATTTTGTTAGCACCTCTAGGATTGACAAAACCTTCTGGTTGCATCATATACAACTCTTCTTTAATAAATCCATTAAGGAATGCAGTTCTGTTTATCCATTTACCAGATTTCATAAAATGCGGCAATTGCTAACATGATTCGGACAGACTTAAGCATAGATACGAGTGAGAAACTCTCATCGTAGTCAACACCTTAAACTTGTCGAAAACCTTTTGCGACAATTCTAGCTTTGTAGATAGTAACACTACTATCAGCGTCCGTCTTCCTCTTGAAGATCCATTTATTTTCTATGGCTTGCCGATCATCGGGCAAGTCAACCAAAGTCCATACCTTGTTCTCATACATGGATCCCATCTCGGATTTCATGGCCTCAAGCCATTTTGCGGAATCTGGGCTCACCATCGCTTCTTCATAGTTCGTAGGTTCGTCATGGTCTAGTAACATAACCTCCAGAACAGGATTACCGTACCACTCTGGTGCGGATCTTACTCTGGTTGACCTACGAGGTTCAATAATAACTTTATCTGAAGTTCCATGATCATCATCATTAACTTCCTCACTAATTGGTATAGGCGTCACAGAAACTGGTTTCTGCGATGAACTACTTTCCAATAAGGGAGCAGGTACAATTACCTCATCAAGTTCTACTTTCCTCCCACTCACTTCTTTCGAGAGAAACTCCTTCTCTAGAAAGGATCCATATTTAGCAACGAATGTCTTGCCTTCGGATCTGTGATAGAAGGTGTACCCAACTGTCTCCTATGGGTATCCTATGAAGACACATTTCTCCGATTTGGGTTTGAGCTTATCAGGTTGAAGTTTTTTCACATAAGCATCGCAGCCCCAAACTTTAAGAAACGACAACTTTGGTTTCTTGCTAAACTACAGTTCATAAGGCGTCGTCTCAACGGATTTAGATGGTACCCTATTTAACGTGAATGCAGTTGTCTCTAATGCATAACCCCAAAACGATAGTGGTAGATCGGTAAGAGACATCATATATCGCACCATATCTAATAAAGTACGGTTACGATGTTCGGACACACCATTACACCGTGGTCTTCCAGGTGGCGTGAGTAGTGAAACTATTTCACATTGTTTTAACTGAAGGCCAAACTCGTAACTCAAATACTCTTCTCCACGATCAGATCGTAGAAACTTTATTTTCTTGTTACGATGATTTTCCGCTTCACTCTGAAATTATATGAACTTTTCAAATGTTTCAGACTTCTGTTTCATTAAGTAGATATACCCATATCTGCTCAAATCATCTGTGAAGGTCAGAAAATAATGATACCTGCTACGAGCCTCAATATTTATCGGACCACATACATCTGTATGTATGATTTCCAACAAATCTGTTGCTCTCTCCATAGTTCCGGAGAACGGCATTTTAGTCATCTTGCCTATGAGGCACGGTTCGCAAGCATCAAGTGATTCATAATCAAGTGATTCCAAAATCCCATCAGTATGGAGTTTCTTCATGCGCTTTACACCAATATGACCTAAACGGCAGTGCCACAAATAAGTTGCACTATCATTATTAACTTTGCATCTTTTGTCTTCATTATTATGAATATGTGTATCACTACGATCGAGATCCAACAAACCATTTTATTGGGTGTATGACCATAGAAGGTTTTATTCATGTAAACAGAACAACAATTATTCTCTAATTTAAATGAATAACTGTATGGCAACAAACATGATCAAATCATATTCATGCTCAACGCAAACACCAAATAACACTTATTTAGTTTCAACACTAATCCCGAAAGTATAGGGAGTGTGCGATGATGATCATATCAATCTTGGAACTACTTCCAACACACATCGTCACCTCGCCTTTTACTAGTCTCTGTTTATTCTACAACTCCCGTTTCGAGTTACTACTCTTAGCAACTGAACCAGTATCAAATACCGAGGGGTTGCTATAAACACTAGTAAAGTACACATCAATAACATGATATCCAATATACCTTTGTTCACTTTGCCATCCTTCTTATCCACCAAATAGTTGGGGTAGTTCCGCTTCCAGTGACCAGTCCCTTTGCAGTAGAAGCACTTAGTCTCAGGCTTAGGACCAGACTTAGGCTTCTTCACTTGAGCAGCAACTTGCTTGCCGTTCTTCTTGAAGTTCCCCTTCTTCCCTTTGCCCTTTTCTTGAAACTAGTGGTCTCGTCAACCATCAACACTTGATGTTTTTCTTGATTTCTACCTTCGTCGATTTCAGCATCACGAAGAGCTCGGGAATTACTTTCGTCATCCCTTGCATACTATAGTTCATCACGAAGTTCTACTAACTTGGTGATGGTGACTAGAGAATTCTGGTAATCACTATTTTATTTGGAAGATTAACTCCCACTTGATTCAAGCGATTGTAGTACCCAGACAATCTGAGCACATGCTCACTGCTTGAGCTATTCTCCTCCATCTTTTGGCTATAGAACTTGTTGGAGACTTCATATCTCTCAACTCGGGTATTTGCTTGAAATATTAACTTCAACTCCTGGAACATCTCATATGGTCCATGACGTTCAAAACGTCTTTGAAGTCCCGATTCTAAGCCGTTAAGCATGGTGCACTAAACTATCAAGTAGTCATCATATTGAGCTAGCCAAACGTTCATAACGTCTGCATCTGCTCCTGCAATAGGTCTGTCACCTAGCGGTGCATCAAGGACATAATTTTTCTGTGCAGCAATGAGGATAATCCTCAGATCACGGATCCAATCCGCATCTTTGCTACTAACATCTTTCAACATAATTTTTCTCTAGGAACATATCAAAAATAAACACAGGGAAGCAACAACACGAGCTATTGATCTACAACATAATTTGCAAAATACTATCAGGACTAAGTTCATGATAAATTTAAGTTCAATTAATCATATTACTTAAGAACTCCCACTTAGATAGACATCCCTCTAATCCTCTAAGTGATCACGTGATCCATATCAACTAAACCATGTCCGATCATCACATAAGATGGAGTAGTTTCAATGGTGAACATCACTATGTTGATCATATCTACTATATGATTCACGCTCGACCTTTCGGTCTCCGTGTTCCGAGGCCATATCTGCATATGCTAGGCTCGTCAAGTTTAACCTGAGTATTCCGCGTGTGCAACTGTTTTGCACCCGTTGTATTTGAACGTAGAGCCTATCACACCCGATCATCACGTGGTGTCTCAGCATGAAGAACTTTCGCAACGGTGCATACTCAGGGAGAACACTTTTATCTTGAAATTTTAGTGAGAGATCATCTTATAATGCTACCGTCAATCAAAGCAAGATAAGATGCATAAAAGATTAACATCACATGCAATCAATATAAGTGATATGATATGGCCATCATCATCTTGTGCTTGTGATCTCCATCTCCGAAGCACCGTCATGATCACCATCGTCACCGGCGCGACACCTTGATCTCCATCGTAGTATCGTTGTCGTCTCACCAACTTATTGCTTTTACGACTATCGCTACTGGTTAGTGATAAAGTAAAACAATTACATCGCAATTGCATTGCATACAATAAAGCGACAACCATATGGCTCCTGCCAGTTGCCGATAACTCGGTTACAAAACATGATCATCTCATACAATAAAATATAGCATCATGTCTTGACCATATCACATCACAACATGCCCTGCAAAAACAAGTTAGACGTCCTCTACTTTGTTGTTGCAAGTTTTACGTGGCTGCTACGGGCTTAGCAAGAACCGTTCTTACCTACGCATCAAAACCACAACGATAGTTTGTCAAGTTGGTGCTGTTTTAACCTTCGCAAGGACCGGGCGTAGCCACACTCGGTTCAACTAAAGTGAGAGAGACAGACACCCGCCAGTCACCTTTAAGCAACGAGTGCTCGCAACGGTGAAACCAGTCTCGCGTAAGCGTACGCGTAATGTCGGTCCGGGCCGCTTCATCTCACAATACCGCTGAACCAAAGTATGACATGCTGGTAAGCAGTATGACTTATATCGCCCACAACTCACTTGTGTTCTACTCGTGCATAGCATCAACGCATAAAACCTGGCTCTGATACCACTGTTAGGGAACGTAGTAATTTCAAAAAATTTCCTACGCACACGCAAGATCATGGTGATGCATAGCAACGAGAGGGGAGAGTGTTGTCCACGTACCCTCGTAGACCGAAAGCGGAAGCGTTATCACAACGCGGTTGATGTAGTCGTACGTCTTCACGATCCGACCGATCAAGTACCGAACGCACGGCACCTCCGAGTTCAGCACACGTTCAGCTCGATGACGTCCCTCGAACTCCGATCCAGCCGAGTGTTGAGGGAGAGTTTAGTCAGCACGACGGCGTGGTGACGATAATGATGTTCTACCGACGCAGGGCTTCGCCTAAGCTCCGCAACGATATTATCGAGGTGTAATATGCTGGAGGGGGGCACCGCACACGGCTAAAAGATCGTAGATCAATTGTGTGTCAAGAGGTGCCCCCCTGCCCCCGTATATAAAGGAGCAAGGGGGAAGCCGCCAGCCTAGGAGGAGAGGCGCGCCTGGGAGGAGTCCTACTCCTACCGGGAGTAGGACTCCCCCCCTTTTCCATGTTGGACTAGGAGAGAGGGGAAAGAGGTGGAGGGGAGGAAGGAAGGGGGGGCGCCGCCCCCCTCTCCTTGTCCTATTCGGACTGGGGGGGAAGGGGGGCGCGGCCCTGCCCTAGCCTCCTCTCCTCTCTTCCACCTAGGCCCACTAAGGCCCATTAAGTTACCGGGGGGTTCCGGTAACCTCCCGGTACTCCGGAAAAATCCCGATTTCACCCGAAACACTTTCGATGTCCAAACATAGGCTTCCAATATATCAATCTTTATGTCTTGAGCATTTCAAGACTCCTCGTCATGTCCGTGATCACATCCGAGACTCCGAACAACCTTCGGTACATCAAAACATATAAACTCATAATATAATTGTCATCGTAACGTTAAGCGTGCGGACCCTACGGGTTCGAGAACTATGTAGACATGACCGAGACACCTCTCTGGTCAATAACCAATAGCGGAACCTGGATGCTCATATTGGTTCCTACATATTCTACGAAGATCTTTATCGGTCAGACCGCATAACAACATACGTTGTTCCCTTTGTCATCGGTATGTTACTTGCCCGAGATTTGATCGTCGGTATCTCGATACCTAGTTCAATCTCATTACTGGCAAGTCTCTTTACTCGTTCCGTAATACATCATCCCGCAACTAACTCATTAGTCACAATGCTTGCAAGGCTTATAGTGATGTGCATTACCGAGTGGGCCCAGAGATACCTCTCCGACAATCGGAGTGACAAATCCTAATCTCGAAATACGCCAACCCAACAAGTACCTTTGGAGACACCTGTAGAGCACCTTTATAATCACCCAGTTACGTTGTGACGTTTGGTAGCACACAAAGTGTTCCTCCGGTAAACGGGAGTTGCATAATCTCATAGTCATAGGAACATGTATAAGTCATGAAGAAAGCAATAGCAACATACTAAACGATCGAGTGCTAAGCTAATGGAATGGGTCAAGTCAATCACGTCATTCTCCTAATGATGTGATCCCGTTAATCAAATGACAACTCATGTCTATGGCTAGGAAACATAACCATCTTTGATTAACGAGCTAGTCAAGTAGAGGCATACTAGTGACACTCTGTTTGTCTATGTATTCACACATGTATCAAGTTTCCGGTTAATACAATTCTAGCATGAATAATAAAAATTTATCATGATATAAGGAAATAAATAATAACTTTATTATTGCCTCTAGGGCATATTTCCTTCAGCAGTTAATTTAGCACTTGTCCTGGCACCCCTTCGCATCCCATGCAAGTCCTTCCCGGTAATCTACCTGGGAATGGCACTCTCCCTAAGAAATCTAACAAAGGCAGATTTTGACCCGTTCCTGACCAAATTTTGAAACAAAACCGCTACATGGAAGGGTGGGCTGATGGCCAAGAGTGGACGCCTCGTCCTCCTCAAATCTGGACTTACCGCATTGGCCATATACATGATGACGGTGCACAAGCTGCCTGCTTGGGTCCTAAAGCGTCTCATACAGTTATGTCGCTCCTGGTTGTGGAGCGGGGAGGGCACGTGCAGCAGCGGCAAATGCAGAGTGGGATGGGCTCAAATTTGCCGTCCCAAAAACCTTGGCGGTCTAGGGGTTTTGGACCTACGGAAATTTGGTACGGCGCTCCGACTTAGATGGTTGTGGATGGCCTGGCAGGATCCACCGCGCCCTTGGGCACGGTCACCACTGCCGTGTGACGAAAAAGAACACATGTTGTTTGCAATGGCAACGGAGATCAAACTCGGCGACGGGCGAAAGGCCCGCTTCTGGCAAGACCGTTGGTTACACGGGCAGTGCCCAAAAATCCTAGCACCGGCCCTATTTGCAGCATTGGCAAGGAAAAACAGAACGGTGCATGACGCACTCACGGAGCAGACATGGCTCAGCGACCTTGCACATGAGCTGACCGAAGATACGCTACAGGAACTTTATAACCTGGCGGAAAAATTGGACGAGGTGGTGCTACTGGCTGACCAGCCAGATGAGATTGCATGGAGGTTCACCTCAAACCGTGAATATTGAGCTAGGTCCGCCTATCTGCTTCAATTCGAAGGCTTGGTGATACCTGAGGGACACAACCTCATTTGGAAAGGATGGGCCCCAGGTAAATGTCGCTTCTTCCTATGGACGGCCGTGCTGGGCAGAATCTTAACCGCGGATGCGCTGCTGCGTCGGGGATGGGAGAACAACTATTTCTGCCCTCTCTGCGAAAGGAATCTTGAAACCCCAACACACTTGCTACTTGAGTGTCCCTGGTCCAGATATGCCTGGGAGAAGATCGCCCAACTCGCACGCACACCAGCGCCACTGCCGGCATCATGGGATGGTTTGGTCTCCATCAAAGCATGGCTAATAGCATGCCATGGCAGGGCACGAGAAGACAGGAAGAAAGGGACTTTGTCCATCATACAACTTATGTCATGGGAGATATGGCGCGAAAGGAATAGACGTATTTTTCAGCAAGAATACTTGGGCAGGGAGCGCTTCATAGAGAAAGCAAGAGAGGAGATACGGCTTTGGAACATGGCAGGAGCGGGCATTCCTTTTGACCCGGGCTGATTTCTTTCTTCCTGTTAAACCCTATTTCTTTCTTCTTTGCTTTTGCTTTCGGCTTTTGGTCGAGCTCGCTCATCGTCTACTCGCCTTGTGTACGCTTGTAGCTCGACCGTTCCTTCTCACTAATCAATGAATTTGGTAGACGATGCCACCAACATTCAAAAACAATCAGAGGAAGAAAAGATGAACCAGTGTTGGATGGAAAAAACTGTAGCGGGATAGAATAAACCGAAGGAAAAGCCTGGACGGAAGACGGAACCCCCAATTGGTAAATATAGAGATAGAGATTGGAAATAACTATCTACATCTGTTTTTTTCTTTGAAGATAGAATAAACCGGAGGAAAAAGCCTGGACGGAAGACAGAACCACCAATTGGTAAATATATAGAGATAGAGATTGGACATAACTATCTACATCTTTTTTTTTGAAAAAAAAAACTATCTACTATCCCTTTCACTCCAGCACAAAAGAGGCACCAACAGATGAAATAAAACTTACTCAAGACACAAGTGCCACTAGCAGGAAATTAAGCATTTGTCAAAGTACTATATATCACAAACATAAGGTATCAACGTCGTGGCATATCGATGTACTAGAGTATGCCGGACGGTATGAATATGGCATCTTCGTTTTCTATAGCGTATGCAACAACATCACATACGACAGGTCCTAAAATGTACATATTCGACTTCAAAATGAAAATACAAGGTTCCTGTCTGTGGCCTGGGCCGGCTCAGGCCTCACACCAAATTCTGTACAGTCAGATAAACCACCTCTTTCCTCTTGTAGCAGACTAGCAGTCCAGCAACAGCCTCAAGCTCTGCAAAATGACCAACTTTAGAGATGCGTTTCATCTCATACTACCATTGTCTCAAATCAGCATTTGACAGGAAGTTACCTCTTATTCTTCTTCTCCTGCTTAGGGAGGAGATCAGGCATCTCCAGGAACAGGAGTGGCATAGTCTGATAGTTCTTCTTGGACTTGGCGAGAGCGGATAAGGGATGCTCTAATGCTTCGATCTGCAGGTGCAGTTCCTTGCGAAAGTGGTCCGCCTCGGGTGTATACTTCTTACCCTCCAGGTACATGCCCAGTAGACTGCATATCCCAAACGCGGTCATTATCCAAAAGAGTTCATGCACAATAGACCAATAAGTATAATTGAACAGTAAAGCTACATTAGATCCTTAATGCTCACATTTTCCTTGACAGTGCCATTTTTTGGTACCCATCGGTCGATGTCCTGATTAAACCAGCAGCATAGGCCCCCTGTGCTAGCTGATCCTGGTGCAGTTCATAGTCTTTAAGCTCCTGAAAGAAAGAAAAAAGCTAGAGTGTAATTTAATGCAGAAACAGAAACAGAAACAGAACAAAGAAGAGGCCAATAGTCCAATACACACCCTAGCATCAATTCTTGGACTCCTGGACAGTAACTCATCCAGTTCTGCCTCAAACTCCTGTAAACCAAGCCCCTTTGGGTTGGCATACTTGATGCTAGCCCACCAGTCCTATAGTGGAGAAGAAAGACATATAACTGATTAAACATAATAGAAACACAAGGGATGGTAGCCCCTTTGGGTTGGCATACTTGATGTTAGCCTTGTTTAGTGAAACAAGGCTAAGCTACCTTTTATGCTCAACAAGCCCAAGCAACTGCCTTCAACAGGCTAACTGCCCTACGGACAGAAAATAATATGCTTCAGCAGCCACAACAACTGGAAAAAGAGCGTTATATCTCCAACATATATCCTATGGCATACTAAAATCTTAAACTACAGAAAACGAAAACAAACGAGGCTAAGCTACATACATTAAGATAAAGTAGGTGTGTTCTTTCAACTGCATTGCATGATATACAGTGAAGCATCTGACTGCAGAAACTGCCAACAAGTGCCGTGAAATAGCAACAAGGTCTTCTGTACTAAATAAAAGTTTATGTATCCAAATATAAGAGCGCTACTAAATCAAGACAAGCAAGAAGTTGTCAATCACCGTATGACTGAATCATCAAATATTTTCACTCCCAACATGAGTACAAGACTAAAAAAAGGTAGAACAGGAGGAACAATTTTATGATTGGTTATCAAGCAGCAGCACTTTTTATTGCAACAAACCAATACAACAACGAACCAACCTTAAAAGCACATGAACAGAGATTCAGCATCAGAACCAAAAACTAAACAATAACCAAGAGGTGTTTGGTACTTCAGATACTTATACTGCGTTTGATTTAGCTGGTGAGAGCTGTACAACGTGCAAAACATTTCAAAAATCTTCCAAAAGTCATGCATATTTCATACAGCTGAAAGAAATTACTCGCAGGGTTCATTCACCATTTGCATAATGCAAACTACAAAATAAGTAAGCACTTCAGAATCCAGTCCAGACGCCTAAAGCGGAAATAACTTCTAGGATCTCTGTAAATTATGAAACGAGCATACTCATAGAATGATTTACTACATCAATCAGCTTGCTTCCAGGCATCAGATGTATGATTCCTAGACATAACAACTCGATCCAGACAACGCAATAGCAGAGAAATTATATGTCCCCTTTGCCCCGTTTCCATTTAACAGAGAAATTACGGATTGTACAGAGGGGAAACCTATTTGTGGAGCAGAAAAATTCACAAACAAACGGAATAGCAACCCGAGTACTACAGTGCAGGTCCGAACTACCAACCAAATTGGGAGGACACCTCATGAAGAGTACCTGACGTACAGCGAAATTAAAATTCAGGGGACGCGAACAAATGGCTCGTGTGTTTACTCACATATAGGCGCGGCCGGGGACCCCTCGCCCTCCAGGGGACACCCGTCGCTCCCACTGCAGCGTGTACATGGCCGGCGGCGGCGGCACCATCTGCGCGCCGTGCTTGGCGCCCCGCGCCAGCCCTTGCATTGCCTCCCCGTCCTCCACGCGGCTCCGTCTGCATGGCGGGCTTGCAGTGGGGCCGGGACGGGGTTTTGTAGGGGTCCGTCCGGGTCGGTTGCTCCTGTTTCCCCCTCCCACTTGGATTAGCTGACGAAACGTCCGGTAACTTACGCTCACGGACATGTGGGTCATCTTATTAGTGGCCCACAGGTCAGTGAAAGAAAGTCACCCCAAGCCTCTAGCTTCCACGTCGGTAGCTACGCCCATCTCCGCTACCCGTTCCGTTCTTCGTGATGATTACGTGTGCAGTGTGCTGACCGGGCCTGCCAGTCAGTGCCCATTTTGTTTCTGTTTTTTTCTTCCTCCTCGGGTTTCCTTCCTCTCTTTTCCCGCTGATTCGCACCGTGAAAAAAAAGGGTTCCCGCTGTTTCCATGGAAGTACGGTTGGATTCCATTGCAGGCTGTCACGTTCGTTTTGTTTGCTTCTCCAAGTTTTTTTTCTTTTTAGGAAACTTCTCTCTATCATGTTCAAAGAGCGGAAAGAAAAGCATTACTTGTAATTACAAGAAAAATGTTCACGTGTTGCAAAACATACGTTACAAAAATGTTCTGTATTTTTATACAATGTTTAATTAAAAAGTAGTATTCATGTATTTGGAAAATACGTAACTTAAAAATGTCAATGTAATTATACAAAAATCTGTATTGTTTTAATCTTCATGTAATTAAAGGTGTTCACACGCTTAAAAGAATTCATATGACTAAAAAGTGTTTAAGTTTTTTTAAATGTGTAATATTAAAAGTGTTCATGTGTTTTAAGCGAAAGAACATGTAATTTTAAAAAGTGTTCGTACATCTTAAAGTATGTCGGTGTGTTTTTATAAAAGAGATAAAAGAAATCAAAAGGCAAGAAAGAAGAAAGACAAAAATAAGAAGCAATCATACAAGTTTTTTTGTTTTTTGGATTGTTCTTCAAATCTCAAGTTTTAGTACCCAAGTTGAGAGAATCTTGTATGTTCTCTGGTATGTTCAACAAAGGTAAGATATGATTATAGATAGATCAAGAAATCCTAAGCTTCTATTGAGTGGTGAGAAAAAGGTTGGAGAAGAAGAGGAGGAGGCAACAAAAGTATCCCTTGAGGAGGAACATGATCATGATCATGAGCTCATACTAGCTACCAGTGAAGATGAAAAAGAAGTTGCATCTACCAACTCACAAGAAGACGAAGCCAGTGCAGTAGAAGGTGGAGAAGAAGATGAGAGACTAGACTTAAGAATCTTTAAGTTCTCCTCCATCTGCCAGCTCTTAGTTTTGTGGGATGAGTAGATATCTTTTCAACCACGTCTCTTGAACGCCCACCATTTTTTGCGCCAATTTCATTCGAAATAAATAGCAATATTGATTAACTATAAGTGTGTTGTTCATAGCGGCCGATCACAATCAAAAAGAGGCAGATGTTCATTGGTTTTACATGCGCATGGTCACAAAAGTATCATCAGTCCGACAGTACATGAAAAGAAGGTAGTTTTGCCCTCCTAGACTGAATATCCGAGCCTCCACGCTCACTCTGCCACCGGCTCCTCCTGACCATCTGTTGCCTTCTTGGCCACCTCCTTCTCGGACGCCTCCAACTTGGCCGACAAGCGCTTCAATATCCTAACATGGACGAATGTTGGGGACTACTGTTGCTGGCCAACATGCTGCACGGCGTAGAAGTAGAGCGGCTGATATTGCTTCGGCCAGGGCGATGTCTGCATGGGCAGTTGTGGCTGCGGCGCACAGCGACCCTGCCCCTCTTGTCCATCGTGTGCCCCGCCACGTCTGCCGCCCCGCCGTCCTTCTTATTGTTGCTGACGCACCTTTTTCCCTTCGCTTTGAGGAGGCGGACTTGTCGTGTCGCCGAGTCGTTCCTTTGTGCCCCCACCTTGCTTGGATCCTTCACCGACGTTGGCTTCGGTACACATCCATGAATGGGCGCATGCCATGGTGAAAGCGAAAAGGGTGAGAATTAGGGCGGAGCGGAGCGGAGAGGGCGTGAAATGCACGGGCTTTGGCGCGGAAACAATGTGGATTTAGCCAGATGCACAGGCTCCGCCTCGTTTTTTAGGTGGGCTGAGGGTGTCCGAGTCCTACGTGACGGATGCCCGGACTCCCGTGAAACCTCCTAATTTGCTTTCAATTTACGGGATTTCAGACAAGCGGACTTGTCCACGGACCGATGTGGTATCGTGTTGAATGACATAACGCGTCCACATAACTCGTTTCGAATGATTGAGTACAGTTTAAGAATCTGCATTGGAGATGCCCTGGAAAAAGTCCGAGGCGCTGCACGGCCTGTCCAGCCGCGGCCCCGCCACAAAGTTCGACGACCCCGCCAAGCCACACCTGCACTCAGGCCGTGCCGCCGTGTACAACGGCGTCGTCTTCGCCAACGTCATGAATAGTACCGCCAGCTTCAACGAGACCCTCTCGAAATCCATCGGTCGGGTACATGCACCTTCACTTCACACATATACTCTACTTATATTATATGGTACTCTGGATACAAACATGCATGTCCAGCTGGATTGACACGTATGATTAATACGTGCATGTCTCAGGAATTGTTTATTTTTTTCATTTGGAGGCTGTGTCGACGGAGGCTCGTGCGATGTACTACAACCTTGGCAAGGGCGGGCTGACGTACTGGAGCCCCAACATCAACCTGCTGCGCGACCCGCCCTGGAGACGCCCGGCGAGGGCCCCTTCGTGGTGGGGCGCTACGCCGTCAACTTCGTGCGCGGCATGCAGGACATCCTCGGCCACGACACGGCGGCGGACCCCAGTCCCGGCCGATCAAGACGTCGGCGTGCTGCAAGCACTACGCCCCCTACAATCTCGACGACTGGCACGGCCACACCCGCTTCAAGTCGACGCGCGCGTCCAGGAGCGCGGGACATGGTCGAGACCTTCCTCCGCCCCTTCGAGATGTGCGTCCGCGACGGCGACGTCAGCAGCGTCATGTGCTCCTACAACCGCGTCAGCGGCATCCCGGCCTGCGCCGACGCCAGGCTGCTCTCCCAGACCATCCGCGGGGAATGGCAGTTCCACGGCTACATCGTCTCCGACTGCGAAGCCGTCCGCGTCATGGTCGACAACGTCACGTGGCTCGGCTACACCGCCGTCAAGGGCAGTGCCGCCGTGCTCAAGGCCGGGCTCGACCTCAACTGCGGCGAGAGCTGATTCTGTTAGAAGGGAGAGAGGGATTGGCGGAATATGATGGATGTATTATTGAGCCTTGAAGGCGAGTATATATTGAGTACAAGACTTGAAGGACAAAAAGTCTCTCCTGAAGATAAGGTAGGCGAAGGATTGACTACCAAATACAAGTAACCCAAATATATCTCTAACATCCCCCACAGTCGTAACGGTAGCGTCGCACACAACAAGAGCGTCACGGACGGTCAGACTGGAGAGAATAGCAGCCGGGCTGACATCCCCCCCCCCCCCCCCCCCCCGGCGCAGTCGTAGCGGGAGCGTCGTGGATGGTGTCGCATCGCGGACGCGTTGACTGTAGAGGAAGCCGACGAGTTGCTCAAGCGGATGATAGCCGTTTGTGCCGATGTCGAGGTAGCCGAGAGCGTAGGATGGTGTAGACGTGGTCGAGGTAGCCGTGCGAAGAATGCCGTGGTCGATGTCGAGTCGGGTAGCCGGTGTCGAGGAAAACGCTGTGGAGCTGCGGGCGCAAGGAAGCGCCGAGTTAGCATGGGCGCAGTGATGTCGAAGTAGGAGTGCGCCGAGAGGTAGACGGTGTTGACGAAGCGTCGCGCCAGGTTTGCCAAGCTCGGGGACACGTCATGGACGAAGGCACGCATCGGCGTTGCCAGCACCAGGCATGCGTAGACAGACGAAGACGAAGTTGACGAAGTGCCGCTCCAGGCTTGCCAGGCCCAGGGACACGTCGTGGACGAAGGCACGCACCGGTGTTGCCAGTACTGGGCATGTGTAGAGGAGGGACCTGCACGAGCTGTACGCCATGTCGGAGATGTCGGAGAGGCCAGTAGAGAAGAGCTCGACGACGGTTGCGGCGCTAATTGGCGTGGGGCCAATGTCGTCCGCCGTTGTCGGAGTAGACGAAGTGGTCGGGGTAAATGACTGCGACGCTGGCGACGGGCTGTTGCTGGACGAAGATGAAGGAGGTGGACGGGCGGCGGCGGCGGCTATGAGGGTAGCGGCGGCGGCCGAAGAAGAGCGGCGGCGGCTAGGTTAGGAGCGCGGCGGCGATGGTCGAAGTAGGCGAGGAACCCGACAGAGTGACGAAGACCTGCGCGGACGGTGGCGTTCCCGCACCAAGTGAGATGGCGCGACGCATACAACGAGAGGTCAACGCGCGGTGACGACGGGGTGACCACGGGCTGCGTCGCTACAGCCCGTAGGGGCGACGCAACGACGGCGGGAAGACCTCGGGGTGGCGGCGGGGACCGCGGGTCACGGCACTACGACCCAAAGGGGCGACGCAGCGGCGGAGCCCAGGTCGGTGCAACCGAGGGGACGACCTCGGGGCGGCGGCGGGGACCGCGTATCACGCGACTACGGCCCGAAGGGCGACGCAGCGGCTACGCGCTAGTCGATGCGGCCACGAGGAGAACCACGGGCGGCGGCGCTGCGGCCCGACGAGGCGACGCAGCAGCAGCCCGTTGCTCGATTGATGGATGAACACGCTGAACCCCAAGACGATTTTCACGGGACCTGCGAAAGCGCGCGCAACCGATAAATCAGATCGATCGCACAGCGTCGATGGAGCGAAGCAGCGAAACAGGTGATCAATCTGACGGCTTGCAAGGTCGAGGATGCGACTGCTGGACGGACGATGAAATCGATGTAGCTGTGCATGACCGGACGTAGCAATAGGCGCTGCGGGCCAGCGGAGACACGCACGAGCAGATAGACACCCTGGCCAAGGTAGCACTCATGTGCGGTGCATGTAACACGAAAGTGCCATACACCCAATGCGTGCATGTACGTAAACTGGGCCATATGCCCACGACATGGATCAGCTAGCCACGCTCATGCCGAGCGTTAGCCGACGCACCAGCACATCTTGCGTGACGCGTGCAGCCTGGAGTCCGTGAAGTAGCTGATCCGGATGAAGACAGCAGTGCTGGTGGAGGAGCCCGATCGAATCAAGGCGTCGACGGTCGGCGCAGAGTCACCGACGGACAGGTGCGCGGCAGCCGTTCCGGGCTGTCGCGTGGCGCGCAAGGCCGCCGAGTTGGAGAAGACGCCGGTGTAGTTGATGCCGAAGTCAGAGTAGAGGCGCGTGGGGATCGTCGGCGGAGGCGGGCGACGCAAACCGATCGTAGATTGGAAAAATAAAAAAGAAACGCCGATAAAACGACTGGCAAGAGAGAAAAACCTGAATCAATTGATCGGGAAAAAGACTCTCTAGAGCAGCCGATCAACGTGATCGGCGGACGAACCCTAAGTACGGCGGTGCGACCCCCGGCGGCGGTCATGAAAGCCGATAGCCCCGGACGCGGCGCGCGGAGCGGAAGCGGAGGGCGGCGGCTAGGGTTTGGATTGGTTAGGCTGATACCATGTTAGAAGGGAGAGAGGGATTGACGGAATATGATGGATGTATTATTGAGCCTCGAGGGCGAGTATATATTGTGTATAAGACTTAAAGGGCAAGACGCTTCTCCTGAAGATAAGGTAGGAGAAAGATTAACTATCAAATACAAGTAACCCAAATATATCTCTAACAAGATCGTTCTGGACGGCAAGCCCGCCATGGACTTCGTCACCACCTACGGTATGCCCGCCGTGGCCAAGGGCAAGGTGTTTGGGCCTGTTTGGATGGTAGCCTCAAACTGCCCTTCCAAAATTTTGGTCGTTGACCACAGGATGGGCCAGCGTTTGGATTGCGGCCAAGTTTTTGGCTCACAGCCAACTTTTTGACCAGCCGTTGTGATTCTGCGCTAGTGTGCGAGCGAGTTCCGGGCGGCCGTTTCCTTCGCCAAAATTTTGTGCAAAGGCAGAAGGGAGCTTGACTGCAAGACTCACCCGTCGAGCAGAGACGAAAGTCGGCCTTAGTGATCCGACGGTGCCGCCGTCGTTTTGGTCAGGCTGGTGTGGGCTGAATCCGAACGGCCCCGAACACGCTCTACAACCAGTGCATGACGCTCATGATGCTCGGCTTCTTCGACGGCATCCCGCGGTACGCCACGCTCGGTTAGAAGGACATCTGCAGCGACGAGCAATGGAGCCTCGCCGTCGACGGCGCCAGGCAGGGGATGGTGCACCTCAAGAACCAGGACAACCTGCTCTCTCTGGACACCAAGAAGCTCGGCGACGTCGCCGTGCGTGGCCCGCACGCACAAGCGCCTGAGAAGGTCATGGGTGGTGAATACACAGGGCCGCCATGCCGGTATGTGACGCCACGCGAATGCATAAGCATAAGCAGCCATGTGAAGGTTGCGTTGTCACGCCAATGTGACCATCTACTGTGGTGGCATAAACCTGCACATTCAAAGAAGTATTTAAACAAAAACTACCACGTTTCGTCGATCCGTGCCCATAAAATATCGCTTCATGAATTTATGCCGAAAGCTATCACTTTTTGTTAATCTATGACTAAAAACTACCACTTCGACTTAATGACTGATATCAAAAATTAAACTTGATTATGACAGGTTGGGACCACTCGTCAGGGCTGACAGGGCACTCAGTTGTTTGACCGTTTGTGTTGACTGTTAAGTTAATTACACATAGACATTTTATCGAACACTTGGTGTGCACCGGCCCCTGCGACCGCCAGCTCGGGAGGAGCTTGCCGCGGCCGGCAGGATCTCTACGGCCAAAGTAGGAGGAGCTTGCTGCTACCGACAGTATCTCTACGACCAAAGCAGGAGGAGCTCGACAGCCGTGGCGTCGCCTCTAGCCGCTGCCGCTGGTAGGAGCTCGACGCCGCCGGGCAAGCTGACCTCCGCGCAGCCGGGTGAGCTGGTTGTCGGCCGCCTCTAGCCGTTGCCGTGGGCTGGAGCTCGCCGCCGCCGGGTGAGCGCTGGCCTCCGCGCAGCCGGGCGAGCTAGTTGCCGGCCACCTCTAGCCGCTGCCGTGGGCAGGAGCTGGCCAGTGCGCCGGCCTCCGCGCAGCCGGGCGAGCTGCTGGTTGCCGGGCGCCTCTAGCCGCTGCCGTGGGCTGGAGCTGGCCACTGCGCTGGCCTCCGCGCAGCCGGGCGAGCTGCCGGTTGCCGGGCGCCTCTAGCCGCTGCCGTGGACAGGAGCTGGCCACCGCACCGGCCTCCGCGCAGCAGAAGAGCTACTGGTTGCTGGCCGCCTCTAGCCGCTGCGCGGGCAGGAGCTCACCGCTGCGTTGGTTGGCCTCGCACCGACGGGCGGCTGGCCGCAGCGCCAGGCGGTGGTAGCTTCTCCTCGCCGTCACACATCTCGAGGCCGGCGTACACTGCGTGGATCAGCTCTCTTCGTCGTCGCGTGCGTCCAGGCACTCTCCTCTCTATGGCAGCAGAGCAATGCACTCAGCACTAGCAAGCCGCCGATGGGGCAGAGCAGTGTGCGCAACACCAGCACATGATTCAACGAGGCAGGAGGACATGTATTTGTTGTGGCTTAACGACGGAAGCAGCACCAGCGACATGCCGGCGGCCCGGTAGTCGGACTTGGAGCAGATGTCACAGCTGGCTGCCGCCCACGTACGAACTTAACGGTCAACCAAACGGCATTGACTTACGAGGCCATGTCAGCACTTACATGCGGGCCAAGGCTGTCATAAGTGCATTTAAAATGGACGAATCGATTGATTTACAGACATGATAGGTTTTAGTCACAGATTAGCAGAAAAGTAATAGTTTTCGGGACAAATTCATAAAATGGTTTTTTATGGGCACAGATTGACGAAATATGGTAGCTTTTGATTAAATACTCCATTAAGAGGGAGGCAATGACCGGGGAGGATCTCCTCCTGCCCAGGAAGAGGAGATCACCCGTGTCGCAGGGGCCTCAGCCGGGTGATCTTCTCCGGTGGAGGCATTGCCATCTCCTTTGCGCAGCACGACCCCAAGATCGGCGCCATCTTGTGGGCTGGGTACCCCAGTGCCGAAGGAGGCAATGCCATTGCCGATATCATCTTTGGAAGATACAATCCACGTAGGTAACAGACACAAGATCAATTCATGTCATGCATATGTATGTCCGACTACCTCTTAATTGAGCTCCAACAACAAATTATCTGAGACATCAACGTAATTTGATTGACCAGGAGGGCGGCTGCCACTGACATGGTTCAAGAACGACTACATCCACAAGATCCCCATGACGTCCATGGAGCTCCGGCCCGTTCCGAAGCATGGCTACCCCGGGAGGACGTACAAGTTCTACCAAGGGCTGGAGGTGCCGTACCCGTTCGGCTACGGGCTCAACTACACCAAGTTCCTTTACAAGACTGGCACCAACGGCACTGCAAGCAGGTCAGTAACAAGCACGGCGTGGCCGCCCGGTCCTGCCCCGCGATCAACGTCAACGACAACGACTGCAACCGTCTGAGACAATCAGCTTCAACGTCAGCATCACCAACGGCGGCCACACGGAGGGCAGCCACAGCGTCCTAATGTACACTGCGCCGATCAAACAGGTGGTGGCATTCCAGAGGGTGTCCATGCGGGTGGGGTGCCGGGGTGGCACCGCAGACGTGCGGTTCACGGTAAATGTGCATGGCGTTCCGCATCGTTGAGAAGACGGCGTACAGCCTCGTGCAAGGCCCTCCCTACAGGTTTGAGAGCATCTCGTTTGTCTAGTCATATTGATAAAGAGTGTTGTCGCTGTGCTCAAGATGAGGATGAATTGCATTTGTTTTTCAATTGTACATTTGCTAGAGCTGCATGGTTTGCGCATCCTTGGTATCTTAGGACTGATATCTTTACTGAAGATCATCATTCTATACAGGCTCTTATCCATGCTCTTCTGACCATGAACCACTCTCATGCATCAACCCCAAATATTTTTAATTTCTTATGGTGCATTTGGAAATCAAGAAATGATTGCCTTTTTGGTAGAAAAAATTCTTCTCCTCATCAGGTTTTTATGGCTACAATGGCGTTGGATGAAAGCAGTAAACTTAATGATGCCTCTCCTGATGGTGCAAAGACTTATTCTCTCCAGCAAAATACTACAAACTCCACTCTTTTGCCGCTGCAGGGACAAACTATTAGCACGGATCTTCTTATTTCGGGGGCAAAAATTTATTCTGATGCTTCTTTTAAATGCACAAAGATCCCAGGTCTAACGCATGGACAAACAGCCACGGGTATTGGTGTCTATCTTAATTTTTTGCAGGATCAAAGGAGCATGCAGGTCCAAATTCAAGCCTCGACCGAGCCCACCTTTTCTCCATTACAAGCAGAAGCACATGCCCTTGTTCTTGCTGCGAGGGTGACTCAACTTTTGCAGATTAGCCAACCTACGTTCCTCACTGATAATCTCTCTTTGGCTAAAGCAGCAGCAAGCAAAAATGTCTTGGCTGATGCGATTCCATGGTCAATCAGAAAGCTCATTGCAGAGTTCTACAACACCACTCGACAGTTGCAATCGCAGGTGTTCCATATATCCAGAGAGATCAATGGCATAGCCCACAATGTAGCTCATCAGGTTCTGACCAGAGCAACAGGACCTGTTTTTAGTTGTTTTAGTTCAACTCATTCTCACTCAACTTGCCCTGTCATCTCCACTCTGTCTTCTTGCAACATTCAGGGAGTTGTATTTCATGCTGTACACTGTTACTGAGTTGAATGAAGTTGGCACCATGGGTGCCTTTCCCCGTTCAAAAAAAGAGAAGACGGCGTACAGCGTCGTGCAGTCCGGCGTCAGTACTGTGCTAATCGATAAGGGCGCTGGCTCATCGGTGTCATTTCCCGTCAAGATCAAGTTCACTTTGTAGATTCCTTGTTCTTCGTTTCCTCTCATGCATGTTCCTAGTATCGTATCGTGTCTGCGCCCGCACATTCAATGCTGAGTAATGCTACATTCACGGGCATTTATGGGCGTTTTACGGGGCTAGCGGCGCACCCACCAATTAAAATCCGGGAGGGCATGGTTAATGAGTAGGAGTTAGTTTTTTAGGCTAGTAAAAACTGGACAAGTCAACTAGCCCGTGAACTCCATATCAGGCAGCCCGTGAATCTAGCATTATTATTCAATGCTAACCCCTAATTTTTCTGCGGTGTCAAACGGTTCAAAAGCACGATTCAGATTCGGATATATTAGATCAAACTTTTGATGAAAATTGACTAGATTTTAGCTAAATTGTGACATCAGCAGAAAGTCAGCACTGGACTAGCCCATCACGTCGTTCGTCTTTGTTTGCTTTTTCCTTCGTTCGATTCGCAGCTTGACTGGCGCTGGAGACGCAGGTGGGCGGTCGTAGCCTGCTGCCAAGAAGGATGGCCCAATTACAAGCTCGTTCTTTTTTTTTTAGGGTACAAGCTCGTTCTTTTTTTTTACCTGGAACACCATGCATTCCAATTAACCAGTGGACACGGTTAAATCACGGGCCACGGCACTGAGTACATCAGGAGGTAAATTATTGAGCCAAATACTCTCACTACCCCTCACCATCCTAGAACCAAAACTAGCTAGTTTATGCGTACGTGATTCCTGAACTAGCTTAAATTGAATGAAACCTATCTGTAGTTGATACTTGGTCTCACGAAAAAGACTCCCCAGCTGTGAACGATCTGCATTACTGCCATCTATGGCTTGCTTCAAAGGTAGACAATCTGTCATAAATATCACCCGACCCATACCAAAATTCTCTGCAAAATTGATGGTCCTCATTAGAGCAAGAGCTTCTGCATGCAATGGATCAGACACATCCACCAGGGGGCAGCTGCAGCACATAAGACATCGCCGGCTGCATCTCTCGCTATACAACCCCACCCACCGGTTCCCAAGGCCCCAATGAAAGAAGCATCAAAATTCAACATAACCCAGTCCTGGGGAGGGGGTTCCCACTGATTGATCTGCACTTTCGGGGGTCTGGTAGGTGGAGAATGGAACTGAATCCATTCCTCAGTAAGCATTGATATTTGTCTTGCAAATTCCGGCGGCAAAGTCGTACCCTCCCCATGTCTTCTTCTATTGCGTTCAGACCACCAACGCCACAGGAGACAAATCACCTTTAGTTTCTTTTGCTCAGGAAATGCCATAATCCTCTCCAGCACCTCCAACGCCGTGGGAGCCTGCATAATATTTAGCCTTTCGTTTTCCAGATCGGCCGCTCGCCACATAGCTCTGACTGCCTTACAACGGAAAAAGAAATGTCCACCATCTTCAAAATATTTATTGCACACCACACAACGTGTATCCAACTCCACATCCCGCCTAGCAATATTCATATTTAGCGGGTGACTATTATGTCCGAATCTCCACATAAAATGATGTACTTTCCCTGGGCAGTGCACTTTCCAAATAGCAGCCCACACTGCCTTTCTCCACACCGACCCGGTGACGCTATCTCCTTGCACTAGTAGGAAAAGGGGTTTTTACCCCGGTTCATAAGGGCCTTTAGTCCCGATTCTAGAACCGGGACTAAAGGGTCGTTACTAATGCCCTAGCCCTTTAGTCCCGGTTCTTACACGAACCGGGACTAAAGGCCGTCCACGTGGCCGGTGCGGGGAGCCCAGGCAGGAGGGCCTTTGGTCCCGGTTGGTGCCACCAACCGGGACCAATAGGCAGGGCCTTTTGTCCCGGTTGGTGTCACCAACCGGGACCAATAGGCATCCACGCGTCAGCAGCTGGCAGGAGCTGAGGTTTTTGTTTTTTTGAAAGGGGGTGGTTTAGGGGTTTTGGGGGGTTAATTTAGGTGTTTCATATATTGTGTTAGCTAGCTAATTAATAGAGAGAAGTGTCCTCTCTTATCTCCGTGCTTGGTCGACGCTACGTACTATATACGTATGGAGAGGAGTAGACACGCTAGCTAGTAATCAAATGAAGGAAACAGAAGATCGTCATGAACATATGCATACAGAGAGAAGTGATATCGACCACCTCTCCTTCTTCGAGATATTGGTCGAACAACAAGTTCTCGTATATCTATCCGACACTACCGGCTACATATATACAATAATTATCTCTTACAATACAATCTCCTAATTAAATTGTAGGAACACAGGGTCCACATAGTATTCTCCGTTTTCAGCGATCACGTGGTCAAGGAAGAATGTCGCCAATTCCTCTTGAATTCCTCACATACGATCTTCTGCTAGGAGTTCATCCTGCTTCCGAAACATCTAATTTGAAGAAGGGGGTCAATACATATATATATATGAATAAATGAAACTCAACACAAATGATGGTAATAAAATAAAATTGTGAATATTATTGCTTACGCACTTCATATTGTTCTTCAGTGTAGCCCCGCTCACAGGTCGTGTAGCGGATGGACTCGCAAACGTAGTATCCACAGTAATTATTCCCGGGTTCCTGCCACAACCACTTTACAAGAAATAGAGGTCAATCAAACTGATAAGCAAGCATGCTAAATGGTATTGATGAAACTAGCGCTTGAATCACTAGGAGATGCGCGGAACATGCTACTATAGTACTTACTTTCGGGTGATTAAATTGCAGCTTCTTCGGCACTCCGGGAGCTTTTGAGGTGAATTTTCTCCAAGCCCTGCCAGGCAAAGAAAACAATTACTTGATATCAGGAAATGAACAAAGTTGCTGATATGGTGGATAATGATCGATTTAACTTACTTCTCGAGAATTTGAGTCATGTTCGCATAGTCCTGGGGATCTTTTCGTCTCGAGTCTAAGACGGTTACTACTCCCTGCTCAAGCTTAATCTCTAGGAGAATATAGTGGAAGCTGCGCATGCATGCATAAGTCATCAATTACATTACCATAACCTGGACTAATAAGGGAAACCGAATATGCACAAGACAGTAACACTCACTTGAAGTTGTAAGGAAAGAGTATTATATCTTTGTTTTGATTTAATACCAACGATTGTAGCAAGTTGGCCTCGGCTTCTTTGGGATGTTTTTCAACCGTATATGCATCTATGAGATTTGTGTTAATGAACCCAATATCACCGATTTGTCTTTTCTTCAATTCGGCGATCTTCAATCTGCATAATATAGTGAGGATAAGTATAAATACATGCAATGAAAGAGCTGACCTATATAGAGAGACTTAATGACAGAAGTAGTACTACTTACAGACAGTAGCAAGTGATCGTTGTTTTATCGAGGGCCTTTTGATTGTAAAACTGGAAGAAATCCTCAAATGGAACACTCAGCAGATCAATTCCAACGAGGTCATGCTCCGGTTTAACTCTCAGCGTCAAAGTATCCATCCCATCAGACTCTCTGCAGGTTTTCATGTACCAATCATGTAGTCTTCGCATCATCGTGCTTAGAGATCTTTCATCTTTGACGAGAGGCTTCCCGTAATGGTATTTGTGTTCGTCCACCTCCATGATTTCATAATGTACATCGTCGGGCAGGTAATCTCCAAGATTGCTATAACCGGGCACCATACTCGGATCATTAGCGACGATGTCTTTTGACACCTTGAGCGGGGGGCACGATTGGTTCGCTTGTTCGCTGAGCTGGGCAATTTTTTCCCAGCTCGTCGTTCTTTCATCCTTTTATCACTGACAGTACTTCCCGACCGCTCCGCTTCGGCATATGTCTTTGCAACAACGCGCTCATAGTTGCCTCTCGGCGGAGACTTTGGTGGTTTTGTCAGGGCAGCCAGAGTGCGCTTTGCTTTCACCGGATCTACCTTCTCCTCCGGAGGTGGATGTTTCTTTTCTTTCACCCCTTCAAAGAAGTTCTTCATTTTGGCTCGCATGATCTTCGCGTTCTCCTCCTTGGTCCTCTCGTATGGTAACTTCTCTGGAGTCTTCAGAGAAGGACCGAATCTGTATTGCCTCCCGCCTCTGGCAGCTGTACTGCTAGACGCCGGCAGAGCAGACGGAGCGGCTGCGGCTGTCTTCTTTCCTTACTTACGAGGCGGAGGAGAAGGACTACGACGCGCCGGAGCAGCCGCAGCGGCGGCGGGTCTCTTCCGCCCTTGCTGACGAGGCAAAGAAGGAGGAGGCTGGCTGCTCTGGCGCGCCGGCGCTGGCGGAGAAGGAGGCGGAGTGCCGCCACGCGCCAGAGAAGGAGGTTGAGTGCCCTGATCACTCGCCGGAGGAGGAGGCGGAGGAGGAGGCAGAGTGCCCTTACTCGCCGGAGCCGTCCAGTTCGGAAGCTTGATGAGCTCCTTCCGCCATAGGCATGGAGTCTTCAGAGCAGAATCCAGCCGAGTCTCCCCTTCACCGGTAGGGTGGTCAAGCTGGAGCTCCTCAAATCCCTCCGTTATTTCATCCACCATCACCCTAGCATATCCTTCTGGAATCGGCCGGCAGTGGTAGGTTGCGCCGGGTTCAGTAGGTAAAACAGAGCCAACAGCCGCCTTGACTTTGAAGTTCTGCCATTCCGCCATAAGGTGGCAATGTTGAGACTCCGTGATAGCATCCACGGGGTAGCTAGCAGGAGCCGCATGCTCCAGCTGAAGCAGCTCGGTGGAAGCCACGCTGCTTCTCCGCTGAGATGGCGGTGTAGCTTCGGGGGCAGTTTCGGCATCTCGATTGCCGTCTCGTTCCTCTAGCGCTTGAACCCTTTCGTGCAGCTTCTGAATTTGGATCTGCTCCACTTTTTTCCTCCTCTCCTGGGTTTTGTAACCGCCCGCGTCCGGAAAACCAGCCTTCCACGGAACGGAGCCTGGCGTGCCTCGTGTCCGTCCAGGGTGCTCAGGATTCCCGAGGGCCATTGTGAGCTTGTCGTTCTCTCTGTCTGGAACGAACGTCCCTTCCTGCGCTGCATCGATATATTGCTGAATCTTCTTGACTGGTATTCTCAAAAGCTCGTTCGTCCAAACGCACCTCCCTGTTACAGGGTCCAAGGTTCCGCCAGCCCCGAAGAACCAAGTCCGGTAACAGTCTGTCCAGTTCATTGTCTGTGGTTCGATCCCTTTTTCAAGCAGACCATTCTCAGCCTTGGCCCACTTAGGTCGGGCTTTGAGGTAGCCACCTGACCCCGTGCGATGGTGAAGCTTCTTCTTCGCAACATTCTTCTTGTTTGTCGCTGACATCTTCTTACTCTTTTCCGATGTCTTGTGGGCCACAAATGCGGGCCAGTGATCTCTGGTCTTCTCATACCGGCCGATGAATTCTGGTGTCTCTTCTTTGTCGACAAACGTTTTCAGCTCATTCTTCCACCTCCTGAATAGGTCTGCCATCTTCTTAAGAGCATGAGACTTGATTAATTGCTCTATAACTGGCTTCTTCGGATCCTCCTCTGGCGGTAGGGTGAAATTTGCCTTCAGCTCAGTCCAAATATCATCTTTCTGCATATCATTGACATAAGACACCTCAGGGTCTTCCTTCTTAGGCTTATACCATTGGTGGATGCTGATCGGGATCTTGTCCCTAACTAGAACCCCGCACTGAGCAGCAAAAGCATCCTTTGTCCGGAGGGGTTCAATCGGTTGGCCGTCGCGCGCGATTGCTGTGATCTCAAACCTTTCATCCGAGCGCCACTTTCTCTTCGGGCCTCGTCTCTTTACCGAAGTTGTGCTCGATCCGGAGGGCTAGAAAAAAGAAGAAAGACGAGTATTAATTAATATGTGTACATACCAAAACAATGAATGCATCAATTAGCTAGTCAGCACAGGCTTAACTAATATATTTACCTGGCCGGACTCTGTTCGGTCACCGGAGCCGTCACCACGGGCTCCTTCTTGCACCAGCATTGGGTCACCGGAGCCATCATAATCATGTCTTTCCTCCTCCACTCTTCGATCACCGTAGCCTGCTTCTTCACCCTGTTCTTCCAGACCATCATTGTTGTTAAGATACGACAAGATATCACCTCCGGCTAAGATTATGTCCCCCAACACCTCTTCTGCTTGCTCATCTCGTCCGTGCTCCATTGTTTCTGCAAATATTACAACATGGCAATTATTACACAAACATGACAGCAGGTGGATATATTAGTGCAAACGTAGACCTAGCTTATTCCGGGTTTGGGGTGGCCTAGGCAACGCTTCAAGGGTAGGGGCGCGGCGGGAGGGGGTAGGATACCGACAACGTTTTTTTCTAGGGTTTGGGTGTCCTCGAGAGTTTTGGTCGAGCGAGAGGGCCGGGGGGTGCTCCCGTGGTATAAGTTATCACGGCCGAGAGGGGGTATACATATCGACCGTCCATCATGTCGAAGTTATCTGGGAGGGAGTTATATATATCGACAACGACGACATACATACACGGGAAAATAATGTTATCGGGGAGGGGGTATATCGACCCCCCCACGTGTTGAAGTTATCGGGAGGGGGTTATATCGACAACGATGACATACATACACGGGAAAATAATGTTATCGAGGAGGGGGTATATCGAACCCCCCTCGTGTTGAAGTTATCGGAAGGGGGTAATATCGACAACGACGACATACATACACGGGAAAATAATGTTATCGGGGAGGGGGTATATCGACCCCCCACGTGTTGAAGTTATCAGGAGGGGGTTATATCGACAACGACGACATATATACATGGGAAAATAATGTTATCGGGGAGGGGGTATATCGACCCCCCCTCGTGCTGAAGTTATCCCCCCTCGTGTTGAAGTTATCGGGAGGGGTATATATCGACGACGACAGACCCGATAAAACATAAGAAAACGAAGAAGAAATAAAAAGAGGAGAAGAAGAAAGGAATATAGGAGAGGATTGAAGAAAAAAAGAAGAAAAAAAAGAGGAGAAGAAGAAAGGAATAGAGGAGAAGAAGAAAAAATATTCTTCTTCTCCTCTATTCCTTTCTTCTTCTCCTCTTCTTTTTCTTCTTTTTTCCTCTTCTTATTTATTTCTCCTTTTCTTCCTCTCCTCTTCTTCTTTCTTTCCTCTTCTTATTTTCTTCTTTCCTATCCTTCTCTTTCTTCTTCTTCTTCCCTTCCTAGCTAGATATATAAAACTTTTCTAAAATTGTAACTTTTGCATATATAAAACTTTTCCATGGATTATCATTTCTCATATATATCGAATATATATCCATTATCATATATAAAAACTTTCTATATATGAACAAAAAAACATTTGACATATATATTCATACATTTTGAACATCTACATACATACAATTTTTTTTGTTCACATATACATTATAGCCACATACACATATACATCACATATGAACAAAAAAATTAAACTAATAAAAATAAAAAAACATATAGCCACATATGAACAAAAACATATAGCCACATACATACACATATACATTATATATATATGATAAAAAAATTAAACTAATAAAAAAACAGAGCCGGGGCGGCGGCTCTCACAGCGGGGGCGGCTAGGACGATGGCGACGGCGGGGGCGGCGAGGGCGCCGGCGCGCGGGGGCGGGACGGGGCGGGGGCGGCGAGGGCGCCGGCGAGCACGCGCGGGCTGGGCAGGGGGCTCGGGGCGCCGAGGCGGCGCGCGCGAGCAGGGGAGCACGAGGCGGGGCGGCGCGTGGGGGGCAGGGCGACGACGACGAGCACCGGGCGGCGACCCGTCGAGGCAAGGGCGCGGGGCGACGGCGAGCACGGGCAGCCTGGCGGCGTCGGGGGCAACTGGCGAGGGATCTGAAAATTTCCCAAGTGTTGGCTTATATAGGCACACCTTTGGTCCCGGTTGGTGGCACCAACCGGGACCAATGCCACCCTTTAGTCCCGGTTGGTGCCATGAACCGGGACCAAAGGTCCCTTTTTAGCAGCGCAAAGGGCGGGAACCGTGGGCCTTTGGTCCCGGTTGGTGGCACCAACCGGGACTAAAGGGGGGGCATTGGTCCCGGTTGGTGCCACGAACCGGGACCAAAGGCCTTGCGCTGCCCGCGGCCAAAAGTTTAGTCCCACCTCGCTAGTTGAGAGGGGCTCGGAGTGGTTTATAAGCCCCGCGGCGGCTGCTGTCTCGAACTCCTCTCTATAGCAGGCTTCTAGGCCTAACTTTGGCGCGCTGCCCGTTGAGCCCTCTAGCCCTTCTGGGCCTGTATTTGCAAACCCGAGGGTTGGAGGGCTCAGCGGGCAGCGCCCCAACAATTTTTTTGCTGTCCGCATCGCGGCCAAAAGTTTAGTCCCACCTCGCTAGCCGAGGGGCGCCCGCACCAGTTTAAATGCCGTGGCGCGGCTGCTGCTTCGCTAGCCGAGGGGCGCCCGCATCGTGCCACCAACCGGGACCAATGGCCTTGCACAGCGGCGTGGTGGTGAGTTTAGTCCCACCTCGCTAGCTGAGAGAGAGCCGCACCTGTTTATAAGGTGCGGTGCGCCTGAGCTGTCGAGCTCCTCTCTAAAGCAGGCTTACAGGCCTAACCTCTCTGTACATGCCTGTGGGCCTACTGGGCCTTCTGCGGGCCTGAATCCTGGCCCATGGATGGGTTTCTAATCGTATTCAGGCCGTGGTGGCCCAGTAGGTGGCATAATTTTTAATTTTTGGCCTGTTATTTTTTATGCATTTACTAATTATTTTGAGCTATAAGACCCTAAAATTGAAAAGCATTTCAAATGAACTCTGAGAAGGTTGAAAGTTGGCATGGTATCATCATTTCATCCACATAGCATGTGCAAGAAAGTTGAGAGGGTTACGGCAAAAACTAGATGCACTTCTTGTACAAAACGGACAATGGTATCATACTCGTCTATTACAAAGTTGGCATGGTATCATCATAATAGTTGCGGGAGAAAGTCTTAACTTTTTCTTCGCTTGTGTCATTTGCTTATTGCGCCGTAACCATGGATAATCTTCATCGTTTATCAGGATGCTTGGGTCAGCCTTGACTTTGAAGGGAGGAATTTCATGAAACTTTTCATAATCTTCAGACATGTCTGTCTTGCCCTCCACTCCCACGATGTCCCTTTTTCCTGAAAGAACTATGTGGCGCTTTGGCTCATCGTATGATGTATTCACTTCCTTATCTTTTCTTTTCCTCGGTCTGGTAGACATGTCCTTCACATAGATAACCTGTGCCACATCATTGGCTAGGACGAACGGTTCGTCAGTGTACCCAAGATTGTTCAGATCCACTGTTGTCATTCCGTACTGTGGGTCTACCTGTACCCCGCCTCCTGACAGATTGACCCATTTGCACTTAAACAAAGGGACCTTAAAATCATGTCCGTAGTCAAGTTCCCATATGTCCATTATGTAACCATAATATGTGTCCTTTCCCCTCTCGGTTGCTGCATCAAAGCGGACACCGCTGTTTTGGTTGGTGCTCTTTTGATCTTGGGCGATCGTGTAAAATGTATTCCCATTTATCTCGTATCCTTTGTAAGTCAATACAGTCGAAGATGGTCCCCTGGACAACGAGTACAACTCATCACAAACAGTGGTGTCACCTCTGAGACGTGTTTCCAACCAACTGCTGAAAGTCCTGATGTGTTCACATGTAATCCAGTCGTCACACTGCTCCGGGTGTTTGGAGCGCAGACTGTTCTTGTGTTCATCGACATACGGGGTCACCAAGGTAGAGTTCTGTAGAACTGTGTAGTGTGCTTGAGACCAAGAATATCCCTCCCTGCATATTATTGAGTCCCCCCCTCCAAGCGTGCCTTTTCCAGTCAGTCTCCCCTCATACCGCGATTTAGGGAGACCTATCTTCTTAAGGCCAGGAATGAAGTCAACACAAAACCCAATGACATCCTCTGTTTGATGGCCCATGGAGATGCTTCCTTCTGGCCTAGCGCGGTTACGGACATATTTCTTTAGGACTCCCATGAACCTCTCAAAGGGGAACATATTGTGTAGAAATACGGGCCCCAGAATGACAATCTCATCGACTAGATGAACTAGGACGTGCGTCATGATATTGAAGAAGGATGGTGGGAACACCAGCTCGAAACTGACAAAAAATTGCGCCACATCACTCCTTAGCCTTGGTATGATTTCTGGATCGATCACCTTTTGAGAGATTGCATTGAGGAATGCACATAGCTTCACAATGGCTAATCGGACGTTTTCCGGTAGAAGCCCCCTCAATGCAACCGGAAGCAGTTGCGTCATAATCACGTGGCAGTCATGAGACTTTAGGTTCTGGAACTTTTTCTCTGGCATATTTATTATTCCCTTTATATTCGACGAGAAGCCAGTCGGGACCTTCATACTGAGCAGGCATCAAAGAAGATTTCTTTCTCTTCTTTCGTAAGAGCGTAGCTGGCAGGACCTTCATACTGCTTCGGAGGCATGCCGTCTTTTTCGTGCAAACGTTGCAGGTCCTCCCGTGCCTCAGGTGTATCTTTTGTCTTCCCATACATGCCCAAGAAGCCTAGCAGGTTCACGCAAAGGTTCTTCGTCACGTGCATCACGTCGATTGAAGAGCGGACCTCTAGCTCTTTCCAGTAGGGTAGGTCCCAAAATATAGATTTCTTCTTCCACATGGGTGCGTGTCCCTCAGCGTCGTTCGGAACAGCTAGTCCGCCGGGACCCTTTCCAAAGATTACGTGTAAATCATTGACCATAGCAAGTACGTGATCACCGGTACGCATGGCGGGCTTCTTTCGGTGATCTGCCTCGCCTTTGAAATGCTTGCCTTTCTTTCGACATTGATGGTTGGTCGGAAGAAATCGACGATGGCCCAGGTACACATTCTTCCTGCTTTTGTCCAGGTATATACTTTCAGTGTCATCTAAACAGTGCGTGCATGCGTGGTATCCCTTGTTTGTCTGTCCTGAAAGGTTACTGAGAGCGGGCCAATCGTTGATGGTTACAAACAGCAACGCGTGCAGGTTAAATTCCTCCTGTTTGTGCTCATCCCACGTACGTACACCGTTTCCATTCCACAGCTGTAAAAGTTCTTCAACTAATGGCCTTAGGTACACATCAATGTCGTTGCCGGGTTGCTTAGGGCCTTGGATGAGAACTGGCATCATAATGAACTTCCGCTTCATGCACATCCAAGGAGGAAGGTTATACATACATAGAGTCACGGGCCAGGTGCTGTGATTGCTGCTCTGCTCCCCGAAAGGATTAATGCCATCCGCGCTTAAACCAAACCATACATTCCTTGGGTCAGCTGCAAACTCAGCACAGTACTTTCTCTCGATTTTTCTCCACTGTGACCCGTCAGCGGGTGCTCTCAACTTCCCGTCTTTCTTACGGTCCTCACTGTGCCATCGCATCAACTTGGCATGCTCTTCGTTTCTGAACAGACGTTTCAACCGTGGTATTATAGGAGCATACCACATCACCTTCGCAGGAACCCTCTTCTTGGGGGCTCGCCGTCAACATCACCAGGGTCATCTCGTCTGATCTTATACCGCAATGCACCGCATACCGGGCATGCGTTCAGATCCTTGTACGCACTGCGGTAGAGGATGCAGTCATTAGGGCATGCATGTATCTTCTGCACCTCCAATCCTAGAGGGCATACAACCTTCTTTGCTGCGTATGTACTGTCGGGCAATTCGTTATCCTTTGGAAGCTTCTTCTTCAATATTTTCAATAGCTTCTCAAATCCTTTGTCAGGCACAGCATTCTCTGCCTTCCACTGCAGCAATTCCAGTACGGTACTGAGCTTTGTGTTGCCATCTTCGCAATTGGGGTACAACCCTTTTTTGTGATCCTCTAACATGCGATCGAACTTCAGCTTCTCCTTTTGACTTTCGCATTGCGTCCTTGCATCGACTATGACCCGGCGGAGATCATCATCATCGGGCACTGGTTCCTCTTGATCTTCAGCAGCTTCCCCCCTTGCAGCATCATTGGGCACATCGTCTGGTTCCTCTTGGTCTTCAGCAGCTTCCCCCGTTGCAGCATCACCGTATTCAGGGGGCACATAGTTGTCATCGTCCTCTTCTTCTTCGCCGTCTTCCATCATAACCCCTATTTCTCCGTGCCTCGTCCAAACATTATAGTGTGGCATGAAACCCTTGTAAAGCAGGTGGGTGTGAAGGATTTTCCGGTCAGAGTAAGACTTCGTATTCCCACATATAGGGCATGGACAACACATAAAACCATTCTGCTTGTTTGCCTCAGCCACTTCGAGAAAATCATGCACGCCCTTAATGTACTCGGAGGTGTGTCTGTCACCGTACATCCATTGCCGGTTCATCTGCGTGCATTATATATAATTAAGTGTGTCAAAAACCATTACAGAACATCATGAATAGATAATTAAGTGACCAAATTAATAGAAGTTCATCATCACATTGGAACCAAAGTACATACATAGTTCTCATCTAACAACATATATATAGCTCTCCAGAGCATCTAATTAATTAAACCATACATTGAAACTATGTAAAACATTTCAATGCGAAAACAAATGCGATCATAATCACAACCAAGGTAACAATTGATCCAACGGCATAATGATACCAAGCCTCGGTATGAATGGCATATTTTCTAATCTTTCTAATCTTCAAGCGCATTGCATCCATCTTGATCTTGTGATCATCGACGACATCCGCAACATGCAACTCCAATATCATCTTCTCCTCCTCAATTTTTTTTATTTTTCCTTCAAGTAATTGTTTTCTTCTTGAACTAAATTTAACCTCTCGACAATAGGGTCGGTTAGAATTTCCGGTTCAACCACCTCCTAGATAAATAAAATCTATGTCACGTTGGTCGGTATATTTGTCATAAACAATAAATGAACCAAATAGTTATAAAAAGATAATATATACCACATCCGAATCATAGACAGGACGAGGGCCGACGGGGGCGGATACCAAAACCATCGTACTATGTAATAAGAAGGAATAATAAAAGTAACAAAATTAGACAAGTAACTATCTAAAGTAAGATTTTTTTTCCTTTCAGAAAGAAGATAAGAACAAGAGGCTCACCACGGTGGTGCTGGCAACGAGATCGGCGCGGGCGATCGACGGCGGTGAAGACGGGGACGGGACGTGACGGACCGCTAAACCTAGACAAATCTCGGGGAAAATGGAGCTCGGAGGTCGAGTTTCGAGAGGACAAAGATTAACTAGTGTGGCTCAGACATTTCATCGAACACCTCATGTGCATAGGAGGTGAGCTAGAGCACCCAAATGCCCTCGCCGGCCAGAAAAAACAGAGCACTCTGGAGTGCTCTGCTGTGGCGATGGGGTATATATAGGGAACTCATTGGTCCCGGTTGGTGGCACCAACCGGGACTAAAGGCCTTTGGTCCCGGTTGGTGCCACGAACTGGGACCAATGCCCCCTTTAGTCCCAGTTGGTGGCACCAACCGGGACCAAAGGCCTTGTGCTGGAACTGGCGCGGTGCGGTGGGATGTTTAGTCCCACCTCGCTAGCCGAGAGGCTTCGACAGTGGTTTATAAGCGCAGCTGCGCTGACCACTTCGAGCTCCTCTCAAATGCAGGCTTACGGGCCTATTCTGTCACTATTTTCCTGTGGGCCTACTGGGCCTTCTGCGGGCTTGAATCCTGGCCCATGGATGGGTTTCTAGTCGTATTCAGGCCGTGGTGGCCCATTAGGTGGCATATTTTTTTCCTCTGTTTTTTTCTCTTTTGCTTTATTTGTTTTGTTTTGTTTCTACTTACAACAAAAAACTTATTTATTTTATTTCTAATTACTTATGTATTTTACTTTAATTATTTTATTTATATTTATTTTACTACTGCTATTTTTATTTGTTTTACTGCTGCTATTTTTACTTAATTTATTAAGGTTTATTTGTTGTAGTTACTATAGTTTATTTTATTTTATTAAGGTTTACGAGCTGTGGGAGGGACGAGGGGTGGCGACGTGCTGTGGGACGCGATGCAGGGGCCAAGGAGGGAATTTAGGGTTAAGTTTTTATACGGGAACGGTTAGACGGGCTTTAGCGGGCTTTCACCGGGCTTGTGGGGTTTTACCAGGTCATCGATGAAGTTTCCAAAAATGTCATTAGAAATCCGTCATGGATTAACAGGTTTCTTGTAGTGATATGTCGAGCACAATGAGTGGTGATCCTCCGGCCTCCCACTCGCACGCAGCCGCCGCCACCCTCCCGCTCGCTCGCCGCCGCCGTCGTCACCAGTCCCGGCCATGGCGCCGCCGCTGCCGTCGTGTCCCTGAAGACCTATTCATCTTGCCTGAAGGTGATCCTGTGTCAGATCCTCCACTTAACCCGCGTGGACCGGCTCGTGGGTCACTGACAGTGGGTCCCTTGGGCCCACTGGTCAGGTTTGACCAGTCGCCCCCGCCTCCTTCCTCCTCTGGCCGAACAGAGGCGGGGCTCCGGCGATCAACGCCGGCGAACGGCGGCTCCTCGCGGGGTCCTGAGGGCGGGGATGGATCTGTCAGGCCGGGGCGGTCCTCCCGGTGGTCGAGGAGGTGGCGGGGATGGAGGGAGTCGCCGGCGGCGAGCTCCGCGGCGGACGGCAGCTTCGGGAGGTTTGGGGCTTTGGCCTACGGTGGTTCCCCGACGCAGCTGAGGGTTTGGGCGGCTCCGCACGGTCGAGGGGAGGAGGATGGTGGTGCTATACGGACGGGGGGGGGGGGGCTCTGGTTGCGACTGAATGGACCGGAGGGCGGCGGCGGTTGTACTGGCCGGAGATGGGGAAGAAGACCCTCCCTGGTCGATTGCCTGCTATGGGGGTGCTAGGTGGGGTGGCTTGAGGACGCCTGAGGGACTGGACGGACTCGGGGGCTCCTTATATAGGCGGCCGGAGTCAGTTCCAACGGCGGCCGTGGATAAGAACGGCGAACCGCCGTTCTCTAGCCTGCAGGACGTCGTGGCGGCGACGGGCACTAGTGGACGAGCTCGCGGATAAGCTTGGACTGCTCCAGAGGCGAGCTGGCGAGTGGCTGTGGCTCGGGCAGCGCCGTCCATGGCAGGGGCCTGCTGTGGCCGGCCATCGTGCCCCTGAAGACCTATTCATCTTGCCTGAAGGTGATCCTGTGTCAGATCCTGCACGATACCTCATCACTACAACACGTCGGCGGCAGTGTATGAGGCGTCCATGGCCCTGGTGGCGCCTTCAAGGGAGGACGCATGATCTTCAAGGGAGGACAGGCCATCAGATTCATCCACTTGGTAGCGTCTTTGTTCATCCAGGTTTGACGATTCATCTTTTCATTATCTAGTCTCTCAGGGATGTCAAACGTACCCTCAACAACTAACGTCAGCATTTATTTTGTTCTGTAGTGAACCCCCTCGATGAATGCATGTCTGTTGCCGTGGCTAGAGAAAATTCTACATATCCACATCCTGATAACCAACAAGATAAGTAGCAGCTTTGATATGGAGGTATTTTCCTTCACTGCGTGCTTTTTCTTTGTGCCCTTTACTGTACTGTAGTAGCATTTGCTAGATTGCATTGAGAGAATAGGACGGCACAACAAGCTAGGGCTTCAAGAAAACCAACCAAATTCCTTTTTTTTGGGATCAACCAACCAAATTGCTGTAATAGCACGATCCGCAAGACCTAGAAGGGATCTACACATGACATCGGTGGCTTCTCCTCCGCCTGCTATTTGCCGCTTTGACACTGTTGACAGATCCGAGTTCCACCTGCTAGGCTCGAATGGTAGATCTTATGGGCAACTGTATGTGAATCCCACTCCAAGGGATCGCCCTTCTCTATCCCAGATATGGCGGTTATGGAGTTGATGGCTCGTGTTTTTTTCTCTTTTGCTTTATTTTTTTGTTTTGTTTCTACTTACAACAAAAAACTTATTTATTTTATTTTATTAAGGTTTATTTATTTTATAAATATAAAAAAATGAACATAGATGCGCTTATAGAGAAAATTCAACCTAAATTCATAATAAATTTCTATGAAATTTACTATGAATTTAGGTCAAATTCCCTGTATAAGGGCATCTATTTTCACTTTAAGAGAAGCTCAACAAGGCAGAGAGGGACGGCCTTATAAACTGATGTGAGCGTCCTTCGGTTGGCGAGGGGGGACTAAACTAGGACCAGGCCTTTAGTCCCGGTTTGTTGTAGGAACCGGGACTAAAGGGTGGTGGGCCAGGAGCGTGGCCCATTGGTACCGGTTTGTCCCACCAACCGGGACCAAAGGGTCCGGGCGAACCGGGACCAATGCCCCCACGAGGCCCGGCAGGTCCCTGGCCGCACGAACCGGGACCAATGCTCACATTAGTCCCGGTTCGTGACTGAACCGGGGCTAATGTGAAAACTGTCCTGTGACCTAAGCCCTGTTTTCTACTAGTGTTGGATGATGTTTGATTGTCTCATCATCATATCTGTGTGCACATGATAAGCAGACTTTACAGAGAAGAGCCCCTTTGCGTCAAATTGCCATGCAATGAAATCGTCATGTTGTTCAAACACCGGTATTGAAAGAATAATACTTGCCTCCATCGGAAGGAAAGTCTGCCGTACAAGCCCCTCATCCCATGTATGTGTGTTTGGTTCAATCAGCTCGGAGACACGTGTGAGCAAGTGTGTTCCTTGTTGTGACAGTGTATGTCTTGACATTTTCCGCGGCAACCACGGGTCTGTCCAGATATTGATGCTTTCCCCCGAACGAACTCGCCAAATATACCCCTCTCTTACAATAGCGAGACCCTTGAGAATACTTCTCCAAGTATAGCTCATATTAGGTGTCGAAACAGCAGAGAGGATGTTACTACCAGGATAATATTTTGCTTGCAACACTCTAGCACAAAGTGACTCAGGAGCTTGAAGAAGTCGCCAAGCTTGACGTGCAAGCATTGACAAATTAAAAGAATAGAGATCTCGGAAACCAAGACCACCTTGTTCTTTTGGAAGCTTCATTTTATCCCATCCCACCCAATGCATCTTGTTCTCATCACTTTATTGCGACCACCAATACTTGCAAATCATCTTACTAAGCTCTTCACAAAGCCCTTTAGTTAAATCAAAACATCCCATAGCATACGCCAGAATAGCTTGAGCAACGGATTTAACCAAAATCTCCTTGCCTTTCATGGATAGAAAACGTTCTAACCAGCCTTGTATTCGAGCCCAAAGCCGATCCTTTATGTATTCGAAACATTGTGTAACTGACCGACCAATATACAATGGCAGCCCTAGGTATTTCCATCCTGTTGTTTCTTGCTGCAAACCCAAGATATTCATGACTATATCCTTGTCCGCACCTTTAGTATTCCGACTGAACATAATTGTTGATTTATCTCGATTCACCATTTGACCAGACCCTGCCTCATAACTTGTAGAATCCTACTGATCTCCGTTGCTCCCTCCCGAGAAGCTTCAAAAAACATTAAGGAATCATCTGCAAAAAATAAGTGGGTGACAGTGGGTGCCGTTGGTGCCACTTTAATGCCTCTAATCCGGCCTGCAAATTCCGCTTGATGAAGTAGAGCTGATAGACCTTCCGCGCATAATAAAAATAAGCACGGGGATATGGGATCACCCTGACGCAAACCCCTTCCAGGAACGACAACGTCAGTGTATGTGGAATTAACCTTGAATTTATATGTAACTGATCTGATACACTTGGAGATAAGCTGTACAAAACTCTCACAGAAGCCCAACTGACCAAGAATCCTTTCCAGGAAATTCCATTCAACACGATCGTAAGCCTTGCTCATATCTAGTTTTAACGCAGTGTATCCCACTGATCCCGATCTTTTCCTTTTGAGAAAATGTGACATCTCATATGCCAACAACGTGTTATCTGATATCAATCTGCCCGGCACAAAGGCGCTCTGATTATCCGAGATGATCTCCCCCAAGATGCACTTCAAACGGTTGGCGATAACTTTAGACACAAGTTTGTACACAATGTTGCATAGGCTAATCGGGCGTAAATCTTTCAATTTCTCTGGGTTTTTTACTTTTGGGATAAGCACCACAATGGTATCGTTCCATCCCTCCGGTATACTGCCATCTTGCAACACATTAAGCACCTCCTGTACCACATTATCCCCAACTAGATCCCAGTACTTCTTGTAGAAAATCGCCGGCATACCATCTACTCCGGGTGCCTTGAGATCGCCAATGCCATCAAGGGCCTTCTTGACCTCATCAGCCGTGAAATCCACCATCAGAAAATCATTCATTTGGTGTGTGACCTTTGGTGTAATGATATTGATGAAATCACCATAAGGGAAACCTGCCACGGAGGTAAACAAAGAAGAAAAATAGTTAGTAAGAAGAGCCTTCAAATCCTCCTCCCCTTCCACCACCTCACCATCCTCCTTCCTCAACTTCTTAATGGTATTCATCCGTTTCCTCTCACTAGCATAGGCTTGAATTTTTTTGTATTTCGGTCTCCTTTAGTCAGCCAGTTAACATGTGCTCCCTGTTTGAACATGAGGTCACGTTGCTCCTCCAACCTCTCTAATTTGAAGCGTAAAACCTGTTCTCTATGTATAGATGCTGAACTTAAAACAGACCTCCTGCACTCTTCCAGCTGGACTTTTAATTTCTTAATCCTCTTAGCCAGATCCCCAAGAACATTCCTGCTCCAGTCAGTAAGATCCTCGACCACCGCTTGTAGACAATCCCGAACAGTACCAGAACCTCTAATCTTCGCCACCTCCCATGCATTCGTAACCCTTGCATCACAATCATCCTCCATCAACCACCTCGCCTCAAAGCGTTTAACAGGGTCGACATTTCTGGTTTGTCGCATGGGTCGTCCGCCATCAAGATCCAAAATGATAGGCCTATGATCAGACTTTTGGGGGTCCCCATTAATCACCTTATATCCCGGGAATCGAGCACACCACTCCGGGTTAGCGACAGCTCTATCAAGTCTTTCACGAATGTAACCATCAACATGATAATTATTATTCCTCCATGTAAAAATATCACCCTCGAAACCAAGATCTTTAAGGTCACAAAAAGATAACACGTCATGAAAATTTTGCATACAAGACTGACTACGGGCAACACCCCCTTGCTTTTCATAGTTGAACATAATCTCATTGAAATCACCAATACACAACCAAGGGAGTTTCTCTTGATTGTGAGGATACGAAGTAGAGGCCAAGTCTCAGCCTTCTCTTTTGGATCACCATAGACTCCGGTCAACTGCCATTTGAAACCATCATCCTCTGTCGCAGTCATATCAATATGCATCCTACCCTTCCACCTTAAACTCAGGTTAATACCCCTCCTCCAAAACATTGCAACTCCACCACTCTTACCATCACAGTCACGAGCCACCATATGCATCAAACCTAGCTTTATTTTGAACCTCTCCAACCTCTTCTCTGTAAGTTTAGTCTCAGACAAGAAAAGGATGTCAGGGACCTCCCTCTTCTGGATCTCCAGAAGACCACGAACTGCCGGCCCGTTCCCCATACCCCGGTAGTTCCAAGCCACTATCTTCATATCTTCACGCAGGGCCGCTCATTCAGCCCCGCGTCACTGAAATTTGTGTTCTAGTCTGCATCTAATTCACTCTTCTTTTGTTTCTTTGCTTCGGTCTCCCACTCCATGTCTTCTCCATCCATATTTCTTTTCATCCCAATAGCATTTGTGACTACCTGCTCCTCTCCACTCCTACGTGAGCGCCCTTTAAGTTTCTTGTACGTACCCATGCCAACATTACCATTCCCACTAGGTCTGCTATCTGTCCCAGTCGCAGCAAAATCTTTTTTATTCACCAATTCAGTACAGCTCGGTACCTTCTCACCCTTGCTCGTGTCGGTTCCTAGCACACCCTGTATATTCTTCATAACCGCTGTAACAGCACCCTTGTCCACAACAGTCTGATCGCTTTGCTCTCCACGCTGATTACCTATTGGTAGACTCACATGCATGGCCCCGTATTCTGTGCTAGGGTCCAAAGAAATTTGTGGTTCACTTTCCGTCTGCATGTCAGCAATACCCACTCCACCCCCATCTACCGGATCCCCAACTTTACTTTGAATTGCATGCAGCTTCTCGCCCTTCTCCCTCTGTGAATGTATTTTCTCTGAAACCACTCCCTCTCTCTTATCTAATGATGTAGAGATCAACTGCTTAGATGTCTCTTTTTTCCACGAAGGACCATCGCTACCCGAGTTAGATCTCCCAGCCCAAGCACCTGCTTTCCTGCCACCGGAATATGCTCGGCCGCCCCCCAACGACCTCTATCTTCAGACCATGGTTTCTTTCGTTCCACATCTGCTCTCAGCCATGGACCAAACTGTGCCTTCTCTCCCTTCTTTAGACGCGAACTACAACTTTTATCATCATGTCCAATGATTCCACATACATAACAAAACTCTGGAAGGTACTCATATTCGAAAGGACACCAATTATCATCCGCATCTCCTGTCTCAATACCCTTCATTTTCCTCTCCCTGACCTTTTCATCTTCATCTTCCAGAGTGAATCCCCGCATAAGCGGATTGTTTATATTAATTCTCACCTTGACCCTGAGGAACTTTCCCACTGCTTGTCCATTATTACCAGCATACATGTCAATCACAACACCAATTTCCGCACCGATCACCTCTGCGGCCTCCCGATGCATCATGCCCAATGGAAGGCGTAGAATTCTGACCCAGATTGGTATAGTCTCAAAAACATAGTCTTCCGGCCTCTTGCTTGGCACAAAATCCTCGAAGATAAGCAAATTGTTCCCAAATTCCCAAGGACCGTTCTCCAAAGCCAAGCGCTTCCCCGACTCCTGATGAAACGTAAATAGGAAGACATTGGCACCTACTTCCTTGCACTCAAGGCCCTTCAGAGGACACCAAATTCTTCCCAGAGTTTCTGCCATAGCTTCCACGAACACAGGCTTCTCTGAGAGCAGTTTAGCCATTGCTTGGACCTCTACCATCCCAGATTTGCTCGATCCCATACAGCCGATCTTGATCCCCTTCCTCTCCTTCTCCGACAGATTCAACCTCTTCATCAACCCTTCTACCTTCTCCATCACAGCAAAATCAGGATTAAAACCAGCACCACAAACTCAGAGAGAAAACGAGATGTTCTAGGGTTTGGCGAGTGCCCTAGAAAACGAGCAAAGTTTATGGTGGCAGGACAAGAAGGATGGATATGGATGTGAAACAGCTGCGTGAGGGATACTCAAAGCAGCAGACGAAACAGCAGACGTGAACTTGGTCGGGGAACTCGAGCGAAATTGACGACCGTAGGCGAAACCCTAGAAGTCGCCCTGGGCGTCGCCAACGAAAACGAACCGTCACCTAAGGACGGACCTTGCATGTACAAGCTCATTCTTTCAACACATGTACGTGCCTCGTTAGTTTCTAAAAGAAATGTACGTGCACTCGCTCACCTAGCAGTTTTCCCCCCTAAAGCTAGCAGTTAGCTCCATATAATCAACGCACATGCTGCATCACATAGCTAATTACCTTTTCTAGTAATTAAGCACGCTACATCTCTCACGCATCTATTAATCAATGAGCAACTGCTCCCTGTAGCTATAGCTAGACCCGCCACAATTCTCATCAAAACTTTTTCCTTACCATTGTTATTGTGGTTGTTGTTATTTTCACTTTGTGTTTTCTTGCCGTCCACGAGTCAACTACGGCTACAAGGGTAAAAAAAATATTCGGTTACTTTTCATTTTTTGGTGAAATAAAAAAATGTTTGCAAATTTTAAAAATCGTGAATTAGACACTAATTTTAGGAAATTAAAAAAAGAAAAATTCAAGTACAAAAGAATTGTGACATTATTTTTTCCAATTTTGTTTTTTTCATGATTTTTTAAAATATATTGAAAACATGAATTTGAAAAAATCATGATTTTTTAAAAAAAGTTCATGATTTTAATAAATTGTTTATGATATAAAAAAATCATGAATATTTTTTAACTAGGACAAAAATGAGTTGGGCCATAGTTACTTGTCAAGGGTCTATTTGCGTTTGGGACAAGGAGCAAAGGTCGACTTGCATGTTAATAATGGACTTGCAACTGGAACAAAAAGGTCGACCCCCCCCCCCCCCCCCCCCGCGTCCATCCGTGTCAAGGGTAGACTTGGAACTAGGATAAAAAATGGTTATGTCCAGTTGTGTGTAAGGGTGGATTTGCAACTAGGATAAAAAGATGGGGCCCTATTGCATGTCGGGGGTGGACTTGCAACTAGTACAAAAAATGGGTCGGGTACCCCAATTGCACGTTGTGGGTGGATTTGCAACTAAGACAAAAAAGGTTAACCACTTGCCCTGGGTTGTGTGCCAAGGGTGGACCTGCAATTAGGACAAACAAATGGGGTCAGGCCCAATTGCGTGTCAGGGGTGGACTTGCAACTAGGACAAAAAGTGGGTGAGGTACCCCAGTTGCATGTCGTGGGTGGACTTGCAACTAAGACAAAAAAGTTGTCCCCTCGTCCCCTGGGTTGCGTGTCAATGATGGACTTTCAATTGGAACAAAAATGGGGCAACTCCTAGTTGCATCTCAAGAATTGGCGTGCAACTAGGAAGAAAAATGGGTCGGGCACACCAGTTGCATGTCATGGGTGGACTTGCAACTAAGGAAAAAAGTTTGTCCCCCCTCCCCGGGTTGCATGCCAAGGGTGGACTTGCAACTGGGATTAAAAATGGGGTTCGGTCCAGTTGTATATCAAGGGTTAACTTGTAACTATGAAAAAACTCGAGCTCATTTATGTGTCGAGGGCGGACTTGCAACCAGGACAAAATGATCCGGGTCAGTTCCGTATCGAGGATGGACTTACAACTGGGTCAAAAGGATCGAGAAAAAAGTTGCGCATGGAGGGTGCAGTTGCAACTGGGACAACAGGCCGAGGACAAGTTGTGTGTCGAGGGTGCACTTGCAACTGGATCAAAATGGATTTACGACTGAGATAAAAAGGGTCGAGCTCAGTTGCAAGTTGATGATGGACTTTCAACTAGGACAATGACAAAATTATGGGCCCAATTGCGAGTCGAGGGTGGACTTGCAACTGAGACAATTAGGAAACTACTATCCCAGTTGCGAGTCAAGGGTGGACTCGCAACTGGGACGAAACAAAACTATGAGCCTAGTTGCGAGTCAAGGGCGGACTTGCGACAGGGAAAACTACACAAAACTATGATGCCATTTGCGAGTCGAGGGTGGACTTGCATCTGTGACAATAATGAACTACAAACCTGTTGCGAATCAAGCGTGGATGTGCAACTGGGATAACAAAACACATGCGCAATTGCTAGTTGAGGGTGGACTTGCAACTGGAAGAACTACGAGCACATTTGTGAATCAAGAGTGGACTTGCAACAGCGACAACTATGAAACTACAAGCCTAGTTGCGAGTCAAGGGTCGACTAGCAACTAGGATAAACAAACTATGTGCCCAGTTGGGAGTCAAGGGTGGACTTACAAATGTGGTGAAAAAATAAAAATACATGCTCCAATTGCGAGTCAAGGATGGGCTTGCAACTGGAACAATTACGAGTCGAGTTGCAAGTCAAAAAAAGTACATATCTAGTTGTGAGTTAGGGTGAACCTGCAACCGGGGGGGGGGCAAAAATGCATGCCTAGTTGCGAGTCAACACTGGGCTTCCAACTGGGATGAAAGAAACTACAGGCCTAGTTGCAAGTTGAGGGTGAACTTGCAACTTTGACAACTACACTAAACTACGATACGAGTTGCGAGTCGAGGGTACACTTGCAACTGTGACAACTACATAAAACTATGATACGAGTTGCGAGTCGAGAGTACACTTGTAGCTGTGACAACTGCACAAAACTACGATGTGAGTTGCGAGTCGAGGGTACACTTGCAACCGCGATAACTACACAAAACTACGATACGAGTTGCCAGTCGGGGATGGATTTGCGATCGGGACAAAACAAACTACGAGGCTAGTTGCGGGTCAATAGTAGACTTGCAACCGGGACAACTACACAAAACTAGATACTATTTGCGAGTAGATGGTGGACTTGCAATTAGGACAATAATAAACTACGATCCCAGTTGCAAGTCGATTGTAGATTTGCAACTGGAATAAAAACCAAAATACATGCCCATTGGTAGTTGAGGGTGGACTTGTAACTATGACAACTACGAGACCATTTGCTAGTGAAGGGTGGACTTGCAACTGGAACAATTGAAGGAAATATGCCCTTGAGGCAATAATAAAGTTGTTATTTTATATTTCCTTATTCATGATAAATGTTTATTATTCATGCTAGAATTGTATTGATCGGAAACCCAAATACATGTGTGAATACATAGACAAACACTGTGTCCCTAGTGAGCCTCTACTTGACTAGCTCGTTGATCAAAGATGGTTAAGGTTTCCTAACCATGGACATGAGTTGTCATTTGATAACGGGATCACAACATTAGGAGAATGATGTGATGGTCATGACCCATCCGTTAGCTTAGCATATTGATCGTTCAGTTTTATTGCTATTGCTTTCTTCATGTCAAATACATATTCCTTCGACTATGAGATTATGCAACTCCCGAATAACGGAGTGATGCCTTGTGTTCTATCAAACGTCACAACGTAACTGGGTGATTATAAACATGCTCTACAGGTATCTCCGAAGGTGTTTGTTTGGTTGGCATAGATCAAGATTAGGATTTGTTACTCCGAGTATCGGAGAGGTATCTCTGGGCCCTCTCGGTAATGCACACCATAAGAAGCCTTGCAAGCAAAGTGACTAATGAGTTAGTTACAAGATGATGTATTATGGAACGAGAGAAGAGACTTGCCAATAATGAGATTGAACTAGGTATGTGGATGACGATCGAATCTTGAGCAAGAAACATACCGATGACAAAGGGAATAACGTATGTTGCCATAATGGTTCGACCGATAATGATCTTCGTAGAATATGTGGGAGCCAATATGAGCATCTAGGTTCCACTATTAGTTATTGACTGGAGATGTGTCTCGGTCATGTCCACATAGTTCTCGAACCCGTAGGGTCCGCACGCTTATCGTTCGATGACGATTTAGTATTATATGAGTTATGTGATTTGGTGACCGAATGTTGTTCGGAGTCTTGGATGAGATCACGGACATGACGAGGAGTCTCGAAATGGTCGAGAGGTAAAGATTGATATATAGGATGATAGTATTCGGACACCGGAAGTGTTCCGGATAGTATCGGGTATTTATCGGAGTATTAGGGGGTTACCGGAACCCCCGGGGGAAAGATATGGGCCATATGGGCCATAGGAGGGGAGCACACCAGCCTACAAGGAGTGCCCCCTCCCCCAAGGAAGGAGGCCAAGTGGGAGAAGGGAAAGAGGGGGTTCGCCCCCCCTTTCCTTCTCTCCTTCCTCTTCCCTTTTCCCCCTCCGGCCAAAAAGGAAGGGGGGGAGGCCAAATTGGGGAGGACCCGAAGTAGGATTCCTCCTACTTGGGGCGCCCCCTTGCTTCTCCCCTTCCCCTCCCACCTATATATATGTTGGGAGGGGGCGCCTAGAACACACAACATCAATTGTTAGCCGTGTGCGGCGCCCCCTCCACAGTTTACACCCCCGGTCATATTCTCGCGGTGCTTAGGCGAAGCCCTGCGCGGATCACTTCACCACCACCATGCCGTCGTGTTGATGGAACTCATCTACTTCCTAGACACCTTGCTGGATCAATAAGGCGCGGGACGTCATCGCGCAGAACGTGTGCAGAACTCAGAGGTGTCGTACTTTCGGTGCTTGATCGGTCAGAGCAAGAAGAAGTTCGACTACATCAACCGTGTTGTCAAATGCTTCCGCTTTCCGTCTACAGGGTATGTAGACATACTCTCCCCCTGTTGCTATGCATCTCCTAGATAGATATTGCGTGGGTGTAGGATTTTTTTGAAATTGCATGCTACATTCCCAACAATGGTATCAGAGCCAGGTTTATGCGTGGATGATATGCACGAGTAGAACACAAAGTGTCGTGGGCGGTGATCATCATACTACTTACCACCAATGTGTTATTTTGATTCAGCAGTATTGTTGGATGAAGCGGCCCGGACCAACCTTACATGACCACGTTCATGAGACTGGTTCCACCGACAGACATGCAACTAGTTTTGCATAAAGGTGGCTGGCGGGTGTCTGTTTCTCCAACTTTAGTTGATTTGAATTTGACTGCGGCTGGTCCTTGTCGAAGGTCAAAATAGCAAACTTGATAAATCACCGTTGTGGTTATGGTGCGTAGGTAAGAACGGTTCTTGCTAGAAGCCCGTAGCAGCCACGTAAAACTTGCAACAACAAAGTAGAGGACGTCTAACTTCTTTTTGCAGGGCATGTTGCGATGTGATATGGTCAAGACATGATGTGATATACGTTGTTGTATGATATGATCATGTTTTGTATATCGGCAACCGGCAGGAGCCTTATGGTTGTCTTTTTATTTTATGAAATGCAAACGCCATGTAATTGCTTTACTTTATCACTATGCGTTAGCGATAGTGTAGAAGCAATAGCTTGCGAGACGACCACGACGCTACGATGGACATCAAGGTGTCGAGCCGGTGACGATGGAGACCATGACAATACTTTGGAGATGGAGATCAAAAGCACAAGATGATGATGGCCATATCATGTCACATATTTTGATTGCATGTGATGTTTATCTTTTATGCATCTTATTTTGCTTATTATGGCGGTAACATTATAAGATGATCCCTTAACTAAAATTTCAAGGTATAAGTGTTCTCCCTGAGTATGCACTGTTGCGACAGTTCGTCGTGTTGAGACACCACATGATGATCAGGTGTGATAGACTCTACATTCACATACAACGGGTGCAAGACAATTTTGCGCATGCGGAATACTCGGGTTAAACTTGACAAGCCTGGCATGTACAGACATGGCCTCGGAACACTGGAGACCGAAAGGTCAAACGTGAATCATATAGTAGATATGATCAACATAGAGATGTTCACCATTGAAGACTAGTCCATCTCACGTGATGATCGGACATGGTTTAGTAGATTTGGATCACGTATCATTTAGATGACTTGAGGGATGTCTATCTAACTGGGAGTTCTTAAGTAATTTGATTAATTGAACTTAATTTTACATGAACTTAGTCATGATAGTATTTGCATATCTATGTTGTAGATCAATAGTTCACGATGTAGCTCCCTTATTTTTTGATATGTTCCTAGAGAAAACTAAGTTGAAAGATAATAGTAGCATTGACGCGGACAGTCCATGATCTGAGGATTATCCTCATTGCTGCACAGAAGAATTATGTCCTTGATGTACTGCTAGGTGACAAACCTATTGCAGGAGCAGATACAGACGTTATGAACATTTTTGCAAGATCAATATGATGACTACTTGATAGTTTAGTGCGCCATGCTTTATGGCTTAGAACCAGGACTTCAAAAATGTTTTGAACGCCACAGAGCATAGGAGATGTTCCAAGAGCTGAAATTGGTATTTCAGACTCATGCCCGTGTAGAGAGGTGGGAGACCTCTGACAAGTACTTTGCCTACAAGATGGAGGAGAATAGCTCAACTAGTGAGCATGTGCTCAGAATGTCTGGGTACTACAATCACTTGAATCAAGTTGGAGTTAATCTTCCAGATAAGATAGTGATTGACATAGTTATCTATTCACTATCACCAAGCTATTAGAACTTTGTGATGAACTATAATGTGCAAGTGATAACCGAAAAGATTCCCGAGCTCTTCGCGATGCTGAAATCGGCGAAGGTAGAAATCAAGAAAGAGCATCAAGTGTTGATGGTTAACAAGACCACTAGTTTCAAGAACAAGGGCAAAGGAAAAGAAAGGGAACTTCAATAAAAATGACGAGCAAGTTGCCACTTGATACGTCCATTTTGCATCATGCTTTTATATCAATATTTATTGCATTATGGGCTGTTACTACACATTATGTCACAATACTTATGCCTTTTCTCTCTTATTTTATAAGGTTTACACGAAGAGGGAGAATACCGGCAGCTGGAATTCTGGGCTGGAAAAGGAGCAAATATTAGAGACCTATTCTGCACAACTCCAAAAGTCCTGAAACTCCACAAAAGTCAGTTTTGGAATATATTAAAACTATTGGGTGAAGAAAGCACCAGAGGGGGGCCACCCACCAGCCACGAGGGTGGAGGGCGCGCCCCCTGCCTCGTGGGCCACCTAGCAGGCCCCGACGTCCATCTTATGCTATATGGTGTCTTTTCCCCCGGAAAAAAAATCAGAAGGAAGCTTTCGGGACGAAGCGCCGCCGTCTCGAGGCGGAACCTGGGCAGGACCAATCTAGGCCTCTGGCGGAGCTGTTGTGCCGGGGAAACATCCCTCCGGGAGGGGGAAATCGTCGCCATCGTCATTACTATTGATCCTCTCATCGAGAGGGGGTCAATATCCATCAACATCTTCACCAGCACCATCTCCTCTCAAACCCTAGTTCATCTCTTGTATCCGATCTTTGTCTCAAAACCTCAGATTGGTACCTGTGGGTTGCTAATAGTGTTGATTACTCCTTGTAGTTGATGCTAGTTGGTTTATTCGGTGGAATATCATATGTTCAGATCCTTAATGCATATTAATACCCCTTTGATTATGAACATGAATATGATTTGTGAGTAGTTACGTTTGTTCCTGGGGACATGGGAGAAGTCTTGTTATAAGTAATCATGTGAATTTGGTATTCGTTCGATATTTTGACGAGATGTATGTTGTCTCTCCTCTAGTGGTGTTATGTGAACGTCGACTACATGACACTTAACCATGATTTGGGCCTAGGGTAAGTAATAAGTAGATGATGGGTTGCTAGAGTGACAGAAGCTTAAACCCTAGTTTATGCGTTGCTTCGCAAGGGGCTGATTTGGATCCATATGTTTCATGCTATGGTTAGGTTTACCTTAATTCTTCTTTCGTAGTTGCGGATGCTTGTGAGAGGGGTTAATCATAAGTGGGATTGTCCAAGGAAGGGCAGTACCCAAGAACCTGTCCACCCACATATCAAATTATCAAAGTAACGAACTCGAATCATATGAGCATGATGAAAACTAGCTTGACAGTAATTCCCAAGTGTCCTCGGGAGCGCTTTGCTTTATATAAGAGTTTGTCCAGGCTTGTACTTTGCTACAAAAAGGATTGGGCCACCTTGCTGCACCTTAGTTACTTTTGTTACTTGTTACCCGTTACGAATTATCTTATCACAAAACTATCGGTTACTGATAATTTTAGTGCTTGCAGAGAATACCTTACTGAAAACCACTTGACATTTCCTTCTGCTCCTCGTTGGGTTCGACACTCTTACTTGTCGAAAGGACTATGATAGATCCCCTATACTTGTGGTTCATCAAGACTCTTTTCTGGTGCCGTTGCCGGGGAGTGAAGCGCCTTTGGTAGGTGGAATTTGGTAAGGAAACATTTATATAGTGTGCTGAAATTTACTGTCACTTGTTACTATGGAAAATAATCCGTTGAGGGGCTTGTTCAGGGTATCTTCACCCTGACCAGAAGAGCAAAGAATTGCTCCTCAACCTACTGAACCTACAGAAAATATTTACTTTGAAATTCCTTCGGGTATGATAGAGAAACTGCTAGCTAATGCCTATACAGGAGATGGGACATCACATCCTGATATGCACCTAATCTATGTGGATGAAGTTTGTGGATTATTTAAGCTTGCAGGTATGCCCGAGGATGTCGTCAAGAAGAAGGTCTTCCCTTTATCTTTGAAGGGAAAGGCATTGACATGGTATAGGCTATGTGATGATATTGGATCATGGAACTACAACCGATTGAAATTGGAATTTCATCAGAAGTTTTATCCTATGCATCTGGTTCATCGTGATCGTAATTATATTTATAATTTTTGGCCTCGTGAAGGAGAATGTATCGCTCAAGCTTGGGGGAGGCTTAAGTTAATGTTATATTCATGCCCCAATCATGAGCTCTCAAGAGAAATTATTATTCAAAAATTTTATGCCCGGCTTTCTCATAATGATCGCTCCATGCTCGATACTTCTTGTACTGGTTCTTTTATGATGAAGACTATTGAATTCAAATGGGAATTATTGGAAATAATTAAACGCAACTCTGAAGATTGGGAACTCGTAGAAGGTAAGGAGTTAGGTATAACCCCTAAGTTCGATGGTGTTAAATCTTTTATGGATACCGATGCCTTTCGTGAATTTTAGCACTAAATATGGACTTGACTCTGAGATAGTAGCTTTTTTCTGTGAATCTTTTGCTACTCATGTTGATCTCCCTAAGGAGAAGTGGTTTAAATATTATCCTCCCACTGAAGTAAAGGTAGTAGAACCTATTAAAGTTGAAGAAAACACTATTACATATCACGTTGGTCCTATTGTTCCTACGGCTTATATTGAGAAACCACCTTTCCCTGTTAGAATAAAGGATCATGCTAAAGCTTCAACTGTGGTTCGTAAGAGTAATGCTAGAACACCTACACCCCCTGAGAAAATTAAAGTTGAACCAAGTATTGCTATGGTTAAAGATCTCTTGGTCGATAATATTGATGGGCATGTTATTTACTTCTGTGATGAAGCTGCTAGAATTGCTAAACCCGATACTAAAGGTAAACATAGACCTGTTGTCAGCATGCCTGTTGTTTCTGTTAAAATAGGAGATCATTGTTATCATGGCTTATGTGATATGGGTGCTAGTGTGAGTGCAATACCTTATACTTTATATAAAGAAATTATGGATCATACTGGACCTGCTGAAATAGAAGATATTGATGTTACTATTAAGCTTGCAAATAGAGATACTATTTCACCAATTGGGATTGTTAGAGATGTTGAAGTCTTGTGTGGGAAAATTAAATACCCTACCGATTTTCTTGTTCTTGCTTCCCCACAAGATGACTTTTGTCCCATTATATTTGGTAGACCCTTCTTGAATACTGTTAATGCTAGGATAGACTGTGAAAAATACATTGTTACTGTTGGGTTAGGGGATGTGTCTCATGATTTTTACTTTGCTAAATTTCATAGACAACCCCATGATAAAGAATTTCTTAGTAAAGATGAAATTACTGGTCTTGCTTCTATTGCCGTGCCTCCTAATGATCCTTTAGAACAATATTTGCTCGACCATGAAAATGATATGTTTATGAACGAAAGAAGGGAAATAGATGAAGTATTCTTTAATCTGGGACCTATTTTGAAACACGACTTGCGTGTTGAAATCCTAGGGGATCCTCCTCCACCCAAGGGAGATCCCGTGTTTGAGCTTAAACAATTGCCTGATACTTTGAAATATGCTTATCTTGATGAAAATAAGATATGTCCTATTATTATTAGTGCTAACCTTTCAGATCATGAAGAAGAGAAATTATTGAAAACTCTGAAGAAGCAGCGTGCTGCTATTAGATATACTCTTGATGATCCTAAGGGCATTAGTCCCACTCTATGCCAGCACAAAATAAAACTGGAGAAAGATGCTAAACCAGTTGTTGATCATCAACGACGGTTAAATCCTAAGATGAAAGAAGTGGTAAGAAATGAAATAGTAAAGCTTCTGGAGGTAGGTATAATTTATCTTGTTGCTGGTAGTCAGTGGGTAAGTCCGGTCCATTGTGTCCGTAAGAAGGGAGGTCTTACAGTTGTTCAAAATGATAAGTATGAATTAATCCCACAAAGAATTGTTACAGGTTATAGAATGGTAATTGATTTCCGCAGATTAAATAAAGCTACTAGAAAGGATCATTACCCTCTACCTTTTATTGATCAAATGCTAGAAAGACTATCCAAACAAACACATTTTTGATTTCTAGATGGTTATTCTGGTTTCTCTCAGATACCTGTGTCATAAGAGGATCAGGAAAAGACCACTTTTACTTTCCCTTTTGGTACTTTTGCTTATAGACGTATTCCTTTTGGTTTATGTAATGCACCTGCTACCTTTCAAAGATGTATGGCTGCTATATTCTCTGACTTTTGTGAAAAGATTGTTGAGATTTTCATGGATGATTTCTCCGTTATGGAACTTCTTTTGATGATTGCTTAAGCAACCTTGATCGAGTTTTGCAGAGATGTGAAGAAACTAATCTTGTCTTGAATTGGGAGAAGTGCCACTTTATGGTTAATGAAGGCATTGACTTGGGGCATAAAATTTCTGAAAGAGGTATTGAAGTTGATAAAGCTAAAGTAGATGCTATTGAAAAGATGCCGTGTCCTAAAGATATCAAAGGTATAAGAAGTTTCCTTGGTCATGCTGGTTTCTATAGGAGGTTTATTAAAGACTTCTCGAAAATTTCTAGGCCTCTGACTAATCTCTTACAAAAAGATGTTCCTTTTGTCTTTGATGGTGATTGTGTAGAAGCATTTGAAATACTTAAGAAAGCCTTGATTTCTGCACCGATTGTTCAGCCACCCGATTGGAATTTACCCTTTGAAATTATGTGTGATGCTAGTGTCGGTGTACAAAAGTAGGGGCTCTCCTTTGTACCCCTTTACTTGTGCACGGGCAGTCAGAGCCGCGCCCGCGGCCACACTAAGTAGGGCAGAGGAGGGAAGCCAAAGGCGCAAGACAATCAAAGCAATGCCAAGACCAGAGACACAGAAAACAAGAGGGCGATGTGGACTCCCCCGGCAAGACCCTTGCCGGGGTAGCCTCTGCAGCCCCGGCAAGAGACTTGCCGAGGAAACTTGCCTAGTGCCAGCAGAGCGCGCCACCCTTGAGCCCAAGGGTTCCAATGCCATCGACCACATTGGAACCAAGGCTCGGGAGGTACCTCCATGGTGGCATGCAAATCTTCGTGAAGATCATAGACACACATGATCAGATGAGGACCAGAAGACGACGATCCTTGGCAAGATCCTTGCCGAGGAAATCCACGAGACCTCCGTCAAGATCCTTGCCGGGGACGACCACGGTGTCACGGCAAGACCCTTGCCAGGACCCCGGCAAGACCCTTGCCGAGGACATCAGCGGGGCCGCGGCCAGGCCCACATCTGCCAAGACTCCATCGCCGTTCCCATGCAGTTGCCAGCCCAGCCAGCTAGGCGAGCACCTGCGTGGCGACGTGCGGCCTCTAGACCAACTCAGCAAGCACCTGCGTGGTGGCATGCAGATCTTTGTGAAGACACTGCCACCGCACTAGCTCAGCAGCCTGCCAGCTTACATGGCGCTACACGCCTCGTTGGCCTAGACGCGTGTCTGTAACATCCCAAATTTTAAATTTGGAATGTTATACATAGATCATTCAATGCATAGCATATTTTTATTGCATTTTGACAAATCCTCGATAAATCCTAAGCAACTCAAGGACCCTCGGAGAGAGTTGGGGATTTTCTCGATTTTTCATATTAATTTTATCAAATAATAAAACGAGGATTTTGGTTTTAATTATTTTCTCTCCGGAAAAATATTTCACATTAAAATAAATGAGAGGAGAAAATATGACTTCTCCAAAACAATTGAAATATTGGAGGAAAAATATTAAAATCATATATTGGATTTTATTCGGATTTTATTTGCAATTTTAATTGCATTAAAAAAACTTGCACGTTTTCAAAACTGCATTTTTGTGTCAAAAAAAGTTCACCCTGTTCTAATTATTTTAACTAGACGGGGAAAATTTGTGTTACCTTTTTTTGGATTTTTATTTATTTTTCTATGAATTTTTTTCGGCGAAATGTTTAAAAAAAAACGCGCGCGCCCGACCGGGCCGAGGCCCAGCCGAGCGGCCGGCCCAGCCGCGCCGTCTCCTCCGCGCGTACGCGAGCGCCGCCGCCCGAGTCCGCCCCGAGCACGGGAGCCGCCGCCGCCTTGCCCCTCCTCCAAGCAGCCCCCCTCCTTAAATACCGCCGCCGCCCCCCCCCCCTCACCCCGTCCCCGCCGGAGCCGAGCCCCGCCGGAGCCGCGAGCGCCGCCGCCCGAGTCCGCCCCGAGCACGGGAGCCGCCGCCGCCGCCTTGCCCCTCCTCCAAGCAGCCCCCTCCTTAAATACCGCCGCCGCCCCCCCTCTTCACCCCGTCCCCGCCTGAGCCGAGCCCCGCCGGAGCCGCGAGCGCCGCCGCCCGAGTTCGCCGCCCGTCGCCGCCGCCGGAGCCCGCACCCCGCCGCCCCTCGCCGCCCCAAGCCCCGCCGCACTCGCCGCCCCCTCGCCGGACCCCGCCGGAGCCCCGTCCCGACGAGATATCGATCCGACGCCCTTGCCGTTTTTAAAAAAAACCGTTCGTTTTTTTAAACCCTAGATCGGTTTATTTTCTTCGGTTTTATTATTTAGTGAACGTTCACCGACCCGTTCGTTTTAACGAACGTGTTCGTCGGATTTTCACTGTTAACGAACGTCCGTTCTTTAACCGCTCATCGGTTTTCTTTTTCGTCTGATTTTCCGCGATTATCTCAGATCTCGATTTCTGATCGGATCTTCGTTTTTGTTTAACTTTTCGCTCGTTTATCGGAATAAGGCGATTCAAGCGCCTAGAGTTTCGTCTCGAAATTCTCTTTCCGTTTAACCTACTCAAACAAGTTTTTGCTACTGTAAAATTTGACCTAGATCCAGATTAGTAAATGAAGCTTGTTTCTTTCGCCGTTTGACTTTCGTTGCTTCGTTCGAGTTGATTCTTTTTGCAAACCGGAGTTCTTAAGTTGAACTTTCTGGTTGGATCTTTCATTCGAGTTTTACCTGTGCATTAGATGAGTACTTATTGTTTGCTTGTTTGTTTGCGATAGAGTACCCGGAGTGCGCCGCTTGTTACTTCGAATCGCTAGGTTTCGCGGATCATCAGCAAGGCAAGTAACACTTTGATCATACCTTTCCATACCCAGTTTTCATTGCATTAGATCAATCCTCAAACATTGCATGGTTAGGATCTAATTAAATTGTGGGTATTGGGAAGTAGTTGAGGTAGTACCTATTACCTGTTTTATTTTTCAAACCCTTGGGAGTTACTTCTACGTTGCTATTATATTGCCATGCTATGCTCGTAGACGTGGATTGGGTTTGAGTGATATTCATGACAGATGTGAGATTGTTAATAATGGTTTACTTAAGGTGGCAACTAAAACTCACATCTGGGTGGATTGAGGCACCTGGAGAACCCAGTGTTGTCTGTTTGTATAAGGACCGCCACCCAGGCTCAAAGGGATCATAAGATTATTCATGCTGGAAACTTCCGTGTGCAGCCACAAGCTATTATGGGCTCTAGCATAGTTGAGTAGGTTACATGATCTCTTGAAGAGGTGGGCTAGCAGATGTAGGGGAAAGTAGGTGTAACTGTCCATCCGGAGTACAGAGTGATTGTTTCTGAAAGACTGTGTCTCGGTCATCCGTTTCTCAAACATCATGTAGTGCGAGAACCAAGCGGAGGCGATCGAGTCTTGTGGGGAAAAGTGCACAAACCTCTGCAGAGTGTACAAACTAATCATGGTTAGCCGTGTCCCCGGTTACGGACAACTTGAGTATCTAGTACCTGGATTATCATGTGAATCTCATCATCATGTTACTTTTAATTAATTTTGTTGGGTTAATGATGACATTTAATTGGGATTGAGATGCTGTCAACCATCTCAATGTTCAACAACCACCATGATAGTTAAATAAAATTTATTCCTTTGCAGTAGGGAAAAATTGGCTTTTCGCAAAACTTTAACCATAGAGCTTTCCACCAGCCAAATGTGCATGTAGTATAGCATTATTATGTTCATTATTCTCTATGTGTTATTTTGCCAGCATATTCCATGTGCTGACCCGTTTTTGGGCTGCAACGTTTTATGTTGCAGACTTTTCAGATGACGAGTAAGGTGCCTTAGGTCGTGGTCTTATACTCACTGATGCCGCTGGAGTTGATGGACTCACTTATCTTCCAAGCCTTCCGCTGTTATTGTATTTAGATGGCCTTAAGCCATATTTATCATACATTTTCTCTTTGGAGATATTCGATGTAATAAGTGTGTGATTGCTACTCTGTTATAAATCCTCCATTTGTACTGTGCGTGTCAGCATTACTGATCCAGGGATGACACTGGTGCACAGCAGCACAGACCATTTGAGGTCTGGTCGCTACAAAGGTGGTATTAGAGCACACGCTGACTGTAGGACACGACCACTAAGCTTAAGCCCTAGAAAACTTATCTCTTCTCATTTCTGACCCCTCTCCACTTTCTACTCTTTTAGGAATGGCGGATGCAAGGAGCAAGTTCATGCAACCAGACGAAGACACGCCTTTTGGTCGACATTTGAAGGAAGTCACTAAGTACTTGAACATAGGAATACCAAGCATCACCGGAACCTACAACGCCACATTACCCGAAGAGGAGAGCTGGAAGATTCAAGTTCACATTCCGGGAAGGACGTTTGTGCCAGTTACTGAACCCATAAGATTGGTTTTCGAAGCATCAACCTGGAGTTTAGGGAAGAGCATGTCCGCCCACATCGCTATGGGACGCATTGGAGAAGTCTACCACAAGGAGCTTAAGGATACAATTTATCAGATTTGTGGACGCCGAGACGAGCAATGGGAGATGATCAGAACCAAGAAGGATGGATCAATTGCAGCCTTCATCCAGGAGCAAAACCAACATATTCGTCGCCAGGAGAACCAGATGTGCTCAGACAAAGAAGATCTGAAGAAGGCATTGACGAAGATCAAGGAGCTGGAGGAAGAACTCAAGGCTACACGCGAGGATTATTTGGAGGAAATCGTCGCACTAGTAGGGAAGAATGACGACCTGGAGAAGAAGATTGGAGTATTCATGGGAAATCCAGTGCCAAAAGCAAAAGATGACGAATGCACTTGCCCGGATAACTACATCATCATCGACGACACCGACTCGGAACCAAGTGAAGATGACTTTGTTGATGAAGCTGGAGCAGACATCATGGAGTCTTCAACTGATCAGAATTTCTAGTAGACCACCATATCAGTAGTAGTTTTTCCCCATTTAATAGTATAGTTCAAGCACTTTGTAACGCTAGTTAGATCGATTGTATGCCTTGTTTGAATTGGTTGAGTGATATTGATTGTATTTGTCTCATGAGCATATGGGTAGTGTTTTCCCTCTAGACCTCATTCTATTCTTAACTCTCATCTTTTCTAACCCATCAGATGCCTCCGAGACGCGACACCGGATTTGTTTTCCCACCGGAGATCACCCAGTTGATTCAGCAACAGAATGCCCTGATGCAAGTGTTAGTGCAGAACCAAGGCAACAACAACAACAACCCACCGCCACCACCACCTGTTGATCACTTAGCCCGTTTCTTGAGGCTAAACCCGCCGGTGTTTTCCAGTAGCACCGAGCCGATTGTTGCAGATGATTGGCTCCGCAAAGTTGGAAGGGAGTTGACCACTGCAGGATGCACAGATGCGGAAAGAGTGCGTTTTGCCGCACATCAGCTTGATGGACCCGCAGCATCATGGTGGGAGAATTACACCGCCACTCTCCCTATTGACACTGTCACATGGGACCAGTTTCAGCAAGCTTTCCGTACAGCTCATGTTTCAGCAGGAGCTATGGCTATGAAGAAGCATGAATTTCGCAACCTACGCCAAGGAGGACGCACCGTAGGCCAGTATGTGGAGGATTTCAGTAAGTTAGCACGTTATGCACCAGATGACGTTGCTACAGATGCAACCAAGCAGGAGAAATTTTTGGAAGGACTAAATGATGAACTGAGTATGCAGTTGATGGTAGCAACCTTCAACAACTATCAGGAGTTGGTAGATAGAGCTCTCATGATTGAAGGGAAACAACAGCAGATTGAAAACTGTAAGAGGAAGTATGGACAAGGGAAGTATAACTCTGGAGCTCAACAGAAGCCACGATTTGCCCCGAAACCGGGAGTACAGTTTCAGCATACCCATGGAGGAGGTAGTTCGCACAACCATAATGGCTCCAAGAATGGTAATGGGAATGGAGGAACCAACGGACAGAACCGCACCAACCCATCTACCCCAGCCAAGAGGGATCTAAGTCACGTTACCTGTTTCAAGTGCCAGAAGACTGGACATTATGCAACTGATTGTCCTGAAGCCCAAAATGGAAATGGCAATGGAAGCTCTGGGAAGAAGCCGAACCCGTTCAACAAAGGACATGTGAACCACGTGAGCGTGGAGGAGGTTGAAGCACAGCCTGATGCGGTAATAGGTAAGTTTTTGGTTAAGTCATTTACTGCAATCGTTCTTTTCGATACTGGTGCATCGCATTCATACATATCAAGGGGATTTGTGGATAAGTTTAAGTTGCCCACCAAAGTTCTCAGAACACCTATGTTAGTAACCTCGCCAGGAGCAGAGTATATGGCAAGCCAAGGATGTTTTCAGATGCCATTGGCCATTGGTAGGCATGTTTTCCCCTCAGACCTAATAATTTTGGAGTCGCAAGGTTTGGATGTGATTTTGGGAATGGATTGGCTATCGATGTATGGAGGAAACATCGATTGCGCCAGTAAGTCGATTTTGCTTACCACCCCAGAAGGAAAAAGGATCAAGTATGTATCCCGACATATGCCGAAGAGGACTCAGGTGAATTCCTTATCGGGAGTTGTACAGGAGGAAGTACCAGTGGTGAAGGATTACCCGGATGTATTTCCAGAAGAGTTGCCAGGCATGCCACCAGATAGAGACATTGAGTTTTTGATTGAACTTTTGCCAGGCATAGGGCCAATATCTAAGAGACCGTACAGGATGCCCGCAAAAGATTTGGAGGAGATTAAGAAGCAGATTAAGGAGTTACTGGATAAAGGCTATATTCGCCCAAGTTCGTCACCTTGGGGATCACCAGTACTTCTAGTGGAGAAGAAAGATGGATCATTGAGGATGGTTGTTGATTATCGTGGATTGAATGAAGTGACCATCAAAAACAAGTACCCACTGCCGATGATCAATGATTTGTTTGACCGCCTACAAGGAGCTAAAGTATTTTCCAAGATCGATCTACGATCAGGATACCATCAGTTGAAGATTCGAGAGCAGGATATACCTAAGACGGCTTTTACCACCAGGTTGGGCTATATGAGTATACCGTTATGTCATTTGGTCTGACTAACGCACCTGCCTATTTCATGAACCTGATGAACAAAGTGTTTATGGAGTTTTTGGATAAGTTCGTCGTGGTGTTCATTGACGATATTTTAGTCTTTTCCAAGAATGAAGAAGAGCATGAGGAGCATTTGCGATTGGTACTTGAGAAGCTCAGAGAGCATCAGTTATATGCCAAGTTCAGCAAATGTGGATTTTGGCTGAAGGAAGTTGGATTCCTCGGACATGTTATTTCTGGAGAAGGAATAGCAGTAGACCCTGCCAAAGTTGACACAGTGACAAGTTGGGAATCACCCACGTCAGTTGGAGAGATCCGGAGTTTTCTTGGACTTGCAGGATACTACCGGAGATTCATCGAGAATTTCTCGAAGATTGCTAAACCCATGACTGAGCTATTGAAGAAGGACACCAAGTTCAATTGGACTGAGGAATGTGAAGCTAGTTTCCAAGAGTTGAAGAAACGATTGGTTACGTCACCAGTGTTGATTCTGCCAGATCAACGCAAGGATTATGAAGTTTATTGCGATGCTACTCGCCGAGGACTTGGAGCAGTGCTTATGCAAGAAGGAAGAGTTGTGTCATATGCTTCACGACAACTTAAACCCCATGAGAAGAATTATGCCACGCATGATTTGGAATTAGCAGCCGTAGTGCATGCGTTGAAGACATGGAGACATTTTCTCATCGGAAACCATTGTGAGGTGTACACGGATCACAAGAGTTTGAAGTATATTTTCACGCAGAAGGAGTTAAATCTCAGACAGAGGAGATGGTTGGAGCTTATTAAGGACTATGATATGAGATTGCATTATCACCCAGGAAAGGCTAACGTAGTAGCAGACGCGTTGAGCCGCAAGAGCCACGTCAACACCCTCATGACAGGAGAGTTACCTCAGGAGTTAGTCGAGGACCTTCGCGAGCTATGTTTGGAGATAGTCCCAAGAGGCTATTTAGCGACATTGGAGATTCAGTCTACCTTGATGGAAAGGATCAGAGAAGCTCAGAAGACAGACAAGGAGATTGACGAGATAAAGGAGAAGATGAGCAAAGGAAAAGCCAAGGGATTTCGTGAGGATGAGCACGATACCTTATGGTTTGAGGACCGCGTTTATGTGCCAAATGATCCGGAGATCAGGAAGTTGATTTTGCAAGAGGCCCATGATTCACCGTACTCAATTCACCCAGGAAATACCAAGATGTATTTGGATCTGAAGAATACTTTCTGGTGGACCGGAATGAAGAAGGATATTGCGGAGTATGTAGCAGTTTGTGATGTGTGTCAGAGAGTGAAAGCAGAGCATCAGAAGCCAGCAGGATTGCTACAACCATTGCCAATACCCGAATGGAAGTGGGATAAAATAGGCATGGATTTTATCACGGGATTACCCAGGACTCGTTCAGGCTATGACTCAATATGGGTTGTAGTCGACCGTTTGACGAAAGTGGCTCATTTCATTCCAGTGAAGACCACTTACACCAGTGCTAAGTTGGCAAAGATATACATGACCAGGATCGTATGTTTGCATGGAGTTCCGAGGACCATTGTATCAGACAGAGGAACCCAGTTTACCTCGAAGTTTTGGAAGCAGTTACATGAAACATTGGGAACCAGGCTAGAATTTAGTACAGCCTTTCACCCACAGACAGATGGACAGACCAAGAGAGTCAATCAGATTTTGGAGGATATGCTGAGAGCTTGTGCACTAGATTATGGATCTAGTTGGGACAAAAATTTGCCATATGCAGAGTTTTCTTACAACAACAGTTATCAAACCAGTTTGAAGATGGCCCCTTTCGAAGCTTTGTACGGAAGAAGGTGTAGAACACCGTTGTTATGGGACGAAGTTGGAGACCGTCAGTTGTTTGGACCAGATTTGATTAAGGAGTCTGAACAGAAAGTGAGGTTAATTCGCGATAGGCTCAAGGTAGCCCAGTCCAGGCAGAAGAGTTATGTTGATTCTAAACGAAAGGAGATAGTTTACGAAGTCGGAGACAGAGTTTATCTTCGAGTATCACCACTTCGAGGAGTGAAGCGCTTTGGAGTTAAGGGAAAATTAGCGCCCCGTTTTATCGGACCATACAGAGTTTTGGAACGTATGGGAGAAGTTGCCTACAAGCTGGAATTACCCGAAGGATTGTCAGGAGTTCATGATGTATTTCACGTTTCCCAGTTGAAGAAGTGCCACGCAGAGATGGCTGAGATACCACTGAGAGATACCGTGCCGCTGGAAGCGATTCAGCTGGAAAGTGATTTGACCTATGAGGAGAAACCAGTTAAGATTCTTGAGTATGCCAGCTGAGTCACCCGCAGCAAGGTTATCAAGTTCTGCAAAGTTCAGTGGAGTCACCACACTGAGGATGAAGCCACCTGGGAGCGAGAGGAAGATCTACGGAAGGACCACTCTCACCTGTTTTCTAGCCAACCCGAATCTCGAGGGCGAGATTCATCTTAAGGGGGGTAGGTTTGTAACATCCCAAATTTTAAATTTGGAATGTTATACATAGATCATTCAATGCATAGCATATTTTTATTGCATTTTGGCAAATCCTCGATAAATCCTAAGCAACTCAAGGACCCTCGGAGAGAGTTGGGGATTTTCTCGATTTTTCATATTGATTTTATCAAATAATAAAACGAGGATTTTGGTTTTAATTATTTTCTCTCTGGAAAAATATTTCACATTAAAATAAATGAGAGGAGAAAATATGACTTCTCCAAAACAATTGAAATATTGGAGGAAAAATATTAAAATCATATATTGGATTTTATTCGGATTTTATTTGCAATTTTAATTGCACTAAAAAAACTTGCACGTTTTCAAAACTGCATTTTTGTGTCAAAAAAAGTTCACCCTGTTCTAATTATTTTAACTAGACGGGGAAATTTTGTTTTATCTTTTTTTGGATTTTTAATTATTTTTCTATGAAATTTTTTCGGCGCAATGTTAAAAAAAAACGCGCGCGCCCGACCGGGCCGAGGCCCAGCCGCGCCGTCTCCTCCGCGCGTACGCGAGCGCCGCCGCCCGAGTCCGCCCCGAGCAAGGGAGCCGCCGACGCCGCCTTGCCCCTCCTCCAAGCAGCCCCCCTCCTTAAATACCGCCGCCGCCCCCCCTTCACCCCGTCCCCGCCCGAGCCGAGCCCCGCCGGAGCCGCGAGCGCCGCCGCCCGAGTCCGCCCCGAGCACGGGAGCCGCCGCCGCCGCCTTGCCCCTCCTCCAAGCAGCCCCCCTCCTTAAATACCGCCGCCGCCCCCCTTCACCCCGTCCCCGCCTGAGCCGAGCCCCGCCGGAGCCGCGAGCGCCACCGCCCGAGATCGCCGCCCGTCGCCGCCGCCGGAGCCCGCACCCCGCCGCCCCTCGCCGCCCCAAGCCCCGCCGCACTCGCCGCCCCCTCGCCGGACCCCGCCGGAGCCCCGTCCCGACGAGATATCGATCCGACGCCCTTGCCGTTTTAAAAAAAAACCGTTCATTTTTTTTAAACCCTAGATCGGTTTATTTTCTTCGGTTTTATTATTTAGTGAATGTTCACCGACCCGTTCGGTTTAACGAACGTGTTCGTCGGATTTTCACTGTTAACGAACGTCCGTTCTTTAACCGTTCGTCGGTTTTCTTTTTCGTCTGATTTTCCACGATTATCTCAGATCTCGATTTCTGATCGGATCTTCGTTTTTGTTTAACTTTTCGCTCGTTTATCGGAATAAGGCGATCCAAGCGCCTAGAGTTTCGTCTCGAAATTCTCTTTCCGTTTAACCTACTCAAACAAGTTTTTGCTACTGTAAAATTTGACCTAGATCCAGATTAGTAAACGAAGCTTGTTTCTTTCGCCGTTTGACTTTCGTTGCTTCGTTCGAGTTGATTCTTTTTGCAAACCGGAGTTCTTAAGTTGAACTTTCTGGTTGGATCTTTCATTCGAGTTTTACCTGTGCATTAGATGAGTACTTATTGTTTGCTTGTTTGTTTGCGATAGAGTACCCGGAGTGCGCCGCTTGTTACTTCGAATCGCTAGGTTTCGCGGATCATCAGCAAGGCAAGTAACACTTTGATCATACCTTTCCATACCCAGTTTTCATTGCATTAGATCAATCCTCAAACATTGCATGGTTAGGATCTAATTAAATTGTGGGTATTGGGAAGTAGTTGAGGTAGTACCTATTACCTGTTTTATTTTTCAAACCCTTGGGAGTTACTTCTACGTTGCTATTATATTGCCATGCTATGCTCGTAGACGTGGATTGGGTTTGAGTGATATTCATGACAGATGTGAGATTGTTAATAATGGTTTACTTAAGGTGGCAACTAAAACTCACATCTGGGTGGATTGAGGCACCTGGAGAACCCAGTGTTGTCTGTTTGTATAAGGACCGCCACCCAGGCTCAAAGGGATCATAAGATTATTCATGCTGGAAACTTCCGTGTGCAGCCACAAGCTATTATGGGCTCTAGCATAGTTGAGTAGGTTACATGATCTCTTGAAGAGGTGCGCTAGCAGATGTAGGGGAAAGTAGGTGTAACTGTCCATCCAGAGTAAAGAGTGATTGTTTCTGAAAGACTGTGTCTTGGTCATCCGTTTCTCAAACATCATGTAGTGCGAGAACCAAGCGGAGGCGATCGAGTCTTGTGGGGAAAAGTGCACAAACCTCTGCAGAGTGTACAAACTAATCATGGTTAGCCGTGTCCCCGGTTATGGACAACTTGAGTATCTAGTACCTGGATTATCATGTGAATCTCATCATCATGTTACTTTTAATTAATTTTGTTGGGTTAATGATGACATTTAATTGGGATTGAGATGCTGTCAACCATCTCAATGTTCAACAACCACCATGATAGTTAAATAAAATTTATTCCTTTGCAGTAGGGAAAAATTGGCTTTTCGCAAAACTTTAACCATAGAGCTTTCCACCAGCCAAATATGCATGTAGTATAGCATTATTATGTTCATATTCTCTATGTGTTATTTTGCCAGCATATTCCATGTGCTGACCCGTTTTCGGGCTGCAACGTTTTATGTTGCAGACTTTTCAGACGACGAGTAAGGTGCCTTAGGTCGTGGTCTTATACTCAGTGATGCCGCTGGAGTTGATGGACTCACTTATCTTCCAAGCCTTCCGCTGTTATCGTATTTAGATGGCCTTAAGCCATATTTATCATACATTTTCTCTTTGGAGATATTCGATGTAATAAGTGTGTGATTGCTACTCTGTTATAAATCCTCCATTTGTACTGTGCGTGTCAGCATTACTGATCCAGGGATGACACTGGTGCACAGCAGCACAGACCATTTGAGGTCTGGTCGCTACAGTGTCGAAGCGAGGTGAGGCGGCGACGGATGGGACGGGCTTCGCTGCCGTCCCCGATAAAGCAAGGGGACACCTAAGGAGCGCATTTAATGCGTTCTGTCCCGTAATGACAGGCTATAAGCTTGTACGTTGTACACCTTTCCACCTCCTGTGTGCCACTGTGGCAACCCCTTTTGACTATAAAAGGAGGCCCAAGCTATACTGAGGAAGGATTCGGATCTTTTGGACTACGCACGCGCCGTAGCTAGTTCAAGAACACAAGAACACTCAAATATACACCAAAGCAGGACTAGGGTATTACGCATCCTCACGGCCCGAACCTGGGTAAACGACCTTTGTACTGGCTCCTAGACCCGCTCTTGCCCCAACCTCGCGCCCGTCGACCGTAGTAGGGATTCCAGTGATCCCATAGGTGTCGTTTCCCACCGACATCTTTGGCGCGCCAGGTAGGGGTGTTGGGATTCGTAGCATAATTTAAAATTTTCCTATGCTCACCAAGATGCATCTATGGAGTCTACTAGCAACGAGGGGAAAGGAGTGCATCTACATACCCTTGTAGATCGCGAGCGGAAGCGTTCCAATGAACGTGGATGACGGAGTCGTACTCGCCGTGATCCAAATCACCGATGACCGAGTGCCGAACGGATGGCACCTCCGCGTTCAACACACGTACGGTGCAGCGACGTCTCCTCCTTCTTGATCCAGCAAGGGGGAAGGAGATGGAGATCCAGCAGCACGACGGCATGGTGGTGGATGTAGCGGGTCTCCGGCAGGGCTTCGCCGAGCTTCTGCGAGAGAGAGAGAGGTGTTGCAGGGGAGGAGGGAGGCGCCCAAGGCTTTAGGTTGCTGCCCTCCCTCCCCCCTTTATATAGGCCCCCAGGGGGGCGCCGGCCCTAGAGATGGGATGTCATGGGGGGGGGGCAAAGGGGGGGAAGGGGTTGCCTTGCCCCCCAAGGCAAGGGGGAACCCCCCCACCCTAGGGTTCCCAACCCTAGGCGCATGGGGGGAGGCCCAAGGGGGGCGCCCCAGCCCACTAAGGGCTGGTTCCCTTCCACTTTCAGCCCACGGGGCCCTCCGGGATAGGTGGCCCCACCCGGTGGACCCCCGGGACCCTTCCGGTGGTCCCGGTACAATACCGGTAACCCCCGAAACTTTCCCGGTGGCCGAAACTTGACTTCCTATATATAATTCTTCACCTCCGGACCATTCCGGAATCTCTCGTGACGTCCGGGATCTCATCCGGGACTCCGAACAACTTTTGGGTTTCCGCATACACATATCTCTATAACCCTAGCGTCACCGAACCTTAAGTGTGTAGACCCTACGGGTTCGGGAGACATGCAGACATGACCGAGACGCCTCTCCGGTCAATAACCAACAGCGGGATCTGGATACCCATGTTGGCTCCCACATGTTCCACGATGATCTCATCGGATGAACCACGGTGTCGAGGATTCAATCAATCCCGTATACAATTCCCTTTGTCAATCGGTATGTTACTTGCCCGAGATTCGATCGTCGGTATCCCAATACCTTGTTCAATCTCGTTACCGGCAAGTCTCTTTACTCGTACCGCAATGCATGATCCCGTGACTAACGCCTTAGTCACATAGAGCTCATCATGATGATGCATTACCGAGTGGGCCTAGAGATACCTCTCCGTCACACGGAGTGACAAATCCCAGTCTCGATCCGTGCCAACCCAACAGATACTTTCGGAGATACCCGTAGCGCACCTTTATAGTCACCCAGTTACGTTGTGACGTTTGGCACACCCAAAGCACTCCTACGGTATCCGGGAGTTGCACGATCTCATGGTCTAAGGAAAAGATACTTGACATTGGAAAAGCTCTAGCAAACGAAACTACACGATCTTTTATGCTATGCTTAGGATTGGGTCTTGTCCATCACATCATTCTCCTAATGATGTGATCCCGTTATCAATGACATCCAATGTCCATAGTCAGGAAACCATGACTATCTGTTGACCAACGAGCTAGTCAACTAGAGGCTTACTAGGGACACGTTGTGGTCTATGTATTCACACATGTATTACGATTTCCGGACAATACAATTATAGCATGAATAATAGACAATTACCATGAACAAAGAAATATAATAATAACCATTTATTATTGCCTCTAGGGCATATTTCCAACAGTCTCCCACTTGCACTAGAGTCAATAATCTAGTTACATTGTGATGAATCGAACACCCATTGCGTCCTGGTGTTGATCATGTTTTGCCCTAGGGAGAGGTTTAGTCAACGGATCTGCTACATTCAGGTCCGTATGTACTTTACAAATATCTATGTCTCCATTTTGAACTCTTTCATGAATGGAGTTGAAGCGACGCTTGATATGCCTGGTCTTCCTGTGAAACTTGGGCTCCTTCGCAAGGGCAATAGCTCCAGTGTTGTCGCAGAAGAGAGTCATCGGGCCCGACGCATTGGGAATCACCCCTAGGTCGGTAATGAACTCCTTCATCCAGACTGCTTCCTGCGCTGCCTCCGAGGCTGCCATGTACTCCGCTTCACATGTAGATCCCGCCACGACGCTTTGCTTGCAACTGCACCAGCTTACTGCTCCTCCATTCAAAATATACACGTATCCGGTTTGTGACTTCGAGTCATCCAGATCTGTGTCGAAGCTAGCGTCGACGTAACCCTTTACGACGAGCTCTTCGTCACATCCATAAACGAGAAACATATCCTTAGTCCTCTTCAGGTACTTCAGGATATTCTTGACCGCTGTCCAGTGTTCCATGCCGGGATTACTTTGGTACCTTCCTACCAAACTTACGGCAAGGTTTACATCAGGTCTGGTACACAGCATGGCATACATAATAGACCCTATGGCCGAGGCATAGGGGATGACACTCATCTTTTCTATATCTTCTGCCGTGGTCGGGCATTGAGCCGTGCTCAATTGCACACCTTGCAATACAGGCAAGAACCCCTTCTTGGACTGATCCATACTGAACTTCTTCAATATCTTGTCAAGGTATGTACTCTGTGAAAGACCAATGAGGCGTCTTGATCTATCTCTATAGATCTTGATGCCTAATATATAAGCAGCTTCTCCAAGGTCCTTCATTGAAAAACACTTATTCAAATAGGCCTTTATACTTTCCAAGAATTCTATATCATTTCCCATCAATAGTATGTCATCCACATATAATATGAGAAATGCTACAGAGCTCCCACTCACTTTCTTGTAAACACAGGCTTCTCCATAAGTCTGTGTAAACCCAAACGCTTTGATCATCTCATCAAAGCGAATGTTCCAACTCCGAGATGCTTGCACCAGCCCATAAATTGAGCGCTGGAGCTTGCATACTTTGTTAGCATTCTTAGGATCGACAAAACCTTCCGGCTGCATCATATACAACTCTTCCTTAAGGAAGCCGTTAAGGAATGCCGTTTTGACATCCATCTGCCATATCTCATAATCATAGTATGCGGCAATTGCTAACATGATTCGGACGGACTTCAGCTTCGCTACGGGTGAGAAAGTCTCATCGTAGTCAACCCCTTGATCTTGTCGATAACCCTTAGCGACAAGTCGAGCTTTGTAGATGGTCACATTACCATCTGCGTCCGTCTTCTTCTTAAAGATCCATTTGTTTTCTATGGCTCGCCGCTCATCGGGCAAGTCAGTCAAAGTCCATACTTTGTTTTCATACATGGATTCTATCTCGGATTTCGTGGCTTCTAGCCATTTGTCGGAATCCGGGCCCGCCATCGCTTCTTCATAGTTCGAAGGTTCACCGTTGTCTAACAACATGATTTCCAGGACAGGGTTGCCGTACCACTCCGGTGCGGAACGTGTCCTTGTGGACCTACGAAGTTCAGTAGCAACTTGATCCGAAGCTTCATGATCATCATGATTAACTTCCTCCCCAGTCGGTGTAGGCACCACAGGAACATCTTCCCGCGCTGCGCTACTTTCTGGTTCGGAAGGGGTGACTATCACCTCATCAAGTTCCACTTTCCTTCCACTCAATTCTTTCGAGAGAAACTCCTTCTCCAGAAAGGACCCATTCTTGGCAACAAAGATCTTGCCTTCGGATCTGAGGTAGAAGGTATACCCAATAGTTTCCTTAGGGTATCCTATGAAGACGCATTTTTCCGATTTGGGTTCGAGCTTTTCAGGTTGAAGTTTCTTAACATAAGCATCGCATCCCCAAACTTTTAGAAACGACAGCTTAGGTTTCCTCCCAAACCATAATTCATACGGTGTCATCTCAACGGATTTCGACGGAGCCCTATTTAAAGTGAATGCGGCAGTCTCTAAAGCATAGCCCCAAAATGAGAGCGGTAAATCGATAAGAGACATCATAGATCGCACCATATCCAATAGAGTGCGATTACGACGTTCGGACACACCGTTTCTCTGAGGTGTTCCAGGCGGCGTGAGTTGTGAAACTATTCCACATTTCCTTAAGTGTGTACCAAATTCGTGACTTAAATATTCTCCACCACGATCTGATCGTAAGAATTTTATTTTCCTGTCACGTTGATTCTCAACTTCACTCTGAAATTCCTTGAACTTTTCAAAGGTTCCAGACTTGTGTTTCATTAGGTAGACATACCCATATCTACTTAAATCATCAGTGAGAGTGAGAACATAACGATATCCTCCACGAGCCTCAACACTCATTGGACCACACACATCGGTATGTATGATTTCCAATAAGTTGGTTGCTCGCTCCATTGTCCCGGAGAACGGAGTCTTGGTCATCTTACCCATGATGCATGGTTCGCACGTGTCAAATGATTCGTAATCAAGAGACTCCAAAAGTCCATCTGCATGGAGCTTCTTCATGCGCTTGACACCAATGTGACCAAGGCGGCAGTGCCACAAGTATGTGGGACTATCGTTATCAACTTTACATCTTTTGGTATTCACACTATGAACATGTGTGACATCACGTTCGAGATTCATCAAAAATAAACCATTGACCAGCGGGGCATGACCATAAAACATATCTCTCAAATAAATAGAACAACCATTATTCTTGGATTTAAATGAGTAGCCATCTCGAATTAAACGAGATCCAGATACAATGTTCATGCTCAAAGCTGGCACTAAATAACAATTATTGAGGTTTAAAACTAATCCCGTGGGTAGATGCAGAGGTAGCGTGCCGACGGCGATCACATCGACCTTGGAACCATTCCCGACGCGCATCGTCTCCTCGTCCTTCGCTAGTCTCCGTTTATTCCGTAGTTCCTGTTTTGAGTTACAAATATGAGCAACCGCACCGGTATCAAATACCCAGGAGCTACTACGAGTACTGGTAAGGTACACATCAATTACATGTATATCACATATACCTTTGGTGTTGCCGGCCTTCTTCTTGTCCGCTAAGTATTTGGGGCAGTTCCGCTTCCAGTGACCACCTCCCTTGCAATAAAAGCACTCAGTCTCGGGCTTGGGTCCATTCTTTGACTTCTTCCCAGTAACTGGTTTACCGGGCGCGGCAACTCCCTTGCCGTCCTTCTTGAAGTTCTTCTTACCCTTGCCCTTCTTGAACTTAGTGGTTTTATTCACCATCAACACTTGATGTTCTTTTCTGATCTCCCCTTCCGCTGATTTCAGCATTGAATATACCTCAGGAATGGTCTTTTCCATCCCCTGCATATTGTAGTTCATCACAAAGCTCTTGTAGCTTGGTGGAAGCGACTGAAGGATTCTGTCAATGACCGCGTCATCCGGGAGATTAACTCCCAGCTGAGTCAAGCGGTTGTGCAACCCAGACATTCTGAGTATGTGCTCACTAACAGAACTATTCTCCTCCATTTTACAGCTGAAGAACTTGTCGGAGACATCATATCTCTCGACCCGGGCATGAGCTTGGAAAACCAATTTCAGCTCCTCGAACATCTCATATGCTCCATGTTTCTCAAAACGCTTTTGGAGACCCGGTTCTAAGCTGTAAAGCATGCCGCACTGAACGAGGGAGTAATCATCAGCACGCTGCTGCCAAGCGTTCATAACGTCTTGGTTTTGTGGGATTGGTGCTTCACCTAGCGGTGCTTCTAGGACATAATCTTTCTTGGCTACTATGAGGATGATCCTCAAGTTCCGGACCCAGTCCGTATAGTTGCTGCCATCATCTTTCAGCTTGGTTTTCTCTAGGAACGCGTTGAAATTGAGGACAACGTTGGCCATTTTATCTACAAGACATAGTGTAAAGATTTTAGACTAAGTTCATGATAATTAAGTTCATCTAATCAAATTATTTAATGAACTCCCACTCAGATAGACATCCCTCTAGTCATCTAAGTGAAACATGATCCGAGTTAACTAGGCCGTGTCCGATCATCACGTGAGACGGACTAGTCAAGATCGGTGAACATCTCCATGTTGATCGTATCTTCTATACGACTCATGCTCGACCTTTCGGTCCTCCGTGTTCCGAGGCCATGTCTGTACATGCTAGGCTCGTCAAGTCAACCTAAGTGTATTGCGTGTGTTCCGAGGCCATGTCTGTACATGCTAGGCTCGTCAACACCCGTTGTATTCGAACGTTAGAATCTATCACACCCGATCATCACATGGTGCTTCGAAACAACGAACCTTCGCAACGGTGCACAGTTAGGGTGAACACTTTCTTGAAATTATTATAAGGGATCATCTTACTTACTACCGTCGTTCTAAGCAAATAAGATGCAAAAACATGATAAACATCACATGCAATCAAATAGTGACATGATATGGCCAATATCATCATCCTCCTTTGATCTCCATCTTCGGGGCACCATGATCATCTTCGTCACCGGCATGACACCATGATCTCCATCATCATGATCTCCATCATTGTGTCTTCATGAAGTCGTCACGCCAATGATTACTTCTACTTCTATGGCTAACGCGTTTAGCAACAAAGTAAAGTAAATTACATGGCGTTATTCAATGACACGCAGGTCATACAAAATAATAAAGACAACTCCTATGGCTCCTGCCGGTTGTCATACTCATCGACGTGCAAGTCGTGATTCCTATTACAAGAATATGATCAATCTCATACATCACATATATCATTCATCACATCTTCTGGCCATATCACATCACATAGCACTTGCTGCAAAAACAAGTTAGACGTCCTCTAATTGTTGTTGCAAGTTTTTTACGTGGTTTATAGGTTTCTAGCAAGAACGTTTCTTACCTACGGAAGACCACAACGTGATTTGCCAATTTCTATTTACCCTTCATAAGGACCCTTTTCATCGAATCCGTTCCGACTAAAGTAGGAGAGACAGACACCCGCTAGCCACCTTATGCAACTAGTGCATGTCAGTCGGTGGAACCTGTCTCACGTAAGCGTATGTGTAAGGTCGGTCCGGGCCGCTTCATCCTACAATGCCGCCGAAACAAGAAAAGACTAGTAGCGGCAAGAAGAATTGGCAAACTCAACGCCCACAACTGCTTTGTGTTCTACTCGTGCATAGTAACTACGCATAGGCCTGGCTCATGATGCCACTGTTGGGATTCGTAGCATAATTTAAAATTTTCCTACGCTCACCAAGATGCATCTATGGAGTCTACTAGCAACGAGGGGAAAGGAGTGCATCTACATACCCTTGTAGATCGCGAGCGGAAGCGTTCCAATGAACGTGGATGACGGAGTCGTACTCGCCGTGATCCAAATCACCGATGACCGAGTGCCGAACGGACGGCACCTCCGCGTTCAACACACGTACGGTGCAGCGACGTCTCCTCCTTCTTGATCCAGCAAGGGGGAAGGAGAGGTTGATGGAGATCCAGCAGCACGACGACGTGGTGGTGGATGTAGCGGGTCTCCGGCAGGGCTTCGCCGAGCTTCTGCGAGAGAGAGAGAGGTGTTGCAGGGGAGGAGGGAGGCGCCCAAGGCTGTAGGTTGCTGCCCTCCCTCCCCCCTTTATATAGGCCCCCAGGGGGGGCGCCGGCCCTAGAGATGGGATCTCATGGGGGGGCGGCGGCCAAAGGCGGGGAAGGGGTTGCCTTGCCCCCCAAGGCAAGGGGGAACCCCCCCACCCTAGGGTTCCCAACCCTAGGCGCATGGGGGGAGGCCCAAGGGGGGCGCCCCAGCCCACTAAGGGCTGGTTCCCTTCCACTTTCAGCCCACGGGGCCCTCCGGGATAGGTGGCCCCACCCGATGGACCCCCGGGACCCTTCCGGTGGTCCCGGTACAATACCGGTAACCGCCGAAACTTTCCCGGTGGCCGAAACTTGACTTCCTATATATAATTCTTCACCTCCGGACCATTCCGGAACCTCTCGTGACGTCCGGGATCTCATCCGGGACTCCGAACAACTTTTGGGTTTCCGCATACACATATCTCTATAAACCTAGCGTCACCGAACCTTAAATGTGTAGACCCTACGGGTTCGGGAGACATGCAGACATGGCCGAGACGCCTCTCCGGTCAATAACCAACAGCGGGATCTGGATACCCATGTTGGCTCCCACATGTTCCACGATGATCTCATCGGATGAACCACGGTGTCGAGGATTCAATCAATCCCGTATACAATTCCCTTTGTCAATCGGTATGTTACTTGCCCGAGATTCAATCGTCGGTATCCCAATACCTTGTTCAATCTCGTTACCGGCAAGTCTCTTTACTCGTACCGCAATGCATGATCCCGTGACTAACGCCTTAGTCACATAGAGCTCATCATGATGATGCATTACCGAGTGGGCCCAGAGATACCTCTCCGTCACACGGAGTGACAAATCCCAGTCTCGATCCGTGCCAACCCAACAGATACTTTCGGAGATACCCGTAGCGCACCTTTATAGTCACCCAGTTACGTTGTGACGTTTGGCACACCCAAAGCACTCCTACGGTATTCGGGAGTTGCACGATCTCATGGTCTAAGGAAAAGATACTTGACATTGGAAAAGCTCTAGCAAACGAAACTACACGATCTTTTATGCTATGCTTAGGATTGGGTCTTGTCCATCACATCATTCTCCTAATGATGTGATCCCGTTATCAATGACATCCAATGTCCATAGTCAGGAAACCATGACTATCTGTTGATCAATGAGCTAGTCAACTAGAGGCTTACTAGGGACACGTTGTGGTCTATGTATTCACACATGTATTATGATTTCCGGACAATACAATTATAGCATGAATAATAGACAATTACCATGAACAAAGAAATATAATAATAACCATTTATTATTGCCTCTAGGGCATATTTCCAACAAGGGGGCGCAGTTGTGAAAATCCGGTCTAGCAGCTAGTCTAGCAGTTCTTCGTTGCCATGGCTCCAAGAGGAAGACGACGACGGCGATCGGTTCATCCAGAGCCGGACGGACCGTACCAGTGCGGGCAAGTGGCGGGGCGGTCGCGGACGGAAGCCGAGGCGCGGCCCGCGAACACCCACATCGCTATGGCAGTCAAAGCCTGGTGAGCGGCGTCGTTTGTGTGCAGGAGGACGGGCCGCATGCCGCCAAATCTAAAGACGGAGTTGGGCCCCCCGCAGGCGGCGCCGTGCCACCTACCAGTGGCGCGGCGACCTCCAAGACACCCATGCCGGCGCCCACGACGCGCTCTTCCCAAGTTGTGTGCGATGAGCAGCGTCACCACGTTGGTGACCCCGGGCGCCGCCGTGGGAAGAGTCCTGCGCATCCTTCGCGGGACGAAGAAGGCCGGCATGCATGCCGAAGTGCTGGCAAAAATGGCGTACAGCCGCAAGGCCGTGATAGAGCTCCTTCTAACGTGGTTAGAAGTCGGAGCGCGTCATGGTCCACACAGCTTTCGTCACCGCCCACGCCAGCAGAAGCTTTGGCGCGCGCGCAGCTGCTCCTCGACTTTCCTCCTGCTGCGGAAAAGCTTGACGAGTGGAGAGCCACCATCCGGAGCCTCGTTGGCGCCACCAACAAAGATGAGCTACGACCAGCGGGGCCCTTAGGCCGACCCTCCGTCGAGCCACCGCATGCCAGTGGTGGAAGGGCCAAAGGTGATGCAGCCACAGTGTACTCTCCTCCCCCACGTCAGTTGCCGTAGGTGTCGGTCCGTCGTGATGACGCTTGTGATAACATTTCCATAGCGTCGTCCGACCCACGGACCCACGGCGATCAGCGCCAAGTTCGTCGGGAGCGAGCCCTTGAAGACGCTCGAACCACCATCAAATGCCGGCCTAATGCGCGCCACCAGTCAGATAGGCGGGAAGGGCCCACTATGGACCACCCGGCACCGGGAGGCTATGGTGGCCTACGCTACGAGGTGGGTTGCCCAGCCTTTACCCGTGAGCTGCGGCAGTTCCAGTGGCCTTCCCACCACACGTTCAAGCCCGACGTTGGCGAGAAGTACAACGGCAAGACTCACCCATCAGAGTTCCTCATCATCTACACCGTCGCGATGCAAGCTGATGGAGCCCGCGACGACAAGGTGCTTGCCAATTACTTCCCGTTGGCATTTAAGCCCAATGTCATGTCATGGTTGATGCACTTGCCGCAGATTCCATTTCTTCTTGGTCAGATTTGTGTCATGAGTTCGTTGGCGCCTTCACTGGGGGCCATCAAGCTCATGTCCAGGCAAGCGATTTGCATATCATTCCTCAGAAGGAAGGTGAAAACCTGTGCAAGTACATACAGAGGTTCAGCCGGGTGCAGTACAACATCCTAGATGTTCATCCCGCCGCCGTGATCAGCGCATTCCATCAGAATGTGCGCAACCGCAAGATGCGTGAAGAGCTGGCGATGAACAAGGTCAAAGATGTGGCCGAACTTTATGTTCTGGCCGATAGGTGCGCTCGAGCTGAAGAAGGGAGGAAGTACCCCGGCGAGGACGCTGGTGCGGAAACCGACTCCACAGACGAAGACACCACCGTCCTGACGAAGAAGGGCCGGTGCCGCAACAGAAAGTACAAGGGGAAGTCCGTGCTTGCCGTCGAGGGATCCGACGACACCGGCGCTGCCAAGAAGGCCAAGCCAAGCGACCCCAGCAAGGAAATTGCCGGGTGCGCCGCTTGCCGGCCTTGGCGGCTGCCGACAAGCCAGGAAGCTCCGACAAGCAGTACTGCAAGATCCACCGCACCAAGGGCCATGACCTCCAGAACAGCCGACAAGTTGAGCTGCTTGCTGAGAAGCAAAAAGCTGAGTATGAGAGGTGGGACAAGGAGAAGGGTCAGGACGATGCCGAAGGATCCGGCAAGAAGCGTGGCGGCCAAGGAGGCCGCCTCAGCAAGGATAACCAGCAAGAGAGGCCCGCCCGGGGCCGTGACTAGAAGCAGGAAGACGATGATCATGATGAGGACGACGAGTCCGGCGACCACGAGTTTCGAAAAGCTACGGAGGCCATGTGCGTCGACGGTGGCGCCTCGCTGCACACCTCTCAACGCCAGCTCAAGCAGTGGGCGCGTGAGATCGCAGCGGCGGAGCCATCATTCGACGCTCAGAAGCCACTGCAGTGGTCCAGCACGCCTATCATTTTTGACACCGAGGACCACCCTGATCGCACAACTGCGGTCGGGTGTCTGCCGTTGTTGGTTTGACCAACGATACGCAACCTCAAGGTGACTAAGATGCTAGTTGACGGCGGGGCCGGTCTAAACTTGATCTCGCCTGTTGTGATCAAAAGGCTGCAGATTCCTGATGAAGACCTCGAAGAGACGGGCACGTTTCAAGGGGTCAACCCAGGAAAGAGTCAGCCGATGGGTAAGGTCACGCTGCCCGTGAATTTGGAGGCGAGTTGAACTACATGATGGAGAGGATTGTCTTTGATGTAGCCGAGATCCCCTTGCCCTACAACGGGATCCTCGGCCGCCCAGCACTAGCCAAGTTCATGGCGGCGTCACACTACGCCTATAACATGCTGAAGATTCTTGGGCCGATGACCATCTTCACCGTCCCCTTCGACAAGAAGGATGCGCTGATCTGCGCTGACCAACTCTACCGGGAAGCAGTTGCAGCGACTGCCACCAAGGCACTTGCTCCTACCGCCGAAGCCCCGGGAGGGAAGAAGACCGGCAAGACCTCTCGCACCCACTCTGGCAAGTGCACCTCTCCAGAGTGTTGTGCTCCCGTCGAGGACGTGCCAGAGAGCTCCACCGGCAAGAGCAAGAAATCCAGAGCTGCACCACTAGAGACCAAGAAGGTGTCCGTTAAGGAGGATGGCACGGGAGAGGCTTTCACCATAAGCTCCACTCGATAGCAAATAGGAAGGCGCGCTCGTCACTTTCTTGCGGGCGAATGTCGATGTGTTTGCATGGCAAGCATCCGACATCCCCGGCGTTCCCAAGGGAGGTGATTGAGGCACCATCTTGCTGTCTGTCCTCATGCACGACCCGTCAAGCAGAAGGTCAGGAAGCAAGCTTTGGAAACGGAGGAGTTCATCACAGAAGAGATCAGGAAGCTGGAAGCGGCAGGCTTGGTGAGAGGAGTACTCCATCCAACGTGGTTGGCCAATCCAATGGTGGTCTGCAAGGCAAATGGGAAGTGGAGGCTGTGTATTGATTACACAGATATCAATAAGGCCTGTCCAAAAGATGAAGAAATATGTCCTAGAGGCAATAATAAAGTTATTATTTATTTCCTTATATCATGATAAATGTTTATTATTCATGCTAGAATTGTATTAACCAGAAACATGATACATGTGTGAATACATAGACAAACAGAGTGTCACTAGTATGCCTCTACTTGACTAGCTCGTTGATCAAAGATGGTTATGTTTCCCAGCCATAGACACAGAGTTGTCATTTGATTAACGAGATCACATCATTAGGAGAATGATGTGATTGACTTGACCCATTCTGTTAGCTTAGCACTTGATCGTTTAGTATTCTGCTATTGCTTTCTTCATGACTTATACATGTTCCTATAACTACGAGATTATGCAACTCCCGTTTACCGGAGGAACACATTATGTGCTACCAAATGTCACAACGTAACTGGGTGATTATAAAGGTGCTCTACAGGTGTCTCCGAAGGTACTTGTTGGGTTGGCGTATTTCGAGATTAGGATTTGTCACTCCGATTGTCGGAGAGGTATCTCTGGGCCCTCTCGGTAATGCACATCACTATAAGCCTTGCAAGCAATATAGCTAATGAGTTAGTTACGGAATGATGCATTACATAAAAAGTAAAGAGACTTTCCGGTAACGAGATTGAACTAGGTATTGAGATACCGACGATCGAATCTCAGGCAAGTAACATACCGATGACAAAGGGAACAACGTATGTTATTATGCGGTCTGACCAATAAAGATCTTCGTAGAATATGTGGGAGCCAATATGAGCATCCAGGTTCCGCTATTGGTTATTGACCGAAGACGTGTCTCGGTCATGTCTACATAGTTCTCGAACCCGTAGGGTCCGCACGCTTAAAGTTACGATGATAGTTATATTATGAGTTTATATGTTTTGATGTACCGAAGGTTGTTCGGAGTCCCAGATCTGATCACAGACATGACAAGGAGTCTTGAAATGGTCGAGACATGAAGATTGATATATTGGAAGCCTATGTTTGGATATCGGAAGTGTTCCGGGTGAAATCGGGATTTTACCGGAGTACCGAGGGGTTACCGAAACCCCCCGGGGACTTAATGGGCCAAGGTGGGCCTTAGTGGAGATAAGGAGAGGCGGCCAGGGTAGGGCCGCGCGCCCCTCCCCGCTAGTACGAATAGGACAAGGAGAGGGGGGCGGCGCCCCCCCTTTCCTTCCTCTCCTCCACCTCTTTCCCCCTCTTCTCCTAATCCAACAAGGAAAAGGGAGGGAGTCCTACTCCCGGTGGGAGTAGGACTCCTCCTGGCGTGCCCCCTCCTGGCCAGCCGCACCTCCCCCCTTGCTCCTTTATATACGGGGGCAAGGGGGCACCCTAGAGACACAACAATTGATCGTTTGATCTTTTAGCCGTGTGCGGTGCCCCCCTCCACCATAGTCCACCTCGATAATACTGTAGCAGTGCTTAGGCGAAGCCCTGCGTCGGTAGAACATCATCATCGTCACCACGCCGTCGTGCTGACGAAACTCTCCCTCAACACTCGGCTAGATCGGTGTTCGAAGGACGTTATCGGGCTGAACGTGTGCTGAACTCGGAGGTGCCGTGCGTTCGGTACTTGATCGGTCGGATCATGAAGACGTACGACTACATCAACCGCGTTGTGCTAACACTTCCGCTTTCGGTCTACGAGGGTACGTAGACAACACACTCCCCTCTCGTTGCTATGCATCACCATGATCTTGCGTGTGCGTAGGAATTTTTTTGAAATTACTACGTTCCCCAACAGTGGCATCCGAGCCTGGTTTTATGCGTTGATGTTATTTGCACGAGTAGAACACAAGTGAGTTGTGGGCGATACAAGTCATACTACTTACCAGCATGTCATACTTTGGTTCGGCGGTATTGTTGGATGAAGCGGCCCGGACCGACATTACGCGTACGCTTACGCGAGACTGGTTCTACCGACGTGCTTTGCACACAGGTGGCTGGCGGGTGTCAGTTTCTCCAACTTTAGTTGAACCGAGTGTGGCTACGCCCGGTCTTTGAGAAGGTTAAAACAACACTAACTTGACGAACTATCGTTGTGGTTTTGATGCGTAGGTAAGAACGGTTCTTGCTCAGCCCGTAGCAGCCACGTAAAACTTGCAACAACAAAGTAGAGGACGTCTAACTTGTTTTTGCAGGGCATGTTGTGATGTGATATGGTCAAGACATGATGCTAAATTTTATTGTATGAGATGATCATGTTTTGTAACCGAGTTATCGGCAACTGGCAGGAGCCATATGGTTGTCGCTTTATTGTATGCAATGCAATCGCCCTATAATGCTTTACTTTATCACTAAGCGGTAGCGATAGTCGTAGAAGCATAAGATTGGCAAAACGACAACAATGCTACGATGGAGATCAAGGTGTCACGCCGGTGACGATGGTAATCATGACGGTGCTTCAGAGATGGAGATCACAAGCACAAGATGATGATGGCCATATCATATCACTTATATTGATTGCATGTGATGTTTATCTTTTATGCATCTTATCTTGCTTTGATTGACGGTAGCATTATAAGATGATCTCTCACTAAATTATCAAGATATAAGTGTTCTCCCTGAGTATGCACCATTGCGAAAGTTCTTCGTGCTGAGACACCACGTGATGATCGGGTGTGATAGGCTCTACGTTCAAATACAACGGGTGCAAAACAGTTGCACACGCAGAATACTCAGGTTAAACTTGACGAGCCTAGCATATAACAGATATGGCCTCGGAACACTGAGACCGAATGGTCGAGCGTGAATCATATAGTAGATATGATCAACATAGTGATGTTCACCATTGAAACTACTCCATCTCACGTGATGATCGGACATGGTTTAGTTGATTTGGATCACGTGATCACTTAGAGGATTAGAGGGATGTCTATCTAAGTGGGAGTTCTTAAGTAATATTATTAATTGAACTTAAATTTATCATGAACTTAGTCCTGGTAGTATTTTGCAAATTATGTTGTAGATCAATAGCTCGCGTTGTTGCTTTCATATGTTAATTTTGATATGTTCCTAGAGAAAACTGTGTTGAAAGATGTTAGTAGCAATGATGCGGATTGGATCCGTGATCTGAGGATTGTCCTCATTGCTGCACAAAAGAATTATGTCCTTGATGCACCGCTAGGTGACGGACCTATTGCAGGAGCATATGCAGACGTTGTGAACGTTTGGCTAGCTCAATATGATGACTACTTGATAGTTTAGTGCACCATGCTTAACGGATTAAAATCGGGACTTCAAAGACGTTTTGAACGTCATGGACCATATAAGATGTTCCAAGAGTTGAAGTTAATATTTCAAGCAAATACCTGAGTTGAGAGATATATAGTCTCCAACAAGTTTTATATCTAAAAAGATGGATGAGAATTTCTCAACTAGTGAGCATGTGCTCAGATTCTCTGGGTACTACAATCGCTTGAATCAAGTGGGAGTTAATCTTCCAGATAAGATTGTGATTGATAGAGTTCTCTAGTCACCATCACCAAGTTACTAGAACTTCGTGATGAACTATAGTATGCAAGGGATGACGAAAAAGATTCCCGAGCTCTTCGTGATGTTGATATCGACGAAGGTAGAAATCAAGAAAGATCATCAAGTGTTGATGATTGACAAGATCACTAGTTTCAAGAAAAAGGCATAGGGAAAGAAAGGGAACTTCAAGTAGAATGGCAAGCAAGTTGTCACTTCCATGATGAAGCCCAAACTAGAATAAAGCCTGAAACTGAGTGCTTCTACTGCAAAAGGAAATGGTCACTGGAAGCGGAAATACCATGAATATTTGGTGGATAAGAAGGATGGCAAAGTGAACAAGGGTATATTTGATATAAAGGTTATTGATGTGTACCTTACTAGTGTTTATAGTAGCCCCTGGGTATTTGATACTTGTTCGGTTGCTAAAAATTAGTAACTCGAAACAGGAAATACAGAATAAACAGAGACTAGTTGAGGGTGAAGTGACGATGTATGTTGGAAGTGGTTCCAAGATTGATATGATCATCATCGCACACTCCCTATACTTTCGGGATTAGTGTTAAACCTAAATAAATGTTATTTGGTGTTTGCGTTGAGCATGAATATGATTTGATCATGTTTATTGCAATACGGTTATTCATTTAAAGTCAGAGAATAATTGTTGTTCTGTTTACATGAATAAAGCCTTCGATGGTCATACACCCAATGAAAATAGTTTGTTGGATCTCGATAGTAGTGATACACATATTCATAATATTGAAGCCAAAAGATGCATAGTTGATAATGATAGTGCAACTTATTTGTGGCACTGCCGTTTAGGTCATATCGGTGTAAAGCGCATGAAGAAACTCCATACTGATGGACTTTTGGAACCACTTGATTATGAATAACTTGGTACGTGCGAACCGTGCCTCATGGGCAAGATGACTAAAACGCCGTTCTCCGGTACTATGGAGAGAGCAACAGATTTGTTGGAAATCATACATACAGATGTATGTGGTCCGATGAATGTTGAGGCTCGTGGCGGATATTATTATTTTCTGACCTTCACAGATGATTTGAGAAGATATGGGTATATCTACTTGGTGAAACGTAAGTCTGAAACATTTGAAAAGATTCAAAGAATTTCAGAGTGAAGTGAAGAATCTTCGTAACAAGAAAATTAAGTTTCTACGATCTGATCGCAGAGGCGAATATTTGAGTTACGAGTTTGCTCTTCAATTAAAACAATGTGGAATAGTTTCACAAACTCATGCCACCTGGAACACCACATCATAATGGTGTGTCCGAACGTCATAACCGTACTTTATTGGATATAGTGCAATCTATGATGTCTCTTACCGATTTACCACTATCGTTTTGGGGTTATGCGTTAGAGACAGCTGCATTCACGTTAAATAGGGCACCGTCAAAATCCGTTGAGACGACACAGTATGAACTATGGCTTAGCAAGAAACCTAAGCTGTCGTTTCTTAAAATTTGGGGTTGCGATGCTTATGTGAAAAAGTTTCAGCATGATAAGCTCAAACCCAAATCGGAGAAGTGCGTCTTCATAGAATACCCAAAAGAGACTATTGGGTACACCTTCTATCACAGATCCGAAGGCAAGATCTTTGTTGCTCAATATGGATCCTTTCTAGAGAAGGAGTTTCTCTCGAAAGAAGTGAGTGGGAGGAAAGTAGAACTTGATGAGGTAACTGTACCTACTCCCTTATTGGAAAGTAGTTCATCACAGAAATCTGTTCCTGTGATTCCTACACCAATTAGTGAGGAAGCTAATGGTGATGATCATGTAACTTCAGATCAAGTTACTACAAAACCTCGTAGGTTAACCAGAGTAAGATCCACACCAGAGTGGTATGGTAATCCTGTTCTGGAGGTCATGTTACTTGACCATGGCGAACCTACGAACTATGAAGAAGCGATGGTGAGCCCAGATTCTGCAAAATGGCTTGAGGCCATGAAATCTGAGATGGGATACATGTATGAGAACAAAGTATGGACTTTGGTTGACTTGCCCGATGATCGACAAGCATTGAGAATAAATGGATCTTCAAGAAGAAGACTGACGCTGACGGTAATGTTACTATCTATAAAGCTCGACTTGTTGCGAAAGGTTTTTGACAAGTTCAAGGGATTGACTACGATGAGACTTTCTCACCCGTAGCGATGCTTAAGTCTGTCCGAATCATGTTAGCAATTGCCGCATTTTATGATTATGAAATTTGGCAAATGGATGTCAAAACTGCATTGCGGAATGGATTTCTGGAAGAAGAGTTGTATATGATGCAACCAGAAGGTTTTGTCGATCCAAAGGGAGCTAACAAAGTGTGCAAGCTCCAGCGATCCATTTATGGACTGGTGCAAGCCTCTCGGAGTTGGAATAAACGCTTTGATAGTGTGATCAAAGCATTTGGTTTTATACAGACTTTTGGAGAAGCCTGTATTTACAAGAAAGTGAGTGGGAGCTCTGTAGCATTTCTGATATTATATGTGGATGACATATTGTTGATTGGAAATGATATAGAATTTCTGGATAGCATAAAGGGATACTTGAATAAGAGTTTTTCAATGAATGACCTCGGTGAAGCTCCTTATATATTGGGCATCAAGATCTATAGAGATAGATCAAGACGCTTAATTGGACTTTCACAAAGCACATACCTTGACAAAGTTTTGAAGAAGTTCAAAATGGATCAAGCAAAGAAAGAGTTCTTGCCTGTGTTGTAAAGGTGTGAAATTGAGTAAGACTCAAATCCTGACCATGGCAGAAAATAGAAAGAGAATGAAAGTCATTCCCTATGCCTCAGTCATAGGTTCTATAAAAGTATGCCATGCTATGGACCAGACCTATTGTATACTCTACCCTGGTTTGGCAAGGGAGTACAATAGTGATCTAGGAGTAGATCACGGGACAGCGGTCAAAATTTTCCTTAGTGGAATAAGGATATGTTTCTCGATTATGGAGGTGACAAAAGGTTCATCGTAAAGGGTTACGTCCATGCAAGTTTTGACATTGATCCAGATGACTCTAAGTCTCAATCTGGATACATATTGAAAGTGGGAGCAATTAGCTAGAGTAGCTCCGTGCAGAGCATTGTAGACATGGAATATTTGGAAAATACATATGGATCTGAATTTGGCAGACCCATTGACTAAAATTCTCTCACAAGCAAAACATGATCACACCTTAGTACTCTTTGGGTGTTAAATCACATAAACGATGTGAACTAGATTACTGACTCTAGTAAACCCTTTGAGTGTTGGTCACATAGCGATGTGAACTATGGGTGTTAATCACATCGTGATGTGAACTATTGTTGTTAAATCACATGGCGATGTGAGCTAGATTATTGACTCTAGTGCAAGTGGGAGACTGAAGGAAATATGCCCTAGAGGCAATAATAAAGTTATTATTTATTTCCTTATATCATGATAAATGTTTATTATTCATGCTAGAATTGTATTAACCGGAAACATGATACATGTGTGAATACATAGACAAACAGAGTGTCACTAGTATGCCTCTACTTGACTAGCTCGTTGATCAAAGATGGTTATGTTTCCTAGCCATAGACAAAGAGTTGTCATTTGATTAACGGGATCACATCATTAGGAGAATGATGTGATTGACTTGACCCATTCCGTTAGCTTAGCACTTGATCGTTTATTATTCTACTATTGCTTTCTTCATGACTTATACATGTTCCTATAACTATGAGATTATGCAACTCCCTTTTACCAGAGGAACACTTTGTGTGCTACCAAACGTCACAACGTAACTGGGTGATTATAAAGGTGCTCTACAGGTGTCTCCGAAGGTACTTGTTGGGTTGGCGTATTTCGAGATTAGGATTTGTCACTCCGATTGTCGGAGAGGTATCTCTGGGCCCTCTAGGTAATGCACATCACTATAAGCCTTGCATGCAATATAGCTAATGAGTTAGTTAAGGAATGATGCATTACGTAACGAGTAAAGAGACTTGCCGGTAACGAGATTGAAGTAGGTATTGAGATACCGACGATCGAATCTCGGGCAAGTAACATACTGATGACAAAGGGAACAACGTATGTTGTTATGCCGTCTGAGCGACAAAAATCTTCGTAGAATATGTGGGAGCCAATATGAGCATCCAGGTTCCGCTATTGGTTATTGACCGGAGACGTGTCTCGGTCATGTCTACATAGTTCTCGAACCCGTAGGGTCCGCACGCTTAAAGTTACGATGACAGTTATATTATGAGTTTATATGTTTTGATGTACCGAAGGTTGTTCGGAGTCCCGGATGTGATCACGGACATGACGAGGAGTCTCGAAATGGTCGAGACATGAAGATTGATATATTGGAAGCCTATGTTTGGATATCGGAAGTGTTCCGGGTGAAATCGGGATTTTACCGGAGTACCGAGGGGTTACCGGAACCCCCGGGGACTTAATGGGCCAAGGTGGGCCTTAGTGGAGAAGAGGAGAGGTGGCCAGGGCAGGGCCGCGCGCCCCTCCCCCCTAGTCCGAATAGGACAAGGAGAGGGGGGCGGCGCCCCCTCCTTTTCCTTCCTCTCCTCCACCTCTTTCCCCCTCTTCTCCTAATCCAACAAGGAAAAGGGAGGGAGTCCTACTCCCGTTGGGAGTAGGACTCCTCCCGGCGCGCCCCCTCCTGGCCGGCCGCACCTCCGCCTTGCTCCTTTATATACGGGGGCAGGGGGGCACCCTAGAGACACAACAATTGATCGTTTGATCTTTTAGCCTTGTGCGGTGCCCCCCTCCACCATAGTCCACCTCGATAATACTGTAGCGGTGCTTAGGCGAAGCCCTGCGTCGGTAGAACATCATCATCGTCACCATGCCGTCGTGCTGACGAAACTCTCCCTCAACACTCGGCTGGATCGGAGTTCGAGGGACGTCATCGGGCTGAACGTGTGCTGAACTCGGAGGTGCCGTGCGTTCGGTACTTGATCGGTCGGATCGTGAAGACGTACGACTACATCAACCGCGTTGTGCTAACGCTTCCGCTTTCGGTCTATGAGGGTACGTAGACAACACTCTCCCCTCTCGTTGCTATGCATCACCATGATCTTGCGTGTGCATAGGAATTTTTTTGAAATTACTATGTTCCCCAACAAAAGACCCTTTCCCGTTGCCGTACATTGACCAGATTGTTGACTCCACGGCCGGGTGTGACTTGTTATCATTCATCGACGCCTACTAAAGATACCATCAGATTTTCATGACGAGAGAAGATGAAGAGAAGACATCATTCATCACCCCATGTGGTACGTATTGCTTTTTACGGATGCCTTTCGGGTTGAAGAGTGCTGGCTCAATGTTTTCAAGAGCAGTCCAAATTGGTTTTGAGCCCCAACTACATAGAAATATGGAAGCTTATATGGATGACATAGTGGTCAAAACCAAGGACAAAGCAACACTTATACAAGATTTGGAAGAGACGTTTGCAAATTTGCCCAAGATCAACCTCAAGCTGAGCCCTGAGAAGTGTGTCTTCGGCGTTCCGTCCGGCAAGCTTCTCGGGTTCTTTGTGTCACAGCGTGGGATCGAGGTGAATCCAGACAAGATCAAGGCCATTGAGTAGATTGAGGCCCCTAGGCGGATCAAGGATGTGCGTCGGCTCACTGGCTGCGTTGCCGCCATGAGCAGATTCATCTCCAAGTCTGCTGAGCATGCCCTTCCCGTTTTCAAAATCTTGAAAAAGGCGGGCCCAATGGAATGGACCCCAGAGGCCGAAGCAGCGCTGCAGGATTTGAAGAAATACCTCCCCTCCACGCCGATACTGGTTGTGCTTAAACCACAAGAGCCGCTGCTACTGTATCTAGCGGCAACGAATCAAGTGGTCAGCGCCGCGCTAGTGGCGTAGAGGGAGGTCAACGAAGGGGCAGTGGCAACGGCAGGACTGGTGGATGGTGAGCCAGAGCTCGCCCGGCAGGGCCTGGTACCGGCAAGGCAAGGGCCCCGGCAGGGTCTGACGCCGGCAGGATTGGGCCCGCGCAACCAAATGAAGTGGTGCAGAAGAAGAAGATGATGCAGGACCCGGTTTACTTTGTCAGCTCCCTATTGCAGGGGGCTAGGTCAAGGTACTCCGGTGTGCAGAAATTGCTCTTCGGCCTCCTTATGGCCTCACGGAAGCTGCGTCATTACTTCCAAGCGCACGAGATCACCGTCGTCACCCGCCTCCCGTTGCAACGGATACTGCATAACCCAGACGCAACTGGGAGGATTGTGGAATGGGCCATGGAGCTGTCGAGCTTTGGTTTGAAGTTTGAAAGTACTTCGACAATCCAGAGCAGAGTCTTGGCAGAGTTCATTGCAGAGTGGACCTCGACGCCCGACGAAGAGATCCATTAGACTACTCTTCCCGGCAAGGAAACAAGTCGCAACTGGATTATGTACTTTGATGGGACTTTCTCACTGCAAGGCGTCGGTGCTGGTGTGCTGCTCGTTGCACCCACCGGAGAGCACCTCAAGTATGTAATCCAGATGCACTTTCCCAGGGAGATGTCGACGAACAACACTGCTAAATATGAGGGATTGCTTGCCGGTCTCAGGATCGCGGCAGACCTTGGGATCAAGAAGCTCATCGTCTGGGGTGACTCACAGCTTGTCGTCAGGCAAGTCAACAAGGATTATCAAAGCCCGTTGATGGAGCCTTACGTAGATTAGGTGAGGAAGGTGGAGGAGCGCTTTGACGGTATACAGGCGGAGCATGTTCCCCGAGTGGAGAACGACATCGCCGACTACCTGTCAAAGCGCACTGCCTTCAAACTACCTGTGGAACCAGGTACCTTTGTGCTTCGGTTAACTCAACCATCCGTTGAACCATCGACAGAGCAGAACAAGCGGAGGAAATCAGGCCCCGACAAGTACTTTCCCACCGAGCTCCCAGGAGCCGTTGACAAAGATGTTGCCGTGGACGCTGAGCCTGCCATGGGGCAACCGACTCCGACAGGGTGTGAAGCCCTGGCCGTAGAGACAACCGCTCCCATGGCAGAGGAAATGCCTTTAGTCCTTGCCGTCGAGCCCCAGGCTCCGGCATGGGCACAGCATACCGTTCGATTCCTCCAAACAGGGGAGCTTCCTGAGGAGCAGGAAGAATCGGAGAAAGTAGCCCATCGGTCTGCCATGTATCAGTTTGTTGACAACGTTTGGTACAGAAAAGACCAAACGGTGTGAAATTGAAGTGCATTCCTCGGGAGGAAGGACTGGAGCTGTTGGCAGACATACATGGAGGCATATGTGGCTCGCACATAGGGTTGAGGGCCCTTGCCGACAAGGCCTTCCGGCAAGGTTTCTTCTGGCCCACTGCCCTCCAGGATGCAACAACACTAGTAACCAAGTGTGAAGTGTGTCAGTTCCATTCGAAGAAGCTTCATCAGCCAGCTCAAGCCCTTCAAACAATCCCTCTCTCCTGGCCATTTTCGATCTGGGGGCTCGACATACTGGGCCCTTTACCCCACGCTGTTGGGGTTTTGAGTACTTGTACGCTGCAATCGACAAGTTCACAAAGTGGACGGAGGTGGAAGCAGTGAGGAAGGTGACAAAGCAGTCAGCCGTCAAATTCTTCAAGGGGCTAGTCTGCCATTTTGGTGTGCCAAACAGAGTCATCACTGACAAATGCACGCAGTTCACAAGCCGCACCTTCATGCAATACACCCAAGACCTCGGCAACAAGGTCTGTTTCGCTTCCGTGGCACACCCACAGAGCAACGGCCAGGCGGAGAGGGCAAATGCTGAAGTACTGCGAGGCCTGAGGACAAAGACTTTTGATAGGCTGCACAAGAGTGGAAGGCGCTGGATTGATGAGTTGTCGGCGGTTCTTTGGTCGATCAGAATGACGCCAAATCGACCCACCGGCCAGACACCATTTGCCCTGGTATACGGGGCAGAGGCAGTTCTCCCCACGGAACTCACATGCGGGTCACCTCGACTGCTCGCTTATGACGAGCTTGAGCAAGAGCGATTGCGGCAAGATGACGCAACGCTCCTCAAGGAAGATCGTCTTCGGGCGGCTGTGAGAGCAGCGCGCTACCAGCAAGCCTTGCACCGCTACCATTGCCGCAAGGTTCATGCCCGAAGTTTTGAGGAACGCGACCTTGTTCTTGGGCGCGTTCAATCGGCCAAGAAACCCAACAAGTTGACGCCAAAGTGGGAAGGCCCTTATCGGGTAATACGAGTCACCAGGCCCGGCGCAGTCCGCCTGGAGACCGAAGATGCCATTCCAGTGAGTAACTCCTGGAACATCGAGCATCTTCGCAAGTTTTACCCATAAGGCGCGGTTGCCGGCCCCCCCGGCAAACCACCTTTTGTACAAGCCTTGCCGGCAAGGCATGTAACCCTCTGTACAAAGCCAGGCGCAGACCCTGAGCATAAATAAATGATGCGCTGGCGCCCTATGTTATAGCATGCATGCTAGGTTGAGTCTCTCCCTCGGTTAGGGTTGATAGTGCTTAGCGGCGACTAACCCCTAGCATAGAGGTCGAGTGTGCGTCTCTCTATTCTTTTCCGTCCTCTTTGGTTCGCATGGTACATGGACATTTCTGCTGAGCTATTTGGAAGAAAGAGAACAAGCCGGCGCTCCGGTCCCGACAAGCCAAGGTTGCCGGGGGCTGCAGACACAAGGGTCCGACCACGGCAAGCCAAGGTTGCCGGGGGGCTGCAGTTTTAGATAAGTCCTTTATCCCCTGTTGTGCATTTCCGTATGGAATTGGGACATATGAAACCTCGTTTTATTCATAGGTCACCATGCTCCCCTTTTCCTGTACCCAAGCCCTGGGTCAGAACTTGGTTGTAGTCGCGGTGACAAGGAAGCAAATGAAGGGCCTAACCCTACTTCGCCCTGCCTCCGCCAAGAGCGTGAGTATGGTCGAATGAAGTAAGGGGACGGCAAGGCCTGTTGCCGGGCGACAATGTTTATCTTAAAAATAACAAGGATTCGTTCCTTGTCATGGGCTTCGCTCACGCACAAAGAACCCGGCAAGCACCTTTTTTTCATTAATACGTCCCATACAGGTACAGTTCGTACGGAATGTAAACATGAGCAAGGGGATTACAATTTTTAAATTTAACTAAGGCCCGTAGGCTTACAAACTAAAAAGAGATAAGATGCCCATAATCCCTTTCTTGTCCCTCTCCCCAGGAAATGGAACAAGATGGCAGGAGGGCAAAAGGAGTGCCTAGGTGAGGTACGAGCAGCAGAAGACACCAAGAGAACATCCTGGTGGCCGTCCGGAAGAGGGCTGGTGATGATGGTGCCGCGAGAAGAGCCAAAAGATGAGGCAGCGGGCCGGCAATACAAGACGAAGGCATCGGTGCCATTGTACTCCGACTTGACGGCCCACCACCCGCCTTCTTCATCTTCTCCGGCCTTCCCATGCGAGCCGCCCAAGGCGACGACCCCGAGAATATCAAGAGCTGGCGATGTAGATGATGGTGCTACCGGCGTCGCCCAGGAACGGTGTGCCCGACGCCTAGTCGAACCCGTCAACCTCCCGCCCGCTACCCTCCTCGTCGCTGTCGCTGTCCTTTTCGTCACTCTCGCCCAAAGAGGAGCTTTCGCCATCGGTCGAGCTCTCCGCACAGCACCCTAGCCTGTGTCCCGAGCGCCCGAAGACCTTGACGGAGAGAAAATCACTCTCCGCTAGCTTGAAGCAGAGGACGTGCCCATCCATCAAGCAATGAGCGCGTGCAAAGGTTTTCCAGCCCCGGCGAAGGAGCATCACTTGAGGGGCGGGGAACCCTGTGTTGACCCACATGTCGCCATGGCAACACCCCTTCATGTGAAGCCTCAGCCGCGGTGGCTGGTCGACCTCCAGCACACTCGCGAACGCACGGGGAAGATGAAGGCGGCGGCGCAGCGGCCCATGCAGCTGCAGGATAAACTTGAGCGCCGAGTCCCCGACATGACCACTCGGCAAAGCAGGAGGAGATGGCGATGGAGACGGAGACGACGCAGGCATCCCCCTTCCACCCCCACCTCTGCCTTGACCGCCTCGCCGACCGCGGCCCCGCCTCGAGCATGGCCTTCACCCTGGGCATCCAGCTCTTCCTTGACTGCCGCGGCATTCTGGCAGGAGGAGGACCTAGTCACCTCCGCAGGAGAACAGCCACGGCCACGCCCCCTCGCCATGACCGTGGGTGTGGATGGAGACAAGGGGGAGCATGGAGATGCTTTCCCTCCTGCCCCTGAGTCCCCTTTTTATAGTTGGGAAGGGGAGTCCGAAGGACTAGCCCTACACCCCTGAAGAGCCCGCTCGAATCCGGCTTATTAAAGTGGCAGCAGGCGAGGCCATCGACCGCCCTCCCCGCCCAATCGAAGGCGCGTGAGTATCAGCCCATATATTCCATGCGTCTGTCACCTAGCCCGCGCCGTGCATGCAGCGTATCTGGCGTAAGGAGCAGGCGTAGTGGGAAACGTGGAACAACGGTTCCAAGACGGAGAGAGTAAATGAGCGGCGGCTCTACCGTTCCGAGGGAACACGCAAGCCACCTCTTTACTGTTCACCACAGATGACGCAATCATGCTGCGATCATTCCGCGCATGACCCCCACGTCACGCACAACCCACCACATCACGCATTCAACGCGGGTCGTGGGGAAGCGCAGCGGACGAATAAGTTACCGCGGTAAAAATCCGCCCCACCTGCCCGCGCACCATTCTGGGCCTAGCCCAACAACGCGTCACGGTTATGTGTGGCCCAGGCCCGGGGGCTCCTGTCAGTGTACAAAAGTAGGGGCTTTCCTTTGTACCCCTTTACTTGTGCACGGGCAGTCAGAGTCCGCCCGCGGCCACACTAAGTAGGGCAGAGGAGGGAAGCCAAAGGCGCAAGACTATTAAAGCAATGCCAAGACTAGAGACACAAAAAGCAAGAGGGCGAGGTGGACTCCGCCGGCAAGACCCTTGCCGGGGCAGCCTCCGCAGCCCCAGCAAGAGCCTTGTCGGGGCAACTTGCCCAGCGCCAGTAGAGCGCGCCACCCTTGAGCTCAAGGGTTCCAATGCCATCGACCACATTGGAACCAAGGCTCGGGAGGCACCTCCATGGTGGCATGCAGGTCTTCGTAAAGATCATAGACACACAAGATCAGATGAGGACCAGAAGACGATGATCCTTGGCAAGATCCTTGCCGAGGAAATCCACGAGACCTTCGGCAAGATCCTTGCCGGGGACGACCGCGGTGTCACGACAAGACCCTTGCCGGGACCCCGACAAGACCCTTGCCGAGGACATCAGTGGGGCCGCGGCCAGGCCCACATCTGCCAAGACTCCACCGTCGTTCCCATGCAGCTGGCAGCCCAGCCAGCTAGGCGAGCACCTGCGTGGCGACGTGCGGCCTCTAGACCAACTCAGCAAGCACCTGCGTGGTGGCATGCATATCTTCATGAAGACATTGCCACCGCACCAGCTCAGCAGCCTGCCAGCTTACATGGCGCTGCACGCCTCGTTGGCCTAGACGTGTGTCGAAGCAAGGCGAGGCAGTGACGGATGGGACGGGCTTCGCTGCCGTCCCGATAAAGCAAGGGGACACCTAAGGAGCGCATTTAATGCGTTATGTCCCGTAATGACATGCGATAAGCTTGAACACTGTACACCTTTCCACCTCCTGTGTGCCACTGTGGTGACCCCTTTTGACTATAAAAGGAGGCCCGAGGCATACTGAGGAAGGATTCGGATCTTTTGGACTACGCACACGCCGTAGCTAGTTCAAGAACACAAGAACACTCAAATATACACCAAAGCAGTACTAGGGTATTACGCATCCTCGCGGCCCGAACCTGGGTAAACGACCTTTGTGCTGGCTCCTAGACCCGCTCTTTCCACATCCTCGCGCCCGCCGACCATAGTAGGGATTCCAGTGATCCCATAGGTGTCGTTTCCCACCGACAGCTAGTGATTATGCTATTGGTGCTGTACTAGGACAAAGAGTTGATAAGAAATTAAATTTTATCCAATATGCTAGTAAAACTCTAGACAGTGCCCAGAGAAATTATGCTACTACTGAAAAAGAATTTTTAGCAGTCGTATTTGCTTGTGATAAGTTCAGACCTTATATTGTTGATTCCAAAGTAACTATTCACACTGATCATGCTGCTATTAAATATCTTATGGAAAAGAAAGATGCTAAACCTAGACTTATTAGATGGGTTCTCTTGCTACAAGAATTTGATTTGCATATTATTGATAGAAAGGGAGCTGAGAACCCCATTGCAGACAACTTGTCTAGGTTAGAAAATGTTCTTGATGACCCACTACCCATTGATGATAGCTTTCCTGATGAACAATTAGCTGTCATAAATGCTTCTCGTACTGCTCCATTGTATGCTGACTATGCTAATTACATTGTTGCTAAATTTATACCACCTAGTTTCACATACCAGCAAAAGAAAATGTTTTTCTATGATTTAAGACATTACTTTTGGGATGAACCACACCTTTATAAAGAAGGAGTAGATGGTGTTATTAGACGTTGTGTACCTGAGCATGAACAGGAACATATCCTACGCAAGTGTCACTCCGAGGCTTATGGAGGACACCACGTTGGAGATACAACTGCACATAATGTATTGCAATCTGGTTTTATTTGCCTACTCTTTTCAAAGATGCCCGTAAGTTTGTCTTGTCTTGTGATGAATGTCAAAGAATTGGTAATATTAGTAGACGTCAAGAAATACATCTGAACTATTCACTTGTTATTGAACCATTTGATGTTTGGGGCTTTGATTATATGTGACCTTTTCCTTCCTCTAATGGGTATACACATATTTTAGTTGTTGTTGATTACGTTACTAAGTGGGTAGAAGCTATTCCAACTAGTAGTGCTGATCATAACACCTCTATTAAGATGCTTAAAGAAGTTATTTTTACGAGGTTTGGAGTCCCTAGATATTTAATGACTGATGGTGGTTCACACTTTATTCATGGTGCTTTTCGTAAAATGCTTGCTAAGTATGATGTTAATCATAGAATTGCATCCCCATACCACCCTCAGTCTAGTGGTCAAGTAGAATTGAGTAATAGAGAGATTAAATTAATTTTGCAAAAGACTGTTAATAGATCTAGAAAGAATTAGTCAAAGAAACTTGACGATGCATTATGGGACTATAGAACTGCATACAAAAATCCTATGGGTATGTCTCCGTATAAAATGGTTTATGGAAAAGCAGGCACTAGAAAAAAATACACTTCCGTGATGGTACGTGTTTGTCACAGTAGGTCAGGTTTTCTATCATGCATGTACATCCATGACGATTTTATGACAGAATCAAGATAGTCATACATGTGCTGTCGTAGAAGTGTTCCATGACATTACCAAAATTATCATCACGGAAGTGTCCGCTTGCAAAACGATAAATTACGCGTCATAGAAGTGCTTTCGTCAAGGGTGACCGACACGTGGCATCCACCGTAACGGCTCGCCGTTAAGCTATCGGGTCCGGTTTTCGATCCGATAACCTGTTAACAGCCCGGACCAATGGTGATTTTCCACGTGTAAAATTCTCATTGGCCAGAGGAAACACGTGTCTGCTCCTCGGTGGGCCAGCTGTCGCCCATCCATTGGAGGAGACATGCCTATGATACGTCGACACATGGCAGGGCCCAACAGAGGCCCATATAGGTTAAAAAGGCTGGCCCAGTCAAAGGCCCGTAGTACTTACTCAAGTACTAGTGGGCCAGCCAAATAACAACCTGTTTAATAAAGGTCCATTTATGGCCCGAAGCCAGATCTGGCCCGTTAATTGTTCGCCGAATATTTGGGCCCAATTACAGCCCAGTGACTTTCGGCCTGTTAGAGGCCCGATGTAGACATGGGCCCATTTCAGCCCGGTGTGTCTTTCGGCCTGTGAATGGCCCGTGCTGCCCATGGGCTATATATGGTCCGACGCGACATCCGGCCCACTAACGGCCCGTGATAAAGGTGGCAACAGTTCAGCCCAACGTGACTTTGGGCCTGTTAAAGGCCTGCCGTATAATTCGGCCCGTTGATACATGTACTAAGCTTTCGGCCTCTTAAAGGCCCATGATATCAGTGGGCCAACTAAGGCTTGAGATATGTTTCGGCCTAGTAACGGCCCGTCATATAACTGGGCAAAAAAAGGCCCAGTCTAGATTTCAGCCTGCTGAAGGCCCGTCGACGACTAGTGAAAATTGAGGCCCAACATGCATTTCGACCTGCTAAAGGCCCATGTTTCTTCTGGGCTGTAACAGGCCAGTAGTATATTCAGCCTATTAATGGCCCAACGCTACCTGGGCCAAACTAAGCGCTAGGTCCACAAAAGACCCAACTAAAATTTGGGCCGAATATAGGCCGGAGTAAGTTCTGGGCCTGGCGCAAAGTGTGAACGCCCCAATCATTCGGGCCCAAGAAAGATGCAGGCCGACCCAATTGTGGCCCACTAAAAACCAGGCCCGTTAGAGGCGAATGTTTCGGCCCAGTCGACTATATCAGATTTTTTTCAGATAGCGAATGATGGCAGTAACTAGTAGGAATTAAGAACAAACCTACTCTATACAATAAAGAAATTACGGCATAGTAACTTAGAATAAACCTACACTATACAATAAAGGATTTATGGTATATTACATCCACTGGGCATCGAAGTTTGCCACCAGTGATCATAAAGCTCAAAGAAGAAGTAGATTACAAAAACTAGGCACCATTGCAGCGTAACAAAATAATACTGAACCAAGACCACTTCCAAGACAGTTTAAGAAAGGTTAGCCTTGCGCGGGAAGTGCTGCGCAAGCTGCTGAGCAAGGCTGTGAGACCGGCCTAGCATGTCAGTCATAGCTTCCAGGTGTAGCTGTTTAGCAATGAGGTTCTCATTGGTGTTCTCCGCAATCTTTCTTAGAGATAGGACTTTGTCGGTGTACAAAAATAGGGGCTCTCTTTTGTACCCCTTTACTTGTGCACGGGCAGTCAGAGCCGCGCCCACGGCCACACTAAGCATGGCAGAGGAGGGAAGCCAAAGCCACAATACAATCAAAGCAACGCCAAGACCAGAAGCACAAAGAGCAAGAGGGCGAGGTGGACTCTCCCGGCAAGACCCTTACCGGGGCAACTTGCCCGACGCCAGCGGAAGGCACCACCCTTGAGCTCGAGGTTTCCAAACGCCATGAACCACATTGGAACCAAGGCTCGGGAGGCGCCTCCATGGTGGCATGCAGATCTTCGTGAAGATCATAAGCATGCAGGATCAGATGAGGGCCAGAAGACGACGATCCTCGGCAAGATCCTTGCCGAGGAAACCCACGAGACCTCTGGCAAGATCCTTGCCGGGGACGACCGCGATGCTACGGCAAGGCCCTTGCCGGGCCCCCAGGAAGACCCTTGCCGAGGACGTCAGCAGGGCCGCGGCCAGGCCCGCACCTGCCAAGGCTCCACCGCCGTTCCCATGCAGCTGCCCGCCCAGCCAGCTAGGCAAGCACCTGCGTGCCGACGTGCGGCCTCCAGACCAGCTCAGCAAGCACCTGCGTGGTGGCATGCAGATCTTCGTGAAGACCCTGCCACCGCACCAGCTTAGCAGCCTGCCAGCCTACATGGCACCGTGCACCGCGCTGGCCTGGACGCGTGTCGGAGCAAGGCGAGGCGGCGACGGACGGGCCGGGCCTCATTCCCGTCCCCAATAAAGCAAAGGGACACCTAAGGGGGCGCATTTACTGCGTTTGTCCCGTAATGACGGACGATAAGCTCAGCTACTGTACACTTTCCACCTCCTGTGTGTCACTGTGGCATCCCCTTTTCCTATAAAAGGAGGCCCAAGGCATACTGGAGAGGTATTCGGCTCTTTTGAGCAAGTCACGCACCATAGCTAGCTCAAGAATACTTCAATATACACCAAAGCAGGACTAGGGTATTACGCATCCTCGCGGCCCGAACCTGGGTAAAAGATCTGTGTGCTGGCTCCTGGACCCACTCTTTCCACAACCCTGCGCCTGCCGACCGTAGTAGGGATTCCAGTGATCCCATAGGTGTCGTTCCCACCGACATCTTTGGCGCGCCAGGTAGGGGGCGCAGTTGTGAAAATCCGGTCTAGTAGCTAGTCTAGCAGTTCTTCGTCGCCATGGCTCCCAAGAGGAAGACGACGACGGTGATCGGCTCATCCGGAGCTGGACTGCCCGTACCGGTGAGGGCAAGTAGCGGGGCGGTCACGGACAAAACCCGAGGCACGGCCCGCGAACACCCACATCGCTCTGGCAGTCAAAGCCTGGCGAGCGGCGTCGTCCGTGCGCAAGACGATGGGCCGCATGCCGCCAAATCCAAAGACGGAGCTGGGCCCCTCGCGGGCAGCGCGAGGCCCTCTAAGGGCGTCGCCGTGCCACCTACCGGTGGCGCGGCGACCTCCAGGACACCTACGCCGGCGCCCACGACGCGCTCTTCCCAAGTTGTGCGCGATGAGCGGCGTCGCCACGCTGGTGACCCTGGACGCCACCGTAGGAAGAGTCGTGCACATCTTTCGTAGGACAAAGGAGGTCGGCATGCACGCCGAGGTGCTGGCAAAAATGGCGGACAGCCACAGGGCCGTGATAGAGCTCCTTCTAAAGTGGTTAGAAGTCGGAGCGCGTCACGGTCCACGTAGCTTTCGCCGCCGCCCACGCCAGCAGAAGCTTTGGCGTGCGCGCAGCTGCTCCTCGACTTTCCTCCTGCTGCGGAGAAGCGTGACGAGTGGAGAGCCACCATCCGGAGCCTCGTCGGCATCGCCAACAAAGATGAGCCGCGACCGGCAGGGCCCGTTGGCCGACGCTCTGTTGAGCCACCGCATGCCAGTGGAGGAAGGGCCGGAGGTGATGCAGCCATGATGCACTCTCCTCCCCCACGCCAGTTACCGCGGGTGTCGATCCGTCGTGATGACGCTTGCGATAACGTTTCCATAGCACCGTCCGATCCATGGACCCACCGCGATCAGCGCCAAGTTCTTCGGGAGTGAGCCCTTGAAGACGCTCGAACCAGCATCGAACGCCGGCGTGATGCGCACCACCAGTCAGATAGGTGGGCAGGGCCCACTATGGAGCACCTGACACTGGGAGGCTACGGTGGCCTACCCTACGAGGTGGGTTGCCCAGCCTTTACCCGTGAGCTGCAGCAGTTCCAGTGGCCCTCCCACTGCACGTTCAAGCCCGACGTTGGCGAGAAGTACAACGGCAAGACTCACCCGTCAGAGTTCCTCAGCATCTACACCATTGCAATGCAAGCCGCTGGAGCCCGCGACGACAAGGTGCTTGCCAATTACTTCCCGTTAGCACTTAAGCTCAATGTCATGTCATGGTTGATGCACTTGCCAGCGGATTCCATTTCTTCTTGGTCGGATCTGTGTCATGAGTTTGTTGGCGCCTTCACTGGAGGCCATCAAGCTCATGGCCAGGCGAGCGATCGTCATATAATCCCCTAGAAGGATGGGGAAAACCTGCGCAAGTGCATCCAGAGGTTCAGCCGGGTGCAGTACAACATCCCAGACGTTCACCCCGCCGTCGTGATCAGCGCATTCCATCAGAATGTGCGCAACCGCAAGATGCGTCAAGAGCTGGCGATGAACAAGGTCAAAGATGTGGCTGAACTTTATGTTCTGGCCGATAGATGCGCTCGAGCTGAAGAGGGGAGGAAGTACCCCGGCGAGGACGCCGGTGCGGAAACCGACTCCACAGACGACGATACCGCCGCCCCGACGAAGAAGTGCCGACGCTGCAACAGAAAGCGCAAGGGCAAGGTCGTGATTGCCGTTGAGGGATCCGACAACACCGGCACTGCCAAGAAGGCCAAGGCAAGCGACCCCGGCAAGGAAGTTGCCGGGTGCGCCGCTTGCCGAGACTTGGCGGCTGTCGACAAGCCAGGAAGCTCCGACAAGCAGTACTGCAAGATCCATCGCACCAAGGGCCACGACCTCCAGAACTACCGACAAGTTGAGCTGCTTGCTAAGAAGCAAAAGGCTGAGTATGAGAGGAGGGACAAGGAGAAGGGCCAGGACGGTGCCGAAGGATCTGGCAAGAAGCGTGGCAGCCAAGGAGGCCGCCGCGGCAAGGATAATCAGCAAGAGAGGCCCGCCCGGGGCCGCGACAAGAAGCAGGAAGATGATGATCATGACGAGGACGACGAGTCCGGCGACCACGAGTTTCAGAAAGCTACGGAGGCCATGTGCGTCGACGGCGGCGCCTTGCTGCACACCTCTCACTGCCAACTCAAGCAGTGGGCGCGTGAGATCACAGTGGTGGAGCCATCATTCGTCGCATAGAAGCCACTGAAGTGGTCAAGCACGCCTATCATCTTTGACATCGAGGACCACCCTGACCGCACAACTGCGGTCGGGTGCCTGCCGTTGTTGGTTTCTCCAACGATACGCAACCTCAAGGTGACGAAGAGGCTAGTTGACGGAGGGACCGGTCTGAACTTGATCTCGCCTGTTGTGATCAAAAGGCTGCAAATTCCTGATGGAGACCTCGAAGAGACGGGAGCGTTTCAAGGGGTCAACCCGGGAAGGAGTTAGCCGAAGGGTAAGATCACGCTGCCCGTGACGTTTGGAGGAGAGTTGAACTACAGGACGGAGAGGATTGTCTTTGATGTAGCCGAGATCCCCTTGCCCTACAACGGGATCCTCGGCCGCCCGACACTAGCCAAGTTCATGGCAGCGTCGCATTACGCCTACAACACGCTAAAGATGCATGGGCCGATGACCGTCATCACCGCCCCCTCTGACAAGAAGGATGCGCTGATATCCGCTGACCAACTCTACTTGGAAGCAGTTGCAGCAACTGCCGCCAAGGCACTTGCTCCTACCGCTGAAGCCCCTGGAGGGAAGAAGACCGGCAAGACCTCTCGCACCCACTCCGGCAAGCGCACCTCTCCGGAGTGCTGTGCTCCTGTCGAGGACGTGCCAGAGAGTTCAACTGGCAAGAGCAAGAAACCCAGAGCTACACCGCCAGAGACCAAGAAGGTGTCCGTCAAAGAGGATGGCACGGGAGGGGCTTTCACCATAAGCTCCACCCTCGATGGCAAATAGGAAGACGCGCTCGTCACTTTCCTGCGGGCGAATGTTGATGTGTTTGCATGGCAAGCATCCGACATCCCCGGCGTTCCCAGGGAAGTGATTGAGCACCATCTTGTTGTATGTTCTCATGCGCGACACGTCAAGCAGAAGGTCAGGAAGCAAGCTCTGGAAAGGCAGGAGTTCATCACAGAAGAGATCAGGAAGCTAGAAGCGGCAGGCTTGGTGAGAGGAGTACTCCATCCGACGCGGTTGGCCAATCCGGTGGTGGTGTGCAAGGGAAATGGGAAGTGGAGGTTGTGTATTGATTAGACAGATATCAATAAGGCCTGTCCAAAAGACCCTTTCCCGTTGCCGCGCATTGGCCAGATTGTTGACTCCACGGCCGGGTGTGACCTGTTATCATTCCTCGACGCCTACTCAGGATATCATCAGATTTTCATGACGAGAGAAGATGAAGAGAAGACGACATTCATCACCCCGTGTGGTACGTATTGCTTTTTACGGATGCCTTTCGGGTTGAAGAGTGCTGGCTCACCCTTTGCAAGAGCAGGCCAAATTGGTTTTGAGCCCCAGCTACATATAAATATGGAAGCTTGTATGGATGACATAGTGGTCAAAACCAAGGACAAAGCAACACTTGTGCAAGATTTGGAGGGGACGTTTGCAAATTTGCGCAAGATCAACCGCAAGCTGAACCCTGAGAAGTGTGTCTTCGGCGTTCCGTACGGCAAGCTTCTCGGGTTATTTGTGTCGCAGCGTGGGATTGAGGCGAATCAAGACAAGATCAAGGCCATTGAGCAGATTGAGGCACCTAGGCGGATCAAGGATGTGCGTCGGCTCACTGGCTGCATTGCCGCCATGAGCAGATTCATCTCCAAGTCTGCTGAGTGTGCCCTTCCCTTTTTCAAAATCTTAAAAAAGGCGGGCCCAATGGAGTGGACCCCAGAGGCCGAAGCAGCGCTGCAGGACATGAAGAAATACCTCTCCTCCACGCCGATACTAGTTGCGCCTAAACCACAAGAGCCGCTGCTGCTGTATCTAGCGGCAACGAATCAAGTGGTCAGCGCCACACTAGTGGCACATAGGGAGGTTGATGAAGGGGCATTGGCAATGGCAGGGCTGGCGGATGGAGAGCCAGGGCTCCCCCCGGCAGGGCCTGGTCCCGGCAAGGCAAGGACCTTGGCAGGGACTGACGCTGGTGGGACAGGGCCTGTGCAACCAAGTGAAGTGGTGCAGAAGAAGAAGATGATGCAGCACCCGGTTTACTTTGTCAGCTCCCTCTTGCAGGGGGCTATGTCAAGGTACTCCGGTGTGCAGAAACTACTCTTTGACCTCCTTATGGCCTCGAGGAAGCTGCATCATTACTTCCAAGCGCACGAGATCACCGTCGTCACCCACCTCCCGTTGCAACGGATACTGCATAATCAACGAACAACACTGCTGAATATGAGGGATTGCTTGTCGGTCTCAGGATCGCGGCAGATCTCGGGGTCAAGAAGCTCATCGTCATGGGTGATTCACAGCTTGTCATCAGACAGGTCAACAAGGATTATCAAAGCCCGTTGATGGAAGCCTACATGGATGAGGTGAGCAATCTGGAGGAGCGTTTTGACGGTTTACAGGCGGAGCATGTTCCCTGAGTGGAGAACGACATCGCCGACTACCTATCGAAGCACGCTGCCCTCAAACTACTTGTGGAACAAGGTACTTTTGTGCTTCGGTTAACTCAACCATCCGTTGAATCATCAATAGAGCAGAACAAGCAGAGGAAATCAGGCCCTGGCAAGTACTTTCCCATCGAGCTCCCTGGAGCTGCTGGCGAAGATGTTGCCATGGACACTGAGCCTGCCGTGGGGTAATTGACTCCGATGTGGCACCAAGCCCTGGCCGTAGAGACAGCCGCTCCCATGGTAGAGGAAATGCCTTTAGTCCTTGCCGTCGAGCCCCAGGCTCTAGCATGGGCACAACATACCGTCCGATTTCTCCAAACAGGGGAGCTTCCTGAGGAACAGGAAGATGCGGAGAAAGTAGCCCGTCGGTCCGCCATGTACCAGTTCATTGGCAATGTTCTGTACAGAAAAAGACCAAATAGTGTGAAATTGAAGTGCATTCCCTGGGAGGAAGTACTGGAGCTGTTGGTAGAGATACACGGAGGCATATGTGGCTCCCACATAGGGTTGAGGGCCCTTGTCGGCAAGGCCTTCCGGCAAGGTTTCTTCTGGCCCACTGCCCTCCAGGATGCAACGACACTAGTAACCAAGTGTGAAGCGTGTCAGTTCCATTCAAAGAAGCTTCATCAGCCAGCTCAAGCCCATCAAACAATCCCTCTCTCCTGGCCATTTTTTGTCTGGGGGCTCGACATACTGGGCCCTTTCCCCTGCGCTGTCGGGGGCTTTTAGTACTTGTACGTAGCAATCGACAAGTTCACAAAGTGGCCGGAGGTGGAAGCAGTGAGGAGGGTGACAACGCAGTCAGCCATCAAATTCTTCAAGGGTCTAGTGTGCTGTTTTGGTGTGCCAAACAGAGTCATCACCGACAAGGGCACGCAGTTCACAAGCCACACCTTCATGCAATACATCGAAGACCTCGGCAGCAAGGTCTATTTCGCTTTTGTGGCACACCCACGGAGCAACGGCCAAGCGAAGAGGGCAAATGCTGAAATACTGCGAGGCCTGAGGACAAAGACTTTTGACAGGCTACACAAGAGCGGAAGGCGCTGGATTGATGAGTTGCTGGCGGTTGTTTGGTCGATCAGAACTACGCCAAATCGAGCCACCGGCCACCCTTTGCCCTGGTATACGGGGCAGAGGCAGTTCTCCCCATGGAACTCACGTACGGGTCACCTCGAGTGCTCGCTTATGACGAGCTTGAGCAAGAGCGATTGCGGCAAGATGATGCAATGCTCCTCGACGAAGATCGTCTTCGAGCGGCTGTGAGAGCAGCATGCTACCAGCAAGCCTTGCGCCGCTACCATTGCCGCACGGTTCATGCCCGAAGCTTTGAGGAAGGCGACCTTGTTCTTCGGCATGTTCAATCGGCCAAGAATTCCAACAAGTTGACGCTGAAGTGGGAAGGCCCTTATCGGGTAATACGAGTTATCAGGCCCGGCGCAGTCCGCCTGGAGACCAAAGAAGCCATTCCAGTGAGCAAACCCTGGAACATTGAGCATGTTCGCAAGTTTTTCCCATAAGGCGCGGTTGTCGGGTGCTACATCTCCAACGTATCTATAATTTTTGATTGCTCCATGCTATGATATTACCCCTTTTGGATGTTTATGGGCTTTACTTTACACTTTTATATCATTTTTAGGACTAACCTACTAACCGGAGGCCCAGCCCAAATTGCTGATTTTTTTGCCTATTTCAGTGTTTCGAGGAAAAGGAATATCAAACGGAGTCAAAACGGAATGAAACCTTCGGGAGTGATCTTTTTGGAACAAACGCAATCCAGGAGACTTGGAGTGGACGTCAAGCAGCAGACGAGGAAGCCACGAGGCAGGAGGGCGCGCCCTAGGGGGGTGAGCACGCCCCCACCCTCGTGGGCCCCTTGTGGCTCCACCGACCTACTTCTTCCTCCTATATATATCCACGTACCCCGAGAACATCCAGGAGCACCACGAAAAACTATTTCCACCGCTGCAACCTTCTGTATCCGCGAGATCCCATCTTGTAACCTTCGCCGGCGCTCCGCCGGAGGGGGAATCGACCACGGAGGTCCTCTACATCATCACCAAGGCCTCTCCGATGAGTTGTGAGTAGTTTACGACAGACCTTCGGTTCCATAGTTATTAGCTAGATGGCTTCTTCTCTCTCTTTGAATCTCAATACAAAGTTCTCCTCGATCTTCTTGGAGATCTATTTGATGTAACTCTTTTTGCGGTGTGTTTGTCAAGATCCAACGAATTGTGGGTTTATGATCAAGTTTATCTATGAGAAATATTTGAATCTCCTCTGAATTCTTTTATGTGTGATTGGTTATCTTTGCAAGTCTCTTTGAATTATCAGTTTGGTTTGGCCTACTAGATTGATCTTTCTTGCAATGGGAGAAGTGCTTAGCTTTGGGTTCGATTTTGCGGTATCCTTTCCCTGTGACAGCAGGGGCAACAAGGCACGTATTGTATTGTTGCCATCGAGGATAAAAATATGGGGTCTATATCATATTGCTTGAGTTTATCCCTCTACATCATGTCATCTTTCTTAATGCGTTACTCTGTTCTTATGAACTTAATACTCTAGATGCAGGCAGGGGTCAGTCGATGTGTGGAGTAATAGTAGTAGATGCAGAATCGTTTCGGTCTACTTGTTGCGGACGTGATGCCTATATACATGATCATGCCTAGATAATCTCATAACTATGCACTTTTCTATCATTTGCTCGACAATAATTTGTTCACCCACCGTAATACTTATGCTATCTTGAGAGAAGCCACTAGTGAAACCTATGGCCCCCGGGTCTATCTTTTATCATATAAGTTTCCATCTACTTTATTTTGCAATCTTTACTTTCCAATCTATATCATAAAAATACCAAAAATATTTATCTTATCTTTTTATCTCTACCAGATCTCACTTTTGCAAGTTACCATGAAGGGATTGACAACCCCTTTATCGCATTGGTTGCGAGGTTCTTGTTTGTTTGTGTAGGTACGAGGAACTTTTGATGAGCCTCCTACTGGATTGATACCTTGGTTCTCAAAAACTGAGGGAAATACTTACGCTACTTTGCTGTATCACCCGTTCCTCTTCAAGGGAAAACCAACGCAGTGCTCAAGAGGCAGCAAGAAGTATTTATGGCGCCGTTGCCGGGGAGGTCTTCGCTCAAGTCAAGACATACCAAGTACCCATCACAAACTTATCTCCCTCGCATTACATTATTTGCCATTTGCCTCTCGTTTTCCTCTCCCCACTTCACCCTTGCCGTTTTATTCGCCCTCTCTTTCGCGTTCGCCTTTTTTTCGCTTGCCTTTTTGTGTGCTTGTGTGTTGGATCGGTTGTCACGATGGCGCAAGATAATACCAAATTGTGTGACTTTTCCAATACCAATAATAATGATTTCCTTAGCACTCCGATTGCTCCTCTTAATGATGCTGAATCTTGTGAAATCAATGCTTCTTTGTTGAATCTTGTTATGAAAGATCAATTCTCCGGTGTTCCTAGTGAAGATGCCGCTACTCATCTAAATAACTTTGTTGATTTGTGTGATATGCAAAAGAAGAAAGATACGGATAATGATATTATTAAATTGAAGTTATTTCCGTTTTCACTTAGAGATCGTGCTAAAACTTGGTTTTCGTCTTTGCCTAAAAATAGTATTGATTCATGGAATAAGTGCAAAGATGCTTTTATCTCTAAGTATTTTCCTCCCGCTAAGATCATCTCTCTTAGAAAAGATATTATGAATTTTAAACAACTTGATCATGAGCATGTTGCACAATCTTGGGAGAGAATGAAATTAATGATTCGCAATTGCCTTACGCATGGTTTGAATTTATGGATGATCATACAAATTTTTTATGCCGGATTGAATTTTGCTTCTAGAAATATTTTAGATTCGGCCGCGGGAGGCACTTTTATGGAAATCACTTTAGGAGAAGCCACTAAACTCCTAGATAATATTATGGTTAATTATTCTCAATGGCACACCAAAAGATCTACTAGTAAGAAAGTTCACGCAATAGAAGAAATTAATGTTTTGAGTGGAAAGATGGATGAACTTATGAAATTGTTTGCTACTAAGAGTGCTCCTATTGATCCTGATGATATGCCTTTGTCTACTTTGATTGAGAATAATAATGAATCTATGGATGTGAATTTTGTTGGTAGGAATAATTTTGGTAACAATGCTTATAGTGGAAACTTTAATCCTAGGTCGTTTCCTAGTAATTCCTCTAATAATTATGGTAATTCCTACAACAACTCTTAAGGAAATTTTAATAAGATGCCCTCTTATTTTGAGAATAGTGTTAAAGAATTTATGATCTCTCAAAATAATTTCAATGCTTTGCTTGAAGAAAAATTTCTTAAAGTTGATGAATTGGCTAGGAATGTTGATAGACTTTCTCTTGATGTTGATTCTTTGAAACTTAGATCTATTCCACCTAAGCATGATATCAATGAGTCTCTCAAAGCCATGGGAATTTCCATTGATGAGTGTAAAGAAAGAACCGCTAGGATGCGTGCTAAGAAAGATTGCTTTGTAAAAGCGTGTTCTTCTAGTTTCCATGATAATACTGATGAAGATCTAAAATTTATTAATGTGTCCCCTATTAAATCTTTGTTTTGCAATACGGATCTTAATAATGATGGGACTGGAGATGAGTCAACTTTAGTTAAAAGGCGTCCCAATGATTCAGAGTTTTTAGATCTTGATGCTAAATTTGGTAAAAGTGGGATTGGAGAGGTCAAAACTTTACATAGAAATGAACCCACTATTTTGGATTTCAAGGAATTTAATTATGATAATTGTTCTTTTAATAGATTGTATTTCCTTGTTGCAATCCATGTTGAATTCTCCTCATGCTTATAGTCAAAATAAAGCTTTTACCAAACATATCGTTGATGCTTTGATGCAATCTTATGAAGAAAAACTTGAATTGGAAGCTTCTATACCTAGGAAACTCTATGATGAGTGGGGACCTACTATAAAAATTAAAATTAAATATCATGAATGCTATGCCTTGTGTGATTTGGGTGCTAGTGTTTCCACGATTCTGAAAACTTTATGTGACTAGGTTTCCATGATTTTGATGATTGCTCTTTAAACTTGCACCTTGCGGATTCCACTATTAAGAAACCTATGGTAAGGATTAATGATGTTCTTATTGTTGCAAATAGGAATTATGTTCCCGTGGATTTTATCGTTCTTGATATAGATTGCAATCTTTCATGTCCTATTATTCTTGGTAGACATTTCCTTAGAACGATTGGTGCAATTATTGATATAAAAGAAGGGAATATTAGATTCCAATTTCCATTAAGGAAAGGCATGGAAGACTTTCCTATAAAGAAAGTCAAATTACCTTATGAATCTATTGTGCGAGCCACTTATGAATTGAATACCATAGATGGTAATACTTAGATCTATTCTCGCTTTTATGCCTAGCTAGGGGCGTTAAACGATAGCGCTTGTTGGGAGGCAACCCAATTTTATTTTTGTTCCTTGATTTTTGCTTCTGTTTAGTAATAAATAAATCATCTATCTTATGTTTAGATGTGGTTTTATGTTTTAATTAGTGTTTGTGCCAAGTAGAACCTATAGGATAACCTACGGTGATAGTTAATTTGATTCTGCTGAAAAACAGAAACTTTTGTGCGCAGGAGAATAATTTTAATAGATCACATAAACGTGATTTTTAGTTGATTCTTTTTGCAGTAGATCAATAGACAAATTGGACAGGACTTCCTATTTTGGTAGAATTTTTAGAGTTCCATAAGTATTGGAAAGTTACAGATTGCTACAGACTGTTCTGTTTTTGACAGATTCTGTTTTTCGTGTGTTGTTTGCTTATTTTGATGAATCTATGGCTAGTATCAGGGGGTATGAACCATAGAGAAGTTGGAATACAGTAGGTTCAACATCAATATAAATAAAGAATGAGTTCATTACAGTAACTTATGTGGTGGTTTTTCTTTCTTGCACTAACGGAGCTCATGAGATTTCCTGTTGAGTTTTGTGTTGTGAAGTTTTCAAGTTTTGGGTAAAGATTTGATGGACTATGGAATAAGGAGTGGCAAGAGCCTAAGCTTGGGGATGCCTGTGGAACCCCAAGATAATTCAAGGACAACCAAAGGCCTAAGCTTGGGGATGCCCCGGAAGGCATCCCCTCTTTCGTCTTCGTCTATCGGTAACTTTACTTGGAGCTATATTTTTATTTGCCACATGATATGTGTTTTGCTTGGAGCGTCTTGTATGATACGAGTCTTTTCTTTTTAGTTTACCACAATCATACTTTCTGTACACACCTTTTGTGGGAGAGACGCACATGATTTGGAATTTAATAGAATACTCTATGTGCTTCACTTATATCTTTTGAGCTAGATAATTTTGCTCTAGTGCTTCACTTATATCTTTTAGAGCACGGCGGTGGTTTTATTTTGTAGAAATTGTTGATCTCTCATGCTTCACTTATATTATTTTGAGATTCTTTTAGAACAGCATGGTATTTTCTATGGTTATAAAATTGGTCCTAGAATGATGGGCATCCAAGTTGGGTATAATAAAAAATATCATAGGAAGTGAATTGGATGCTATGATCAATTTGATGCTTGATAATTGTTTTGAGATATAGAGGTGGTGATATTAGAGTCATGATAGTTGGGTAATTATGAAATTGAGAAATACTTATGTTGAAGTTGGCAAGTCCCGTAGCATGCACGTATGGTAAAAGTTGTGTAACAAATTTGTTGCATGAGGTGCTCTTTTGATTGCCTTCCTTATGTGTGGAGGTCGGGATCACGCGATGGTTAACTCCTACCAACCCTTCCCCTAGGAGCATGCGTAGTAGTACTTTGCTTCTATGGCTAATAAAACTTTTGCAATAAGTATATGAGTTCTTTATGACTAATGTGAGTCCATGGATTATACGCAGTCTTACCTTTCCATCATTGCTAGCCTCTTCGGTACCGTGCATTGCCCTTTCTCATCTTGAGAGTTGGTGCAAACTTCGCCGGTGCATCCAAACATCGTGATACGATACGCTCAATCACACATAAACCTCCTTATATCTTCCTCAAAACAGCCACCATACCTACCTATTATGGCATTTCCATAGCCATTCCGAGATATATTGCCATGCAACTTTCCACCGTTCCGTTTATCATGACACGTTCATCATTGTCATATTGCTCTGCATGATCATGTAGTTGACATAGTATTTGTGGATAAGCCACCATTCATAATTCTTTCATACATGTCACTCTTGGTTCATTGCATATCCCGGTACACCGCCGGAGGCATTCATATAGAGTCATACTTTGTTCTAGTATCGAGTTGTAATCAATGAGTTGTAAATAAATATAAGTGTGATGATCATCATTATTAGAGCCTTGTCCCATAAAAAAAGAGAAAGGCCAAATAAAAAAGGAAAGGCCAATTAAAAAAAAGAATAAAAAGAAAGGCCAAAAAAAGAAAGGCCCAAAAAAAGGGGGGCAATGTTACTATCTTTTTCCACACTTGTGCTTCAAAGTAGCACCATGTTTTTCATATAGAGAGTCTCATATGTTGTCACTTTCATATAATAGTGGGAATTTTTCATTATAGAACTTGGCTTGTATATTCCAACTATGGGCTTCCTCAAAATGCTCTAGGTCTTCGTGAGCAAGCAAGTTGGATGCACACCCACTTAGTTTCTTTTGTTGAGCTTTCATACATTTATAGCTCTAGTGCATCCGTTGCATGGCAATCCCTACTCCTCATGTTGACATCAATTGATGGGCATCTCCATAGCCCGTTGATTAGCCTCGTCAGCGTGATACTTTCTCCTTTTTTGTCTTCCCCACACAACCTCCATCATCATATTATATTCCACCCATAGTGTTATATCCATGGCTCACACTCATGTATTGCGTGAGAGTTGAAAAAAGCTGAAGCGCGTTAAAAAGTATGAACCAATTGCTTGGCTGAAACCGGGGTTGTGCTTGATGGGAGTATTTTTGTGTGATGAAAATGAAGCATAGCCTAACTATATGATTTTGTAGGGATGAACTTTCTTTAGCCATGTTATTTTGAGAAGACATGATTGCTTTATTAGTATGCTTGAAGTATTACTATTTCTTATGTCAATATGAACTTTTGTCTTGAATCATTTGGATCTGAACATTCATGCCACAATAAAGAAAATTACATTGAGAAATATGCTAGGTAGCATTCCACATCAAAAATTCTGTTTTTATCATTTACCTACTCGAGGACGAGCAGGAATTAAACTTGGGGATGCTTGATACGTCTCCAACGTATCTATACTTTTTGATTGCTCCATGCTATTATATTACTCTTTTTGGATGTTTATGGGCTTTACTTTACACTTCTATATCATTTTTGGGACTAACCGGAGGCCCAGCCCAAATTGTTGTTTTTTGCCTATTTCAGTGTTTCGAAGAAAAGGAATATCAAATGGAGTCCAAACGGAATGAAACCTTCGGGAGCGATCTTTTTGGAACAAACACAATCCAGGAGACTTGGAGTGGACGTCAAGCAGCAGACAAGGAAGCCACGAGGCAGGAGGGCGCGCCCCCACCCTCGTGGGCCCCTCGTGGCTCCACCGACCTACTTCTTCCTCCTATATATATCCACGTACCCCGAGAACATCCAGGAGCACCACGAAAAACTATTTCCACCGCCGCAACCTTCTGTATCCACGAGATCCAAGCTTGGAGCCTTCGCCAGCACTCGGCCGGAAGGGGAATCTACCATGGAGGGCCTCTACATAATATCCAAGGCCTCTCCGATGAGTTGTGAGTAGTTTACCACAGACCTTCGGGTCCATAGTTATTAGCTAGATGGCTTCTTCTCTCTCTTTGAATCTCAATACAAAGTTCTCCTCGATCTTCTTGGAGATCTATTAGATGTAACTCTTTTTGCGGTGTGTTTGTCGAGATCCGATGAATTGTGGGTTTATGATCAAGTTTATCTATGAGAAATATTTGAATCTCCTCTGAATTCTTTTATGTGTGATTAAGTTATCTTTGCAAGTCTCTTTGAATTATCAGTTTGGTTTGGCCTACTAGATTGATCTTTCTTGCAATAGGAGAAGTGCATAGCTTTGGGTTCAATCTTGCAATTTCCTTTCCCAGTGACAGCAGGGGTAGCAAGGCATGTATTGTATTGTTGCCATCGAGGATAAAAAGATGGGGTTTATATCATATTGCATGAGTTTATCCCTCTACATCATGTCATCTTTCTTAATGCGTTACTCTGTTCTTTATGAACTTAATACTCTAGATGCATGCTGGATAGCGGTCAATGTGTGGAGTAATAGTAGTAGATGCAGGAAGGAGTCGGTCTACTTGTCACGGACGTGATGCCTATATACATGATCATGCCTAGATAATCTCATAATTATTCGCTTTTCTACCAATTGCTCGACAGTAATTTGTTCACCCACCGTAATACTTATGCTATCTTGAGAGAAGCCACTAGTGAAACCTATGGCCCCCGGGTCTACCTCTTATCATATAAGCTTTCAATCTACTTTTATTTGCATCTTACTTTTCCTATCTATATCATAAAATACCAAAAATATATTTATCTTATCATATTATCTCTATCAGATCTCACTTTCGCAAGTGGTCGTGAAGGGATTGACAACCCCTTTATTGCGTTGGTTGCGAGTTCTTGTTTGTTTGTGTAGGTGCGTGGGACTTTTGAGGAGCCTCCTACTGGATTGATACCTTGGTTCTCAAAAACTGAGGGAAATACTTACGCTACTATTGCTGCATCACCCTTTCCTCTTCAAGGAAAACCAACGCAAGCTTAAGACGTAGCAGGGTACATGGACATTTCTGTTGAACTATTTGGAAGAAAGAGAATGAGCCGGCGCTCCGGTCCCGGCAAGCCAAGGTTGCCGGGGGCTGAAGACACAAGGGTCCAACCCCGGCAAGCCAAGGTTGCCGGGGGCTGCAGATTCAGATAAGTCTTTTATCCCCTGTTATGCATTTCCGTATGGAATTGGGACATGTGAAACCTTGTTTTATTCCTAGGCCACCGTGCTCCCCCTCCTCCTGCACCCAATCCCTGGGTTGGAACTTGGTTGTAGTCGCGGTGACAAGGAAGCAAACGAAGGGCCTAACCCTACTTCGCCCTGCCTCCGCCAAAAGCGTGAGTATGGTCGAATGAAGTAAGGGAGCGGCAAGGCCTGTTGCCGGGCGACAATGTTTATATTAAAAATAACAAGGATTCGTTCCTTAGTGTGGGCTTCGATCACACACAAAGAACCCGACAAGCACCCTTTTTCATTAATACGTCCCACACATGTACAGTTTGTACAGAATGTAAACATGAGCAAGGGGATTACAAGTTCTAAATTTAACTAAGGCCCGTGGGCTTACAAACTAAAAGGAGATAAGATGCGCGTAATCCCTTTCTTGTCCCTCTCCTCAGGAAACGGAACAAGATAGCAGGAGGGCAAAAGGAGCGCCTAGGCGAGGTACGAGCAGCAGAAGACACCAAGAGAACATCCCGGTGGTCGTCCGGAAGAGGGATGGTGATGATGGTGCCGGGAGAAGAGCCGAAAGATGAGGCAGCGGGCCGGCAATACGCTACGAAGGCGTCGGTGCCATCGTACTCCGACTTGACGGCCCGCCACCGCCTTCTTCGCCTTCTCCAGCCTTCCCACGCTAGCCGCCCAAGGAGACGACCCCGAGAAGTTCAAGGAGCTGGCGTTGCAGATGATGGTGCTGCCGGTGTCGCCCAAGAATGGTGTTCCCGACGCCAATTCGGACCCGTCATCCTCCCGCCCGCCACCCTCGTCGTCGCTGTCACTATCCTCCTCGTCACTCTCACCTGAAGAGGAGCTTTCTCCATCAGTCGAGCTCTCCACACAGCACCCTAGCCTGTGTCCCGAGCGCCTGGAAACCTTGACGGAGAGCAAGTCGCTCTCCGCTAGCTTGAAGAAGAGGACGTGCCCATCCATCAAGCAATGGGCGCGTGCAAAAGTTTTCTAGCCCCGGCGAAGGAGCATCACTTGAGGGGCGGGGAACCTTGTGTTCACCCACATGTCGCCATGGCAACACCCCTTCATGTGAAGCCTCAGCCGCGGTGGCTGGTCGACCTCCAGCACACTCGCAAACGCCTGGGGAAGACGAAGGCTGCGGCGTGGCGGCCCGCGCAGCTGCAAGATGAACTTGAGCACCGAGTCCCCAACATGACCACTCGGTGAAGCAGGAGGGGATGGCGACGGAGACGGAGATAGCACAGGCGTTCCCCTTCCACGCCCACCTCTGCCTCGACCGCCTCGCCGACCACGGCCCCGTCCAGCAGCCCCGCATCGAGCGTGGCCTTCACCCTGGGCATCGAGCTCTTCCTTGACCATCGCAGCTCTCTGGCGGGAGGAGGACCTGGTCGCCTCCACAGAAGAACGGCCTCGGCCACGCCCCTCGCCATGGCCGTGGGTGAGGATGGAGACAAGAGGGAGATGCGAGGAGATGCATTTCTTCCTGCCCCTGAGTCCCCTTTTTATAGTTGGGGAAGGGAGGCCGAAGCACCAGCCCTACGCCCCTGAAGAGCCCGCTCTGATTCGGCTCATAAAAGTGGCAGCACGCGGGGCCATCGGCCGCCCTCCTCGCCCAATCAAAGACGCATGAATATCGGCCCGCGCGCCTTCCCGTATCCCGTGCATCTGTCACCTACCCCACGCCGTGCATGTGGCGTACGTGGCGCAAGGGGCGGGCGTAGTGGGAAATGTGGAACGACGGTTACAAGGCGGAGAAAGTAAATGAGCAGCGGCCCTGCAGTCTTAAAGGGACACGTAAGCCGCCTCTTTACTATTCACCGCAGGATGATGCAGGCATGCCTCAGTCACCCCACGTACCATCCCCACGTCACGCATTCAATGCAGGTCGTGGGGAAGCGCAGCGGACAAAAAAGTTTCCGTAGTAAAAATCTGCCCCGCCTGCCCGCGCACCGTTCTGGGCCTAGCCCAACAACGCGTCACACTTATGTGTGGCCCAGGCCCGGGGGCTCCTGTCGGTGTACAAAAATAGGGGCTCTCTTTTGTACCCCTTTACTTGTGCACGGGCAGTCAGAGCCGCGCCCACGGCCACACTAAGCAGGGCAGAGGAGGGAAGCCACAACCACAAAACAATCAAAGCAACGCCAAGACCAGAAGCACAAAGAGCAAGAGGGCGAGGTGGACTCCCCCGGCAAGACCCTTGCCGGGGCGGTCTCCGCGGCCCCGGCAAGAGCCTTGCCGGGGCAACTTGCCCGACGCCAGCGGAGCGCACCACCCTTGAGCCAGAGGTTTCCAAACGCCATCAACCACATTGGAACTAAGGCTCGGGAGGCGCCTCCATGGTGGCATGCAGATCTTCGTGAAGATCATAAGCATGCAGGATCAGTTGAGGGCCAGAAGACGACGATCCTCGGCAAGATCCTTGCCGAGGAAACCCACGAGACCTCTGGCAAGATTCTTGCTGGGGACGACCGCAATGCCACAGCAAGGCCCTTGCCGGTGCCCCGGCAAGACCCTTTGCGAGGATGTCAGCTGGGCCGCGGCCAGACCCGCACCTGCCAAGGCTCCACCGCTGTTCCCATGCAGCTGCCAGCCCAGCCAGTTAGGCAAGCACCTGCGTGGCGATGTGCGGCCTCCAGACAAACTCAGCAAGCACCTGCGTGGTGGCATGCAGATCTTCGTGAAGACCCTACCACCGCACCAGCTCAGCAGCCAGCCAGCCTACATGGCACCGCGCGCCGCGCTGTCCTGGATGCGTGTCGGAGTAAGGCGAGGCGGCGACGGACGGGATGGGCCTCGTTGCCGTCCCCATAAAGCAAAGGGACACCTAAGGGGGTGCATTTAATGCATTTTGTCCCATAATGACGGGCGATAAGCTCAGCTACTGTACACTTTCCACCTCCTGTGTGCCACTCTGGCATCCCCTTTTCCTATAAAAGGAGGCCCGAGACGTACTGGAGAGGGATTCGGCTCTTTTGAGCAAGTCACGCACCATAGCTAGCTCAAGAACACTCCAATATACACCAAACCAGGACTAGGGTATTACGCATTCTCGCAGCCTGAACCTGGGTAAATGATCTGTGTGCTGGCTCCTGGACCTGCTCTTTCCACAACCCCGCGCCCGCCGACTGTAGTAGGGATTTCAGTTATCCCATAGGTGTCGTTCCCACCGACAGATTTCAAGTCGAAGTTGAGTGTCAGAATGCCTTTCTGCTAGAACTTGGGACTGAAGAAGTCGAACTGATTCAGACAGCGAATTATGTGAGCTTGTCTGACTGCTAGTCTCAAGTAACTTGGACACTGTATCAAGACAAGACTTTGGGATTGTCTCACTATCTTCAAGATGTTTTGCCTTCTTTGCTGCAATATATGTTGGGTTTGTCTCACAGCCTTCAGCAGACTTGTGCATGCCATCAGGTATATCACCCTGAAACAAGCAAAGAGATGACATGTTTTGCACGTGTATAAACAAAGATGATAACTGTGCTGTCAATTCCATCCAATTTCAAATTAGAAAATAATGAGTAAGTTCAAAATATCAATAGCATAATTTGGCATTGTTCATAATGCGGGGAGCTTCACCACACTACTGGATTACCATGTCAACATAACAAGCATAGATGAAGGGCAAAGACAATCATTGTATCTATTTTGGTTAATGTGCATGGCTTGTTGTTCATATCATCAGCCACATTAGTAAGATAAAACAGGAGATGACAAGGTGCAAACGTGGGCTGCTTCACCACATATAGATCCACAAAAACAAGCATACATATAGGGAGTATTTGAAAGAAATATGCCCTAGAGGCAATAATAAAGTATTATTTATTTCCTTATATCATGATAAATGTTTATTACTCATGCTAGAATTGTATTAACCGGAAACATAATACATGTGTGAATACATAGACAAACAGAGTGTCACTAGTATGCCTCTACTTGACTAGCTCGTTAATCAAAGATGGATATGTTTCCTAGCCATAGACATGAGTTGTCATTTGATTAACGAGATCACTTCATTAGGAGAATGACGTGATTGACTTGACCCATTCCGTTAGCTTAGCACTCGATCGTTTAGTATGTCGCTATTGCTTTCTTCATGACTTATACATGTTCCTATGACTATGAGATTATGCAACTCCCGTTTACCGGAGGAACACTTTGTGTGCTACCAAACGTCACAACGTAACTGGGTGATTATAAAGGTGCTCTACAGGTGTCTCCAAAGGTACTTGTTGGGTTGGCGTATTTCGAGATTAGGATTTGTCATTCCGAGTGTCGGAGAGGTATCTCTGGGCCCACTTAGTAATACACATCACTAAGCCTTGCAAGCATTGTGACTAATGAGTTAGTTGCGGGATGATGTTTTATGGAATGAGTAAAGAGACTTGCCGGTAACGAGATTGAACTAGGTATCGAGATACCGACGATCGAATCTCGGGCAAGTAACATACCGATGACAAAGGGAACAACGTATGTTGTTATGCGGTCTGACCGATAAAGATCTTCGTAGAATATGTGGGAACCAATATGAGCATCCAGGTTCCGCTATTGGTTATTGACCGGAGAGGTGTCTCGGTCATGTCTACATAGTTCTCGAACCCGTAGGGTCCGCACGCTTAACGTTACGATGACAGTTTTATTATGAGTTTATGTATGTTGATGTACCAAAGGAGTTCGGAGTCCCGCATGAGATCGGGGACATGACGAGGAGTCTCGAAATGGCCGAGACGTAAAGATCGATATATTGGACGACTATATTCGGACTTCGGAAAGGTTCCGAGTGATTCGGGTATTTTTCGGAGTACCGGAGAGTTACGGGAATTCGTATTGGGCCTTAATGGGCCATACGGGAAAGGAGAGAAAGGCCCCAAAGGGTGGCCGCACCCCTCCCCATGGACTATTCCGAATTGGACTAGGGAGGGGGGCGCCCCCTTCTTTCTTTCTCCTTCTCCCTTCCCTTCTCCTATTCCAACAAGGAAAGGAGGAGTCCTACTCCCGGTGGGAGTAGGACTACCCCCTTGGCGCGCCCTCCTCCTAGGCCGGCCGCCTCCCCCTTGCTCCTTTATATACGGGGGCAGGGGGGCACCCCAAAGACACAACAATTGATCATTGATCTCCTAGCCGTGTGCGGTGCCCCCTCCACCATATTACACCTCGATAATATCGTAGCGGTGCTTAGGCGAAGCCCTGCGTCGGTAGAACATCATCATTGTCACCACGCCGTCGTGCTGACGAAACTCTCCCTCAACACTCGGCTGGATCGGAGTTCGAGGGACGTCATCGAGCTGAACGTGTGCTGAACTCGGAGGTGCCGTGCGTTCGGTACTTGATCGGTCGGATCGTGAAGATGTACGACTACATCAACCGCGTTGTGTTAACGCTTCCGCTTTCGGTCTACGAGGGTACATGGACAACACTCTCCTCACTCGTTGCTATGCATCACCATGATCTTGCGTGTGCGTAGAAATTTTGTGAAATTACTACGTTCCCCAACAGTGGCATCCGAACCTGGTTTTATGCGTTGATGCTATGCACGAGTAGAACACAAGTGAGTTGTGGGCGATATAAGTCATACTACTTACCAGCATGTCATACTTTGGTTCGGCGGTATTGTGAGATGAAGCGGCCTGGACCGACATTACGCGTACGCTTACGCGAGACTGGTTTCACCGTTGCGAGCACTCGTTGCTTAAAGGTGACGGGCGGGTGTCTGTCTCTCTCACTTTAGTTGAACCGAGTGTGGCTACGCCCGGTCCTTGCGAAGGTTAAAACAGCACCAACTTGACAAACTATCGTTGTGGTTTTGATGCGTAGATAAGAACGGTTCTTGCTAAGCCCGTAGCAGCCACGTAAAACATGCAACAACAAAGTAGAGGACGTCTAACTTGTTTTTGCAGGGCATGTTGTGATGTGATATGGTCAAGACATGATGCTATATTTTATTGTATGAGATGATCATGTTTTGTAACCGAGTTATCGGCAACTGGCAGGAGCCATATGGTTGTCGCTTTATTGTATGAAATGCAATCGCCATGTAATTGTTTTACTTTATCACTAAGCGGTAGCGATAGTCGTAAAAGCAATAGTTGGCGAGACGACAACGATACTACGATGGAGATCAAGGTGTCGCGCCGGTGACGATGGTGATCATGACGGTGCTTCGGAGATGGAGATCACAAGCACAAGATGATGATGGCCATATCATATCACTTATATTGATTGCATGTGATGTTAATCTTTTATGCATCTTATCTTGCTTTGATTGACGGTAGCATTATAAGATGATATCTCACTAAAATTTCAAGATAAAAGTGTTCTCCCTGAGTATGCACCGTTGTGAAAGTTCGTCGTGCTGAGACACCACGTGATGATCGGGTGTGATAGGTTCTACGTTCAAATACAACGGGTGCAAAACAGTTGCACACGCGGAATACTCAGGTTAAACTTGACGAGCCTAGCATATGCAGATATGGCCTCGGAACACGGAGACCGAAAGGTCGAGCGTGAATCATATAGTAGATATGATCAACATAGTGATGTTCACCGTTGAAACTACTCCATCTCACGTGATGATCGGACATGGTTTAGTTGATATGGATCACGTGATCACTTAGAGGATTAGAGGGATGTCTATCTAAGTGGGAGTTCTTAAGTAATATGATTAATTGAACTTAAATTTATCATGAACTTAGTCCTGATAGTATTTTTGCAAATTATGTTGTAGATCAATAGCTCGCGTTGTTGCTTCCCTGTGTTTATTTTTGATATGTTCCTAGAGAAAATTATGTTGAAAGATGTTAGTAGCAAAGATGCGGATTGGATCCGTGATCTGAGGATTATCCTCATTGCTGCACAGAAGAATTATGTCCTTGATGCACCGATAGGTGACAGACCTATTGCAGGAGCAGATGCAGATGTTATGAACGTTTGGCTAGCTCAATATGATGACTACTTGATAGTTTAGTGCACCATGCTTAACGGCTTAGAATCGGGACTTCAAAGACGTTTTGAACGTCATGGACCATATGAGATGTTCCAGGAGTTGAAGTTAATATTTCAAGCAAATACCCGAGTTGAGAGATATGAAGTCTCCAACAAAGTTCTATAGCTAAAAGATGGAGGAGAATAGCTCAAGCAGTGAGCATGTGCTCAGATTGTCTGGGTACTACAATCGCTTGAATCAAGTGTGAGTTAATCTTCCAGATAAAATAGTGATTGACAGAATTCTCTAGTCACCATCACCAAGTTAATAGAACTTCGTGATGAACTATAGTATGCAAGGGATGACGAAAGTAATTCCCGAGCTCTTCGTGATGCTGAAATCGACGAAGGTAGAAATCAAGAAAAACATCAAGTGTTGATGGTTGACGAGACCACTAGTTTCGAGAAAAGGGCAAAGGGAAGAAGGGGAACTTCAAGAAGAATGGAAAGCAAGTTGCTGCTCAAGTGAAGAAGCCTAAGTCTGGTCCTAAGCCTGAGACTAAATGCTTCTACTGCAAAGGGACTGGTCACTGGAAGCAGAACTACCCCAACTATTTGGTGGATAAGAAGGATGGCAAAGTGAACAAAGGTATATTGGATATACATGTTATTGATGTGTACTTTACTAGTGTTTATAGCAACCCCTCGGTATTTGATACTGGTTCAGTTGCTAAAGTAGTAACTCGAAACGGGAGTTGCAGAATAAACAGAGACTAGTAAAAGGCGAGGTGACGATGTGTGTTGGAAGTAGTTCCAAGATTGATATGATCATCATCGCACACTCCCTATACTTTCGGGATTAGTGTTGAAATTAAATAAGTGTTATTTGGTGTTTGCGTTGAGCATGAATATGATTTGATCATGTTTGTTGCAATACGGTTATTCATTTAAATTAGAGAATAATTGTTGTTCTGTTTACATGAATAAAACCTTCTATGGTCATACACCCAATAAAATGGTTTGTTGGATCTCGATCGTAGTGATACACATATTCATAATAATGAAGCCAAAAGATGCAAAGTTAATAATGATAGTGCAACTTATTTGTGGCACTGCCGTTTAGGTCATATTGGTGTAAAGTGCATGAAGAAACTCCATACTGATGGGATTTTGGAATCACTTGATTATGAATCACTTGATGCTTGCGAACCGTGCCTCATGGGCAAGATGACTAAAATGCCGTTCTCCGGAACTATGGAGAGAGCAACAGATTTGTTGGAAATCATACATACAGATGTATGTGGTCCGATAAATATTGAGGCTCGTAGCAGGTATCATTATTTTCTGACCTTCACAGATGATTTGAGCAGATATGGGTATATCTACTTAATGAAACAGAAGTCTGAAACATTTGAAAAGTTCATATAATTTCAGAGTGAAGCGGAAAATCATCGTAACAAGAAAATAAAGTTTCTACGATCTGATCGTGGAGAAGAGTATTTGAGTTACGAGTTTGGCCTTCAGTTAAAACAATGTGAAATAGTTTCACTACTCACGCCACCTGGAAGACCACGGTGTAATGGTGTGTCCGAACATCGTAACCGTACTTTATTAGATATGGTGCGATATATGATGTCTCTTACCGATCTACCACTATCGTTTTGGGGTTATGCATTAGAGACAACTGCATTCACGTTAAATAGGGTACCATCTAAATCCGTTGAGACGACGCCTTATGAACTGTAGTTTAGCAAGAAACCAAAGTTGTCGTTTCTTAAAGTTTGGGGCTGCGATGCTTATGTGAAAAAACTTCAACCTGATAAGCTCAAACCCAAATCGGAGAAATGTGTCTTCATAGGATACCCATAGGAGACAGTTGGGTACACCTTCTATCACAGATCCGAAGGCAAGACATTCGTTGCTAAATATGGATCCTTTCTAGAGAAGGAGTTTCTCTCGAAAGAAGTGAGTGGGAGGAAAGTAGAACTTGATGAGGTAATTGTACCTGCTCCCTTATTGGAAAGTAGTTCATCGCAGAAACCAGTTTCTGTGACGCCTATACCAATTAGTGAGGAAGTTAATGATGATGATCATGGAACTTCAGATAAAGTTATTATTGAACCTCGTAGGTCAACCAGAGTAAGATCCGCACCAGAGTGGTACGGTAATCCTGTTCTGGAGGTTATGTTACTAGACCATGACGAACCTACGAACTATGAAGAAGCGATGGTGAGCCCAGATTCCGCAAAATGGCTTGAGGCCATGAAATCCGAGATGGGATCCATGTATGAGAACAAGGTATGGACTTTGGTTGACTTGCCCGATGATCGGCAAGCCATAGAAAATAAATGGATCTTCAAGAGGAAGACGGACGCTGATAGTAGTGTTACTATCTACAAAGCTAGAATTGTCGCAAAAGGTTTTCGACAAGTTTAAGGTGTTGACTACGATGAGAGTTTCTCACTCGTATCTATGCTTAAGTCTGTCCGAATCATGTTAGCAATTGCCGCATTTTATGAAATCTGGTAAATGGATAAACAGAACTGCATTCCTTAATGGATTTATTAAAGAAGAGTTGTATATGATGCAACCAGAAGGTTTTGTCAATCCTAGAGGTGCTAACAAAATATGCAAGCTCCAGCGATCCATCTATGGACTGGTGCAAGTATCTCGGAGTTGGAATATACGCTTTGATAAGTTGATCAAAGGATATAGTTTTATACAGACTTGCGGTGAAGCCTGTATTTACAAGAAAGTGAGTGGGAGCACTACAACATTTCTGATAAGTATATGTGAATGACATATTGTTGATCGGAAATAATGTAGAATTATTCTGCAAAGCATAAAGGAGTGTTTGAAAGGAGTTTTTCAAAGAAAGAGCTCGGTGAAGCTGCTTATATATTGAGCATCAAGATCTATAGAGATAGATCAAGACGCTTGATAAGTTTTTTCAATGAGTACATACCTTAACAAGATTTTGAAGTGGTTCAAAATGGAACAGTCAAAGAAAGAGTTTCTTACCTGTGTTACAAGGTGTGAAATTGAGTAAGCTCAAAGCCCGACCACGGCAGAAGATAGAAAAAGAATGAAAGTCATTCCCTATGCCTCGGCCATAGGTTCTATAAAGTATGCCATGCTGTGTACCAGATCTATTGTATACCCTACACTGATTTTGGCAAGGGAGTACAATAGTGATCTAGGAGTAGATCACTGGACAGCGGTCAAAATTATCCTTAGTGGAATAAGGATATGTTTCTCGATTATGGAAGTGACAAAAGGTTCGTCGTAAAGGGTTACGTCGATGCAAGTTTTGACACTAATCTAGATGACTCTAAGTCTCGGTCTAGATACATATTGAAAGTGGGAGCAATTAGCTAGAGTAGCTCCATGCAGAGCATTGTAGACATAGAAATTTGCAAAATACTTACGGATCTGAATGTGACAGACCCGTTGACTAAAATTATCTCACAATCAAAACATGATCACACCTTAGTACTCTTTGGGTGTTAATCACATAGCGATGTGAACTAGATTATTGACTCTAGTAAACCCTTTGGGTGTTGGTCACATGACGATGTGAACTATGGGTGTTAATCACATGGTGATGTGAACTATTGATGTTAAATCACATGGCGATGTGAACTAGATTATTGACTCTAGTGCAAGTGGGAGACTGAAGGAAATATGCCCTAGAGGCAATAATAAAGTTATTATTTATTTCCTTATATCATGATAAATGTTTATTATTCATGCTAGAATTGTATTAACCGGAAACTTGATACATGTGTGAATACATAGACAAACAGAGTGTCACTAGTATGCCTCTACTTGACTAGCTCGTTAATCAAAGATGGTTATGTTTCCTAGCCATAGACATGAGTTGTCATTTGATTAACGGGATCACATCATTAGGAGAATGACGTGATTGACTTGACCCATTCCGTTAGCTTAGCACTCGATCGTTTAGTATGTTGCTATTGCTTTCTTCATGACTTATACATGTTCCTATGACTATGAGATTATGCAACTCCCGTTTACCGGAGGAACACTTTGTGTGCTACCAAACGTCACAACGTAACTAGGTGATTATAAAGGTGCTCTATAGGTGTCTCCAAAGGTACTTGTTGGGTTGGCGTATTTCGAGATTAGGATTTGTCACTCCGATTGTCGGAGAGGTATCTCTGGGCCCACTCGGTAATGCACATCACTATAAGCCTTGCAAGCATTGTGACTAATGAGTTAGTTGCGGGATGATGTATTACGGAACGAGTAAAGAGACTTGCCGGTAACGAGATTGAACTAGGTATCGAGATACCGACGATCGAATCTCGGGCAAGTAACATACCGATGACAAAGGGAACAACGTATGTTGTTATGCGGTCTGACCGATAAAGATCTTCGTAGAATATGTAGGAACCAATATGAGCATCCAGGTACCGCTATTGGTTATTGACCGGAGAGGTGTCTCGGTCATGTCTACATAGTTCTCGAACCCGTAGGGTCCGCACGCTTAACGTTACGATGACAGTTATATTATGAGTTTATATGTTTTGATGTACCGAAGGTTGTTCGGAGTCCCAGATGTGATCACGGACATGACGAGGAGTCTCGAAATGGTCGAGACATAAAGATTGATATATTGGAAGCCTATGTTTGGACATCGGAAGTGTTCCGGGTGAAATCGGAATTTTTTCGGAGTACCGGGAGGTTACCGGAACCCCCCGGTAACTTAATGGGCCTTAGTGGGCCTAGGTGGAAGAGAGGAGAGGAGGCTAGGGCAGGGCCGCGCCCCCTTCCCCCCAGTCCGAATAGGACAAGGAGAGGGGGGCGGCGCCCCCCCTTCCTTCCTCCCCTCCACCTCTTTCCCCTCTCTCCTAGTCCAACATGGAAAAGGGGGGGGGAGTCCTACTCCCGGTAGGAGTAGGACTCCTCTCAGGCGCGCCTCTCCTCCTTGGCCGGCGGCCTCCCCCTTGCTCCTTTATATACAGGGGCAGGGGGGCACCTCTTGACACACAATTGATCTACGATCTTTTAGCCGTGTGCGGTGCCCCCCTCCACCATATTACACCTTGATAATATCGTTGCGGAGCTTAGGCGAAGCCCTGCGTCGGTAGAACATCATTATCATCACCACGCCGTCGTGCTGATGAATCTCTCCCTCAACACTCGGCTGGATCGAAGTTCGTGGGACGTCATCGAGCTGAACGTGTGCTGAACTCGGAGGTGTCGTGCGTTCGGTACTTGATCGGTCGGATCGTGAAGACGTACGACTACATCAACCGCGTTGTGATAACGCTTCCGCTTTCGGTCTACGAGGGTATGTGGGCAACACTCTCCCCTCTCGTTGCTATGCATCACCATGATCTTGCGTGTGCGTAGGAATTTTTTTGAAATTACTACGTTCCCTAACAACTGCTGCACATCTAATTGGCAAAGCCATGCTCTTGTCCGCATTCACTTTGAGACCTGAGACTTGGCCGAAGCAATGAAGAAGCAGGTGGATCATTCGGGCGTCTTTTACTTTGGGGTTCATGAACATGGAGACATCGTCCGCATAGAAGGAGCAGCGCATTAAAGGAGATCGACCAGGCAACTTGGTGAGCAGGCCACGCGCCGTTGCGAGGCTCAGCATCCTTTGTAGCGGATCCATTGCCAGGATGAACAGGAACGGGGATAGCGAATCGCCCTGCCTTAGCCCTTGTTGGTGTTGTATGGCGTTAGTGAGCTGCCCATTCATAATCACCCGTGACGTGGATGTCCGGAGAAACATGGCAATCCACTCGCGCCAACGCGCGCCGAAGCCTCGCGCCTCGAGTATGTCTAGGATGTAGGGCCAGGAGAGCGAGTCGAAGGCCTTCGCGATATCCAACTTTAGCAGAATTGTAGGCTGTTTCACTTTGTGTAGCTTTCTGATCGTGCTTTGTATGTACATGAAGTTCTCCTGTATGCTCCGTTTTTTATGAAAGCACTTTGACAATGGTCAACTAGGTTGGCTAGTTTAGGAGCTAATCTGGTGGCAAGAATCTTGGTGAAGATCTTGATGAGACTGTGCAATAGCGAGATTGGTCAGAAGTCTTTGAGCGAGCCAGCCCCTTGCTTCTTGGGTATAAGAACCAAGATAGCAGTGTTTATGCGATTCAAGCCCCGGCTGTCCATGTGAAAGAGCTGGTTCAGCGCCTCGAACAGGTCGGCTTTGATTGTATCCCAACACGATTTGAAGAAACCACCTGAGAAACCATCTGCTCCTGGCGCTTTTTCGGCAGGGATGTCATCAATCGCTCGTTTAATCTCCTCTAATGAGAAGTCACCCTCCATGTTAGTAAGGTCTACCTGGTCCAGCTCAAGCTCATCCCAATTGAGGGCTGTCGATCTTGGATTCTCCGAGCCAAAGATACTTTGAAAGTAGCTATGCGCGTGTTGGCTCATTTCCTCGGAGGCGTGGATCGGCCCCGATGGTCCTTGTAGCAGGTGAATGGTGTTTCGTTTATGTTGCGCATTAGCTTTTCTTTGGAAGAATTTTGTGTTGGCGTCACCGGCCTTCAACCACAGCACTCTTCTTCTTTGCCTTAGCTTTATTTTAAGTAGCACTGATAACGCTAAGCTTCTTGATTTGAGACGGGATCGCAGCTCCCTCTCATCGTCGTTTAGGGACCTATAATCCTGGGCTGTGTCCAGTTGCAGGGTGATCTCATTGACCATCAGAAGCTGTTTGTGGATGTCACCTATTATTGATTTGCTCCACACCCTCAAATCCTTGCTTAGGCGATGGAGTTTGTAGTTAAGTTTGGTGATTGCAGAGCTATTGCGAACAGGTTTATTCCATGATTGGGCCACGACCTCCTGGAACCCCTGGATGTGCTGCCAATAAGCCTTGTAGAGGAATCTTCTGTTTGTCTTGAGGATTGTGTCATTGACCAGCAGCAGCGGGCAGTGGTCCGACACGGAGGAGGCTCTGGGCAGAAGCTTGGCGCCGGGAAAGAGCAACTCCCACTCGACATTACAGAAGGCGCGGTCTAGTCTGACTAGAGTTGGCGATTCTTGCTCATTGCTCCAAGTGAAAAGGCGCCCTATAAGCGGGATCTCATGCAGGTTTGAAATGTTAAGGGTGCGGCGAAATTTATTCATCCATCTACGGTTAATTCTGTCATTGCTTTTGTCTTGGGGGTCTTTTATTAGGTTGAAATCACCAATCACCAACCATGGTTGGGTCATGGAGTTGTGGATAGCTGCCAATTCTGCAAGAAAGAACTGTTTCCGAGCATCATCATGGGGGCCGTAGACCGTGGTCAATGCCCATGCTTCACGGCCTCATGCTGGGGTGAAGGTAGCAGTAATTGAGAAGCTTCTGACGGCGATGTTGCTTACAGAGAAGCAATCAGACTGCCAGCAGAGCAGAATCCCCCCCCCCTCGTTCCATCGGCGTCGAGAGCCGCGTGCTCGTCGAAACGTGACCCGACGATCTCCCCACGGCCCCTTGGAGATGTGGCAGAGAGCTTGGACTCTTGTATGCAAACAATGGAGCAGCAAGTATCTTGAACCAACGCATGAACCGCCGCGCGGCGTGCTCTATCATTCAGGCCTCTCACGTTCCAGTTGACTAATGAAAGTTGTTCATTCATAAGGAAACACTGAGAACATGCAAATTCTAGACGAGGTACAACCAGCCAAAACCGACCAGCAACAGGAAGGAGCGAAATTTTGCTCGACGGCCTTCGAGCCAAGCACACACAAGTTCAGATGGAAGCTAATTATGAAGAACAGGAGACATGCAGAAAGTGCACAAACAAGTGCACTACATCGCCCGGGCGGCGAGCTCGTCCAGGATGGCCTGGAGCTCGTCGTACGGAAGGCGCAGCTGGGCCAGGGAGGTAAGCCCGACTATCTCGGCTAGCTTCGCCATGTTCTCCGGTGGCATCGGCGTGCGGAAGAAGTGAAGGTACTGTAGCAGTGTGTCGTCGCTGAACTCCTCCACCTTCCTAATGAGCCCAAGCTTGACGCTGATCGCCGCCTGCGAATGCCTTGAGGAGGAGAAGTTGGAGTGCTGGCGGGACAAACGGACGCTCTGCCTAGACTTCTTCATGACCCCAAAAATGTGTTGCTTGATTGGTCATGACGTCACCTTCGGAGTCCCAAGGAGCGAGTCAGACAACAGTGATGCCATCTTGCTGATGAATGCCCGTTGCTCATCAATATGCAGTTCAGAGACTTTGGTGGTGATAGCAGACAGGAGCCCATGTCCGGTCAGGTTTGCCACCGCTAGGGCCCTCCTTGCTCTGGTTTCCTCCACGAAGGGACGAGCTCGCTAGCTGGAGTATGCATTGGGCATGAGAAGGCCTCTGAGGCGCCAGGGCCAAAAACCACCTCGGGGCTAGAAGCCCCACTTGGATTCCAACGCATGCTGTTGAGCTGGGCCGAGCCCCAGGCGGGCAGCCAACAGGGATTGCTATGCAGCGTTGTGGTCGTCTCCCATCCGTCTTGCATGGTCGTGTTGTGCCAGACTCCTTGCATCATCATGGAGGTGTCAGGCCAACCCCACCCCTCCAAGCTCACTGGTCCTAGGGAGGGAGGCAGAGGAGGCAGGACATGGGTACTCTGCATGGTCGGGGTGAAGTACGGGGCCATGCCAACAGCTGTGTTGGAGTTGGTGTCCTGTGCTGTCGGGTTGAAGTAGGAGGCGATGCCAGCAGCAGTGACGGAGGCAGCGTCCGGCATGGATAGGACCGGCCCAATCATGCGACCAAGGGGATGGGTCTGCTGCTGTATGAGCCCAGTCTGGAGCGGCAGCGACTGGTCCCAAAGCTCAGCGTCCACCATCACCAGAGCTCTGGCAGCAAGATCAGGGGGCGGCAGAGCGGACTCATCGAGCGGCGCATCAGCGCTGCGCATGGTGGTCGGGGCATCTGTAACACTTTGGGCATCACTTCTGGCATCATCATCAGCCGGCTGGTCGTCTTGCTCCCCAGCCTCATGTACAGACTGTACTGGTGGCGCTTCTGAGGACGGGGTCACGAGCTCCCTTCGCACCTCCAAGGACGGGGTCACGAGAACCCGCTCGCGCTCCCGTAGAACAGGCATGTACGCAGCACTTGGTGTAGCTCTGTCCACCCCGTCCGAGGCCACAGGCTGCTGCCTCTCCACCGGATCGCCGGCCGGCTCAGCAACCCCATCCTGGCGCCTGTGCCGGCGTGGCTGGGGTGTTGGAAATATGCCCTAGAGGCAATAATAAATAGGTTATTATTATATTTCCTTGTTCATGATAATCGTTTATTATCCATGCTAGAATTGTATTGATAGGAAACTCAGATACATGTGTGGATACATAGACAACACCATGTCCCTAGTAAGCCTCTAGTTGACTAGCTCGTTGATCAATAGATGGTTACGGTTTCCTGACCATGGACATTGGATGTCGTTGATAACGGGATCACATCATTAGGAGAATGATGTGATGGACAAGACCCAATCCTAAGCCTAGCACAAAATCGTGTAGTTCGTTTGCTCAGAGCTTTTCTAATGTCAAGTATCACTTCCTTAGACCATGAGCTTGTGCAACTCCCGGATACCGTAGGAATGCTTTGGGTGTGCCAAACGTCACAACGTAACTGGGTGGCTATAAAGGTGCACTACGGGTATCTCCGAAAGTGTCTGTTGGGTTGGCACGAATCGAGACTGGGATTTGTCACTCCGTGTAAACGGAGAGGTATCTCTGGGCCCACTCGGTAGGACATCATCATAATGTGCACAGTGTGACCAAGGAGTTGATCACGGGATGATGTGAGTTACGGAACGAGTAAAGAGACTTGCCGGTAACGAGATTGAACAAGGTATAGGGATACCGACGATCGAATCTCGGGCAAGTAACATACCGTTAGACAAAGGGAATTGAATACGGGATTGATTGAATCCCCGACATCGTGGTTCATCCGATGAGATCATCGTGGAACATGTGGGAGCCAACATGGGTATCCAGATCCCGCTGTTGGTTATTGACCGGAGAACGTCTCGGTCATGTCTGCATGGTTCCCGAACCCGTAGGGTCTACACGCTTAAGGTTCGATGACGCTAGGGTTATAGGGAAAGTATGTACGTGGTTACCGAATGTTGTTCGTAGTCCCGGATGAGATCCCGGACGTCACGAGGAGTTCCGGAATGGTCCGGAGGTAAAGATTTATATATGGGAAGTCCTGTTTTGGTCACCGGAAAAGTTTCGGGTGAAATCGGTAATGTACCGGGACCACCGGGAGGGTCCCGGGGGTCCACCAAGTGGGGCCACCAGCCCCAGAAGGCTGCGTGGGCCAAGTGTGGGAGGGGACCAGCCCCAGGTGGGCTGGTGCGCCCCCCCACCAAGGCCCAGGCGCATGGGAGAGTGGGAAGGGGCAAACCCTAGGTCCAGATGGGCCTTAGGGCCCATCTAGTGGGGCGCCTCCCCCTCTCCTCCCCTTGGCCGCCCCCCTTGATGGGATCTAGGGCTGGCCGCCTCCTCTTGGGGGTGGAAACCCTAAAGGGGGCGCAGCCCCCTTCCCCCTATATATACTTGAGGTTTGGCTGCCATACAAGACATGAGAACGTCTCCTTTTGGTGCTGCCCTACCCCTCTTCTTCCTCCTCCTCTCCCGCGGTGCTTGGCGAAGCCCTGCGGGATTGCCACGCTCCTCCACCACCACCATGCCGTCGTGTTGCTGCTGGATGGAGTCTTCCCCAACCTCTCCCTCTCTCCTTGCTGGATCAAGGCGTGGGAGACGTCACCGGGCTGCACGTGTGTTGAACGCGGAGGCACCGTTCTTTCGGTGCTTAGATCGGAATCAACCGCGATCTGAATCGCTACGAGTACGACTCCCTCATCCGCGTTCTTGCAACGCTTCCGCATTGCGATCTACAAGGGTATGTAGATTCACTCCCCTTCCCCTCGTTGCTAGATTACTCCATAGATTGATCTTGGTGATGCGTAGAAAATTTTGAATTTCTGCTACGTTACCCAACAGTGGCATCATGAGCTAGGTCTATGCGTAGTTTCTATGCATGAGTAGAACACAAAGTAGTTGTGGGCGTCGATGTTGTCAATTCTTCTTGCCGCTACTAGTCTTTTCTTGTTTCGGCGGCATTGTAGGATGAAGCGGCCCGGACCAACCTTACACGTACTCTTACGTGAGACAGGTTCCACCGACTGACATGCACTAGTTGCATAAGGTGGCTAGCGGGTGTCTGTCTCTCCTACTTTAGTCGGAACAGATTCGATGAAAAGGGTCCTTATGAAGGGTAAATAGAAATTGGCAAATCACGTTGTGGTCATACGTAGGTAAGAAACGTTCTTGCTAGAAACCTACAAACCACGTAAAAACTTGCAACAACAATTAGAGGACGTCTAACTTGTTTTTGCAGCAAGTGCTATGTGATGTGATATGGCCAGAAGATGTGATGAATGATATATGTGATGTATGAGATTGATCATATTCTTGTAATAGGAATCACGACTTGCAAGTCGATGATTATGACAACCGGCAGGAGCCATAGGAGTTGTCTTTATTATTTTGTATGACCTGCGTGTCATTGAATAACGCCATGTAAATTACTTTACTTTGTTGCTAAACGCGTTATCCATAGAAGTAGAAGTAATCGTTGGCGTGACGACTTCATGAAGACACAATGATGGAGATCATGATGATGGAGATCATGGTGTCATGCCGGTGACAAAGATGATCATGGTGCCCCGAAGATTGAGATCAAAGGAGCAAAATGATATTGGCCATATCATGTCACTATTTGATTGCATGTGATGTTTATCATGTTATGCATCTTATTTGCTTAGAACGACGGTAGTAAGTAAGATGATCCCTCACTAAAATTTCAAGAGAAGTGTTCCCCCTAACTGTGCACCGTTGCGAAGGTTCGTCGTTTCGAAGCACCACGTGATGATCGGGTGTGATAGATTCTTACGTTCGAATACAACGGGTGTTGACGAGCCTAGCATGTACAGACATGGCCTCGGCACACACGCAATACACTTAGGTTGACTTGACGAGCCTAGCATGTACAGACATGGCCTCGGAACACAAGAGACCGAAAGGTCGAACATGAGTCGTATAGCAGATACGATCAACATGGAGATGTTCACCGATGATGACTAGTCCGTCTCACGTGATGATCGGACACGGCCTAGTTTGACTCGGATCATGTATCACTTAGATGACTAGAGGGATGTCTATCTGAGTGGGAGTTCAATAATCAGATGAACTTCATTATCATGAACATAGTCAAAAGGTCTTTACAAATTATGTCATTGCGCTTTAGTTCTACTGTTTAAGATATGTTCCTAGAGAAAATTTAGTTGAAAGTTGGTAGTAGCAATTATGCGGACTGGGTCCGTAAACTGAGGATTGTCCTCATTACTACACAGAAGGCTTATGTCCTTAATGCACCGCTCGGTGTGCTGAACCTCAGCGTCGTCTGTAGATGTTACGAAACATCTGACATACACGTTTTGATAACTACGTGATAGTTCAGTGCGGTTTAGAATTGTGGCACCCAAGACGTTTTTGAAACGTCGCAGAACATGTGAGATGTTCCGAAGACTGAAATTGGGATTTCAGACTAGTGCCCATGTCAAGAGGTATGAGACCTCTGACAAGTTTCTTAAGCCTGCAAACTAAGGGAGAAAAGCTCAATCGTTGAGCGTGTGCTCAGATTGTCTGAGTGCCACAATCGCTTGAATCGAGTGGGAGTTAATCTCCCAGATGAGATAGTGATAGTTCTCCATAGTCACTGCCACCAAGCTAGTAGAGCTTCGTGATGAACTATAACATATCAAGGATAGTTATGATGATCCTTGAGCTATTCGCGATGTTTGACACCGCGAGAGTAGAAATCAAGAAGGAGCATCAATTGTTGATGGTTAGTAGAACCACTAGTTTAAGAAGGGCAAGGGCAAAAGGGATACTTCATGAAACAGCAAGTCGTTTGCTGCTCTAGTGAAGAATCCCAAGGTTGAACCCAAACCCAAGACTAAGTGCTTCTGTAATAAGAGGAACGGTCACTGAAGCAGTACTACCCTAGATACTTGGTAGATGAGAAGGCAGGCAAGGTCGACAGAAGTATATTGGATATACGTTATATGAATGTGTACTTTACTAGTACTCCTAGCAGCACCAGGGTATTAGATACCGGTTCGGTTGCTAAGTGTTAGTAACTCGAAATAAAAGCTGCGGAATAAACGGAGACTAGCTAAAGGTGAGATGACGATATGTGTTGGAAGTGTTTCCAAGGTTGATGTGATCAAGCATCGCATGCTCCCTCTACTATCGAGATTTGGTGTTTGCGTTGAGCATGATTGGATTATGTTTATCGCAATACGGTTATTCATTTAAGGAGAATAATGGTTACTCTGTTTATTTGAATAATACCTTCAATGGTCTTGCACCTAAAATGAATCTCGATCGTAGTGATACACATGTTCATGCCAAAAAGGATATATGATAGTAATGATAGTACCACATACTTGTGGCACTGCCACTTGAGTCATATTGGTATAGAACGCATGAGGAAGCTCCATGTGGATGGATCTTTGGACTCACTCATTTTTGAAAGGATTGAGACATGCGAACCATGTCTATTGGTATATATGCATGAAGAAACTCCATGCAGATGGATCATTTAGACTCACTTGATTATGAATCACTTGAGACATGCAAATCATACCACATGGGCAAGATGACTGAAAGTCCTCGTTTTCAGTAAGATGGAACAAGAGAGCAACTTATTGGAAGTAATACATTTTGATGTATGCAGTCCAATGAGTGCTGAGGCATGCAGTGGATATCATTATGTTCTTACTTCACAGATGATTTGAGTAGATGCTGAGAATATTTACTTGATGAAACACAAGTCTGAATTATTGAAAGGTTCAAGTAATTTCAGAGTGAAGTTGAAGATCGTCGTGACAAGAGGATAAAATGTCTGTGATATGATCATAGAGATGAGTATCTGAGTTACGAGTTTGGCACACAATTAAGACATTGTGGAAAGTGTTTCACAATTAATACCGCCTGGAACACCATAGTGTGATGATGTGTCCGGACATCATAGCTGCACCCTATTGGATATGGTGCATACCATGATGTCTCTTATCGAATTACCACTATCGTTTATGGGTTAGGCATTAGAGAAAACCGCATTCACTTTAAAAGGGGCACCACGCAATTCCGTTGAGACGACACCGTTTAGAGAAACCTAAGTTGTCGTTTCTTAAAAGTTTGGGGCTGCGAAGCTTATGTGAAAAAGTTTCAGGCTGATAAGCTCGAACCCAAAGCGGATAAATACATCTTCATAGAAAACCCAAAACAGTTGGGTATACCTCCTATTTCAGATCTGGAAGCAAAAGTAATTGCTTCTAGCAATAAGTCCTTTCTCGAGGAAAAGTTTCTCTCGAAAGAATTGAGTGGGAGGATGGTGGAGACTTGATAAGGTTATTGAACCGTCACTTCAACTAGTGTGTAGCAGGGCACAGGAAGTTGTTCCTGTGGCACCTATACCAATTGAAGTAGAAGCTTATGATAGTGATCATGAAACTTCGGATCAAGTCACCACCAAACCTCGTAGGACGACGAGGATGCGTGCTACTTTAGAGTGGTACGTGATCCTGTCTGAGATATCATGTTGTTGGACAATACTGAACCTACGAGCTATGGAGAAGCGATGGTGGGCCCATATTCCGACAAATGGTTAGAAACCATGAAATCCGAGATAAATGGATCTTTGAGAAGAAGACGGACGTGGACAGTAATGTTACCGTCTATGAAGCTCGACTTGTGGCAAAGAGTATTTTCACAAGTTCAAGGAGTTGACTACGATGAGTTTTTCTCATCCGTAGCGATGCTTAGGTCCGTCGGAATCATGTTAGCATTAGCTACATTTATGAAATCTGGCAGATGGATGTCAAAACAAGTTTCCTTACCAGTTTTCGTAAGGAAAGGTTGTATGTGATACAATCAGAAAGGTTTTGTCGATCCGAAGGATGCTAAAAGGTATGCTAGCTCCAGCGATCCTTCCATGGATTAGAGCAAGCATCTCAGAGTCAGAATATACGCTTTGATGGGGTGATCAAAGTTTTTGGGTTTATACAAAGTTTGTTAGAAACTTGTATTTACAATAAAGTGAGTGGGAGCGCTACAACATTTCTGATAAGTATATGTGAATGACATATTGTTGATCCGAAATGATGTAAAATTTCTGGAAAGCATAAAGGGTTGTTTGAAAGGAGTTTTTCAAAGGAAGACCTGGATAAAGCTACTTACATATTGGGCATCAAGATCCATAGAGATAGATCAAGACGCCTGATGATACTTTCAAAAGACAGCACACCTTGACATGATTTTGAAAGAGTTCAAAATAGATCAGCAAAGAAGGAGTTCTTGGCTGTGTTACAAGGTGTGAGTATTGAGTGAGACTCAAGACCTGACCACAGCAGAAGATAGAGAAAGGACGAAGGTCGTCCCCTATGCTTTAGACGTAGGCTCTATAGTATGCTATGCTGTGTACCGCACATGTAGTGTGCCTTGCCATGAGTTGGTCAAGAGGGTACAATGGTGATCCAGGAAAGGATCTCATGACAGCGGTCGAACTTATCCTTAGTACCTAGTGGATTAGGGAATTTTCTTGATTATGGAGGTGAAAAGGAGTTCGTCGTAAAGGGTTACGTCGATGCGAACTTTGACACTAATCCGGATGACTCTGAGTAGTAAACCGGATTCGTATAGTAGAGCAATGACTTGAAATGGCTCCAAGTAGCGCATGGTAGCATCCACAAAGATGACATAGATATTCGTAAAGCACACACAGATCTGAAAGGTTCAGACCCGTTGACTAATAACCTCTCTCACAAGCATAACATGATCAAACCAGAACTCATTGAGTGTTAATCACATAGAGATGTGAACTAGATTGTTGACTCTAGTAAACTCTTGGGTGTTGGTCACATGGTGATGTGACCTGTCAGTGTTAATCACATGGTGATGTGAACTAGATTATTGACTCTAGTGCAAGTGGGAGACTGTTGGAAATATGCCCTAGAGGCAATAATAAATAGGTTATTATTATATTTCCTTGTTCATGATAATCGTTTATTATCCATGCTAGAATTGTATTGATAGGAAACTCAGATACATGTGTGGATACATAGACAACACCATGTCCCTAGTAAGCCTCTAGTTGACTAGCTCGTTGATCAATAGATGGTTACGGTTTCCTGACCATGGACATTGGATGTCGTTGATAACGGGATCACATCATTAGGAGAATGATGTGATGGACAAGACCCAATCCTAAGCCTAGCACAAGATCGTGTAGTTCGTTTGCTCAGAGCTTTTCTAATGTCAAGTATCACTTCCTTAGACCATGAGATTGTGCAACTCCCGGATACCGTAGGAATGCTTTGGGTGTGCCAAACGTCACAACGTAACTGGGTGGCTATAAAGGTGCACTACGGGTATCTCCGAAAGTGTCTGTTGGGTTGGCACGAATCGAGACTGGGATTTGTCACTCCGTGTAAACGGAGAGGTATCTCTGGGCCCACTCGGTAGATCATCATCATAATGTGCACAGTGTGACCAAGGAGTTGATCACGGGATGATGTGAGTTACGGAACGAGTAAAGAGACTTGCCGGTAACGAGATTGAACAAGGTATAGGGATACCGACGATCGAATCTCGGGCAAGTAACATACCGTTAGACAAAGGGAATTGAATACGGGATTGATTGAATCCCCGACATCGTGGTTCATCCGATGAGATCATCGTGGAACATGTGGGAGCCAACATGGGTATCCAGATCCCGCTGTTGGTTATTGACCGGAGAACGTCTCGGTCATGTCTGCATGGTTCCCGAACCCGTAGGGTCTACACGCTTAAGGTTCGATGATGCTAGGGTTATAGGGAAAGTATGTACGTGGTTACCGAATGTTGTTCGTAGTCCCGGATGAGATCCCGGACGTCACGAGGAGTTCCGGAATGGTCCGGAGGTAAAGATTTATATATGGGAAGTCCTGTTTTGGTCACCGGAAAAGTTTCGGGTGAAATCGGTAATGTACCGGGACCACCGGGAGGGTCCCGGGGGTCCACCAAGTGGGGCCACCAGCCCCAGAAGGCTGCGTGGGCCAAGTGTGGGAGGGGACCAGCCCCAGGTGGGCTGGTGCGCCCCCCCACCAAGGCCCAGGCGCATGGGAGAGTGGGAAGGGGCAAACCCTAGGTCCAGATGGGCCTTAGGGCCCATCTAGTGGGGCGCCTCCCCCTCTCCTCCCCTTGGCCGCCCCCCTTGATGGGATCTAGGGCTGGCCGCCTCCTCTTGGGGGTGGAAACCCTAAAGGGGGCGCAGCCCCCTTCCCCCCTATATATACTTGAGGTTTGGCTGCCATACAAGACATGAGAACGTCTCCTTTTGGTGCTGCCCTACCCCTCTTCTTCCTCCTCCTCTCCGGCGGTGCTTGGCGAAGCCCTGCGGGATTGCCACGCTCCTCCACCACCACCATGCCGTCGTGTTGCTGCTGGATGGAGTCTTCCCCAACCTCTCCCTCTCTCCTTGCTGGATCAAGGCGTGGGAGACGTCACCGGGCTGCACGTGTGTTGAACGCGGAGGCACCGTTCTTTCGGTGCTTAGATCGGAATCAACCGCGATCTGAATCGCTACGAGTACGACTCCCTCATCCGCGTTCTTGCAACGCTTCCGCATCGCGATCTACAAGGGTATGTAGATTCACTCCCCTTCCCCTCGTTGCTAGATTACTCCATAGATTGATCTTGGTGATGCGTAAAAAATTTTGAATTTCTGCTACGTTACCCAACATGGGGGTCGTACGTTGTTGTGTCTCTGCATTCCGCCTGGTCGCGTATCCCCTTCCAGAATCTCTTGCGTCCTTCCTCCCGACCTTGCTGACCCCCACGCCTACTGCCGCCTTCATCATGATCTTCATCGCGGCGGCAGCCGGCGTTGAATGAGCCAGCCGAGGCCACCGGCCGGCTCCGGCCTTCACTCCTTGATGCCCAAGCGCCAATCATTGTGCTTGTAGATCCTTGGCCATTCTCCAAACACACCTTCAGGAAGTGGCGTGTAGTCCTTCACCTCATCCAGGTGTATGAGCACCGGAAAGTGCGGCCCTTCCTTGCCTTGCTCCCTGGTAGTTCCCTCAGGCAGTGATCCTCTCAGACGCTGCACGTCCGGCCTGTTGAGCACGGTGAAGTCGGAGGCGCGAGGAATCATGTCCGGATCCCAAGCCCAAATCCATGCGAAGAGTGCGGTGCGGTTTGTCTTGGTCAGGGATTGTCGCTCGATGAGGTCGAGCTCACAGTCGCGGCCGATGACCTCCTGGGCAGAGTCCCAGTCCCACGCATTCAGCGGGAGACGGTCGATGGCGACGCGGCAGTAGAAGCGCCACACCCTGTTTCTGCCAGGAGGGGGAACCATGGCCTGAGCTTGAACTGAACGCCGGCGACGACCACCGTCCTGCGCTCGAAGACGAGATCGCGCTGATGGCGCTCCACCAAGGTGAGGATGAAGTCTTCCGGGAAGCACGGAGCGACGTTGATGTCACGGCAAGAGAAGCCGTGCTCGCACTCAATCGCCCGGACCACCATGTCCGCGGTGATGCCGTCCCACGGCGAGGATGCCGTGAGCATCAGGGCCGTAGTGCGCAGCTTGTAGGCCTCCTCCTCCATCGCTGGTGTAGACACGACGGTGCAGCTGGACATGGCCGGCCTCCTGTGGGCCTCTCCCGGGATGAACTCCATGTCCGCCCCCGCCATGCACCTGGCAGCAGTCGGGCATCGGGCTTCACTGGCCGGCGCGACGGGTGTAGGAGCAGCGGGAGGGGCTGGAGCAGGTGGGACGGGGGCGCGGAGAACCGTAGTGACAGGGGTGGTGGTGGAGGGCGGTGGAGATTGTTGCGCTTTGGATATACGAGAGGTGCACTCGCGCTCCAAATGCCCCGTCCGCTTGCAGTTGTAGCAGATCTGTGGGTCTCTGCATTCAAAGAACTTATGCCTTGGGGAGAGGCATCTGTAGCAGCAATTGCCAAAACGCATCTTGAATGCCATGGCCGCAGTAAGCGCAGACCGGTCATGGCTCCTCTGCTTCAAATCCTTTGGCCACTGTGGGTGTTGATTCGCCTGGCGCCGAGCCAGGCATTGCGTATGCTGCGATGTGGCCACCGTCCAAGGCGCACCTCCTTGGTCACTGACGCGGGTTGGAACGGCGGGCGCGACTGGGGAGCGAATCACGGAGATCGGGGCCGGCATGCCTGCCCTCGCCTGCGCACCGGCAGGAGGCTCCTCGGGGAGCGAGCTTGCCCCAGCCATGATGATTGAGTGGAGGCGTGGCCTGGGAAGCACAGCAACAGCAGCCCAAGAACGGCCGTGGAGCTCTGCCGAAGCTGCCTGCGTGCACTGCAACACACCCGGAGAGGAACGAGGAGTAGATGGGGGACTTACATGGCAAGAAGCAGCCTCTCCCACGGCGGTCAGAGCCACACATGGCAGGATCCGCCCCAAGATTGGATCCACCCTCCCGACAGGGGGCTCAGCTCCGCCTCTCAGAGGGCGATGCAGGGGAGGACGCGGCCAGAGACCCGATCAATGAAGGTGGACCGGGCAACGCCGGCGTTGGAAATGGTAGGTGCGGTGGTTGTGGTAGGTGGCGCCGTATCGCGCTATGGAGCGCGAGAGTGGTGCGGAGCCATACAGCAGCCAAACCTTGACTCCCCCTGAAATGCTACTCCTTCCTCTGATTGTAAACCTAGCCTTTTCCCACACACTGCCGCCTCCCAAACAGCGCTCCGCAGAGGCTCCCCACCGTGACGACGCTGAGTGGCTGACGCACTGTAAGGAGGCTTCCGCCATGATGTTACCTCCCCACCAGTGCTAGCACTCTCTCCACACGACACTGACGCCTCGCGAGTGGTTTTGCTACACCCAGGAAAGATTACGGGCTGGAGGATGTTACGTAATGATTTGGCAATATTTAATTAGAGGTTAGCAGTAGACACGGGCGTTACACTGTATATATACGTAGACTCTTGTATACGTCTGTAATTGTATTGTACTCTTTGGTACCCCTATATAATGAGATAGCCACACCCCGTTTAGGGTGTCGAGCAGTTACCCAAACTATATGCTTTACATGGTACCAATTTAGGGTTTCGATGTCTTCCGCTGCCCTTGCCGCCGCCGCCTCCTCGGCCTCTTCCAACGCCGCCGCCGCATCGGCCCAAGCGCCGGCCTCCGCCGTCGCTCCTTCATCGCCCTTCCTGGCGTCCCGTCCACTGGCTACGGCCTGGCGGCAGCCGCCCGCAAACTCCCCGATTGGATCGAGCGGGACGGGTGACCTGCCTCCGCCGATCGCATCGGGCGGGCCTTCCTCGACCATGGCTTCCGGGCCGCCGGGGTTTCGCGGTCCTGCACCCATGTATGGTGCGCCTCCCCCGTTGCTCTCCGGCGGCCCCTGGTACGGCGTCCCTGCTCCAACTTTTGGCGCCCCGTTGCCGTCTTCGTCTGCCTGGCCGGCGCCCTATGGCGCGTCGCCGGTGTCGGCCTACGCTGGGCCGTCGCACCCCCAGCCCTATGGGGTGCCGCCGTCCTCGCTGGCCTCTGTGCCCCCCCGGAGCCCCGCCTGGATTGGGTGCTGGCTCCGCTGCTGTTGGCGCCTACCCCTCGTTGCCATATGCTGGTGCACCACTGGCGCTCGCCTCCAACCCGGAGACGGATCCTATGATGGGCTGCTACGCGCCACCGCCACAGCCTCATGCGGATCACATGGCCGCGCTGTCGCTGTTCTACTTCTCGCACCTTCTTCCGGTGAAGCTTATGCCGGATAATTACTTGTCGTGGCGGGCTCAGGTGCTACCTCTCCTCCGAAGCCGCTACCTGGAGGGGTACGTTGATGGCTCCATCCCGTGTCCGCCGCGTATCATCCGGCGTACCACGTGTATGTGGCTCGGGATTAGGCGATTCTCTCCGCTATCCAGTCATCGCTCACTCCGAGCGTGTCGTCCCTGGTCATCTTCGCCGCGACGTCTCGGGATGCTTGGTCGGTGCTTCACAGCAGCTTCTCCTCCCAGTCTACGGCGCGTGCTCATGCTATACGCACCGAGTTGGGGGAGACTAAACTCGACGGTCTCTCCATCACTAAGTACTTCACCAAGATGTCTGGTCTCACCGACACCTTGGCCTCGATCGGTCAGCCGCTTGGAGATGAGGAATTCAGCACCCACGTGCTCAACGGTCTTGATGATGATTATGACAATCTCATCGAGAATATTCATGGTCGTGAGGCGCTACTTCCGCCATGAGAGCTATATGCGCGTCTTCTTGGTCGTCAGCAGCGCATCAAAGCGCGTCGTGCCTCTCCGAGCTTCATCTCTGCCAACGCCGCGTCCCGCGGTAAGCCACAGAAGCCATCGCCGCCTGGTGGGAAGCCGGTGGCCTCATCCCCGCAGGCCCGCATCGCCCCGCCGTCCATCACTGGCGGTGCTAGGCCGGTGGCTTGTTGTCCCTCCTGCGGTGCTCAGCAGGCCTGCCAGCTGTGTGGCATTGAGCGCCACATCGCCTCCCGGTGTCATCGATGCTACAAGCAAGATTTCCTCGGCATGGGCAATAATGGCAAAGGGAATGAAAAACAGGCTGCTGCGGTGACAAGTCATGACCATGGGCGCACTCCGTCCTACTCCATTGACCCTACATGGTACATGGACACGGGCGCCACGAACCACCTCACCAACGAGATGGCCAAGCTCTCCACTCAGGAACCGTATCGCGGTCATGATCAGGTGCACACCACCAATGGAGCAGGTATGCACATCTCCCATGTTGGTCAGGCCTCACTTCTTGCACACAACTTTCGAAAACTGCATCTTTCTAATGTTCTTCGAGTTCCCACCGCTACACGTAGTTTGTTGTCTGTTCCTCAACTTACTCATGATAATAATGTCCTTGCTAAGTTTCACCCTTTTTGTTTCTTTATCAAGGATCGGGACATGAGGGTCGTTCTGCTTAGTGGCCGTCTTCGCCATGGTTTATATGCACTTGACGCGCCGCCCACATCTCCTATGCAGTCTTCTCCTCAGGCGTTCAACGGTGTTTGTGTGTCACCTACACATTGGCATGCACGCCTTGGTCACCCTGCTGCTCCTATAGTTCGTCATGTGCTACATCGTCATGAACTACCAGTTGTGTCCAATAAAACTGCCGAAACAATTTGTGATGCCTGTCAGCAGGGCAAGAGTCACCAACTTCCGTTTTCAGAGTCTAGTCGTGTTGTGAAAGATCCTCTTGAGCTTGTGTTTTCTGATGTATGGGGTCATGCCCAAACGTCCGTTAGTAGCCATAATTGTTATGTCAGTTTCATTGATGCTTATAGCCGGTTTACTTGGCTTTATCTTATTAAGCGAAAATCGGATGTGTTCGATGTCTTTATTCAGTTTCAAGCACATGTTGAGCGTCTCCTTGAGTAGAAAGCTATTCATGTTCAATTCGACTGGGGGGGTGAATATCACAACCTCAACACGTTTTTTAACAAGCTTGGGATTTTGCACCGTGTGTCTTGTCCTCATACACATCAGCAGAATGGAACCGCTGAACGTAAGCATCGTCATCTTGCAGAATCTGGCCTTACTTTTCTAGCTCATGCCTCCGTTCCGTTTCGGTTTTGGAGTGATGCTTTCTCCACCGCTTGTTTCTTGATAAACAGGCTACCCTCACGACTTCTGAATATGAAAACTCCTCTTGAACTCTTGCTCAATGAAATCCCAGATTACACTTTACTCAAAGTGTTTGGGTGTGCATGTTGGCCCCATTTGCGTCCATACAACAAACATAAGTTAGAGTTTCGGTCTAAAAAGTGTGTTTTTCTTGGGTATAGTTCCCTTCACAAAGGGTACAAATGCCTGCACGTTCCCACCAATTGCATCTACATCTCTCGTGACGTTGTTTTTGATGAGAATGTGTTCCCTTTTCATGCACTTCCGACCAACTCTGAAACTCCTATGCCACCTGTCCACTGTACCATATCTTCGCCTGATCAATTTGTGTATGTTGCAAATGCTCCTGTGTTGCTTCCTAATCATGCTGCAGGTATTGGACATGGTGCTCGACTTGAGCTATTTGATGAACAGGTGCCGGATGATGCAACGGAATCGGGACGTGGCTCTGGAGTGGGACGTGGATCCTTTGCATGGGGCATGCATAACGGGCACAGCCGCCCCACGGGCGCCGCCCTCACCCGGCTCCATGGTAGCCGCCCCGCGGGTGACGCCCTCGCCCGACTCGGTGGTACCCGCCCCGCGGGCGTCGCTCTCGCCCGGCCTGGTGGCTGGGCCGTCTGCCACCTCGTCCGGCCCAGCAGCTGGCTCGCCTGCGCCGGATGGGCTGGCCTCACCGGGCCCAACGCTGCCTGTCTCCCCGGTGCCAGGAGGGTCTGGCGCTGGCTCGCAGGCCGCCTCGCCGCTGATGCCGTTGCCTGTGCTGAGCTCGGCCTCGCCAGCACAGCCGGCTGCTGCTGTTCTTCGTCCTCACACACGCAGTCAGAACGGTGTTTTCCAGCCAAAGCAACGCACTGACGGGACTGTCGCATGGCTCGCTGCTTGCATGGCTCATATTGTTGCAGATCCCACTGCTGAGCCTCGCTAGTTTCAGGCTGCACTGGGTATTCCTCATTGGCGTGCCGTGATGGAACAGGAGTTTCAGGCTCTGCTTCAGAATGACACTTGGCACCTTGTTCCCCCACAGTCTGGTGTTAACATTATTGATTCCAAGTGGGTTTTTAAAGTCAAGAGACATGCTGATGGTTCTATTGAGCGCTACAAGGCACGGCTCGTTGCCAAGGGTTTCAGACAGAGGTATGGTCTTGATTATGAAGACACTTTCAGTCCGGTTATCAAGCCCACTACCATTCGCTTGCTGCTATCTTTGGCTGTTACCCGAGGATGGTTTCTTCGTCAGCTTGATGTGCAGAATGCTGTCCTGCATGGAGTCTTGGAGGAAGAGGATTATATGCGTCAGCCGCCGGGTTTTGTGGATCCTGCATGTCCTCATCATCTCTGTCATCTTGTTAAGGCGCTATATGGACTTAAAAAGGCTCCCCGTGCGTGGCATGCACGCCTCGGCTCTGTTCTTCGGGCTCTTGGTTTTCTTCCCTCCACTACTGACACGTCCCTGTTCCTTCTTCAGCGTCCTGAGGCTACGATGTATCTCCTGGTTTATGTTGATGATATCATCCTCATCAGTTCCTCTGATGCTGCTGCGGATCGTCTTGTGGCTGCTTTGAGTGGGGATTTTGCTATCAAGGATTTAGGTGCTTGCACTTCTTCCTTGGTCTGGAGGTTTCACGGTCTTCTGCTGGGTTGACTCTTACTCAGAAGAAGTATTCTCTGGACTTGTTGCGTCGTGCTGGCATGTTGAAGTGTAAAGATGCAATCACTCCAATGTCTGCTACTGATCGGTTGTCTGCCCTTGATGGAGACCTTCTTTCACCTGATGATCCTACTGAGTATCGTAGTCTCGTTGGTGGTCTGCAGTATCTTACTATCACCAGACGAGATGTCTCTTATGCAGTCAACCGTGTCCATCAGTATCTCCATGCACCCAGGATATCTCATTGGTCAGCCGTGAAGCGTATTCTGTGCTATATTTGCCTCACTGCCTCTTATGGTTTGCTTCTCCAGCCTGCACCGTCTTATGAGATCTCAGCCTTTTCAGACGCAGATTGGGCTGGGAGTTCTGATGACCGGCGATGCACGGGGGGATATGCAATGTTTGTTGGTCCTAACTTGATCGCCTGGAATGCTCGCAAGCAGGCTACGGTGTCTCGCAGCAGTACTGAAGTTGAGTACAAAGCAGTTGCTGATGCGACTGCTGAGATCATATGGGTTTAGTCCTTGTTGAGAGAATTGAGAGTCTCTCCTGCTCATTCTCCAGTGATTTGGTGTGACAACGTTGGTGCTACCTATCTTTCGTCTAATCTGGTGTTTCATGCTCGCACGAAACACACTGAGGTAGACTATCACTTTGTCCGAGAACGTGTTGCACAGAAGCTCCTCAGTATCAAGTTCATCTCATCAAAAGATCAACTTGCTGACATCTTCACGAAGCCTCTTCCACAACCACAGTTTGTAGGTTGTAGGCGCAATCTTAACTTGCTTTGTACTTCATTCCATAGTTAAGATTGAGGGAGGGTGCTAGACTGTATATATACGTAGACTCTTGTATAGGTCTGTAATTGTATTGTACTCTTTGGTACCCCTATATAATGAGATAGCCACACCCCGTTTAGGGTGTTGAGCAGTTTCCCAAACTATATGCTTTACAACGGGCCCACCCTAGGGGGGTGTGTTTGATTAGGCCTTGTACAATGCAAGGTGCTTAAGGGAGGTGTTTGAGGAAATAAACCAAGTTTTTCTTAAGCACCGGTGCTTATTTGTACATGATAGACGCTTAATTAGGTGTCTCTCCTATAGAAATAGGCATTGGTGCGTCAGAAAAGCCCAATTTATTTTTCTAAACACCTCCCCAAGCACCTAGCATTGTACAAGGCCTTAGCGGGATGAAAGATAGGTAAGGAACATAAGAATAATTACATAGGTTTTTGTCCTTTTTAACTAGTGTTGAGGAGTCGCGAACCAACCTATGGTGGAGGATTAAGTGGACAATGGTATCTCCAGCCCATCAGGGTTCAAGTCTTGGTGCTCGCATTTATCTTGCATTTGTTTCAGCGGTTGCGTCTGTACCATGTTAAAAAAACTAGCGTCGAGGAGTCGGTAGGTGATGGATTGGCAAGGCAGTCCACGTCTTGAAGCCAACACGCGGCACAATGGGTGTGATGCAGAAAGACCCAACAATTTGAGCAGCGACGCGAGGTAGTTCTGTCTCCTCTCTCTCGCTCGAGGCAATATGCGAGGTAGCCTACGCCAGCACAGCCGTCTGCTCCCCTTCCCTCCGCTCATCGCTCCAGCGGTGGTGGCAGGGTTGGGGAGCCCTGGTTCCTTTTGGCTCGTGTCTAGGATTAGGCCAGTTGGTTCAGGCGACGTCGCTCTGTCCGTGCCGATGTCTTCGTCAGGAATAAAAGTTCCCGGGCCACTACCTTGATGATGTTCTACGATGGCATCGAGGAGTCGCGGATGTGCGTCCAGGCAAGGCCTTCAAGACAGCAGCGGAGGTCTTGTCGAGGGTCATGTTTCTTCGGCTTCATCCACGTCGTGTCTGCGGTTCCTCCGGCGTTGTCACGAAGCTGAAAGTGTTGGTGTTGGAGGTGGCCGGTGCTACGGCGGCGGTCTCACCCAAGGTACGGTGCACCTAGAATTTCTTCGAAGGTGGAAGATGGTTGCCGGTTCTGGAGCCCCTCAGCAGCGTTGTCGCATGAGTACTTTAGAATCGCGATCCAAGATGAGTGGAGATGTGCTCCGGCTGACAATCCACAGCGACAAGTGTGTTGCCGTTCGTGTCAACGCCTGTTCAGAGGCTCACAACGCAGTTTTATTACTAGGGCTTTCTTTTCATCTTGGCTTGTTGGAGACATTTTCTTCTCCTTTCCGATGCATGTTCCGGCTCCGGCGATGGCTGAAGATTATGGTCGTTTTGCTTTTGGATGCAAGGACCATGAAGATTTTTTCTGTAAATTTTCTTTGTTTCTTGCAATTTCTCTTGGTGTGCTATCTCTTTGGATTTCTCCTCAGATCTGCCATGTATGTTGTAATATGCTGATATTATTAATATAAAAATGGCACTTCTAAAAAAAGAATCGTGGAGCTTGCGGGAGGCCGCTTGATGGAAAAAAATGCTAGACCTACGATGAAAATGCAATTCGACTCCCGTATCTAGATGCACCCGCTTTCTGGACCACAAGCTTGCCTCGTGATTTCCACACGGCCCAGTATTCTGTTGTGAAACGTAGTAGAAAACAAAAAAATCACCCCTATGAACACCCAAGAGCAACATGAAGATGCATACGGGTCGTGATCAACGATCGTTACCGACTCCGGAAGTGCAGCGGAAGTAGAAGAGTCAGTGTAAATCGTACTTGAAGTCCCTCGAACGTTGATGATGATCCCGGGAACTTCCCACGAACGATCCCTCGAATGGAAGACCGAAAGCACGACCTCTCTACTTGGTTGCTAGCGTACGGTCTTCATGATCCGGCAGCGCTTCACTGTCCAGAGCTAAGCATCACCGAAGAATTAGTGGGAGAAGATTAGAACCACACGGAGCTTGTAATTATGAGGATTAAAGGTGGCTAGGGCTCACTCTAATTATTCAACTAGGACCAACTAGAACGTGCACTAGATCAACTAGAGGAGGCTCCAAAACTTGTATCCACATAGGGTGGAAATCCTCTAGTATGTATAGGATTGGGGGAGGGGGAGGGGCTCCCACCAAGGGGAAAGAGACCCTTGGGGCGCCGACCAAGGGAGGGGGAGTAGGACTCCCCTAATGGGGAACGTTGTATGGAAAACAAAAAAATTCTACGCACACGCAGGATCTATCCATGGAGATGCATAGCTACGAGGTGGGGGCGCACCAGCCCTCTTCCCTTAATTCCCTAGGGCTGGCGCCATGAGGTGGGGGCGCACCAGCCCTATGTGGGCTCGTGTGCTCTCCATCGTTTGCCCAATAAGCCCAATAACTCCCCGTAGGTCTCCCGAAACCCCTTCCGGTGATCCGATAAATACCCGATACATTCCAGAACCTTTCCGGTGACCAAATAGTATCGTCCTATATATCTATGTTTACCTCCGGAGCTCCTCGTCATGTCCGTGATCTCATCCGGACTCCGAACAACATTCGGTCACCAACTAACATAACTCATATAATACTATATCGTCAACGAACATTAAGCATGCGGACCCTACAGGTTCGAGAATGATGTATACATGACCGAGACGCTTCTCTGGTCAATAACCAATAGCTGGACCTCGATGCCCATATTTGCTCCTACATATTCTATGAAGATCTTTATCGGTCGAACCTTTATGACAACATACGTAGTTCCCTTTGTCTGTCGGTATGTTAGTTGCCTGAGATTCGATCGTCGGTATCTCCATACCTAGTTCAATATCATTACCGACAAGTCTCTTTACTCGTTCCATAATACATCATCTCGTAACTAACTCCTTAGAAACTTTGCTTGCAAGCTTCTTGTGATGATGTATTACCGAGAGGGCCTAGTGATACCTCTCCGTCATATGGAGTGACAAATCCCAATTTCGATTCACGCCAGCTCAACAGACACCTTCGGAGATACCTGTAGATCACCTTTATGATCACCCAGTTACGTTGTGACGTTTGATGGCACACAAGGCATTCCTCCGGAGTCCAGGAGTTGCATGATCTCATGGTCAAAGAAACATGTATTTGACATTAAGAAAGCAGTAGCAATAAACTGAACGATCATATGCTATGCTAACGGTTGGGTCTTGTCCATCACATCATTCTCCTAATGATGTGATCCCGTTATCAAATGACAACTCATGTCTATGGTTAGGAAACCTTAACCATCTTCGATCAACGAGCTAGTCTAGTAGAGACTTGATACGTCTCCGTCGTATCTACTTTTCCAAACACTTTTGCCCTTGTTTTGGACTCTAACTTGCATGATTTGAATGGAACTAACCCGGACTGCCACTGTTTTCAGCAGAACTGTCATGGTGTTATTTTTGTGCAGAAATAAAAGTTCTTGGAATGACCTAAAAATCCACGGTGCAACTTTTCAAAATAAATAAAAAATACTGGCGAAAGAATCAACGTCAGGGGGCCCACACCTTGTCCACGAGGGTGGGGGCGCGCCCCCTGCCTTGTGGGCTCCCTGAACGTCCACCGACCTCAACTCCAACTCCATATATTTGCTTTCGCGGAGAAAAAAATCAGAGAGAAAGTTTTCATCGCGTTTTATGATATGGAGCCGCCGCCAATCCCTAATCTCTCTCGGGAGGGCTGATCTGGAGTCCGTTCGGGGCTCCAGAGAGGGGCATTCGTCGCCGTCGTCATCATCAACCATCCTCCATCACCAATTTCATGATGCTCACCGCCGTGCGTGAGTAATTCCATCGTAGGCTTGCTGGACGGTGATGGGTTGGATGAGATTTACCATGTAATCAAGTTAGTTTTGTTAGGGTTTGATCCCTAGTATCCACTATGTTCTGAGATTGATGTTGCTATGACTTTGCTATGCTTAATGCTTGTCACCAGGGCCCGAGTGCCATGATTTCAGATCTGAACCTATTATGTTTTCATGAATAGACGTGAGTTATTGATCCTATCTTGCAAGTCTATAGTCACCTATTATGTGTTATGATCCGACAACCCCGAAGTGACAATAATCGGGATACTTCTCGGTGATGACCGTAGTTTGAGGAGTTCATGTATTCACTAAGTGTTAATGATTTGGTCCGGTTCTCTATTAAAAGGAGGCCTTAATATCCCTTAGTTTCCACTAGGACCCCGCTGCCACGGGAGGGTAGGACAAAAGATGTCATGCAAGTTCTTTTCCATAAGCACGTATGACTATATTCGGAATACATGCCTACATTACATTGATGAACTGGAGCTAGTTCTATGTCACCCTATGTTATAACTATTGCATGAGGAATCGCATCCGACATAATTATCCATCACTGATCCAATGCCTACGAGCTTTTCGCATATTGTGCTTTGCTTATTTACTTTACTGTTGCTACTGTTACAATTACTACAAAACTGCTACTGTTACTTTTGCCACGGTTACCGTTACTTCCATACTACTTTGCTACTAAATACTTTGCTGCAGATACTAAGTTATCCAGGTGTGGTTGAATTGACAACTCAACTGCTAATACTTGAGAATATTCTTTGGCTCCCCTTGTGTCGAATCAATAAATTTGGGTCGAATACTCTACCCTCGAAAACTGTTGCGATCCCCTATACTTGTGGGTTATCAAGACTATTTTCTGGCGCCGTTGCCGGGGAGCATAGCTCTATTCTTTGAGTCACTTGGGATTTATATCTGCTGATCACTATGAGGAACTTGAAAGACGAAAGAACTAAGATTTATCCCTCAACTACGAGGGGAGGTAAGGAACTGCCATCTAGCTCTGCACCAGATTCTCCTTCTGTTATGAGTAAGCTTGCGACACCTGAACCTGCTTCTGCTATGAATTCTGAAATGTCGCATGTTATTGATGATGCCACTTCTGCTATGCATGATACTTATGATGAAACTACTTCTATGCTTGATACTACTGTGCCATTAGGTGAATATCTTGATGAACAACTTGCTAGGGTTAGAGAGAATGAAATTCTTGAAACTGATATTATTGAAGATAGTGATGATGAAGGTTCTCCCCCTAAGTATGAATTGCCTATTGTTCCTGAGGGTTATGTTATGGATGAAGAAACTGCTAGAGATTTTCTTGCTTGCAATGATAGATCTGATCTTAAGAAGTTATTAGCTAAACTGCAACATAAAACTCTGAATGCTAGAATGAAATATGACCCTGCTTTTGCTACTTCACCTATCTTTGTTACTGATAAGGATTATGAATTCTCTGTCGATCCTGAGATAATTACTTTGGTTGAATCTGATCTATTACTTCTCTGCTAAATATTTCCCTGCTCATAAGAAACAAGCTGCCTTAAGGGAAATATATAGTTTTGTGAAAATTGAAGAAGAGAGTCTCCCACAAGCTTGGGAGAGGCTTCTCCGATTACTTAATGCTTTGCCTGATCATCCTCTTAAGAAAAATGAAATACTTGATATCTTTTATAATGGACTAACTGATGCTTCCAAAGACCACTTGGATAGTTGTGCTGGTTGTGTTTTCAGGGAAAGAACAGTCGATCAAGCTGAATTGCTATTGAATAATATGTTGACTAATGAAAATAATTGGACTCTTCCTAAGCCAACTCCTGAACCAACTCCTGAGCCAACTCCTAAACCAACTCCGAAGAAGAGGGGTGTTCTATTTCTCAGTCCTGAAGATATGCAAGAGGCAAAGAAATCTATGAAAGAAAAAGGTATTAAAGCTGAAGATGTTAAGAATTTACTTCCTGTTGAAGAAATAAATGGTCTTAATATACCACCTATTGAAGAAACACATGGTCTTGATAACCCGACACAGGTAGTAAAGGTAAATTCTCTCTATAGATATGATAAAGTTGAAATCCCGTCTACTAAGTTTGCTAACCAATGCTTGGATGAATTTGATGACTTTATGGCTAGACAAGAAAATATCAATGCTTATGTTGGTAGAGAATTAAAAATTAATTCTTACATGATTGGACGCTTGAGTGATTATATGGCTAGAGTTAAAGGTGAACTTAAACTCATTAGTAAATATGCTTCTATGGTTACCACTCAAGCAGAGCAAGTACTTAAAGCTCAAAGTGATTTGCTTGATGAATTAAATAATAAACATGATTTTGCTGTTAGAGTGGCTACTAGAACAGGTAAAATGACTCAGGAACCTTTGTATCCTGAAGGCCACCCTAAGAGAATTGGGCAAGATTCTCAGAGAAATAATTTAGATGCACCTAGTCCTTCTAAAAAGAAGAAAAAGAAAAATGATAGGACTTTGCATGCTTCTAGTGAACCTGTTTTAGACACACCTGAGAATCCCAATGATATTTCTATTTCTGATGCTGAAACACAATCTGGAGATGAACATGAAACTAGTGATAATGTTAATGATAATGTTCATGTTGATGCTCAACCTAGCAATAATAATGATGTAGAGATTGAACCTGCTGTTGATCTTGATAACCCACAATCAAAGAATCAACGTTATGATAAGAGAGATTTTGTTGCTAGGAAGCACGGTAAAGAAAGAGAACCATGGGTTCGAAAACCCATGCCTTTTCCTCCTAAGCCATCCAAGAAAAAGGATGATGAGGATTTTGAGCGCTTTGCTGAAATGATTAGACCTATCTTTTTGCGTATGCGTTTGACTGATATGCTTAAAGTGAATCCTTATGCTAAATACATGAAAGATATTATTACAAATAAAAGAAAGATACCGGAAGCTAAAATTTCCACCATGCTTGCTAATTATACTTTTAAGGGTGGAATGTCCAAGAAACTTGGAGATCCAGGAGTACCAACTATACCATGCTCCATTAAAAGAAACTATGTTAAAACTGCTTTATGTGATCTTGGAGCCGGTGTTAGTGTTATGCCTCTCTCTTTATATCGTAGACTTGAATTGAATAAGTTGACACCTACTGAAATATCTTTGCAAATGGCTGATAAATCAACTGCTATACCTGTCGGTATTTGTGAGGATGTGCCTGTTGTGGTTGCAAACGTCACCATCTTAACGGACTTTGTTATTCTTGATATTCCCGAGGACGATAGTATGTCGATTATCCTTGGTAGACCCTTTTTTAATACTGCAGGGGCTATTATTGATTGCAACAAAGGCAATGTCACTTTTCATGTTAATGGTAATGAGTATACGGTACACTTTCCGAGGAAACAACCTCAAGTTCATAGCATCAATTCTATTGGAAAAATTCCAACGATCATTATTGGAGGTTTTGAATTTCCTCTTCCTACTGTCAAGAAGAAATACGATATTCTTATTATTGGGGATGTTCATATCCCCGTTGAGGTAACCTAGTGTTATTCGAAATTTCTCCGGTTCCATGTTATTCAGAATGAGTTTATTAACAAGACTTGATCAACCTTATTAGTGGATTCCTTTTGATGAGCATGAGATGGATGAAATTAGAAGGCACAACCTTCTGTACCCTCCGTTTACTTTTTGTTATTTAGATTAAATAAAGTAAAAATGGTATTTACTGTCTGTTTTCTGAATTATCCATGCAATAAAAAATACCCAAAAATAAAAGTTCTCCAAATGCTCTGCAAATTTAGTATGATTTTTTGGAATATTTGAGAATATCTGGCACTGAGAACACAGCAGGGGGAGCTGGCACCTGACCACAAGGGTCCAGGGCGCACCCACCCCTATAGGGCGCGCCCCCTGCCTCGTGTGCCCACGGTGGCCCCCCTCCACTTATTCCTGCACCCACACACTTCATCTTCCTCCCAAAAAAATCACCATCCTGCTCAAGCACGAGTTCTAGCTCACTTTGCTGCCATTTTCGATCTCCTTGCTCAAAGCTCCATTCACAAAACTACTTTGGGGGATTGTTCCTTGGTATGTGACTCCTCCAATGGTCCAATTAGTTTTTGTTCTAGTGCTTTATTCATTGCAAATTTTTTCTGCCTAGGTGACCCTGTTCTTGAGCTTGCATGTCAAATTTATATGGTCCCAAGTAATTTTAATGCATGATATAGGCTCTAGGCACTTGTGGGAGTAGTTGCTATTAATTTTGTTGAGTTTGATTCACTTTTATTTTGAGTTACTAAAAATTTCAGAAATTTTTCAAAGGAAGAAATATGTCTAGGAAAATGTACCAAGGTGGTTCTTCAAGGAAGAAGGGACCCAAGCTCGCAATACGTGAGCAAGACGACGAACCACCAAGGGAAGCTGACGTGCGGCCTTGTGAATGGCCGTCAGAGGAGTTTATGGTCAAAGCAGGCATCAAGGATGAATTTGATGCATATGTGCGTAATGCCGATCTTGAGGACTTCATGCAAGATAAGTGTCCTCAATACTACCATTTGACTGATTCATTCATGAGAAGGTTTAAATTTACATCTTCGCATAATTCTCAAAATGTGTTGTTTGATATTTATGATAAATCATATACCATGGACCTAGAAGATTTCACTACTGCTTGTAAACTTCCACAGTGGGACAGTGTTAATGAACCTCGTAAATCTGAATGTAAAGATTTTTTTGCTAGTATCACTGTGGGAGAATCTAGAGAAATAGCACAAGCTACCATAGGGAGCATTCATTTTCCTGCTATACATTATTTTGCTCTCTTCATTGGTAGATGCATTAACGGTAAAGATGAAGCATGTCACATGTGTGTTCCTGATCTTTGTGTTCTCAAGAGTGCTGTATTAGGTGATAAACAATACAACTTGGGGGCAATTGTTGCACGTAGGTTGCATAATAATGGTTTAGTTGGAGACTTGTTTGGAGGGATTTATGCGACCCATGTGGCTAATTATCTTGGTATACCTGTACATGAAAATGATAGGGAGTTGCCTCCCGCTTATTTAGATTATAATGCCATGGTTAATCATCATTTTCTTGAGAGGAATGAACAATTCCTCCAGTATCGACTAATCTTTGACAGACGTCGCGCTGTCCATATTACTCTCCTTGCTCCTGCCCTCTTTGACTATCAGGCAAAAGGAAGATATGTTATAACCAGGGAGGAGGCAAACGAGTACGAGAGGAGGACGGAGGCAGCTCGCCGCCATGCTGCAGCTCAGGAGGCGATGGCTGCTGCATCTCAGTACGACCCCAGTTACAACTTCGGATATCAGCCAGGCTACCCGTGGCCATAGACCAACTTAGGCCAAAAGCCAAAGCTTGGGGGAGTATGTATCTCTCACCGACATTACATTCATGTTCACACACTCATTCTAGTTGTCGGTGCTCATACTTTTTCATTGTACTATCCATGCTAGTTTAATTTCTTTTTCTAGCTTTATTCTTGTGTGTTCGATAAACCTTAAGAAAAAACAAAAAGAATTAGTTAGTTTAATTTCCATGCTTGTAGTAGTAATCAAAAGAAAACCCAAAAAGATTTCTCGTTCTACTTTTGCTTGTTGGGAGCTTTCCCGTGTAAATAGTTTTATTTCTTTTCTTTCCTTTGGGGGTCGAGAGGAGAAGACCATAATGAAAATGTTTAGTGGCTCTCATATGCATGATTGTTGATTTAACCTAGAGCCCATATTACCTTGTCTTCTCCCTTGAATTGAATGCTTGCAGATTCCAGCTTAGTCCAATGCACATGCACTATTATTATTATCCACACCGTTCGGTCGTGCAAGTGAAAGGCAATAATGACGATATATGATGGAGTGGCTGAGATGAGAGAAGCTGGTATGAACTCGACCTCTCTTGTTTTTTTAAATATGATTAGTTCATTGTTCCTGATTCAGCCTATCATGAATAAACATGTTTGCAATGACAATTAGAGATTATAGTTGCTTATGCCATGCTTAATTAGCTAGGAGCATATAATGGTTTACCTTGCGTGCCAACATGCTATTAAAATGGTTGTGATGTGGTATGATAGGGTGGTATCCTCCTTTGAATGATTCGAGTGACTTGACTTGGCACATGTTCATGCATGTAGTTGAAACAAAATCAACATAGCCTTCACGATATTTATGTTCATGGTGGATTATATCCTACTCATGCTTGCACTCAGTGTTGATTAATTTTAATGCATGTTCATGACTGTTGTCGCTCTCTCAGTTGGTCGCTTCCCAGTCTCTTGCTAGCCTTCACCTGTACTAAGCGGGAATACTGCTTGTGCATCCAAACTCCATTAACCCCAAAGTTATTCCATATGAGTCCACCATATCTTCCTATATGCGGTATTTACCTGCCGTTCCAAGTAAATTTGTATGTGCCAAACTCCAAACCTTCAAATGAAATTTTGTTTTGTATGCTCGAACAGCTCATGTATCAACTAGGGTTGTCTGTATCTTCCATGTTAGGCGGGTTATTCTCAAGAGGAGTGGACTCCTCTCCTCATTCACAAGAAAATGGCTGGTCACCGGGATGCCCAGTCCCATGCTCAAATCAAATCAAAATAATCAAACAAAACTCCCCCAGGATTGTTGCTAGTTGGAGGCACCCGTTGTTTGGGGCAAGCCATGGATTGATGCTTGTTGGTGGTTGGGGGAGTATAAACTTTACCATTCTGTTTGGGAACCGCCTATAATGTGTGTAGCATGGAAGATATCGAGATCTCATAGTTGTTATGTTGACAGTGAAAGTATACCGCTCAAAATGTTATTCATCTCTATTTCAAAATCGAGCTCTGGCACCTCTACAAATCCCTGCTTCCCTCTGCGAAGGGCCTATCTATTTACTTTTATGTTGAGTCATCACCCTCTTATTAAAAAGCACTCGCTGGAGAGCACCGCTGTCAGTTGCATGCATTACTATTAGTTTATATTGGGTATGACTGGATTTCTTTTACCATGAATTACAATGTTTAGTCAGTCCTTGATCTTTAAAGGTGTTCCGCATTTATGTTTTGCGGTCTCAGAAAGGGCTAGCGAGATACCATCTTGTTATATCATATTATGATTGTTTTGAGAAAGTGTTGTCATCAGAGATTTATTATTATTGCTCGCTAGTTGATTATGCCATTGATTGAGTAAACATGAGACCTAAGTGTTATTGTGAATATGGTTAGTTCATAACCTTTGCTGAAACTTAAATGCTGGCTTTACATATTTACAACAACAAGAGGAAACAGAGTTTGTAAAAGTTTTTCTTTATCACTTTCAGTTTGTCAACTGAATTGCTTGAGGACAAGCAAAGGTTTAAGCTTGGGGGAGTTGATACGTCTCCGTCGTATCTACTTTTCCAAACACTTTTGCCCTTGTTTTGGACTCTAACTTGCATGAGTTGAATGGAACTAACCCGGACTGACACTGTTTTCAGCAGAACTGCCATGGTGTTATTTTTGTGCAGAAATAAAAGTTCCCGGAATGACCTGAAAATCCACGGAGCAACTTTTCAGAATAAATAAAAAATACTGGCAAAAGCATCAACGCAAGGGGGCCCACACCCTGTCCACGAGGGTGGGGGGCACGCCCCCTCCCCTAGGGCGCGCCCCTGCCTCGTGGGCCCCCTGAATGTCCACCAACCTCAACTCCAACTCCATATATTTGCTTTCGTGGAGAAAAAAAATCAGAGAGAAAGTTTTCATCGCGTTTTACAATACGGAGCCGCTGCCAGGCCCTAATCTCTCTCTGGAGGGCTGATCTGGGGTCCGTTCGGGGCTCCGAAGAGGGGGATTCGTCGCCGTCGTCATCATCAACCATCCTCCATCACCAATTTCATGATGCTCACCGCCGTGCATGAGTAATTCCATCATAGGCTTGCTGGACGGTGATGAGTTGGATGAGATTTACCATGTAATCAAGTTAGTTTTGTTAGGGTTTGATCCCTAGTATCCACTATGTTCTGAGATTGATGTTGCTATGACTTTGCTATGCTTAATGCTTGTCACTAGGGCCCGAGTGCCATGATTTCAGATCTGAACCTATTATGTTTTCATGAATATATGTGAGTTCTTGATCCTATCTTGCAAGTCTATAGTCACCTATTATGTGTTATGATCCGACAACCCCGAAGTGACAATAATCGGGATACTTCTCGGTGATGACCGTAGTTTGAGGAGTTCATGTATTCACTAAGTGTTAATGCTTTGGTCCGGTTCTCAATTAAAAGGAGGCCTTAATATCCCTTAGTGTCCACTAGGACCCCGCTGCCACGGGAGGGTAGGACAAAAGATGTCATGCAAGTTCTTTTCCATAAGCACGTATGACTATATTCGGAATACATGCCTACATTAAATTGATGAACTGGAGCTAGTTCTGTGTCACCCTATGTTATAACTATTGCATGAGGAATCGCATCCGACATAATTATCCATCACTGATCCAATGCCTACGAGCTTTTCACATATTGTGCTTTGCTTATTTACTTTACCGGTGCTACTTTTACGATTACTACAAAACTGCTACTGTTACTTTTGCCACGGTTACCGTTACTTCCATACTACTTTGCTACTAAATAATTTGCTGCAGATACTAAGTTATGCAGGTGTGGTTGAATTGACAACTCAACTGCTAATACTTGAGAATATTTTTTGGCTCCCCTTGTGTCGAATCAATAAATTTGGCTTGAATACTCTACCCTCGAAAACTGTTGCGATCCCCTATACTTGTGGGTTATCAAGACTCACTAGGGACACGGTATTTGTTTATGTATCCACACATGTATTTTAAGTTTCCGGTCAATACAATTCTAGCATGAATAATAAACCTTTATCATGATTAAGGATATATAATAATAAACATTTTATTATTGCCTCTAGGGCATATTTCCATTATCCCCTCCAAGTAGGACTCGGCCCCTTTTAGGAGAGGGGGGCGCCTCCCTTGTTGGGCCCTTGTGGCTCAACTCCTCGCCACCTCTTGGCCTTATTTGGCTCGTTGATATTAACTTAAATATATTTTTGTTCTAAACATTTTCATAGCATAATATATATGATTTAACATCTCCGAAAACATTTTCCACCTATATATATTAATCAGTAATACCCAGTATTACCCGATATTCACCAAAACCCATCCGATGACCTTGAAACACTTCTGGAACCTCTCGAAACTATTCCGGATATTAATGAAACAATTCCAAAAATATTTTCTCATCACTCCCATCCTACTAACACTCAGCAGATCGTGATTACCATAAGCTTGTGACCCCGTAGGTTTGGTAACCATAGACATGAACGAAACCCCTTCGTTCAATGACCAATAGCGGAATTGTGGACATCCATATTGGTCCCTATGATTACATGAATGATATTCAAGTGAACCTTTTGTTACCATGTGATGTTCCCTTTGCTTCACGACACTTACAAAACTCGATGTGCATCGGTATCTGTCGGATATCGGGTTCCGGCAAAACCCTAAAGTTTCAAACACTGGGGTGCGCACGAAGATTTCCTCCTACCGAATCTTGCTCTCAGCCTCGCCGCGATCCCTAAGCTAGCACGATGAGTCAACACAAGAGACACAAGATTTATACAGGTTCGGGCTACTGTTGTGGTGTAATACCCTACTCCTTTGTGTGGTGGTGGATTGCCTCTTGGGCTGATGATGAACAGTACAAGGGAAGAACATCCTCGCGAGGAGAGGTGTTCTTGTGCTTGGTGGTGTGTAGATGAACTGGGTTCAGATCAGATGATCTCCTACTGTGGTGGCTAGCCCTATTTATAGAGGCCCTGGTCCTCTTCCCAAATGTTGAGCGGGAAGGGATCCAACAACGGCCATTTTGAAAGGGGACAGCTAGTACAAGCTATCCTAACTAAAGGTGATCTTCGCCTGCCAAAGGTGCTGGTGATGACGCCGTCTTGGGCTCCATGGTGACCTCCATCCTGCCGTCCTACTGGTCTTGGTCTTGTTGCACCGGTATAGAAACCTTTGCCTGATGCCTTGGTACTCCGCGCCTACGCTTACCCCCTTTGCACCAAAGAGGAAACGAGGACACTGCGCGGGCTGGCGCCCGCCTGGCGCCCGCCTGGTCTTGATCGTCATGGCTTGCATCATGGGCACCTCGCGAGGTACACCTCGCCTTGATCTCTCCGCCTCCTCGCGAGCCTGCCTGGTGAGGCCGCCCCTGAGGAGGCCTTGCGTCGTCCGCCCCATGAGGCTTGGCCCCTCGCGAGGGTCTTGAGTGTTGGTTGATGAAGACGGGACGTACTGGGCCACCGGTTGAGCCACGCTACAGGCCGCAGGCAGGCAAGTCTGGGGATCCCCGTTCCCAGAACGCCGACAGTAGCCCCCGGGCCCAAGGCGCGCTCAGACTTGGCTTAGCAGCGAAGCCAAAGGGCAAGCGCGGAGCGCTGCGGGCCCCCACAGCCCGCGGCCTTGGTCGACGCGTGGCGACTGATTGGACGTGGGCGTCTCCGCTTCCCCACGCTGCCTCAGCAACTGCCCGATTTGACGAGTCCCTGCTGCATGCAAAAAGAGTCATCATTACCTACGATCGTGGGGAAGCGCAGCGGACAAAAAAGTTTCCGTAGTAAAAATCTGCCCCGCCTGCCCGCGCACCGTTCTGGGCCTAGCCCAACAACGCGTCACACTTATGTGTGGCCCAGGCCGGGGGCTCCTGTCGGTGTACAAAAATAGGGGCTCTCTTTTGTACCCCTTTACTTGTGCACGGGCAGTCAGAGCCGCGCCCACGGCCACACTAAGCAGGGCAGAGGAGGGAAGCCACAACCACAAAACAATCAAAGCAACGCCAAGACCAGAAGCACAAAGAGCAAGAGGGCGAGGTGGACTCCCCCGGCAAGACCCTTGCCGGGGCGGTCTCCGCGGCCCCGGCAAGAGCCTTGCCGGGGCAACTTGCCCGACGCCAGCGGAGCGCACCACCCTTGAGCCAGAGGTTTCCAAACGCCATCAACCACATTGGAACTAAGGCTCGGGAGGCGCCTCCATGGTGGCATGCAGATCTTCGTGAAGATCATAAGCATGCAGGATCAGTTGAGGGCCAGAAGACGACGATCCTCGGCAAGATCCTTGCCGAGGAAACCCACGAGACCTCTGGCAAGATTCTTGCCGGGGACGACCGCAATGCCACAGCAAGGCCCTTGCCGGTGCCCCGGCAAGACCCTTTGCGAGGATGTCAGCTGGGCCGCGGCCAGACCCGCACCTGCCAAGGCTCCACCGCTGTTCCCATGCAGCTGCCAGCCCAGCCAGCTAGGCAAGCACCTGCGTGGCGATGTGCGGCCTCCAGACAAACTCAGCAAGCACCTGCGTGGTGGCATGCAGATCTTCGTGAAGACCCTACCACCGCACCAGCTCAGCAGCCAGCCAGCCTACATGGCACCGCGCGCCGCGCTGTCCTGGATGCGTGTCGGAGTAAGGCGAGGCGGCGACGGACGGGATGGGCCTCGTTGCCGTCCCCATAAAGCAAAGGGACACCTAAGGGGGTGCATTTAATGCATTTTGTCCCATAATGACGGGCGATAAGCTCAGCTACTGTACACTTTCCACCTCCTGTGTGCCACTCTGGCATCCCCTTTTCCTATAAAAGGAGGCCCGAGACGTACTGGAGAGGGATTCGGCTCTTTTGAGCAAGTCACGCACCATAGCTAGCTCAAGAACACTCCAATATACACCAAACCAGGACTAGGGTATTACGCATTCTCGCAGCCTGAACCTGGGTAAATGATCTGTGTGCTGGCTCCTGGACCTGCTCTTTCCACAACCCCGCGCCCGCCGACTGTAGTAGGGATTTCAGTTATCCCATAGGTGTCGTTCCCACCGACAGATTTCAAGTCGAAGTTGAGTGTCAGAATGCCTTTCTGCTAGAACTTGGGACTGAAGAAGTCGAACTGATTCAGACAGCGAATTATGTGAGCTTGTCTGACTGCTAGTCTCAAGTAACTTGGACACTGTATCAAGACAAGACTTTGGGATTGTCTCACTATCTTCAAGATGTTTTGCCTTCTTTGCTGCAATATATGTTGGGTTTGTCTCACAGCCTTCAGCAGACTTGTGCATGCCATCAGGTATATCACCCTGAAACAAGCAAAGAGATGACATGTTTTGCACGTGTATAAACAAAGATGATAACTGTGCTGTCAATTCCATCCAATTTCAAATTAGAAAATAATGAGTAAGTTCAAAATATCAATAGCATAATTTGGCATTGTTCATAATGCGGGGAGCTTCACCACACTACTGGATTACCATGTCAACATAACAAGCATAGATGAAGGGCAAAGACAATCATTGTATCTATTTTGGTTAATGTGCATGGCTTGTTGTTCATATCATCAGCCACATTAGTAAGATAAAACAGGAGATGACAAGGTGCAAACGTGGGCTGCTTCACCACATATAGATCCACAAAAACAAGCATACATATAGGGAGTATTTGAAGGAAATATGCCCTAGAGGCAATAATAAAGTATTATTTATTTCCTTATATCATGATAAATGTTTATTACTCATGCTAGAATTGTATTAACCGGAAACATAATACATGTGTGAATACATAGACAAACAGAGTGTCACTAGTATGCCTCTACTTGACTAGCTCGTTAATCAAAGATGGATATGTTTCCTAGCCATAGACATGAGTTGTCATTTGATTAACGAGATCACTTCATTAGGAGAATGACGTGATTGACTTGACCCATTCCGTTAGCTTAGCACTCGATCGTTTAGTATGTCGCTATTGCTTTCTTCATGACTTATACATGTTCCTATGACTATGAGATTATGCAACTCCCATTTACCGGAGGAACACTTTGTGTGCTACCAAACGTCACAACGTAACTGGGTGATTATAAAGGTGCTCTACAGGTGTCTCCAAAGGTACTTGTTGGGTTGGCGTATTTTGAGATTAGGATTTGTCATTCCGAGTGTCGGAGAGGTATCTCTGGGCCCACTTAGTAATACACATCACTAAGCCTTGCAAGCATTGTGACTAATGAGTTAGTTGCGGGATGATGTTTTACGGAATGAGTAAAGAGACTTGCCGGTAACGAGATTGAACTAGGTATCGAGATACCGACGATCGAATCTCGGGCAAGTAACATACCGATGACAAAGGGAACAACGTATGTTGTTATGCGGTCTGACCGATAAAGATCTTCGTAGAATATGTGGGAACCAATATGAGCATCCAGGTTCCGCTATTGGTTATTGACCGGAGAGGTGTCTCGGTCATGTCTACATAGTTCTCGAACCCGTAGGGTCCGCACGCTTAACGTTACGATGACAGTTTTATTATGAGTTTATGTATGTTGATGTACCAAAGGAGTTCGGAGTCCCGCATGAGATCGGGGACATGACGAGGAGTCTCGAAATGGCCGAGACGTAAAGATCGATATATTGGACGACTATATTCGGACTTCGGAAAGGTTCCGAGTGATTCGGGTATTTTTCGGAGTACCGGAGAGTTACGGGAATTCGTATTGGGCCTTAATGGGCCATACGGGAAAGGAGAGAAAGGCCCCAAAGGGTGGCCGCACCCCTCCCCATGGACTATTCCGAATTGGACTAGGGAGGGGGCGCCCCCTTCTTTCTTTCTCCTTCTCCCTTCCCTTCTCCTATTCCAACAAGGAAAGGAGGAGTCCTACTCCCGGTGGGAGTAGGACTACCCCCTTGGCGCGCCCTCCTCCTAGGCCGGCCGCCTCCCCCTTGCTCCTTTATATACGGGGGCAGGGGGGCACCCCAAAGACACAACAATTGATCATTGATCTCCTAGCCGTGTGCGGTGCCCCCTCCACCATATTACACCTCGATAATATCGTAGCGGTGCTTAGGCGAAGCCCTGCGTCGGTAGAACATCATCATTGTCACCACGCCGTCGTGCTGACGAAACTCTCCCTCAACACTCGGCTGGATCGGAGTTCGAGGGACGTCATCGAGCTGAACGTGTGCTGAACTCGGAGGTGCCGTGCGTTCGGTACTTGATCGGTCGGATCGTGAAGATGTACGACTACATCAACCGCGTTGTGTTAACGCTTCCGCTTTCGGTCTACGAGGGTACATGGACAACACTCTCCTCACTCGTTGCTATGCATCACCATGATCTTGCGTGTGCGTAGAAATTTTGTGAAATTACTACGTTCCCCAACAGTGGCATCCGAACCTGGTTTTATGCGTTGATGCTATGCACGAGTAGAACACAAGTGAGTTGTGGGCGATATAAGTCATACTACTTACCAGCATGTCATACTTTGGTTCGGCGGTATTGTGAGATGAAGCGGCCTGGACCGACATTACGCGTACGCTTACGCGAGACTGGTTTCACCGTTGCGAGCACTCGTTGCTTAAAGGTGACGGGCGGGTGTCTGTCTCTCTCACTTTAGTTGAACCGAGTGTGGCTACGCCCGGTCCTTGCGAAGGTTAAAACAGCACCAACTTGACAAACTATCGTTGTGGTTTTGATGCGTAGATAAGAACGGTTCTTGCTAAGCCCGTAGCAGCCACGTAAAACATGCAACAACAAAGTAGAGGACGTCTAACTTGTTTTTGCAGGGCATGTTGTGATGTGATATGGTCAAGACATGATGCTATATTTTATTGTATGAGATGATCATGTTTTGTAACCGAGTTATCGGCAACTGGCAGGAGCCATATGGTTGTCGCTTTATTGTATGAAATGCAATCGCCATGTAATTGTTTTACTTTATCACTAAGCGGTAGCGATAGTCGTAAAAGCAATAGTTGGCGAGACGACAACGATACTACGATGGAGATCAAGGTGTCGCGCCGGTGACGATGGTGATCATGACGGTGCTTCGGAGATGGAGATCACAAGCACAAGATGATGATGGCCATATCATATCACTTATATTGATTGCATGTGATGTTAATCTGTTATGCATCTTATCTTGCTTTGATTGACGGTAGCATTATAAGATGATATCTCACTAAAATTTCAAGATAAAAGTGTTCTCCCTGAGTATGCACCGTTGTGAAAGTTCGTCGTGCTGAGACACCACGTGATGATCGGGTGTGATAGGTTCTACGTTCAAATACAACGGGTGCAAAACAGTTGCACACGCGGAATACTCAGGTTAAACTTGACGAGCCTAGCATATGCAGATATGGCCTCGGAACACGGAGACCGAAAGGTCGAGCGTGAATCATATAGTAGATATGATCAACATAGTGATGTTCACCGTTGAAACTACTCCATCTCACGTGATGATCGGACATGGTTTAGTTGATATGGATCACGTGATCACTTAGAGGATTAGAGGGATGTCTATCTAAGTGGGAGTTCTTAAGTAATATGATTAATTGAACTTAAATTTATCATGAACTTAGTCCTGATAGTATTTTTGCAAATTATGTTGTAGATCAATAGCTCGCGTTGTTGCTTCCCTGTGTTTATTTTTGATATGTTCCTAGAGAAAATTATGTTGAAAGATGTTAGTAGCAAAGATGCGGATTGGATCCGTGATCTGAGGATTATCCTCATTGCTGCACAGAAGAATTATGTCCTTGATGCACCGATAGGTGACAGACCTATTGCAGGAGCAGATGCAGATGTTATGAACGTTTGGCTAGCTCAATATGATGACTACTTGATAGTTTAGTGCACCATGCTTAACGGCTTAGAATCGGGACTTCAAAGACGTTTTGAACGTCATGGACCATATGAGATGTTCCAGGAGTTGAAGTTAATATTTCAAGCAAATACCCGAGTTGAGAGATATGAAGTCTCCAACAAAGTTCTATAGCTAAAAGATGGAGGAGAATAGCTCAAGCAGTGAGCATGTGCTCAGATTGTCTGGGTACTACAATCGCTTGAATCAAGTGTGAGTTAATCTTCCAGATAAAATAGTGATTGACAGAATTCTCTAGTCACCATCACCAAGTTAATAGAACTTCGTGATGAACTATAGTATGCAAGGGATGACGAAAGTAATTCCCGAGCTCTTCGTGATGCTGAAATCGACGAAGGTAGAAATCAAGAAAAACATCAAGTGTTGATGGTTGACGAGACCACTAGTTTCGAGAAAAGGGCAAAGGGAAGAAGGGGAACTTCAAGAAGAATGGAAAGCAAGTTGCTGCTCAAGTGAAGAAGCCTAAGTCTGGTCCTAAGCCTGAGACTAAATGCTTCTACTGCAAAGGGACTGGTCACTGGAAGCGGAACTACCCCAACTATTTGGTGGATAAGAAGGATGGCAAAGTGAACAAAGGTATATTGGATATACATGTTATTGATGTGTACTTTACTAGTGTTTATAGCAACCCCTCGGTATTTGATACTGGTTCAGTTGCTAAAGTAGTAACTCGAAACGGGAGTTGCAGAATAAACAGAGACTAGTAAAAGGCGAGGTGACGATGTGTGTTGGAAGTAGTTCCAAGATTGATATGATCATCATCGCACACTCCCTATACTTTCGGGATTAGTGTTGAAATTAAATAAGTGTTATTTGGTGTTTGCGTTGAGCATGAATATGATTTGATCATGTTTGTTGCAATACGGTTATTCATTTAAATTAGAGAATAATTGTTGTTCTGTTTACATGAATAAAACCTTCTATGGTCATACACCCAATAAAATGGTTTGTTGGATCTCGATCGTAGTGATACACATATTCATAATAATGAAGCCAAAAGATGCAAAGTTAATAATGATAGTGCAACTTATTTGTGGCACTGCCGTTTAGGTCATATTGGTGTAAAGTGCATGAAGAAACTCCATACTGATGGGATTTTGGAATCACTTGATTATGAATCACTTGATGCTTGCGAACCGTGCTCATGGGCAAGATGACTAAAATGCCGTTCTCCGGAACTATGGAGAGAGCAACAGATTTGTTGAAAATCATACATACAGATGTATGTGGTCCGATGAAAATTGAGGCTCGTAGCAGGTATCATTATTTTCTGACCTTCACAGATGATTTGAGCAGATATGGGTATATCTACTTAATGAAACAGAAGTCTGAAACATTTGAAAAGTTCATATAATTTCAGAGTGAAGCGGAAAATCATCGTAACAAGAAAATAAAGTTTCTACGATCTGATCGTGGAGAAGAGTATTTGAGTTACGAGTTTGGACTTTAGTTAAAACAATGTGAAATAGTTTCACTACTCACGCCACCTGGAACACCACAGTGTAATGGTGTGTCCGAACATCGTAACCGTACTTTATTAGATATGGTGCGATATATGATGTCTCTTACCGATCTACCACTATCGTTTTGGGGTTATGCATTAGAGACAGCTGCATTCACGTTAAATAGGGTACCATCTAAATCCGTTGAGATGACATCTTATGAACTGTGGTTTGGCAAGAAACCAAAGTTGTCGTTTCTTAAAGTTTGGGGCTGCGATGCTTGTGTGAAAAAGCTTCAACCTAATAAGCTCGAACCCAAATCGGAGAAATGTATCTTCATAGGATACCCAAAGGAGACTGTTGGGTACACCTTCTATCACAGATCTGAAGGCAAGACATTCGTTGCTAAGAATGGATCCTTTCTAGAGAAGGAGTTTCTCTCGAAAGAAGTGAGTGGGAGGAAAGTAGAACTTGATGAGGTAACTGTACCTGCTCCCTTATTGGAAAGTAGTTCATCACAGAAATCTGTTCCTGTGACTCCTACACCAATTAGTGAGGAAGTTAATGATGATGATCATGTAACTTCAGATCAAGTTACTACCAAACCTCGTAGGTAAACCAGAGTAAGATCCGCACCAGAGTGGTACGGTAATCCTGTTCTGGAGGTTATGTTACTAGACCATGACGAACCTACGAACTATGAAGAAGCGATGGTGAGCCCAGATTCCGCAAAATGGCTTGAGGCCATGTAATCTGAGATGAGATCCATGTATGAGAACAAAGTATGGACTTTGATTGACTTGCCCAATGATCGGCGAGCCATTGAGATTAAATGGATCTTCAAGAGGAAGACGGACGCTGATAGTAGTCTACAAAGCTAGAATTGTCGCATAAGGTTTTCGACAAGTTTAAGGTGTTGACTACGATGAGAGTTTCTCACTCGTATCTATGCTTAAGTCTGTCTGAATCATGTTAGCAATTGCCGCATTTTATGAAATATGGCAAATGGATAAACAAAACTGCATTCCTTAATGGATTTATTAAAGAAGAGTTGTATATGATGCAACCAGGAGGTTTTGTCAATCTTAAAAATGCTAACAAAATATGCAAGCTCCAGCGATCCACCTATGGACTGGTGCAAGCATCTCGGAGTTGGAATATACGCTTTGATAAGTTGATCAAAGGATATAGTTTTATACAGACTTGCGATGAAGCCTGTATTTACAAGAAAGTGAGTGGGAGCACTACAGCATTTCTGATAAGTATATGTGAATGACATATTGTTGATCGGAAATAATGTAGAATTATTCTGCAAAGCATAAAGGAGTGTTTGAAAGGAGTTTTTCAAAGAAAGACCTCGGTGAAGCTGCTTACATATTGAGCATCAAGATCTATAGAGATAGATCAAGACGCTTGATAAGTTTTTTCAATGAGTACATACCTTAACAAGATTTTGAAGTAGTTCAAAATAGAACAGTCAAAGAAAGAGTTCTTGCCTGTGTTACAAGGTGTGAAATTGAGTAAGACTCAAAGCCCGACCACGGCAGAAGATAGAAAGAGAATGAAAGTCATTCCCTATGCCTTGGCTATAGGTTCTATAAAGTATGCCATGCTGTGTACCAGATCTATTGTATACCCTACACTGATTTTGGCAAGGGAGTACAATAGTGATCTAGGAGTAGATCACTGGACAGCGGTCAAAATTATCCTTAGTGGAATAAGGATATGTTTCTCGATTAGGGAAGTGACAAAAGGTTCGTCGTAAAGGGTTACGTCGATGCAAGTTTTGACACTAATCTAGGTGACTCTAAGTCTCGGTCTAGATACATATTGAAAGTGGGAGCAATTAGCTAGAGTAGCTCCGTGCAGAGCATTGTAGACAAAGAAATTTGCAAAATACTTACGGATCTGAATGTGACAGACCCGTTGACTAAAATTATCTCACAATCAAAACATGATCACACCTTAGTACTCTTTGGGTGTTAATCACATAGCGATGTGAACTAGATTATTGACTCTAGTAAACCCTTTGGGTGTTGGTCACATGACAATGTGAACTATGGGTGTTAATCACATGGTGATGTGAATTATTGATGTTAAATCACATGGCGATGTGAACTAGATTATTGACTCTAGTGCAAGTGGGAGACTGAAGGAAATATGCCCTAGAGGCAATAATAAAGTATTATTTATTTCCTTATATCATGATAAATGTTTATTATTCATGCTAGAATTGTATTAACCGGAAACATAATACATGTGTGAATACATAGACAAACAGAGTGTCACTAGTATGCCTCTACTTGACTAGCTCGTTAATCAAAGATGGTTATGTTTCCTAGCCATAGACATGAGTTATCATTTGATTAACGGGATCACATCATTAGGAGAATGACGTGATTGACTTGACCCATTCCGTTAGCTTAGCACTCGATCGTTTAGTATGTTGCTATTGCTTTCTTCATGACTTATACATGTTCCTATGACTGAGGTTATGCAACTCCCGTTTACCGGAGGAACACTTTGTGTGCTACCAAACGTCACAACGTAACTGGGTGATTATAAAGGTGCTCTACAGGTGTCTCCAAAGGTACTTGTTGGGTTGGCGTATTTCGAGATTAGGATTTGTCACTCCGAGTGTCGGAGAGGTATCTCTGGGCCCACTCAGTAATACACATCACTAAGCCTTGCAAGCATTGCGACTAATGAGTTAGTTGCGGGATGATGTATTACAGAACGAGTAAAGAGACTTGCCGGTAACGAGATTGAACTAGGTATCGAGATACCGACGATCGAATCTCGGGCAAGTAACATACCGATGACAAAGGGAACAACGTATGTTGTTATGCGGTCTGACCGATAAAGATCTTCGTAGAATATGTGGGAACCAATATGAGCATCCAGGTTCCGCTATTGGTTATTGACCGGAGAGGTATCTCGGTCATGTCTACATAGTTCTCGAACCCGTAGGGTCCGCACGCTTAACGTTACGATGACAGTTCTATTATGAGTTTATGTATGTTGATGTACCGAAGGAGTTCGGAGTCCCGGATGAGATCAGGGACATAACGAGGAGTTTCGAAATGGCTGAGACGTAAAGATCGATATATTGGACGACTATATTCGGACTTCGGAAAGGTTCCGAGCGATTCGGGTATTTTTCGGAGTACCGGAGAGTTACGGGAATTCGTATTGGGCCTTAATGGGCCATACGGGAAAGGAGAGAAAGGCCCCAAAGGGTGGCCGCACCCCTCCCCATGGACTAGTCCGAATTGGACTAGGGAGGGGGGGCGCCCCCTTCCTTCTTTCTCCTTCTCCCTTCCCTTCTCCTATTCCAACAAGGAAAGGAGGAGTCCTACTCCCGGTGGGAGTAGGACTCCCCCCTTGGCGCGCCCTCCTCCTAGGCCGGCCGCCTCCCCCCTTGCTCCTTTATATACGGGGGCAGGGGGGCACCCCAAAGACACAACAATTGATCATTGATATCTTAGCCGTGTGCGGTGCCCCCCTCCACCATATTACACCTCGATAATATCGTAGCGGTGCTTAGGCGAAGCCCTGCGTCGGTAGAACATCATCATTGTCACCACGCCGTCGTGCTGACGAAACTCTCCCTCAACACTCGGCTGGATCGGAGTTCGAGGGACGTCATCGAGCTGAACGTGTGCTGAACTCGGAGGTGCCGTGCGTTCGGTACTTGATCGGTCGGATCGTGAAGACGTACGACTACATCAACCGCGTTGTGTTAACGCTTCCGCTTTCGGTCTATGAGGGTACGTGGACAACACTCTCCCCTCTCGTTGCTATGCATCACCATGATCTTGCGTGTGCGTAGATTTTTTTTGAAAATACTACGTTCCCCAACAGTATTGACTAATGTGCATGGTATGAATAAGGAATTTGGTTTTACAAGTAAAACTTGTAACTTACGGTTCTTGCAAACATGCATTTTGATAGAAACATCAAACTAAACAGCAGTAAACGTTATGGAGTATGAGCAAATTAAACAACAGTTGAGGATAAAGGCTTTAGAAGGACTGACTTACATTAACAGTTAACACCGGCTTTATAATGCCCTTCTCCATGTCAAGGGAAGGATAACTCAAGAATTTCAGCACCGAATCTTCTTCATAAGCATTGCCTGTACTATACATTTTGTAGAGAGTAATTATAGATATGATAATACTGGAAGGGATAGAGGATAATGAAGATAAGATGCAAATTGATGCTACAAAATCAACTACCAATCCCTGGAAGTACAAGCGTTACAGGACAAAATGTACTGACAAGAGCAATGGGCTACACTTCTGCATTGGCATTGTCTGTGTATTCTACTTTTTGGTAAGATTAAATATAGATCTGATCTTTTTTAGAAATGGTGGGCGAGGGAGATAAGATGCAGAATGCTACACAATGAACCAATCCCTCTTCCCATAATACAAGAGTGTTTTGAACACTGGTGTATTGTACAAAACGTTCTTATATTATGGGACGGAGGGAGTAGCTGTTAATGTAAGTACAGTGATAGACGGCATTCAGTCCTTACAAGAGGACTGCAGAGCTAAACCTCTTCAAAAACATTGGGTTGATTCTAAATTTATGTAAGAGTCCATACGGATCTTATAATATCCACCAAATGGACGATAACGAGGCTAACATGTGCAGTGATGCTACATAATCAAACAGCTATGAAAGTAAGTATGGTCATATAGGGCAAGAGGTACTCACAAGAGTAGTGCAGTGTGCAGTATAGTTGCGAGATTCTGGGGTCCCTTGAGAATGAATGTTCTTCTGCTAACAGTTTTCGTACAAGTGAGACGTTAAGGCAAATGCAGAAATGTAGTTCAAATAGTGATGTGATATCATAGACAGTACCTTACGCTACAGACGAGACCAATGTGTAACAAGATTATTCCAGTCACTGTCGAATAAATGTAGCACCGGAGACTTTACAGAAGTTTCGTTTAGAGGCTTGCCATCGAAGTGCGCTTGCCTCAGGTAGGAACGATACTTCATAAACGAGTGCTTGAAAAGCGCAATCAACTCTTGTCGTCTTGACAATCCAGTTTGGTCCTCGCCTATTTAAAAGAATGAAATCTTCTGTCTTCTGTCACAGAAACATATGCAGTAATTACCATGAATAACATTAGTACATTACTTACGCGTAAGTTGCGAAGGAAGACTGGAAATTGTTCTGTTTCTGCGGTATAATCTTTCCATGAAGGAAAGATGTTCACAAAGTTCCTGACAACAATGTAAGCTTCGTCTTCTAAACTGGGAAGAAATGGAACAGGGGTCCTATTTGCTGCAATTGGGGCTCTCTCTGGTTCGAAACGGGATTTGGCAACTGGATTTGGTGTACTCTTTGCTGGAATGGGGGTTTTGCGTCGTAGAGCTGGTGGTATGTCAACTGGATCATCATACTGTTTGCTGCAGTTGGGGTCTACTGAGTTGGGGCATCAGAAATGACCAGTGTAGTAGGGCTAGAGTCTGGTAGAGTTGGGGTGTTTTGTGGATCAGGTGATATTGCAACTACACCTAATGGGCATTTGATTTATCAGGTGTCACTACCTTCTCCAAATACTTTGCTTGTGCTCCTCCGCAATCAGCAATCACCTTCTTCCTTTTGAACGTCTGATACACAAGAACATAATTTAAATGGATAAATATTGTATGATGACACATGGAATATGTACTGACAATGGATAGGCAGGGCGTATTCACATACACAATGTGTAAACTAAGCTAATGGCAGTGCAATAAAGTAGAAGCAATGCAAAGCATCAGTTGCATGATATGTGCGACCAATATAACCTTGGAAAGTTAGAGCAAGCACCTTGATGGGTGAATAAGATAGGGCATCGCCTCTGACTCCTCCACTAGGGAGCTACATTGACTTAGGTCTCCCTCTAGCTCAGAATCATTGTTAGGATCATATTCTGAGCATGAATCTGTAGGTGGAGAGCGTTTGCATTGCATTGCATCCAGACTTGATTTCAGTCCCTTAATGCCAAGTTTGGCAGCCATGGCATTGTTCTGCTTTATTCTTTTCATGCGCGCAAGTTCATAATCATTATGATGCTGTTCAGAATCTGAGATTCATGAAAACACAAAAAGTAGTCAGATTATCTATGGAATGCATTGCGGATTCAACTCGAAGAGTGTCTCCCTATAAACCCCTGCATATGCAAAGTTCATCCCCAACCGTGCTGACCAGACCACACACACAAAACACACCCCTTATGTTTCTATAACAGGCAGACACACATTTAAAAACTGAAGTAGGAACATTAGAATCATATCAAATTCGTATTTGAACAAATAAACTAAGGAATTATGAGTGGCATAATGTTTAGCTGCAAGGGTGGAGTGTTGGTAGTGCGACACAAAGCAAGTAGGCAAATTGTATTCCATGTAAAAGATCAAAGCCTATGTAAAAGCTGGAAATGACACTTTCTTTCTATACAATGCAGTGTTTGTTGCCCACACATGATGGAAGAGATCACATAGAGAAATACTATTCACTCATGTCTACGGTTCCAGTATTTTGAAACAGGGTGGTCCACCCTAAAAGAATATTGACAACAAATATGACAAGGCAAGCATAGATGTAGTGAATCAATCATTTACTTGTGAGCTTACTAGGACAAGTATGCAGAATTGTAACGGCAGTAAGAGACCATCCAAAATCTGAATCAAGAAGTTTGTCTAGCACTTATTGTTTGCAACTAATCGACGTGAATAATTGGATATCATATCGAATGAGTAAGAAAGACAAGTAAAATTGTCAACAAACCTGGCTTACAATAGTAATCTGGGTTAATGTCACTACGACCAACAATCCAAAATGACTAGTGTCTGTTCCTAGGGCCGGAATTTTGGAACCCTATGAACTTTACAGGTACTAAAGATTATTGAAATACATCTGAACCATTAAGTGTAGGTAGCACTCAGCACACAACAAACCCTAATGACATTCCTGCCTAATGAGTAATGAATCAATTAGAAAATGGGTGATGAGGAGTGGCTGCTAAGTGTTGAGGACGTATCTCAGGATAAATCGGGTTGGCTTAGTGGGTGCTGCACGCCTGAGCCCTGAACGGAATGGGAAGGTAGGCACGGCGGCGCGCCCGGGCAGTGGTGACGCTGTTGGGCGAGCGGCTCCTGACCTCCTGTTAGTCCATCGTCTCCTCCTAGAGTCATGCCGTCCGGGGACGGCAAGTCGCCAGCGAGGCAGGCGGCTGGGGGGGAGTAGAGATCGAAAGCGTGCAGCAGAACAGAGGGGAATCGAGGCTTGGGACGACCCAAAATCCCAGGGTGGGTGATGTCTACTACGCAAACTTCTCCTTGTAGACGTTGTTGGGCCTCCAAGTGCAGAGGTTTGTAGGATAGTAGCAAATTTCCCTCAAGTGGATGACCTAAGGTTTATCAATCCATGGGAGGTGTAGGATGAAGATGGTCTCTCTCAAACAACCCTGCAACCAAATAACAAAGAGTCTCTTGTGTCCCCAACACACCCAATACAATGGTAAATTGTATAGGTGCATTAGTTCGGCGAAGAGATGGTGATACAAGTGCAATATGGATGGTAGATATGAGTATTTGTAATTTGAAAATATAAAAACAGCAAGGTAACAAGTGGTAAAAGTGAGCGTAAACGGTATTGCAATGCTAGGAAACAAGGCCTAGGTTTCATACTTTCACTAGTGCAAGTTCTCTCAACAACGATAACATAATTAGATCATATAACAATCCCTCAACGTGCAACAAAGAGTCACTCCAAAGTCACTAATAGCGGAGAACAAATGAAGAGATTATTGTAGGGTACGAAACCACCTCAAAGTTATTCTTTCTGATCGATCTATTCAAGAGTCCGTAGTAAAATAACACGAAGCTATTCTTTCTGTTCGATCTATCCTAGAGTTCATACTAGAATAACACCTTAAGACACAAATTAACCAAAACCCTAATGCCACCTAGATACTCCAATGTCACCTCAAGTATCACTACAAAAAAAAGACACATCCGTGACATTTTGGGCCGAACGAATTTTTTTCTATCATACTTATGACACTTCCATGACGATAATGGTGACAAAACCCGGTATCATCATAGATGTGGTGGGCTCCTACTTCTGTGACAAAAAATCATGACAGAAAATGGGCTTTTCGTCCTGGGAGGGCCGGAGACGCAGCTGCATGACATTCTTTGGGCCGTCCATGATGGAAAAAACCGTCGTAGAAGCGAGGGCGAGGAAAATTTCGGTGAGTTCCCGGTTATGGTGGGTGGTCGGGGGCCGAGGATGCGCGTTTCTCTCATACACGCACGCGCGCGTGCGAGGCGTTGGGCTCTAACTGAACCTGAGCGAGGCATTGGGCTCTAACTGAACCCGAGCGATTGCACTGCAGGCTACGCGTTACTGAACCCGAGAGATCGATCGATGGCTCTTAACTGAACCCGATCGAGCGATTCCTTCGCTACTGCTGCGAACTGAAGCCGATCGATGCTGCTTCTGGATTAACAGTGAGCGTTGCGGGGGGGGGGGGGGGGGGGGTGGATGAACAGTGAGCGGTGGGGGTGCATGAACAGGACCCCATGGTGTTGCCTCTGGATGAACAGGACCCCGATCGATCGAGCCGGTTGGGGCTGGATGAACAGGACCCCGTGGAGGGCTGGATGAACAGGATGACCCCGTGGAGGGCTGGATGAACAGTAGACAGTGCAGGGGTGGATGAACAGTAGCCCGTGGAGGGGTGGTTGAACAGGAGCCCGTGGAGAGGGGTGGTTGAACAGTAGCCGGTGGAGTAGCGCACGGTGGAGGCTGGATGAACAGGAGCCCGTGGATGAACAGTCGCAGGTGGAGGCTGGAGGAGGTCGACGGTGGATGAACAGTAGCCTGTGGAGGCTGGAGGAGGTCGACGGTGGAGATGAACAGTATCCCATGGAGTCCCGTTTTGCGGTACGCCACACCCCTCCCGATGAATAGGACCCCTATTTCGACCGTAGCGCTCCAACACAAGTCTGTTTCCTCCGTTTTGCGGTACGCCACACCCCTCCTGATCAACAGGACCCCGTTTCGACCGTAGGAGGTCCAACACAAGTCCGTTTCCTCCGTTTTGCGGTACGCCAGACCCCTCCCTATGAACAGGATCCCGTTTCGAATGTGGCCGGTCGAACACAAGGCAGTTTCCTCTGTTCTGCGGTACGCCAGGCCTCGTTTCCATCGCCTGTTCCGTCCAAGCCGGTTGGCTCCCACGCGTTCTGTTGCCTCCCGATGAACACGACGCATTCCATTGCCTCCCAATGAACACGACGCATTTCGTTGCCTCCCCATGAACACGACGACGACGCAGTTTCTCCGTTTCGGCCCAGCCACGTACACGAGCCCTGGCCGTACGTATGCGCGAGTAGGCATTGGAGACCCCGCCCGTATGTATGTACGTGGCCGTATTTTCTTTATTGCACACTGGCCGCTGTAAGTACGTGTCGCACGCCTCTACTATGACATGTGCACGCCTCTACATCGACCAGTATGTACGTACACGTTCGCGACCAGAATGACAATGCTACGTACGCTTCGACCAGGTGGGTCCCGACCGTCAGGCACTTCCTTGCGTGCAAATATGTAGCTGGTGGGTCCCAGCAATCAGGGGGCGAATCATTTTTTTTGCCCGGACGCACTTCCTTGCGTGCGAAGACATAGCTGGTGGGTCCCAACAGTCAGGGGGCGAATCATTTTTTTTGCCCGTAATATGGACGCACTTCCTTGCGTGCGAAGATGTAGCTGGTAGGTCCCAGCAGTCAGGGGGGAAACGTTTTTTCATGAAATATGATGGCCCATCTGGTGGGTCCCTGCTGTCAGGTGGAGGAATCATTATTTTCCGCATAATTAGGAGGCACTTCCTTGCTCCAGTCGTGGACCCAGCCGTCAGCCTCTCCACGTACAGTCCACGTCTGATGGAAGTCGTTCCTTGACCATGTTGACCACGCCGCGTCGAGAGCACCAGGGCGGTGGACGACGGCAAGGCCTAGGAAGGGGACGACGCGGAGCCGGGGAAGACGCGGCAGTGGATGCCCACGCGGAGAGGAGTACGAGGGTTCACTGGTTTGGCGACGGTGTCAGGCCGCCGTCGCCGCAGAATAACAGGGGGTGTGGGTGAGTAGAGGGATGGCCTGGCTAGCGGTGGGAGTAGTAGGGGGCGGTGAGGCCTCCGCGGCATCACAGCCGTCCACGGGAGGCAGGAGCACGTGGCACGACCGGGGCTGGTTTGGGCGGCTGGAGCAAGAAGACCAGAGGTTGAATAAGCACTACGGCCGTTGGATGAATATCGTACGGTAACAGGAGCTAGAATCGTTCATATTGACTAAGTTGACAAAGCCCTCCATCCCCGTCAACTTGGTAGGCCCACAAGTCAGCCTCCCACTATGCTGGGTTCCAGCTGGCAGGGGAGTATTCATTTTTTTGTGCGTAATAAGGAGGCAATTCCTTGCGTGCGAAGATAGCTGGTGGGTCCGACCTGTCAGCGGGGGGCACGTTTTTTCGCGAAATACAGAGGCCCTTCCAGTGGGTCCTAGATGTCAGGTGGAGGAATCATTATTTTGCGCGTAATAAGGAGGCATTTCCTTGTGTGCGGCCGTGGACCCAGCTGTCAGCCTCTCCACGCACAGTCTACTTCCGATGGTGTCGTTCGTTGACCATGTTAACCACGCCACGCCGAGCGCATCCAAGGTGGTGGACGACGGCGAGGCCCCGGACAGCAACGAGCCGGAGATGGGAAGACGCGGGAGTAGAGTCGCAGACAGAGAGGTGTATGAGGGTTAACTGGTTCTAGTGCGTCGTGCTCATGTGATTGCTTGGTCCTCGGATGATCGACGATGTGCCTCGGGTTTATTCTAACAAACCTGTTGGTGATCAAGAACAAAATGAGTCAACTTGATGAGTTATTTTGCAGGGAGGAGATGCTTTGGCTAGAGCAGTCGTGCATTATACTTGACTTAAAGAGGGTGAACGGAACACTAAGTATTTTTTTGGCAGGAGATTTGGAGAGCCTGGAGGAACCATTTCTAGCGCCTTCGTAAGTCTAATGGGTCTTGGTGTAATGCTCCCTTTAATATGGAATGAATGGCAGCCTCCTATTTACCCAAAAAGGTTTTTACCACGTTATATATATAAAGCAATGATCACCAACAGCCCGATACAAATGTACGCCATCACGACAAACGCATACACCCAAGGCAGGATACACAGGCGCTGAGCGCAACAACACGACCCCTATCTATGAAGGGATGAGGTCGCATACGATGATCCGTGGACTCCAAGGGGGTGACTTCCGGAAGGATACGACATCGGAGCGCCGCCACCGCCCAATCCGAGGATCAAAGTTTCCCCTGGAGCAATACGACGGGCGATGAGAGCCGCAACGACGCCTTCAAGAAGGGAACGAGCTTCGCCATCGCCGGTCTGTCCGAAGATAGAACATATTTTCACCCCCGCCAACACTCACCGCCACCGAACGCCACAATCCGGTTGCAACGCCGCCCACACGGCCATGGCTACCGGGCAACACCAAGCCGCGGGCCCTGCCCAAATGCACCGCGCTACCACCACCAGGGTCGCCGCCCGGCATCCAAGACCTAGGCACCACCTGACCCGAGACCCGCTGCTACCCCAACCGAAGAGACGAGCGGAAAGGCTCCGCCTTTCGCACCCCTGGACGACCCCCAGCGTCGAGACCCAATAGGTCGGCCAAAACTGGCCTCCATCAGCCTGTCCTGCAGCCCCAAGCGCGACACGAGCTCGATCCTGCCGACGGACGCAAGACGAGCTCGGTCCTGCTGTTGGGCGTGAGACAAACTCGGTCCTGCAGCACCGGGCGCGTGACAAGCGATGGACCACATCTGGGAGAGGGCCAGCCCTTGGATTGAAGTATTGCCCGGACGACGAGCAGATGGAGCGAAGGTCGAAACGGTCCGACTACAAACGAGCCAACGCTGGAGTAAAGCCGGCCGTCGCTGCGGGCAGAGCCGCCGAGCCACCGTGTAGCCGCCGCGCCCCCGGGAGGCCATCGCAATGCATCGGACCTCCTTGCGCCACCACCCACGGCCGGAGCAACAACCACATTAGGTCGCTGGCCCACCCACCCCGCCCACCCTGAACCCAGCGCTAGATCCAGGACGAACGCGTCGCCACCCACCCCACAACCGCGCAGCAGCCATCCCACCCACCCATGGAGGCAGGAGGGAGACCTCCAGGAGCAGTAGAAGGAACCGCCGGCGGCCACCAGGCCATCCCCGCCACCGCCGCCCGAAACGGCCCCGCACCGGACCAGATCGGGCTATCTCGGCCACGACGGGCTCCACCACCATGCAACCCACCGCGCCAGGCCACACGTACGCGATGCCGCCGCCAGACGCCCGCCACCACGCCGACGCGCCCTACACTCGCGCATCGCCGCCATCCGAAGCCCCACGGCCCGTGCCGGCCGTCTTCGAAGGTGAGGTGAGAAACCTCGTCATTGTCGACGCCGACTAGGCTTTGCCCAGCAGCGTGAACCGGCGGCGGCGAGGGGAGGGAGGCTGGAGACGGCGCTAGTGTTAGCCCCCCCGGTCGCTCGCGGGAGGGGGGGGGGCGATCGCGCGTGTGTTCAACCATGCCAGCCTACTATTTCGAGGAGGTGTTCACTAAAGATCCAACCTTACTGCTGAAGCGGTCCCGGATTGTATTGTTCCAAAGATTACTGTACAGATGAATGAAGTTTTATGTGCACCTTATTCGCAAAAGGAGGTTTCTGATGCACTATTCCATATTTGTCCTTGCAAGGCCCCAAGTATGGACGGTTCCCAGCGTGTTTTTCTCAACGCAATCGGGATGTTCTTAAAGTGGAAATTACTGTGGCCATACTCTAGTATTTGGAGTTGGGTATTATGATGGATGGAGTCAACGATACAGCTATAGTTCTAATTCCTAAGGTTCCCCGTCCAAAGGACCTCAAGGATTTTAGACGTATTAGTCTATGCAGTGTCATTTACAAAATTGCCTCTATATGCCTGGTTAATAGGGTTTGTCCGCTACTTACGAAGCTTATTTTGGAAAATCAGAGTGTTTTTATTCATGCGTGCTTAATTTATGATAATTCTATACTAGCTTTTGAATGCATCCACTATATTCAGCCCTTGAAAGAGGAAGACCTAGCCTTTTGTGCATACAAAATGGATCCTCAAAAGCTTATGATCGCATTGACTAATGGGGCTTCTCTAAACCTTGGATTTATCGGATTATGGCGGGTGTTTCTTCTATTAAATATTAAGTGAAATTTAATGGGAAACTATTGGAATCGTTTACTCCTTCACAAGGACTTCGTCAAGGTGATCCACTATCTCATTTTTTATTCCTCTTTGTTGTTCATGCCTTGTCTGTGTTGATCAACAAGTCTATGGCGGAGGACGGCTTTGAAGGAGTCAAAATTTGTAGAAGAGCGCCAGTTATTTCGCATCTCCTCTTTGCAAATGATTCTTTACTATTCTTCCAAGCTTCTGAGCAGCAGACAATGTTGGTTAAAGGTTTGTTAAACACTTATGCTTCGTCGATGAGTCAACTCATAAACCCTTAAAGTGTTCCCTCCTATTCTCTTATAAGTGTCTGACGGTTGTTTCTGTGGAAGTAGAAAAATATTCTAGAGGTGACACAATAGGTTTTTGAGCCCAAGTATCTGGGTCTTCTGATCTCGAAGCAAGGATGCATAAGGGGAAATTTGAAACTTTGCAAGCAGTGTTCAGCAGAAGGCTTGTGGACTGGAGTGAACAATACATGTCTTTGGGTAGCAAGGAGTTATTGATAAAATCGGTTACACAAGCCATTGATACGTCTCCAACGTATCTATAATTTAAGAAGTATTCATGCTGTTATTTTTTCATTCTTGGATGTTTTACAATCATTTTATAGCAACTTTATATCATTTTTTGGGACTAACCTATTGACCCAGTGCCAAGTGCCAGTTGCTGTTTTTTGCTTGTTTTTTACATCGCAGGAAATCAATATCAAACGCAGTCCAAACACCGCGAAACTTTTCGGAGAATTTTGATGGACCAGAAGATACCCAATGGGCTAGAGCTGCACCTGGGGGGTGCCCCGAGGGGGGCACAACCCACCAGGGCGCGCCCGGGTGGGTTGTGCTCACCTCGGTGGCCTCCCGTACCCCTTCTTTGCACTATAATTTCTCAAATATTCTGAAACCCCTCGGAGTTAACCTAGATCAGAAGTTCCGCCGCCGCAAGGCTCTATAACCACCAAAAATCAATCTAGACCCTTTCCGGCACCCGGACGGAGGGGGGGGGGTCATCTCTAGTGGCCATCTTCATCATCCCGGAGGCCACCACAATGAGGAGGGAGTAGTCCACCCTCGGGGCTGAGGGTTTGTACCAGTAGCTATGTGTTTAATCTCTCTCTCTCTCGTTTTCTTGAGATGTCATGATCTTGATGTATCGCGGCTTTGTTAATATAATCGGATTGTATGGTGTTTCCCCCTCTCTATCTTGTTGTGATGAATTGATTTTTTCCCTTTAAGATTTCATTGTTATCGGATTGAATACTTTTATGGATTTGAGAACACTTGATATATGTCTTGCAATTGAATACTCGTGGTGACAATGGGGTATCGTATTGATTCACTTGATATATGTTTTGGCACTCACCACGGATTCCCGAGGTGACATTGGGGTAATTTATGCATAGGGTTTGATGCACGTTCTTGTCTTTGTTTCTCCGATAGAAATCTTGGGGCACTCTTTGAAGTTCTTTGTGTTGGATTGAGTATTATAAATATGAATTTGCTTTGGTGTTATTTTAGTACGAACTCTAGGATAGATCGAACTGAAAGAATAGCTTTGTGTTATTTTAGTACGAACTCTTGAATAGATCGAACGGAAAGAATAGCTTTGAGGTGGTTTCATACCCTACAAACAATTTATTCTTATGTTCTCCGCTAGATAGGAACTTTGGAGTGATTCTTCATCGCACTTTGAGGGGTTGGTTTTATGATCCAATTATATTAGCATTGTTGAGAGATTGCACTAGCGAAAGTACGGACCCTAGGCCTCATTTTCAAGCATTACAATACCGCTTTTGTGCCCGTTTACTATTTGCTACCTTGCTGTTTTTATTTATTCAGATTATAAAAATATATTTCTACCATCCATATTACACTTTTATCACCATCTCTTTGCCGAACTAGTGCACCTATACAATTTGCCATTGTATTGGGTGTGTTGGGGACACAAGATATTTCTTGTATTTGGTTGAAGGGTCGTTTGAGAGAGACCATCTTCATCCTACACCTCTCATGGATTGATAAACCTTAGGTCATCCACTTGAGGGAAAATTGCTACTGTCCTACAAAACTCTGAGCTTGGAGGCCCAACACATGTCTACAAGAATAAAGTTGTGTAGTAGACATCAGCCATCCATAGCTATGTGATGAGTGTTATCTGCTTGATGGGTTCTATCTGTGATTATCTTACCCGTCTGATATGACAATATTGGTGGGGAGTGGAAAAGAGCAAATGAATGATGGCTTTGGTTGAGTTGTGATAAAATGAGGCTTCGAAAGGCCAAGGAGTATGGGTGTCCGTGACATGCGAGCCTTTAACCAAGCTCTTCTTGAGACGTAGGCTTGGGGGTTAATCGATGCCCCTAGACAGCTTATGTGCGGACTTGCTGCAGGCGAAATACTACCCTGGTTGATATTGTTTTTTCTGGTATAATTTCTTAACAGTTTCGAAAGGTATTGAACATGGTCTAGAACATGGTCTTAAACTGCTACTGTCCTACAAAACTCTGCACTTGGAGGCCCAACACGTGTCTACAAGAATAAAGTTGCGTAGTAGACATCAAGCTCTTTTCTGGCGTCATTGTCGGGGAGTTGAGTGCATGAAGGTATATCTTTAGATCTTGCAATTGAGTCTTTTAGTTTCTTGTTTTATCACTAGTTTGGTTTATAAAAGAAAATCACAAAAAAATGGAATTGAGGTTGCATCATATCATTGATCATCTTTATAATATCTTTCTTGAAAATGATGGCTCGGAAAATTTTGCTCAATTGTTAGAAGAAGAAGTCAATAAAATGTTTGGCACAAAATATTTGAATGATGAGCATGATTGCAATGTTGTTAGTCTGAATTCTATGAATATCCATGATGCTAATTGTCGGTGTAGAAAAGTAGGGGCTCTCCTTTTGACCCCTTTACTTGTGCACGGGCAGTCAGAGCCGCGCGCCACGGCCGCACGTAGCAGGGCAAAGGAGGGAAGCCAGAGAGAAGCCGAAGCACAAGACAGCCAAGGCAACGCCAAGACCAGAGACACCAAAGAGCAAGAGGGCGAGGTGGACTCCCCCGGCAAGGCCCTTGCCGGGGCGGCCTCCGCGGCCCCGGCAAGAGCCTTGCCGGGGCAACTTGCCCAACACCAACAGAGCGAGCCACCCTTGAGCCCACGAGTTCCAACCCAACCAACCACATTGGGACCAGGGCTCGGGAGGCACCTCTGCGGTGGCATGTAGATCTTTGTCAAGATCATACACACACAAGATCAAATGAGGACCAGAAGACGACGACCCTCGACAAGATCCTTGCCGAGGAAAGCCACAAGACCCCCGGCAAGATCCTTGCCGGGGACGACTGCAATGCCACGGCAAGACCCTTGCCGGACCCCCGGCAAGGCCCTTGCCGAGAACATTAGCGGGGCACAGCCAGGCCCGCGTCGACCAAGACTCCACTGCCATCCCCAAGCAGCTGCTAGCTCAACCAGCTGGGCAGGCACCTGCGTGGTGACGGGCGGCTTCCAAGCCAACTCAGCAAGCACCTGCGTGGTGGCATGCAGATCTTCGTGATGACCCTACCACCACGCCACCTCAGCTGCCTGCCTGCCTACATGGCGCCGCATGCATCGCTGGCCTGGGCGCGTGTCGAAGCAAGGCGAGGCGGCGACGGACGGAACGGGCTCCGTTCCCGTCCCCGATAAAGCAAGGGGACACCTAAGCGATGCATTAAATGTGTCTTGTCCTGTAACACGGGCGATAAGCTCGCAGCACTGTAGACCTTTACACCTCCTGTGTGCCGCTGTGGCAGCCCCTTTCAACTATAAAAGGAGGCCCATGGCGTACTGGAGAGGGATTCAGCTCTTTTGGGCAAGTTGCACCCCGTAGCTAGCTCAAGAACACAAGAACACTCAATACATCCACCAAAGCAGGACTAGGGTATTATGCATCCTCGCGGCCCGAACCTGGGTAAACGATCCGTGTGCTTCCTGTTAGACTTGCTCTTCTCGCAACCCCGCGCCCCGCCAACCGTAGTAGGGGTTCTTGTGATCCCATAGGTGTCGTTCTCACTGACATCTTTGGCGCGCCAGGTAGGGGGCGCGATTGTGAGAATCTGGTTTAGCAACCAGCTTAGCAGTTCCTCGTGGCCATGGTTTCTTAGGAAGAAGACGTCCAAGAGGATGGCGCCGCCTGCAAGCACGAAGGGCGCCAGTGCGGCAACAGAAAAGCTAAGTCATGCGAAACTTTAAGCAATTTCCTTTTTATATGTGAGGTTATTCCCCTTGGAGGTCTCGTTCTTTGTATGGAAACCTGCATGCAAAGGGGCCCTCCCGCGATTGGCAACGCCCTTGTTCTGTTTCGAGTCCGCTCAACAGCTCAAGCGGCCGCGTCGAGAGTGGCAGGGTAGCCTTCCGCAATTGGCAACGCTCTCGATTCTGACTCGAGTCAAGATCGACAGTTCGAGATGCCGCGTTGAGGGCGGCAAGGTGGTTCGCCCGGCGGCAAGCACACCCGGCACGCAATTGGGGATCCGTCCCCGAGACGCCGCCGGCAAGCCTACGCGATAAACGTAGGGTGGACATACAAAGAGAGATCGAACATTAAAATAACATGCATAATGTCAAAGGTACTGCAGAGTTATAATACATCAATTGCCGCCGCGGTTTTAACTAATTATAGAAATTGTCTTGGTCATGAACCTGCAGCGACGATAAGAACGGGGTGCCTAATCCCGGCGCTGGTCCTCCACCCTCTGAATTCTGTCGATGCCGCTGATGACGGGCTTGATACGCTCCTTGAGCGGCGTGAGGTCAGCATCCTCCGGCAAGCTCTCCAGCGCGGCGTCGAAGTCGAGGTCGGGATACCAGCACGCCACCTTGGTGAGGACCTTGGTCATGGCACCCTGGCAAAGTCTCCGGGACTCATCGGCCAGGGAGGCCTCCCGGTTGAAGTGAAGCTGCTCCAGGGCCCCGAGGACGCCCTCGAAGAACAGGGTCAGCTTGGCGTTGGTAGTCCCGCTGTGCTCTGGGGCGTACCTCACATTTGGCATCCCCATGGTAGCCAGCTGCGTGGTGATCCTGCCGGCGACGTCCACGAGACGGCTGATCCAGCGATTCTTGCCCTCCACGAAGTCCTTGTGGGTGACGGCGTCGTTCGTCCGCTGCAGCTTCTCAGCCTCCAGAGCCTTGGTCAGGGTATCCTCCCCGGCTTTGGCCTCCGAGAGCATCCCCTCAAGGCCCTCCAGCTTCAGCTTCAGGTCCTGGATGGACTCGTTGGTCTTGGAGAGCTGCTCGGCCTTGCCGAGGACGGCGTCCTGCGCCTCCATCAGGGCACCGTTGAGCGTGTTCTTCTCCTCGGACAGCTTCAAGGTTTGGTCCTTCAGCCCGTCCCGCACCACTTCCAGCTCCTTCATCTTGTCGCACGTGAACCAGAGCCTGGGCATCGATCGCCTCCTTGTGCCTCTGCTCTAGCTCTTGGGTCCGCTGCACGACGAGCCAAGGCGGCGAGCTTCTCCTCACGTGCGGCAAGGTCCTCCTCCTGGGAGTTCAGCGCGGCCTGGTGCTGGGTTCGAGCGGCCTCAGCTGCGGCGGCCAAGTTCTCTGCCGTCTCCTGGGCCTTCTAGATGTCGCCCCGCTTCATGGTGAGCTCCACGTCGCGCTTGGACAGCTCACCCTGGGCAACCTTCAACTCCTCGCAGGCCTGGTGGAACCAAGACTGCGCCTGGCGACACGCACCTTGAGGTCCGCCTCCGCCTTGTCCACCGTTTCCATCCTGGACTTGACCTTGTACAGGCAGGCGCGGTGGAGAGCCTGGAGCTTCCGGAAATTGGCGCCCATGGCCTGGAGAAGCCGCTCCTCCTGAGAGCCGTCGCCACCGGCGCTCGGCTCGTTAACAACCTCGAGCCCAGCGGCGGCAAGCACCTCTTCATCGAACACCTCTCCCTCGATGGGCGCCCTGGAGCTGGACGCCCCTGGAAGGTGGACGAAAAGGTTGTCACTCACCCTCAGATACCTGCCGGAGCCAGAGGCGGCCGAGGAGGAAGGCTGGTCATCAACCACTTCCTCCTCGGCGGCGGCCTTGCCGGCCTCCCCGACAGGTCCCTTGCCGGCCTCCTCGGCAGTAGGTTTGCCAGGCTCCCCGGCCGGCCCCTTGGCGGCGTCCTCACCAGTGCCCTTGGCGGCCTCCTCGGATGAAGAGGAGGCAGATGCCTTCTTGTTTGCCACCGCGGCCTTCACCACCTTCTTCGCCGCCGCGGCCCTCGTCTGGCGCGCGGACTCCTCCGGGGCCTTTGGCCGCTATGCGGCCTTGACGGGCCGGACCGGCTCGCTGGAAGTGGCCCGCCGCAGGACTCGTCCTCTCCCCGTGGCTGGAGGGTCGACAGTCTCGGCCTCCTCCTCCGACGACTCATCGACCGCTGCTTCGATGAGAGGGGCCCCAGCGCCAGCGCTGCTGGCCTCCCCAGTGGCCTCCACCCACTGGGCGAGCTCCTGCTCCTCCGCTTCTGCCGCGGCCTTGTCCTCCACGCCACCGGTGCTGCCGGCCTCCTCGGCAAGCTTCGCCTCCATCGCCCTGGCAGCAATGTAGTCCAGCTCTGCCTGGGTGGTGTCCTGGACGAGCCGTGGCTCGGTGGTGACGTACCCCTCATGCAAGGTGTCGAAGAACTCCTGCACTTGAATTTCCCCCGGCTCGACCCAGCTCGGGTCAAGGCCATGCGCGTTGAAGTCCGGCATCATGGCGATGATGTCGGTCCAGCGCGAGTTGTTGCTCAGCGGGACTACTCCTGTCGGCAACTTGAACAAGGGCCCCTTGGAGACCTTGCCGGCCTTCACAGCGGCCCTCGCGGCCTTGCCGGTCTGCTCGACCTCGCCGTCGCGGTTCACGTCGAGCTGGAAGAGCCGCTAGCAGAAGTGGGCGTGCCCCATCACCGTGAAGTTGTGGTCGAGGCCGGGGTGAAGCCTCATGATGTCGGCGGCATTCGTGAAGAGCCAGGCCGGCCTCCCCTTGTTATGCAGCGGAGCGATTCGGCGGCGGATGAAATCCGCCCCGATCATCTCAAGGGTGATCCCGGCCTTGGTAAGGCGAAGGATCCTGGTGGTGGCGACCGTGAGCTTCGCATCGTCGGCGTCAACGTCGCTCCAGTCGCCCCGGCGAACCGGCGGCGCATCGCGGACCCGGCAAAAGTCCGGCGGGTCCTTCTCTTCAATCCAGCAGCATCGGCCCCGCCAGTCTTCCCACCTCTCCTTCATGGTGCCCTCCGGGTATGCCCCCTTGGACCGTGGGATCCAGGCGACGCAACTGGAACTGGCGCCCCCGGGTTGGATCCGAGGGAAGAAGTAGTGGCGGAAGAGCGCCATGTTGGGATGCACCCTGGCGAAGCCCTCGCAGAGGTGCGCGAAAAGAGCCATGCACGCCATGGCATTTGGAGTAAAATCCAAAAGGTGGAAGCCGTAGGTGTGCATGACGTCATTGAAGAAATCAGTGAAGGGGGGGGGGGCAGAGGCCGCAAGAGAAGTAATCAACAAAGAATGGATACCGATTTGAGGCGGCCTCGGCACAATTGGCGGGGATGGCACGCGTGGATGGATGCCTCATCTTCTCCCCCCCGTCTTGCAGCCCCACAGGGGCTTGAAGCAGTCCCGGAGCTCAAACACATCGACTGTCGAGGGGAAGTAGGCGAGCTGCATCCGCTGCGCCGCCAACGCACTCTCCGGCGGCTCCGTCGCCCCAGCATCTTTGGCCACTCCCTTGCCCTTGGTGGATTTGGGGGCCATGGCGGCAACAAGGGGCAGGGGAGAGAAGATAACGAAGATAAAGCAACGGCGAGCAAAGGCGAAAGCTTGGAGAGGAAGGAGAAGGGGGCGGCGGCTCTGAGATTGGAGAAGACGCAGGAAGGGGGGTAAAGTGAGCAGCGCGCCCGCGGTTATCCCTTTTTACGAGGAAGGCGCGGGCCGCTTCCTTTCCCATTAACTGTGACGTGACGCATGCGTGTGGGAACCGCATCACGCATGACCCCCACGTCACGCACGACCTCCACGTCGTGCGTTCAACGTGACTCATGGGGAAGCGCAGCGGACGAACAGTTACCGCGGTAAAATCTGCCCCGCCTGCCCGCGCACCGTTCTGGGTCTGGCCCAACAACGTGTCGCGCTTATGTGTGTACCAGGCCCGGGGGCTCCTATTGGTGTACAAAAGTAGGGGCTCTCCTTTTGACCCCTTTACTTGTGCACGGGCAGTCAGAGCCGCGCGCCACGGCCGCACGTAGCAGGGCAAAGGAGGGAAGCCGGAGAGAAGCCGAAGCACAAGACAACCAAGGCAACGCCAAGACCAGAGACACCAAAGAGAAAGAGGGCGAGGTGGACTCCCCCGGCAAGGCCCTTGCCGGGGCGGCCTCCGCGGCCCCGGCAAGAGCCTTGCCAGGGCAACTTGCCCAACACCAACAGAGCGAGCCACCCTTGAGCCCACGAGTTCCAACCCAACCAACCACATCGGGACCAAGGCTCGGGAGGCACCTCTGCGGTGGCATGCAGATCTTTGTCAAGATCGTAAACACACAAGATCAAATGAGGACCAGAAGACGACGACCCTCGACAAGATCCTTGCCGAGGAAAGCCACAAGACCCCCGGCAAGATCCTTGCCAGGGACGACTGCAACGCCATGGCAAGACCCTTGCCGGGCCCCCGGCAATGCCCTTGCCGAGAACATCAGCGGGGCCACAGCCAGGCCCGCGTTGACCAAGACTCCACCGTCGTCCCTAAGTAGCTGCTAGCTCAACCAGCTGGGCAAGCACCTGCGTGGCGACGGGCGGCTTCCAAGCCAACTCAGCAAGCACCTGCGCGGTGGCATGCAGATCTTCGTGAAGACCCTACCACCGCGCCACCTCAGCTGCCTGCCTGCCTACATGGCGCCGCATGCATCGCTGGCCTGGGCGCGTGTCGAAGCAAGGCGAGGCGGCGACGGACGGAACGGGCTCCATTCCCGTCCCCGATAAAGCAAGGGGACACCTAAGCGATGCATTAAATGTGTCTTGTCCTGTAACACGGGCGATAAGCTCGCAGCACTGTAGACCTTTACACCTCCTGTGTGCCACTGTGGCAGCCCCTTTCAACTATAAAAGGAGGCCCATGGCGTACTGGAGAGGGATTCGTCTCTTTTGGGCAAGTTGCACCCCGCAGCTAGCTCAAGAATACAAGAACACTCAATACATACACCAAAGCAGGACTAGGGTATTACGCATCCTCGCGGCCCGAACCTGGGTAAACGATCCATGTGCTTCCTGTTAGACCTGCTCTTCTCGCAACCCCGCGCCCCACCAACCGTAGTAGGGATTCTTGTGATCCCATAGGTGTCATTCTCACCGACACTAATGATATGCACGACGATAAGCTTGGGGATGCTATATTTGATGAATATTATATTTTTAGTCCCCCAAGTTTTGATGAGAAAACTTATTATGATGAAAGCATGCCTCCTATTAATGATGATTATATTGATGAAAGTGGGTTCGGAAGAGTGTCAACTCTAGGTACTAATGATCCCACTATTTTGGAGGGTGTTGAATCTTATTGTAGTAATTATGAAAGTGGATTTGGAGAGGTCATGACTTTATTTAGTGATGAGTCCACTATTTCGGAAGAGGTTTCAATTGATTATTATGAGAACAAAGTTACTATCTATGATGATTATGGTGATGACATGTATGCTATAAAGAATAATGATAACCATGAAACTTGTCATCATGATTTTAATTTTCAGTCACATGATAGTTATTTTGTTTAGTTTGCTCCCACTACTATTCATGAGAATAAATTTGCTTATGTGGAGAGTAATAAAATTTCTATGCTTGTGGATCATGAAAAGAATGCTTTATGTGATAGTTATATTGTTGAATTCATTCATGATGCTACTGGAAATTATTATGAGGGAGGAACTTATGCTTGTAGGAATTGCAATAATATCAAGTTTCCTCTCTATGTGTTGATAGTCTGAAGTTATGCTTGTTTTGCCTTCCGATGCTACTTGATTCTTGTTCCCATAATTTGTTTGCTCACAAAATTCCTACGCATAGGAAGTGGGTTAGACTTAAATGTGCTAGTCATATGCTTCATGATGCTCTCTTTATGTTCCAATTCTTATCTTTTATGCGAGCATCATAGAAATCATCATGCCTAGCTAAAAGGCATTAAAAAAAGCGCTTGTTGGGAGACAACCCAACACTTTTACCTACTTTTTTTGTGTGTTCACATGATTATGCTACTTTATTGATCATGTTTTATTGCTTTTGTTTCAATAAAGTGCCAAGTAAAGCCTTTGGGATCATGTTGGGTGACAGTTGATTTGATCGTGCTGAAAAATAGAAACTTTTGCGCTCACGAAAAGAATTCTCACTTTTACCAGAAGAGTGATTTTGAGTTGATTCTTTTTGCAGAGGTTAAATATAGAAATTTCTCACGTGGTACTAATTGTTTCAGAATTTCTGGAGTAGCAGAAGTATGGTTTGAGTACAGATTACTACAGACTGTTGTGTTTTTGACAGATTCTGTTTTCATTGCATAGTTTGCTTGTTTTCTTGTTTCTATGGCTTATATTGCTCAATATAAATTGTGGAAATGATATGCTACAGTAGGCATTGTGTCGAAACAATTATGAATCTTGTCTTTGAAAGTACCAATGTGAAATGGTTTGCTCTTTATCATACTAACCTATCTCATGAAGTTCCGTTAAGTTTTGTGTGATTGAAGTTTTCAAGTTTTGGGTGAGATGTCGATATGAGGAGAATAAGGAGTGACAAGACCCTAGCTTGGGGATTTCCAAGGCACCCCAAGTTAGTATCCAAGGAATATCCAAGCAACTAAGCTTGGGGATGCCCCGGAAGGCATCCCCTCTTTCGTCTCCAACATTACCGGTAACCTCACTTGGAGCTATGTTTTCATTCGTCACATGATATGTGTTTTGCTTGGAGCGTCAATTTATTTTGTTAGGGTTTGCTTTCTGTTATTTATAATAATGTTTTACATCTTTTATTTCAATAAAAGGGGCAATGATAGCCTTTACTATGCTTATTTTACAAGTCTACATGTTGTTGTTTGAAAACAAAAAGTCTACCGCTGTTGAAAAAATTCCCTAGAAAAGTCAGAATTTGATAAAATGTTGAAACTTCTTTCAAAATAAGCTCTGATAAATTTTCTACAGTGTGGTAAATTTTTATAAGTTTTGGAGTTGAATAAGTATTGATACTCTTGCATTCTTTACAAACTGTACTGTTTTAGCAGATTGCTGTTATGTTTGCATATGTTTGCATATGTGTGCTTGTTTAATGATACTATTTGAGGATAGGAGTATTAAATATGCAGAGGCATTTATTATGCAATGTTGAATAATATTTTTTGTGATTTGCTAGAGTAGAGAATGATAAGGTTTTTGCATTGGTTTATACTAACTTATCTCATGAGTTCTTGTTGAGTTTTGTGTGGATGAAGCTTTTGAGATTTAGGAAAACCGTGATATGAGAGGAATTAAGGAGACACAAAAGCTCAAGCTTGGGGATTCCCAAGGCACCCCAAGATAATATTTCAAGAAGTCTCAAGCATCTAAGCTTGGGGATGCCTCAGTAGGCATCCCACCTTTCTTCTTCAACAATTATCGGTTAGTATCGGTTGAGCCTAAGTTTTTGCTTCTTCACATGATCAGAGCTATTCTTGGAATATCATTTTATTTTGTTTTGCTTGTTGTTTTAATAAAGTTCTTAGATCTAAAAGTTTTTAAATAAAATAGAGTCCTCAAATAGTTACCCGGGAGGCTAAGTAAGCGGCACTCATATCCAGTCAACGAAGCTCTTTTCTATGGAATTGCTCTAGTGCTTCACTTATACCTTTTTGAGCATGTTGTGCTATAATATTTTTGAAGAAATTCTCTCTTGCTTCACTTAAATTAATTTGAGAGAAATGAATTTTATGCTCATGAACTTCACTTATATCTTTTTGGAGTAGCTTGTCATTTACTCTTGTGCTTCACTTATATCCTATGAGTAAATTGTTGAATAAATTGAATGTCATGAAGTTGAAATCATATCGTGCCTAGTGGTAGATTCACATTGGGTTTAGAAAGTGAAATCTTTTGAGGCTTAACAATCACAATTTTGGTCATGCAAGCAATTCACGAATAATTAGTATAAGGAAGAGAACTTTCACATTGCAAATACACTATGTTGGAAATCTTTTGTGATTGTGAGCCCCCATCAAAATATTATATGCCAAAATTGTTGACGTTGGACAAGGAAGACAACGTAATGGTTTATGTTTGTTCATATTCACATAGAAGTTATATTGTCATAGATCCTTCAACATGTGGTGCTTGCCCCCCATCTTTGCTAGCCAAAAATTCTGCACCAAGTAGAGATACTACTTGTGCATCCAAAAACCCTTAAACCCAAATCTTATGTTCAAGAGTCCACCATACCTACCTAAGGATTGAATAAGATCCTTCCAGTAAGTTGTCATCGGTGCAATAAGGCAATAAAATTTGCTTCTAAAAGTGTTAGATCATTTAGTGTAAGAGAAAAGCGTTGTACGAACTTGTGATGGCAAAGAATAAAAGCGATAGACTGCATAATAAAGGTTGCTATCATAAGGGGCAATATAACGTGATGTTCTTTTGCACTAAGGGGTTAAGCATACAAACAAATAAGCGCATGGCAACCTATGCTTCCCTCTGTGAAGGGCCTATCTTTTACTTTTAAGTATTTAGTTTCATGCAAAGAGTCAAAGTTTTTCTCACTATTCCTTTTTATTTTTCTCTTTTGGCAAGCATCATGTGGTGAGGAAATATCTAGGCACATATGTCCAATTGGATATGGGTAGGATGAGTTATTATTGTTGACATCACCCTTGAGGTGAATACGTTGGGAGGCAAAACAATAAGCCCCTATCTTTCTATGTGTCTGGTTGTAACGTTTTGCTCATGTGTATGCGGTGAGTGTTAGCAATCATACAAGACTATATGATGGTTGAGTATGTGGAGCTCTTACTTAAACTCTATTGAATAAGCTGAATTACAATTGCTTGGTGACTGAGAACATAGGTTGTTGAGTTTCAGGAGAATTCATTGTTTGAACCTTAACATGTGAATTGGTTGCTACTTTAACATCAGAAATTTTATGAGAAAGAATTGTTGTTATGATGCTAGGAAAAGTGATTGAAATTTTCATTGATCAAACTTATGCACTTTGCTAGCATTCACACTTCATAAATTATTTCTTTTATCATTTACCTACTCGAGGACGAGTAGGAATTAAGCTTGCGGATGCCGATACGTATCCAACGTATCTATAATTTATGAAGTATTCATGCTGTTATTTTAACATTCTTGGAGGTTTTACAATCATTTTATAGCAACTTTATATCATTTTTTGGGACTAACCTATTGACCCAGTGCCAGTTGCTATTTTTTGCTTGTTTTTTACATCGCTGGAAATCAATATCAAACGGACTCCAAACACCGCGAAACTTTTTGGAGAATTTTTATGGACCAGAAGACACCCAATGGGCCAGAGCTGCACCTGGGGTGGTTCCCCGAGGGGGGCACAACCCACCAGGGCGCGCCTGGGCCCCCTGGCGCGCCCTGGTGGGTTGTGCTCACCTCGGTGGCCTCCCGTACCCCTTCTTTGCACTATAAATTCCCAAATATTACGAAACCCCTCGGGATTAACCTAGATCAGAAGTTCCGCCGCTGCAAGGCTCTGTAGCCACTGAAAACCAATCTATACCCTTTCCGGCACCCTACCGGAGGGGGTCATCTCCGCTGGCCATCTTCATCATCCCGGCAGCCACCACGATGAGGAGGGAGTAGTCCACCCTCGGGGCGAAGGGTTTGTACCAGTAGCTATGTTTTTAATCTCTCTCTCTCTCTCTCTCTCGTGTTCTTGAGATGTCACGATCTTGATGTATCACGGGCTTTGCTAATATAGTCGGATCATGTGGTGTTTTCCCCTTTCTATCTTCTTGTGATGAATTGCCTTTTCCCTTTAAGATTTCGTTGTTATCGAATTGAATACTTTTATGGATTTGAGAACACTTGATATATGTCTTGCAATTGAATACTCGTGGTGACAATGGGGTAGCGTATTGATTCACTTGATATATGTTTTGGCACTCAACTCGCGGATTCCCGAGGTGACATTGGGGTAATCTATGCATAGGGGTTGATCCACATTCTTGTCTTTGTTTCCCCGGTAGAAATCTTGGGGCACTCTTTGAAGTTCTTTGTGTTGGATTGAGTATTATGAATATATATTTGCTTTGGTGTTATTTTAGTATGAACTCTAGGATAGACCGAACGGAAAGAATAGCTTTGTGTTATTTTAGTATGAACTCTTGAATAGATCGAACGGAAAGAATAGCTTAGAGGTGGTTTCGTACCCTACAAACAATTTATTATTATGTTCTCCGCTTGATAGGAACTTTGGAGTGATTCTTCATTGCACTTTGAGGGGTGGTTATATGATCCAATTATATTAGCATTGTTGAGAGATTGCACTAGCGAAAGTACGGACCCTAGGCCTCATTTTCAAGCATTGCAATGCCGTTTTTGTGCCCGTTTACTATTTGCTACCTTGCTGTTTTATTTATTCAGATTATAAAAATATATTTCTACCATCCATATTACACTTTTATCACCATCTCTTCGCCGAACTAGTGCACCTATACAATTTGTCATTGTATTGGGTGTGTTGGGGACACAAGAGATTTCTTGTATTTGGTTGAAGGGTCGTTTGAGAGAGACCATCTTCATCCTACACCTCTCACGGATTGATAAACCTTAGGTCATCCACTTGAGGGAAAATTGCTACTGTCCTACAAAACTCTGAGCTTGGAGGCCCAACACGTGTCTACAAGAATAAATTTGTGTAGTAGACATCAGCCATCCATAGCTATGTGATGAGTGTTATCTGCTTGATGGCTTCTATCTGTGATTATCTTACCCGTCTGATACGACAATATTGGTGGGGAGTGGAAAAGAGCAAATGAATGATGGCTTTGGTTGAGTTGTGATAAAATGAGGCTTCGAAAGGCCAAGGGGTATGGGTGTCCGTGACATGCGAGCCTTTAACCAAGCTGTTCTTGAGACGTAGGCTTGGGGGTTAATCGATGCCCCTAGACAGCTTATGTGCGGACTTGCTGCGGGCGAAATACTACCCTAGTTGATATTGTTTTTTCTGGTATAATTTCTTAACAGTTTGGAAAGGTATTGAACATGGTCTAGAACTTGTAAGAAAAAGACATCATATTGAGGGTGCAAGATGACACCTCGACTAGAGCCTGGAGAGACCCATGCATCCCTCGAGGGCCATCTTTCTGGCCGCTTATACTTGAGGGCAATTGTTGCTAAAATTGGGTTTCATATTTTTTGGATGAGTAAGGTGCTTGGAATTTCCAGCATTTTAACGAGTATTTTTGGGATATGGATGTACATGAGATTTTAAAGACTCGTACATCATCGCCTAGTTTCTGCCATGATTCTTTTTTGCATGACAAAGAGGTGCCTCCGAAGTACTACTGCTGAGTTTCTAGATGGATACTGGAAATCTAATAACATGTGCATAAATATATTGTTGAACAAATGATGAAAGGGAAGATACCAACGAATGAGGAAAAAACAATTTTGAAGGTAACTGTCCTAGCACCGGCTATACCATGGCCTCCGCCACCGGCGAAACATATCGCTCTCTGTCGATGGCTCCTTCTCTTTGGAGGATGGATGGATAGTGGATGAGGTTTTGAGGAGGCATGATGGCTTGGTGACTTTTGTAGCCTACCGTTTTGTTTTTAACTATAGCGATCCACTGGAAGTGGAGTCATGCTTTAATGTAGGGTATGGCTCTGGCCATGCAACCGGTAATCACTAGTACAGCGAGCTCCTAAACAAACGGTTTAAAACCCCTTTCCACGACGGCATTTGGAACTGTCTCCAAGTGAGTGTGGGTGATAGGGGGTCCTTCCCACACGACCCAAAAACCATCGGGGATATGCCCTCCTGGCACACACGTTCGGCAAAATGAGGTCGTGTGTGACCGGCGAGCGCTCAAATACGGAAATACGTACAGTAGAGCTAAAAAATACAATTATATGGCGAAATTGTTTCCGGTCGCAAGTACACCCCACACAGTCAGTCCCTGCTAAACGTTTCCGTTCGTATGTACATCCCATACAGTCGCTCAAAGGAAAACGTTTCCGTTCAAAGGTACATCACACATAATTTTTCCCGTTAAATCGCTTGCGTTATTAAATATATCACACACGGTCCATGGAAGAAACTGTGTGGCAAAGGCTGTCCATCACACATAGTTTTCATGTGGTAAACGTTTCGCAAGGTGGCATAACGCAAACAGTTTTCTAGAGAAAGTCGTGTGTGATTGTTCATTAATCCAACACGGTTTACTCCTAGAAATTGTGTGCATTGTCTGAGGTCATCGCCCACGGTATTTTTTCAACAACCGTTTGCAATAGCAAAACCCAATTAGCAGGCTAATTCGCCACTAGCAGGCTAATTATCCTATTATTCATAATCCATTTATTAATCTAATTGATAGTTCATATTAAGCACACAATATATTTCATTTTCGTAATTGAAATACATCAGAGTACAACATCATTTAGCTTCAGCACTCAGCTACCCCATTACACAACTACACCAGGACCAAGTTTCACATGCAACATCTATAACCTTTCGAAATTAGCATCATAGACTGTCGGATATTGGGTTCCGGCAAAACCCTTAAGGTTCAAACTCTGAAGTGCGCACGAAGATCTTCTCCCTACCGAAACACGTCTGAAACCTCGCCGCGATTCTCAGCTAGCTCGATGAACAACACAAGAGACACGAGGTTTATACAGGTTCGGGCCACCATTGTGGTGTAATACCCTACTCCTGTGTGTGGTGTGTTGGATTGCCTCTTGGGCTGATGATGAACAGTACAGAGGAAGAACAGCCTCGCGAGAGGTGTTCTTGAGCTGGTGCGGTGTTCTACTTGTTCTTGTTTCGGTCGGATCTAGATCATCCCCCTCTACTGTGGTGGCTATCTCTATATATAGAGGCCTTGGTCCTCTTCCCAAATATTGAGCGGGAAGGGAGCCAACAACGACCATTTTGAAAGGGGACAACTAGTACAAGCTATCCCGACTAAAGGTGGTCTTTGGCTGCCAAAGGCACTGGCGATGACGCCGTCTTGGGCTCCACGGTGACCTCCGTCCTGCCGCTCTGTTGGTCTTGGTCTCGTTGCATCAATATGGAAACCTTTTCTTGATGCCTCGGTACTCCGCTCCTGCGCTTGCCCCCTTTGCACCAATGAGGAAACGAGGACACCGCGTAGGCTGATCGTCATGGCTTGCGTCACGAGCACCTCGCAAGGTACCCCTTGCCTTGATCTCTCCGCCTCCTCGCGAGCATGCCTGGTGAGGCCGCCCCTGAGGAGGCCTTGTGTCGTCCGCCCCACGAGGCTTGGCCCCTCGCGAGGGTCTTGAACTTGGGTTGATGAACACAGGCCGTATTGGGCCACTGTTGAGCCACGTTGCAGGCCGCAGGCAGGCAAGTCTGGGGACGCCCATTCCCAGAACGCCGACAGCAGCCCCCGGGCCCAAGGCGTGCTCGGACTTGGCTTAGCAGTGAAGCCAAAGGGCAAGTGCGGAGCGCCGCGGGCCCCAACAGCCTGTGGCCTTGGTCGCCGCGTGGCGGTTGATTGGACGTGGGCGTCTCCGCTTCCCCACGCTGCTTCGGCAACTGCCCGACTGACAAAGGCTGGCCTGGGTTAGGCTTACCTTCATTGCTCTCGTTCGCCTTGCTCCAGATCCCCTTCCTTGCTCTCTTGCTTCTGAAATCTCCAGATCCGCTCCATCCTTCCCCTTTCAGCGAGTAATGGCGCCCCGCAAGGCCACGGCCGAGGCCCTGCCGGCTTGGTACTCGCCGGCCCTGGATCCCCCAAACATGACGGAGAAGAATCTCGTTGCTACGCGCCTGATGACGGCGGCGCAGGGCAGCGAGATGGGGGAGACCGGACTCCGGGCCGGCTCCGCCATGCCAGAGGCTAAGGGGGGCACTTTCTACCCCTTCTTCACGAGCACCGTCATCGCTGGCCTCGTTCCTCCCTTCTCCGAGTTCTTCTACGCCCTCCTCCGCCATTATAGGTTGCAGGCCCTTCATCTCCATCCCAACTCCGTTCTCCTTTTGTCGATTTTCGCCTATTACCGCGAGGCGCACGTTGGGGTGATGTCGTCCGTGGCTTTGCTGCGCCACTTCTTCTCCCTCCGGATCACCGGCGGTCATACCTCGGCGTGCGCTGGCTTCGTCGCGTACTCCAAGGCCAATGCGATTTCGTAGACCGGGAAGAGGGTCGACGGCTTCCAAAGCAAGTGGGCCATGATGGATGCCGGATGCATCCACTCTCGGTTGGTGTTGCCAACGGAGCAGCCCCAGCCGACGAGGCGTGGTCTCGTGCGAAGCTTGATGACAGACGGGCGAAGTCGGTGCTGGAGAAGTTGAACGCCGACCTGAGGCCGGGCAACATGAAGGCGGCGAAGCTGACGGGGGCCACGCTCCTGAGGGAGTTCCTGGTGCAGCGGGTGGCTCCACTTCAGGCGCATTCACGCCCGTTGTGGACGCTTGGGGGTGCGGACGATGATCTCCGCGTGAACTCGGCTGCCCTGGCCGACGAGGATTTGGTCGCAGCTCTCCGCCTCTTGGTTGGAGAAGACGTGGAAGGTCTGGAGGGCGCTCCTGCCCCCCTGTTCCTTCGCGAAAACTGGCAACAGGTGGTGGATGCCATGCCCACCATTGATGGGCGCGGCCAGGTGCCGGAGGTGCCTCCCGAGGGCCAGGGGGCGACGGTGCCGGTGGAGGTGTCTTCTGATGATTCCCGTGAGGGAGGAGAGGAAGACGAAGAAGAAGAGGAGCGTGACTCGGAGGCGACCGCTGAGGGGACGGGGGAGACTCCCCCCACGCAGGGCCAGCATCCTCCGCACCCTGCCGGACGACGATGAGGCCGACGCCAGGCGAGAGTGAGAGGACCCGCCCGTGATCCTGAAGAAAGACAGGTCGGGGCTGATCTCCCGAAGGGCTACTCCGGCCCAAGCACAAACCGAAGCCGGCTCCAGCCCTTCTGGTACGCCCTCTTACACTCCTGGACCTCTTGAGGCTACGGCCCGAACCAAGAGGCTTACGGGCTTCAAGCTCGGCAAGAGGCCGCCAGCCTATGCCGCGATTGACCAGTAAGTGCTTGAACTCTGTCTTGTTCTTGCTTTGCTGCTAGGGCTTGACGTTTTCCATCACTTGGTTAGTCCGCCGCTTGCGGCGAAGAAGCTGAAGGGGGACACGATGGCTCCGCCTGGGGCAGGCTCATCTATTGTGGCTGCGCCTTCGCCTGTGGGAAGGGGAGGCGGTGAAGTTCGCACTTCCCCTGCCCGATCATCCTCGCGAGGCTAGGAGGAGCGCCCTGGTGGGGTGCCAACCTCCGTGGCCCCGCTGACTCTGGAGGTGCCGGTGCCTGCCGCTATCGCTGAGGTGCCCAGGGCTCGGGAGCCCCCAGTCTCCCAAGCTGTGGTCACGCTGCCACCTTCTCCTCCTGCACCACTGGTTCTGGACTCCTCTGCCTCCTCCGCTGTCTTGGACCGTGCCCTTGCTGAGCTGGGCCTGCTGCGAGAAGACCTCCAGGGCGCCAACTCCCACCTGGTAGCCGGGCGACTGGAGCTGGTCTCTGGCTGGGTTCACTCTGATACCTCCGTCCGAGCGGCGCCGAGCCGGGCTGCGGCCGCTTCCGAGGAGGAGAAGCAAGCCGCCACCCAGGCCGCAGCCGCCCGTGATGTGGCGCTGAAGGATGCCACGGTCGCCCAGGACCGACGCAAGGCGCTGGAGGACGAGCTGCAGGGCTTGCGCGATGAGCTCGCCAAAGAGGCTCGCGACCGCCAAGCAAAGGAGGAGGAGATGAAGGCTCGGGAGGACGCCATCGGGGACCATGACGCCGAGCTGTCCGATGAAAGCAGCCGACTGAAGACGCTGGAGCAGAAGTTGAAGACGGAGAGGGCCGAGCTGGACGCCAAGGCGAAGGTCCTGGCTGAGGACTGCGTGGGCTTCGCGGATCTTGAGGTGAGATCTCGTAAGGCGCTGAAGACGCTCTACGATGGTGGCCTGGAGAAGCCGCTGGCCGGGGCCAAGGATGGCCCCGCCCAGCTGCTTCCCTTCTTGGTCGAAGCGCTTGAGGAAGTCGTGACCGGCGTCGGCCCCATGGACGAGGTTGAGGCTCGCGTCCTTTCTTCTGCAGCTGACGCGGGTCCTCAGCCACGTCTACCTTCGCGACCCTGGCGCCAACCTCGATGAGCTGCTGGAGCCCGTGGACGCCGAGCTCTTCGCCGTTGCTACAGAAGCCGTGAAGGGCCGAGCGGAAGCCTTGTTGGCGAAGTTCTGCGCCTTTGCCACCGCGCCCAAGGCAGGTGCTGCTGACTCCGTGGCCTCGGGAGGTGGAGCCGATGGAGGTAACACCACCACGAAGGCGGGGCTCCCGGCGAATGACGGTGTTGCCCAAGGGTGATCTTCTCGCGGCTTCTTTCCTGTTTAATTCCTGCAATATGCACTGTGCCTCGTGGAGGCGTTTAATCTTGCGTTTGGTATCGTGAAGACAATTATTGTTTGTAATATTTGCTCCTGGATTTGCTTCGAGCTTTTGCGATTTCCTTCCTATTTGCTTTGTGTTCTACATCGGCAGGGCCCGACCCCGCGCATACCTCAACCGCCGTTAGCCCCGACCGGATCACCAGGACGGAACCAAGGAGTGAGGGGCTACGTGAGAAGTTAGGCTCTTGAGTCGCGATGCTCATGAGTCCCCCTTGACGCGCACACAGCAAATAGGGAGGGAGTGTAGGAGTAGATCTGTCATTCTACGTCGGCAGGGCCCGGGCCCGCGCATACCTCAACCGCCATTAGCCTCGCGGAACTAAGGGGTGAGGGTCTATGTGACCAGTTAGGCTCCTGAGTCGCGATGCTCAGGAGTCCCCCTTGACATTCAAACGGTCTTCATACCTTGGCTCCGCTCGGGGAGGGGCACGCGACGACCAGGTCTGAGGGACCTGGCTGGGTGGCGTGCGCTCGGGCGTGACCCGGGCGCAGCCCCCGTGTCCAGCCCCCTCGCGTGACGCTCCTGAGGGGAGGTGTAGCGATGAGGACAGACACTGAGCTCTGGGCTCCCTGAGGTTGATACGGCCGTGGGCCGCCCTCAGTTGTTTATCACCAGCGCGGAGCATAGCACTTTCGTATGTGTACGGGCATAGCCGCTCCTCGGCAGTGTCGTCAGCCAGCGTGGAGCATGGTGCTTCCATTGGTACGTGGGAGGGGGGCCCCTCCGGGAGGAGTCCCCGGGCCATGTACAGCCCAGCCCTGACACGTGGCTTGCACGGCAGGGCTGGACGAGGTGTATCTGGGCACTCGTGAGCCAGCGCGGGACTCACGAGGCCCTACCTCAAGGCGGGTTGCGCCTGGTCTTGGGCCTTGGGCGGCTGTGTGTTCCTGCGAGATGGTTAGATACAAATGCTCTACGTCCTCAGGTCCCGGCCCTCGAGCGAGCTCAGCCGCCGCTGGTATGCTAGGTCGCGATGCCGTGGACAAGGCCAGGGGGTGAGGGTAGGAGAGCCAGTAAGAGCTCCTGAGTCGCGATGCTCAGGAGCCCCCCTTTTAACATGCAAGCGATTTGCATGAGGGAGAGAAGGCCCGTGGTAGGCGGTAGATGATAATCATAGGCAGGTTAAGCATGAAAGGAAAATCAGCTTAGATAAATGCAGGAGGGATACATGCCACTGGGTCAGGCCCGAGCAGCTTGGGGATGATGCAGCCCGAGGGGCGCCCCCAGCAAGGTAAAATAAAGACATAAGCAAAAGGGATACATGCCACAGGGACAGACCCACGCGACCTGGGAATGATGCAGCCCTGACGGTGCTCCCAGCTGAAATGAACTCGAAAGATGTCACCTGATACCATTGTAGAGGATGTTGGGGTAGCTGAAGATGCGCGGTGAAGAGGCCACTCCTCACGAGCCACCGGAGCCCTGAGCCTCGGCAGGCTCTGGGGTTCCGGGCGGTTCCTCGAGGACCATCTCCATCTCCGCCAAGACCGCGTGGTGCCTGGCCTCCTGAGCTGCCAGAATGCTCCGCAGATGACGCTGGTGAGTGGCAGCCGCGTTCGGCAGACCGAAAGGCATGCAAACGTAGTTGCACGGCGGACCCTCACAACATCCCACGCGCGAAGGCCAGAGGCGCTCCTGAGACGCGGCTCGGCTGAGCCCTGGGTAGTCGATGCAGACGCGCAGCCCGTCATCCTCGCCTGGATGGGGAGCTACGCCAGGTAGGCAGCGATCGCCGCGTATGACTCTTGATTCCTGAAGCTCCTGAGTGGTCTTGGTGATGAACTCCTGAGGGTTGGGCCTTCCTTGCCCCATGCCTTCCTGAGGGAAGCGTGCTGCGAAGCACGCCTCCAAGTGGTGCCCGAGCACCTCCCTCGTGATCTTGGCAAAGTCTGAGGCCCTCCAGAAGAGAGCCCCCGAGCCCTGCCCGAGGAGTGCGCCAGGCGCGCCTTCCTATGCGACGGAGGGAGGCGCCCCTTGCACGGGCGTGGATCCTGATGTGACACTTCCTGAGATGCCAACCTCCTGAGGCCTTGAGCTAGGCAATGTCTTCTCCTTCTTGGGAACTACCTCAGGAGGGTTCTCGCCCCTGCTGTCTGGGTCATCGATTGATGCAGCTTGGAAGGCGCGCTCGAGGAAGCACACCGCATCCTTCTCTTTGCAGGGGACTGTGATGATTCCGCCGCTTCCTGGCATCTTGAGGACATTGTAGCCATGTGGGTCACCACCATGAACTTGGCCAGGGCTGGATACCCGAGGATGGCGTTGTATGGCAGGCGAATGTGGGCGACATCGAAGTCGATGAGCTCGGTGCGGTAGTTCTTGCGCTGTTCGGAAGTGACAAGGAGGCGGACCTGCCCTATTGGGGTAGTGGAGCCATCAGTGACTCCTGAGAAAGGCTTGGTAGGCTGAAGTTGATCATATGGCACTTGGAGGTTGTTGAACGTCTCGACGGACAGAACGTTGAGTCCTGCGCCGCCATCAATAAGAGTCCTGGTAACTTGCACGTTGCTGATGACTGGGGAATAGAGCATTGGGAGGACACCAGCTGTAGCCGCACACTTGAGTTGATCCGCTGAGCTGAAAGTGATGGCGCACGTGGACCATTGGAGAGGGCGCGTGGCCTCAAGCTTGGGGAGGACTGCATTCACCTCGCGAGCAAACTGCTTGAAGATGCGCTGAGAGGCTGGGTCCTGGGCTCTGCCCAAGATGCAAGCGATAGCACGTGGCTCCTGGAAGCCCCCAGCCCCCTCGTCTTGGTGGTGGCCATCATTCCTTCTTGGCGGTGGCGGCAGAGGAGGAAGGCCTGTGTTGCCCTGCGGGCGGTCCTCGCGAGGCTGATCCCTCCAAGCCTCCTCGCGAGGCTGCTCATGCCAGCGGTCCTCGCGAGGTCGGTCACGCCACTCCTGGCGAGGGCCTCGGTCGTTCCATCGTCCTCCACCTCTCCCTCCTCCTCGGCCGTAGCCCCGGTCGCTGTGCTCGGGGCATCGACCGATGCGTCCTTCTCAAACAGCTCTGAGCTCCTGGCACTCGTTGGTGTTGTGGGTGTAGAGGTTGTGGTAGGCGCATAATCGACTATCCTTGGATGACTCCGGCTGGTCCCTGCCGCGCTTCGTGTCTGGTTCTGTTGCGAGCACGGCTGCTCCTTTGCGCTTCACGTCCTTGGCCTTGGCCTTCTTCTCTTCTGGGTCAGCGGCTAGAAGCTCGAGGAGGGAGAGGCGTCCCTCCTCAGCTCTTGTGCACTTGGTCGCCAGGTTGAACAGCTCCAGAGATGTGCACAGGTCCTCGTGGATAGCGAGCTCCTCCTTCATCTTGACGCCGCAGACGCCATCGGAGAACACTGAGATGATGGCCTCTTCAGTCACCTTGGGAATTTTGACGCGAGCGTTGTTGGAAACTGGATGTACTTCTGCAGGGTCTCTCCAGGCTGCTACTTGATGCGGCGCAGGTCACCCACGACCGGAGGACGGTCGCGCGTGCCCTGGAAGTTGGCGATGAAACGGCTACGCATCTCGTCCCAGGAGGAGATCGAGCCGGGAGGTAGGTTCAGGAGCCAGGTGCGGGCGCCATCCTTGAGCGCCATGGGAAACCAGTTCGCCATGACCTTTTCGTCCCCGTTGGCCGCCTCGATGCCCAGCTTGTAGAGCTGCAGGAACTCTGCGGGGTCGGCCTTGCCGTCATAGCGAGGAGGCAGATCCGGCTTGAACTTGCCTGGCCAGGCGAAGCTGCATAGCTCGGTGGTGAAGGCGCGGCAGCCTGCGGTGGCCACTAGAGCCCTTTGCAGTCGCGGGGCCTGTTATTGATGGTTCCCGCACGCCGCCGCCAGGGGCAGCGCGGGGTCTTGGCGTGCTGGTGCAGGGATGCGGTCTTGCCGTGCTGGAGCAGGGAGCACGTGAGCGCCTTCTTGAGGCCGAGGGATTTCTTGGCAGCTCCTTTCTTGTCGCGTGAGCGCTAGACGCGGTGGGTCACGTCCAGGAGCCGCGCGCCTTGGAGCCAGGGCGCCTTCTCGGGGAGGAGGTGGCGGAAGCACTCCCTGAGCCGCGTCGCCCATGCAGGATGGAGGGCGAGGCAGCGAGAGAGACGACGCAGGAGAGCCCCCTGCGGCGCTGACGAGCTCAGTGATGCGAGCGAGCCACTCCTCGTAGAGGTCGTTGACGGGGCGGAAGTGCAGGAGCTCACATGCCAGGAGCAACGCGGCCTGTGCGTCCGTGGGGGCGCGACGAGCGTGAGACGACGAACCAACTGGGGTCAGCGACGGGGTGGCGGTGCGGCCTTCCCGCCGCACCGAGGGGTGCAGCGAAGATGCTTGCTCCTCGTTCCCCGCCGGTCCAGTGGCGGCGTTGGTGGTAGGCGACAGAGAACGACGAGGAGGCCCACCGATGGGAGCCGTCTGGGCGACGCGGGCAGCGAGAGCAGCCCGGCGCTCGGCGCGAGCTTGGCGAGCGTCTGCCATGGATGCGACGAAGCGACGGGGCGTAGAACAGCGGAAAGAAGATTCCGGCGCACCCCTACCTGGCGCGCCAAATGTCGGATATCGGGTTCCGGCAAAACCCTTAAGGTTCGAACTCTGGGGTGTGCACGAAGATCTTCTCCCTACCGAAACATGCCCGAAACCTCGCCGCGATTCTCAGCTAGCACGATGAACAACACAAGAGACACAAGGTTTATACAGGTTCGGGCCACCGTTGTGGTGTAATACCCTACTCCTGTGTGTGGTGTGGTGGATTGCCTCTTGGGCTGATGATGAACAGTACAGAGGAAGAACAGCCTCGCGAGAGGTGTTCTTGAGCTGGTGCGGTGTTCTACTTGTTCTTGTTTCGGTCGGATCTAGATCATCCCCCTCTACTGTGGTGGCTATCTCTATATATAGAGGCCTTGATCCTCTTCACAAATATTGAGCGGGAAGGGATCCAACAACGGCCATTTTAAAAGGGGCAACTAGTACAAGCTATCCTGACTAAAGGTGGTCTTTGGCTGCCAAAGGCACTGGCGATGACGCCGTCTTAGGCTCCACGGTGACCTCCGTCCTACCGCTCTGCTGGTCTTGGTCTCGTTGCACCGATATGGAAACCTTTGCTTGATGCCTCGGTACTCCGCGCTTGCGCTTGCCCCCTTTGCACCAAAGAGGAAACGAGGACACTGCGCAGGCTGGCGCCCGCCTGGTCTTGATCGTCATGGCTTGCATCACAAGCACCTCGCGAGGTACCCCTTGCCTTGATCTCTCCGCCTCCTCGCGAGCCTGCCTGGTGAGGCCGCCCTTGAGGAGGCCTTGTGTCATCCGCCCCGCGAGGCTTGGCCCCTCGCGAGGGTCTTGAACTTGGGTTGATGAAGACGGGCCGTACTGGGCCACTGCTTGAGCCACGCTGCAGGCCGCAGGCAGGCAAGTCTGGGGACCCCCGTTCCCAGAATGCCGACATAGGCGGTACATAGACAGATGTATCTCATCTGGAAAATTGCTGAAGTATAAGGTGAATATTGAGCCTTCATTGATGTTGATGGTCTTTGCAACTTTAGGCCAGTGCTAGTGGATGATTGACCGTCCATCCTTCGTCCTCTTCAGGAACACTTCAATATTGAACCGTGGGTGTTGTATGAATACCTTCCTCGCCTCCTGACCATACAGGTGGTTTGGGAGGTAATCATCAGTCAACTACTTTGGAAAGGCCTGAAAGCAAGGATGTGCATAAATATCTTCTCTATATTGGAAATGGGGCAAAGGAATTAAAAAGGCAAAGTATAATAGTTAGTACCATCCTGTAGTGAACTGATGCCTTCTTCATTGTGCAGACAAAGATCTTGTTTTTTTGTCGCTAATTTCTTTATCCTAACAATCTTTCTGAGTTTCTTGACTTGACTGATAATCATGGACAACTCATTCCCCATATGCAAAAAGGGTCGAACAGTGGGTCAAAACCTCTAACAGCAGGACCTACATGTGCAAGACCAAAATGTTAAAAACCTAAATATTAGAATGGTTCCTGCAATTGCACAATAATGTGCTATTAGACAACGGACCATGCATGTGCTAACCTCGATTGTAAACCTCAGTGCTTCCCATTGTTTCCCTGCAACATATATAAGGTAGTTAGTCATCAGGTTAAGTAAGGGTTCGCATGCTATCAGTAAAATATGTTGATGAAAAATAATCACATTGTAGATTCATCAGATTAATTCAAGCCACAGGGAAAACCCATTTACCCAAACCAAGCATGATTAAGAACTAGGAAATATAACACTTGTATATGTTTCTCATGTATCAAGTGCAGCCAAATTCAATTTATTCGTCACATGCACAACAATACAAAATTCGATTTACTTCTCACATGGAAGACAATACAAAATTGCAGCCTGAAGAATCGAACATCACATTTGCAGAATTGAACCAAACAGTTAACCGAAGACGACAACTAATTAACAAAACAGTTAATAAGTGAGCACCACACTGCATGATATATAGAACATATACACTAGAGCAACAGATTGCATGGTAAAATTAGATAGCACAATTCAAGAGAATTTGTGAAGGAAAGGCAGGAGAAACACACGCAACGGGTAAACCTAGCATGCTTAACCGGCGTAGCTAGAAAATGGCAAGGTGCTCCATCAAGATCTGGGGGTCGGCACGAATGGCAGCCATCGCAACCTCATCCGTGCGTGCGGCCGCGATTTGCTTCTCCGCTGCCAAATGCTCCTTGAGGTCCTGGCTATACTTCGTGCACCATGGCTTAGGTCGGCGCTTATTTGGTGGAGGGGTCGGTGATTTGGTGGAAGGTGTCGCGCTCGCGCCGGTGGTACGGGCATGTGGGATATGGAAGGAGGAGGAGGATGGGGGTCGGGTGTGGATTACCTGCCTGGATAGGCGAGGCCGAGGAGCGTGAAGGAGGGTCGTTGGTGAGGAGGCGGCGGCGCTGCAAGCAAGGAGTGAAGGTTTCAACTTAAAAAGGAAGGCGGAAAGAGGGGAAATGTGGCTTTTGTTATGGGGGAGGGGGCGGGGAGGTAGATATTTCCGCGGAAGCCGAAAATTTGGAATCGCTTCAGCCAAAAAACTGGCGCGCAAAGTGTCATCAGACACGGTCCCTTATTCAGAACTGTGTACGATATGTGAACATCACAAACGATTCAGATAGCTTAACCCGTGTGTGTTGAGTTTGAACGTCAAAAATTTTGGTTTGAATTTCCCTGGTTACAGTGGTCATCCACGTCATTGCATAATTTGGGTACACAAAGGAGACTAACTTCTTAATTGAGCAAGTTCAGCAATTAAACAGAGCTAGCTGACCTAAACATTACTCTAACAAATTAAAGACCGGCGCTCTTAATCAAACAAATCAAAGAGTACTACTACGGCTGGTGCTCATCGATCTCCGCCGCCGCCTCCATGTCCAGCTCGCGCCCGACAGTGTCCTGGGGAAGGGGCTCCATGGCATCAATTGCACCATACTCGGCAAGCATCTCGCCATCCCCGTCCGCCATATCTTTGGAAAAGGCCGCCACGAGCTGGGCGTGGGCGGACGCCATGTGGGCTCTGGCGGGCTCCGTCGTGGCAAGGTATGCCGCCCAGGAACGGGCGGCTGCTCGAACGCTCTCGGCGATTGCCAGCTCTTCGGCCGTGGGTTGCCGACCGTTGTCGGAGAAGCTTCATTCGATTTGTGCGGTGACCGCCATGACCTAGGTGTGGACGGCCTCGACATGGTAGTGGGCGGCCTCCAGTAGGGCTAAGGCCGCCGCTGCGGAACGGAGAGCTGATGTGCCGCTCTCGCCAGTTGCTATCCCCGAGGCAGATGCTGCTGCCGCCGCCTGAGAAGCAACAGCGGCCATTTGAGCTGCCTTGGCCGCCCGGACGCAGACTGCGGTCGCCCTCACGAAGCTTGTTAGCATGCGCCTGGCGGCTGCGGCCGCGGTCTCGCCGTAGTGGGCCACCGAAGTTGCCCTCACGACGTGGGTCCACGTCCCCATCTTTCACCGGCGACGAATGAACAGTGAAATGATATTTGGGGATGAGCTAGCTAGTTTGCTTGACATGCCGGCTGTGGACTGTAGCCGACGCACCTTCTCTCGTAAGGCATGGGCGTACTATACACCGACGGTGCTCCAAGATATTTTGTGTTGCATCTCACATGGTTGGTGATAATAAACTGTGTGCGATCTACTTGACTTATCGTCTTTATCATTTGAATTACGTAATGGAGTCATAGCTACAAAGGATGGTGTTTGAATTGTTAGAACTTTTATCTGTAGTGAACATGCAACTATAGGTGTGTCGTTAAAAAATTGGAATTATTCAGGATTCGTTTGTACATTTTTATACACTAACTGGGTTTTCCAGGCATTTTATGCGCATAATTCAAATTTGAACTACATGCACATGCTCCAGTGCATATAAACTTACTGAAAAATCAAATATGTGTCCTTGGTTGCACGCTTAGGTCCCATGCAAGAAACGGGAATGAATTTCAAACACCCTGCCACCGTCACTCGGCCGTAAACATTGAGATACCTAGTTTTTAAATTCTAGTAAATCCAAAACTCGTCTCAAATTCATGAAACTTGGCATGATATCATGTAGCGGCATCAACATGCCGTGGTAAAATTTTTGTCCCATTTGGGGCAGGTTTGGGTATATGCTTCTCACAAACCGGAGCTTCTCACAACAAGCATGATGGTTCTCGGTAGGGAACGTCCCATCTTTGGGGATGAAACGATATCCATTGCCTCTTATTGCTTACAATTTTTTTTCTCATGTCAACATAGATATAGGAGTGTTGTGTGAATTTTTGTGATTTTTTGGGGTTCATTTGGACATTTTTATGCATTAACTGAGTTTTCAATGCATTTATCTGCATAATTCAAATTTGAACTACATGCACATGCTCCAGTGCATATAATTTGGTTGAAAAATCAAATCTGTGTCCTAGGGTGCATGCTTAGGTCCCATGCAAGAAATGGGAATGAATTTTGAACACCAGGGCACCGTTGATTGCCGGCAAAACATTGAGATGCCTGGTTTTTAAATTCTAGTAAATCCAAAACTCGTCTGAAATTCATGAAACTTGGCATGCTATCATGGAGCGACATCAACATGCCGTGGTACAAATTTTGTCCCATTTGGGGCAGGTTAGGGTATATGCTTCTCACAAACCAGAGCTTCTCACAACAAGCATGATGGTTTTCGGTAGGGAACGTCCCACCTTTGGGGACGAAACGATATCCATTGCCTCTGATTGCTTTGAATTTTTTTCTTGTGTCAACATAGAACAACTGGAGTGTTGTGTGAATTTTTGTGAATTTTCGGGGTTCGTTTGGACATTTTTATGCATTTACTGAGTTTTCAATGCATTTATGTGCATAATTCAAATTTGAACTACATTCACAAGCTCAAGTGCATATAAATTGGTTGAAAAATCAAATCTATGTCCTTGGGTGCATCCTTAGGTCCCATGCAAGAAATGGGAATGAATTTCAAACACCAGGGCACTGTTGATTGCCGGTAAAACATTGAGATGTCTGATACGTCTCCGTCGTATCTATAATTTTTGATTGTTCCATGCCAATATTATACAACTTTCATATACCTTTGGCAACTTTTTATACTATTTTTGGGACTAACATATTGATCTAGTGCCTAGTGCCAGTTCCTGTTTGTTGCATGTTTTATGTTTCGCAGAAAACCCATATCAAACGGAGTCCAAACATGATAAAAACGGATGGAAAATATTTTTGGAATATTCGTGATATTTGGGAAGAAGAATCAACGCGATACGGTGCCCAAGGGGGCCACGAGGCAGGGGGAATGCCCCTGACCCTCGTGGGCACCCCGTAAGGCGGTTGCTACTCTTCTTTGGCCGCAAGAAAGCTAATTTTCGGAAAAAAAATCTTGGCAAAGGTTTCAATCCAATCGGAGTTATGGATCTCCATTTATAAAAGAAATGGTGAAAGGGCAGAATCTAGAACGCAGAAACAGAGAGAGACAGATCCAATCTCGGAGGGGCTCTCGCCCCTCCCACGCCATGGAGACCAAGGACCAGAGGGAGAACTCTTCTCCCACCTAGGGAGAAGGCCAAGGAAGAAGGAGAAGGAGGTGGCTCTCTCCCCCTCTCTTCCGGTGGCACCGGAACGCCGCCGGGGCCATCATCATCACCGCGATCTACACCAACACCACCGTCATCTTCACCAACATCTTCTTCACCTTCCCCCATCTATCTACATCCGTCCACTCTCCCGCAACCCGCTGTACCCTCTACTTGAACATGGTGCTTTATGCTTCATATTATTATCCAATGATGTGTTGCCATCCTATGATGTCTGAGTAGATTTTCGTTGTCCTATCGGTAATTGGTGAATTGCTATGATTGGTTTAATTTGCTTGTGGTTATGTTGCTGTCCTTTGGTGCCCATCATATGAGCACGCACGTGGATCACACCATAGGGTTAGTTGTATGTTGATAGGACTATGTATTGGAGGGCAAGAGTGACAGAAGCTTCTACCTAGCGTAGAAATTGATGCATACGGGATTGAAGGGGGACCAATATATCTTAGTGCTATGCTTGGGTTTTACCTTAATGAACGTTAGTACTTGCGGATGCTTGCTAATAGTTCCAATCATAAGTGCATAGAATTCCAAGTCAGGGATGACATGCTAGCAGTGGCCTCTCCCACATAAAACTTGCTATCGGTCTAGTGAAGTAGTCAATTGCTTAGGGACAATTTCGCAACTCCTACCACCACTTTTCCACACTCGCTATAGTAACTTTATTGCTTCTTTATCTAAACAGCCCCTACTTTTTATTTACGTGCTCTTTTTATTCTTGCAAACCTATCCAAAAACACCTACAAAGTACTTCTAGTTTTATACTTGTTCTAGGTAAAGCGAACGTCAAGCGTGCGTAGAGTTGTATTGGTGGTCGATAGAACTTCAGGGAATATTTGTTCTACCTTTAGCTCCTCGTTGGGTTCGACAATCTTACTTATCGAAAGAGGCTACAATTGATCCCCTATACTTGTGGGTTATCAAGACCTTTTTCTGGTGCCGTTGCCGGGGAGTTATAGTGGGGTGAATATTCTCGTGTGTGCTTGTTTGCTTTATCACTAAGTAATTTTTATTTGCTGTTCTTAGTTGTTTTCTATCTTTAGTTATGGGTAGGAGGCGCAAAATACCAAAAAAATTAGTTGTACCTACTGAACCAATGGTTGAAGAACCACTCAAAATCTATCACACTCCTGAAGCTTTTTACTTGGATCATCTTCGATCCCTTTGTGCTCGTGCTGAAACCCCAACTAGCTTAGTTGAGGTCAAATCTTTAGATGAGCATGCTTATTATGTGCGACACCGCTTATCTCAAAAAGGGAAACTTTTACTGGATCAAATTCATCGTTTGCAATGCTATGCTTGGAATTTATGTGAAATATATGATGTTACTTGTTGTTCTGAAAACCCTAAGAAACACCTTCCTTACCAATGTGAGTTTAGTGATAATGGAATCGTATGTTCGTATGCTAAGGGTGTTTATAATTACTATGATGTTCAACAAATTGAAGAATTTGTTGCTTTTAAGGGTGCATATGAAATTGCTTCTTTGATTGAAAAGTATGATGCTACTCTTTACAAATCTGAAATTTTGCCATACTTGAATATTGTTATGATAATTATGCTTCTAATGCCTATGTTAAACCATATATTGAGGACTCCTCTGCTGTCCAAGAAGAGACTAATATTTTGCAGGAGTCTATGGAAGAAGAAATTAATGACATTGTGAGCTCATTGGATGAAAAAGATGAGGAGGAGAGCGAAGAACAAAAGGAGGAAGAGCAGATTGATCACCCATGCCCACCTTCTAATGAGAGTAACTCTTTATCCCATACATTGTTTAATTTCCCTTCGTGCTTATCGAAGGATGAATGCTATGATAATTGTTATGGTCCCGTTGATTCTTTTGAAATACCCCTTTTTGAGGAACTTGATGCTTGCTATGCTTGTGGCCATGATGCCAATATGAATGATGCTTATGGAGATGAACTTGCTATAGTTCCTTATGTTAAACATGAAATTGTTGCTATTGCACCCACGCATGATAGTCCTAGTATCTTTTTGAATTCTCCAAACTACACTATATCGGAGAAGTTTGCCCTTATTAAGGATTATATTGATGGTTGACTTTTACCGTTGCACATGATGATTTTGATGAATATAATATGCATGTGCTTGCTGCTCCTACTTGCAATTATTATGAGAGAGGAACTATATCTCCACCTCTCTGTGTTTCCCACATGATAAAATTGCAAGAAACTGTTTATACTATGCATTGGCCTTTACTATGTGTGCATGAATTGTTCTTCTATGACATGCCGATGCATAGGAAGAGAGTTAGACTTCGTCATTATATGATATATGTTACTTTGTGCTAACTACTAAATCACAAATCATTGTTAATTAAAATGAGCTTTTATATACCTTGGGATCCGGGTGGATCCATTACTGGAGCACTATATGCCTAGCTTAATGGCTTTAAAGAAAGCGCTGCCAGGGAGACAACCCGGAAGTTTTAGAGAGTCATTTATTTCTTTTGTGTGCTTTTATAAAGCTTAGAAATAAAAATAATGTGCTGAGGTTTGCCTTTAGGATGTTTCAGACTACTTGTTGGTTTGTGCGGTGCAGGACAGAAACTTCGGCTGTAGTGCGCGATTTTACATTTTTTATTGGAATGCCAAATGGTTCTGAAACTTTTTGCACTGTATTTATATACAAATTTTTTATTTTTCCTAATTTTTCAGAATTTTTGAAGTACCAGAAGTATGGTTAATGTTCAGATTATTACAGACTGTCCTGTTTAAGACAGATTCTGTTTTTGATGCATAGTTTGCTTGTTTTGGTGAAACTATCGATTTATATCAGTGGATTATGCCATGGAAAAGTTATATTACAGTAGCTACAATGAAAAAACAAAATATGAATTGGTTTTCAACAGTAACGGATCTTCCCGAGTTTTCTGTTGAGTTTTGTGTGGATGAAGTGTTCGAAGATCGAGGAGGTCCCGATGTGAGGAGAAGGAGGAGAGGCAAGAGCTCAAGCTTGGGGATGCGCAAGGCACCCCAAGTAAATATTCAAGGAGACTCAAGCGTCTAAGCTTGGGGATGCCCCGGAAGGCATCCCATCTTTCTTCAACAAATATCGGTATGTTTTCGGATTCGTTTTGTTCATGCGATATGTGCTAATCTTGGAGCGTCTTTTGCATTTATTTTTCACTTTTCTTTTATGCACCATGCTGGTATGAGATAGTCCATGGTTGATTTATAGAATGCTCATTTCACTTCACTTATATCTTTTGAGTATGGCTTTATAGAATGCTTCTTGTGCTTCACTTATATCATTTGAAGTTTGGATTGCCTGTTTCTCTTCACATAGAAAACCGCCATTTGTAGAATGCTCTTTTGCTTCACTTATATTTGTTAGAGTGTGGGCATATCTTTTGTAGAAATATTAAACTCTCTTGCTTCACTTATATCTATTTAGAGAGATGACAGGAATTGGTCATTCACATGGTTAGTCATAAAATCCTACATAAAACTTTTTTTTTGACTGGGAACTGTAGGGGAAACCCCCACAACATATCAAAAATCCTACATAAAACTTGTAGATCACTGAATATGATATGTTTGATTCCTTGCAATAGTTTTGCGATATAAATATGGTGATATTAGAGTCATGCTAGTGGGTAGTTGTGGAATGTAGAAATACTTGTGTTGAAGTTTGTGATTCCCGTAGCATGCACGTATGGTGAACCGTTATGTAATGAAGTTGGAGCATGAGGTATTTATTGATTGTCTTCCTTATGAGTAGCGGTCGGGGACGAGCGATGGTCTTTTCCTACCAATCTATCCCCCTAGGGGTATGCATAGTAGTACTTTGCTTCGAGGGCTAATAAACTTCTGCAATAAGTATGTGAGTTCTTTATGACTAATGTTGAGTCCATGGATTATACGCACCCTCACCCTTCAATCATTGCTAGCCTCTTCGGTATCGTGCATTGCCCTTTCTCACCTTGAGAGTTGGTGCAAACTTCGCCGGTGCATCCAAACCCCGTGATACGATACGCTCTATCACACATAAACCTCCTTATATCTTCCTCAAAACAGCCACCATACCTACCTATCATGGCATTTCCATAGCCATTCCGAGATATATTGCCCTGCAACTTCCATCATCATCATATATATGACTTGAGCATTTATTGCCATATTGCTTTGCATGATCGTAAGATAGCTAGCATGATGTTCTCATGGCTTGTCCGTTTTTTGATGTCATTGCTACGCTAGATCATTGCACATCCCGATACACCGCTGAAGGCATTCATATAGAGTCATATCTTTGTTCTAGTATCGAGTTGTAATATTGAGTTGTAAGTAAATAAAAGTGTGATGATCATCATTATTAGAGCATTGCCCCCCCCCCCCAAAAAGAGGCCAAAGAAGACTAAATAAAAAAAGGGGCCAAAGAAGCCTGCCAAAAAAAAGGGGGGGCAATGTTACTATCCTTTTACCACACTTGTGCTTCAAAGTAGCACCATGTTCTTCATATAGAGAGTCTCTTGAGTTATCACTTTCATATACTAGTGGGAATTTTCATTGCTTAGCTTGTATATTCCAACGATGGGCTTCCTCAAATGCCCTAGGTCTTCATGAGCAAGCAAGTTGGATGCACACCCACTTAGTTTTAGTTTGAGCTTTCATATACTTATAGCTCTAGTGCATCCGTTGCATGACAATCCCTACTCCTCACATTGACATCAATTTATGGGCATCTCCACAGCCCGTTGATTAGCCACGTCGATGTGAGACTTTCTCCTTTTTTGTCTTCTCCACACAACCTCCACCATCATATTCTATTCCACCTATAGTGATATGTCCATGGCTCACGCTCATGTATTGCGTGAGGGTTGAAAAGGCTGAAGCGTGTTAAAAAGTATGAACCAATTGCTCGGCTTGTCATCGGGGTTGTGCATGATTTGAATATTTTGTGTGGTGAAGATGGAGCATAGCCAGACTATATGATTTTGTAGGGATAACTTTCTTTGGCCATGTTAGTTTGAAAAGACATGATTGCTTTATTAGTATGCTTGAAGTATTATTGTCTTAATATTCATGCCATGATTGGATTATGTGATCAAGATTATGCTAGGTAGCATTCCACATCAAAAATTATCTTTTTTATCATTTACCTACTCGAGGACGAACATGAATTAAGCTTGGGGATGCTGATACGTCTCCGTCGTATCTATAATTTTTGATTGTTCCATGCCAATATTATACAACTTTCATATACTTTTGGCAACTTTTTATACTATTTTTGGGACTAACATATTGATCCAGTGCCCAGTGCCAGTTCCTGTTTGTTGCATGTTTTATTTTTGGCAGAAAACCCATATCAAACGGAGTCCAAACATGATAAAACGGAAGGATAATATTTTTGGAATATTCGTGATATTTGGGAAGAGGAATCAACGCTAGACGGTGCCCGAGGGGGCCACGGGGCAGGGGGGCGCGCCCCTGACCCTCGTGGGCACCCCATAAGGCGGTTGCTCCTCTTCTTTGGCCGCAAGAAAGCTAATTTTCGGAAAAAAATCTTGGCGAAGGTTTCAATCCAATCGGAGTTACGGATCTCCGGTTATAAAAGAAACGGTGAAAGGGCAGAATCTAGAACGCAGAAACAGATAGAGACAGAGAGATAGATTCAAGGCCAAGGAAGAAGGAGAAGGAGGGGGGCTCTCTCCCCCTCGATTCCGGTGGCACCGGTACGCCGCCGGGGCCATCATCATCACCGTGATCTACACCAACACCGCCGTCATCTTCACCAACATCTTCATCACCTTCCCCCATCTATCTACAGCGGTCCACTCTCCCGCAACCTGCTGTACCCTCTAGTTGAACATGGTGCTCTATGCTTCATATTATTATCCAATGATGTGTTGCCATCCTATGATGTCTGAGTAGATTTTCGTTGTCCTATCGGTAATTGGTGAATTGCTATGATTGGTTTAATTTGCTTGTGGTTATGTTGCTGTCCTTTGGTGCCCATCATATGAGCGCGCACGTGGATCACACCATAGGGTTAGTTGTATGTTGATAGGACTATGTATTGGAGGGCAAGAGTGACAGAAGCTTCAACCTAGCATAGAAATTGATGCATACGGGATTGAAGGGGGACCAATATATCTTAATGCTATGCTTGAGTTTTACCTTAATGAACGTTAGTACTTGCGGATGCTTGCTAATAGTTCCAATCATAAGTGCATAGAATTCCAAGTCAGGGATGACATGCTAGCAGTGGCCTCTCCCACATAAAACTTGCTATCGGTCTAGTAAAGTAGTCAATTGCTTCGGGACAATTTCGCAACTCCTACCACCACTTTTCCACACTCGCTATAGTAACTTTATTGCTTCTTTATCTAAACAGCCCCTACTTTTTATTTACGTGCTCTTTTTATTCTTGCAAACCTATCCAAAAACACCTACAAAGTACTTCTAGTTTTATACTTGTTCTAGGTAAAGCGAACGTCAAGCGTGCGTAGAGTTGTATCGGTGGTCGATAGAAATTGAGGGAATATTTGTTCTACCTTTAGCTCCCCGTTGGGTTCGACACTCTTACTTATCGAAAGAGGCTACAATTGATCCCCTATACTTGTGGGTTATCAATGTCTGGTTTTAAAATTCTAGTAAATCCAAAACTCGTCTGAAATTCATGAAACTTGGCATGCTATCATGGAGCGGCATCAACATGCCGTGGTAAAAAATTGTCCCAATGGGGGCAGGTTTGGGTATATGCTTCTCACAAACCGGAGCTTCTCACAACAAGCATGATGGTTTTCGGTAGGGAATGTCCCACCTTCGGGGACGAAACGATATCCATTGCCTCGTATTGCTTTCAAAAAAATTTCTCGTGTCAACATAGAACAACTGGAGTGTTGTGTGAATTTTTGTGATTTTTCGGGGTTTGTTTGGACATTTTGATGCATTAACTGATTTTTCAATGCATTTATGTGCATCATTGAAATTTGAACTACATGCACATGATCCAGTGCATATAAATTGGTTGAAAAATCAAATCCGTGTCCTTGGGTGCATGCTTAGGTCCCATGCAAGAAATGGGAATGAATTTCGAACACCAGGGCACCGTTGATTGCCGGCAAAACATTGAGATGCCTGATTTTTAAATTCTAGTAAATCCAAAACTCGTGTGAAATTCATGAAACTTGGCATGCTATCATGGAGCGGCATCAACATGCCGTGGTACAAATTTTGTCCCATTTGGGGCAGGTTTGGGTATATGCTTCTCACAAACCGGAGCTTCTCACAACAAGCACGATGGTTTTCGGTAGGGAACGTCCCACCTTTGGGGACGAAACGATATCCATTGCCTCTTATTGCTTTCAATTTTTTTTCTCATGTCAACATAGAACAACTGGAGTGTTGTGTGAATTTTTGTGATTTTTCGGGGTTCGTTTGGATATTTTTATGCATTAACTGAGTTTTCAGTGCATTTATGTGCATAATTCAAATTTGAAATGCATGCACATGCTCCAGTGCATATAAATTGGTTGAAAAATCAAATCTGTGTCCTTGGGTGCATGCTTAGGTCCCATGCAAGAAATGGGCATCAATTTTAAACACGAGGGCACCGTTGATTGCCGGCAAAACATTGAGATGCCTGGTTTTTAAATTCTAGTAAATCCAAATTTCTGTTAACCATTCACGTGATGCCACATGTCTTGGTTTTAATGGCTGTAGGAGGTGCCGTGCGACAGCTGCTTGACCTTGACTGAAATGTGCCGAGCAGGATTTCTGCTGCTCTTGATCACAAATGATTTAGATAGAACACTTGTATGCAAAGTGAGAGCAGCGCAGGATTTGTGCTTCCCTTCAACGCAAACGGTTGTTTTGCATGACCCGTGTGCAACCACGTACAAACAATTTGGTAAGATTTGCATATGTAATATTTGGTATGTTGCCATTTGTCAAACTGGAAAGATTTACATTTGTTGATCTAGTAACGTTGCCATTTGTCAATCCTTGTAACACTACGATTTATCAAAATATGTAGCTAGAAATCGTTAGCACTATGTAATTTTTGCAACAAAAATTCAGTAATTAAGCATAGATTTCTTTCATAGATTAAGTAGCCGTTCTTAATTTATACAAATAGTTCAACTCGATAGCTGAACCAACCAAACTTCCCCCAATTGTTGCCAACCACATACTGAAATAGCTAGTTCAACTATATATACTAGCTAATTTTAAGAACGCTGTACAGTTCGACCACACATCTATAGTCAGATGTAGTGAACAAAATAACGCCTAAATACTACTCCACGGAGGGGCTTTGTGCTACTTCCGGCAGCCTCTCCTCTGCCGAGCGTGCTCAGTGAGAGGCAGAGGAGGAGGAGGAGCCTACCGACGAGCCAGAGAAATGCAATACAGTGCCTGCCGCTTTTGCACGTTCAGCGAAGGTCTCCAGCTCGAACGCCCACTGCCGCTCCAGATGATCCCTCTCGAAGCGACCGGACTGCTCGTAGATCTCCTAACTCCTCGCCTCTGCGTCAGCGTGTGGTGCGGCTGAGGGAGTCCTGGACTAAGGGGTCCTCGGGCGTCCGGCCTGTTAGCCATGGGCCGGACTGATGGGCTATGAGGACATGAAGACCGAAGACTCTCAACGTGTCCGGATGGGACTCTCCTTGGCGTGGAAGGCAAGCTTGGCAACCAAATATGTAGATTCCTTTCCTTTGTAACCAACCATGTGTAACCCTAGATCCTCCCGGTGTCTATATAAACCGGAGGGCTTAGTTCGGATAGGAAGATATACTCATTATCATAGCCATACAAGCTAGACCTCTAGGGTTTGGCCATTACGATCTCGTGGTAGATAAACTCTTGTAACACTCATATTCATCAAGATCAATCAAGCAGGAAGTAGGGTATTACCTCCATAGAGAGGGCCCGAACCTGGGTAAACATCGTGTCCCCTGTCTCCTGTTGCCATCGACCTTAGACGCACAGTTCAGGACCCCCTACCCGAGATCCGCCGGTTTTGACACCGACATCAGTGCTTTCATTGAGAGTTCCACTGTAACGTCGACGACAGGATCGATGACTCGCCTCGTCCTTAAAGACAATATCACCGCCGGAGGGGGACTGGCCTCGGGCCAAACCCTCCGGCTGGGCGGCTTTACCATGACCGCCCGTTTGGCCGTTACGCCGACGATGACCTCTCGGGCCATCGAAAATCCCCTCCACGTCGAGTCCAAACACTCCAAGCAGATGGGTCCGGCGGAGTTCTCGTCTTTAAACGAGCTCCTGGATCGCATCGCCGCCCTGGGAATTGCCACAAATTATGATCGGATCAGGCTTAAACCCGACCAAAGAGAGATTAAATCTCCACCGGTCACCCACCAGATAGCGGTAGTCGAGGAGCAAGACGGCGACTCTTCTCCTCTACTGAAGACGGACTATGTTCGGATCGCCGACCCAGCAGAGACGGATACCCACCAGCGAAAGGACATGACCAGCCTTCCGAACATAGAATCGGACGGCGGGCATAAGCAATCTAAATATACTCCGGAGTCCAGACTATTAAGTCCGGAAAATCTTCAAACTCCAGATCATTGATCGGGTCAGGGTCCGGATTCAATTCCACCCACCCACCCAGATGTAAGCGCTCTTATGAGCATACAACAACAGTCTCAGGAAACGGTCCACCATTTCTGGGCCAGATTCCTCCTTGTCAAGGACAAGGTTAAAGATCACTGCGACGAGGACGCGATATCAGTGTTCTCCAACAATTGCATGAACGATGGAATACTCAATGCCATCAACCGTCGTCGCTTATTACACTTCGTAGACTTGGCAATTATCGTGCAGAAGTACAGCGCAATGGAAAGCGCCTGGAAAACTCAGGCAGCCCATTGGGAGCCATCGGCCCCACTCAACCCCTCATTCAGGCGAAAAAGGCACACACTTGTAACACGCCCGGTCCAATAGTAAAGAAATATAAGTCCATTACGGGGCGTGGAACCGTTCTGGAAGGATGGCTCGATGGGCCATGCAAAATACACGCAACACCGGATAACATACCAACGCATAGCCTTAGAGCATGTTGGATACTCCGGCTAGTGGCTAAGAGCGGCGAGAATATCCTCACCAAGAATATCCCAGGACAACACCCCCCAGAAAACGATGACTCCAGAGTATTGACGGTCTTCGAGACCTTCGCTTCAAACAATAAGCACAAAAGGGCACTCCACGAACTCGCTGAAGTCTGTCAAATCGCCGTGACAAACCCTTGGAATGACACGGCTATAACCTTTAATGCCGGTGACGAACCGAAATACAAGACAGTACGAGCGCCAGCCGCATTAGTCCTCAGTCCCATCATGGACAGCTTTAGACTCACCAAGGTCCTCATGGACGGCGGTAGCGGACTAAACCTCATTTATGAGGATACACTCCACAAAATGGAAATAGACAGAAGCTGCATTAAGCAAAGCAGCACGACCTTCCAAGGAATCATTCCCAGTCAGGTGGTGCGGTGTGCGGGTAAAATCACACTCGACGTGGTATTCGGCATGCCGGATAATTATCGGTCCGAGGAAATAACCTTCCAAGTGGCTCCTTTCAGCAGTGGATATCACGCTCTGTTAGGGCGAGATGCTTTTACACGCTTCCAAGCTATACCTCATTACAGGTACATGAAGCTCAAGATGCCCGGACCCAACGGCATAATCACTCTTGTCAATGATCCAGACATAGCACTCCGCGCCGAAAATAAAACTGCATCCTTGGCCCTTGAGGCATTATCCAAAGCCCTCGCAACCGAAGAATTAACCGCACTGCACTCCACGGTGGATAGGGACGATGTGATCTTAGACAAACGACCCAAATCCACCTCCTTCAAACCGGCAGAAGAAATAGTCAAATTCCAGGTCCACCCAACGGACCCCAAGAAGACAGCATCTATTGGAGCACAACTAGACCCAACGGTAGATGCCGCGCTTCGGGATTTCCTTCATGAAAATTGGGATATATTCGCCTGGCACCCTTCTGACATGCCAGGAATCCCACGCAAGTTGGCCAACACGGCGTCAACATATTAAAGGGATATAAACCGGTCAAACAAACACTGCGGCGCTTTTCCTAGCGTAAACGCCAAGCTATGGGGGAGGAGCAAGCTAATCGAGGCCAGATTCATCAGAGAAATAAAACATCCGGACTGGCTGGCAAACCTGGTGATGGTACCAAAGAAGGACAAATCCTGGCGCATGTGTGTCGATTTTAAAGACCTCAATAAGGCTTGCCCTAAGGATCCCTTCCCCCTCCCCCGCATTAATCAAATCATTGATGCTACCACAGGACACGACTCACTGTGTTTCCTTGATGCATATTCCGGATACCATCAAATCAAAATGAAGGAGTCCGATCAAGCTACAACAGCATTCCCCATACGGGCCATTCTGCTTCAACACCATGCCCTTCGGGCTCAAGAACGCCGGCGCCACATATATCAACGCATGATTCAAACATGCCTGGAGAAATAGATCGGCAAGATAGTTGAAGCTTATGTGGATGACGTCGTCATCAAAACTAGGCACGTCGAAACAGTAATAAAAGATTTACGTCTCACATTCGACAACCTCCGCGCATATGACATTAAGCTCAATCAGGAAAAGTGTGTTTTCGGCGTCCCCGCTGGAAAACTGCTGGGTTTCATTGTTTCCAATAGAGGAATTGAAGCAAACCCAGCCAAAATCCGAGCCCTTTCACAATTGGCTACGCCAACAGACCTTAAACAAGTCCAAAAACTCGCGGGTCGCGTGGCAGCTCTAAGCCGCTTTATCTCCAGATTGGGAGAATAAGCACTGCCACTCTATCGCCTTCTACGGCGAACCGATCACTTCGAGTGGACGGACGCGGCAACAGCCGGACTAGAAGAAATAAAAACCCTTCTAGCGAGCAACCCAATCCTGGTCGCGCCAAACGTCGGCGAACCCACGTTACTGTATATCGGCAACACATCAGGTGGTGAGCGCCATACTCGTCGTTGAACGAGAACAGGACGGACACAAATTCCCGCTTCAGAAGCCAGTATACTACGTATGCACTGTCCTTACACCATGCAAATCCCGTACCCCCATTATCAATAGATAGCATACGCGGTCTTCATGGCATCCCGAAAGCTACGACACTACTTCCAGGAGTGCTCGATCACGGTGGCTTCCGAAGTACCACTCAATGACATAATAAATAACCGCGATGCCACGGGCCGGATTGCCAAATGGGCCATTGAGCTCCTTTCATTTGATATTACATACAAGCCACGTCGAGCTATTAAATCCCAAGTACTGGCTGACTTCGTCGCCGAATGGACAGAGGCCGAACTCCCTAAAGAGTACGGCACTTATTCCAATTGGGTTATGTATTTCAATGGCTCCAAAATGCTGGCAGGGCTAGGAGCGGGTGTCGTTTTAACGTCCCCCATTGGAGACGTCGTTCAGTACGTACTCCAAATACTATACACAGACTCCAATAACGCAGCCGAATATGAGGCCGTATTGCATGGTCTCCGGATGGCCGTCTCCATGGGCATACAGCGCCTGGAAGTGCATGGGGACTCAAACCTCCAAATATCTCAAATAAATGGAGAATTTGACGCCAAAGATCCGAAGATGGCGGCTTATCGTAATGCCGTCCTAAAAATGCCGGCTCGGTTCGAGGGGCTCAAGTTCCATCACGTGGCCCGAGAAAGTAATCAAGCGGCGGACGTTCTTGCTCGTATCGGCGCCAAGCGCGACCCCGTCCCACCTAATATCTTTCTAGAAAGGCTTTTTAAGCCATCCGTGGTGTGGCAGGGGGAAAGCAGCAACACTGGTCCGGATCCGAACACAACCCCAGATTCCGAACACACGGATATCATCGGCGGCTCGGCCACCGAAATAACACCGTTGGGCCATCTCATTATGGCAGTCATCGCCCCATGGACCGAACCTTTCCTGGCCTACCTTAATAGGAAGGAACTCCCTGAGGATCAGAATGAGGCCCGCCACATTGTCCGGTGTTCGAAGGCCTACAAGGTTCATGACAGGGAGCTCTATAAGAAAAGTGCCACCGGAGTCCTTCAAAGGTATATCTCCGAGGAGGAGGGGCGGCAGCTTCTGGCTGAGATCCATGCCGGTCTCGGCGGGCACCACGCCGCAGCTCGGGCCCTTGTTAGCAAGGCCTTCCGTACAGGATTCTACTGGCCGACGGCCCGAGCAGATGCACATGACCTTGTCCAACATTGCGTTGGATGCTAACTCTTTGCCAGCCAAAGCCATATGCCTCCCACTGCCCTACAAACAATCCCCATCACTTAGCCTTTTGCGGTCTGGGGACTTGATATGGTTGGACCCCTTAAAGGAGGAAGCCATAAGAAAAAATATCTGCTGGTCATGGTGGATAAATTCACTAAGTGGATAGAGGCCAAACCAGTTAAAACAGCCGAGTCCGGGCCGGTGATAGAATTCATATCCGGCGTCGTACACCGTTATGGTGTTCCGCACAGTATCATCACTGATAACGGCTCCAACTTCACAGTGGACGAAGTGAAAACCTGGTGCGCTAATCTGGGCATCAAGCTCGATTAAGCCTCTGTATATCATCCACAAACAAATGGTCAAGTCAAAAGAGCCAATGGTCTTATTATGAGCGCCATTAAGCCTAGACTAGTGTGGTCTTTGAAAGAATCAGACAAGCACTGGGTTGAGGAGCTCGACTCCGTACTCTGGGGGCTGCAGACCACGCCCAATCGCACTACCGGATACACACCTTTCTTCATGGTGTACGGTGCAGAGGCAGTACTACCCTGCGACATTATTCATGACTCACCTCGAGTGCGCATGTACGAAGAGAGAGAAGCCGAGCTCGATCGGCAGGACAACTTAGACGCCCTAGAGGAGGAGCGCGACGTCACAAAAGCCCGTTCCGCATTTTATCAACAACAGGCTTGCAGGTATCAAAGCAGAGAGGAGCGGGCCAAAACTTACAACGTTGGCGAACTCGTTCTACACCTGCCGGAGAAGAAAAAGGACAAACTCAAGCCCAAGTGGGAGGGTCCCTTCATCATCGACGAAGTTCTCACCGGAGGGGCGTACCGCCTGCGTGATGCGTAAGACAATCGATTAGAGCCGAACCCCTGGAACGCGGCCAGACTCCGAAGATTCTATGCCTAGCGCCGAAATCTTTGTTCGTCTCCTTCCCCCTATTGTTTCCGTCATTTTTTCTCTCTCTTTTCGTTTTTTCTTTTTAGCTTTCAAAGCTTTTGTACGGTTAGGCCGTACACCTCCGAGACATACATCTTGAAGTATGTACGTCTATTATACCTGGGGGCTTCTTGGACAGAAGCTTGCTATTATTATTCTCCGAGGATCAAGCTCTTCACATATGCGTTTTTTCCCATATGTACCTTTTCTTCGCCATTATATGCATCGATATGACTTAAGTTTTGGCCAAGCTGGGTTGCCTGGCTCCTGTGCTTATGCCCTACGTTCCCGTTAGTTCGGCTAGGGCATAAAGGGAGCACCTCTGCGATTGTTACTGCCGGGTCATCCAGATGTGTACCTCAGACTGGGTGAAGCCGAAAGCTAGCGTTCTTAAGGGAATATTCGGTCGGTGAACTAAAGATGTTCTTGCGGTCACTCCATCATGAACCCCCTGAAGTTATATATACTGCAATATTTCAATCACAGTTCGGACATGCACGTTAACGCATGTAAACCCAGGGAAAGGAACCCTTAACGGAACTATTCTCTTTGGAAGATGTTTCTTACAAATTAAATGTAATATAACATAACTAGCCGGATACTTGTCTGTTCAAGCAACCATGACCCCTACGCCTGGTTTCCGCGCATACCCCGGTCTACTCGGCTGCTCGGGTATTCGGAAACACTCCGCGCCTTTAGGCCCCGAGGTGGAAGCGAAAAGGTCTGCCATGACAAGCATTTTTCAATTCAGCTAGAGTTACATATGAAAAGGAAAGTACATAGTCATATAAGATTCAAAAACTTCCTGTTCTATGTCGTCCAGCAGGTTGTCTAATTTACAATCCTGTTGGGAGTACTTGGCGGCTACTTCTACTTGGTTATATACCAAACTCACAGGAATTTCCTTCCCATCTGACCCTAGAGGCCCGACCCGGGCCATATGATTCGTATCAATCTTGGTGTACCGTGTTTTCACCATGGCCTAGGCTTCTCTTGCACCTTCCCAGTAGGCTGATATTTTCCATAACCAGAAACGCCGCCGCGCTCCCTTTAATAGTTGTATAAGCTCTCCCATCTTTCCAGGAGGGGAGGCGGACGGCCATAAGGCCTTGGCCACACTTCACATCGCCTGCCGTGCTTGCTCGTGCATTTGCGACAACTCTTGTAACAAATCGCCCGAAGCTCCGGACATCTTCTCCTCAGGAAGGCCAGTCAGTATACCTACAGACATAACTCTGTCAGTTCCTTTGCTCGCCAAACTACACGGTGGTAAGTTTGAACACATACTAAGTATGCTGCCTCATAGCCTCTTATTTTCCTTCACGGAGTCGGCTAGGTGGGCCTGCACATCCTTCAGCTCTTCGCCCAGCTGGGTCTTGGAATCCTAGAGTTGGTTTTTCTCGTCAATAACCTATTTTAGCACACGCTCGCCCGCAGCATGTAGCCTTTGGCTTCTTGTTCATTCGCTTGCGCGGCTTCCAGTGCCTCCTTGAATTCCCCTGACAATCATGTCATGGTATATGCAACACTGTTAGCATTACTAACATATAATTACATTTTCTCGATGGAGGGGGATATTACCAGGCGGCGCCTTCTTGGATTTCTCCAGTTCTGCGGTAACAGTAGTTAGCTGTGTCCGACACCTTTCTAGCTCTTGGGCTAGTAGGCTATTATTCTCCGTCAGAACCTGGTTATGCAACGATCCTCAAATCAGTTGTACCAACTACTTTATGTCTCGGGGGCTACTAGCATACGGTTATCATATTTTGGACACAGTAAATTTACCTGCACATCTTTTAAATGTTGGTCTGTGGCTCTGCCAAGCCCATTTCGAGCAGCTCGGATGTATGCATCAGCCGAGCTGAAGGCATTGAACACCTCTTCCGAGAAGCAGGGGTCGCGTAAAACGGTCCTCCGGCGCTGGCGATCCATGGCACGCTCCACTTCTCAGTTGGTAACGGACATATCTTCTGAGGCCTGAGCCGAAGGACAGTCCGGCGCCACTCCCATATCGGCCCTCGCCTCCTCGACTGAAACCGGATCCCGGCTATTGGAAGTATGTCCGGCCGGATCCCTGGACACAGTCCGGCGAACTCTTTTCCTGATACGGGACGAACATGCAAGTCTAAGTTGGATGCGACTGCTAAAAACATATTTGCAAACCCGTACCTCTTTAATGAGGGCCTGACCGTGTCTTCATTCGCCTTCCTCTTCGAAGGCTTGCCCGGTGTAGGAGCCGCTCTCTTCGGCATCGCTCCTGGAGTAACGCGGCACGTCGAACGCCTCCCCTTTGGAGCACAAGACAGTGCGGTGGGTGAGGCGGAACGAGGAAACCCTTTCGGGGAAGATGTCTCCTGCTTACTTACATGGGAGGCGAGAAGAAAACCAGGGTAATCGGCGACGATGGCCACTTCCGTGCCATCGTAGCTTGCCTGGTAAAACATCCCATCCGCGAGCGTCACGACTATATCCGGATCCTCCTCGAATCCAGGGTCAAGGTCCCGATTGTGGTCCTCTGGTTGCGGGGCGGGGCTGTAAAGCCCCTCGGAGACCTGTCGCCAGTGCTATAATAAACAGGCGGATCACAAATTCATTAAAGATAACTTGAGGAGGGGAATAAGTAGTGCAGAGGGGCTGAGACTTACCCAGCTAGGTGGATTGTACATGGAATATCCATCTCTGCGCTTGATATGAAGGAATTCCTCCTCCTCCCCTTTGTACAATTCGGCCAATATTTTGGCCAAAGCGGCAGGGGTGCCCGGACCCTTCCGGCCGTAGCGGGAGGCGCCGTCCTCCCCATTATAGTGCCACGTGGGAAGCCCTCGATATTGGAGTGGCTGTTCTCCCCGCACTATTGAAATTGCCATTACCTCGGCTATCGATAATCCGGACTGAGCAAGCGTCTTTATCTTGCTCATGAGTTGACGAATTTCCGCACTATCGTCTTCCTCAAGACTCCGAGGGCGCCAGCTGTGGCGTTTCGTCAACGGAACACTTGCGAACTTAGGAAGGCCCCTCCGGACTGGGTCTATAAGTGCGACGTCCTCAATATAGAACCATTCGGACGGCCACTCTTCGGATGCCTTCCTTGGTGTGCCGGATAGGTATCCGGTCTCGGCGATGCGCCATATTTCGGCTCCACCCACTTTGAATATTGATCCCTCGTGGTTGCGCGGGACAAGACAGAATAACTTTCTCCACAATTCAAAATGGGCCTCACAACCCAGGAATAGCTCGCAAAGGGCGACATAATCCGCGATGTGTAGGACGGAGGCCGGCGTAAAGTTGTGGAGTTGGAGGCCATAATACTCCAGAAGCCCGCGAAGGAATGGATGAATAGGAAATCCGACACCTCTCAGCAGATAAGGGATGAAGCATACTTCTTCCCCCCAGATGGATTGGGGAAATCTTTAGCCTGAGCCCCACCATTGAAGACGGTCAATCCTGCTCGGACAGGGACCAAATCCGCAGGAGGAAGAAATCCCTGCATTCACTACAAAAAAAATACACTTCCGTGATGATACGTGTTTGTCACAGTAGGTCGCGTTTTTTGTCATGCATGTACATCCATGACGATTTTATGACAGAATCAAGATAGTCATACCTGTGCTGTCATAGAGGTGTTCCATGACATTACCAAAATTATCATCACGGAAGTGTCCACTTCCATGACGATAAATCGCGCGTCACAGAAGTGCTTTCGTCAAGGGTGACCGACACGTGGCTTCCACCGTAACGGAATGCCGTTAAGCTATCGGGTCGGGTTTTGGATCCGATAACCCGTTAACAGCCCCGACCAATGGGAAATTTCCATGTGTAAAATTCTTATTGGCCGGACGAAACACGTGCCAGCTCGGTGGGTCAGATAGGCACCTATGATATGTCGACACGTGCCACGGCCCACCACTGGCCAATTTAGCTTACAAAGCCGGCCCGTTTGACTTGGTCAAAAGTTAACGGGCTGGCCCATGAAAAGCCTGTTAACGGTCTCTTCGCAAATAGCCCATTTTACGGCCCGTTAACTCACGGCCCGTTAGGCCCTAAAGGGAATCGGCCCAACAACGTCATGTGGGCTGTTGAATATAACAGCAGCCCATTTCACTTTCGGCCCATGTGTGGCCCATGACGTCTTTCGGCCCATATGAGGCCTTCATATCTTTCGGCCCTTTATAGGCCCACGATGACTCTAGCCCATAATGAACAGTAATTTTCTTTGTACCCGTTAGCGGCCCGTGATTTACATGGGCCGCTTCCAGCCCGTGTTAGCTTTCGGCCTATTGACGGCCCATACGTTCTTGGGCTCCTTTTCGGCCCTCGATTAATTCCGGCCCGTTACTGGCCTGTTCCCCTAATGGGCCAAATTCAGCCCATGGCAAGAGTCGGCCCGTTATTGGCCTGTTACCCTAATGGGCCAAATTCGGCCCATGGCAAGAGTCGGCCCGTTTCTGGCCTGTTAAACCGTTGCGCCGTTTGCAGCCCGTCCTATATTCTGGCCCATTAACGACCCGTTATGCCTTTGACAGAATTAAGCCTTTGCTGTCCTAGGGCCTGTTAATGGCCCGTTACCGTGCTGGGCCGATACCAATTACGCCCGTTTACGGCCCATGTAGACCCATTTATTCGACGGCCCGAGGCCCACCGATTCTACGGCCCTGTTGGAAGCCCATTTATCGACGGCCCGTAGGAGACCCATGGATCCTACGGCCCATAGGAGACCCATGGATCCTACGGCCCGTATATGGCCCATGGTAGTTGCGGCCACTAGCAAACCAGGGAAAAAGAAGACTAGGAAATAAATAAGGCCGAAACTAATGCTAGGCTATTAAGGCGACTGCACAGATTACATCCACTCGGCATCAAAGATCGCCACCAGTGCAAATATAGGGAACACCCTACACTATACAAAAATGGCTTGATGTTTTCTTCAGCCGGTGGCTACACGTTAAGAATAAATTTTGTATCGCACCAAAACAAATTACAACTATATAACAAAAGGAAGGTTGGCATAAAACTTAACAGTCTAGCAGATAAATGCACCACCAGAAGTTCAGAAGCTCAGTTCATTTGACCTGACTGTTACGTTTTCATGCTGTATTGTCCGATGGAGCACCATAACCCTCGCCTTCATTTCCCCTAGGCTCCTGAACAACATAGCAAATGTCTGATAGTCTGGTTTCAAAACCATGCATATCTTGACGACATCAAACAATGTCTCTCCTTATTTCACAAAGGGTCTCTGTTAGGGAATGGACTTGTGTCTGGAGCGCAGATACAACATTGCTTTGAGCTTTCATATCTTGATCATGAGGCAGTTTGGACGATATTGCCTTAACAACCAACCCAGTATTACGCAGGAACATGCTTTTGGCACTGTTAGTGGACAGGTACTGACCCACTGCAGCAAGAGCTGACATTGCGGTTATAGTTGCCTCGCCACCTTCAGAAGGTGGCGGTTCCACCATTTTTTCCATAGCTCGCTGAAAAGTTAAGGTTTTACATTAGTAGTACCAGAACAGAAGATATTAAGGAGGCAGCAAAACCAAACAAAATAGCTTTGGTCTATATACAGAACTTATTCTGGTGAACCCATGTAAAATATTAGTTGTATTTTATTGCAAAGTACATAATAAAACCAGGTTCCAAACATATGACCATGTACCATCGCTAATGTATTGTTTATTTATTCACATTGTATTGAGGGCTAAGGATAAAGAGACGAAGTTTATAATACGGCAAGGATAGTATGACATCATTCATATCACAAAACAACTGAGAACAGACAAACAGGCAATTGTAACGTTGTGTGGGCAAGTCCAGCACGGAACTAGATTACGGGTCAAGATCAATGGAACATCACTCCTCTCTTTTAAACCTTGTAAGGTGCAATGATACGCTAAGACAATTGTGTATAAAATTGAAAAGAGTAATAGACATTGGCTGCAAACCATGCAGTTCAAGGCACAACTCAGAGTAAGTAGTAGTTAAAAGGCATGAGGATTAAGGACTTACAACAGCGGCTTTGACTGGTGTAGTCATGCCCTTCTTCTTGCTGGTGTGACAGTCCTTGAAGATTTCCACAGCATTTGGTTCAGGTACTTTTTGGTCCTTGCGGGCTTTACTCTGCATTTCAAACAAGTCAATATAGATCTGATAATATGGTACAGCGAAAACAGTGAAACGACAGCTAATTACAAGAGCCTCGCAGTGTGCAATATAGCTACGAGATCCTGTCGTCTGTTGGAATTTAACTTTCCTACGGTTGGCCTTGTTCTTTGAACAGTTCACCTACGAGAAGATAGATTTGTGTGGCACATGCGTAAATAGGACTTCAACATGTGATCTGATGACATATATATAATGTACCTGATACTTCAAATCGGACCAGTGTTTAACGAGGCCTCTCCAGTCTTCATCAGATATATTTTCCACTGGAGATGTTTGGGCAAGTTCACTGTTAACCTTGCCTTCAAAGTGAGTTTTCCTCAAGTTATACCGATACTGTCGTAGACCAGACTTGAAAACATGGGTGCAAGCTTGTCTGGTTGCATCATCTTGGCTATCCAACTTGAACCTCATCTGTTGAAAATTATGGGAGTCTCATTATCAGCAACCTAGAAAGTATTGGACAGAGCAAGACGATATTACTAGTTTCCATACATAACCATACTTACAGATAAATGGTCGAGGAAGGTGTTGAACTGGGTTTCGTCTTTGTCATTCATGTACTGAATCCATGCTGGGAGGATACGTACATGACACCTAACAGCAACCGCTGCCTCTGATACTAACTTGGCTGACTCTGTAGCATCACGTGGCCTTTGAAACCTGCCTCAAGACGGATCTCCATTCTTCCTCCTCTAGATTTAGTTAACCTATCGAGCATTATCCTTGATGTTTGTTTCCTATTGCGCCTAGGTGCTAGTCCAACAACAAACATAGGAAATGTTAGTGTACATCAAACTGTGAGACTACATATAAAGAAGCATGCAACTGTAACTTGACTCCAGCAACTACCTTCTTAGTGTTGAAGCTCACAAAGTTCATCTGATCTTGCCAACTCATCTTGTGTCAAGAGTGCTTCAGAAGTAGTGTCAGGTGGCAAGGGAGCTTGGGAACGTTCTGCTAGCTGAGTTGACCAACGAGTAAATCGTGCAGCTGGTGGTACTGTGGAAGGTGTTGCAACAACTAGGGTTGTCTCTGCTTGTTTGGTGGCAGCTATTTGTTTCTGTTTGGCTTGTTTTGCATCTCGTGTCGCATGGGATGCCGTGTTTGTAGAATTTTCCGCTGGACTTTGACCTTCTATTGCACCATCAGTACCAGCAGAATCTGCAGGATTCATCCGCTTCTCATTCCCTGCCATTCTGTGTTTCTTCCTCTTTCTCTGTGCCATGTTAAGTCAAGCCGACAAGAAAAATGAATAACAATTTAGTTCTTCAGAACAAATTGATGCGTGATGTAGACGAACTGAACTTTGATGTTAGACAACCACATGATAGGAGGATGTAATATGTATGAAAAACAGGACGGAAGAGATAACCAGAACTATGATGTGTAAACTAAGAAGAAGACATTTCACCAAATTAGAAGCAATTCAACGGAAGGTAGACACCATATGAAAGATGCTACAAATATCGCTCTGCCAAGTTAACGTGTCTCATCATAAATGGCGTTTAAACAAATGTGAATTAGTACAAGAAATAAATCATATGCAAGATGCAAACAACATCACACTACCATGTTAGAGGTCTCTCGTCATTAGTGCCATTGCATATTCACAGCTTATGATGTGTAAACTAAGGAGAAGGCATTTCAACAAATTAGAAGCAATGAAAGCTAGACACCATAGGAAAGATGCAATGAATATCACTCTACCAAGTTAAAATTATCTCGTCATAAGTGCCATTTCAACAAATTAGTAGTACAAGCTAGAAAAGAATGTGAGATGTAACCTATATCACACTCCGAAGTCAAACGTGTCTTATGATAAGTGATTGTTGCAGGTTACACAACAGTAGTAATTTGATGTAAGAACATGGTGTGATAGACAGCTATTGTATGTTCTAGAAACAGGAACACGTGTCTTATTCAAGTATAATGTGTAAAGTAAGCAGATGGAATTCAACAAAATTAGAAGCAATACAAGCTAGACATCACACATAACATGCAACCACATATAACAGTGCCAAGTTAGAGGGAGCACCGGTGATGCTGCACTAGGGGAGACGTGCTCATCATAAACACAACTTTGTTGAGTGTCTATGCATGTGTTGTCTTGGAAATCATCTTGGTGGTGTGGAGGAGTAGAAACTGTAGAGGCCCTCTGTTCGGAAGGAGCACCTTTATCCGCTGCTTTGCTAAATTCCTTCCGCTTTATTGGTTTTGAATTGTCAAGTAAAACCGACAAGAAAAAGCAATAAAATTCTCTCTTCAGAACTCATTCATGCATGATACTGAAAATCACTACTTTGATGTAAGGCAAACACATGATACCAGGATGGAATATGTACAAAAAACAGGACGGCATGGCATGTTCACAACTGTTAGTGTAAACTAAGCAGAAACCATTCCAGCAAATAAGAAGCAATGCAAGCTAGACACTACATGAAAGATGCAAGTAATATGACTCTGCCAAGTTAAAAGCGTCCCATCATAAATGGAATTTCAACAAATTAGAAGCAGCGCATGCTATAAATCATATGAAAGATGCAACTAATATCACACTGCATATACTAAAGGTGTCTCATCATATTGATTGATGCGGGATACAAAAAAACAATAGTTTTATGTAAGGACATGCTTAATAGACAGATGTACTATGTACTAAATACAGGAAGGCATGTCACATTAACAGGTATAATATATAAGCTAAGCAGACTAGCACATGCAGTTTAACCAGATTGGAAGAATTACAATCTAGACACCATATGCAACATGCAACCACATATCACGCTGCCAAGTTAGAGAAGGCACCTGCGATGCTAGTGTAGGGGAAATGCTGTAATCAACTACAAAGCTACGTTCACTATCTTCATCTAGCATTTCTGTTTCTTGAGAATCATGTCAGGAGGTTGACGCTGCATTCTTTAAATGAGGAGTAGTCCCCTTGCCTGCCTGCCTCGTCATAAGTGATTGATGAGGGATACACAAGAACATTAGTTTGATGTAAGAGCATGGTTAATACACAGATGTACTAGTATGTACCAAAAATAGAAAGGCCTGTCATATTCAAAGGTATAATGTGTAAGCTAAGCAGATGCAATTTAACCAAATTGGAAGCAATACAAGCTAGACATCCGGCTGGAGTGGTGAGCATGATCATCTAGGACCTGAGAGCCTGGTGGGAGGCGGGCTGCTTCGCCACCATCGCGGCTTTTTAGTTGGCTTCCAGGTGATGCCTCTCTTTGCTGGGCTTGTCACTGGCTCGGCCAGTGCCCTGACTAGCTATTTGTCTTCTGGTGCTCACGGGATGGTGGTTCGTGTAAAAAATATCTTTCCTTATCTTAATAAAGACCGACTTAGGCCTTTCGAATACAAGCTAGACACCATATGGAACATGCAACCACATATGACACCGTGAAGTTAAAGCAAGCACCTGGGATGGTGGTTCATGGCGAGAGAGATCATCAACTCCAGAGCTACGTTCCCCATCTCCATCTGCTAACACTACACCCTTTAAAGTCTTGAAACGTGCCTTGCCTAACCGCGTAGAAAGCTGGCACGACTTGTCTCTTTTATTTTTAACTGCTTCTCTTTCGGCAGACTCTGAAATACCCTTGCATAAAAACACAATAGTGAGAGTATGGGTGAAGTATGTGCAGAACTAGTGCACTGTAAAAGTAGCAGATAGCAGGTGGCTGAAAAATAAATGACAGGAGACATATGATAGCTCTAGAATATTGCATGGCAAAAAAAATTAGATTCTACTCCGTATGATTTTGTAATATATGAGCACAGGAAATGCAGGTACTCCTCCAGCACACCACCACATGTGGTCATATCTAAGATAACAGTCGACTGAAAATAAATAGGTCAGTCGATTTTTTTAATGAACCGTCCGATCTATAAGGAACGGGCAGATGGCCTTCGTCTACCTCCCACCAGTCACTGTTGACGATCTTTCTCGAACCGCCAGCGACCACCGGCCCAGACCCCTGCCTCCGCCACCCCGCCCTCCCCTCGACCTCACACCACCGCCGTGCTTGGCAGCGCCCCCAGGCCATCCCTTTAATCCCGACCGACCTCCAGATCGGGCGCCAGTAGCTCTAGGCCGCACACGTACCTAAGATAAACACCAAGGCGCTGCTTCTCCGGCGTAATAGGCATACTAGCGCCTGTTACGCCGGGGAATGCTTCCGTTAATTGGGAATCAACTGGCCAAAAATTGAAATTCAGGGGGGCGACAGACCTCTAGCTAAGGTGAAATAGTATATGAGGAGAAACCTTGTGCATCGCGAGTTACTAGGAACATCTAGTATCAAGAAGAAGTGGTCAACTAGTGTCTTCTGTGGGATGAATACCGTGCAAGCAGAGACGTAAGATTTGCACGAATAAGGGAAGAGGAGTACCTTTTTGGATGCCGGTGTGGTCACCTCCACATGTCGCGCCGATCTTCTTCTTTTTACCGGGGAAACCGATGTTCTGGAGGGTGCAAGCTTGGACGAACCCATGGCCAAATTGTTGACTGTGTTGCCGTGGCTGTATGTCGGCGGAGGGGAAGCATATCCAAGGCGGCGAAGGACGGCGTAGCAGGAACAGCTCCGGTGCGGTGGAGGGTGGCGAAGTTGGAGCGGCAGCGGTGAGGCGCAGGACGGCGTGGTTGAACTGGCTCGGGTACGGACGGCTCGGCCTCGGCTTCAACTACTAGCCATGGAGGGCGTTGCGGTTGAGGTTGCGGTGGACGACGACGTCGGGGTATCGGCTCTGGCGTGATGGAGGAGGGCGGCGGTTGATGGGTGGGATGGGGTGGCGGATGGAGGACGCCGGGGTTTCGCGGCTGGTGGAGAGGTAGTTTTGGCGCCCACAGAGTACGAATGGGGAATCGGATGGGTGGGGGGGAACCATGTTTCGGTCTGGGACGCGCTTGTTTTTGGCTTTTTTGAACAGAAGATGGGACGCGCTTGTTTGAAATTTGGGGAAAGTACAAACTTTGCCCCCCTCTTAAATTTCGGACCTACTGCGGGCCGGGGGTAGGATGGTAATCCCAGGTGTCCCAAATAGTGGGCGGGAGCGATTTCGGCCGTGCGCATGTGTGCTTAGGCGGCCATTGTGTATGAATGTTTTTCGGAGGCGGTTGCATGGCGTCTAGATGAAGCTACAAACCTACCCCGGTTTAGACCTTTGGACGTTGGGCCGGTAGGTTTCACGGGTCGGAGTTATTAGAAAAGTAATTTCCTTGTACTACCAAACATTGGTCTCACGCGGTTTCGGGCGAGTGGAGGCGCTTCGTTCAAAATTTTGAAACACAAGCATTCACGTTTAGAGTACTCTTGAACTATGAGGATTGACCTAAATAGATAACGTTATATTTGACCTTGTATGTTTGAAAACCTCATTAAATTATCCGCTTCTTTTTGAAATTTTGACACTTGAAAATCCTATAACTATGATTATTTTGGAATGGAGGAGCTAAATTTGAATCTATTTTGTACACGACTACATATGCTATTATGTACAAAATCAGAGCAAAGATTGGTGCCCCCATAATTTAGGTATGGTTTACAAATGCCATGATATCAAATTCAAATAATTGAATGGACTTCATGTTGAATTCGATTTTTTTAAACCACCTTAAGTTGAATTCAAATGTATGCTAGTTCATAGGTAGCTATTTATAATGTTCATTGTGTAACTTTCGTATGTATAATGTGCTTTACACACACAACATGAACTATACTCACGTTTATATTCGATTGCTAAAGCGATGCATTGTCTGGAGTTCAAAATACTAACTATGTGGATCAACTGTGTCGAATAATAACATAGACATGCTCAAATTCGATAGAATCTAGATGTCTGACGGATCAATGACCGCTCCTTATGCGAATTGCAAATATCATGATCCCATCCTAATATTTGGATACAATTTATATCTTTAATCAATGTGTACAGCAGTCTTTTACGTGTAGTTTCACTCTCCATCGGTGGTCTCTCACACATGCTCACACACTCTCTCCCGAGGTGTCTTTCTCGCACACATGCTCTAGATATAACCCTCCCTCCCTCTCGTAACCATTTACAACTGTTTTCACTAACCTTTATCACAAGCACTCTTCCTCTCGCAAACATACACACGCACAATCCCCATCGACCCTTTCTATATACATGGACCTGCCTACGTGTCTCATGTACGCACATTATCTTTAGGCCTGTCTCTCACGCATTGTCTCACACCTCTCTTCCTAATCGACGAGTATGATTCTAGCAGAGCATTCTGTAGGATGCCCCTTAAAGTTAGGTTGGATGAATAGTAATATCAGAGATAAAGGGGTTACCTTAGTCCGAGAACCTAGGGTTACAAATCCTAGCCGGCTTTTTCAGTGGACACAGAGTCCTTCACAATTCTGCTATCTTTGTCTTGTACGACTAGTCATCCATGGGTCTTCCTAAACGCGTCACGGGCCGACCAATGTGGCGCAAGACGGAACCGAACGAAGGGCCTCACCTCGACCCACCGGACCTCACGCGGTGACACACCCTCTGCCCCCACGTCTCATTATCTTCTCACACCCACACATACCAACACAAACACCACACACACACAGAGAATTTCTCTTGGTGCCTCTATTCCCTCCCCCCTTGCATATACACACTCAAGGGAACGGAATCTCTCGTCGTGACATCATATTTGTCTCTCTCTCTAGACCACTCTCGTTTCTCGTGCTATCTCTCCCACGCCCCCCCCCCCCCCCGTCGGCCCCTCTATCCATGCCTCTCTCGAATACGTAATACACACACATAACTCTCGAGGCCCCGCCAAATGCATCAACTACACATTCACACATGTTACATCACGTACCCCATTGATCTAAAAAGCCCTCTCTTCACGTTTATTTCGCATACAACATTCCTTTTGAATAAAGTGTGGCCAAAAAATTATTTTAGAGTTCCTACATATATACAACATTACAAAGTTATATGGAGGAGTACGAACGCTAATTTGCATTGCATGGTGCCCACAATGATATTTATTCCGCACTGTGAATTTGTATATTTTTATACTATATACAAAGTTAGTCATAATAAAGAGAAACGAAGAGCATCTCTCTCTCCATCGCATACCCCCCCCCCTGTACGCCCCTTTCACGTATGCACACAAAACTATCTCCAGGTCCTCTAAAAGTAAGCCCCCAGAAAATTCACGCATGTTTCATCTTTCTCTCGCGATATATGCAATGACGATCATTGTATTTGAAGCGAAAGCACGATACGTACATTGGACTTCAGAATCCACTCATTACGGTCACCATTTACATTTAGTGGTTATTATACAGTCACGGGCTCACCGTACAACTCTGTATTTGCTCATGACATGACTAGTTCACCAGTTAAATGCTCCACGTGGCACCTCTAGTGCTGCATCACATTATCTCACTACCATCGTGCCCACCTGTCGACTTGTATCTACTCTACATCTACACTCTTATAAAATACATAAAATACACTCTTATAAAAAACAGAGTTGGTGATGATGGTGTGCCTGCCATCCTGCAATATAGGTCGTCCGCTTTATATCTGACGGATAGGAAAGAAACTATGGCAATTTTGCAAAAAGGTACCCACACACCTCTCCACATTTGCGAATAAGGCCTTCCCTCGTTCACCCTTTTCTCTCACAAGATAAACAAGTCATACAAATGCATCTTGATGTTACGTGCAACGCACGGGCATCTTTGCTAGTAAGAATGAAAACAAACGACAAAAAATATTTGGACGGTGGTTCGAAGTCATGACCGCGGGCACAGCGGACAAGGTGGCCTTGTATTGGTATGCTGAGCCAGTGAGCCGTCTGTTTTAACACACATGAGCTGGTGTGGTGATTATACACACACGCACGCATGCACACGAACTGCATCCACGCAACACTCACACAAACACATGCACCCACGCACGCACGCAACACTCACACGTACACACGCAGCCACGCACGCACGCAACACTCACACGCACACACACACGCATGCATGCACACACCAGTACACCACACGACAACACACACTCTCACGCTCAAGTGCTCAACCTACACGTGCATGCGCACACATCAGGCCCTGACAGACACATACACAACCAGGTGATTCCCGCGCACGGGTTGGGGCCTTGTCGCGCCTGCGTAAATTTGTGTTTATCTGACCTTTTCCCTATGCGAACTGACAGGTGGGACCCACAAGGAACGTGGTCAATTTAACTAGTCAACATGGCGCCACGCAGACTATTTGGCCGGTCAATAGAGTGCAATCTGATGCTGAACCTTGAGCAAGTGACCGTGTAATCACCGCAAAACGTATATAGTGACTGTAATCAGCTTATTCTGAAGTTTGGTGACCGTATTACGCTTTTCTCTCTATAGGCCCTCCAAAACTACATCTCTACACGTTCTCGCATGTTACAGCACTACTACTACACTCTAACACAATAAATCATATGTGTTTTTAGTTTTACTAGATATCATATTGTTACTTATAATTATTTAGTTTGCATACATTAAAATTGCCTTTGAAATGTATGGCCAGTATCATCTACCGCGCGGGAAAAATCCCGCCCTTTCCTGTTTAATCGGGTTTGTATCGATGGATTGTGTGAAACAGCAAAACTATAGTACTATAAAGTACAAGTGAAAGTTCACTAGGCCGTCGTGTCGTCTACTCCTCCGTCGTAAGAGTGGAGCGCTCGCTTTCATAAATCTTCTAGTCCCTTTCGCCGACATGTGGGACATCAAGCTACCGGGTCCACGTGCCATACCGGAATACAGAGCAGCCGGGGTGAAGCACCCCAGTCATGGCGCCGACGTAGTAATGAGCAATGAGGCGTCAAATCACAAAGCTGCACCTTTCCCGCAGTTAAGTTGGAGGGACGAAGTAATAATGCTAAAAAAAGAAGTTGGAGGGACGAAGCAACCATCATTTCACTCGTTGCTGAATCCGCTTCTCCCTCATCTTCTTCAACTTAACCACGTGTTGCTTCTGCCGTTGTTCTGCCTCATGTGGGACGCGGATCGGCTTGGTAAAGAACTGACACGTGGGACCGCATGGTAGCAAACCGCCAAGACAACGTCCTCCGAAAATAAGAAACCTCCCCCGCCATCCGCCCAGCAAAATCACCTCCTTTTTACTAATCTTGATTCTATAATTTTTTAGATCAATATAATTGAGATTTGTATAGATAGCACACAGGAGCAAAACCAAGTGGTACGGTTAAGGGCATCCACAATGTGTAGCCAAATGTGAAAATAGCTTTTGGCATCGTGGGAACCATTATGGACGGTGTTGCCAAAGCCAAAAAGATGGAACCGAAGCTCCCTGATTGATTGATTGAAGGAATAGAAAAATGCAACGGCTCTCCTCTTTCTCCCATGCTTGGACGCATGTAGTACAGTATAGAGCACAGAGTCTACTCCCCTGTCCCTTCTATCACAAATCACAAAGCAGTGAGGCGTCAAATCACAAAAGCACGGACGAAGCAACCATCATTTCACCCTTCGCTGACTCTGCTTCTCCATCGTCTTCTTCGAGAAGCCATCTCACCGCACTAGTACTCCTAGTAGTACTAGTCCTTTGGTTCAACGGACTTCCTGGATGCAAATAAGGCGGTTGTCTTGGCTTGCAGGCGGCACTTGCGAACGCACTTCGCCAAACCACACAAAAAAAAGATATCGTCGACGTCACCGCAATGGGGAAGGAAGTCAAATATAGTTACTACCTCCATTTTTTTGTACACAAGGCCAGTATATCAAAATTACAATTTGCAAAGGGCCACTAACACTAATGGAGGCAAAATTGATGGGGTTAGCAACCAAGGACATTAATATCCCCTGCATGCATGCGAAAGTGAGAAGGTTGGTTTGCATGGCGCTGCATTAATCAAGCGATGAGGAGTGAGATGGTTAGCTCTTTGGTCTTTGGAGAAAAAATACACATTAATTGACACGTGAAACGAGTATTTGTATCGATTAAATCCCGCGAAGGAAAACCCCGCCTTTCTTTTTTAACACTAGTACTCCTAGTACGTACGTACTTATCCTGTTTGGGTCTAGGCCTTGCATTGCCAAACTTCGCCACACATTTTTGCCAAGCTTGCCTAAAGTTTTCAAAATGAGAAGGAGGTACACTTGCTCACGGCTGTCGCGGTCGCACCGCACCCTCACACGGTCGCTCCTGCACGCCGCGGTTGCACCGCACCGTCACACCGTCGCTCCTGCACACCGCAAACCCAACCAAGGGAACGCACCCGCACTGACACATGCTGTCGCATGTGAACAAACCAAACTCAGCCATCCTATCGCTGACACATAATTTTCGTTCATAGAGTATGTTTATCCAACCGCATGTTGGGGAGTATCCGTACGGCCCGTGCGGTGGTCTGTTGGGAAAGAAGAAGAGGTGAGGAAGAAGGAAAGAAGGGTTAGGAGACGTAGGATATTCATCCAACCGCCTGAAATGGTAGACTGACCCAAGTCAGGCGACTTGCATAACAAATAGTATATGTTTTTACACAGCAAAAGATCCATAAATAACAACATAAAGAAAAACTATCACTGCTCGCGGAAAGAGACGGCCTCGTCGTCTTTGGCTGCCGACGCGAACCAGCCGTCACTGCCGACGTGTGTCTCCGCACCGTGGTTGTCCTCGGCCTCTAGCTACTCGTTCAAGCGGAGCGTGCGGGCGCTCTGCACGGACGACAGCATAGCCCAGTTCAAGTCGAGGACGTACGGTTCCGCCTGCAGGAGGGCGTCGATGAGAGCGGCATCCGCGCGCTCTGCATCGAGTCGGGCCTCTGCCGCCCGATTCAAGTCCAGGACATCCGGTTCCGCCTGCAGGAGGGCCTCGATGGCAGCGGCATCCGCGTGCTCCGCCTCAAGTTGAGCCTCCGCCACCCGGTTCACATCCACGACATCCGGTTCCGCCTGCAGGAGAGCCTCGATGGTAGCGGCATGCGCGCGCTCCGCGTCGAGTTGAGCCTCTACCTCCCGGTCCTCCTTTAGTATCGCCATGTTGAACCGCTGGTCCGCCTGCACCATGGGGGACTCGGACGCCGGCACAAAGTCGACGTCCATCGTATCATACCCATTGGGGGCCTTCTGCGCCGCGACCTCTGCCATGAAGATTGGATCGACTTCCTCCTCCTCGTAGCTTGGCTCTAGAGAACTCGGGGATTGGCCCGCCGCAAAGCGAGCTTGGGAACGGAGGTCTGTGGCGCCAACCGCCGCCGCGATTTCTACGCGGCGCTCCGGCATCAGCATCTTGTAGTAAGTGATCTTGCGGCGCACCATGGCTTTCCGGCGAACTAGGGGACGCTTGATGCGGGCTAGGGGATCGAAAGGTGGGGGAATGGGCTGGAGATTTGGTGTGGTTTTAGGGCAGTGGCTGGCGTAGGCCGAGCAGCGAAGGTTCTGGTGTGAATAGTGGTTCCGGTGACGACCGGTTAATCGGTTTTGACTGTACATCGCTCTTGTCGCGTACGCATTGCAGCCCAGCACGCTGGACCCTCCACGTCGCTCACCGAATGGAACGCGCTTCGTCTTGCGTTTTCGCTCGCTTGTGGGACCGCAGTTGAGAGCAAACCGACGTCCCTCCCCCTCCCCCTCCCCCGCCCGCGTCATTTATTATACTACCACTCCCTCCGTTTTATGCGGAATAAATAAAAACAGAGGGAGTATACTACGGATGAGGATCCCCTGACGTGGCCGAACCCATTGAGTAACTGACATGCGGGGCCTAGCAAGCATGGGGTCCGCCAGTAAGTGACCGAAAGGGAGGGTAAGGCAGGGATACCTATGTCAGAGGATCCACTTCCACTACTACTCCCTCCTTTCATTTACTATGCAGGGCCTAATACATTTTTCGAGGCTAACTTTGACCAAATGTTAGAGTAATAATATATGACATGCAACTTACACAAAGCATACGGTCAAATTCGTATGTGAAAGGAGTTTCCAATGATATAATTGTCACATTATACATCTCATGTACTATTAATCTTGTCAATAGTCAAATTGGAAACCATCTCGAGTACAAATCTACGAGTACGTACGAATCTAACAATATTGATTGGGCGTTGTTGAATGTTGATACCTTTTTGATCAAAGTAGAGATACTTTGACTACACATAAAACTTATATGTAAACTAGAATGGATAGGAGGGAGTATATTGTATGTTCAAAAACGAAACGAACATTGAATACCCTTTATATATGATTTGCGGATGCAATGGTCACTGGTTCAAAATTTTGAATCCGCCTGTTAGGGAACGTAGCAGAAATTCAAAATTTTCTACGCATCACCAAGATCAATCTATGGAGTTTACTAGCAACGAGAGGGAAGGAGAGTGCATCTACATACCCTTGTAGATCGCGAGCGGAAGCGTTCAAGAGAACGGGGTTGATGGAGTCGTACTCGTCGTGATCCAAATCACCGATGATCCTAGCGCCGAACGGACGGCACCTCCGCGTTCAACACACGTACGGAGCAGCGACGTCTCCTCCTTCTTGATCCAGCAAGGGGGAAGGAGAGGTTGATGGAGATCCAGCAGCACGATGGCATGGTGGTGGAAGTAGCGGGATCCCGGCAGGGCTTCGTCAAGCGCAAGCGGGGAGGAAGAGGTGTCACGGGAGGGAGAGGGAGGCGCCAGGGCTTAGGTATTGCTGCCCTCCCTTCCCCCCACTATATATAGGGCCAAGGGAGAGGGGGGGGCGCAGCCTTGGCCCTTCCTCCAAGGAAGGGTGCGGCCAGGGAGGAGTCCTTCCTCCCCAAGGCACCTCGGAGGTGCCTTCCCCCTTTAGGACTCTCCGTTTATCTTATCTCTTGGCGCATGGGCCTCTTGGGGCTGGTTCCCTTGGCCCATATAGGCCAAGGCGCACCCCCCACAGCCCATGTGTCCCCCTGGGGGCTGGTGGACCCCTTGGTGGACCCCCGGACCCCTTTCGGCACTCCCGGTACAATACCGATAAACTGCGAAACTTTTCCGGCGACCAAAATAAGACTTCCCATATATAAATCTTTACCTCCGGACCATTCCGGAACTCCTCGTGACGTCCGGGATCTCATCTGGGACTCTGAAAAACTTTCGGGTTACCGCATACTAATATCTCTACAACCCTAGCGTCACGGAACCTTAAGTGTGTAGACCCTACGGGTTCGGGAGACACGCAGACATGACCGAGACGACTCTCCGGTCAATAACCAACAGCGGGATCTGGATACCCATGTTGGCTCCCACATGCTCCTCGATGATCTCATCGGATGAACCACGATGTCGAGGATTCAATCAATCCCGTATTCAATTCCCTTTGTCTATCGGTATGTTACTTGCCCGAGATTCGATCGTCGGTATCCCGATACCTTGTTCAATCTCGTTACCGGCAAGTCTCTTTACACGTTCCGTAACTCACATCATCCTGTGATCAACTCCTTGGTCACATTGTGCACATTATGATGATGTCCTACTGAGTGGGCCCAGAGATACCTCTCCGTTTACACGGAGTGACAAATCCCAGTCTCAATTCGTACCAACCCAACAGACACTTTCGGAGATACCTGTAGTGCACCTTTATAGCCACCCAGTTACGTTGTGACGTTTGGTACACCCAAAGCATTCCTATGGTATCCGGGAGTTGCACAATCTCATGGTCTAAGGAAATGATACTTGACATTAGAAGAGCTCTGAGCAAACGAACTACACGATCTTGTGCTAGGCTTAGGATTGGGTCTTGTCCATCACATCATTCTCCTAATGATGTGATCCCGTTATCAACGACATCCAATGTCCATGGTCAGGAAACCGTAACCATCTATTGATCAACGAGCTAGTCAACTAGAGGCTTACTAGGGACATGGTGTTGTCTATGTATCCACACATGTATCTGAGTTTCCTATCAATACAATTCTAGCATGGATAATAAACAATTATCGTGAACAAGGAAATATAATAATAACCTATTTATAATTGCCTCTAGGGCATATTTCCAACAGTCTCCCACTTGCACTAGAGTCAATAATCTAGTTCACATCACCATGTGATTAACACTCACAGGTCACATCACTATGTGATTAACACTCAATGAGTTCACTAGAGTCATCAATCTAGTTCACATCACTATGTGATTAACACTCAATGAGTTCTGGTTCGATCATGTTATGCTTTATGAGAGAGGTTATTAGTCGACGGGTCTGAACCTTTCAGATCCGTGTGTGCTTTACGAATATCTATGTCATCTTGTGGATGCTACCACGCGCTATTTGGAGCCATTTCAAATAATTGCTCTACTATACGAATCCGGTTTACTACTCAGAGTCATCCGGATTAATGTCAAAGTTCGCATCGACGTAACCCTTTACGACGAACTCCTTTTCACCTCCGTAATCGAGAAAATTCCTTAGTCCACTAGATACTAAGGATAAGTTCGACCGCTGTCATGTGATCCATTCCCGGATCACAATTGTACCCCTTGACCAACTCATGGAAAGGCACACTCCATGTGCAGTACACAGCATAGCATACTGTAGAGCCTACGTCTGAAGCATAGGGGACGACCTTCGTCCTTTCTCTCTCTTCTGCTGTGGTCAGGTCTTGAGTCTTACTCAATACTCACACCTTGTAACACAGCCAAGAACTCGTTCTTTGCTGATCTATTTTGAACTCTTTCAAAATCATGTCAAGGTGTGCGTTCTTTGAAAGTATCATCAGGCGTCTTGATCTATCTCTATAGATCTTGATGCCCAATATGTAAGCAGCTTTATCCAGGTCTTCCTTTGAAAAACTCCTTTCAAACAACCCTTTATGCTTTCCAGAAATTCTACATCATTTCGGATCAACAATATGTCATTCACATATACTTATCAGAAATGTTGTAGCGCTCCCACTCACTTTATTGTAAATACAAGTTTCTAACAAACTTTGTATAAACCCAAAAAACTTTGATCACTCCATCAAAGTGTATATTCTGACTCCGAGATGCTTTCTCTAATCCATGGAAGGATCGCTGGAGCTAGCATACCTTTTAGCATCCTTAGGATCGACAAAACCTTTTTGATTGTATCACATACAACCTTTCCTTACGAAAACTGGTAAGGAGACTTGTTTTGACATCCATCTGCCAGATTTCATAAATGCAGCTAATGCTAACATGATTCCGACAGACTTAAGCATCGCTACGGATGAGAAAATCTCATCGTAGTCAACTCCTTGAACTTGTGGGAATACTCTTTGCCACAAGTCGAGCTTCATGGACGGTAACATTACCGTCCACGTCCGTCTTCTTCTCAAAGATCCATTTATCTCGGATTTCATGGCTTCTAACCATTTGTCGGAATATGGGCCCACCATCTCTTCTCCATAGCTCGTAGGTTCATTGTTGTCTAGCAACATGACTTCCAAGACAGGATCACGCATTACTCTGAAGTAGTACGCATCCTCGTCGTCCTACGAGGTTTGGTAGTGACTTGATCCGAAGTTTCATGATCACTATGATAAGCTTCCACTTCAATTGGTGTAGGTGCCACAGGAACAACTTCCTGTGCCCTGCTACACCCTAGTTGAAGTGACGGTTCAATAACCTTATCAAGTCTCCACCATCCTCCCACTCAATTCTTTCGAGAGAAAATTTTCCTCGAGAAAGGACCTGTTTCTAGAAGCAATTACTTTTGCTTCCAGATCTGAAATAGGAGGTATACCCAACTGTTTTGGGTATTCTATGAAGACGCATTTATCCGCTTTGGGTTCGAGCTTATCAGCCTGAAACTTTTTCACATAAGCATCGCAGCCCCAAACTTTTAAGAAACGACAACTTAGGTTTCTCTAAACGGCGTCGTCTCAACGGAATTGCGTGGTGCCCCTTTTAAAGTGAATGTGGTTGTCTCTAATGCCTAACCCATAAACGATAGTGGTAATTTGATAAGAGACATCATGGTATGCACCATATCCAATAGGGTGCAGTTATGATGTTCGGACACACCATTACACTATGGTGTTTCGGGCGGTATTAATTGTGAAACACTTTCCACAATGTCTTAATTGTGTGCCAAACTCGTAACTCAGATACTCATCTCTATGATCATATCACAGACATTTTATCCTCTTGTCACGACGATCTTCAACTTCACTCTGAAATTACTTGAACCTTTCAATAATTCAGACTTGTGTTTCATCAAGTAAATACACTCAGCATCCACTCAAATCATCTGTGAAGTAAGAACATAACGATATCCACTGCATGCCTCAGCACTCATTGGACTGCATACATCAAAATGTATTACTTCCAATAAGTTGCTTTCTTGTTCCATCTTACTGAAAACGAGGCCTTTCAGTCATCTTGCCCATGTGGTATGATTTGCATGTCTCAAGTGATTCAAAATCAAGTGAGTCCAAACGATCCATCTGCATGGAGTTTCTTCATGCATATATACCAATAGACATGGTTCGCATGTCTCAATCTTTTCAAAAACGAGTGAGTCCAAAGATCCATCTACATGGAGCTTCTTCATGCGTTCTATACCAATATGACTCAAACGGCAGTGCCACAAGTATGTGGAACTATCATTACTATTTTATATCTTTTGGCATGAACATGTGTATCACTAAGATCGAGATTCATTTTAGGTGCAAGACCATTGAAGGTATTATTCAAATAAACAGAGTAACCATTATTCTCCTTAAATGAATAACCGTATTGCGATAAACATAATCCAATCATGCTCAACGCAAACACCAAATCTCGATGGTAGAGGGAGCATGCGATGCTTGATCACATCAACCTTGGAAACACTTCCAACACATATCGTCATCTCACCTTTAGCTAGTCTCCATTTATTCCGCAGCTTTTATTTCGAGTTACTAACACTTAGCAACCGAACCGGTATCTAATACCCTGGTGCTGCTAGGAGTACTAGTAAAGTACACATTCATATAATGTATATCCAATATACTTCTGTCGACCTTGCCTGCCTTCTCATCTACCAAGTATCTAGGGTAGCACTGCTTCAGTGACCGTTCCCCTCATTACAGAAGCACTTAGTCTCGGGTTTGGGTTCAACCTTGGGATTCTTCACTAGAGCAGCAAATGATTTGCTGTTTCATGAAGTATCCCTTTTGCCCTTGCCCTTCTAGAAACTAGTGGTTTTACTAACCATCAACAATTGATGATCCTTCTTGATTTCTACTTTCGCGGTGTCAAACATCGCGAATAGCTCAAGGATCATCATATCTACCCCTGATATGTTATAGTTCATCACGAAGCTCTACTAGCTTGGTGGTAGTGACTATGGAGAACCATCACTATCTCATCTGGAAGATTAACTCCCACTCGATTCAAGCGATTGTGGCACTCAGACAATCTGAGCACATGCTCAACGATTGAGCTTTTCTCCCTTAGTCTGCAGGCTTAAGAAACTTGTGAGAGGTCTCATACCCCTTGACGTGGGCACTAGTCTGAAATCCTAATTTCAGTCTTCGGAACATCTCATATGTTCTGCGACGTTTCAAAACCGTCTTTGGTGCCACAATTCTAAATCGTTAGCATTACTTACTGAACTATCACGTAGTCATCAAAACGTGTATGTCAGATGTTTCGCAACATCTACAGACGACGCTGAGGTTCAGCACACCGAGCGGTGCATTAAGGACATAAGCCTTCTGTGCAGCAATGAGGACAATCCTTAGTTTACGGACCCAGTCCACATAATTGCTACTACCAACTTTCAACTAAATTTTCTCTAGGAACGTATTTTAAACAGTAGAACTAAAGCGTATGACATAATTCGCAAAGACCTTTTGACTATGTTCATGATAATGAAGTTCATCTGATTATTGAACTCCCACTCAGATAGACATCCCTCTAGTCATCTAAGTGATACATGATCCGAGTCAAACTAGGCCGTGTCCGATCATCACGTGAGATGGACTAGTCATCATCAGTGAACATCCCCATGTTGATCGTATCTTCTATACGACTCATGCTCGACCTTTCGGTCTCTTGTGTTCCGAGGCCATGTCTGTACATGCTAGGCTCGTCAAGTCAACCTAAGTGTTTTGCATGTGTTCCGAGGCCATGTCTGTACATGCTAGGCTCGTCAACACCTGTTGTATTCGAACGTTAGAATCTATCACACCCGATCATCACGTGGTGCTTCGAAACAACGAACCATCGCAACGGTGCACAGTTAGGGGGAACACGTCTCTTGAAATTTTAGTGAGGGATCATCTTACTTACTACCGTCGTTCTAAGCAAATAAGATGCATAACATGATAAACATCACATGCAATCAAATAGTGACATGATATGGCCAATGTCATTTTGCTCCTTTGATCTCCATCTTCGGGGCACCATGATCATCTTTGTCACCGGCATGACACCATGATCTCCATCATTGTGTCTTCATGAGGTTGTCACGCCAACGATTACTTCTACTTCTATGGCTAACGCGCTTAGCAATAAAGTAAAGTAACTTACATGGCGTTATTCAATGACACGCAGGTCATACAAAAAATAAAGACAACTCCTATGGCTCCTGCCGGTTGTCATACTCATCGACATGCAATTCGTGATTCCTATTACAAGAATATGATCAATCTCATACATCACATATATCATTCATCACATCTTCTGGCCATATCACATCACATAGCACATGCTGCAAAAACAAGTTAGACGTCCTCTAATTGTTGTTGCAAGTTTTTACGTGGCTTGTATAGGTTTCTAGCAAGAACGTTTCTTACCTACGTAAAACCACAACGTGATATGCCAATTTCTATTTACCCTTCATAAGGACCCTTTTCATCTAATCCGATCCGACTAAAGTGGGAGAGACAGACACCCGCTAGCCACCTTATGCAACTAGTGCATGTCAGTCGGTGGAACCTGTCTCACGTAAGAGTACGTGTAAGGTCGGTCCGGGCCGCTTCATCCCACGATGCCGCCGAATCAAGATAAGACTAGTAACGACAAGTAAATTGACAAAATCGACGCCCACAACTACTTTGTGTTCTACTCGTGCATAGAAACTACGCATAGACCTAGCTCATGATGCCACTGTTGGGGAACGTAGCAGAAATTCAAAATTTTCTACGCATCACCAAGATCAATCTATGGAGTTTACTAGCAACGAGAGGGAAGGAGAGTGCATCTAGATACCCTTGTAGATCGCGAGCGGAAGCGTTCAAGAGAACGGGGTTGATGGAGTCGTACTCGTCGTGATCCAAATCACCGATGATCCTAGCGCCGAACGGACGCACCTCCGCGTTCAACACACGTACGGAGCAGCGACGGGTCCTCCTTCTTGATCTAGCAAGGGGGAAGGAGAGGTTGATGGAGATCCAGCAGCACGACGGCATGGTGGTGGAAGTAGCGGGATCCCGGCAGGGCTTCGTCAAGCGCAAGCGGGGAGGAAGAGGTGTCACGGGAGGGAAAGGGAGGCGCCAGGGCTTAGGTATTGCTGCCCTCCCTTTCCCCCACTATATATAGGGCCAAGGGAGAGGGGGGGCGCAGCCTTGGCCCTTCCTCCAAGGAAGGGTGCGGCCAGGGAGGAGTCCTTCCTCCCCAAGGCACCTCGGAGGTGCCTTCCCCCTTTAGGACTCTCCGTTTATCTTATCTCTTGGCGCATGGGCCTCTTGGGGCTGGTTCCCTTGGCCCATATAGGCCAAGGCGCACCCCCCACAGCCCATGTGGCCCCCCGGGGGCTGGTGGACCCCTTGGTGGACCCCCGGACCCCTTTCGGCACTCCCGGTACAATACCGATAAACTGCGAAACTTTTCCGGCGACCAAAATAAGACTTCCCATATATAAATCTTTACCTCCGGACCATTCCGGAACTCCTCGTGACGTCCGGGATCTCATCCGGGACTCCGAACAACTTTCGGGTTACCGCATACTAATATCTCTACAACCCTAGCGTCACGGAACCTTAAGTGTGTAGACCCTACGGGTTCGGGAGACACGCAGACATGACCGAGACGACTCTCCGGTCAATAACCAACAACGGGATCTGGATACCCATGTTGGCTCCCACATGCTCCTCGATGATCTCATCGGATGAACCACGATGTCGAGGATTCAATCAATCCCGTATTCAATTCCCTTTGTCTATCGGTATGTTACTTGCCCGAGATTCGATCGTCGGTATCCCGATACCTTGTTCAATCTCGTTACCGGCAAGTCTCTTTACTCGTTCCGTAACTCACATCATCCCGTGATCAACTCCTTGGTCACATTGTGCACATTATGATGATGTCCTACTGAGTGGGCCCAGAGATACCTCTCCGTTTACACGGAGTGACAAATCCAAGTCTCGATTCGTACCAACCCAACAGACACTTTCGGAGGTACCTGTAGTGCACCTTTATAGCCACCCAGTTACGTTGTGACGTTTGGTACACCCAAAGCATTCCTATGGTATCCGGGAGTTGCACAATCTCATGGTCTAAGGAAATGATACTTGACATTAGAAGAGCTCTGAGCAAACGAACTACACGATCTTGTGCTAGGCTTAGGATTGGGTCTTGTCCATCACATCATTCTCCTAATGATGTGATCCCGTTATCAACGACATCCAATGTCCATGGTCAGGAAACCGTAACCATCTATTGATCAACGAGCTAGTCAACTAGAGGCTTACTAGGGACATGGTGTTGTCTATGTATCCACACATGTATCTGAGTTTCCTATCAATACAATTCTAGCATGGATAATAAACAATTATCATGAACAAGGAAATATAATAATAACCTATTTATTATTGCCTCTAGGGCATATTTCCAACTCCGCCTTAGGTATCACGTGCCCCCACTCGTTCCCTCTCGATTTCATCTCGGGTCCGGAGATCTATTGAAAGAGGATTAGGGTGGGTACATGCGAATGATACTCGGCGGAATGTTCAAATGAGGCATGAGGGAGGATGGACTCGACTGGAGGGCGACATGATCGATGGTGAAGAGGGTTGGAGAGGAATGAGAAATAAGAAAACGCCACATGATTATACTTGAACGGCTCAAATAAACAATAAGTTGTCTCGCTTGGCCTACATAGTGAAAGGCCTAATGCGCAACGCAGAGCACTGACGCTCGAATATGGCCAGGAAAACAGGGAAACCGACATGTGGGGCACACCCGTCGGGACGACGTAGCGCAGACTAGTCCAATGGAGGAGCTGGCCCACGACCTCCTCGCCACCGACAACCGTTCATGTGGGTCGTTGGGGCCAACAACGGGGCGCAGCTGCAGCACCGCCTCTGGACACGGCGACCGCGGTGAGCAACACGCTCATATCGTCGCTAGACACGGTCGGTTTCAGTGTGCTGAGGGTGGCGTTAGTGCTGTGGCACGACCAACAGTATGTTTGGTTTGTGCCCAAGGTTGCCCCATCAAAGCACTGGGTAGCCAAAATTTTGGTTGAGGTATTGGTTGCCCATGATTTGGCCGACAATGGCAAGAAAAATGAACTAGAGTTGGCTAGAGTTCATTGGCATGCCAAAAAATGGCAAGCATCCAAACAAAGACCAATCTTTGGGTCATGACCAAAATTTTGGTAAGGTGCACTTTGGCCACAATCCAAACACACCCCAACACCCGGCTCGTCGAGGATGCACGGGGCGCCGCGACGCGTCCGCGGAGGGGTGTAGCGCGGCCAACTGCATCCTCTGGACCTGAGACCATGCCGGGTCGTCTTGCTTTTTCAATGACATGCGGGGATCGCATGTGAGCAAAGGGCATCTACAACGTTGCCACGACCGCAGCTAACTACCCTGGCACACCAAAACCCTCGTCCATCGCGCCATCGCGTGGTGCGTTCCCAGCCGGCGCCAGCTGCCCGCATTCATGTCGTCCGTTCGTATGTCGTCGTTAAGAGGCTCGGTGCCCGAGGAACCAACTCCGGTGACTTAATGACGCACCCGGATGCTTGGCCTCACCGGAATGCGCTACTTAAAGCGGCAACGCCCAGCTAACCTCCACACCATAGCGCATCGTCCTCCTACCTGGCACCACATCCGCCATGACCGCAAGTGTGAACGCTCTGCGGGAGAGCTTGTCTTCGGGGATGAAGCTCGAGGTCGCCGCCCTCGCTCAAGTCGCCTCTTGCGACGCAATAGCGGCGTAGCCGGACGCGGACGCGACCGCACAAGTGGTGGCCACGCTGGCGGCCGACGACGGGAGCACCGTCAGCCACGCGTCCTACTTGCCGCCGTCCCACGTCCAACACCGCTGAGGTCGGGGACTCCTCCTTGGATGAGTAGGGCATCGGAGGCGGCAGGGCATGGTGTGCCAACTGGCCGGTCCGTATCCCGTGTTCTACTCTTCCTTGCCGAAGACCGCACCTTCACTTCACGGGTCTTGAACCCCACCCCCGTACATAGAGATCGCAGATGGAGGACGTCGGTCGCCGCCATAGAATAGGTTTAGGGTCGGGTTTCTTTTATTTTTCTGTCCTATAAAAGTTCGAAATGTAATGAAAATCTGCCGTGTTTGCATTAATCTCGGCCGGTGTATATGAACTTTCACAATAATATACATATTGTAGGAGTACTAGCAAGATACCCGTGCGTTGCACGGAAGATCAAGATCTTGTGGGAGAAAAGGATGTACGAGGGAAATCCTTTATCTGCAAATGTGGAGAGGAGCGTGGGTAAATTGTCATAGTTTCCTTCCTATCCGTTAGATATAGATCGGACGACCTATATTGCAGGACGACAGGCACACCATCATCACCAACTCTACTTTTTATTGAACCGAGGCAAATCTAACATGTGAGGTAAAATAAACACATAGGGTCTATACAGACACAAATTATCTTAGGCACTCCAATAGCAATAATGCTACGTCTACGAATGGACTACGAAGACCTACGTAACCTTCCAAACAAATCCTCTTGGCCCCCTGATTTTCACCGGGGGTGGGCCCCAGCTGCTAATTCTGGCCCAATTAATTTTCTCCACATCAGCTTTTACGTAAAACCCAACTAAGCCAACCTCCCAGCATATCGCGTGGGAAAAGACTCGGCCGCGCCATTTTAGTCGGGATTACCGGATTACTAGTAGTAGTATCGATGGATCGCGTGAAGCAACAATTTTTTTTGATGGGGCGAAGCACCTAGTTTAAAAGGAAAAAAGGCGGTACACTCACAACACTCTTGTCGCGGTCGCATTGCACCCCACACACGTTCGGTCCTGCACACGGCTCACGCAAACGAGACGCGCTTCGGCTTGCCTCTTCACTGACACGTGAGACTGCACTTGGAGAAACCGACCATGCGCCAAACTCCCCCCGCCCACCACGCGAAAATCCTCCCCCCCCCCACACACAAAAATTCCCCCCAAATCCGATTCAACCGCCCTTCGGCCAACTAGCCAATAATATTCCCCAAACCCCCCTCCCCCCCGTCCCCCTCCACTCCATTCGCTCCGCCAAAGCCGCCCTCCCCGCCGCGCCGATACGTCGGCGCCGCGGTTCGTCGAGGGGACGCATGGCGATCCTCTCAACCCATAGTACGCTCTCGTAGACTGCCGTCTTCTAGCCGCGCCGCCACTTGTGGCTACGTTCTTGTGGAGGCGCACGGCGGTCAGCGCCGCCACCGCTGGCGACGTGCGTGTGGGGCCGCACGGCGGTCAGCTTCTCCCGCGGTACGCGCATTCTAGACTGAGGCCCCGTTCATGTCGGTGTAGCGCTGAATGTTAGCTGATAGACGCTGTTAATCTCACTGTTTGCCGAAGTAGTTTATTGTCAATATGCTCTGCTTAAGAAGCTTCCTTGCCCTGTTCTGCACTCAATCTGCTTAGTTGAGATGGCATGCTAAGGCTGATTAGTTGCTAAAATATCCTGCCATATATTTATTGTGATGTAGATTGCCATGGTCTAGTAGCCAATCTGTTAGGTGAAATAGCTCTACACCGTTTTATACTCGATCTTTGTTGCCGTGATGGCTGTGTGCTCGGCCTCATTGACTGCTGAAACAGCCTGCCATAATTTAGCACCCAGATCTGTTTGCTGAATTAGCTTTACATATATTTCGTTACTTAGATCTGCTCGTCCAAATATCTTGCCATAGCTTTAGACATCAACCTATGTATTTTTTTTCTGGACTTCATAAAAAAGCATATATGTTTTTCCTGTAATATCTAGTAGAAGAACTAATTTGTATGTCTAACAGATGGACAGGACTTGGATAACTTCTACTCGAAGATTCTCCGATGCATATGTCGAGGAGGTTGAAAACTTCATGAACTTTATCCGAGCTAAGTATGGTGGTCCGAAATCAGATTTGCTCTGCCCGTGTAGCAGTTGTATGAATTCAGTTACAAGACCCCAGTCAACTGTGCAAAATCATCTACACTTGTATGGGATGTCGGTCACATATACTAGGTGGGTTCATCATGGTGAAGCTGTGAACGTCAATGTTATTGACTATGTGGAAGCAGCAGATCACCATCTTGATCTGCCTGATGCTCAGGTGGAAGAGGAGGAGGAGGTGGTGGTGGCGGAGCCAGTGAGTTTGACCAACATTGAAACAATGCTACGAAATGCTCGTGCATTCCGTGAACTTTCACCTGCAGAAGAAAAATGGTGGGCCCGCATGTTGGAACAATGCAACGTTGATGTCACCCCAGGAAATAAGCTGTCAGTATTCTCAGCTATGGTCACCTTTCTTCAGGTGAAGACATCTGAGCGGATGACCAACAAATCATTCGATGCGATGTTGGCTGCTTTCCGCAAATCTTTCCCAGATGCGTCTGAGCTGCCACACACCTACAGTAAAATGAAGAATTTCCTTCGTGCAGTTGGAATTGGATATGATATGATCCATGTTTGTAAGAATAATTGTGTTCTGTTCCGGAAGGATTATGCCAACTTAAGTGAATGCCCGAAATGCAAATCATCAAGATGGAAAGATGGCGATGCTGTGAAGAGGATTCCTCATAATGTTCTGAGACATTTTCCAATTACACCAAGATTGCAGAGGTTGTTTCATGATGCTGAAACAAGAGAGGATGTACTGTGGCATTCTAGGAACCAGGAGTACAGAGATCAGAATGTAATAAGCCATCCATCTCATGGTAGTGAGTGGAAAAGCTTCAATGATAAACACAAAGAGTTTGCTACTGACCCAGAAACATTAGACTTGGCTTAGCTTCAGATGGATTTAACCCATTTGGCCACCAGAGCGCCACATATAGCATGTGGCCAGTGCTTGTTATCCCTTACAACATGCCTCCAAATGTCTGCACCAAAGAATCAAACTACATGATGGCCTTGCTCATCCCAGGTCCAAAAAGTCCTGGAAAGGATTTTGATTTGTTCATGGAGCCTATTGTGGAGGAACTTCAACAGCTATGGAAGGGTGTTCTCACTCGAGACCTATATAGCAGCCCACCAGCTGATTTCTTTCTGCGTGCTGTTATAATTTGGTGCATCCATGATTATCCGGCTTTGGGCACTATGTCAGGGCGAACGACACATGGTTACAATGCATGTGTTCGCTGTGACAGGAATCCGCTGTCATACGCAATACTTAGCAAGATCTGTTACATTGGACACTGTCGTTTCCTTGCCAAGGACAAGCCGCATCCTAGAAAATACCGAAGACATGTGTTCAATGCAAAGCATGAAAACCGTGATGCGCCAAAGAGGCTCACCACCGATGTGTTGCAAGTGGAATTGGAGAAGGTCAGGCATATTACACCAGGAAACCATCCTGGTAATGGTAGCGGGAAAAGGAAGCGTGGCAGGGCAGAAGAGAGATTATTGTTTACCCGCAGGTCCACTTTGTGGGACTTGGAGTATTGGAAATATTTGGATCTGCGGCATAATTTTGATGTGATGCACATCGAGAAAAATATATGTGACAGCATTATCGGCACACTTCTTAATATTGAAGGCAAGACGAAAGATACCTTAAAATCTAGGATTGATTTGACACACCTGGGTATCAGAAAGGATTTGCAGGTGCAAGATGAAGGTAAACCACGGGATATGGCACCAGCTGTGTACGTCTTGGACAAGGTAAAAACAAAAGAATTCTGCGAGGTCCTGTCACGTGTGAGATTCCCACATGGATTTGCTTCCAACCCTGAAAGGAGAGTCAGTGCAGATGGAAACAAGGTACAAGGGTTGAAAACTCATGAATGCCACGTCCTACTTCAAAGGGTTTTACTTGTTATCCTTAGAGGATTGGGCTGCCCTGACTTATAAAGAGCAGTTGCAGAGTTGGGACAATTCTTCAGGGAACTCTACAGTAGAAATATCAGGATGGATGCTTTGGAGCGTCTTAGAGACAAGATACCAACTATCCTATGCGACCTTGAGAAGATATATCCTCCAGCCTTCTTTGATGTGATGGTGCATTTGGCTGTTCATCTACCTGATGAGGCACTACTTAGAGGTCCAGTACAGTATGGCTGGATGTGCCCTATTGAAAGGCGGCTAGGCACTTTCAAGGGCTATGTTAGGAACAGAGCTAGACCCGAGGGTTCCATTGCAGAGGCCTACATTGCTACAGAAGCGTTGACATTCTGCTCAAAATACATTGAAACAGCTGATCAGCTTAGCAAAGAGGTGGGTGAAGACAATCCCGGGCTCAATGTTTTCGATTATTCTGTTCGAGTTACAGGGAAGAGTCGACAAGAGGACAAACCTAAAGATTTGGAAAAAATGGTTTGGTATGTGTTGAATATCTTTCCTGGGATACTACCTTATATCAAGTAAGTGTAGTACTGCAGCTTATACATCGTAATCTACTAAACTTGCAGCACATTCTTATATATTTAGATGTTTGACGCAATCACTATGTTGTGCAGCATCTACAAAGAGGAGTTACTGCCGCAAAATCCAAGAAACATTGACAAACTGGTTATGGCAGGATTTGCGAAATGGTTCAAGGACCATGTAAGCTTTTGAAGTGCACTGTCAGTTTTTTTTAATATATTGAGTACATAAGATGATCAGCTTGTCTATTTTCTAACCATACATTAAGAAGATGCGGGAGGATGGGCAGGCAGTTGATGATGCCCTTTACTCACTAGCAATGGGTCCTGATACTCGGGTAAGACATTATGAATCTTGCGTTGTTGGAGATGTGCGCTACAACACCCTTGCACGAGACGAAGGCAGGAAGACACAAAACAGTGCCATCATGAGCACGGATACGTATGACAAAGAGACAACTGAAATGTATGCTAACATAACAGACATTGTTCAGTTGCAGTATATCTCCAGTTTCGAGGATCATCGGTGTGTGGTTCTATTGTGCTGTCGTTGGTATAACCTGTTTTCCAGGATCGCAAAACCCAGAGCTGATGATTATTTCAAATCCATCAATGTCAAGGCGGCGTACCAGACCAATGAGCCTTTTATTTTGGCAAATCAAGCAACACAGATATTTTTCTTGGAAGACACATTTGCACGTAGCGATGACTGGAGAGTATTGCAAATGTTTGAGCAGAGGAATTCGTTTAATGAAGTTGCACAACAAGATGATGCTTACACTGCTCCTGATGTACAAGATAACACAGATGTTCCTTATATCTTTGAGAACCATCACGTCAATGACGCCGGCGAAAAGATTGCCTGTCGTGATGTGGACATACAAGAGTTGATCAAGAAGAAGCCAACGTTCGAGGATGTTGAGGACGAAGAAGAAGATGACACCGTGGGGAATTACGATTCAGACTAATACACATGGCGAAGGTGTTGACGCTATTGCTGCGGATGATGATTACTTTGCTTTTGTCGTATTTGCCTGTCAGAAGACGTTTTTTATCTACTATGTGAAATTGTGTTTGCTATGACAACTGAAACCTGATGAACATCTTGTTTAGTATTTTGCTGTGAGAACATCACTTGTTATGTATGCTGATTTGTGTTTGGTGATTGTATGACAACTAAAACATGATGACATTGTTGTTTAGTTGTACTCATATTTGGCTGTGAAACTTGAATTTGATGACATAGTTTGCTGTTGGACTGCAATTTGCTCGACGTCTTCGAATGAGAACAAAGCTGACCCGACAGGGCCTCTGCTATTTATTTATTTATGAGCAAAAGGGGATACCCCCTGATTTCCGTTAATAGAAATCATTAGATGTTCACAACACTGCGCCCAGCCTGCTACACAGGTTTCATTCATTACTAGTTTCAGCAAAGTGCTCATGTCGTAGCCACTGAATACATCACGAGTGCTACATACACTGCAAATAAAGAGACAATCATCCTACAGAGCACATTGATTTTTCCCATTATCTTCACAAGCTCTTTCATCTCCTCATTGCTGTCAAGGCCGTTCAGCAGCTGTTGCTTGGCCATGATCAGAGGAACTGCATCTTTAACCTTCTGCTCTGCATATTCCTCTTCTGCCATTCCTTCAGTTACTTGTCCAACACCCCAACCTGCTGGTATTGGGATTCTTCGGCTAACCAAATAATCAGCGTAGTTGCATTCCCCCACATCAGCAACTTCCCAGAAATACAAATCACATGAATCTTCCCTTTTCTGCACGAATCAAATTGGAAGATCATCAACCAAACTATTAAAAAATCAGCAACTGAAAGCAGCAGAACAACACTTAAACATATTGTTACCCCATGATTCGGGCATTTGTAGAAGACTCGGCCAGGGTTGAGGATTGTGGTTGAGACGCGACGGATGACTCTGCGTGATTTGCAGTAGTGGCACCACACCAACGGCAGCGGGTTGCGATGAGCAATCGGCTGCGGTGCGCGTGCCGGCGGGGGTGTGATGAGACCCACAGGCGATGGTACGCGTGGAGACTTGGCGCATATCTGGTTGTTGCCTGCTGAAGAGCAGGTGGACGAGCAGCCAGCGGACATGGTTGCTGCGGCCAGAGCTTCTGATGCTAGGCGGAGTAAGTAGAGAAGAGGAGAAGCGAACGTTGGATATGTCAGTTTCATTACTTGCAGAGTAGCATAGCACCATATATAGTCATAGTCTAGGTTTGGATTCAAACCAGCTACAGGAGCATGTCTCTCTTGTTTCTAAAACTCGGCAACGTCTCTTTACTGATACACCAGCTTGTTCTGTACGCCTTCCCAGGTCTTTGATTTTCTTTCCCTTTTTTGCGAGGAAGGAAGGAGGACAAAATTGAGAGTTCCTGGGACTCGAACCCAAGACCTCTCGGTTGAAAACCAAGGGTGCTAGTCACTTATGTGGCGAACGTTCCCTGTGAGGAGGACGGCAGACGAACGCATTTTCCTCGCAGTTTTCTTCCTATATATAAAAAAAGTATGCTACTTGGTGTCCGCTTAGTCAACAAACGATTGTGCCAACCTTAACCGTTGGATTGACATTCAACGTCTGTCGCGTTTCTTCAGTCTCTTGTTCCTCGAGCCGCCAAAGCCAAACCAGCGCCGGCGGGACCGCCTGCTCCCGCCTCCCACGGCTGGCTGTGATCTTCCCCGGCTCCTATTCGTTCCCGTCCGAGGCCTCACCATCGTCCTCCACCTTGGTTCGCTCTCCGCGGCGCCGCCCTCCGGTGTTGTCAACATGGTCAACAACCGAGAGGAATAAGGAGATGACTGTACATGGTGAGGATGACAGTAGGGACCCAGCAGCGCGCAGTAATTTTGTTTTTTCGGGACGGAGAAGGGTATCAACTGGGTTGTGCGGGACCCGTGGCCCGTCTAGCCTAGGCTTTTATTTCATATGTTTAGCACATGACCAGCCCAGTTTGTTTTTTTCCTTTCTGAAAAATGGCTAGCCAGCTATTTTGTTTTTTGCAGAATAACCAACATAGGCCTACTTGCTTTTCTACGCCCTACTGGGCCGGAAATCTTTCAAGACGAGGAGGGATGCATTTTGCCCAGAAAATGGGCTATAAGTAATAAGAAATGGGCTATAAGTAATAAGAAATGGGCTATAAGTAATAATAAATGGGCTATAAGTAATAATAAATGGGCTGTAAAATGAAAAAATACAGCAAACAGGCAATCAGTTCCAAAATAATGTTTTCTTTCAGATTTTGATATTTTAAATTTCATTGTTTTTGTGCGGGTAAAATTTCATTGAATTTAAATTAAGGTATATTTAGATTTAAAATTAATTTGAATCTGGCTAGAAATTTCGGGCTGTATGCTGTTTGGGACAGATTTGGAGGCTAACTTGTGGGTCTACTAGGTTGACGTGTACTTTGGCTTTGTCAAGTTAGTCCACAAACGATTCTAGCAGAAGTGACCGTTGGATGTTAATCCAACGGCCGTGCTACTTCTTCAATATCTGATCTTCTTGCTCCAGCTGCCCAAACCAGCTCTGGTGGGACTGCCTGCTCCCACCTCCCGTGGCCGGCTGTGCTGCCGCACAGGCCGCACCGCCCCACCCTACTTCATTGCTGGCTAGGCCATTCCTCTACTCACCCACACCACACCGCCTATTATTTTCCGGCGACGGCAGCCGGACCAGTAAACCCTCGTACTCCCCACCGCGTGGGCAACCATCGCCGAGTCTTCCCCGGCTCCGTGTTGTTCCCTTCCTAGGACTCGCTGTCGTCCACCGCCATGGTGCTCTCGGCACGGCCTGGTCAACATGGTCAAACGAATGACATCCATCGGCCGTGGACTGTACGTGGAGAGGCTGACAGCTGGGTCCACGGTCGCACACAAGGAAATGCCTCCTTATTACGCGCAAAATAATGATTCCTCCACCTGACAGCTGGGACCCACCGGAAGGGCCTCTGTATTTCACGAAAAAAACATTCCCCCCGCTAACATGTCGGACCCACCAGCTATATCTTCGCACGCAAGGAAGTGCCTCCTTATTACGCACACAAAAATGAATACCCCCTGCTAGCTGGGACCCACCATAGTGGGAGGATGACTTGTGGGCCAACTAAGTTGACGGGGGCGGTGGGCTTTGTCAACTTAGTCAATATGAACGATTCTAGCTCTAGTGACCGTACGATGTCCATCCAACGGTCGTAGTGCTTCTTCAACCTCTGGTCTTCTTGCTCCAGCCGCCCAAAGCAGCGCCGGTCGTGTCGCATGCTCCTGCCTCCCGTGGCCGGCTGTGCTGCCCCGGAGGCCTCACCGCCCCCTACTATTCCCACCGCTGGCCAGGCCCTGCGGCGACGGCAGCCTCACACCGCAGCCAAACTAGTGAACCCTCGTACTCCTCTCCGCGCGGGCTTCCGCTGCCGCGTCTTCCCCGACTCCGCGTCGTCCCCTTCCTAGGCCTCGCCGTCATCCACCGCCGTGGTGCTCTCGGCGCGGCCTGGTCAACGTGGTCAAGGAACGACTTCCATCGGACGTGGACTGTACGTGGAGAGGCTGACAGCTGGGTCCACGACCGCAGCAAGGAAGTGCCTCCTTATTACGCGGAAAATAATGATTCCTCCACCTGACAGCTGGGACCCACCGGACGGGCCACTGTATTTCGCGAAAAAACCGTTTCCCCCTGACTGCTGGGACCCACCAGCTACATCTTCGCACGCAAGGAAGTGCGTCCGGGCAAAAAAATGATTCGCCCCTCTGACTGCTGGGACCCACCAGCTACATCTTCACACGCAAGGAAGTGCGTATGGGCAAAAAACGATTCGCCCCCCTGACTGCTGGGACCCACCAGCTACATCTTCGCACGCAAGGAAGTGCGTCCGGGCAAAAAAACGATTCGCCCCCTGACTGCTGGGACCCACCAGCTACATCTTCGCACGCAAGGAAGTGCCTGACAGTCAGGACCCACCTGGTCGAAGCGTACGTAGCGTTGTCATTCTGGCCGCGAACGTGTACATACATACTGGTGGATGTAGAGGCGCGCACGTGTCGTAGTAGAGGCGCGCATGTAGCATGTACACGTACGTACAACGGCTAGGGTGCAAGAAAGAAAATACGGCCATGTACGTACATACGGGCGGGGTCTCGAATGCCTACTCGCGCATACGTACGGCCAGGGCTCGTGTACATGGCTGGGTCGGAACGGAGAAACAGCATCGTCGTCGTGTTCATGGGGAGGCAACGGAATGCGTCATGTTCATGGGGAGGCAACGGAATGCGTCGTGTTCATCGGGAGGCAACAGAACACGTGGGAGCCAACCGGATGGGTCAAAACGGAATGCGTGGTCGTGTTCATTGGGAGGGCTTGGACGGAACAGGCAATGGAAACGAGGCCTGGCGTACCGCACAACTGAGGAAACGGACCTCCTGCATTTGGAATGGGGTCCTGTTGATCGGGAGGGGTCTGGCGTACCGCAAAATGGAGGAAACGGACCTCCTACGGTCGAAACGGGGGTCCTGTTGATCGGGAGGGGTGTGGCGTCCCGCAAAATGGAGCAAACGGACCTCCTACGGTCGAAATGGGGGTCCTGTTGATCGGGAGGGGTGTGGCGTACCGCAAAACGGACGAAATGGCCTTGTGTCGGAGCGCTACGGTCGAAACGGGGGTCCTATTCATCGGGAGGGGTGTGGCGTACCGCAAAACGGGACTCCACGGGATATTGTTCATCTCCACCGTCGACCTCCTCCAGCCTCCACGGGCTCCTGTTCATCCAGCCTCCACTGCGCGCTACTCCACCGGCTACTGTTCAACCACCCCTCCACTGTCTACTGTTCATCCAGCCCTCCACACCACGGGGTCCTGTTCAACCACCCCTCCACGGGCACCCCTCCACCGTCTACTGTTCATCCAGCCCTCCACACCACGGGGTCCTGTTCATCCAGAGGCAACGCCACCGCTCACTGTTCATCCAACCCCCCCCCCCCCCCGCAACGCTCACTGTTCATCCAATCGATCGGCTTCGGTTAGCAGCAGTAGCAAAGGAATCGCTCGATCGGGTTCAGTTAACAGCCATCGATCGATCGCTCGGGTTCAGTAACGCGTAACCTGCAGTGCAATCGCTCGGGTTCAGTTAGAGCCCAACGCCTTGCACACACGCGTGTACGTGTACGAGAGAAACGCACATCGCTTGGCCCCCGACCTCCCACCGTAACCGGGAACTCCCCAAAAAATTTCTCGCCCTCGCTTCTACCACGGTTTTTTCCGTCATGGACGGCCCAAAGAATGTCATGCAGCTGCGTCTCCGGCCCGCCCAGGATGAAAAGCCCATTTTCTGTCATGATTTTTTGTCATAGAAGTAGGAGCCCACCACATCTATGATGGTACCGGGTTTTGTCACAATTATCGTCATAGAAGTGTCATATGTATGACAGAAAAAAAATTCGTTCGGCCCAAAATGTCACGGATGTGTCTTTTTTTTGTAGTGATTTGCAGCTTCTCCAGCTGACCATGGGATACGAAGCACCTCTCCCACTCGCCTTTTTCTGGGCCGCGGGGATGGGGAGAGGAGCTAGGGGCGCTGGCCATGTTGGAATGGTCTTTCCTGGCAAATCTCTGAGGATTTTTCCGTGTGGTGCCTCATGGATCTGAGATCCAATCCCTTAAATAGACGCTCTTTTCATGGCTGGGGTGTTATGTGCAAAAATGCCCTGACCTCTCGTATTCTCTTGACACGTGGAAACTGAAGTTATGGATACACAGAAGACGAGGAGTGCAACATTAAAGGGAACACCGAATACATCTCGCCAAAGTCATCGGAGGAGGAACCCGCCTTGCAATGCCAAAGACTATCTGCGCGTCGGACATATCGTCATTGAAAGCCTGGTTCGGGGGCTACTGAGGGAGTCCTGGACTAAGGGGTCCTCGGGCGTCCGGCCTGTTAGCCATGGGCCGGACTGATGGGCTATGAGGACATGAAGACCGAAGACTCTCAACGTGTCCGGATGGGACTCTCCTTGGCATGGAAGGCAAGCTTGGCAAACAAATATGTAGATTCCTTTCCTTTGTAACCGACCTTGTGCAACCCTAGATCCTCCCGTTTCTATATAAACCGGAGGGCTTAGTACGGATAGGAAGATATACTCATTATCATAGCCATACAAGCTAGACCTCTAGGGTTTGGCCATTACGATCTCATGGTAGATCAACTCTTGTAACACTCATATTCATCAAGATCAATCAAGCAGGAAGTAGGGTATTACCTCCATATAGAGGGCCCGAACCTGGGTAAGCATCGTGTCCCCTGTCTCATGTTTCCATCGACCTTAGACGCACAGTTCATGACCCCCTACCCGAGATCTGCCGGTTTTGACACCAACAACATCCACGGCCGCGGTAAGGCTCTTTGCATGCTCGACGAGGCACTCCTCCTCCTCCCACAGGAACTTGATGTAGTACTCAAGGTCGCTGACGCACGTGCAGTCCTCCACCTCTGCCTCCCTCCTTCGGGCGGCGGTGGCGGAGCGGGTGATGATCCTGGCGGTCGACGGTGGGCTGGCAGCCACGGTGGCCGACGATGGGTTGGCGGCCACGACCACCACCTCCCACCTTCGGGCCGTGGTGGCGGAGTGGGTGATGGCCACGGTGGCCGGCAGCGGGGTGGCGGCCACGACGGCCACCTCCCGCCTTCGGGCCGCGGCGGCGGAGCGGGAGATGGCCCTGGCTTTCGATAGTGGTATGGCGGTGTCGGCGTTCTGGGAACGGGGGTCCCCAGACTTGCCTGCCTGCGGCGTGGCTCAAGGGGTGGCCCAGTACGGCCCATCTTCATCGACTCAAGCTCAAGACCCTCGTGAGGGGCCAAGCCTTGCGGGGCGGACGACGCAAGGCTTCCTCAGGATCAGCCTCACTAGGCAGGCTCACGAGGACGCGGAGAGATCAAGGCAGGGGTACCTCGCGAGGTGCCCGTGACGCAAGCCATGACGATCGAGGCCAGGCGGGCGCCAGGCGGGCACCGGCCTGTGTAGTGTCCTTGTTTCCTCTTTGGTGCAAAGGGGGCAAGCGCAGGCGCGGAGTACCGAGGCGTCATGCAAAGGTTACCATATCGGTGCAACAAGACCAAGACCAGCAGAGCGGTAGGACAGAGGTCACCGTGGAGCCCAAGACGGCGTCATCGCTAGTGCTTTTGGCAGCCGAAGACCACCTTTAGTCAGGATAACTTGTACTAGATGTTCCCCTTCAAAATGGCCGTTGTTGGCGCCCTTCCCGCTCAATATTTGGGAAGTGGACCAGGGCCTCTATAAATAGAGCTAGCCACCACAGTAGAGGGGGATCGAACCCTTCTCAAGGAGAGCACCACACCACCTCAAGAACACCCCTCGCGAGGCTGTTCTTCCACCGTACTGTTCATCATCAACCCCTGAGGCAATCCACCACACCACACACTGGATTAGGGTATTACACCGCAACGGTGGCCCGAACCAGTATAAACCCCGTTTCTCTTGTGTTCTTGATCATGTAGCTTAGATTCTCAGCGAGGCATTCAGGCGTGGATCGGTAGGGGAAAGGTCTCCGCGGGCACCCCAGAGTTCGAACCGTAAGGGTTTTGCCGGAACCCGATATCCGACATTTGGCGCGCCAACTAGGGGTGCGCCGGAATCTTTCTTCCGCCGTCCCGCGTTCGATCGTCCGTCGCGTCCATGGCTGACGCTCGCCGAGCTCATGCCGAGCGTCGGGCTGCTCTCGCTACCCACGTCGCTCAGATGGCCCCCGTCGGTGGGCCTCCCCGTCATTCTCCGTCGCCTGCCGTCAACGCCGCCACCGGCCCGGCGGGGAACGAGCAGCAGGCATCGTCGCGGCATCCCTCGGTTTGGCGGGAAGGCCGCACCGCCACTCCGTCGCTGACTCCAGTCGGTTTGTCGTCCCACGCCCATCGCGCTCCCGCGGACGCGCACGCCGCGCTGCTCCTGGCACGTGAGCTCCTGCACTACCGCCCCATCGACGACCTCTACAAGGAGTGGATCGCCCGCATCACCGAGCTCGTCAGCGCCGCAGGGGGCTCTCCCGCGTTGTCCCTCTTGCTGCCTCGCCCTCCGTCCTGCGCGGGTGATGTAGCTCAGGGGTGCCTCCGCCACCTCCTCCCCAAGAAGGTGCCCTGGCTCCAAGGCGCACGGCTCCTGGACGAGACCCACCGCGTCCGGCGCCCGTGCGACAAGAAAGGAGCTGCCAAGAAATCCCTCATCCCCAAGAAGGCGCTCGTGTGCTCCCTGCTTCAGAGCGTCAAGACCGCATCCCTGCGCCAGCACGTCAAGACCCCGCGCTGCCCCCAGCAACGGCGCGCGGGAACCACCAAGAGCAAGCCCAGCTTCAGCAAGGGGCTCCGGTGACCAAGGCAGGTTGCCGCGCCTTCACCACCGAGCTGCGTAGCGTCGCGTGGCCCGGCAAGTTCAAGCCAGACCTGCCTCCCCGCTACGACGGCACTGCCGACCCCGTGGAGTTCCTGCAGCTCTACGAGCTGGGCATCGAAGCGGCCAACGGAGACGAGAAGGTCATGGCGAATTGGTTTCCCATGGCGCTCAAAGATGGTGCCCACACCTGGCTTCTGAACCTACCTCCTGGCACGATCTCCTCTTGGGACGAGATGCGCACCCGCTTCATCGCCAACTTCCAGGGCACTCGCGACCGCCCTCTGGCCGTGGGTGACCTACGTCGCATCAAGCAGCAACCAGGAGAGACCCTGCAAAAGTACATCCAGCGCTTCAATAGCGCTCGCCTCAAGATTCCCAAGGTGACTGAGGCGGCCATCATCTCTGCGTTCTCTGATTGCGTCCGCGACGTCAAGATGAAGGAGGAGCTGGCAATCCATGAAGAACTGTGCACATCTCCAGAGCTGTTCAATCTGGCAACCAAGTGCGCAAGGGCTGAGGAGGGGCGCCTCTCCCTTCTCGAGCTCCCAGCTGCTGACCCTGAAGAGAAGAAAGCCAAGGCCAAGGATGTGAAGCGCAAAGGAGCAGTCGTGCTCGCAGCAGGGCCAGACACGAAGCGCGGCAGGGACCGGCCGGAGTCATCCAACGGCAGCCGGTATTGCGTGTACCACGACCTCCACACCCACAACACCAGCGAGTGCCAAGAGCTCAGGGCCATGCGAGAAGGACGTATCGGTCGACGCCCCAAGCGCAACGATCGGGGCTACGGCCGAGGAGGAGGAAGAGGTGGAGGACGATGGGACGACCGAGGCCCTCGCCAAGGGTGGCGTGACCAACCTCGTGAGGACCTCTGGCAGGACCAGCCTCGTGAGGAGGCTTGGAGGGATCGACCTCGCGAGGATCGTCCACAGGGCAACGCGGGCCTTCCTCCTCTGCCGCCACCGCCAAGAAGGAATGACGAGCATCATCAGGACGAGGGGGCTGGGGGATTCCAGGAGCCACGTGCTATCGCTTGCATCCTGGGCGGTGCCCAGGCCCCAGCCTCTCAGCGCATCTTCAAGCAGTTTGCCCGCGAGGTGAACGCAGCCCTCCCCAGGCTCGAGGCCATGCGCCCTCTCAGGTGTTCCGCGTGCGCCATCACGTTCAGCTCAGCGGGTCAGCTCAAGTGTGCGGCTACAGCCGGTGTCCTTCCAATGCTTTGTTCCCCAGTCATCAGCAATGTGCAAGTTACCAGGACCCTCATCGATGGCGGCACAGGACTCAACGTCGTGTCCGTCGAGACATTCAACCACCTCCAAGTGCCTCTCAACCAGCTTTAGCCAACCAAGCCCTTCTCAGGAGTCACCGACGGCTCCACCACTCTGATAGGGCAGATTCACCCCCTTGTCACCTTCGGACAGCGCAAGAACTACCATACCGAGCTCATCGACTTCGACGTTGCCCACATCCACCTCCCATACAATGCCATCCTCGGATACCCGGCCCTGGCCAAGTTCATGGCAGTGACTCACCATGGTTACAATGTCCTCAAGATGCCGGGAAGCGGCGGAGTCATCACGGTCCCCTGCGAAGAGAAAGATGCGGTGTGTTCTCTCCAACGTGCCTTCCAAGCTGCCTTAGTCGAGGACTGAGACGACAAAAGAGGGAACCTTCCCGAGGCAGTCCTCAAGAAGAAGAAGACATCACCTAGCTCAAGGTCTCAGGCGGTTGGCACCTCCGGAGGCGCTGCATCAGGGCCTGCGCCCGTGCAAGGGGCGCCTCCCTCCAGTGCATAGGAAGGCACGCCCGGCGCCCTCCTCGGGCAAGGCTCAGGGGCTCTCTCCTGGAGGGCCTCTGACTTTGCCAAGCTCACGAGGGAGGCGCTCGGGCACCACTTGGAGGCATGCTTCGCGGCACGCTTCCCTCAGGAAGGCACGAGGCAAGGAGGGCCCAACCCTTAGGAATTCATCACCAAGGTCACTCAGGAGCTGCAGGAATCGAGAGTCATGCGCGGCGATCGCCGCCTACCTGGCATAGCTCCCCATCCAAGCGAGGATGGAGGGCCGCGCGTCTGCATCGACTACCCAGGGCTCAGCCGAGTCGCATCTCAGGAGTGCTCCTGGCCTTCGCGCGTGGGATGTTGCGAGGGTCCGCCTCACAACTACGTTTGCATGCCTTTCGGCGTGCCGAACGCGGCTGCAGCTCACCAGCGCCTGATGCGGAGCATTCTGGAAGCTCAGGAGGCCAGGCGTCACGCGGTCCTGGCGGAGATGGAGGCGGTCCTCAGGGAACCACCTGGGCCCCCAGAGCCTCCCGAGGCTCAGGGCTCTGGTGGCTCGTAAGGGTCAGCTTCTTCACCGCGCATCGTCAGCTACTCCAACACCCGCTCTGCAATGGTATCAGGTGACATCTTTCGAGTTTCATTTCAGCTGGGAGCGCCCTCAGGGCTGCATTATTCCCAGGTCGCGTGGGTCCGCCCCTGCGGCATGTATCCGTTTTGCTTATGTCTTTAGTTCACTTTGCTGGGGGCGCCCCTCGGGCTGCATCATCCCCAAGCTGCTCGGGCCTGACCCAGTGGCATGTATCTTCCCTGCATCTATTTAAGATGATTTGCCTTTCATGCTTAACCTGCGTGTGGTCATCTTCTGCCACCTACCACGGGCCTCAATGCAAATCGCTTGCGCGTTAAAAGGGGGCTCCTGAGCATCACGACTCAGGAGCTCTTACTGGCTCTCCAGCCTCACCCCCTGGCCTTGCCCACGGCATCGCGACCTGGCATACCAGCGGCGGCTGAGCTCGCTCGAGGGACGGGACCTGAGGACGTAGAGCATTTGCATCTAACCACCTTGCAGGGACACACAGCCGTCCGCGGCTCAAGACCAGGCACAACCCGCCTTGAGGTAGGGCCTCGTGAGTCCCGCGCTGGCTCACGAGTGCCTAGATACACCTCGTACACAGCCGTTCGCGGCTCAAGACCAGGCGCATCCCGCCTTGAGGTAGGGCCTTGTGAGTCCCGCGCTGGCTCACGAGTGCCCAGATACACCTCGTGCCCTACCGTGCCGGCCACGTGTCAGGGCGGGGCTGTACACGCCCCGGGGGCTCCTCCCGGAGGGGGGCCCCCTCCCACGTTCCAGTGGAAGCACCATGTTCCGCGCTGGCTGACGACACTGCCGAGGAGCGGCTATTCCCGTACACATATGGAAGCGCTACGCTCCGCGCTGGTGATAAACAACTGAGGGCTGCTCACGGCTGTATCAACCTTAGGGAGCCCAAAGCTCAACGTCTGGCCTCATCGCAACGCCTCCCCTCAGGAGCGCCACGCGAGGGGCTGGACACGGGGGCTGCGCCCGGGTCACTCCCGAGCGCACGCCGCCCAGCCAGGTCCCTCGGACCTGGTCGTCGCGCACCCCTCCCCGAGCGGAGCCAAGGTATGAAGACCGTTTGAGCGTCAAGGGGGACTCCTGAGCATCGCGACTCAGGAGCCTAACTGGTCACATAGTCCCTCACTCCTTGGTCCCGTCTTGGTTTCCGGTCGGGGCTAACGGTAGTTGAGGTATGCGCGGGGCCGGGCCCTGCCGACGTAGAACGACAGCTCTACTCCTACACCTCCTCCCTATTTGCCGTTTGCGTGTCAAGGGGGACTCCTGAGCATCGCGACTCAGGAGCCTAACTTGCCACGTAGCCCCTCACTCCTTGGTCCCGTCCTGGTTTCCGGTCGGGGCTAACGGCGGCTGAGGTATGCGCGGGGCCGGGCCTTGCCGACGTAGAACACAAGGCAAATAGGAAGGAAACCGCAAAATCTCGCAAATTCAGAAGCAAATATTACAAACCATAAATCGTTCTCACGATACCAAACCCAAGTCTAAACGCCTCCACGAGGCACAATGCATATCGCAGGAATTGAAACAGGAAAGAAGCCGCGAGGAGATCACCCCTGAGCAGCGCCGTCGCTCATGGTGGGTCGCGCTTGTCAGCTCCACCTCCCGAGGCCGCGGAACCAGCGGTACCCGCCTTGGGCACGGTGGCGAAGGCGGGGAACTTCGCCAGCAGGGCTTCCGCACGACCCTTCATGGCTTCAGCAGCAGCGGCAGAGTGCGCGGCGTCCACAGGCTCCAGCAGGTCGTCAAGGTTGGCGTCGGGGTTGCGAAGGTAGACATGGCTGAGGAGCCTTGTCAGCGCCGCGGAGGAAAGGACGCGAGCTTCAACCTCGGCCATTGGGCCGATGCCGTCCACGACCTCCTCAAGCGCCACAACCAGGAAGGGAAGCAACTTGGCAGGGCCGTCAGTGGCCCTGGCTAGCGGCTTATCCAGACCATCTTCGTAGAGCGACTGCAGCGCCTTGCGGGATCTCACCTCGTAACCCTCGAAGGCCACGCGGTCCTCGGCCAAGACATTCGCCTGGGCGTCCAGCTCAGTCCTCTCCGCCTTCAGCTTCTGCTCCAGAATTTTCAGTGGGCTGCGATCGGCGGCCAGCTCGACGTCGCGGTCCCCGATGGCGGCCTCCCGAGCCTTCATCTCTTCCTCCTTCACCTGGCGGTTGCGAACCTCCTTGGCGAGCTCATCGCGCAAGCCTTGTAGCTCGTCCTCCAGCGCCTTGCATCGGCCTCGGGCAGTTGAAGCATCCTTCAACGCCGCGTCGCGAGTGGCTATGGCCTGGGAGGTGACTTGCTTCTCCCCCTCGGAGGCTGTCACAGCCTGACTCAGCGCCGCTCGGACAGAGGTGTCGGAACGAACCCAGCCAGGGACCAGCTCCAGGCGCCCGGCCACCAGGCGGGGGTCGGCGCCCTGGAGATCTTCTCGCAGCCGATTCAGCTCGTCAGCAGCACGGTCCAAGGCGGCAGAGGAAGCAGAGGAGTCAGAGACCAGAGGAGCAGGAGGAGAAGACGGCAGCGTGATCACGGCGTGAGATGCCGGGAGCTCCTGAGCCCTGGCAACCTCAGCAACAGCATCAAGCACAGGCGCCTCAATAGTCAGCGAGGCCACGAGGGCTGACACCCCGCCAGAGTACCCTCCTAGCCTCGCGAGGACGACCGGGCAGGGGAGGTGCGGGCTCCACTGCCTCCCCTTTTCGCAGGAGAAGGCGCGGCCACAACGGACGAGCTTGCCCCGGGAAGAACCGTCGTGTCCCCCTTCAGCCTCTTCGCTGCAGACGGCGGCCTACCCGGACAATGGGGGATGGCAAGCCCTGACAGAAAAAGTAAGAGCAAAGCAGAGTTTGAAGTACTTACTGGCTGGACGCGGCAGGCTCCAACGGCCTCCTACCGAGCTTAAATCCCGAGAGCCTCTTGCAGGGTGCAACTTTGGGAGGTCCGGCAGCTGAGGAGGGCGCACCAGAGGGGCCAGAGCTAGCTCCGGGCGGTGCCAGGGAGATCAGCCCCGACCTGTCCTTCTTCAGGATCACAGGTTGATCCTCTCCCCCTCGCTTGGCGTCGGCCTCGTCGTCATCCGGCAGGTTGCGGAGGATGTTGACCCTGTGCCAGGGGGAAGTCTCCCCAGTCCCCTCGGTGGTCTCCTCCGAGCCGCGCTCCTCCCCATCATCGTCCTTCTCCCCTCCGTGAGAATCATCGGAGGACAACTCTACCGTCGCCGCCGCCGCCTGGTCCTCAGAAGGCACCGCCGGCACCAGACCGACCTCGTCAAAGGTGGGCATGGCGTCCACCACCCACTCCCGGTCGTCGCAAAGGAACAAAGGGACTGGAGCGTCGTCCAAGCTTGCCACGTCCTCTCCAACCAGGAAGCGGAGAGCTGCGGTCAGATCTTCATCAGCCAGGGCCCCCGAGTTCAGGCGGCGATCGGCGTCCGCATCCTCGAGCCTCCACAACGGGCGCGAGTGCGCCTGAAGAGGGGCCACCCGATTCGCCAGGAACTCCCTCAGGAGCGTGGCCCCGGTCAGCTTCGCTGCCTTCATGTCGCTAGGCCTCAGGTCGGCGTTCATCTTCTCCAGCACATGCTTCGCCCGCCGATCGTCAAGCTTCGCACGGGACCACGACTCGTCGGCCTGAGGCTGCCCCGTGGGCAGCGCCAGCCGAGAATTGATGCATCTGGCATCCAGCATAACCCACTTGCTCTGGAAGCCTTCAGCCCTCTTCCCGGCCTTCGAGATTGCGTTGGCTTTGGAGTACATGACAAAGCTAGCGCACGCAGAGGCATGCGCGCCGGTGACTCAGAGGGAGAAGAAGTGGCGCAACAATGCCACGGAAGGCATCACCCCGACGTGCGCCTCGCAGTAGTATGCAAAAATCGACAGTAGAAGAATAGAGTTGGGATGGAGATGTAGGGCCTACAGCTTATAATGGAGGAGGACGACATAAAAGAACTCGGAGAAAGGAGGCACCAGACCAGCTATGACGGCGCTCATGAAGAAGGGGTAGAAGGTGCTCCCCTTGTCCTCCGGCTGGGCGGAGCCGGGTCGGAGCGCGGTCTCCCCCATCTCGCTGCCTTTCGTCGCCATCATCAGGCGCGTGAGGGCGAGATTCTTCTCTGTCATGTTTGGGGGATCTAGAGCTGGCGAGTACCAGGCCGGTGGAGCCACGGCCGCGGTCTTGCGGGGCGCCATTGCTCGCTGAAGGAGAAAGGGTGAAGCGGATCTGGAGATTTCGGAAGCAGGAGGGCAAGAGCAAGAAAGGGGATCTGGAGTAAGGCGAATGGGAGCAATGGAGGTAAGCCTAGCCCGAGCCAGCCTTTTTGTCAGACGGACAGTTGCCGAGGCAGCGTGGGGAAGCGGAGACGCCCACGTCCAATCAACCGCCACGCGGCGACCAAGGACGTAGGCTGTTGGGGCCCACGGCGCTCCGCACTTGCCCTTTCGCTTCGCTGCTGAGCCAAGCCCGAGCGCGCCTTGGGCCCGGGGGCTACTGTTGGCGTTCTGGGAATGGGGGTCCCCAGACTTGCTTGCCTGCGGCGTGGCTCAAGGGGTGGCCCAGTACGGCCCATCTTCATCGACTCAAGCTCAAGACCCTCGCGAGGGGCCAAGCCTCGCGGGGCAGACGACGCAAGGCTTCCTCGGGATCAGCCTCACTAGGCAGGCTCGCGAGGAGGCGGAGAGATCAAGGCAGGGGTACCTCGCGAGGTGCCCGTGACACAAGCCATGACGATCGAGGCCAGGCGGGCGCCAGGCGGGCGTCGGCCTGTGCAGTGTCCTTGTTTCCTCTTAGGTGCAAAGGGGGCAAGCGCAGGCGCGGAGTACCGAGGCGTCAAGCAAAGGTTACCATATCGGTGCAACGAGACCAAGACCAGCAGAGCGGTAGGACGGAGGTCACCGTGGAGCCCAAGACGGCGTCATCACCAGTGCTTTTGGCAGCCGAAGACCAGCTTTAGTCAGGATAACTTGTACTAGATGTTCCTTTTCAAAATGGACGTTGTTGGCGCCCTTCCCGCTCAATATTTCGGAAGTGGACCAGGGCCTCTATAAATAGAACTAGCCACCACAGTAGAGGGGGATCGAACCCTTCTCAAGGAGAGCACCACACCACCTCAAGAACACCCCTCGCGAGGCTGTTCTTCCACCGTACTATTCATCATCAGCCCCTGAGGCAATCCACCACACACTGGATTAGGGTATTACACCACAACGGTGGCCCGAACCAGTATAAACCCCGTGTCTCTTGTGTTCTTGATCGTGTAGCTTAGATTCTCAGCGAGGCATTCGGGCGTGGATCGGTAGGGGGAAGATCTCCGTGCGCACCCCAGAGTTCGAACCTTAAGGGTTTTGCGGGAACCCGATATCCGACAGGCGGCAACGGCGGCCGGCAATAGCTGCCGACAGGCAGCGGCGGCGGAGCGTGTGGTGGGTGTTCCGCGCACACCCAACAGGGACGCCACGTGCACTACACTATGCCGGGTACTGCGCCGCCGCCGTGGTGTAGCCCCCCAGCTGGAGCTGTCCTCTGATGACGGCAGAGTGGCTGAGCGACGATGACGGACCGGTGCCATTGGCGATTGTGGGAGAAGCAGACGAGATAAGCTACAGGGAGGGAGGGGAAAATGCGACGCAGGACTCGCCGGCCGTGAGGGTTTTTATAGCAGGCCGGTAAGCATTGGGATTTTGGGGGATTTCACCGAGTCGGGCGGGAAGCTTGCGTGGGAACGGGCTCACCGACGATTCATTGGCGCCGCCGTTTGGCCAAAAGAATGCCCCTGCGCGCTACGCAAGCTTGAGCTGTAAGCCGTCTGCGGCAACGGGGTGACAAGACGTGCGAGAGGAGGACGAGAGGACATGTACACATACAGTTAATAAAAAAATGTTTGTGATTTAATTACCGACTATACCCCGTCCTGGTTTATAAGTAGGAACTAATGAAATACGAATGCATGTCTCCATAGATTATATCGTTGGAGTCGTATTTGAACATAGTTTCCAGCTATACAATTTTTGTAACATGCATTAACACTTTTTTGGTTAAATTTAAGGTTATACACCAGCAGGCGTTTGCCCGCAACACACATGTCTTATTCCATCACAAACAGCTCTGATGGATCAACTGTCTGCCACGTATCACACACGCAACTCTAATATGATTCGTGCTTGATGTCTCCGACATCGCTCGCACAGTTCGTCTTATTTGCCACGTATCACTGTGCCGTCCTCTGCTCGCGTCCCTCGGCAAGCTCTACTCGCTGTTAGGCGCCGCAGCGTGCTGTGCTCACCGTTAGGTGCCGCGACGCGCTCTGTCGCATCTGTTGGCGCGCTCTGCTTGTGGACAGCTTTTCCTTGAGGCGACCGTGCAGCGCTCTGCTCGCGTCCCTTTGCGCACGCTCTACCAGCGGTCGGGCGTGCACATGATTACGTCGGGGGCCCCATATGCATGCGGTTGCACCACGCGTGTTGCCACGCGATGCAGTTACGTGCGGCACGATGGAGTTATGCGCTGCAAATTAGAACTGCCATCAGGGCCTGCCGATATTCCTGGCCGTCCGGCTTCCCCTTTAATTCCCGCGGCCATTATAACCTTAGTCTCTTCAACCTTTCGATCGTGCCCCACAACACAACAAGCACACCCACGACGACACATAGAGAGGGGATGTCCGGTGGCACTCCAATGGAGTTCGGTGAGCATAGAGTGGAGACCCACGTGAGGGATACGGATCTCTCGGTGGTGTACACCATCGACCCGGGCGTGGTGGACGACTACATCAACAACGCTGAGCAGTTGCTTGCTGGAGACAAGTACAAGGTGGTCGGCATCGACCTCCAGTACACCGCCGGTCATCCCGGCATAGATCAGAAGGTTACTGTCGCCCAGTTGTGCTTGCGCCATCATGTCCTCATCTACCACTACTGCATGGCCACAGAGCCTTGCGACCGTTTCAACAGGTTTGTCAACAGCACCGACTACAAGTTCGCCATGGTGGATACCAAAGATGATGTAAAAGCGCTCAGTGTTACGGGCTTGGCCTGCAAGAACCTTGTTGAAATCCGTGACCACTACAGGGTCTGGGGCAGCACGAAGCAGGACCCCCTGGTCGATATCGCCTCGGCCATCATCGACCCCTACTACAAAAATATGAAGCAGGATGCCCAGACAACAAGTCTCGTATCCTGGCACAAGGCCTGGATGCGGCAACTGGATGAACCTCACCTCAGGTTCGTGGCCAAGAGCATGTACACATGCTACGAGATGCACAGGCGGATCGTTGACATGAGGAAGTGCCTCGTTACCCAAATCGACGAGCCTGTATCGAGCCACAAGAAGAGCAAGCGTCACAAGAAGTAGATGATTATCAGATGATCTTTATGCTAGTTAATCATGCATGTAATATATAGTTTACTTTATTGGTTTGTGTGTAAATGTCATGTGTGTAGTAGCCACCTATGTAATTATGCATGTAATAGTTTACTTTGATGTGTGCAAATGCGATGGTTGTAGTAGCCACCTCTGTAAGTGGATGTTTAATTTGGTTATGCAAGCATGTCCTTATAAGTGTGTGTGTGTGTGTGTGTATATGTTGTTGTTCTGTATGCAATCCCATCGCACAACACACACGTCTTATTAGCAGCAACCGTCTGTGTTCTTATCGGTCTTCAGACACATTTCTGATTACAGACCTGTTTGCCGCGTATCACACACATCTTGTTAAGTTGAACCGTTTCTGTTCTCATGTCTCAACGCAAACAGTTCATCCGAGTGAACCGCATGCCTTATATCGCATGCACCTTTGATCTGGCGAACCGTTTCTTTTGTGTTGCCTAATCACAAACAGTTCATCCGAGTGAACCGTATGTTGTGTATCGCACACACCTCCATCTGGCTGCCCGTTTCTTTTGCTCCTCCTCATCGCAGACAGTTCATTGAACTAAACCATACGCCCTTCATCGCACACGCAACTAAAACCTGAACCGTGTTTGATGCATCCGTCATCGCAAACGTTTTATACATTTCTGACGGTTTTCATACAGCACCGTTTGCAATTATGGCATCGCACACAGTTTCTCAAAGGGTCTCTGATCGTAGTGTCGCGTTAGCAGCATCCTGCAGTAGTGAATTGCTCAGTCAGATTCCTCGGAGGCCTTGTTAACTTTACTAGCGGTGGGTTGGATCGTTTGACATATGGTCATCTAGCTACAGAGATTAAATTGTTGATGGCGAGAAGGGAGTTCATTCCACAGAAGATCCTTAGGGAAGAGAATAGAGTGGCAGATCAACTGACTTCGTATAGTCGCACGGAGTGTACTAATAGCCGTGTGGCTTAATCATAACCATGTATTGAGGAACTTGTGCATCTTGATTGTAACTCTATAATTCATGAATAAAATTCTCTTTTACGTGAAAAATCCAGAATCTTATTTGCAAGAATATGTTTTAGTTTCGAAGAAGAAACTGTTGTTATAAGAATTTTTTTTGTTTGGATTACACTACAAATATGATGTCAGATATTTTACCATGGCAAATTGAACGTTTTTCATGTCAAATTATGTTCACTTAGGATGGCAAGTTTAGTTGGTGAGAATGGTAAATCCATCTCAGTTCATTTTTTGTCAAAAAATTGTCGTACTTGCAAACTAAATTTTCCATAATCGCATCAACACAAATTGTCATAAAACGTTAGATTTGTCATGCCAGATTTTTAGGGTTTCCTTTTTTTTGAGTTAAAAATGAAACTTTATTCATTAGAAATAACCAGTACATCGTTTGTGAGGATCATTACAATTTAACTAAGAGGTTCTTCAAACCAATCCGAAGTCGAAGAAAATCTAGCTAATCTAGCAAGTTCATGTGCTACTTTATTTGACTCTCTATTACAATGTTTGAATCTAGTCATGATAAAATCACATGCATAGTGATAGCAGTCATCGAAAATCGCCGATGCCGCACCCGCTGACTGTCCTCCGTCCTGCATGGTCTCAATCACCTCCAGATTGTCTGAGTTGATGATTAGGCGGTTACATCCTGCCCTTTGCGCTAAAGTTAGACCAAATTTGAGAGCTAGGGCTTCTGCCATAAGGATATCTGCACAGTACTCTATCTTTCCATTTCCTCCTGTAATAAACCTACCTTTGTCGTCTCTCAAGACCGCCCCCATCGTACCCTTCAACATGTCATGGTCAAAAGAAGCGTCAACATTTAGTTTCACGAAGCCCCTAGGAGTACATGAAGGAAATATGCCCTAGAGGCAATAATAAAGTTGTTATTTTATATTTCATTATATCATGATAAATGTTTATTATTCATGCTCGAATTGTATTAACCGGAAACATGATACATGTGTGGATACATAGACAAAATACCGTGTCCCTAGTAAGCCTCTACGAAACTAGCTTGTTAATCAAAGATGGTTAAGTTTCCTAACCATAGACATGTGTTGTCATTTGATGAATGGGATCACATCATTAGGAGAATGACATGATGGACAAGACCCATTCGTTAGCTTAGAATATTGATCGTTCAGTTTTATTGCTATTGCTTTCTTCATGTCAAATACATATTCCTTCGACTATGAGATTATGCAACTTCCGGATACCGGAGGAATGCCTTGTGTGCTATCAAATGTCACAACATAACTGGGTGATTACAAAGATGCTCTACATGTATCTCCGAAGGTGTTTGTTGGGTTGGCAAAGATCGAGATTAGGATTTGTCACTCCGAGTATCAGAGAGGTATCTCTGCGCCCTCTCGGTAATGCACATCATAAGAAGCCTTGCAAGCAAAGTGACTAATGAGTTAGTTGCGGGATCATTCATTACGGAATGAGTAAAGAGACTTGTTGGTAATGAGATTGAACTAGGTATGAAGATACCGATGATCGAATCTCGGGCAAGTAACATACCAATGACAAAGGGAATAACGTATGTTGTCATTACGGTTTGACTGATAAATATATTCGTAGAATATGTAGGAACCAATATGAGCATCTAGGTTCTGCGATTGGTTATTGATCGGAGAGGTGTCTCGGTCATGTCTACATAGTTCTCGAACCTGTAGGGTCCGCACGCTTAACGTTCGATGACGATTTGTATTATATGAGTTATGTGATTTGCTGAACCGAATGTTGTTCGGAGTCCCGGATGAGATCACGGACATGACGAGGAGTCTCAAAATGGTTGATATATAGGAGGATGCTATTCGGACATCGGAAGAGTTTCGGGATGCACCGGGTACTTATCGGGTCACCGGAAGGGGTACCGGGCACCCCCGGCAAAAGATATGGGCCTCATCGGCCAAGAGGGGAAACACACCATCCACAAAGGGGATGGTGCACCCCCCCCCCATATGGGCTGGCCAAATTGGAGTAGAAAAGGGGGAGGAGAAAAGGCAAAAGGGAATAGGATTCCCCCTTCCCCCTCTTCCCTTCCTACTCCGAATAGGAATAGGGAAGGGGGAGGCCAAATTGGGAGGACCCCAAGTAGGATTCCTCCTACTTGGGGCACCCCCTTGGCTGCCTCTCCTCCCCTCCAACCTATATATATGAAGGGGGGCACCGCTAGAACACACACCAACAATTGTTAGCCGTGTGCGGCGCCCCCCTCTATAGTTCACACCTCCGGTCATATCTTCGTAGTGCTTAGGCGAAGCCCTGCGCGGATCACTTCACCATCACCGTCACCACACTGTCGTGTTGATGGAACTCATCTACTTCCTCGACACTCTACTGGATCGAGAGTTCGAGGGACGTCATCGAGCTGAACGTGTGCAGAACTCGGAGTTGTCGTAGGTTCGGTGCTTGATCGGTCAAAACGAGAAGAAGTTCGACTACATCAACAGCGTTAACAAATGCTTCCGCTTTCGGTCTACGAGGGTACGTGGACACACTCTCCCCCTCTCGTTGCTATGCATCTCCTAGATAGATCTTGCATGAGTGTAGGATTTGTTTTAAAATTGCATGCTATGTTCCCCAACAGTGGCATCCGAGCCAGGTCTATGCGTAGATGATATGCACGAGTAGAACACAAAGAGTTGTGGGCGGTGATAGTCATACTGCTTACCACCAACGTCTTATTTTGATTTGGTGGTATTGTTGGATGAAGCGGCCCGGACCAAACTTACATGACCACGTTCATGAGACCGATTCCACCGACAGACATGCAACTAGTTTTGCATAAAGGTGGCTGGCGGGTGTCTGTTTCTCCAACTTTAGTTCAATCGAATTTGACTGCGGCCGGTCCTTGTTGAAGGTTAAAACAACAAATTTGACGAAACACCATTGTGGTTTTGATGCGTAGGTAAGAACGGTTCTTGCTAGAAACCCATAGCAGCCACGTAAAACTTGCAACAACAAAGTAGAGGACGTCTAACTTGTTTTTGCAGGGCATGTTGTGATGTGATATGGTCAAGACATGATGTGATATACATTGTTGTATGAGATGATCATGTTTTGTAAAAGTTATCGGCAACTGGCAGGAGCCTTATGGTTGTCACTTTATTATATGAAATGCAAACGCCATGTAATTGCTTTACTTTATCACTATGCATTAGCGATGGTTGTAGAAGCAATCGTTGACGAGACTACCACGATGCAACGATGGAGATCAAGGTGTCGAGCCGGTGATGATGGAGATCATGACGATGCTTTGGAGATGGAGATCAAAAGCACAAGATGATGATGGCCATATCATGTCACATATTTTGATTGCATGTGATGTTTATCTTTTATGCATCTTATTTTTCTTAGTACGGCGGTAGCATTATAAGATGATCCCTTAACCAAATTTCTAGGTATAAGTGTTCTCCCTGAGTATGCACCGTTGCGACAGTTCTTCGTGATGAGACACCACGTGATGATTGGGTGTGATAGGCTCTACGTTCACATACAACGGGTGCAAGACAGTTTTGCACATGCGGGATACTCGGGTTAAACTTGACGATCCTAGCATGTACAGACATGGACTCAGAACACTGGAGACCGAGAGGTCGAACGTGAATCATATAGTAGATATGATCAACATAGAGATGTTCACCATTGATAATTACTCCATCTCACGTGATGATCGGACATGGTTTAGTTGATTTGGATCACGTATCATTTAGATGACTTTAGGGATGTATATCTAAGTGGGATTTCTTAAGTAATTTGATTAATTGAACTTAATTTATCATGAACTTAGTCCTGATAGTATTTCCATATCTATGTTGTAGATCAATACCTCGCATATAGCTCCCCTGTTTTATTTTTGATATGTTCCTAGAGAAAAGTAAGTTGAAAGATGATAGTAGCAATGATGCAGACTGGGTCCGTGATCTGAGGATTATCCTTAGTGCTGCACAGAAGAATTATATCATTGATGCACCACTAGGTGACGAACCTGTTGCAGGAGCAGATGCAGACGTTATGAAAGTTTTTGCAAGCTCGGTATGATGACTACTTGATAGTTTAGTGCACCATGCTTTACGGCTTAGAACCGGGACTTCAAAAATGTTTTGAACGCCACGGAGCATATGAGATGTTCCAACAACTGAAATTGGTATTTCAGACTCATGCCTGTGTCGAGAGGTATGAAACCTCTGACACGTAATTTGCCTACAAGATGGAGGATAATAGCTCAACTAGTGAGCATGTGCTCAGAATGTCTAGGCACTACAATCGCTTGAATCAAGTGGGAGTTAATCTTCCAGATAAGATAGTGATTGACAAAGTTCTCTAGTCACTATCACCAAGCTACTAGAACTTCGCGATGAACTATAATGTGCAAGGGATAACGGAAAAGATTCCCGAGCTCTTCGCGATGCTGAAATCGGCGAAGGTAGAAATCAAGAAAGAGCATCAAGTGTTGATGATTAACAAGACCACTAGTTTCAAGAAAAAGGGCAAGGGAAAGAAAGGGAACTTCAAGAAAGAATGGCAAGCAAGTTGCCACTCCCATGAAGAAGCCAAAAGCTAGACCCAAGCCTGGAACTGAGTGCCTCTACAGCAAAGGAAATGGTCACTGGAAGCGGAACTACCCCAAATACTTGGCGGATAAGAAGAATGGCAAAGTGAACAAAGGTATATTTGATATACATGTTACTGATGTGTACTTTACTAGTGTTCATAGTAACCCTAGGGTATTTGATACCAGTTCAGTTGCTAAGATTAGTAACTCAAAACAGGAGTTGCAAAATGAACAGAGACTAGTTAAGGGCGAGGTGAGGATGTGTGTTGGAAGTGATTCCAAGGTTGATAAGATCACCATTGCACACTCCCTCTACCTTCAGGATTAGTGTTGGACCTAAACAAATGTTATTTGGTGTTTGCATTGAGCATGAATATGATTGGATCATGTTTATTACAATATGCTTATTCATTTAAGTCAGAGAATAATTGTTGTTCTATTTACATGAATAAAACCTTTTATGGTCATACACCCAAAATGGTTTATTGAATCTCGATCGTAGTGATACACATATTCATAATATTGATGCCAAAAGATGCAAAGTTTATAATGATAGTGCAACATATTTGTGGCACTGCCGTTTAGGTCATATAGGTGTAAAGCGCATGAAGAAACTCCATGCAGATGGACTTTTGGAATCACTTGATTATGAATAATTTGATACTTGCGAACCATGCCTCATGGGCAAGATGACTAAAACTCTGTTCTCCGGAACAATGGAGCGAGCCAATGACTTATTGGAAATAATATATACTGATGTATGCGGTCCGATGAGTGTTGAGGCTCGCGGTGAGTATTGTTATTCTCTAACCTTCACAGATGATTTGAGTAGATATGGGTATATCTACTTAATGAAACACAAGTCTGAAACATTTGAAAAGTTCAAAGAATTTCAGAGTGAATTGGAGAATCATCGTAACAAGAAAATAAAGTTTCTACGATCTGATCATGGAGGCAAATATTTGAGTTACGAGTTTGGCCTTCATTAAAACAAAGTGGAATAGTTTCACAACTCACGCCACCTGGAACACCACAGCGTAATGGCGCGTCGTAACCGTACTTTATTAGATATGGTGCGATCTATGATGTCTCTTACCGATTTACCACTATCGTTTTGGGGTTATGCATTAAAGAAAGCTGCATTCACGTTAAATAGGGCACCTTCTAAATCCGTTGAGATGACACCGTATGAACTATGATTTGGCAAGAAACCTAAGCTGCCATTTCTTAAAGTTTGGGGTTGCGACACTTATGTCAAAAGGCTTCAGCCTGATAAGCTCGAACCCAAATCGGAGAAGTGCATCTTCATAGGATACCCTATGGAAACAATTGGGTACACCTACTACCACAAATCCGAAGGCAAGATCTTTGTTGCTGAAAATGGAACCTTTCTAGAGAAGGAGTTTCTCTCGAAAGAAGTGAGTGGGAGGAAAGTAGAACTTGATGAGGTAATTGTACCTTCTCTCAAATTGTAAAGTAGCTCATCACAGAAAGCCGTTCCCGTGATACCTACACCAACTAGAGAGGAAGCTAATGATGATGATCATGAAAATTCAGATTAAATTACTACTGAGCCTCGTAGGTCAACCAGAGCACGATTCGCACCAGAGTGGTACGGCAATCCTATTCTGGAAGTCATGTTACTAGACCATGACGAACCTACGAACTATGAAGAAGCTATGATGAGCCCAGATTCCAATAAATGGCTTGAGGCCATGAAATCTCAGATAGGATCCATATATAAGAACAAAGTATGGACTTTGGTGGACTTGCCCGATGATCAGTGAGCCATTGAGAATAAATGGATCTTCAAGAGGAAGACGGACACTGATGGTAGTGTTACTATCTACAAAGCTTGAATTGTCGCAAAAGGTTTTCGATAAGTTCAAGGTGTTGACTACGATGAGATTTTCGTACTTGTATCGATGCTTAAGTCTGTCCGAATCATGTTAGCAATTGCTGCATTTTATGAAATCTGGCAATTGGATACCAAAACTGCATTCCTTAATGGATTTATTAAAGAAGAGTTGTATATGATGCAACCAGTAAGTTTTTGTCAATTCTAAAGGTGCTAACAAAATGTGCAAGCTCCAGCGATCCATCTATGGACTGGTGCAAGCATCTCGAAGTTGGAATATACATTTTGATGAGTTGATCAAAGCATATAGTTTTATACAGACTTGCGGTGAAGCCTGTATTTACAAGAAAGTGAGTGGGAGCACTACAGCCTTTCTGATAAGTATAAGTGAATGACATATTGTTGATCGTAAATGATGTAGAATTTTCTGGAAAGCATAAAGGAGTGTTTAAAAGGAGTTTTTCAAAGAAATACCTCAGTGAAGCTGCTTACATATTAGGCATCAAGATCTATAGAGATAGATCAAGACGCTTGATAAGACTTCCGATGAGTACATACCTTGATAAGATTTTGAAGGAGTTCAAAATGGATCAGTCAAAGAAGGAGTTCTTAGGTATGAAGTTGAGTAAGACTCAAAACCCGACTGACAGAGAGAGAATGAAAGTCATTCCCTATGCCTCAACCAGAGGTTCTATAAAGTATGCCATGTTGTATACCAGACCAATTGTGTACCTTGCCATGAGTTTGGCAAGGGGGTACAATAGTGATCCAGGAGTAGATCACTGCACAGCGGTCAAAATTATCCTTAGGTACCTAAAGAGGCCTAAGGAAATGTCTCTCGGTAATGGAGGTGACAAAGAGTTCGCCGTAAGGAGTTACTTCGATGCAAGCTTTGACACTGATCCGGATGACTCTGAGTCTCAATCTGGATACATATTAAAAGTGGGAGCAATTAGCTAGAGTAGCTCCGTGCAGAGCATTGTAGACATAGAAATTTGCAAAATACATACAGATTTGAATGTAGCAGACCCATTGACTAAACTTCTCTCACAAGAAAAACATGATCACACCTTAGTACTCTTTGGGTGTTAATCACGTAGTGATGTGAACTAGACTATTGACTCCAGTAAACCCTTTGGGTGTTGGTCACATGGCGATGTGAACTATGGGTGTTAATCACATAAAGATGTGAACTATTGGTGTTAAATCACATGGCAATTTGAACTAGATTATTGACTCTAATGCAAGTGGGATACTGAAGGAAACACTACAAAAAAAGACACTTCCGTGATGATACGTGTTTGTCACAGTAGGTCACATTTTCTGTCATGCATGTACATCCATGACGATTTTATGACAGAATCAAGATAGTCATACCTGTGATGTCGTAGAAGTGTTCCATGAAATTATGGAAATTATCATCACGGAAGTGTCCACTTCCATGACGATAAACGCGCGTCATAGAAGTGCTTTCGTCAAGGGTGACCGATACGTGGCATCGACCGTAACGGCTCGCCGTTAAGCTATCGGGTCCAGTTTTGGATCCGATAACCTGTTAACAGACCGGGCCAATGGGGATTTTCCACGTGTAAAATTCTCATTGGCTGGAGGAAACACATGTTGGCTCACCGCTGGGACAGATGTCAGCCACTCATTGGACAGGAGGCGCCTATGATACGTCGCGACACGTGGCACGGCCCAACAGAGGCCCATTCCGGTGAAAAGGCTGGGCCTATTAAAATAAGCGGGCCGGCCCATTAGCGGCCTACTTGAGTCAGACCCATTTACAAGTATGGCCCATACAAGTTACACAGAATCGGCCCATCAAAGGCCCATTCTAGATTCGACAATTTCCAGCCCATCGTTAGTTTAAGCCCGTTAATGGCCCACTACGTTTTTGGGCCCAATTGCGGCCCGAACTTCTTTCGGCCTGTTAGCAGCCCATCGTCAGTTCCAGCCCGTTAATGGCCCGGAACATCTTTCGGCCTTTTCTTGGCCCATTCTGCAGTTGGGCCAATTCTAGCCCGCTGTGACTTTAGGCCTGTCCTTGGCCCATTCGGTAAATGGTCCAACTCTTAGCCCATTTTGTCTCTCGGCCTGTTAAGGGCCGACACAACAGTTGAGCCTTTGACTTTAGGTCCATTAGGGCCCACGTTCCGCAGGGCATCATTTTAGCCAACGCGACTTTCGGCCTGTTAAAAGCCTAGTTTATAAATTGGGCCTCCTCTGGCCCATAACACTTCCGGCCTCTTACTGGCCCATAAAGTAAAAGGGCTGAGACAAAATTGACATTTATTTGGGCCTGCTAAAGGCCCGCAGGCCATTTCCATTTATACGGCCCTATCGAGCTTTAGGCCTGTTGACGGCCTGCTAAGAGCCATTGTTACGATGGGCCCATTTGGGATCCACTTAATATTATTTTGACCAGCCCAATTAAGGCCCGCTTTGACTGCACATGTTTGTTCGTTTGTATGGCGTCTAGGAAATGTTTGGGCGTGTTGGCCCCCGTTTCAACGATATAGCATATTCAAGAATTATCCTACTCTATACTATCGCCTCTAAAAAGCATACACTATACAATAAAAAGCATGGAAACATAGAATAATCCTACACTATACAATAAAGAAATTACAGCCGAATATACGCACTGGGCATTATAGTTCGGCACCAATGATTATAAAGTGTACACAAACAGCAAATTACATACACTGGACAAATAAAGCTCATACATCATGGACACGCATCAACAGAACTTACCATTTGAACTATAATCTCTTCAGAAAAAAGGATTGGCCGGATTCAGATAGCACAAATTTCAGTCTGCAAAATCTCCAATTCCTTCGTGGTCACCTCAGTGTCTTGTTTCATTTTTTTGACTCCCGCATCTAATACCTGCATGTCCAGTCTCAACTTGTTGATCGTACGTTGAGAATCATGTACACGTTGTCTTGCCACCTCTAGTTGATGCTCGAGAACATCAGCACATTCCAATTCCAATCCATAATCATTCAGTAATGGCCATGCCGCACTGCTCGCAGATCTTTGTGTTGATGTCACTTCATCCTGAAATGTTTCTGTAAGTACACATGACTAGGGCAAAAATATAGTTACAATAGTGAAGCGAGCAAGACAGACTATTTTGTACATGGCAAAACAGGACTAACAATAATGTTACACGTCATGAAGCATAAGCAGGTGATATTTTAAAAATTATAAAAAAGGTAGTCTGTGCAGCCTGCATATAGAAATCTCTCTTAGCTCACCAGAGGAGCATGATGTTGGGGCCCAATCCAAAACACAGACAAGTTACAAATTTAGACAGCACGTTGCGTATAAGTAAGCAAGCAGTTGGCCATTATGTAGCTCAATTAAAGTCTTAGGGAGCATAATGAACAGTAGAGGGATTCATACAAGCCTACTATGGCAAGCAAAACTATGCAATCATTAGCGTAGTATAAACTAGATTGTGAGCCTCATGCAATAATAGTTGGTTAATAGACTTCAAAGCTTCAGGCACACTTCGCCAGAGTAATTAAATGGTAAGGCCTTTAATTATGTCAACTAATAGTTATACAAGTACCCAACATAGGGCATCATTGTTTGGGCATCTCATTAACTAAGGACAAATAAAGCAATTGAAAAGAGCAAATTAACTATGCCTGAAACAAACAAGGAATTGAACTGTTGAGTTGGATACATTGACTTACCTTAACTGGTTGAACAGGCTCAGCGCAGCTCCTACTTCTCTTGCAAGGCTCCTTCCTAACATCTTGTACTTGGAAATCCTCAATGTTATCTTCATTGCACCCCCTCTGCAAGGTGACACAAACTAGTTACTCGTCTCATTGGAAGATAAATATGCATACTTTCCAGTCTATGAACAACACAAAAGGATGAAATTATAACAAAACAATACCACATAATGAAACATGCCACATCTCTTGCACTTGCACACAATGAAATGAGCATTTACTATGTCTGCACTATGTAAAAACTAGGCGTACCTTCGAACTGGATCTCTAGGTACTCTTGGAGAGCCTACTTTAGTGTACAATCAAACCTTTATGTCACCTATGAGTTAGACAAGGCCCCACTACAGCAGCCCTTAGTGTTTCAATCGTTGACAAGCTCTGTTAGAGTGCTAGGTCAAGAACAACAAGTAATCAAAGCAAATAGTCCTAGTATGGCTGGCTGATGCAAACAACAATTGAACAGATGCGTGAGCAAATCTTACATATCAAGAAAAGAAGCAAAGAAGGAGGCTTAAAGACCATCACCTGACTGACCAGATTTAAGGGGCATTTAAACATCATGTGCAACGTATGAACTAACATAAACATTACATATTCCAGATTCTACAATGGAATGCAGATGTATTAGGTTATGCCATGTATGATGATGCCTAAATCTACACTATAGCAGGCAGGAGTGATTCATCATTGCGCGCACAATTGAATTGTAGGTTAAGGTCTAGTTCGATTCCGCCTTTTCAGGGCTTACTGTTAAAATAAACCATAAAAGATGTAAAGAAGTCATTTTTGAGTTATGGACTTGGGCTTAACTTATTTCGCTTTGGAGGGGGGTGTTTCGGGTAGAAGCTCACTAAAAATTGAAGGGAAGGGGAATAGTGAAATGAATCTGTTGTCTGCCTATATTACACTCAAAATGCAACTGCTCACGCCCGTGTCACACCTGACCCTCAAGTAAAAACTAACACGCAAGCGTTCATTGCCCTGCCCGCTTGCATCTCCTCTCCCCTTTCCCTCTACCTCGATCCCCTGCCTGCAGCACTAGGGTTCCTCCAGCGAGCCGTTGCCTCTAGTCCCATCTGGCCTAGTCCTCGACGATGCTTTGTCCAGCTAGGCTACATGGCTGCTCCTCCCTCTGGCGCCGCCCCTCATTCTCATGGTCTCCAGCAGCTGCTCCACTGTGGTCCGTCCAACGCACTACTCCGGCGGGCGCCGCACAACTATGGCTGATGCCACACTGTAGCAGAAGGCACCTTATTCCCCCCCTCCTCCCAGGCATGGCCTTGAGGTGCTGTTGAAGGATGAGCTCATCCAACAAGGTGAGGATCTCCTCTGATTTTTTGCCAAATTTTCATTCTGATCCACTATACGATGAATTGCTATGAGCTGCTTCTGCTGCTGCTATATGATGAATTGCTATGAGATGCTGCTGTTGTATGATGAATTGCTATGAGCTGCTGCTGCTATACGATGAGTTGCTATAAGCTGCTCCTGCTACTGCTGTATGATGAATTGCTATGAGCTGCTCCTGCTGCTACTATATGATGAATTGCTATGAGCTGCTCCTACTACTGCTATATGATGAATTGCTATGAGCTACTGCTGGTATATGATGAATTGCACACTGCTGCTGCTGCTGTATGATGAGTTGCTATGAGCTGCTGCTGCTGCTGCTATATGATGCTTTCAGGTGGTGCTGCTATATGATAATAACGAGCCACTTGGAGCATCGAATTTCAATAAATAATTGTTCTTCATTTAAATGTGGGTCATGCGTTCTTTGTTTAAATTAGGTAATGGGATCTCGATGGAAGACATTGACCAAAGTAGATTGTGCCAAGTAGATGGTATCTTTGCAATTGCATTTTGAACAAATAGTGATGGTTTGTTTTCCTGTCATATTAATTACTGCACTGGGTTCAATTTGTGATGTTTGCAAGTCAAATTATTTTTCATATGGGCAGCAAAATGAAAAAATATAATGCAATCTAGACTTTTCACTGATCATACCAAAGATAAGCTGAAAAGGAAGGCAATGAAAAGAACTGGTTGGCTTATTACCTGGAGCTTATATTCACAGGTGCTTATTTTCTTAGGATAACTCATAATAACTGTCCCTAAGAAACTTGGCCAATAGAACTGGCATACAAATAACATGTCCCGATGATTGCAATGGAGGAGTGACCTACCATAGCACACTGTATAGGATCACCGCTGCCTCTCCTTTTTTTGCGATGTTCCATGAAATTCCCACATACATCTTGTACTTTTTCATTGTGTAACCCAATCTGCAAGTTGACACGGCTAATTTCAGACATCTCTACATGATAATACATTGCATATCCCTTGCGCATATTTAAACCACCTATTAATGATTGTGTGCGTAGCATAAACTAGACATGACTCTGTGTGCTGGACTAGCAGGCACTCTAAGGGAGCCTAATGTAGTGCACTGGAATTCCTACATGCCACCTACGATTTTGTGTAATGTACTGCCTCTGTTCCTAAATATATGTCTTTGTAGAGATTCCAGTATGGACCACATACAGATGTATATAGATGCATTTTCGAGTGTAGATTCACTCATTTTGCTCCGTATGTAGCCTATAGCGGAATCTCTTGAAAGACTTATATTTAGGAACGAAGGTATGAGGTAGTATCATGTATGACATCTACATATCTAATTTAGCAGCCAGTAGTAGAAATCATTGTTTGCACAAAGGGATTATTGGTCGAAAATCCTAGCAAAGCACGCTGGCAGGCACACAACAATACAAGAGAGAGAGAGACGCACTTACAAGATCATAGCAATGCCTCAGTCTAGGATCTTGGTTGGCCAAGCTGTTAGATCCAGAAGAAACATCGTCCTTGTAGTTTTTTCCAGCTGCATAAAGGTAACAGCGACCTGTTAGTATATTTGAAGTACATCGGGCAGGTGATGTTGGACGGGTTTAAAGGTGACAAGTACCTAGGCCGTGGCGCGTGGTTGGCATCTTGCCCATTCACTGCCAGCGGCGTCCACCTCGCTGGATCTTCTTCTGCGGCCACATCTACCCCTCCCACCCACAGCGCGTAGATCCGGCGAGGTGGACGCCGGTGGATGAGCAGTCTAGGGTTTCAAGAGGGGAGGGGTAGAAAGGCCGATGAAGTACGGACGGCGTGATGTAAGATGCTCTGGTGCTGTGGAGGGGGGAACCGGAAGTTACCAAATCAGCCCCGACCTATTATGTAGATGAGGGCGTGATACGTCTCAAACGTATATACTTTTCCAAACACTTTTGCCCTTGTTTTGGACTCTAATTTGCATGATTTGAATGGAACTAACCCGGACTGACGCTGTTTTCAGCAGAATTACCATGATGTTGTTTTATGTGTAGAAAACAAAATTTCTCGGAATGACCTGAAAATCCACGGAGGCACTTTTTGGAAAATTTAAAAAATATTGGCGAAAGAATGAAGGCCAGGGGCCCACAACCTGTCCAGGAGGGTGGGGGCGTGCCCTCTCCCCCTGGGCGCGCCCCCTATCTCCTGGGCCCCCTGGAGCTCCACCGACCTCAACTCCAACGCTATATATTCCGTTTCACGGAGAAAAAAATCAGAGAGAAAGTTTCATCACGTTTTACAATACGGAGCCGCCGCCAAGCCCTAATCTCTCTCGGGAGGGCTGATCTGGAGTCCGTTCAGGGCTCCGGAGAGGGGGACTCGTCGTCGTCGTCATCATCAACCATCCTCCATCACCAATTTCATGATGCTCACCGCCGTGCGTGAGTAATTCCATCGTAGGCTTGCTGGGCGGTGATGGGTTCGATGAGATTTACCATGTAATCAAGTTAGTTTTGTTAGGGTTTGATCCCTAGTATCCACTATGTTCTGAGATTGATGTTGCTATGACTTTGCTATGCTTAATGCTTGTCACTAGGGCCCGAGTGCCATGATTTCAGATCTGAACCTATTATGTTTTCATGAATATATGTGTGTTCTTGATCCTATCTTGCAAGTCTATAGTCACCTATTATGTGTTATGATCCGACAACCCCGAAGTGACAATAATCGGGATACTTCTCGGTGATGACTGTAGTTTGAGGAGTTCATGTATTCACTAAGTGCTAATGCTTTGTTCCGGTTCTCTATTAAAAGGAGGCCTTAATATCCCTTAGTTTCCATTAGGACCCCGCTGCCACGAGAGGGTAGGACAAAAGATGTTATGCTAGTTCTTTTCCATGAGCACGTATGACTATATTCTGAATACATGCCTACATTACATTGATGAACTGGAGCTAGTTCTGTATCACCCTATGTTATAGCTGTTACATGAGGAATCGCATCCGACATAATTATCCATCACTGGTCCAATGCCTACAAGCTTTTCACATATTGTTCTTCGCTTATTTAGTTTTCCGTTGCTATTGTTACAATCACTACAAAACCCAAAAATATTACTTTTGCTACCGTTACCTTTATTTCCATATTACTTTGCTACTAAATACTTTGCTGCAGATACTAAGTTATCCACGTGTGGTTGAATTGACAACTCAACTGCTAATACTTGAGAATATTCTTTGGCTCCCCTTGTGTCGAATCAATAAATTTGGGTTGAATACTCTACCCTCGAAAGCTGTTGTGATCCCCTACACTTGTGGGTTATCAAGATTAATTTCTGGCGCCGTTGCCGGGGAGCATAGCTCTATTCTTTCAGTCACTTGGGATTTATATCTGCTGGTCACTATGAAGAACTTGAAAGACAACAAAACTAAAATTTATCCCTCAACTACGAGGGGAGGTAAGGAACTGCCATCTAGCTCTGCACTAGATTCCCCATCTGTTTTGAGTAAGCTTGCGACACCTAAACCTTCTACTGCTATGAATTCTGATATGTCGCATGTTATTGATGATGCCACTTCTGCTATGCATGATACTTATGATGAAACTACTTCTATGCCTGATACTACTATGCCATTTGGTGAATTTCTTGATGAACAACTTGCTAGGGCTAGAGAGAATGAAGTTATTAATGATGATATTATTGAAGATAGTGATGATGAAGGTTCTCCCCCTAATTATGAATTACCTGTTGTTCCTGAGGGTTATGTTATGAATGAGGAAGCTGCTAGAGCTATATTTTCTTGTAGAGATAGATGTGATCTTAAAAGATTATTAGCTAAATGGAAGCAGCAATCTCTTAATGCTAGAATAGAACCTGACCCTGCTTTTGCTACTTCACCTATCTGTGTTACTGATAAGGATTATGAATTCTCTGTTGATCCTGAGATAATTACTTTGGTTGAATCTGATCCTTTTTATGGTCTTGAATCTGAAACTGTAGTGGCACATGTTACCAAGTTAAATGATATAGCCACCCTATTTACTAATGATGAGAAATCTCGCTACTATTATATCCTTAAGATATTTCCGTTCTCATTAAAGGGTGATGCTAAGACTTGGTTTAATTCTCTCGCACCTGGTTGTGTGCGTAGTCCCGAGGATATGATTTATTACTTCTCTTCTAAATATTTCCCTGCTCATAAGAAACAAGCTGCCTTGAGGGGAATATATAATTTTGTGCAAATCAAAGAAGAGAGTCTCCCAGAAGCTTGGGGGAGGCTTCTCCGATTACTTAATGCTTTGCCTGATCATCCTCTTAAGAAAAATGAAATACTTGATATCTTTTATAATGGACTAACCGATGCTTCCAAGGACCACTTGGATAGTTGTGCTGGTTGTGTTTTCAGGGAAAGAACAGTCGATGAAGCTGAATTACTATTGAATAATATGTTGACTAATGAAAATAATTGGACTCTTCCTGAGCCAATTCCTGAGGCAATTCCTAATCCAATTAAGCCAACTCCTGAGCCTATTCCTAAACCCACTCCGAAGAAGAGAGGTGTTTTATTTCTCAGTCCTGAAGATATGCAAGAGGCAAAGAAATCAATGAAAGAAAAAGGTATAACAGCCGAAGATGTTAAGAATTTACCTCCTATTGAAGAAATACATGGTCTTAATATACCGCCTGTTGAAGAACCACATTGTCTTGATAACCCGACATAGGTAGTAAAGGTAAATTCTCTCTATAGATATGATAAAGTTGAAATCCCCTCTACTAAATTTCATAGCCCATGCCTAGATGAATTTGATAACTTTATGGCTAGACAAGAAAGTTTTAATACTTATGTTGGTAGAGAATTAAAGAATAATGCTTTCGAGATAGGACGCTTGAGTGATCAGATGGCTAGAGTTAAAGGTGAACTTAAACTCATTAGCAAATATGCTTCTATGGTTGCTACTCAAGCTGAGCAAGTACTTAAAGCTCAAAACGATTTGCTTGATGAATTAAATAATAAACATGACTATGCTGTAAGAGTGGCTACTAGAACTGGTAGAATGACTCAGGAACCTTTGTATCCTGAAGGCCACCCTAAGAGAATCGAGCAAGATTCTCAGAGAAATAATTTAGATGCACCTAGTCCTTCTAAAAAGAAGAAAAAGAAAAATGATAGGACTTTGCATGCTTCTAGTGAACCTATTGTAGACACACCTGAGAATCCTAATAATATTTCTATTTCTGATGCTGAAACACAATCAGGTGATGAACATGAACCTAGTGATAATGTTAATGATAATGTTCATGTTGATGCTCAACCTAACAAAAACAATGAAGTAGAGATTGAACCTGCTGTTGATCTTGATAACCCACAATCAAAGAATAAACATTATGACAAGAGATACTTCGTTGCTAGGAAACACGGTAAAGAAAGAGAACCATGGGTTCAGAAACCCATGCCTTTTCCTCCTAAACCATCCAAATCAAAGGATGATGAGGATTTTGAGCGCTTTGCTGAAATGATTAGACCTATTTTCTTACGTATGCGCTTAACTGATATGCTTAAAGTAAACCCTTGTGCCAAATATATGAAGGATATCATTACAAATAAAAGAAAGATACCGGAAGCTGAAATTTCCACCATGCTTGCTAATTACACTTTTAAGGGTGGAATACCAAAGAAACTTGGAGATCCGGGGGTACCAACTATACCATGCTCCATTAAAAGAAATTATGTTAAAACTGCTTTATGTGATCTTGGAGCGGGTGTTAGTGTTATGCCTCTCTCTTTATATCATAGACTTGAATTGAATAAGTTGACACCTACTGAAATATCTTTGCAAATGGCCGATAAATCAACTGCTATACCTGTCGGTATTTGTGAGGATGTGCCTGTTGTGGTTGCAAATGTCACTATCTTAACGGACTTTGTTATCCTTGATATTCCCGAGGACGATAGTATGTCGATTATCCTTGGTAGACCCTTTTTGAATACTGCAGGGGATGTTATTGATTGCAACAAAGGCAATGTCACTTTTCATGTTAATGGTAATGAGCATACGGTACACTTTCCGAGGAAACAACCTCAAGTTCATAGCATCAATTTTATTGGAAAAAGTCCAACTATCACTATTGGGGCTTTTGAATTTCCTCTACTACTGTCAAGAAAAAGTATGATATTCTTATTGTAGGGGATGTTCATATCCCCGTTGAGGTAACCTAGTGTTATTCAAAATTTCTCCGGTTCCGTGTTATTCGGAATGGGTTTGTTAACAAGACTTGATCAACCTTGTTAGTGGATTCATTTTGATGATCATGAGATGGATGAAACTAGAAGGCACAACCTTCTGTACCCTCTTTTTACTTTCTGTTATTTAGAATAAATAAAGCAAAAATAGTATTATTCGTCTGTTTTCTGAATTATCCATGCAATAAAAATATCCCAAAAATAAAAGTGCTCCAAATGCCTTGCCAATTTAGTAAGATTTTTCTGGAATATTTAAGGATTTTAGGCACAAAGAACACTGCAGGAGGGGCAAGCACCTGGCCAGGAGGGTCCAGGGCGCGCCCACACTTTTTGGGCGCGCCCCCTGTCTCCTGGGCCCATGGTGGCCCCCTCCACTTATTCCTGCACCCACACACTTCATCTTCCTCCCCAAAAAATCCCCATCCAGCTCAAACACGAGTTCTAGCTCATTTTGCTGCGATTTTCGATCTCCTTGCTCAAAGCTCCATTCACAAAACTGCTTTGGGAGATTGTTGCTTGGTATGTGACTCCTCCGTTGGTCCAATTAGTTTTTGTTCTAGTATTCATTGCAAATTCTTGCTACATAGGTGACCCTGTTCTTGAGCTTGCATGTCAAATTTGTGAGGTCCCAAGTAATTCTAATGCATGATATAGGCTCTAGACACTTGTAGGAGTAGTTGCTATCAGTTTAATTGAGATTGATTCACTTTTATTTTGAAGTTACTAAAATTTCAGAAATTTTTCAGAGTAAGATATGTCTAGGAAAATGTACCAAGGTGGTTCCTCAACAAAGAAAGGACCCAGGCGCGCAATGCGTGAGCAAGACGATGAACCACCGAGGGAAGCTTATGTGCGGCCTTGTGAATGGCCGTCAGAAGAATTTATGGCCAAAGCAGGCATTAAGGAAGAATTTGATGCATTTGTGCGTAACGCCGACCTTGAGGACTTCATGCAAGATAAGTGTCCTCAGTACTACTACTTAACTGATGCATTTGTGAGAAGGTTTAAATTTTCATCTTTGCGTAATTCTCAAACTGTCCTGTTTGATATTTATGTTCAATCCTATACCATGGACTTAGAAGATTTCACCACTGCTTGCAAACTCCCACAGTGGGGTAGTGTTAATGAACCCCGTAAATCTGAATATAAAGACTTTCTTACTAGTATTACTGTGGGAGAATCTAGGGACATAGCACAAGCTACCATAGGGAGCATTCACTTTACTGCCATACATTATTTTGCTCTCTTCATTGGTAGATGCATAAATGGTAAAGACGAAGCATGTCACATGTGTGTCCCTGATCTCTGTGTCCTCAAGAGTGCTGTTTTAGGTAATAAAGATTACAACTTGGGGGCAATAGTTGCACGTAGGCTGCATAATAATGGTTTATCTGGAGATTTATTTAGAGGGATTTATGCTAATCGTGTTGCTAATTATCTTGGTATACCCCCACGTGAGGGTGACATGCTGTTACCCTCTGCTTGTTTAGATTATGATTCTATGGTCAGTCATCGTTTTCTTGTGGGGAATGAACAATTCCTCCAATATCGACTAATCTTTCACAGACGTCACGCTGTCCCTGTCACTCTCCCTGCTCCTTCCCTTTTTGATTACCAGGCAAAATGAAGATATGTTGTAACCAGGGAGGAGGCAACCGAATACAAAAGGAGAGCGAAGGCAGCCCGCCAACATGCCGCAGCTCAGGAGGCATTGGCTGCTGCATCCCAGTACGACCCCAGTTACAACTACGGATATCAGCCAGGCTACCCTTGGCATTAGACCAACTTAGGCCAAAAGCCTAAGCTTGGGGGAGTACGTATTTCTCACCGACTTTACATTCATGTTCACACACTATTTTAGTCGTCGGTGCTCATACTTTTTCATTGTATTATCCATCCTAGTTTAAATTTCTTTTTTCTAGTTTTCTTCTTGTGAGTTTGATAAACCTTAAGAAAAACCAAAAAAATTTAGTTAGTTTAATTTCCATGCTTGTAGTAGAAATTAAAATGAAAATCCAAAAATATTTCTCGTTCTTCTTTTACTTGTTGGGAGCTTTCCCGAGTAAATAGTTTTATTTCTTTTCTTTCCTTTGGGGGTCGAGAGTAGAAGACAATATTGAAAAATGTTTAGTGGCTCTCATATGCATGATTGTATATTTAACATAGAGCCCATATTACTTTGTCTTCTCTCTTCAGTTGAATGCTTGCAGATTCCAGTTAGTCCAATACACGCGCACTATTATTATTATACACATCGTTCGGTCGTGTGAGTGAAAGGCAATAATGACGATATATGATGGACTGATTGAGATGAGAGAAGCTGGTATGAACTCGACCTCTCTTGTTTTTGTAAATATGATGAGTTCATCGTTCCTGGTTCAGCTTATTATGAAGTAAACATATTTGCAATGACATTTAGAGATTATAGTCGCTTGTGCCATGCTTGATTAGCTATGAGTTATAATGGTTTACCTTGCGTGCCAACATGCTATTAGAATGATTGTGATGTGGTATGATGGGATGGTATCCTCCTTTGAATGAATCAAGTGACTCGACTTGGCACATGTTCACGCATGTAGTTGAAACAAATCAACATAGCCTTTATGATATTTATGTTCATGGTAGATTATATCCTACTCATGCTCGCACTCGGTGTAAATTAATTTTAATGAATGTTCATGACTGTTGTCGCTCTCTCAGTTGGTCACTTCCCAGTCTTTTGCTAGCCTTCACCTGTACTAAGCGGGAATACTGCTTGTGCATCCAACTCCTTAAACCCCAAAGTTATTCCAATGAGTCCACCATACCTTCCTATATGCGGTATTTACCTGCCGTTCCAAGTAAATTTGTATGTGCCAAACTCTAAACCTTCAAATGAAATTCTATTTTGTATGCTCAAGCAGCTCATGTTTCAACTAGGGCTGCCTATATCTTCCATGCTAGGTGGGTTATTCTCAAGAGGAGTGGACTCCGCTCCTCATTCACGAGAAAGGGCCGGTAACCAGGATGCCCAGTCCCATGATCCAAAAAGATCAAATCAAATCAAAATAATTGCAAACAAAACTCCCCTGGGACTCTTGTTAGTTGGAGGCACTCGTTTTTTCGAGCAAGCCATGGATTGATGCTTGTTGGTGGAGGGGGAGTATAAACCTTTACCATTCTGTTTGGGAACTGCCTATAATGCATGTAGTATGGAAGATACAGCCATCTCATAGTTGTTGCGTTGACAGTGAAAGTATGCCGCTCAAAATATTATTTATCTCTATTTCAAAAATCGAGCTCTGGCACCTCTACAAATCCCTGCTTCCCTCTGCGAAGGGCCTATCTATTTACTTTTATGTTGAGTCATCACCTTCTTATTAAAAGCACCCACTGGAGAGCACACTGTCATTTGCATTCATTATTATTGGTTTATATTGGGTATGACTTAACTGGATCTCTTTTACCATGAATTACAATGTTTAGTCAGCCCTTGATCTTTAAAGGTGCTCTGCATTTATGTTTTGCGGTCTCAGAAAGGGCTAGTGAGATACCATCTTGTTATATCATGTTATGATTGTTTTGAGAAAGTGTTGTTACCCGAGTTTTATTATTATGGCTTGCTAGCTAATTATGCTATTGATATGAGTAACTGTAAGACCTAGGTGTTATTATGAGTATGGTTAGTTCATAATGTGCTGAAACTTGAATGCTGGCTTTGCATGTTTACAACAACAAGAGCAAACAGAGTTTGTAAAAGTTTTTCTTTATCACTTTCAGTTTATCAACTGAATTGCTTGAGGACAAGCAATGGTTTAAGCTTGGGGGAGTTCATACGTCTCCAATGTATCTACTTTTCCAAACACTTTTGCCCTTGTTTTGGACTCTAATTTGCATGATTTGAATGGAACTAACCCGGACTGACGATGTTTTCAGCAGAATTACCATGATGTTGTTTTATCTGTAGAAAACAAAAGTTCTCGGAATGACCTGAAAATCCACGGAGGCACTTTTTGGAAAATATAAAAATACTGGCGAAAGAATCAAGGCCAGGGGACCCACAGCCTGTCCAGGAGGGTGGGGGCGCGCCCTCTCCCCCTGGGAGTTCCCCTGTCTCCTGGGCCCCCTGGAGCTCCACCGACCTCAACTCCAACGCTATATATTCCGTTTCGCGGAGAAAAAAATCAGAGAGAAAGTTGCATCGCGTTTTACGATACGGAGCCGCCGCCAAGCCCTAATCTCTCTCGGGAGGGCTGATCTGGAGTCCGTTCGGGGCTCCGGAGAGGGGGATTCGTCGCCGTCGTCATCATCAACCATCCTCCATCACCAATTTCATGATGCTCACCGCCGTGCGTGAGTAATTCCATCGTAGGCTTGCTGGACGGTGATGGGTTGGGAGATTTACCATGTAATCAAGTTAGTTTTGTTAGGGTTTGATCCCTAGTATCCACTATGTTCTGAGATTGATGTTGCTATGACTTTGCTATGCTTAATGCTTGTCACTAGGGCCCGAGTGCCATGATTTCAGATCTGAACCTATTATGTTTTCATGAATATATGTGTGTTCTTGATCCTATCTTGCAAGTCTATAGTCACCTATTATGTGTTATGATCCGACAACCCCGAAGTGACAATAATCGAGATACTTCTCGGTGATGACTGTAGTTTGAGGAGTTCATGTATTCACTAAGTGTTAATGCTTTGTTCCAGTTCTCTATTAAAAGGAGGCCTTAATATCCCTTAGTTTCCATTAGGACCCCGCTGCCACGGGAGGGTAGGACAAAAGATGTCATGCAAATTCTTTTCCATAAGCACGTATGACTATATTCGAAATACATGCCTACATTACATTGAGGAACTGGAGCTAGTTCTGTGTCACCCTATGTTATAGCTATTACATGAGGAATCGCATCCGACATAATTATCCATCACTGATCCAATGCCTACGAGCTTTTCACATATTGTTCTTCGCTTATTTACTTTTCCATTGTTATTGTTACAATCACTACAAAACCCAAAAATATTACTTTTGCTACCGTTACCTTTATTTCCATATTACTTTGCTACTAAATACTTTGCTGTAGATACTAAGTTATCCAGGTGTGGTTGAATTGACAACTCAACTGCTAATACTTGAGAATATTCTTTGGCTCCCCTTGTGTCGAATCAATAAATTTGGGTTGAATACTCTACCCTCGAAAGCTGTTGCGATCCCCTACACTTGTGGGTTATCAGGGCGGTATTGTTACTGTTGTTCTCCATGCACCAAGGACAAAAGGGGAATTTCGCATGCTAAAGACTAGGTGGCGGAAATCTTAGATGGAGGCGGGAGATTTCGCCGCCCGTGGGATCGTTCGTATCCAGTTTCAACTAATTTTGGACCGTGCTAGCGGGAAGGTCATGCGAGACTGTGTACACGGGGCACGCGTCAGCAGTTAATAATTGGTGTGAAGTCCACCCCAGAAAAAAAGATAATAACTCGGGATGATGCGCCGATAACTTGGACATTCACACGGGCGCGGCCACTCGTACGGGTGTAGAGGCGCATTCACAAAAAAGGGGATCAAACGCTCAGCCTATGTATTTCTCGTGTAAATAGATAATTTAGTGCCATTGGTTATTTACTTTAAACATAATGCATTGACGTGTTAGTGTAGAGGGGCACAAAAAGAAATGGATATTGTAGTCCCACAAAAGAAATGGATATTGTAGTCCGCTACTTAAAAGTGTTACCTCATATTATTACATAGCCTCCATTTCATAAATTGCGTACCAGTCGAATTCATATATGAATATTACATATATTACTTCATAATAGAACCTTAAATCATCCAAGACTAATGAATTTGAATGCAAGAGTAACAATGGTGCATGTACATGATAGCTACATTGGTTGTTTGAAGAAACATCACTGTATTTTTGGCATGCACAATTGAAAGATTTATTTAGATAGAAAAAAATGTGATATGTGAGTGTCCAATCTTTATAGCGTTGAACCGATATTGTACATTTGGCCATGATACGAAGTAGATATTGATTTATGTTCAAGCGATGCACGTCCACGATCACTAGATAGTGATACGTGAATGAATTGTGCAATCTCTCTCACACGCATACATATCTCATTTCCCCGTGGGCATTGGAATCACACACTCGCACTTCGTGTATTTATCTCCCTCCGTCAAGGTTAGAATTCGTCTTTCTACCCCATCCTACAAGTCTCTCACACAGAAACACACACGCTCTCTCTGTCGAACATGCCCACCCCTTTAATTCCACCCACCCACAGCCACTAATGTATCAAAGGATAATTATGTCTCTCACACATATGCCTAAGGTTAACACGAGTTCTAGAACCATATGAATACATACAATGGGATTCCAGCAGAGCACCTTTTGTTTTCAGATCTCCCTCTCTCTCTCTCTATCTCTCTCTCTCTCTCACACACACATGCGTAGACATTGTTTATCACTTCATTTTTTCTGGCACTTTGAAAGGATCAAGAAGAGCTGTCTAGAGGGGGGTGATTAGACACTAAGTGAGAAAAGGTCCAGTTTTTAATTTCTTTAAGTTGAAGTGGAGTTTTGGCACAAGTTTAACAATCACAACACATATCAAGCAAGCATGCAAAGAGTATATGAGCAGCGAAAAGTAAAGCATGCAACTTGCAAGAATATAAAGAGATGGGATTGGAGTGTGCAAACGCAATTTGGAGACACGGAGATTTTTGAGCCGTGGTTCCGATAGGTGGTGCTATCGTACATCCACGTTGATGGAGACTTCAACCCACGAAGGGTAACGGTTGCGCGAGTCCACGGAGGGCTCCACCCACGAAGGGTCCACGAAGAAGCAACCTTGTCTATCCCACCATGGTCGTCGCCCATGAAGGACTTGCCTCACTAGGGTAGATCTTCACGAAGTAGGCGATCTCCTTGCCCTTACAAACTCATTGGTTCAACTCCACAATCTTGTCGGAGGCTCCCAAGTGACACCTAGCCAATCTAGGAGACACCACTCTCCAAGAAGTAACAAATGGTGTGTTGATGATGAACTCCTTGCTCTTGTGCTTCAAATGATAGTCTCCCCAACACTCAACTCTCTCTCTCTCTCAGGATTTGGATTTCGTGGAAAGAAGATTTGAGTGGAAAGCAACTTGGGGAAGGCTAGAGATCAAGATTCATATGGTAGGAATGGAATATCTTGGTCTCAACACAAGTGTAGGTGGTTCTCTCTCAGAAAATGTATGTTGGAAGTGTAGGCATGTTCTGATGGCTCTCTCCACGAATGAAGAGTGGGTGGAGGGGTATATATAGCCTCCACACAAAATCTAACCGTTACACACAACTTACCAATCTCGGTGGGACCGAATAAACAGACTCGGTCGGACCGATTTAGCAAATCATGTGACCGTTAGGATTTTCGGTGGGACCGACATGCAACTCGGTAGGACCGATATGATTAGTGTTAGGGCATAACGTAATCTCGGTGAGACCGATTACTCAAACTTGGTGAGACCAATTTTGGTAATAAGCTAACCAGAGAGTTGGTCAGGCAAACTCGGTGGGACCGATTCGCTCATCTCGGTTGGACCAAAATGTTGCAAAGAGGAACAGAGAGTTTGCATTGTAATCTCGGTAGTACCGATTAGTCAAACTCGGTGAGACCGATTTTGGTAATGGACATACACAGAGAGATTTCAATCCCATCTCGGTGAGACCGAGATCCCTATCGGTGAGACCAATTTGCCTAGGGTTTGTGGCAGTGGCTATGACATCTGAACTCGGTGGCGCCGGATAGTAAAAATCGGTGGGGCCGAGTTGGATTTTTGGTTTAGGTCATATGAGGATATGAGAAGGTAGTTGAGGGCTTTGGAGCATATCACTAAGCACTTTGAGCAAGCAAGCCATTAAGCAACACCTCATCCCCTCTTGATAGTATTGGCTTTTCCTATAGACTCAATGTGATCTTGGATCACTAAAATAGAAAATGTAGAGTCTTGTTCTTGGAGCTTGAGCCAATCCTTTTGTCCTTAGCATCTTGAAGGGGTTCCACATCCTCTAGTCCATGCCCCTTCATTGTTGAACTTATCTGAAACATACTAGGTAAAAGTGTTAGTCCAACAAGAGATATGTTGACATTAATTACCAAAATCACCAAGGGAGCACTTGTGCTTTCAATCTCCCCCTTTTTGGTAATTGATGACAACATACATCAAAGCTTTAGATAAAGAAATAGAGAATAACAAGTAAAGCTTTGGAAAGACATGTAACATGCATAGGCTCCCCCTACATGTATGCAATCATGTGAAAATGGAATATAGGAGCAAGAGAATGCATAACCATGACAGATTAGGCAATGTGTTACATGTATCTTGGCTATATGCATCAGAGCAAAAGATGTGAATGTGGGAAATGTACCTTCATGCTCATGAGTCCTTCTTGCAAACAGTATGTACATCAGCAAGAATTCCTCATATACATGACTGTGATGCATATACTTACCTTGTGGTCTTGAGTTGGCTTAGGATGGAATGAACCTGCGTAAACAAGGTTAGATAACACAGATGCACCTATTAGCCAGAGCAAACAAAAGAAACCACAAAAGAGCCAAGACTGGGATGACATGTAGAGTGGGTACTAAGTACCACATTGAATATAGACATGTCCCCAAGGGTAAAGATGTGCAATGAATTCACGGATTTCCTTCCCTTAGATGTCTTGCTCCCCCTGAATCTAGCATAGGATACTGGGAGAAGATAGGGAACAAAAAATCAGAGCTCTCAAAGGAAAATAAACAGAGCTAATGCAAACAAGCAAATATGAACATGTCTTTCCCCTCTTAAAGACATGTGACTTCTCTCCTCTTGAATCATAAGCATCTGGGGTCCTTGATAAATACTCTCTCCTCTTGAGTATTCTCTCCCCCTATAGATATGATTAAGCTTTGATGTGATCTCTCTCTCCCCCTTTGTTATCAATTTCCAAGAAGGGTCCTTCTGGATATTTGTTGCAATAGGTTTTGGTCCTTGAGTCACAGAACAAAGCAGTAAGTTGAATGTGATGCTGGTAGAGGACAAGATTCATTGAGTGGATCTAGATCAGAAAGAAAACACGAACAAGTGGCAAGCTGTTTTTCCTATAGTGAAATCGGTGGCACCGAGTTGTATGCTTCGGTTGTGCCAAAAGTGTTCGGTTAGACTGAAAGCAATAGACCGGTGTGACCGAGTTCATCACAGAGAAAACACTTGTCACCTCAGCTCACTAGACAAGTATGATCTTACAATGATTTGCAAGGAATTAGCTGAAAGATTTGCAATGAATTGGATGCAGGGAATGCAGAACAGAAAATAAAATAAAAGAAGTCTAGATGAAGTTTTTTGAAAAGGGAAACAAATATGCATGAGATAAATGCAAGAGCACATAAAGAAGACATGAGAGAACTTCATCTAGGATTGGTCGGCGACAAAGTCACCTATGTTAGAGTATATTGACTTAGGAGTCAAGTGATATCACTTGATCATGGGTCATACTCATCGTTTAAGCTCAAAATGGGGTTACCATTTTTCGTTTAAGCATCTTGATGTATTCACATCTTGTCGAGTTGCTTTGACTCATGACTCGGAGTAAAGCTTCTCTAAGATGGAATAACATACCTTGGGTGGTGGTGTTGATCGATCATGTAGTTGAACTTATGTGGGTTGCTCAAGGTTGATGTAGCTCATCCAGAGTTGGGAGCACCACATGGAATTTGAGTTCATCTACCTACATGGGTTAGTTTTTGCAAGGAAGAGCAGTTGTGTATCCAAAATGACAATCATGAACTCAACATAGAATTTGTCAAAGGATATGTTTGAATGGTTTCGTGCTTCCTTGTCTTCAACCACCATTGTGTAGAGACTTGGTGATGTAGAGATCGCTCAAGATGTGAGTGAGTCACAATCTCATAGATTTAGATTCATCCAAGTACCTACACAGGTTAGATTACATGCAAGGTGCAAATATATCCAAGACATAAGATTATGATCATAAAATAAATATCAAGGATTAGTCATAGGCTCATGTCTTGCATGTATCAAATGGAGTTCCTACTCCAAGTTTGAAGCATCAATGATGTTCCATTCACCTCTCAACCTGCAAAACACTTTCTCATCAAGTGGTTTAGTGAATATATCCGCTAATTGCTTTTCGGTGCGAACATGCTTAAGATTAATGTCCCCTTTGGCAACATGATCTCGAATGAAATGATGACGAACTTCAATATGCTTAGTTCGAGAATGTTGCACGGGATTGTGAGCAATCTTGATAGCACTTTCATTGTCACAAAGCAATGGAACATGTTTCACATATATCCCATAATCTTTAAGAGTTTGGGTCATCCAAAGTAATTGAACACAACATGAACCAGCAGCAATGTATTCCGCTTCGGCGGTGGATAAGGATACCGAGTTTTGTTTCTTGGAAGACCAAGACACTAGAGATCTACCAAGAAATTGACAAGTACCCGAAGTGGACTTTCTATCAACCTTGTCACCGGCATAGTCCAAGTCGGAGTAGCCAACAAGATTAAAAGAAGCTCTCTTAGGATACCAAATGCCAAAATTTGGTGTATGGATTAAGTATCTCACTATCCTTTTCACGGCCTTAAGATGACATTCTCTAGGAGCGGCTTGATATCGTGCACACATGCACACACTTAGCATAATATCGGGATGAGAAGCACATAGATATAATAATGAACCAATCATAGAGCGATAAACCTTTTGATCAACCGGTTAACCATCTTTGGTCAAATCAAGATGTCCACTAGTAGGCATGGGTGTAGTCATACCTTTGCACTCTTGCATATTGAACTTCTTGAATAAGTCCTTGGTGTACTTTGTTTGAGAGACAAAGGTACCTTCCTTAGTTTGCTTGATTTGCAAACCGAGAAAGAAATTGATTTCACTCATCATCGACATCTCAAACTTCTCCGAAATTAGCTTTCCAAACTTTTCACTGAAGTGAGGGTTAGTTGAACCAAATATAATATCATCAACATAGATTTGGCACACAAATAGTTCTCCATTAACCCTTTTTGTAAAAAGAGTAGAATCGATTTTTCCAATTTCAAAGCCTTTTTCAATAAGGAACTTGGTCAAGCATTTATACCACGCTCTAGGAGCTTGTTTAAGACCATAAAGAGCTTTGTGAAGTTTGTAAACATGATTAGGTTTCTTAGGATTAACAAAGTCGGGAGGTTGCTTAACATAAACTTCCTCCTCTATTTCACCATTTAGAAAAGCACTTTTAATGTCCATTTGGTAGAAGGTGATATCATGGTGATTAGCATAGGCAAGTAAGATGTGAATGGACTCAAGTCTAGCAACGGGAGCATAAGTCTCACCATAGTTCATACCTTCGACTTGAGTGTAGCCTTGGGCGACGAGACGTGCTTTGTTGCGAACCACTTTTCCATCTTCATCTTGCTTGTTGCGAAACACCCATTTGGTACCGATGATGTTGTGGTTGTTGTTGGGCTTCTCGACCAATGTCCACACTTGATTTCTTTCAAAGTTGTGTAGCTCTTCGTGCATGGCGTTTATCCAATCTGGATCTCCCAAAGCTTCTTCAACCTTCATAGGTTCAATGCTAGAGATGAATGAATAGTGTTCACAAAAGTTAGCTAAACGAGTTTTAGAGCGAGTGATTCTCCCGGTTTGGATATCATTGTAGATTTGCTCGACGGGATGGTCTTTAGCAATTCTTGCTCGAACTCGTGAAAGCTTTTGCTTGGATCTTGGTTGAGCATCTTCTTCATCTTGTTCTTCTTCTTGGCCTTCTTCATTGTTGACGTTGTCGTTCTCTTATCGTGGTGGAGAGGGAGGTTGTTGGCGTTCATCTTGGTGCACTTCCTCGTTTTCTTTATCTTGGTGTGTCCCACTTGTGGATGCTTCCGTATCAACTCTTGGTTCACCTTGTCGTGAGGTAGAAGCTTCCACTTGGATGGACGAGGTACTCTCCTTCACCTCCGTTGGACGAATCTTGCCAATAGACAAGTCTTGGATTGCTTCCGAATGGTCTTTGTCTCCTACATCAATTGGCAATTGCTCTACTTGCGAGCCGTTAGATTCATCAAACTTCACATCTACCGTCTCTTCAACCTTTCGGGCGAAATTGTTGTAGACACGGTAAGTGTGAGAGTTTCAGCCATAACCAAGTAGGAAACCTTCATGAGACTTAGGAGCAAATTTAGAACGACGATGCTTATAAAGAATGTAGCACTTTGAGCCGAATACTCGAAAGTATCCAACTTGGGGTTTGTTACCGGTGAGGAGCTCGTATGCCGTCTTGCCGAGTAGCTTGTGAAGATACAAGCGATTCGTTGTGTGACAAGCTGTCTCAACCGCTTCCGCCCAAAAGTGCTTTGGCATCTTGTACTCATCAAGCATCGTTCTCGCCATTTCGATGAGTGTCCGGTTCTTCCTTTCAACAACTCCATTTTGTTAAGGTGTGTACATAGCCGAGAACTCATGTGAAATCCCTTCTTCGTCGAGAAAGGTGTCCACATTTGCGTTCTTGAACTCCGTTCCATTGTCGCTGCGAACCTTCTTGATCTACACTTCAAATTGATTTTGGGCCTTCCTAGCGAAGTTTTTTAAGATCTTTTGGACCTGCGATTTATCATCGAGAAAGAACACCCACGTAAATCTTGAAAAATCATCAACTATAACTAGACCAAAAGAATTTGCACCGAGACTTTTGTAGGCATTGGGACCAAAAAGATCCATATGAAGTAGCTCGAGTGGCCTCCTTGTGGTCATGATGTTCTTCACGGGATGCCTTCCTCCAAACTGTTTACCTGCTTGACAAGCGCTGCAAAGTCTATCCTTATCAAATATGACATCGTTAACTCCAAGGATATGATTTCCTCTAATAAGCTTGTCAAGGTTTCGCATGCCCACGTGACCTAATCGTCTATGCCACAACCAGCCTTTAGAGGATTTAGCAATAAAGCAAGTTCTAGGTTGAGCCTTTTTAGTGAAATCAACAATGTAAAGATCACCTCTACGTATACCGGTAAAGAACATTTTATGATTATCTCTACGAAACACTTGGCAATCTACTTCAGTAAATAGGACATTGAAACCGAAATCAGCAAGTCTAGATACTGAAAGTAAGTTGTATCCAAGAGATTCAACGAGCATGACATTTTGAATGGAGCTATCATGTGAGATGGCCACCTTACCGAGGCCAACCACCTTACCCTTTGAGTTGTCACCGAAAGTGACATACTTTCGAGGACCGTCATTTTCAGCAAGCTCGCGAAACATATCTTTATCTCCGGTCATGTGATCGGTACATCCACTATCAAGAACCCATTCCTTTCCTCCTGCCATATATCCCCGAAGATTTGCCATAAGACCAAAGTGTCTCATTGCATCATCAAGATCAAAGTCACTATCATCATCCTCATCATAGTATCCATGTTCAACATCGTCATGTGGTGGATCAATTCCTAGAGAGGGTGATTCGTTAGAGTGAGTTTGACAATGATCTTTTTTATGAATTTTAATAGCTTCGGAAATAATATCACTAATAATTCCAACATCTCCTTTGGCACGCATAAGGTTTGTAAGCTCAAATAAACAATCACTAAACATAGGATCATTGGAGTTCATCTTACTCAAGGCAATAGACTTATGGAGAATTTCATCTAGATTTTTCAAGGAATAATCTGGAAAACGTTCCTCAAGAAATTTCCATATAGTGTAGGCACACTCAAGAGTAGGCAAACTTCTAGTCAAGTTTCTAGGCAAACCTCTAGTAATAAGATTAACAGTTCTAAGATTGCGAATCATGTGAATTGACTCATCAAGGGTAGGATGCATAGGATCAACATGAGGTGCACAAGGGCTAGCAAAGTACTTGTTCAAATGATATTCATTGAAAATCACAAGCATCTCATTTTTCCACTTACGAAAATACTGTCCATCAAGTATAGGCACTCTATGTCTAAGACTCCCCAAAGTAGACTCATCCATCTTCCTCCAATGGTGTTTAAACCAAAACAATGGAGACCAATGCTCTAATACCAATTAAAAGGATCAAGAAGAGGTGTCTAGAGGGGGGTGATTAGACACTAAGTGAGAAAAGGTGCAGTTTTTAATTTCTTTAAGTTGAAGTGGAGTTTTGGCACAAGTTTAACAATCACAACACATATCAAGCAAGAATGAAAAGAGTATATGAGCAGCGGAAAGTAAAGCATGCAACTTGCAAGAATATAAAGAGATGGGATTGGAGTGTGCAAACGCAATTTGGAGACACGGAGATTTTTGAGCCGTGGTTCCGATAGGTGGTGCTATCGTACATCCACGTTGATGGAGACTTCAACCCACGAAGGGTAACGGTTGCACGAGTCCACGGAGGGCTCCACCCACGAAGGGTCCACGAAGAAGCAACCTTGTCTATCCCACCATGGTCGTCGCCCACGAAGGACTTGCCTCACTAGGGTAGATCTTCACGAAGTAGGCGATCTCCTTGCCCTTACAAACTCCTTGGTTCAACTCCACAATCTTGCCAGAGGCTCCCAAGTAACACCTAGCCAATCTAGGAGACACCACTCTCCAAGAAGTAACAAATGGTGTGTTGATGATGAACTCCTTGCTCTTGTGCTTCAAATGATAGTCTCCCCAACACTCAACTCTCTCTCAGAGGATTTGGATTTGGTGGAAAGAAGATTTGAGTGGAAAGCAACTTGGGGAAGGCTAGAGATCAAGATTCATATGGTAGGAATGGAATATCTTGGTCTCAACACAAGTGTAGGTGGTTCTCTCTCAGAAAATGTATGTTGGAAGTGTAGGCATGTTCTGATGGCTCTCTCCATGAATGAAGAGTGGCTGGAGGGGTATATATAGCCTCCACACAAAATCTAACCGTTACACACAACTTACCAATCTCGGTGGGACCGAATAAAGAGACTCGGTTGGACCAATTTAGCAAATCATGTGACCGTTAGGATTTTCGGTGGGACCGACATGCAACTCGGTAGGACCGATATGATTAGTGTTAGGGCATAACGTAATCTCGGTGAGACCGATTACTCAAACTTGGTGAGACCGATTTTGGTAATAAGCTAACCAGAGAGTTGGTCAAGAAAACTCGGTGGGACCGATTCGCTCATCTCGGTTGGACCGAAATGTTGCAAAGAGGAATAGAGAGTTTGCATTGTAATCTCGGTAGTACCGATTACTCAAACTCGGTGAGACCGATTTTGGTAATGGACATACACAGAGAGATTTCAATCCCATCTCGGTGAGACCGAGATCCCTATCGGTGAGACCGATTTGCCTAGGGTTTGTGGCAGTGGCTATGACATCTGAACTCGGTGGCGCCGGATAGAAAAAATCGGTGGGACCGAGTTGGATTTTTGTTTTAGGTCATATGAGGATATGAGAAGGTAGTTGAGGGCTTTGGAGCATATCACTAAGCACTTTGAGCAAGCAAGCCATTAAGCAACACCTCATCCCCTCTTGATAGTATTGGATTTTCCTATAGACTCAATGTGATCTTGGATCACAAAAATAGAAAATGTAGAGTCTTGTTCTTGGAGCTTGAGCCAATCCTTTTGTCCTTAGCATCTTGAAGGGGTTCCACATCCTCTAGTCCATGCCACTTCATTGTTGAACTTATCTGAAACATACTAGGTAAAAGTGTTACTCCAACAAGAGATATGTTGACATTAATTACCAAAATCACCAAGGGAGCACTTGTGCTTTCACACCTGCATGCACACCGTTTGTTTATCTCCGTGATGTTTTAAGTATGCCTCGCACACATCCTATCTACCTATTCCTTAATATAGATATGGGTCACACAAACTCCTTCTCTCTACTAGCAAGATGCCCATGCATTGCACGGAACATCAAGATGCATTTGTATGATTAGTTTATCTTGTGGGAGAAAAAGATGAACGAGGGAATGCCTTATTTGCAAATGTGGAGAGGGGTGTGGGTATCTTTCTGCAAAATTGCCATAGTTTCCTTCCTATCCGTCAGATATAAATCGGATGGCCTATATTGCAGGATGGCAGGAACACCATCATCACCAACTCTGTTTTTTATAAGAGTAGAGATATGTAAGTGTCACTGCCCCCCCACCCCCCCCCCCCCACACACACACTTCCCGAGACCTGAAGGAGTAGGGTGACACCTCAATCTTGATACTAATCTATCGACTGGCTTCTCTCTCAAACACACACACACACTACCCGACACCGAAGGAGTAGGGTGGCACCTCGATCTTGATAGTAATCTATCTACTCCTCTTTCAAATACACACAGATACACACACACACACACACTCGCTAGTTGTGCCTCTGTGCCTACCGCGCACACTCTCGATATGTCTTTCTCTCCCTCCCCTTCCCCACCCCCAACCCCAACAATAACAGCAGAAGGGTGACAACTTGATCTGATCATAATCTGTCAATCGGTTTCTCTCTCAAACATTGTGTCTGTGTGCCTCACTCAAACACACGAGATACGTCTTTTTCTCCGTAGCCCCCTCGATATGTAGACTTCTCACGCGCGCACAGCTGTAGTGACGATGACGCTGAACCTAATGTGCCTTGTTTTCACCGCCCTCATGTGATAGTTTTCACCCTGTTTTCTGTTAATTAACAAGACAACCTTTTCTTTGTTACTACTAGTGAATCTAAAATCATTCGGGGCAGACATATAATATATCACTTCAACCCAATTATCGCAGTAACTATTTTAAAAGAAACTAGCTAGATGCCCGTGCGTTGCACGGAACATCAAGATGCATTTGTATGAGTAGTTCATCTTGTAAGAGACTAGCAAGATGCCCATGCGTTGCATGGAACATCAAGATGCATTTATATGAGTAGTTTATCTTGTGAGAGAAAAGGATGAACGAGGGAAGGCCTTATTTGCAAATGTGGAGAGGGGTGTGGGTATCTTTTTGAAAAATTGCCATAGTTTCCTTCCTATCCGTCAGATATAAATCAGACGGCCTATATTGCAGGATGGCAGGCACACCATCATCACCAACTCTGTTTTTATCTCTAACTCCTATAAAAGACTCAGTTGGTGAGGATTGTGTGTCTGCCATCCATCATTTCTGACCATCAGATCTGCATCTAACGACTATGATGTAAGTCGTGGCATTTCTGCAACAAGACCCCACTTCTCTGCTCCAATTTGTAGAAACCCCTTAGTATCTTGAAACCAACCACATCCCTCCCCGACCTCATCAAAACAGCCACAAGGAATAAATTTTGAGTGAAACCTAATACGAGTATATTTTTAGTGATATATACACCAAACTAGAGTGTTTTTCTTTCAAGTTTGTGAACATGTATTATTCTATTTTGGATCTGTTGCAATGCACGGGCACATTGCTAGTAAGAGTAGAGAAAAGGATGAACGAGGGAAGGCCTTATTTGCAAACGTGGAGAGGGGTGTGGGTATCTTTTTGCAAAATTGCGATAGTTTCCTTCCTATCCGTTAGATATAAACCCGACGGCCTATATTGCAGGATGGCACGCACACCATCATCACCAACTCTGTTTTCTACTCCCTCCGTTCCTAAATATTTGTCTTTTTAGGGATTTCAACAAGTGACTACATACGGTGCAAAATGAGTGAATCTACACTCTAAAATATGTCTACATGCACATCCGTATGTGGTACTCCATTTGAAATCTGAAAAAGACAAATATTTAGGAACGGATGGAGTATAAGAGTAGACATGTAGATATATCTCCAGCATGGTCTACAACAAAATGTGCTGGACTGGTTAGCGTCGGGTGCTCGCAACGCGATGACCTGAGTTCGAATTTTGTCTTTAACTTTAGATTTTTATATTATATATTACTTATTTAATATATACTTCTTTCGCTACTGTACTGATAGTGGAACCCACAGAGTACTTAGAATACAAGATTAAGGATGGACTTGTTTCTTTTTACCTTTCTGTACGAAGCTGTAGCCACCATGCAAGTCACGTGTACATTGTACGTGCAATTAACTTTTTATAGAGGGAGAATCATACATGCAATTTATAGGGCGGACGGGAGGAGCTCGGGCGGTGTTGCTTTTAATTCCGGCCCGCTCATGAATGGACGTGTGGCCGAAGTAGATTTCTCAGTTTGCATGCGGGTTTAACGGAGGGGTTCGATGGAGGCGAGGAGGCGTGTTCAGCCGGGCGTGCAGCGGGCGGCACAGTACTATTCGATTTGACAGCGGGTGGCGCAGTTCCCGATACGGCTTTAATGAAGACGAGGGAGTGTTGAATGGCCAATGATGCATCCTCCTTCAATTAGCATCGTGCATGCATGAGGGAAGTAATAGGAGGAGGACTGGGAAAAGAGGCTGCACGATGTGAATGCAACGCAGTTTGCACTCATATAAAGGCGCCCCTCCATTCCAATGCATCTACCACATCGTACGCACATAAGCATTTGCCTAAGCACCTACACTAAGTGCAAAAGTGCTCACTCCAGACCCATGGCAGCGATGCGCGCGAGCAGCAAGCGGCTGTGCTAGATGGTCCACGACGCCGGCCTGCGGCATGGCGCCGAGGATCGTCTCCGGACGGTGTTCGCGACCGGCTGGTGGATGGCCGCCGTCGACGCCAACTACGACTCTCAGTTGGACCAGATGATCATTGCCACCACCAACAAGTTCACCGTCCTCGAGAAGCTCGGGGACGGCATCGCCGTACTCCTCCAGCCCGCGCGCCCGGGCTCCTCATTGCCTGCCACCCTAATCGGCCTCCATGGTCGGAACCTCTTTCAAGCACTGGTGGCCCTGCGACTGCCCGCCAACGCCATGAAGAATGTCCACCTGGAGGCCGCGCTCACCGCGAGGCGCCTCGCCCTGCAAGAATTCATCGACCTACACATCCACATGTACGAGCAAATCGTGTACCTAGGTATCTACAAGGCCATTGAGGACGCTACGATGTTGGCCTTCCTCAACCGGCTGGAAGCCTTGGTTGCCTTTGCTGAGAAGCACCTTGACCTCGCCACAAAAGCCGCCGCTCGTTAGCCGCCGGTCGGTGGCCCGGCGCACTAAGTTGAGGAGGAGGAGGTTGTACGTAGATGGATGCATCTTTCTTCTTGTCTCCTATAACCACCACTACGATCGCATCATCGTGGCCTTAATTCTTATTGTGCTATTGCATTCTCGTTCCAGTCAATACCGACATGTGCGATCCCTTTGCTTAATTATATGCATCACTGTAACTAGTACTCCATCCGTCAATTTATAAGTTGTGCTTACCTTTTCCATCTACTTCGTGCAACGCACGGGCATCTTGCTAGAAACACTAGAACACGTCGGACCGCATGTGACCAAACCGACGATGCGCCAACCTAGATACTACGTACCTTGCTTATCTGGCGGAAATAGCCCCGCCCTAGCGTTTCCAATCGTTGTTTCTATCTATCGATCATGCCAAGGAGCAGAACCAAATGTTCCAATTTATACATTTTTCTCTACTCCTACTCCTATAAAAGACTCAGTTGGTGATGGTGGTGTGTCTGCCATCCGTCGTTTCTGACTATTAGATCTGCATCTAACGGCTGTGAGGTAAGTTGTGGCATTTTTACAACAATAGCCCACTTCTCTGCTCCAATTTGCAAAAAAAAAACCTTATTATCTTGAAAGCAACCACATCCCTCCCTCACCTCATCAAAACAGCCTGAGAAATATATTTTGACTGGAAAGTAATATATTAGGAGTATATCGAAACAAGAGTGATTTCTTTCAAGTTTGTGAACAAGTACTACTATTCTACTACTTTGGATCCGTCGCAACGCACGGGCACGTTGCCAGTAAAAGGAAAAGGCCTGCCGCGTCCGTGTCGCACCCCCACATGGCCAGGAATCGGGAGTACTCCATGGCCCGTCTGGCACGCCACATAGCTAGGGAAGGCGTGTTGCCTAGCATTTTCACTTTCATGTGGGACCGCCGTTGAGAAAACCGACCATTGGCAAACGCACCCTGCCCGCCACCGGGTTAGAAAATAGAAACGATGGGAAGATCTAGCTGTAGCACGGAAGCCAAGAAATTTGGTGTCTGATGGGGCTCGTTGATAGAGTGTTATTTATTCATAACTAGCAAGATGCCCACGCATTGCACGGAAAATCAAGATGCATTTGTATGAGTAGTTTATGTTGTGGGAGAAAAGGATGAACAAGAGAAGGCCTTATTTGCAAATGTGGAGAGGGGTGTGTGCATCTTTTTGCAAAATTGCCATAGTTTCCTTCCTATCCGTCAGATATAAATCGGACGGCCTATATTGCAGGATGGCAGGCACACCATCATCACCAACTCTGTTTTTTATAAGAGTATAGATATAGATATAGATATAGAGAGTAGAGATTTGGTTACCAAATCTCATGTGTGCAATGCACGTGTAGTTGGTTACCAAATCTCATCCGGTTTTGGCACAAGCTCATACTGCGGGAGCACCACAAGGCCTGACGCAGGAGTTACATTTCCCTCTCGGGGCCCACGGGACTGAGCTTCAGTGGCTTAGTGCACCGGCCTATGAGTCAATGACATGCGGACCTTCAATGCGGCTAGCCCACATGTCATTCTCATGGTGGTGGCGTGGTTCGCGACTCACTCGTTCGAGATGAACCAGCCGGTGGTGGTGTGGCCATGGCGAGGGTGCCACAGTTGGGCATCGAGGCGTTACGAGGCGTAGATGGCACACCGGCGGGTACTACCTGTAGTACAGAAGTACTCCAGCTGAGGATTGATGCCCGGGACGAAATGTGTCACAGCCGCTGGATGAAAATTCGATGGTGCGGGAGTACGGATCGGAGCAGGCAAACCGCGTCCAATCGGATGTGGCTGTGGTAGAAAGTTGATGGTCACCGCAGTTCAGCTGGCCCGCATGTCATGCACACAAAGGCAGAGGAGCGGTGGGGCTGAGAGGGATGAGGCGCACGTCGGGGGACGTCGTGCCGTGGGTTGGAGCGGCGTCGTGGGAATCGCGTGTGGGTGTGGCAGTGGTAGAAACAAGAAACGTGATGGTCGTCGTGGTTCAACTTGCATGGACAAGTTGTCATGTCTGCTGACACATGCATTGCATACCGCTCACTGCAAGGAGCAGTAGTAGAGAAAACTTGTTCCAAAGATACCATTTTTCCGATAAAATTCTCGAGATATCATTAGTTTTTACACATGGGATTACTCCTTCAAGGGTCAATCACAATAGGTGTTTTGTAAAAAATATGCATCTTGATGTTCCCTGCAATGCACGGGCATCTTACTAGTTATAGAAGAAGGCCACACGGGCATCTTGCTGCAAGGTGTGCCACCGACCCAAACTCAATTTTTTCCAGACGATTAGGTGCACCAGATGCCGTGCCACACTACAAAATGTTAAAAAAACAGCTCCAAATTTTTTAAAACCTGTTATCTTCAAACCATCAAAACAGCTTGAGGAATATATTTTGAGTGAAGCATGATTTACTTTTACTGATATATGTATATCAAAACTAGAGTGTTTATATTTCAAGCCCGTGAACAAGTATTATTCTACTACTTTGGATCCATTGCAATGCACGGGCCAGCACATTGGTTGTAGTAGTCTCTATCTCTATCTCTACTTTACTCTTACAAAAAAACAGAGTTGTTGATGATGGTGTGCCTGCCATCCTGCAGTATTGGCCGTCCGATTTAAATCTAACAGATAGGAAGGAAACTATGGCAATTTTGCAAAAGAAAAATACCCACACCCCTCTTATACTTGCAAGATGCCCGTCCGTTGCACGGAACATCAAGATCTTGTGGGAGAAAAGGATGAACGAAGGAAGGCCTTATCTGCAAATGTGGAGAGGAGTGCGGGTAAATTGTCATAGTTTCCTCCCTATCCATTAGATATAGATCGGGCGGCCCATATTGCAGGATGGCAGGCACACCATCATCACCAACTCTGCTTTTTTATAGGCCGTCCGATTTATATGTGATGGATAGGAAGAAAATTGTGGCAATTTTCCAAAAAGAAACCTACACCCCTCTCCACATTTGCAAATAAGGCCTTCCCTCGTTCATCCTTTTCTCTCACAAGATAAACTACTCATACAAATGCATCTTGATGTTCTGTGCAATGCACGAGGATGTTTCCTTGGGGGTCTCTCCAGCGCGGCATGGCAATAGTTGCAAGTTGATGCCCCTTGAGATGTCAACGTTGAGGGGCACTCAGATTTTGTCCGATGAGCAGGTAAGGTGAGTTTGATCACGTAGTAAATGCATTCTAAAGACTACTTCCGTGCCCATTTCCTAATTCTCCCCCTGCCCACTGTTTCACAGGTTAGGCTCGGTGCGAGTGGAGATTGGCTTGCATATGTACGGGAGGGTACCAACATCAATTTGCACAACATTTACAACGGTGACACCATTCCCGTAGAACCTTTGTCCAACATTGGGATCACCCATGCAACAGGCCACCGCCTGAATTGGTACGATGGAACCACGGTGAGATTGAAGAAGATAGCACGAACCTTGCACATGGCGGTCAAAGGTGGACGATGCTGTCTGCGGCCAATTTGTTGCCGTACGAGTACGAAGACGTTGTGCTCCTTTCTAACCGCATCTTCGCGGTGACAAACTAGGGGACTTGTTTCGTATGGGACACATCCAACAAAATACTCCCTCTCTCCCAGTTTATTTGTTTTGAATTTTTTTCGTTTTATAAGTTTCAAATTCAAATTTAGAGCTCCCCATCACATGTTGAGATTACAGTGTCCATTAAATCGTTGCGTGCATGTATAGTAAAGAAACAAATCTCGAGTTTGCCACGAGTTCGTGCAGCGGTAGCACCACAAGGCCTGGCGCAGGAGTTACACTTACCTCTCAGGGCCCTCGGGTCTGAGCTTCAGCGTCTTACGACACCTGCCTTTGAGTCAATAACATGTGGACCCGATAGGTGGCTGGTCCACATGTAATGCTCCAGAAGGCAGAGGGCAGTGGGGCCGAGAGGGGTGAGCCGCAGGTTGGGGGATGTGTGGTGTCATGGGTTCGAGCGGCGGCATGGGAATCGCCTGTGGCTATGGTAGAAACTTGATGCTCGCTGCATTTCAGTTGGCCCACATGTCATGCACACAAAGGCAGAGGGGCGGTGCGGCCGAGAGGGGTGAGGCGCAGGTTAAAACAATGTGAATGCAGTGTGGTTTGGATGCAAATGAAGATCAAGGAGTGATACGTCTCCAACGTATCTATAATTTTTGATTGTTCCATGCTATTATATTATCTGTTTTGGATGTTTAATGGGCTTTATTACGCACCTTTATATTATTTTTGGGACTAACCTATTAACCGAAGGCCCAGTGCAAATTGCTGTTTTTTTGCCTATTTCAGTGTTTCACAGAAAAGGACTATCAAACGAAATCCAAACAGAATGAAACCTTCGCGAGGATCGTTTTTGGAACAAACGCAATCCAGGAGACTTGGAGTGGACATCAAGGAAGCAACGAGGCGGCCACGAGATAGGGAGGTGCGCCCACGGGGGGTAGGCATGCCCTCCACACTCGTGGGCCCCTCATGGCTCCACTGACCTACCTCTTTCGCCTATATATACTCATATACCCTGAAAACATCCAGGAGCACCACAAAACCCTATTTCCACCGCCGCAACCTTCTGTACCTCTGAGATCCCATCTTGGGGCCTTTTCCGGTGCTCCGCCGGAGGGGGAATCGATCACAAAGGGCTTCTACATCAACACCATAGCCTCTCCGATAATGTGTGAGTAGTTTACCACAGACCTTCGGGTCCATAGTAATTATCTAGATGGCTTCTTCTCTCTCTTTGGATCTCAATACAAAGTTCTCCTCGATTCTCTTGGAGATCTATTCGATGTAATTCTTTTTGCGGTGTGTTTGTCGAGATCCGATGAATTGTGGGTGTATGATCAAGATTATCTATGAACAATATTTGATTCTTCTCTTAATTCTTATATGCTTGATTTGATATCTTTGCAAGTCTCTTCGAATTATCAGTTTGGTTTGGCCTACTAGATTGATCTTTCTTGCAACGGGAGAAGTGCTTAGCTTTGGGTTCAATCTTGCGGTGTCCTTTCCCAGTGACAGCAGGGGCAGCAAGGCACGTATTGTATTGTTGCCATCGAGGATAGAAATATGGGGTTTATATCATATTGCTTGAGTTTATCCCTCTACATCATGTCATCTTGCCTAATGCGTTACTCTGTTCTTATGAACTTAATACTCTAGATGCATGCTGGATAGCGGTCGATGTGTGGAGTAATAGTAGTAGATGCAGAATCCTTTCGGTCTACTTGTCACGGACGTGATGCCTATATACATGATCATGCCTAGATATTCTCATAACTATGCACTTTTCTATCAATTGCTCGACAGTAATTTGTTCACCCACTATAGAATATGCTATATTGAGAGAAGCCACTAGTGAAACCTATGGCCCCCGGGTCTATTTTACATCATATTATTTTCCTATCAACTTGCTATTTCTGCCGCCGTTTATTTTGCAATCTTTACTTTCCAATCTATACAACAAAAATACCAAAAATATTTATCTTATTATCTTTATTAGATCTCACTTTTGCAAGTGGCCGTGAAGGGATTGACAACCCCTTTATCACGCTGGTTGCAAGGTTCTTGATTGTTTGTGCGGGTACGAGGGACTTGCGTGTAGTCTCCTACTAGATGGATACCTTGGTTCTCGAAAACTGAGGGAAATACTTACGCTACTTTGCTGCATCACCCTTTCCTCTTCAAGGGAAAACCAACGCATTCTCAAGAGGTAGCAAGAAGGATTTTTGGCGCCGTTGCCGGGGAGATTTGCGCCAAGTCAAGTCAAGATTTGATCTCCCGACAACTAGCCATTTCTGGCGCCGTTGCCGGGGAGATATACGCACAAGTCAAGACATACCAAGTACCCATCACAAACTCTTCTCCCTCGCATTACATTATTTGCCATTTTCCTCTCGTTTTCCTCTCCCCCACTTCACCTTTGCCATTTTATTCGCCCCTCTTTCGTTCGTCTTTTTCATTTGCTTGTGTTGCCATGTGCCTTCTATGTGCTTGCATCTTCGCTTGCTAAAAATCTATTGATATGGATCCTCATCCCCTTGCTAATCTTTTTAAGAGATCCAATTATGATGAACCAATTTCTAGTGATTTGAGTGCACTAGATTATCTTTATGAGGTTTTGCTTGAAATTCGTGAATCTGAAAATTGTGATGAAGAAATTTATAAAGTGATTCATGATAGCTCCTTGAATAAAAAGCATGATTGCAATGATTCTACTATAAATTCTATTAATGTCAATTGTGCTAATAATATGCAAAGCCCTAAGCTTGGGGATGCTAATTTTGCTATGTCTACTACTTGTTGCAATGATCATGATTGGGGTGATTCTTCTTATGATCTTGAAAATTTATTTAAGCCCCATGATGAATATGAGATTGATAATAGTGTTTGCAATAATATTTAAAGTGGTTTTGTAAGAGTGTCAACTTTAGATCCCACATATTTGGAGGATTTTCAATCTTACGAAATTTTTGATAAAAGTGGGTTTGGAGAGGTCATGACTTAAGTTAATGTTAATCCCACTATTTTGGAAGAGTGTCAACTTTGCATGCATGTGGTTCATAAAGATAATATTTTATGTGATAGCTATGATGTTGAATTTGCTTATGATCCCACATGTAATTATTATGATGGAGGAAAATATGGTTGTAGAAATTTTCATGTTACAAAATTACCTCTCGTTATGTTGAGTTGCTATTGTTTCTTTCCACTTCCTTGCATATGCTAGTTTTTGCTTGCTATGATAATTTGTTTGCCTATAAGATGCCTATGTATAGGAAGTGTGTTAGAATTATATGTGTTTGTCACATGTTTTATGATGCTCTCTTTGTGTTTCAATTATTATCATCCTTGTGAGCATCAATAAAAACTATGCCTAGCTAGGGGCGTTAAACGATAGCACTTGTTGGGAGGCAACCTAATTTTATTTTTGTTTCTTGCTTTTTTTTCTGTTTAGTAATAAATAATTCATCTAGCCTCTGTTTAGATGTGTTTTATGTTTTAATTAGTGTTTGTGCCAAGTAGAACCTTTGGGAAGACTTGGGTGAAGTCTTTATGATCTTGCTGTAAAAAACAGAAACTTTAGCGCTCACGAGATTAGCTGCCATTGTTTACTGGAGAGTTATTTTAGGTTGATCCTTTTTGCAGATGATTAATAGACAAATTCCTCACGTCCACCAATTTATTTCAGAATTTTTGAAGTTACAGAAGTATACGTTTGATACATATTACTACAGACTGTTCTGTTTTTGACTGATTCTGTTTTTCGTGTGTTGTTTGCTTATTTTGATGAATCTATGGCTAGTATCGGGGGGTATGAACCATGGAGAAGTTGGAATACAGTAGGTTTAACACCAATATAAATAAATAATGAGTTCATTACAGTACCTTAAAGTGGTGATTTGTTTTCTTATACTAACGGAGCTCATAAGATTTCTGTTGAGTTTTGTGTTGTGAAGTTTTCAAGTTTTGGGTAAAGATATGATGGATTTTGGAACAAGGAGTGGCAAGAGCCTAAGCTTGGGGATGCCCAAGGCAACCCAAGGTAAAATTCAAGGACAACCAAAAGCCTAAGCTTGGGGATGCCCCGGAAGGCATCCCCTCTTTCGTCTTCGTCCATCGGTAACTTTACTTGAGGCTATATTTTTATTCACCATATGATATGTGTTTTGCTTGGAGCGTCTTGTATGATTTGAGTCTTTGCTTTTTAGTTTACCACAATAATCCTTTCTGTACAGACCTTTTGGAGAGACACACATGAATCGGAATTTATTAGAATACTCTATGTGCTTCACTTATATCTTTTGAGCTAAATAATTTTGCTCTAGTGCTTCACTTATATCTTTTAGAGCACGGTGGTGGTTTTATTTTACAGAAATTATTGATCTCTCATGATTCACTTATATTATTTTGAGAGTCCTTTAGAACAGCATGGTAATTTTCTTTGGCTATAAAATTAGTCCTAATATGATAGGCATCCAAGACGGGTATAATAAAAACTTTCATAAAAAGTGCATTGAATACTATGAGAAGTTTGATACTTGATGATTGTTTTGAGATATGAAGATGGTAATATTAGATTCATGCTAGTTGAGTAGTTGTTAATTTGAGAAATACTTGTGTTGAAGTTTGCAAGTCCCGTAGCATGCACGTATGGTAACCGTTGTGTGACAAATTTGAAACATGAGGTGTTCTTTGATTGTCATCCTTATGAGTGGCGGTCGGGGACGAGCGATGGTCTTTCCCTACCAATCTATCCCCCTAGGAGCATGCGCGTAATGCTTGGTTTTTGATGACTTGTAGATTTTTGCAATAAGTATGTGAGTTCTTTATGACTAATGTTGAGTCCATGGATTATACGCACTCTCACCTTTCCATCATTGCTAGCCTCTTCGGTATAGTGCATAGCCCTTTCTCACCTTGAGAGTTGGTGCAAACTTCGCCGGTACATCCAAACCCTGTGATACGATACGCTCTATCACACATAAACCTCCTTATATCTTCCTCAAAACAGCCACCATACCTACCTATTATGGCATTTCCATAGCCATTCCGAGATATATTGCCATGAAACTTTCCACCGTTTCATTTATTATGACACGCTTCATCATTGTCATATTGCTTTGCATGATCATGTAGTTCACATCGTATTTGTGGCAAAGCCACCGTGCATAATTTATCATACATGTCACTCTTGATTCATTGCCCTTCCCGGTACACCGCCGGAGGCACTCATATAGAGTCATATTTTGTTCTAGTGTTGAGTTGTAAATAAATAGAAGTGTGATGATCATCATTAATAGAGCATTGTCCCAAATAAAAAAGAGAAAAAAATTAAAAAAAAAGAGAGAAAGGCCAAATAAAAAAAGGAAGGCCCAAAAAAAGAAATAAAAGGGACAATGCTACTATCCTTTTTTCCACACTTGTGCTTCAAAGTAGCACCATGATCTTTATGATAGAGAGTCTCTTATTTTGTCACTTTCATATACTAGTGGGAATTTTTCATTATAGAACTTGGCTTGTATATTCCAACAATGGGCTTCCTCAAATGCCATAGGTCTTCGTGAGCAAGCAAGTTGGATGCACACCCACTTAGTTTCTTTTGTTGAGCTTTCATACATTTATAGCTCTAGTGCGTCCGTTGCATGGCAATCCCTACTCCTTGCATTGACATCAATTGATGGGCATCTCCCTAGCCCGTTGATTAGCCGCGTCAACGTGAGACTTTCTCCTTTTTGTCTTCTCCACACAACCCCATCATTATATTCTATTCCACCCATAGTGCTATGTGCATGGCTCACGCTCATGTATTGCGTGAAAGTTGAAAAAAGTTTGAGATTACTAAAGTATGAAACAATTGCTTGGCTTGTCATCGGGGTTGTGCATGATGAGAGCATTTTTGTGTGACGAAAATGAAGCATAGCCAAACTATATGATTTTGTAGGGATAAGCTTTCTTTGGCCATGTTATTTTGAGAAGACATAATTGCTTAGTTAGTATGCTTGAGGTATTATTATTTTTATGTCAATATTAAACCTTTATCTTGAATCTTTCAGATCTGAACATTCATGCCACAATAAAGAGAATTACTTAGAAAACTATGTTAGGTAGCATTCCACGTCAAAAATTCTGTTTTTATCATTTACCTACTCGAGGACGAGCAGGAATTAAGCTTGGGGATGGTTGATACGTCTCCAACGTATCTATAATTTTTTATTGTTCCATGATATTATATTATCTGTTTTGGATGTTTAATGGGCTTTATTATGCACTTTTATATTATTTTTGGGACTAACCTATTAACCAAAGGCCCAGTGCCAATTCCTATTTTTTTGCCTATTTCAGTGTTCCGCAGAAAAGGAATATCAAACGGAATCCAAATGGAATGAAACCCTCGTGAGGATCGTTTTTGGAACAAACACAATCCAGGAGACTTGAAGTGGACGTCAAGGAAGCAACGAGGCGGCCACGAGGTAGGGAGGCGTGCCCAGGGGGTAGGCGCGCCCCCACCCTCGTGGGCCCCTCGTGGCTCCACCGACCTACTTCTTTTGCCTATATATACTCATATACCCTGAAAACATCCAGGAGCACCACGAAACCCTATTTCCACCACCACAACCTTCTGTACCCGTGAGATCCCATCTTGGGGCCTTTTCCGGCGCTCCGCCGGAGGGGGAATCGATCATCGAGGGCTTCTACATCAACACCATAGCCTCTCCAATGATGTGTGAGTAGTTTACCACAGACCTTCGGGTCCATAGTTATTATCTAGATGGCTTCTTCTCTCTCTTTGGATATCAATACAAAGTTCTCCTCGATTCTCTTGGAGATCTATTCGATGTAATTCTTTTTGCGGTGTGTTTGTCGAGATTCGATGAATTGTGGGTTTATGATAAAGATTATCTATGAACAATATTTGATTATTCTCTTAATTCTTTTATGCATGATTTGATATCTTTGCAAGTCTCTTCGAATTATCAGTTTGGTTTGGCCTACTAGATTGATCTTTCTTGCAATGGGAGAAGTGCTTAGCTTTGGGTTCAATCTTGCGGTGTCCTTTCCCAGTGACAGCAGGGGCAGCAAGGAACGTATTGTATTGTTGCCATCGAGGATAAAAAGATGGGGTTTATATCATATTGCTAGAGTTTATCCCTCTACATCATGTCATCTTGCCTAATGTGTTACTCTGTTCTTATGAACTTAATACTCTAGATGCATGCTGGATAGCGGTCGATGTGTGGAGTAATAGTAGTAGATGCAGAATCGTTTCGGTCTACTTATCACGGACGTGATGCCTATATACATGATCATGCCTAGATATTCGCATAACTATGCGCTTTTCTATCAATTGCTCGACAGTAATTTGTTCACCCACCGTAGAATATGCTATCTTGAGAGATGCCACTAGTGAAACCTATGGCCCCCAGGTCTATTTTACATCATATTATTTTCCTATCAACTTGCTATTTCTGCCGCCATTTATTTTGCAATCTTTACTTTCCAATCTATACAACAAAAATACCAAAAATATTTATCTTATTATCTTTATCAGATCTCACTTTTGCAAGTGGCCGTGAAGGGATTGACAACCCCTTTATCGTGTTGGGTTCAAGGTTCTTGATTGTTTGTGTAGGTACGAGGGACTTGCGTGTAGTCTCCTACTGGATTGATACCTTGGTTCTCAAAAACTAAGGAAAATACTTATGCTACTTTGCTGCATCACCCTTTCCTCTTCAAGGGAAAACCAACGCATGCTCAAGAGGTAGCAAGGAGTAGTGAAGAAGCCGAGGAAAATTGGTTCCCAATGGAGAAGTAAATGGGAGAAGTGGCCTGCAGGCAGTTGATTAGACGGCTAGGTAGACTAAACGAAGAGGCTACACGGGTAGACTGAGGAGTGGGGCTTGTCCCTGTACGTGCCCATCCTTCCAGCGCTACATGTGCCACTGGCTAGTTGAGGTCAGTCTTTCGAATCACCGTGGCGAGACATTTTATGATTCCTCCTGACAGGTGGGACCTATGCAAACGGATAAAAATATGTGTCGTAGCTGGTTCGGATGGATATTGGCCCGTGCGTGGGAGACACAACATTCTGTAGTTAAGGAATATGCGGTTATCCTCAAAAAAGAAAAGTCCTTCTTCACGCTTCCGCATGCACGAGAATTTGGTTCTGCTCGCAATATGGATGATACCTGGAGGATGAAGTGAACCCTGAGGCATGCTAGCATGGGAGTACTACTCATGTTCCTACTACTCCTACTAGTAGAAGTAGTACAACTGTGGTACACTTGATGGTCAAAATACTATTATTCATCCGGTCCTCACAGTGAAGTGACAAGACCCTGCGCCCGAGGTGACACCAGTCCAGGCGGCGTGTCTGGGTTACCAAAGTCAGCCTCACCTTGTGCACTGTGCAGTCACTGTCACCGCCGCTGTATAGCATGCCTCGCCTCATCTCCCTCTCCCCTAGCACCACTCCATCTCCATCTCTATCTCGCCGGAGATCCTGAGGTCACTCTTCATCATCTCACTGTGCCCCCGCGTACCCTCGCCTCGCTCGCCTCCCCCAGTACCACTATTCCCTCGCTAGCCGCTCCAGCACTGAAAGCCTTCTCCCCCATAAATCAAGCCCCACAAAACCCCACCTTCCAAACTCCACCATGGACGGACGCGAACCGTGCAGCATCCATATGATCCGCGGTTGGAGCAATCTCCCCAGTGACGTCCTCAACCTCTATTGTTCGTGTATGGATATGTTGAGCGCCCTGTGGCTGGCCGCATGATCGAGGGGCATGCACACGGCCATAATTGAAGCGAGGCCTAAGCTTTTCAAGACACCCTACTTGCTGCTATCTGGTCATGCGAGATTTGCTCACCATGATACAGAGGCGTACATGATGCCCCTCGACTTCAATCTGACCTCCATTAGCCGAAAGTTCTTTGCAGGTATGTAGTGGGTCGCCGTACATCATTTCCCTCGACTTGTTGGAAATATGCCCTAGAGGAAATAATAAAATGGTTATTATTATATTTCCTTGTTCATGATAATTGTCTATTGTTCATGCTATAAATGTATTAACTGGAAACCGTAATACATGTGTGAATACATAGACCACAACATGTCCCTAGTGAGCCTTTAGTTGACTAGCTCATTGATCAATAGATGGTTATGGTTTCCTGACCATGGACATTGGATGTCATTGATAACGGGATCACATGATTAGAAGAATTATGTGATGGACAAGACCCAATCCTAAGCATAGCACAAGATCGTGTAGTTCATTTGCTAAAAGCTTTTCTATTGTCAAGTATCATTTCCTTATACCATGAGATTATGCAACTCCCGGATACCGTAGGAATGCTTTGGGTGTGCCAAACATCACAACGTAACTGGGTGGCTATAAAGGTGCACTACGGGTATCTCCGAAAGTGTCTGTTGGGTTGGCACGAATCGAGACTGGGATTTGTCACTCTGTGTGACGGAGAGGTATCTTTGGGCCCACTCGGTAATGCATCATCATAATGAGCTCAATGTGACTAAGTAGTTAGTCACGGGATCATGCATTACCGAATGAGTAAAGTGACTTGCCGGTAACGAGATTGAACGAGGTATTGGGATACCGACGATCGAATCTCAGGCAAGTAACGTACCGATTGACAAAGGGAATTGTATACGGGATTGCTTGAATCCTTGACATCGTGGTTCATCCCATGAGATCATCGTGGAACATGTGGGAGCCAACATGGGTATCCAGATCCCGCTGTTGGTTATTGGCCAGAGAGCTGTCTCAGTCATGTCTGCATGATTCCCGAACCCGTAGGGTCTACACACTTAAGGTTCGGTGACGCTAGAGTTGTTATGGGAATTAGTGTGCAGTTACCGAATGTTGTTCGGAGTCCCGGATGAGATCCCGGACGTCACGAGGAGTTCCGTAATGGTCCGGAGGTAAAGATTTATATATGGGAAGTCCTATTTTGGCCACCGGAAAATGTTCGGGATTTTTCGGTATTGTACCGGGAAGGTTCTAGAAGGTTCTGGAGTGGGGCCCACCTGCATGGGGGGACCCACATGAACGTGGGTAGTGGGGGCAAGGCCCCACACCCTTGGTCAAGGCACACCGAGATCCCCCCTTAGAAGGAATAAGATCATATCCCGAAGGGATAAGATCAAGATCCCTAAAAAGGGGGGATAACAATCGGTGGGGAAGCAAATGATGGGATTTCTTTCCTCCCACCTTTGCCAACGCCCCAATGGACTTGGAGGGCAAGAAACCAGCCCCCTCCACCACTATATATAGTGGGGAGGCGCATGGGAGCTTCACCCCTTGCCCCTGGCGCAGCCCTCCCCCTCTCCAACTCCACCTCCTCCTCAGTAGTGCTTGGCGAAGCCCTGCCGGAGAACTGCAAGCTCCACCACCACGCCGTCGTGCTGCCAGAGCTCTCCCTCAACTTCTCCTCTCCCCTTGCTGGATCAAGAAGGAGGAGACGTCCTCGGGCTGTACGTGTGTTGAACGCGGAGGCACCGTCCGTTCGGCGTTAGATCGGATCTTCCGCGATTTGAATCGCCGCGAGTACGACTCCCTCATCCGCGTTCTTGTAACGCTTCCGCATCACGATCTTCAAGGGTATGAAGATGCACTCCCCTCTCTCTCGTTGCTAGTCTCTCCATAGATTGATCTTGGTGATGCGTAGAAATTTTTTAATTTCTGCAACGATCCCCAACAGTGGTATCAGAGCCAGGTTTATGCGTAGTTTCTATGCACGAGTAGAACACAAGTTGTTGTGGACGTAGATTTTGTCAATTTACTTGCCGTTACTAGTCTTATCATGATTCGGCGGCATCGCGGGATGAAGCGGCCCGGACCGACCTTACACGTACGCTTACGTGAGACAGGTTCCACCGACTGACATGCACTAGTTGCATAAGGTGGCTAGCGGGTGTCTGTCTCTCCCACTTTAGTCGGATCGGATTCGATGAAAAGGGTCCTTATGAAGGGTAAATAGCAATTGTAATATCACGTTGTGGTTTTGGCGTAGGTAAGAAACGTTCTTGCTAGAAACCTATAGCAGCCACGTAAAAACTTGCAACAACAATTAGAGGACGTCTAACTTGTTCTTGCAGCATATGCCGTGTGATGTGATATGGCCAAAAGGATGTGATGAATGATATATATGTCATGTATGAGATTGATCATGTTCTTATAATAGGAATCACGACTTGCATGTCGATGAGTATGACAACCTGCAGGAGCCATAGGAGTTGTCTTAATTTATTGTATGACCTGCGTATCATTGAATAACGCCATGTAATTACTTTACTGTATTGCTAAACCGTTAGCCATAGTAGTTGAAGTAATAGTTGGCGAGACAACTTCATGAAGACATGATAATGGAGATCATGGTGTCATGCCGGCGACGATGATGATCATGACGCCCCGAAGATGGAGATCAAAAGGAGCAAAATGATGTTGGCCATATCATGTCACTATTTGATTGCATGTGATGTTTATCATGTTTTTACATCTTATTCGCTTAGAACGACGGTAGCATAAATAAGATGATCCCTCGCTAAAATTTCAAGAAAGTGTTCCCCCTAACTGTGCACCGTTGCGAAGGTTCGTTGTTTCGAAGCACCACGTGATGATCGGGTGTGATAGATTCTAACGTTCAAATACAGCGGGTGTAAGCCAGATTTACACAAGCAAAACACTTAGGTTGACTTGACGAGCCTAGCATGTACAGACATGGCCTCGGAACACAAGAAACCGAAAGGTCGAACATGAGTCGTATAGCAGATACGATCAACATGAAGATGTTCACCGATGATGACTAGTCCGTCTCACGTGATGATCGGACACGGCCTAGTTGAGTCGGATCATGTATCACTTAGATGACTAGAGGGATGTCCATCTGAGTGGGAGTTCATTAAATTAGATGAACTTAATTATCATGAACATAGTCAAAAGGTCTTTGCAAATTATGTCGTAACTTGCGCTTTAGTTCTACTGTTTTAGATATGTTCCTAGAGAAAATTTAGTTGAAAGATGATAGTAGCAATTATGCGGACTAGGTCCGTAAACTGAGGATTGTCCTCATTTGTATGCAGAAGGCTTATGTCCTTAATGCACCGCTCGGTGTGCTGAACCTCGAACATCGTCTGTGGATGTTGCGAACATCTGACATACACGTTTTGATGACTACGTGATAGTTCAGTAATGTTAAACGGTTTAGAATTGAGGCGCCGAAGACGATTTTGAAACGTCGCGGAACATATGAGATGTTCAAAGGGCTGAAATTGGGATTTCAGGCTCGTGCCCATGTCAAGAGGTATGAGACCTCTGACGAGTTTCTTAAGCCTGCAAACTAAGGGAGAAAAGCTCAATCGTTGAGCATGTGCTCAGATTGTCTGAGTACTACAATCACTTGAATCGAGTGGGAGTTAATCTTCCTTAAGAGATAGTGATGGTTCTCCAAAGTCATTTCCACCAAGCTACTAGAGCTTCATGATGAACTATAACATATCAGGGATAGATATGATGATCCTTGAGCTATTCACGATGTTTGACACCGCAAAAGTAGAAATCAAGAAGGAGCATCAATTGTTGATGGTTAGTGAAACCACTAGTTTCAAGAAGGGCAAGGGCAAGAAGGGATACTTCATGAAACGGCAAATCAGTTGCTGTTCTAGTGAAGAAACCCAAAGTTTGAACCCAAACCCGAGACTAAGTGCTTCTGTAATGAGGGGAACGGTCACTGAGGCAAAACTACCCTAGATACTTGGTAGATGAGAAGGCTGGCAAGGTCGACAGAAGTATATTGGATATACATTATATTAATGTGTACTTTACTAGTACTCCTAGTAGCACCAGGGTAATAGATACCGGTTCGGTTGCTAAGTGTTAGTAACTCAAAATAAAAGGCTACGGAATAAACGGAGACTAGCTGAAGGCGAGGTGACGATATGTGTTGGAAGTATTTCCAAGGTTGATGTTATCAAACAACGCACGCTCCCTCTACCATCAGGATTGGTGTTAAACATAAATAATTCTTAGTTGGTGTTTGCGTTGAGCATAGACATGATTGGATTATGTTTATCGCAATACGGTTGTTCATTTAAGGAGAATAATGGTTACTTTGTTTATTTGAATAATACCTTCAATGGTCTTGCACCTAAAATGAATGGTTTATTGAATCTCGATCGTAGTGATATACATGTTCATGCCAAAAGATATAAGATAGTAATGATAGTACCACCTACTTGTGGCACTGCCATTTGAGTCATATTGGTATAAAACGCATGAAGAAGCTCCATGTTGACGGATCTTTTGGACTCACTCGTTTTTTGAAAAGTTTGAGACATGCGAACCATGTCTATTAGTATGTACGCATGAAGAAACTCCATGCAGATGGATCATTTGGACTCACTTGATTTTGAATCACTTGAGACATGAAAATCATACCACATGGGCAAGATGACTGAAAAGCCTCGTTTTCAGTAAGATGGAACAAGAAAGCAACTTGTTGGAAGTAATACATTTTGATGTGTGCAGTCCAATGAGTGCTGAGGCACGCAGTGGATATCGTTATGTTCTTACTTCACAGATGATTTGAGTAGATGCCGAGTATATTTACTTGATGAAACACAAGTCTGAATTATTGAAAGGTTCAAGTAATTTCAGAGTGAAGTTGAAGATCATCATGACAAGAGGATAAAATGTCTATGATATGATCATAGAGATGAGTATCTGAGTTATGAGTTTGGTATACAATTAAGACATTGTGGAAATTGTTTCACAACTAATACCGCCTGGAACACCATAGTGTGATGGTGTGTCCGAACATCATAGCTGCACCCTATTGGATATGGTGCATACCATGATGTCTCTTATCGAATTACCACTATCGTTTATGGGTTAGGCATTAGAGACAACCGCATTCACTTCAAATAGGGCACCACGTAATTCCGTTGAGATGACAGCGTATGAACTATGGTTTAGAGAAACCTAAGCTGTCATTTCTTAAAAGTTTGGGGCTGCGAAGCTTATGTGGAAAATTTTTAGCCTGATAAGCTCAAATCCAAAGCGGATAAATGCATCTTCATAGGACACCCAAAACAGTTGGGTATACCTCCTATTTCAGATTCGGAAGCAAAAGTGATTGTTTCTAGAAACGGGTCCTTTCTCGAGGAAAAGTTTCTCTTGAAAGAATTGAGTGGGAGGATGGTGGAGACTTGATGAGGTTATTGAACCATCACTTCAACCAATCTATAGCAGGGCACAGGAAGTTGTTCCTATGGTGCCTACACCAGTTGAAGTGGAAGCTGATGATAGTGATCATGAAACTTCAGATCAAGTCACTACCAAACCTCGTAGGTCGACAAGGACGCGTACTGCTTCGGAGTGGTACGGTAATCCTGTCTTGGAGGTCATGTTGCTAGACAACAATGAACCTATGAGCTGTGGAGAAGCGATGGTGGGCCCAAATTCCGACAAATGGCTCGAGGCCATAAAATCCGAGAGAGGATCCATGTATAAAACAAAGTGTAGACTTTGGAAGAACTACTTAATGGTCGTAAGGCTGTTGGGTACAGATGGATTTTAAAAGGGAAGACGGACAATGATGGTAAGTGTCACCATTAAGAAAGCTCGACTTGTCGCTAAGATGTTTTCCGACAAGTTCAAGGAGTTGACTACGATGAGACTTTCTCACCCGTAGCGATGCTAAGAGTCTGTTGAAATTATATTAGCAGTTCCTGCATTATTTATGAAATCTTGCAGATAGGATGTCAAAGCATTGTTTCCTCAATGATTTTCTTAAGGAAAGGTTGTATGTGATACAACCAGAAGGTTTTGTCAATCCTAAAAGATGCTAACAAGTATGCAAAGCTCCAGCAATCCTTCTAAGGACTGGAGTAAGCATCTCGGAGTTGGAATATACACTTTGATGAGATGATCAAAGATTTTGGGTTTATACAAAGTTTATGAGAAACTTGTATTTCCAAAGAAGTGAGTGGGAGCACTATAGCATTTCTGATGAGTATATGTTGTTGACATATTGTTGATCGGAAATGATGTAGAATTTCTGGAAAGCATATAGGGTTATTTGAAATGTGTTTTTCAATGGAAAACCTGGATTAAGCTACTTGAACATTGAGCATCAAGATCTATAAGGACAGATCAAAATCGCTTGACAGTACTTTCAAATGAGTACGCACCGTGACAAGATTTTGAAGGAGTTCAAAATAGATCGGCAAAGGAGTTCTTGGCTGTGTTATAAGGTGTGAGTATTGAGTAAGACTCAAGACCTGACCAGGGCAGAAGAGAGAGAAAGGACGAAGGTCGTCCCCTATGCTTTAGACGTAGGCTCCACTGTATGCTATGTTGTGTTACAAGTGTGATCCAGGAATGGATCACAGGACAGCAGTCAAGGTTATCCTTAGTAACTAGTGGACTAAGGAATTTTCTCGATTATGGAGGTGGTAAAAGAGTTCGTCGTAAAGGGTTACGCCGATGCAAACTTTGACACTAATCTGGATGACTCTGAGTAGTAGACCGGATTCGTATAGTAGAGCAGTTATTTGGAATAGTTCCAAATAGCGTGTGGTAGCTGCATCTAGGAGATGACATAGAGATTTGTAAAGCACACACGGATCTGAAAGATTCAGGCCCGTTGACTAATAACCTCTCTCACACGCGAGATATGATCAAACCCAATGGGTGTTGGATTCATTACAATCACATAGTGATGTGAACTAGATTATTGACTCTAGTGCAAGTGGGAGACTGTTGGAAATATTCCCTAGAGGCAATAATAAAATGGTTATTATTATATTTCCTTGTTCATGATAATTGTCTATTGTTCATGCTATAAATGTATTAACTGGAAACCGTAATACATGTGTGAATACATAGACCACAACATGTCCCTAGTGAGCCTCTAGTTGACTAGCTCATTGATCAATAGATGGTTATGGTCTCCTGACCATGGACATTGGATGTCATTCATAACGGGATCACATCATTAGGAGAATGATGTGATGGACAAGACCCAATCCTAAGCATAGCACAAGATCGTGTAGTTCGTTTGCTAAAAGCTTTTCTAATGTCAAGTATCATTTCCTTAGACCATGAGATTGTGCAACTCCTGGATACCGTAGGAATGCTTTGGGTGTGCCAAACATTACAACGTAACTGGGTGGCTATAAAGGTGCACTACGGCTATCTCCGAAAGTGTCTGTTGGGTTGGCACGAATCGAGAATGGGATTTGTCACTCCGTGTGACGAAGAGGTATCTTTGGGCCCACTCGGTAATGCATCATCATAATGAGCTCAATGTGACTAAGTAGTTAGTCACGGGATCATGCATTACGGAACGAGTAAAGTGACTTGCCGGTAACGAGATTGAACGAGGTATTGGGATACGGACGATCGAATCTCGCGCAAGTAACGTACCGATTGACAAAGGGAATTGTATACGGGATTGCTTGAATCCTTGAGATCGTGGTTCATCCGATGAGATCATCGTGGAACATGTGGGAGCCAACATGGGTATCCAGATCCCACTGTTGGTTATTGGCCAGAGAGCTGTCTCAGTCATGTCTGCATGATTCCCGAACCCGTAGGGTCTACACACTTAAGGTTCGGTGACGCTAGAGTTGTTATGGGAATTAGTGTGCAGTTACCAAATGTTGTTCGAAGTCCCGGATGAGATCCCGGATGTCACGAGGAGTTCCGGAATGGTCCGGAGGTAAAGATTTATATATGGGAAGTCCTATTTTGGCCACCGGAAAATGTTTGAGATTTTTCAGTATTGTACCGGGAAGGTTCTGGAGTGGGGCCCACCTGCATGGGGGGACCCACATGAACGTGGGTAGTGGGGGCAAGGCCCCACACCCTTGGTCAAGGCACACCGAGATCCCCCCTTAGAAGGAATAAGATCATATCCCGAAGGGATAAGATCAAGATCCCTAAAAAGGGGGATAACAATCTGTGGGGAAGGAAATGATGGGATTTCTTTCCTCCCACCTTTGCCAATGCCCCAATGGACTTGGAGGGCAAGAAACCAGCCCCCTCCACCACTATATATAGTGGGGAGGCGCATGGGAGCTTCACCCCTTGCCCCTGGCGCAGCCCTCCCCCTCTCCAACTCCACCTCCTCCTCAGTAGTGCTTGGCGAAGCCCTGCCGGATAACTGCAAGCACCACCACCACGCCGTCGTGCTGCCGGAGCTCTCCCTCAACTTCTCCTCTCCCCTTGCTGGATCAAGAAAGAGGAGACGTCCTCGGGTTGTACGTGTGTTGAACGCGGAGGCACCGTCCGTTCGGCGTTAGGTCGGATCTTCCGCGATTTGAATCGCCGCGAGTACGACTCCCTCATCCGAGTTCTTGTAACGCTTTCGCATCGCGATCTTCAAGGGTATGAAGATGCACTCCCCTCTCTCTCATTGCTAGTCTCTCCATAGATTTATCTTGGTGATGCGTAGAAATTTTTTAATTTCTGCAACGATCCCCAACACGACTTCGATCCGATCACCATCGCCCGAAACTTCTTGCTGGTATGTACTGGGTCGGCATGGACTCCCACTGGATGGCTGCCGTCAGAGAAGACGGGGAAAAGTTGGTGCTCGTGAACTTCCAGACCTCCGATGAGATTATCCTTCCTCCGTTGGATGATATAGAGTTTTACCTTCGCGGTCCAAGTCATCTAGATTACATCATCAGTTGGACACACCTTGTTTTGCAGAAGATTTTAATCTGCCAAGTGCCCACACGACATGCAGATTACTCAGACTTCAAGCTAATTGCATTGTTCGACAAGGGACTCGCCTATCTTTCCGCCGGTGCCTTATTTAGCTAGAGACAGCTCAGCTCACAGTGGATCATCGTCAAAGCTGATACACACTTCTGTGATGCTATTGAACACAATGGCATCATCTACGCGATCGACAAAGCAGATGGCACCACATATTGCTGGGACGGCGCGTGTAAGTTGTTTCCGTCTGATGTTAATGATGACGCCATGACACTGTTTGAATTTTTTGTGATGATTGACATATCCCTGTTTGAGCAGAATTTGAGTAGAACTATGGCAATGTATTAGAGACGTCGTAAATCAGCTATATTTGGAATGAGTTAATTCATGCGATTGTGACCATGTCATTACAGCCAATTTGTACCCCTGAATAATCAAACTGTTAGGAAGATATTGATATTCTCCTTATTGTATAGTAATCTATATACTACTAAATATGAGTGTGTATCAATGGCCATGTTAGTTTCCTCATTTTCATGATGTAGAAACATGCATCACACTATTGATTTCATCTAACCATACATTAGGGAAGTAAATGTGCATATGGAGAACTCTATATTTTGAAGTAGTGAAATCATGTAATGCTTACCATGTGTACATACCTATGTTCGCCCTTCAGCAATCAATAGCTAGAATAATATGCTCACAAAAATTTTGCCCATAGAACATGAGTATATAACAATGCATGGTTTGTTAGTTTCCTTGAAGAATTTATTTGTGAGGACAGAACATGATTACATAACATGCATGACATGGTAGTTTCCTGTGAAGAATCGATTGTGAGATAACATGAGTATAACCATGCATGGCACTTCTATATTTTCGAACCCAGTATACATTTCCCTGTATTTTCCTCCTAGTTCCAACAGGGACATATCAATGCTGTTTCTTGCATTATCCTACTCATACTCTGAACAATGCTGATCTTACATTAACAATGCATGTCCTTTTTTATATGATGCAGTGTCCCTACAGTTACTGCCCTTTGTAATCACACCACCTTTGCCAAAAACAGGGAAGCACAACTGGTTCCTCGCTCGATCAGAGGACGGCAAAAGACTGATGATCATTCGGACACATGAGCCAGAAAAGTTATATTGCAAAAACCCCACTGTATGCAAGCACCGTGAAATACGTGAGTATCCGGACAGTGGCTGTTACGTCTATGAGCAGGATACCAGCTTGTTGGGGCCTGCAGGATTTTTGAGTTAGAGGTGGGTAAACAGCCTTGGTTCATACTCTCTGTTTCTCGGACTCAATTATCCGATTAACCAGGAGATCACCGTTGGCAAGGACCTTGATGGCAGAGAGGCTTTGTTTGCTATGGAAAACTGTGTCTACACGGCAAGCCCTAGGAGTTCGGGAGAAAACTCCCCTGATTGTCAACGATACAAAGGTGAGAATGACAAAGGCATATGGATTAACTTTGATCCTTGGATGTCGAGTCCAACAGGCAGTGATGTGGTCAAGCCTTCAGGTTGATAGGTAATTGGGTGGTTGCGTCGAAAGGGTGGAGTACTGGTGTCTCCGGATCACTGGTGGCTGAACCGGGGCTGCAAATTATGATGGTGTTGGATCATCCCTCTTCGAATGACTTGTTGTCTTTGCTGCTTGTTCTGGATGGGTAGTTATCTCTTTTGTTATGCATATTCCTTGTCATTTGGTCATCCTCATCTATGTCACTCTTACTATGTAATAGTTGCCTCTATTTAGAATGCCATTCTTGTCTGGATCACGAGAGTCTGAGCGGTGCAGATGGGTGCGTTTTGGTGGTGTAGCAAGACTTCTTATGAACTATCATGTCTTGTTGTTTATGTCAGTAGTAGTCACTAGTCAGTGTTTGAATGTTGTATATATCGTTGTTTCAAACTGTTTATTGTCTCGAACTGCTGGTGGGCTAAATTAGGGCATCACCATTCTCCAGTGTTCAGCGTATATCTCCTTTTTTTCAAGTTATAATTTGAGCTCAGTGTATTTTCGATGATGTACACTTGTTTGGGCCAGTGAGGTGTCGTTGAATATGGGTCGAGTAGTAACGCAATGCCAAATAGGTCAATTATGACTCTCAGGCCGGGCTCTCAAAAGATCCTAAAAAAGGCTGGGCTCTTAAAAAAGAAAGAATAGGGACTCTTAGGCTGACATGTGGGCGCCACCGGTGTTTTCGTGCGCTTGCACGCCGAGAGCATATTGGCGCGTGTTCAAAATTCATGCTACCTTTTCATCCCCAATCAACCGCCCCTCCCCCACCTCTGGAATCTCGATTCCTACTCCAGTTCCCCCAAATCCCCCTCCTGTACTCCATGTACTCAAGCGCACTATCATGTCGCCAGTCAACGCAGATCCCCGAGCCGGAGATCTTGACGTCTGTCCTGCCTTCGGGCGCTGCGTGCTGTTGCTCAACAGTGGCATGGCGGCGCTTGATGACCAGTTTGCCGACAAAGTGCTGATGGTAACCTTCAACGGCGACCGGCCTCCCATCTCGTCGGACGACCTTGTCAAAGCTCTTGGCATTGCGCACGGCATCCAAATAAGTGACTTGCTCATCGAAGTCTGTCCGCCACCGACTGATTTCTTCGTCAGGTTCCGGACAACTTTCGACTGTAGTCGTGTGTTCGAATCTTCCCGGCGTTTGTTCTGCGATGGCGCCCAGGTGAGCTTTGATCGATGGCACCCAGGATGGGGCTCGGTACCCTCTGAGCTTGAGTTTTTAACAAAGCTTACCTTCCACATCATGCCTCGACGTGCTTGGAACAACGAGTCCATGAGTGAGCTTATCAACGACCTTGGAGGTGTGCTCGTAAGTATGTTTGTTCCTCCAGACAGCTGGGCTCTGACGGTTATGGCATGGATGAAGAAGTCGTCCACCATACCGAAGGTGATTGGTGTTGAGATACCGGTGCAGGAACCGGGGTTGTACTATTTGTCGCCACCAAGGCCGCCGCGGACCACGTTAGGGATGTACATGTATCGAGTGTTCGTGCATGTCGAAGAAGTGGTCAATCCATCAATCAAAGTCTTGCCGCGCCGCTGGTGCCCGGGTCCGTCGACGACGTCCATTACAGGAGTCAACGTCAGACTTGCCCCATGTTGCTCGGAACGATGGATGGCACAGGGCCTACTCCATCGCGGAGCGGAGGCCACTGCTTCTTTGGGAGATGAGGCAGGGTTGGCTGCCTAGATGTGCTCTAATTTGAGGTAACAACTGAATCTTGTCAAATGACCTATTCTATTTTTTTACCTGAACTTTTTTTAGAAAGGGTTGTACGTCAACTTAATGTTCTAGCAGAACTTATATATTGTGTTGTCTGTCTGTTTGCTTTGCACAGCATTCAAGATATTTCCCCGTCATTGATAAAGACGATGAACCGTTATGTACGAGTTCGTTGGTTTCAACATAGCCCTACCCATAGTGATCCACTGCTTCCACCCTGATTGTGTCGCCTGCGTGAAATTTTTGTATGCAAGTTCAGTGTGCTATGATGTTCTATATGATTGTGTCAACTATATAAGTTTTTACTGAGGATCATCAATGCATATGGCTGAAAGATGTATTTACAAGCATCGACCGATGGGTCTCTCTCTCTCACACACACACACACACAAACACACGCACGCACGCACACACACACGCACCAGTGGGACCCATTGAATTATTTCTTCGCTCGTGACAGCTTTTAATTAGGTTCCACTGTACTCTTAACTTTTTTCTTAACTTGAGCTCAGTGACTTCAAAAAGTTGTACAGAAGCCTTGTTTGGGCCTTTCCGGCGTCGCTGAATGTGGGCTGAGTAGCGATGTAAGGTTGTACTGTACTACACAGGCCTTTTTTCAACATCAGCAATGCAACTGGGCCGACAGGTGTACACAATCCGGGTCAACTTGTTATTCTCCGCCCCGCTGGGCTGCAAATCTTTCCTAGGAGGGATGCATTAGGCTTAATAAGAAAATGGGCTTTAAGAAATAATAAATGGGATGTAATTATAAAAACTGGGCAGTAACTATAAAAAATGCACCAAACACGTAATTAGTTTATAAAATATTACTTTTGGATTTTGAAAATTTTAATTTCATTAATTGTTGCACGCGCAATGTTTCGTTGGATTTTTACGTAATACAAATTTATATTGAAATTGTATTTAATCTGACTAGAAATTTCAGGACAAAAATATTTCGGATCCTATCAAAATGTGGGAAAATTTTATTGAATTATGTTTTGAATGGTTGGTTGAAATTATTAATCGTTGTCCTAGCTAGAAAATGGGTTGTACTTTTAACAGACTGTAAATGGGTTGTAGTAAATTCCATTAGAATTCAAAAATGGGATTTGCATTCTTACAAATCGCAAATGGGCTATAAGTTCTCTGCCACACACTTGTGGGCCTACTAACTTGACGCGTATGCAAGGCTTTGTCAACTTATAGTCAACACACGGTTCTAGCAGCAGTGTTCGTTGGATGTCCATCCAACGGATGTCATGCTTCTTCTTCAATCTCGGATATTCTAGCTTCAGCCGCCCAAAAAATGATTCCTCCCCCTGACATCTGGGGCGAATCGTTTCGGAGGCTGACCTGTGGGCCTACTAAGTTGATGCGTACCAAGGGCTTTGTCAACTTAGTCAATATAAACGATTCTAGCTGCAGTGACCGTACGATGTCCATCCAATGGCTGTTGTGATTCTTCAACCTCTGGTCTTCTTGCTCCAACCGCCCAAAGCAGCGCCGGTCGTGCCGCCTGCTCCTGCCTCCCATGGCCGGCTGTGCTGCCGCGGAGGCCTCACCTCCCCCTACCACTCCCACCACTGGCCAGGCCCTGCGGCGACGGCATCCTCACACCACAGCCGAACTAGTGAACCCTCGTAGTCCACTCCACGTGGGCATCCACTGCCGCGTCTTCCTCGGCTCTGCGTCGTCCCCTTCCTAGGCCTCGCCGTCGTCCACCACCTTGGTGCTCTCGGCGCGGCGTGGTCAATGTGGTCAACGACTGACTTCCATCGGAAGAGTATTGTACGTGGAGAGGCTGACAGCTGGGTCCACGGCCGCAGCAAGGAAGTGTCTCCTTATTACGCGGAAAATAATTATTCCTCCACCTAACAGCAGGGACCCACCGGACGGGCCACCATATTTCGCAAAAAAAGCGTTTCCCCCCTAACTGTTGGGACCCACCAGCTACATCTTCGCATGCAAGGAAGTGCGTCCATATTATGGGCAAAAAAATGATTTGCTCCCTGACTGCTGGGACCCACCAGCTACCTCTTCGCACGAAAGGAAGTGCGTCCATATTACGGGCAAAAAAACGATTCGCCCCCTGACTGCTGGGACCCACCAGCTACATCTTCGCACGCAAGGAAGTGCCTGACAGTCGGGACCCACCTGGTCGAAGCGTACATAGCGTTGTCATTCTGGCTGCGAACGTGTACGTACATGTTGGTCGATCGGTCTGTCTGCAGGCTGCAGCGATGAACCGTGGCCATGTAAGGAAGGGCACGTGTGGTAGTAGAGGCGTGCACGTGTGGTAGTAGAGGCGCAAGTAGCATGTACACATACGTACAGCGGCCAGGGTGAAAGAAAGTAAATACGGCCACGTACGTACATATGAGCGAGGTCTCGAACGCCTACTCGCACATACGTACGGCCAGGGCTCGTGTACATGGTTGTGGCTGGGTCGGAACAGAGAAACTGCGTCGTCGTCGTGTTCATGGGGAGGCAACGGAATGCGTCGTGTTCATCGGGAGGCAACAGAACGCGTGTGCTACGTCTTGAGCTTGCGTTGGTTTTCCTTGAAAAGGAAAGGGTGATGCAGCAATAGTAGCGTAAGTATTTCCCTCAATTTTTGAGAAACAAGGTATCAATCCAGTAGGAGGCTCCTCAAAAGTCCCATGCACCTACACAAACAAACAAGAACTCGCAACCAACGCAATAAAGGGGTTGTCAATCCCTTCAAGGCCACTTGCAAAAGTGAGATCTGATAGAGATAATATGATAAGATAAATATATTTTTGGTATTCTATAATATAGATTGGAAAAGTAAAGATGCAAATAAAAGTAGATTGAAAGCTTATATGATAAAAGATAGAGCCGGGGGCCATAGGTTTCACTAGTGGCTTCTCTCAAGATAGCATAAGTATTACGGTGGGTGAACAAATTACTGTCGAGCAATTGATAGAAAAGCGAATAATTATGAGATTATCTAGGCATGATCATGTATATAGGCATCACGTCCATGACAAGTAGACCGACTCCTGCCTGCATCTACTACTATTACTCCACACATCGACCGCTATCCAGCATGCATCTAGAGTATTAAGTTCATGAAGAACAGAGTAACGCATTAAGAAAGATGACATGATGTAGAGGGATAAACTCATGCAATATGATATAAACCCCATCTTTTTATCCTCGATGGCAACAATACAATACGTGCCTTGCTGCCCCTGCTGTCACTGGGAAAGGACACCGCAAGATTGAACCCAAAGCTAAGCACTTCTCCCATTGAAAGAAAGATCAATCTAGTAGGCCAAACCAAACTGATAATTCAAACAGACTTGCAAAGATAACTTAATCATACATAAAAGAATTCAGAGGAGATTCTAATATTTCTCATAGATAAACTTGATCATAAACCCACAATTCATCGGATCTCGACAAACACACCGCAAAAAGAGTTACATCGAATAGATCTCCAAGAAGATCGAGGAGAACTTTGTATTGAGATTCAAAGAGAGAGAAGAAGCAATCTAGCTAATACCTACGGACCTGAAGGTCTGTGGTAAACTACTCACAACTCATCGGAAGGGCCCTGGAGATGATGTAGAGGCCCTCCGTGGTCGATTCCCCCTCCGGCAAAGGCTCCAAGATGGGTCTCGCGGATACAGAAGGTTACGGCGGTGGAAATAGTTTTTCGTGGTCGCCTCTGATGTTTTCAGGGTACATGGGTATATATAGGAGGAAGAAGTAGGTCGGTGGATGCTCGAGGGGCCCACGAGGGTGGGGGACGCGCCCACCTGTAGGGGGCGCCGGGCACCCTCATGGCCGCCTCGCTTGTTTCTTGACTTCCACTCCAAGTCCTCTGGATCACGTTTGTTCCAAAAATATTGCTCCCGAAGGTTTCATTCCGTTTGGACTCTGTTTGATATTCCTTTTCTTCGAAACACTGAAATAGGCAAAAAAACAGCAATTCAGGCTGGGCCTCCGGTTACTAGGTTAGTCCCAAAAATGATATAAAAGTGTAAAGTAAAGCCCATAAACATCCAAAACGGGTAATATAATAGCATGGAACAATCAAAATTTATAGATACGTTGGAGACGTATCAAGCATCCCCAAGCTTAATTCCTGCTCGTCCTCAAGTAGGTAAATGATAAAAACAGAATTTTTGATGTGGAATGCTACCTAGCATAATTCTCAATGTAATTTTCTTTATTGTGGCATGGTTGTTCAGATCCAAATGATTCAAGATAAAAGCTTATAAAACATAAAAATAGTAATACTCGAAGCATACTAACAAATAATCATGTCTTATCAAAATAGAATAGCCAAAGAAAGCTTATGCCTACAAAATCATATAGTTAGGCCATGCTTCATTTTCATTACACAAAATACTCCCATCATGCACAACCCCGATGACAAGCCGAGCAATTTGTTCATACTTTTTAATGCGCTTCAGCCTTTTTCACTCTTACGCAATACATGAGCGCAAGCCATGGACATAGCACTATATGTGGTATATGGTGGTGGTTGTGAAGACAAAAAGGGAGAAGATAGTCTCACATCAACTAGGCGTATCAACGGGCTATAGAGATGCCCATCAATAGATATCAATGTGAGTGAGTAGGGATTGCCATGCAACGGATGTACTAGAGCTATAAATGTATGAAAGCTCAACAAAAGAAACTAAGTGGGTGTGCATCCAACTCGCTTGCTCATGAAGACCTAGGGCATTTTGAGGAAGCCCATCATTGGAATATACAAGCCAAGTTCTATAATGAAAAATTCCCACTAGTATATGAAAGTGACAACACAGGAGACTCTCTATCATGAAGATCATGGTGCTACTTTGAAGCACAAGTGTGGAAAAAAAGATAGTAGAATTGTACCTTCTCTCTTTTTCTCTCATTTTCTTTGGTGGGCTCTTTGGCCTCTTTTTTTAAGTCTGAAGTCTCATCCCGACTTGTGGGGGAATCATAGTCTTCATCATCCTTTCCTCACTTGGGACGATGCTCTAATAATGAAGATCATCACACTTTCATTAATTTACAACTCAAGAATTACAACTCAACATTTAGAACAAAATATGACTCTATATGAATGCCTCCGGCAGTGTACCGGGATATGCAATGAATCAAGAGTGACATGTATGAAAAATTATGAAGGTGGCCTTGCCACAAATACAATGTCAACTACATGATCATGCGAAGAGCAATATGACAATGATGGAACGTGTCATAATAAATGGAACGGTGGAAAGTTGCATGGCAATATATCTCGGAATGGCTATGGAAATGCCATAATAGGTAGGTACGGTGGCTGTTTTGAGGAAGGTAAATAATGGGTGCATGATACCGGCGAAAGTTGCGCGGCATAATAGAGGCTAGCAAAGTGGAAGGGTGAGTGTGCATATATCCATGGACTCACATTAGTCATAAAGAACTCATATACTTATTGCAAAAGTTTATTAGCCCTCAAAGCAAAGTACTACTACGCATGCCCCTAGAGGGATAGATTGGTAGGAAAAGACCATCGCTCGTCCCCGACCGCCACTCATAAGGAAGACAATTAAAAGAGCACTCAATGCAACAAATTTGTCACACAACTTTTACCATACGTGCATGCTACGGGACTTGCCAACTTCAACACAAGTATTTCTCAATTTCATAATTACCCAACTAGCATGACTCTAACATTACCACCTTTATATCTCAAAACAATTATCAAGCATCAAATTGATCCTAGTGTTCAATGCACTTTCTATGATAGTTTTTATTATACCCAACTTGGATGCTCATCATTCTAGGACCGAATTTATAACCATAGCAAATACCATGCTGTTCTAAAAGACTCTCAAAATAATATAAGTGAAGCATGACATATCAACAATTTCTTCAAAATTAAGCCACTGCCGTTCTCTAAAAGATATAAGTGAAGTACTAGAGCAAAAACTATCTAGCTCAAAAGATATAAGTGAAGCACATAGAGTGTTCTAATAAATTATAATCAAGTGGGCTTCTCCCAAAAGGTGTGTACAGCAAGGATGATTGTGGAAAACTAAAAAGCAAAGACTAATATCATACAAGACGCTCCAAGCAAAACACATATCATGTGGCGAATAAAAATATAGCTCCAAGTAAAGTTACCGATAGACGAAGACGAAAGAGGGGATGCCTTCCGGGGCATCCCCAAGCTTAGTCTTTTGGTTATCCTTGAATGTCTTGGGGTGCCATGGGCATACCCAAGCTTATGCTCTTGCCACTCCTTATTCCATAGTCCATCAAATCTTTACCCAAAACTTGAAAACTTCACAACACAAAACTTAACAGAAAATCTCGTGAGCTCCGTTAATGAAAGAAAACAAAACACCACTTCAAGGTACTGTAATGAACTCATTCTTTATTTATATTGGTGTTAAACCTACTGTATTCCAACTTCTCTATGGTTCATACCCCTACATACTAGCCATAGATGCATCAAAATAAGCGAACAACACACGAAAAACAGAATCTGTCAAAAACAGAACAGTCTGTAGTAATCTGTAACTAACGCAAACTTCTGGAACTCAAAAAATTCTACCTAACTAGGAAGACCTAGATAATTTGTTTATTGATCTACTGCAATTGGAATCAGTATTTTACCACATTCTGGTGATTTTAAACAATTGTTTTCGTGAACAGAAAGTTTCTGGAATTTTCAGCAAGATCAAATAACCATCATCCAAGAAGATCCTATAGGTCTCACTTGGCACAAACACTAATTAAAACATAAAAACACATCTAACCAGAAGGTATATGAAATATTTGTTACTAAACAGAAGCAAAAACAAAAAAACTAAAATAAAATTGGGTTGCCTCCCAACTAGCGCTATCGTTTAACGCCCCTAGCTAGGCATAAAAGCGAGGATAGATCTAAGTAGTGCCATCTTTGGCATTCAATTCATAATTAGCTCGCATGATAGATTCATAAGGTAATTTGACTTTATTTCTTGGAAAGTGTTCCATGACTTTCCTTAATGGGAATTGGAATCTAATATTCCCTTCCTTCATATCAATAATCGCACCAATCGTTCTAAGGAAAGGTCTACCAAGAATAATAGGACACGAAAGATTGCAATCTATGTCAAGAACGATAAAATCTACGGGCACATAGTTCCTATTTGCAACAATAAGAACATCATTGATTCTTCCCATAGGCTTTTTAATGGTGGAATCCGCAAGGTGCAAATTTAAAGAGCAATCATCAAGATCATGGAAACCTAGAATATCGCATAAAGTTTTCGGAATCGTGGAAACACTAGCACCCAAATCACACAAAGCATAACACTCATGATCTTTAATTTTAATCTTTATAGTAGGTTCCCACTCATCATAAAGTTTTCTAGGTATAGAAACTTCCAAGTTAAGTTTTTCATCATAAGATTTCATCAAGGCATCAACAATATGCTTGGTAAAAGCTTTATTTTGACTATAAGCATGAGGAGAATTCAACACGGATTGCAACAAGGAAATACAATCTGCTAAAGAACAATTATCATAATTAAATTCCTTGAAATCCAAGATAGTGGGTTCAATGCTATTTAAAGTCTTGACCTCTCCAATCCCACTTTTACCAAATTTAGCATCAAGATCTAAGAACTCCGAATCATTGGGACGCCTTTTAACTAAAGTTGACTCATCTCCAGTCCCATCATTATCAAGATTCATATTGCAAAATAGGGATATAATAGGATACACATCGATAACTTTTAGATCTTCATCATTATTTTCATGGAAACTAGAAGAACACGCTTTTACAAAGCAATCTTTCTTAGCACGCAATCTAGCGGTTCTTTCCTTGCACTCATCAATGGAAATTCTCATAGCTTTGAGAGACTCATTGCTATCATGATTAGGAGGAGTGGATCTAAGTTTCAAAGAATCAACATCAAGTGAAAGTCTATCTAAGTTCCTAGCCAAATCATCAACTTTAAGCAATTTTTCCTCAAGCAAGGCATTAAAATTCTTTTGAGAGATCATAAATTCTTTAACGCTATTCTCAATCAGAGGGCATCTTATTAAAATTACCATAAGAATTGTTGTAGGAATTTCCATAATTATTAGAGGAATTACTAGGGAACGGTCTAGGAATAAAGTTTCCTCTAGAAGCATTGTTACCAAAATTATTCCTACCAACAAAATTCACATCCATAGATTCATTATTATTCTCAATCAAAGTAGACAAAGGCATATCATTGGGATTAATAGGAGCACTCTTAGTAGCAAACAATTTCATAAGTTCATCCATCTTTCCACTCAAAACATTAATTTCTTCTATAGCATGCACTTTTTTACTAGTAGATCTTTCGGTGTGCCATTGAGAATAATTAGCCATAATGTTATCAAGGAGTTTAGTAGCTTCTCCTAAGGTTATTTCCATAGACGTGCCTCCTGCGGCCGAATCTAAAAGATTTCTAGAAGCAAAATTCAAGCCGGCATAAAAAATTTGTATGATCATCCATAAATTCAACCATGAGTAGGGCAATTGCGAATCATCAATTTCATGCTTTCCCAAGATTGGGCAACATGCTCATGATCAAGTTGTTTAAAATTCATAATGTCGTTCCTAAGAGAGATGATCTTAGCGGGAGGAAAATACTTAGAGATAAAAGCATCTTTGCACTTATTCCATGAATCAATACTATTCTTAGGCAAAGATGAAAACCAAACTTTAGCACATTCTCTAAGTGAAAACGGAAATAACTTCAATTTAACAATATCATTATCCGTATCTTTCTTATTTTTCATCTCACACAAATCAACAAAGTTGTTTAGATGGTAGCGGCATCTTCACTAGGAAGGCCGGAGAATTGATCTTTCATAACAAGATTCAGCGAAGTAGCATTGATTTCACAAGACTCAACATTATTAAGAGGAGCAATCGGAGTACTAAGGAAATCATTATTATTGGTATTGGAAAAGTCACACAATTTGGTATTATCTTGCGCCATCGCAACAAGTAATCCAACACACAAGCAAACAAAAAGGCAAGCGAAAGAGAGAGGAGAATGGGAAAGAGAGGGCGAAAAAAACGGCAAGGGTGAAGTGGGGGAGAGGAAAACGAGAGGCAAATGGCAAATAATGTAACTGTGAGGGAGATGAGTTTGTGATGGGTACTTGGTATGTCTTGACTTGAGCGAAGACCTCCCCGGCAACGGCGCCAGAAATCCTTCTTGCTACGTTTTGAGCTTGCGTTGGTTTTCCTTGAAGAGGAAAGGGTGATGCAGCAATAGTAGCGTAAGTATTTCCCTCAGTTTTTGAGAACCAAGGTATCAATCCAGTAGGAGGCTCCTCAAAAGTCCCACGCACCTACACAAACAAACAAGAACTCGCAACCAACGCAATAAAGGGGTTGTCAATCCCTTCAAGGCCACTTGCAAAAGTGAGATCTGATAGAGATAATATGATAAGATAAATATATTTTTGGTATTTTATAATATAGATTGGAAAAGTAAAGATGCAAATAAAAGTAGATTGAAAGCTTATATGATAAAAGATAGACCCGGGGGCCATAGGTTTCACTAGTGGCTTCTCTCAAGATAGCATAAGTATTACGGTGGGTGTACAAATTACTGTCGAGCAATTGATAGAAAAGCGAATAATTATGAGATTATCTAGGAATGATCATGTATATAGGCATCACGTCCGTGACAAGTAGACCGACTCCTGCCTGCATCTACTACTATTACTCCACACATCGACCGCTATCCAGTATGCATCTAGAGTATTAAGTTCATGAAGGACAGAGTAACGCATTAAGAAAGATGACATGATGTAGAGGGATAAACTCATGCAATATGATATAAACCCCATCTTTTTATCCTCGATGGCAACAATACAATACGTGCCTTGCTGCCCCTGCTGTCACTGGGAAAGGACACCGCAAGATTGAACCCAAAGCTAAGCACTTCTCCCATTGCAAGAAAGATCAATCTAGTAGGCCAAACCAAACTAATAATTCAAAGAGACTTGCAAAGATAACTTAGTCACACATAAAAGAATTCAGAGGAGATTCAACTATTTCTCATAGATAAACTTGATCATAAACCCACAATTCATCGGATCTCGACAAACACACCGCAAAAAGAGTTACACCGAATAGATCTCCAAGAAGATCGAGGAGAACTTTGTATTGAGATTCAAAGAGAGAGAAGAAGCCATCTAGCTAATAACTATGGACCTGAAGGTCTATGGTAAACTACTCACAACTCATCGGAAGGGCCTTGGAGATGATGTAGAGGTCCTCCGTGGTCGATTCCCCCTCTGGTGGAGCGCCGACGAAGGCTCCAAGATGGGTCTCGCGGATACAGAAGGTTACGGCAGTGGAAATAGTTTTTCGTGGTCGCCTCCGATGTTTTCAGGGTACATGGGTATATATAGGAGGAAGAAGTAGGTCGGTGGACGCTCGAGGGGCCCACGAGTGTGGGGGGCACGCCCACCTGTAGGGGGCATGCCGGGCACCCTCGTGGCCGCCTCGCTTGTTTCTTGACTTCCACTCCAAGTCCTCTAGATCATGTTTGTTCCAAAAAGATCGCTCCCGAAGGTTTCATTCCGTTTGGACTCCGTTTGATATTCCTTTTCTTCGAAACACTGAAATGGCAAAAAAAACAGCAATTTGGGCTGGGCCACCGGTTAGTAGGTTAGTCCCAAAAATGATATAAAAGTGTAAAGTAAAGCCCATAAACATCCAAAACGGATAATATAATAGCATGGAACAATCAAAAATTATAGATACGTTGGAGACGTATCAGCGTGCTGTTCATCGGGAGCCAACCGGCTTGGATGGAACAGTCGATGGAAACGAGGCCTGGCGTACCACAGAACGGAAGAAACGGCCTTGTGTTCGACTGGCCACAGTCGAAACGGGATCCTGTTCATCGGGAGGGGTCTAGCGTACCGCAAAACGGAGGAAACGGACTTCTCTTGGACCTCCTACGGTCGAAACGGGGTCCTGTTGATCGGGAGGGGTGTGGCGTACCGTAAAACGGAGGAAACGGACTTGTGTTGGAGCGCTACGGTCGAAACGGGGGTCCTGTTCATCGGGAGGGGTGTGGCATACCGCAAAACGGGACTCCACGGGATACTATTCATCTCCACCGTCGACCTCCTCTAGCCTCCACAGGCTCCTGTTCATCCACCATCAACCTCCGCCAGCCTCCACCTGTGACTGTTCATCCACGCGCTCCTGTTCATCCAGCCTCCACCGCGCGCTCCTCCACCGGCTACTGTTCAACCAACCCTCTCCACGGGGGTCCTGTTCAACCACCCATCCATGGGCTACTATTCATCCAGCCCTCCACCGGCTACTGTTCAACCAGCCCTCCACCGGCTACTGTTCAACCTGTCCTCCACGGGGTCCTGTTCATCCAGCCCTCCACGGGGTCCTGTTCATCCAGCCCTCCACGGGGTCCTGTCCATCCAGCCCTCCACGGGGTGCTGTTCATCCACCGGCTCGATCGATCGGGGTACTGTTCATCCAGCGGTAACGGCCTCTCCTACCATGAGTTCCTATTCATCCAACCCCCACCAGGAACTTTTCATCCAAACCCCCCAACAACGCTCACTGTTCATCCAAAGGCAGCATCGGTCGGCTTCAGTTAGCAGCAGTAGCGAACGAATCGCTCGATCGGGTTTTGTTGAGGATATAGGCCTTAGAGTCACCCGCTAGGAGGGGCCGGGTTACTCGTATGGTCACTGCCAGAAGCCCGGAGCCAAGATTAAAGACGGTGGGCCGAAGATGGGTTTAAGACCCGGCGGAGGCTTAAAGCCCGTAGTTACAATCATTGTTATGGTAGAACTTTTAGTGTAAGGCAAGAATAATTGAGAGTCCGAGCCGGACACTCTTATGAGCCGGCCGGGACTCTGAGAGCTGCAGGGCGTCAGCCTCCTTATATAAAGGGACGACCCGGCAGCAGTTGAGGGGCGACAACAAGATCATCGAGAGCCGGGCATAGCAGTTTAGCTCCCTGGTGATCGTAACCCTAATCAATACCACCTCAAACTGGACGTAGGCTTTTACCTTCACCGTAAGGGGCCGAACCAGTATAAACCCTCGTGTTCCTTGTCCCACATTAACCCCTTCAAGCTTCCTAGTTGCGATGGCTCCACGACTAAGTCCTAGCTCGAGGACATCTGCCGTGACAATTCCACGACAGTTGGCGCCCACCGTGGGGCCAGCGCACGGTGGATTTGAGTTCTTGAAGGGCAGCTTCGAAGGGCTCAAGGGATACGCTGTGGGCCGGATGACCAAGAGTCATCGCGGCAAGCTCTACATCGACGATGCAAACTGGGGCCCCGACGCCGGCTCAATTGAGTACGGGTACCGGGTCCCCTTCGGTGGAATTCATGTTTTCATTGGCAAGATTGGTGAGCCGAGCCCTGAGCCGGGTCTCTGCGCCGATCTCATCGAAACGGCCCAGCGCGCATGACCCGCCCGGGCCCGGCCTGCCTTAAGGCGCTCTTTTGTGGGATGCATCCATGGAGGGCCCTTTGATCCATCTGGGTCTGGTGACGAGGCGGCCGCCGGCTCTGACGGCGAGTCGGCCACCGATGAGTCAAACTCGTTGTATCAACTTCAAGATGGCAGGCTCATGGGCTGTTTCGATGGTGACAGTATTCCGGACCCGTTTGAGCCGCCAAGTCAGGTTGGAGTGTTTATGGCTGGTGCGCAGCCTGTTCAGAACCCCGCTGCTTGAGCGGGAAACCCGGTGCCTTCCCCGGCTCAGGTGCTGATGGATCTCACGGACAAGATGACGGCCCTGCTGACCGCCACGGTTGACCCGGCCGATCAAGCTCAGCACGATGCAGAGGTGGCACAGTTGAAATTGGATCTACTGAAAGCTAAAGAGGATCTTGCAGTGGAAGGAATCAGGCTGGCTGCGGAGAGGGCGGCTCTCGATGCCCAAACTCAGCTGATCCAGGCGCAGTCCTTCCAACTCACGATGGATCAGAACGCGGCCAATGAGGTCATGAGAAGGAGGCATCAAAAGGCCCAATCTCGACTCCCTCCGGTTTACGATCCACGCAACCTCTTCAACACGCCAGGTGCAGGGTCTAGTAACCCGCCAGGGGTCATAGCGCCCGGGTCTGGACCCCTTATTCAGCCACGAGTGATGGGGCCTCCCCAGGTGCCCCCTGCCCCGCCTTAGTATGTGCCAATACCCCCGGGTCATTATAATAACCCGCTGGAGAACATGGTCGCTGCGGCAGCACGGCTGGCGACTCTCCCAGTTGACGGCGACTCTCCGACGGCTATTGAAACCCGCCGGGTCAGGGAACTCCTTCAGACAGCACTAGCGCAGCAAGAGGCGTACTCCTATAGCCGGGACAGGATCCACTCGACCCCTCGTCCAGGCCAGAGCCCGAGTTACAGCCGGCACATGGTCTCAGCAACCGGCTCAAGTAACGTCCGACGCCATGACCCGCCCCCTGGCCATGGCCCGGCTCATAATGGAGCCTTTTACACAGCAGACCAGGACAAAGCGCGCCAAGAGGCGGAGCAAGTGCCTCAATTGACGGCTTACCAGACCCCCCCCCCCGGCTCATCCGACGACTTCCGTTGATGTGGGTATCCCTACCAGGACCGGGGGTGTCCCTTGTTTGGTGCCAGCTATCCGTAATGAACGTCTACCTAAGGACTTCAAGGGCCCTAGGAAGGTGCCTAACTACACAGCTGACTTACAACCCGCAGCCTGGATTGAGAGTTATGAGATGGCTATGGAGCTGCTGGAGGTCAGTGAGGCGGCCATGGCCAAGTATTTCACCATGATGTTAGATGGGACTTCCCGCACTTGGTTGAAAGGGTTACCACCGAATTCCATTGGGTCTTGGGCTGAGCTGAAAGCCCGGTTCATCCAAAACTTCAAGGATACCTGTAGGCAGTCTATGACAATTGTGGATTTGACTAACTGTAAGCAGCAGGAGGGTGAGTCCATGACACATTGGGTTCGCCGGGTTAAGGAGATCATACACTCATCAGACAAGATGGATGCCGGCTCAGCGGTTTTAATGCTGGAGCAGAATTGTCGTTTTGTGCCCCTGAAGATGAAACTCGGGCGGCTTAAGCGCGACTGCAGTGATATGGGTACACTAATGGCAGCTCTTGTCAAGTACGCCGATTCTGATGGTACCAAGGATCCCCCTTCAGATGATGAAAGGACAGGGAAGGGAAAGAAGAACGGCAATGGCAAGGGTCCTCAGTTTAACCCAGGGAACCAAGGAGGAGGCAAGCGCAACGCGGATGGCAGCCTAGAGTTTGTGGCCAACGCCAGCGCACGAGGCAATAACCAGCGACGCAAGGGGAGGCCCCCTCCCCGAGGCGGCGGGTCAGGACCTTCACTGGAGCAGCTGTTGAATGAGCCTTGTCCGAGGCACGGCTCTAGAGAGAAGCCAGCGACTCATCTATGGAAGGATTGTGCAATCATGAAGGCCTTTAAAAACTACAATGGCCCGGGCGGCGGCTCAGGTGCCGGCGGCTCAGGCGCCGGCGGCTCAGGCGCCGGCGGCTTTCATGGCCCGGGGGGCGGCTCAAATTCTGGTCCTCAGAGCGGTCAAGGGGGCTTTAATCAACAGTCTGGCCAGGGTCATCAACAGCAGCAGGGGGGTTATCAGACCAATCTAAAGCAGCTTAGCGGTGGACAGTATCATGTGTTTACCACTAGTTTGTGCAAGCGAGATCAGAAGCTTCACAAGAGGGTTGTGAATGCTGTTGAGCCGGCGGTCCCACGCTACTTGCGGTGGTCTGAGCAGCCTATAGTGTGGAGTAGGGAGGATCACCCTCCCCGGGTGGATAACCCGGGCCACTTGGCCTTAGTGGTGGCTCCTCAAGTGGGAGGATATAAGTTCACAAAGGTGCTCATGGATGGAGGCAGCAGCATCAACATCCTCTATTATGAGACTTTTCGCCGTATGGGGTTGGTTGATAAGAACCTCAGCCAGTCAAACACTATCTTCCATGGTGTGGTACCTGGTAAGTCGGCTTATCCAGTCGGCAAGATCGAATTGGAAGTGGCTTTTGGTGATGAGAACAACTACAGGGTGGAGAAATTGACCTTTGAGGTGGTCAAGATAAGAAGTCCGTACCATGCTATATTTGGACGGCCGGCTTACGCCAAGTTCATGGCACGGCCGTGTTATGTGTACTTACAGCTCAAGATGCCGGGTCACAACGGGACCATTACGGTTCACGGCAGCCGGAAGGTGGCTCTGGAGTGTGAGGAAGGCGATGCGGCTTATGCAGAATCTGTTTGTGCTACAGAGGAGTTGAAGTTTTACAAGGACAATGTTGACCAAACAGATATGACCTCTCTGAAAAAACCGACTACGGAGAATGAACCGGCGATGAAATTTAAGTCGGCTGACGAAACTAAACTTGTTGATTTTGTTCCAGGTGACTCATCTCAGCAGTTTAGCATCAGTGCAAATCTGGATCCAAAATAGGAAAGCGCGCTCATCGAGTTCATCCGTGAGAATAGGGACATCTTCGCGTGGAAACCTTCTGACATGCCAGGTGTACCTAGAGAACTCGCTGAGCATACTCTCAATGTTGATCCGAAATTTAAGCCGATCAGACAGTTCCTTCGGCGGTTCAATGAAGAGAGGCGGAAAGCCATTGGTGAAGTGGTGGCCCGGCTCTTGGCGGCCGGGTTTATCGTTGAAGTCTTTCACCCAGAGTGGTTAGCTAACCCGGTGCTCGTACTCAAGAAGAACGGCACTTGGCGAATGTGTGTGGACTACACGGACTTAAACAAGGCGTGTCCGGCTGATCCTTTTGCCCTCCCCCGTATTGATCAAATCATTGATGCTACGGTAGGTTGTGCACGTTTAAGTTTCTTGGATGCTTATTCCGATTATCATCAAATTAAAATGGCAGTTAAGGACCAGGAGAAGACGGCGTTCATCACTCCCTTTGGAGCCTTCTGCTATGTGTCTATGCCCTTTGGACTCAAGTGTGCACAGGCGACTTACCAGCGTTGTGTACAGAACTGTCTTCACAAACAGATTGGGTGCAATGTTCACGCTTACGTGGACGATATTGTGGTTAAGTCCATAAAAGAGGAAACCCTGCTAGATGATTTACGGGAAACCTTTGATAATCTCCGGGTCTATATGATGATGCTTAACCCGGCCAAGTGTGTCTTTGGTGTTCCTGCAGGCAAACTCTTGGGCTTCTTGGTTTCTGACAGAGGCATTGAGGCTAACCCGGAGAAGATCAAGGCCGTCACCTCCCTGGCTAAGCCGGCGTGTATAAATGACGTTCAACGCTTGGCGGGTCGCATCGCTGCTTTAAGCCGGTTTATAAGCCGTTTGGGTGAGAAGGCCATGCCCTTATATCAGTTGATGAAGAAAACTGATAACTTTGTCTGGAATGATGCAGCTAATACCGCCTTTGAGGATTTGAAAAAGCAGCTGGCAGAGCCCCCAGTCCTTGCTGCTCCGGTTGATAAGGAACCCTTACTACTGTATGTGGCGGCAAACACACGAGCCGTCAGTGTGGCTATTGTGGTGGAGCGCAAGGAGGAGGGTAAGGAGCATCCGGTTCAGCGGCCGGTTTATTATGTCAGCGAAGTGCTCATTGAGTCCAAGCAGCGGTACCCGCATTGGCAGAAGCTGGTATATGGTGTGTTCATGGCGAGCCGGAAACTTAAGCATTATTTTCAGGGTCATCCCATCACTGTGGTCAGCTCTGCCCCCCTTGGTGATATCATCCAAAACAGAGAGGCCACAGGGAGAATTGCTAAGTGGGCTATAGAACTTGGACCTCATGGTCTCAAATACGTGCCACGCACTGCTGTTAAATCTCAGGCCTTGGTGGATTTCATCAATGATTGGACAGAGTCACAAGTGCCCGAGCAAAAGCCGGATAACACATATTGGACTATTCACTTCGATGGGTCCAGGCAGTTGGAGGGCTCGGGGGCTGGTGTTGTATTGGCTTCCCCTAAAGGTGACAAGTTCCATTATGTGCTACAGTTGATGTTTCCTTGCACTAACAATGCGGCTGAGTACGAGGCCTTGCTCCACGGTCTTCGGATGGCTAAGGAAATGAGCTTGAGCCGGGTAAGATGCTTCGGTGACTCAGACTTGGTGGCTCAACAAGTATCAGGCAAGTGGGACTCTAAGGACCCTCTAATGGCGGCTTATTGCCGCGAAGTTGATGCCATTGCTGGGCACTTTCAGGGCTACCAAGTAGAGCACATTGATCGCAGGAAGAATGAGGCGGCTGATGCTCTAAGCCGGCTAGGCTCTCAGCGAAAGCCGGTGCCGCCTAACACTTTCCTGGACGTCCTGTATAGCCCTTCGGTTAAGTTGCCTACGGAGGAAGACTTGGCTGTCCCTGACCCGGAGGCACGACTGGTGGCGGCTCTCCATATCATACCAGACTGGACAATGCCATATCTGGCTTACATGACCCGGCGGGCCAAGTCAATGATTGTTATCGATGGCGAGTTGCATCATCGCAGTGTTACAGGAGCATTTCAGTGTTGTGTCTCCCCTGAGGAAGGTCAGGAGATCTTGCGGGAGATCCATGAAGGGGATTGTGGCCATCACGCCGTCTCAAAGTCCCTTGTGGCCAAAGCTTTTCGTCATGGTTTTTATTGGTTGACGGCTCATGCTGATGCAGAGGACTTGGTCAGCAAATGTGATGGTTGCCAAAGGTTCTCATGACGGGCTTATGTGCCGGCTCAGGAGCTGAGGATGATCCCAATCACTTGGCCCTTTGCGGTCTGGGGGCTTGATATGGTTGGGCCTTTTAAAAGGTCTAAGGATAAGAAGACCCACCTCTTGGTGGCAGTTGATAAATTCACAAAGTGGGTGGAAGCTGAGCCAGTTAGCAAGTGCGATGCAGCCACGGCGGTTCAATTTATGAAAAAGGTGATTTTCCGCTTTGGCTTTCCGCACAGCATTATAACTGACAATGGCACCAATCTCTCCAAAGGTGCCATGGAAGAGTTTTGTCAACGAGAGCATATCCGACTTGATGTTTCCTCAGTGGCTCATCCTCAATCCAATGGTCAAGCTGAGAGAGCTAATCAGGAGATTCTGAAGGGCATCAAGCCCCGGCTTTTGGTCCCTTTGCAACGGACGCCGGGTTGTTGGGTGGAGGAATTGCCCTCCGTCTTATGGAGCATCAACACTACTCCTAACAGGTCTACAGGCTTCACGCCTTTCTTCATGGTTTATGGAGCAGAAGCAGTCCTCCCCAGTGGCATCCGTCACGACTCACCTCGCGTGGCGGCTTATGTTGAGACGGATAATGAACAGGCGCGCCAAGATGCTCTTGACTTGTTGGACGAACAGCGTGATGTGGCAGCAGCCCGTTCAGCGATTTACCAACAAGACCTGCGCCGTTATCATAGCCGCCGGGTTAAATCCCGGGTCTTCCAGGAAGGTGACCTTGTGCTCCGGCTCATCCAGGATCAAACAGATGCACACAAGTTATCCCCACCTTGGGAAGGGCCCTTTGTGGTCAGCAAGAACTTGCACAACGGGTCATATTACCTCATTGACATTCGGGAGCACAAAGATTCACGTAAGTCGGAGGAGGAGACCCGTCGGCCGTGGAACATAGCTCAGCTTCGGCCTTACTACACTTGAGCCACCGGCTCTCGTAGTGTACATATTTCTCTCAGCCATGTATATATTATGATAAGCAATAAAGAAGGACCTCTGTCCTTTTTTCTCCTCCAAATATGCACGTGTTGTTTTTACAAGATTACATGATGACTTAAAGGAGGATCCGGCTTATGATCGTATTCGAATCTAGCCGTAAACAGTAAAGTCACTTGGGGGCTTCCTGTTCAAACATGGGTCGTATTCGAACCAAAGAGAACATAGCTGTCGATACCCATTTGATTGGCAAAGTGCCGAGCTCATTGGGAGGGTACCTTTGGTCATATTTGAATCATAGTTTAACCCCTCTGAGAACCGACGTGGATCATATTCGAATCAGCATTGTTAAACAATTCTTAAAATCACTTGGGGCTTCCTGTTCAAACATGGGTCGTATTCGAACCAAAGAGAACATAGCTGTCGGTACCCTCTTGATTGGCATCGCCACACCCACTGGGGGCTATGTGATCGTATCCGAATCTTAGCTTAACCCCTTTGGGCCGGGTCTCTGGTCGTATTCGAACCGGAAGCCCCTAAGTTCCTCTGCTTTATCACAAGTTTACTCTGATTATGTCAAGGTGTGTACGGCCGGGTCTCACTTTACCGGCTTAACTTTGGTTTACAGTGTTCGTTGAACGCCATGGGTGTCATTACGACAGGTAAATCGGATTTAAGATACCAACCTTGTTACCCGGGTTATTTAAACCGGAAGTATGCTTACAGGCTGCTAAGTGTGTTATTACGGCTGTGTTAAGGATATCATGGAGGACCAGTCTTTTTTTTTATTCATATTCCGGGTTATCTATCCAAAACACCTGATTCTCAGGGCGGTAAGCCGCCTCGAGACTTGTGATTTGCCTTTTTATGCAGGATACTTAAGGGCACCTCTTTGAGGTTAAGAAAAACAAAGGGATGATTATGACCCGGAGAAATATCAAAGAGACAACTTCAAAAGACTTTCGCATTCAATACGTGCACGATGGCATGGCAGAGATGAACTGTTGCACCTACTCTATTACAAAATTCATCAAGTCTAAAAAGGGTGGAGCATTGTTTGGTAAACCGCCAGCGGAGTCACGATGCCCGCTGAGTTGAAGTCTCCGGCTCGTTCCTATCCTCTCCTCCGGCTGATCCCAAGACCTCGAAGGTTGATGACTTCCAGTCGATGCCGCTGAGAGCTTCGAATTGGGCTTCCTCGTCAATTAACCCGGTCGGGTCAATCTCCGGGGCAAACGTGTGCTGCCGAGCCGGCGGGATCAGGTTGAGAGCTTCGTAGCAAGGGGTTGGAATCCTCTGATTCTCCGTGTCATAACCCGGCTGGTACTTGGTCAGGTCTGTGTCGTTCCCGATAAGGGTGGCCACCGGGCGTACCGCCTTCACGCAGGCTGCGAAATCCTTCTGATCGAAAGCTGAGCCGTCTTCCTTCAGGCTTGGATAACCCAGGGCGATGTCTGCCGGGTCTAGCTCCGGCAGGAATGCCTTGGCCCGGCTCAGCGCGGCGATTGCTCCGGCTCACGCAGAGGCCCGTCGCAGCTCTTGGATCCGCTGAGGCAGAACGGCGAGCCGGCGCAGGACTTCGGCCAGGTGAGTCGGCACCTCGTTGGATAGGGCCACCACAGCTAAGGCATGCTGTGACCCGGTGTAGAGCTGTTCCACCAGGGTATACACGGCCTTTAGCTTGGTGACCACACTCTGGTTGAGGTTGGCACTTCTGGGGCCTGTTTAACAGAATCAGATAAGCCGGCGGCAAGGATGAATAATGAGATATAAACATGCTAACATTGATGAAAGCCGGTGAGGCAACTTACCGAAGATGGCGGCCACCATTTGGGAAACCTGGCGCTTTAGGCCGGAGAGCTCGGCGGTCTTCTCAGAGAGAACCTTCTCCACCTGTTCCGCCCGGGTCACCAGTGCGGCCTTCTCTTCGGCCCAGGCTTTCCGCTCAGCATCGAATTCTGTCTTCAGCTTCTCTTGAGCGGCGATGCTGGATACAAACTTGGCGTTTGCTTTCCGGGTCTCCATCTCCTGCGTCTTCAGCCGGCTCTTGAGATCCGCAAGGTCCGCCTCTAGCTTCTTGCCAACAGCCTGTATAAATTTCTGGGTTATGGCATGAGCAGTTACTATATAAGTCCCAAGCACTTTCCAAGCAAAGACACTTGGCACTTGGGGGCTAATGCATATTGAACGTATCTATCTACATACAGCCGGCTCAATTGAGTAGGCCGGAACTTAAGTCTACAACATACTCAGTCATAAGTCGTCGACTTGGGGGCTAGCATGGTACAGGTAACTTAGCAGTAAATAAGAGGACAAAAGGATGTTACCTCAGACTTCTGCTGGATCTGGGTCACCATGGCAACCTCGGCGTCCCAGCTCTTGTGCACTTGGCTGATGTAGCTAGAGACGAGCTCTCCAATGCTCAGGTTGGTGTAGTTGGAGAGATCCAGGTTCACCCGGTGGGGCTGCAGCAACTCCCCCTTGGCGGAGCACTTGGCCAGCACGGTAGGTCTCCCCGGCTCAACGAACTCCGTCCGGGTGATTACCACGTCCGGGTCGTCTGCTGGTGGAGCTGAGCCGGAGGCCTCCGGGTTAACCGAAGCTTCGGTCGTTGCCCTAGTGGTTGGGGCAGTGGCCTCAGGTGTCGTGTCCATTGGAGTGGTGGCTTCGGGGGCGGAGGTAGCTGGCGGTTCTTGAGCCGTCACCTCCGGTTCAGGCAAATCCGGCACTCCGGCTGATCTGGTCTTCTTCGCTCTTTTGGTGAGTTTTGCCTGGGCACTGAAAGGACAGAAGTGTTAAGTACACAAAGGGTAAGTAAGGACAAGTACAATATGAGATGGTTGTTATTACCCGGGCGCGGTCTTGAAAGTCGGAAGACTCGACTGCATAGAGTCGCCCGAAGAAGGGGAGGTCTCCTGATAATTGGAGTCAGACGAATTGAGTGGCTGACGGATAACACCCGCCAACGGATGAAAAGGGTATAAGTGGGAAAAAACCTCAGTTCGGCGCTTCCTTGTTGTGTCGGGTAACCCGGCGGAGAGGTCGGTGTCCTTGTTGGTCCGGCTGTGACGCCGGCTTTCATGAACCTGTCGCTTCAAAATAAATTGAGGGTCTTGATAAGCTAAAGGATGTGAAAAGCTTACTTTCCGGGTTACCCTTCGGACTTTCAGCTGTGGCAAGGGCTCCGAGTCGGAGGAAAATGACATTACCTCTTCAACCACCGGGTTACTGGCGCCGGTGTCATCCTGTCAATGAGCAAGTGTTAATAAGGCGGACAGCAACAAACAACAAATGCAGCAAGAACTTAAAGGCTTAGGGGTTACCTCTGACTCGGAGTTGTCGCTTAATTGCATCAGCTCCGAAGCAGTAGGCCTGCTTCCTTTTTTGCGAGGGGCGGCTTTCTTGGCGGCTTTCTTTGCCCTCCTGGCCTTCTTGGCCGCCTCATGGTCATATTTGACCCGCCAGAACTTATCATCAGCCTGAAAGATACAATGATGAATTCTTAAAACGGTTCAGATGAAGGTTATATGCAGAAGAAGATAAAAAGTTAAAGTCAGCGGCTTACCGCTGGGGCTGGGTTGGTCTTGCAAAAGGGGGCTAACCCGGTCCTTCCGCAGTCTGCCAGGCTCTCGTTTAAAAGAGCCTTGGTCATCTCCTCTGCAACGTCTTCTGGAAGATCATTGCGGCTGTGTCTTTGAGGATCATCCTTTCGTCCTGTGTACTCGCACATTAAGCCGGGGCGGCGGTTCAATGGGATCACCCGCCATGAGATCCAGACCCGGACAAGGTCGATTCCGTTTAGACCATTGCCCAGGAGAGCTTTGATCTTGTTGATAGTGGGGAGCAGAGGCTGGCGCTCCGCTTGAGTCAGTTTGTCCGACAGTGGGTGAGTCGGCTCCAGACGTGTTGGGCGAAAGCCGGGCAGCGGGCTTTTGTCAGCCGGGGACGTATCTTGGCAGTAGAACCAAGTCATGTTCCAGTCCTTTGGGTGGCTCGGCGGCTCTGCGTAAGGGAAAAGACAGTCCCTACGCCGCTGGATGGAGATGCCACCTAACTCCAGACTTGGCCCATTGGCACACTCATTCTGGCGGTTTAAGTAAAATAGCTCTCTGAAGAGCAGCAGACTAGGCTCTTCTCCAAGGTAAACCTCGCAGAAGACTTGGAAATTGCAAATGTTGGACACTGAGTTGGGTCCTATGTCTTGGGGCCGCAAGTCGAAGAAGTTGAGCACGTCCCTAAAAAACTTTGAGCCGGGCGGTGCGAAGCCCCGGCTCATGTGATCCGCAAAAATCACTACCTCCCCATCCTTTGGCTGTGGCCTCTCTTCTGACGGGTCAGGGGCACGGTAGGACATGATGTCTTTCTTGGGCAGATATCCTGACTTAACAAAATCATCTAGGGTCTCGTTGGTCACATTGGACCTCATCCAGTTGCAAGTGATGGGAGCTTTGGGAGGCATGGTGAAAGTTGACAGTCTATGACAAAAAGGAAAAAACGTCCGGGTTAATCGTTAGCCGGAGGTGATCTACAGTTCAAAGCTAAGATGGCGGCTTACGAAGGGGACTAATGGTATATACTTAAGTACAGTGGGTTATTTAAGCCGCAGGGGCATTCAGAATAAGTTGATTATCTACGGTTTTATCACAGTTAAGCCGGAGGATTCTACAAAGCATGGTTTTCTTTAAGCCGGAGGATTCTACGGCGCGTGGTTTCTTTAAACTGGAATTGTAAGCCGCCAAGATTCAATGGTCGCAGGTTTCACACATCGCAGTAAAACTTTTGGATCAAAATGGTCGGTCCAAAGAAAATTTTCTAGACCTAAAATACGGACGAGGGGAGTTCTTGAGCTCGAAGGAGGTCTTTATGCAGTGGAAAGAAGTTTGTTTGCATGCAAAGTGGGTGTTAAACGTCTACCGCAGTAAGTTTATACAGATCTAAGATCAAACAGGGGCAGTAACTATGAGAACTACCGAGGCTTGCGAACAATGGCGAAGAACACGGGCGAACTATTTGAACCCTACCGCAGATCTGTTCTAGTAGGGCAGAAGAGACTCACCGGAGCTGGAGAAGAGCGGAGGTTGCCGCCGTTTGTCTGGTCCGAGTCAGGGTGATGCAGCGGCCAAAGTTGACGAAGACCAGGGGCGCGACGGCGGCGGCAGTAGCGGAGCTCGGGCAGAGGAGCGATGGCACGAGGAAGAAGATGGAGAGGAAGTGGCTGAGAGCCCGTCGGGCCGGCCTATTTATAAGGCAAGCTCATAAAGCGGGCGCGAGAATCAAGGAGACCGTGGCGTGGTTATCTCCCCCCCCCCCCACGACGCCTCGATTTTCGGGATGACAATAAAAGCAAAGATCCGTTGCGAATCTGGTGGAGTAAAAAACGGGCTTAATGGAAGATGACGTCACGGCGGATTATCCGGAGTCCAGAGGATGACGTCACGCCGGGTTATGGCCTTCACACGAATGGTAAGTCGGAGATTTTTTCTGTCGAAAGAATTGAAGATTGACATGAGCCGGCTCAAATCAATCTGGGGCCTAATGTTGAGGATATAGACCTTAGAGTCACCCGCCAGGAGGGGCCGGGTTACTCGTATGGTCACTGCCAGAAGCCCGGAGCCAAGATTAAAGACGGTGGGCCGAAGATGGGCTTAAGACCCGGCGGAGGCTTAAAGCCTGTAGTTACAATCATTGTTATGGTAGAACTTGTAGTGTAAGGCAAGAATAATTGAGAGTCCGAGTCGGACACTCTTATGAGCCGGCCGGGACTCTGAGAGCTGCAGGGCGTCAGCCTCCTTATATAAAGGGACGACCCGGCAGCAGTTGAGGGGCGACAACAAGATCATCGAGAGCCGGGCATAGCAGTTTAGCTCCCTGGTGATCGTAACCCTAATCAATACCACCTCAAACTGGACGTAGGCTTTTACCTTCACCGTAAGGGGCCGAACCAGTATAAACCCTCGTGTTCCTTGTCCCACATTAACCCCTTCAAGCTTCCTAGTTGCGATGGCTCCACGACTAAGTCCTAGCTCGAGGACATCTGCCGTGACAATTCCACGGCAGGTTTAGTTAACAACCATCGATCGATCACTCGGGTTCAGTAACGCGTAGCCTGCAGTGCAATCGCTCGGGTTCAGTTAGAGCCCAACGCCTTGCTCGGGTTCAGTTAGAGCGCAACGCCTCGCGCACACACGCTTAAGTACGAGAGAAACGCGCATCGCTCGGCCCCCGACCAGCCACCGTAACTGGGAACTCCCCGATATTTTACTCGCCCTCGCTTCTACCATGATTTTTTCCGTCATGGACGGCCCAAATAATGTCATGCAATTGCGTCTCCGGCCCGCCCAAGACGAAAAGCCCATTTTTTGTCATGATTTTTTTTCATAGAAGTAGGACCCCACCACATCTATGATGATACCGAGTTTTGTCACAATTATTGTCATAGAAGTGTCATAAGTATGACAGAAAAAATTCGTTCAGCCCAAAATGTCACAGATGTGTCTTTTTTGTAGTGAAATATGCCCTAGAGGCAATAGTGAAGTTGTAATTTTATATTTCCTTATATCATGATAAATGTTTATTATTCATGCTAGAATTGTATTAACCGGAAACTTGATACAAGTGTGGATACATAGACAAAACACCGTGTCCCTAGTAAGCCTATATACTAGACTAGCTCGTTAATCAAAGATGGTTAAGTTTCCAAACCATAGACATGTGTTGTCATTTGATGAATGGGATCACATCATTAGGAGAATGATGTGATTGACAAGACCCATTCGTTAGCATAGCATATTGATACGTCCAATTTGCATCATGTTTTCTTACTGTTATTTATAATGTTTTTATCCATAATAATGCTTTTTGGAGTAATTCTAATGCCTTTTCTCTCATAATATGCAAGGTATACACAAAGAGGGAGAATTCCGGCAGCTGGAAATTTGGACCTGGAAAAGCTACGTCAGACCACCTATTCTGCACAACTCCAAACAAGCTGAAATTTCGCGGAGATTTTTACCAAATATTTGAGGAATATTGGAGCAAATAACTACCAGAGGGGGCCCACCAGGTGGGCACAACCCACCTGGGCGCGCCAGGGAGCCCAGGCGCGCCCTGGTGGGTTGTGCTCACCCAGGCCCACCTCCGGTGCCCATCTTCTGGTATATAGGTCATTTTGACCTAGAAAAAATAAGGAGAGGACTTTTGGGACGGAGCGCGGCCGTCTCGAGGCGGTACTTGGGCAGGAGCACTTTTGCCCTCCGGCGGGGAGATTCCGGCTGGGGAACTTCCCTCCCGGAGGGGGAAATCATCGTCATCATCATCACCAACGACTCTCCCATCTTGGGGAGGGCAATCTCCATCAACATCTTCAACAGCACCATCTCATCTCAAACCCTAGTTCATCTCTTGTTACCGGAACTATAGATTGGTGCTTATGGGTGACTAGTAGTGTTGATTACATCTTGTAGTTGATTACTATATGGTTTATTTGGTGGAAGATTATATGTTCAGATCCATTATGCTATTTAATACCCCTCTGATCTTGAGCATGATTATCATTTGTGAGTAGTTACTTTTGTTCTTGAGGTCACGGGAGAAATCATGTTGCCAGTAATCATGTGAATTCGATATGTGTTCGATATTTTGATAGTATGTATGTTGTGATTCCCTCAGTGGTGTCATGTGAACGTCGACTGCATGACACTTCACCATATTTGGGCCTAAGGGTATGCATTGTGGAGTAGTGATACGTCTCCAACGTATCTATAATTATTGCTTGTTCCATGCTGTTATATTATCAATCTTGGATGTTTTATAATCATTTTATAGTCATTTTATATCATTTTTGGTACTAACCTATTGACATAGTGCCAAGTGTGAGTTGTTGTTTTCTGCATGGTTTTTACATCGCAGGAAATCAATATCAGACGGAGTCCAAATGCAACGAAACTTTACGAATGTTTTTTTCGGACCAGAAGGAAGGTAATGAGCCCTGGCTACGCCTGGGGGTGCCCCGAGGGAGGCACAACCCACCAGGGCGCGTCAGGAGGCCCAGGCGCGCCCTGGTGGGTTGTGCCCACCTCGGGTGCCCCTCGGACCGCCTCTTTCCTCTAGAAATACCCCAATATTTCCAGAACCCTAGGGGAGTCGACGAAATATTCATCCAGCCGCCGCAGAGTCCAGAACCACCATATCCAATCTAGACACCATCTCGAATGGGGTTCACCACCTCCATTGGTGCCTCTCCAATGATGCATGAGTAGTTCTTTGTAGACCTTCGGGTCCATAGTTAGTAGCTAGATGGCTTCATCTCCCTCTCTCTCTGAATTCTCAATACAATGGTCACTTGGAGATCCATATGATGTAACTCTTTTCCGGTGTGTTTGTTGGGATCGATGAACTTTGAGTTTATGATCAGATCTATCTTTTTATATCCATGAAAGTATTTGAGTTTCTTTGATCTCTTTTATCACCATATGATGTAACTCTTTTCCGGTGTGTTTGTTGGGATCGATGAACTTTGAGTTTATGATCAGATCTCTCTTTTTATATCCATGAAAGTATTTGAGTTTCTTTGATCTCTTTTATCATGATCTCTTATATCCTTGTATTTCTTCTCTGATATTTGGGTTTTGTTTGGCCAACTTGATCTATTTATCTTGCAATGGGAAGAGGTGCTTTGCAGTGGGTTCGATCTTACGGTGCTTGATCCTAGTGACAGAAAGGGAACTGATGATGCGTCTCCAACGTATCTATAATTTTTTATTGTTCCATGTTGTTTTATTATCAATCTTGGATGTTTTATAATCATTTATAGTCATTTTATATCAGTTTTTGGTACTAACCTATTGACATAGTGCCAAGTGACAGTTGCTGTTTTTTCCATGTTTTTTACATCGCAGAAAATCCTTATCAAACGGAGTCCAAATGCCACGAAATTTTACGCAGATTTTTTATGGACCAGAAGGAAGAAGTTGGGCCCTGGTTGCACCTTGGGGGAGTCCCGAGGAGGGGACAACCCACCAGGGCGCGCCAGGAGGCCCAGGCGCACCCTGGTGGGTTGTGCCCACCTCGGGTGCCCCCCGGACCGCCTCTTTGCTCTATAAATACCCCAATATTCCAGAAACCCTAAGCACGTCGACGAAATATTCATCCAGCCACCGCAGAGTCCAGAACCACAAGATCCAATCTAGACACCATCTCGGATGGGGTTCACCACCTCCATTGGTGCCCCTCCGATGATGCGTGAGTAGTTCTTTGTAGACCTTCGGGTCCGTAGTTAGTAGCTAGATGGCTTTCTCTCTCTCGCTGAATTCTCAATGCAATGGTCTCTTGGAGATCCATATGATGTAACTCTTTTTGCAGTGTGTTTGTTGGGATCTGATGAACTTTGAGTTTATGATCAGTCATATCTTTTTATATCCATGAAAGTTATTTGAGTTTCTTTGATCTCTTATATGCATGATCTCTTATAGCCTCATATTTCTTCTCCGATATTTGGGTTTTGTTTGGCCAACTTAATCTATTTATCTTGCAATGGGAAGAGGTGCCCGACAGAAAGGGAACCGAGACGTATGTATCGTTGCTACTAAGGATAAAAGACGAGATCTATATCTACCGCCATATAGATAAACGGATCTTGTCTACATCATGTCATCGTTCTTATTGCATTACTCCATTTTTTCATGAACTTAATACACTAGATGCATGCTGGATAGCGGTCGATGTGTGGAGTAATAGTAGTAGATGCAGGCAGGAGTCGGTCTACTTATCTTGGACGTGATGAATATGTATTGATCATTGCCTGGATATTGTCATAATTATTTGAGGTTCTATCAATTGCCCAACAGTAATTTGTTTACCCACCGTTTGCTATCTTTCTCGAGAGAAGCTACTAGTGAAACCTACGGCCCCCGGGTCTTCTTTCTCATATATTTGCTTGCGATCTACTTTTTCCTTGCTTTTATTTTCCGATCTATTAAACCAAAAATACAAAAATATCTTGCTGCACTTTTATTTATTTGCGATCTTTTTATTTAATCTATTACAATTTTCTCCCGTCCACGCACCGTTTGAGGCGCCGTACCCGAAAGGGATTGACAACCCCTTTAACACGTCGGATTGCGAGCGGTTGTTATTTGTGTGCAGGGGCTGTTTACATTGTGATTGCTTGGTTCTCCTACTGGTTTGATAACCTTGGTTTCATATCTGAGGGAAATACCTACCGCCGCTATGTTGCATCATCCCTTCCTCTTTGGCGACATCAAAAGGAATTTCTGGCGCCGTTGCCGGGGAGGATCTTCATCATAACCAGGTTCCTAATCACAAATCTCATCTCCTCGCAATTTACTTTATGTTCCATTTGCTGCTCGTTTTCCTCTCCCCCACTTCACAAAAATTTGTCGTTTTATTCGCCTCTCTTTTTCCGTTCGTCGTTTTCTTGCCGGATCTGTTTTTGAGTGCAATCTTGTTGTGTGGTCATCATGACTCAAGAGAACACCAAGTTATGTGATTTCTCAAGTACCAACATCAATGATTTTATTGGCACTCCACTTGCTCCTCCCGCCACTAGTGCGGAGACTTGTGATATTAATACTGCTTTGCTGGATCTTGCTATGAAAGACCAATTTTCCGATACTCCTAATGAGGATGCCGCGTCCCATCCTAATACCTTCGTGGAGTTATGTGATATGCAAAAGAAAAAAGATGTGGACAATGATGTGGTCAATATGAAATTATTTCCATTCTCATTGCGTGATTTTGCAAAATTTTGGTTCTCTTCTTTGCCTCGCAATTCGATTCTTGGAATAAGTGCAAAGATGCTTTTATCACTAAGTATTTTCCTCCCGCAAAAATTATTTCCCTTAGAACCCAGATCATGAATTTCAATCAACTTGAACATGAGCATGTTGCACAATCTTGGGAAAGGATGAAAATGATGCTAAGGAATTGCCCAACTCATGGGTTAAATCTTTGGATGATCATACAAAAATTTTATGCGGGGTTGAATTTTGTTTCTCGTAATCTTTTAGATTCCGCCGCGGGTGGAACTTTTATGGAAATTACTTTGGGTGAAGCCACCAAATTGCTTGATAATATAATGGCAAATTATTCAGAATGGCACACCGAAAGAGCTCCTACTAGTAAAAAGGTTAATTCGGTTGAAGAAATTTCTTCTTTGCGTGATAAAGTTGATGCTCTTATGAAATTGGTTGCTAGTAAAAGTGCTCCTATTGATTTTAATAATATGCCTTTGTCTACTTTGATTGAGCAAAATGGTGATGCCATTGATGTGAATTTTATCTCTAGAAATAATTTCAACAACAATGCTTATAGAGGTAATTTTAATCCTAGGCCTTTTCCTAGTAATTCCTCTAATAATTATGGCAATTCCTATGGAAATCAATCTTATAATAATAATAAGAACACCTCTGATCTTGAGAATAATATTAAAGAATTTATCAACACACAAAAAGTTTTCAACACTTCCATAGAAGAGAAGTTGAATAAAATTGATGATTTGTCTAGAAGTGTTGATAGAATTGCTCATGATGTGGAAAATCCCAAGATGAAAATTTTTGTGCCTAAAGTAGATGAATCAATTAAATCTCTCTATGTTTCTATGGACGAAAGTAAGAAAAGAACTGCTATGCTTAGATCTAAAAGAGAATTTTTAGAGAAAGCTTTTTCTAGTGATTATTCTTGCAAAGATGATGAAGATCTTAAAATGATTGGTGTTTCTTCTATTGATTCCTTGTTTAGTAAAATTAAGAATGATGAAAAAGGGACTAGAGAAGAGTCAACTTTAGGTAGAAGGCGTCCCAATATTTCGGAGGGTGAAAATCTTGTTAAGAAAAATGATGAAAGTGGGTTTGGAGAGGTGAAAACTTTAGCTAGTGATGTGCCCACTCTTTTGGATTACAAAGACTTTAATTATGATAGTTGCTCTTTGATTGATTGTATTCCTTTGTTGCAATCCATGATAAATTCACCCCATGCTTATGGACAAAATAAAGCTTTCACTAAACATATTGTTGATGCTATGGCGAAAGCTCTTGAAGAAAAATTGGAATTAGAAGTTTCAATTCCTAGAAAGTTGCATGATGAATGGGAACCTACTATCAAAGTCAAGATTAAAAATTATGAGTGTTTTTCTTTGTGTGACTTGGGTGCTAGTGTTTCTACAATTCCAAAATCTTTATGTGATGTGCTTGGTCTTACTAATCTTGAAGAATGTTCTTTGAATTTGCACTTGGCGGATTCTACTATTAAAAAGCCTATGGGAAGAATTAATGATGTTCTTATTCTTGCAAATAGGAATTATGTGCCCATAGATTTTATTGTTCTTGATATTGATTGCAATCCGTCTTGTCCAATTATTCTTGGTAGACCGTTTTTACGCACTATCGGTGTCGTGATTGATATGAAAGAAGGCAATATTAAGTTCCAATTTCCTTTGAGGAAGGGATGGAACATTTTCCTAGAACTAGAATTAAGCCACCTTATGAATCAATCATGAGGGCATCTTATGGATCTCGAACCAAAGATGACAAAACTTAGATCCTTGCTTTATGCCTAGCTAAGGGCGTAAAACTATAGCGCTTGTTGGGAGGCAACCCAATGAATAAAATTTATTTTTGCTTTTTGCTTTCTGTTCTTGTGTGTTAACACAATTATGCTACTGTTATGATTGTGTTTTAATTAGTGTTTGTGCCAAGTAGAACCGATAGGATCTTCTTGGGTGATAGTTGATTGATCTTGCTGAAAAAGACAGAAACTTTATGCTCACGAAATTAATTCTCATTTTTATTCTGAAAGAGCTTTTGCCCTGATTCTTTTGCATAATATTAATATACAAATTTCTCAGGTCATCCTATTTTTTCAGAATTTTTTGAGTTCCAGAAGTTTTCGTTTAAGTCAGATTGCTACAGACTGTTCTGTTTTGACAGATTCTGTTTTCTTTGTATTGTGTGCTTATTTTGATGGCTCAGTGGGGTTTCTTTGATGAGTTGTTGCCATAGAAAAGTTGGAATACAGTAGATATACTACAAAAACAAAATATGAATTGGTTTGATACAGCACTTATAGTAGCGGTTTACTTTCTTACACTAACGGATCTCACGGAGGTTTTGTTGAGTTTTGTGTGATTGAAGTTTTCAAGTTTTGGGTTATCTTACGATGGATGAAAGAAGGATAGAAGAGCCTAAGCTTGGGGATGCCACGTCATCCCAAGCTATTATCCAAGAATGAGCAACCAACTAAGCTTGGGGATGCCCCGGAGTTGCATCCCCTCTTTCTTCTAACGACCATCGGTATTTTACTCGAGACTATATTTTTATTCGTCACATGATATGTGTTTTGCTTGGAGCGTCTTGTATGATATGAGTCTTTGCGTTTTTTATTTTATGTTTTAAGTCCTCAATCCTTTCTGGATACACCTATTTGAGAGAGCCAAAATTATGCCATGACTTGTTAGAATTGCTCTCTATGCTTCACTTAAATCTTTATGAGCAATGGACTTGCTCTAGTGCTTCACTTATATCTTTTTGAGCACGGTGTGCTTAGTATTTTTGAAGAAAATGCTTTATTGCTCCAGTTAGATTTATTTGAGAGTTAGTAAAATCTTGAAGATTATCTCTTGCTTCACTTAAATTATTTTGGGAGAAAGAAAAAATTTATGATCATGATCTTCACTTATATTTGTTTGAGCTTATGAAAAGCAACACATGAAAATTAGTCCCAAAGTGATAGATAGGATAAAGAAATAAAAAATATCATGAAGATCATTGGACAAAATAAACTAGATTCTTAGTAATAGTTTTGAGATATGATGATGTGATATGTGAGTTATGTTGGTGAGTAATTGTGCTCTAGTAAGAATATTGGTGTTAAGGTTTGTGATTCCCTATGCATGCACGAAAGTCAATAATCATGCAATGAAAATTATATCCTACTTGTGGTGCATTATTCGGTGTTAATTATGCTTAATTCTTGCTTATGAGATTATTCGTTTCTTGGTTGGTCGCTTCCCAATCTTTTGCTAGCTTTCATTTTGCACTAAGTGTGACCTCTACTTGTGCATCCAAAATCCTTTAAACCAGTTTTGCCACATGAGTCCACTTTATCTACCTATATGCGGTATTCTTTTGCCGTTCTAAGCAAATTTGCATGTGCCATATCTAATTTTCAAAATAAACTTCTCTTTTGTGTGTTTGTTTCGCTCGCGGAACGGTAACGGGTGGCTAATATTTTCCATGCTAGATGTGTTATTCTCAAGATGAGTGTTTATTCACTTGTCATTGCACGAGAGTAAGGCAAAGGTATTAGGGATGCCCAGTCCCGAAATGCAAAAAAATGAATTTACTTTATGTTGTCAAATAATAAATTCCTTGGAAAGTGTTGGTATGGAGGGCACCTATGGATACGGTTAGCCATGGAAAGTGAAAGTATGGTGGAAAAAGGAATAAACTTTATTTTCTGTTTGGGAACCGCCTATGGCATATCTAGTATGGAAAGTGTTCGGAACTCTAAATCGTTTTCGTTGGTGGGATGGATACACCTCCCAAAATGTTTTTATCTCTAAGTTTTTCGCTTTGAGCTCTGGCACCTCTACAAATCCCTACTTCCCTCTATGAAGGGCCTTTTTTACTTTATGCAATTTTTATTTTTGAAATTTGAGTCTCCATCTTCTCTTATAAAAGCACCAACTAGGAGGCAATATGATCGTACTTAAGTATTGGGTGTAGTTAATATTCGAGTGTGTTTCATGAATGGATCAATGTTTGAGCATGATGGGCTAGGGATAACTTATTTTAGCGTTGATATTTTGAAAGACATGGTTGCTTGTTGATATGCTTGAGTATCTAAATTATTATGTCAAAACTAGACTATTGCTTTGAATCACATAAATAGTCCCAAAGTCCATGCTATAAAGAAAAGAATATGATATGACATGATAGTAAGCACTCCACATCAAAAATTCTGTTTTTATCACTTACCTACTAGAGGACGAGCAGGAGTTAAGCTTGGGGATGCTGATACGTCTCCAATGTATCTATATTTTTTTATTATTCAATGTTGCTTTATTATCAATCTTGGATGTTTTATAATCATTTTATATCATTTTTTGGTACTAACCTATTGACATAGTGCCAAGTGCTAGTTGCTGTTTTTTCCATGTTTTTTACATCGCAGAAAATCCTTATCAAACGGAGTCCAAATGCCACGAAACTTTACAAAGATTTTTTATGGACCAGAAGGAAGAAGTTGGGCCCTGGTTGCACCTGGGGGAGTCCCAAGGAGGGGACAACCCACCAGGGCGCGCCAGGAGGCCCAGGCGCGCCCTGGTGGGTTGTGCCCACCTCGGGTGCCCCCCGGACCGCCTCTTTGCTCTATAAATACCCCAATATTCCAGAAACTCTAAGCACGTCGACGAAATATTCATCCAGCCGCCGCTGAGTCTAGAACCACCAGATCCAATCTAGACACCATCTCGGATGGGGTTCACCACCTCCATTGGTGCCTCTCCGATGATGCATGAGTAGTTCTTTGTAGACCTTCGAGTCCGTAGTTAGTAGCTAGATGGCTTCATCGCTCTCGCTGAATTCTCAATACAATGGTCTCTTGGAGATCCATATGATGTAACTCTCTTTGCGGTGTGTTTGTTGGGATCTGATGAACTTTTAGTTTATGATCAGTCATATCTTTTTATATCCATGAAAGTTATTTGAGTTTCTTTGATCTCTTATATGCATGATCTCTTATAGCCTCGTATTTCTTCTCCGATATTTGGGTTTTGTTTGGCCAACTTGATCTATTTATCTTGCAATGCGAAGAGGTGCCCGGTAGTGGGTTCGATCTTACGGTGCTCGGTCCCAGTGATAGAAAAGGAACTGACACGTATGTGTCGTTGCTACTAAGGATAAAAAGACGAGATCTATATCTACCGCCATATAGATAAACGGATCTTGTCTACATCATGTCATCGTTCTTATTGCATTACTCCATTTTCCATGAACTTAATACACTAGATGCATGCTGGATAGTGGTCGATGTGTGGAGTAACAGTAGTAGATGCAGGTAGGAGTCAGTCTACTAATCTTGGACATGATGCCTATGTATTGATCATTGCCTGGATATCATCATAATTATTTGAGGTTCTATAAATTGCCCAACAGTAATTTGTTTACCCACCGTTTGCTATCTTTCTTGAGAGAAGCCACTAGTGAAACCTACGGCCCCCGGGTCTTCTTTCTCATATATTTGCTTGCGATCTACTTTTTCCTTGCTTTTATTTTCAGATCTATTAAACCAAAAATGCAAAAATATCTTACTAGACTTTTATTTATTTACGATCTATTTATTTAATCTATTACAATTTTCTCCCGTCCACGCACCGTTGAGGCGTCGTACCCAAAAGGGATTGACAACCCCTTTAACACGTCGGCTTGCGAGTGGTTGTTATTTGTGTGCAGGGGCTGTTTACGTTGTGATTTCTTTGTTCTCCTACTGGTTCGATAACCTTGGTTTCATATCTGAGGGAAATACCTACCGCCGCTGTGCTGCATCATCCCTTCCTCTTTGGGGAAATACCGACGTAGCTTCAAGCGACATCAACCGACACGTATGTATCATTGCTACTAAGGATAAAACGATGGGGTCTATCTCTACATAGATAGATCTTGTCTACATCATGTCATCGTTCTTATTGCATTACTCCGTTTCTCCATGAACTTAATACACTAGATGCATGCTGGATAGCGGTCGATGTGTGGAGTAGTAGTAGTAGATGCAGGCAGGAGTCGGTCTACTAATATTGGACGTGATGCCTATATAATGATCATTGCCTGGATATCGTCATGAGTATTTGAAGTTTTATCAATTTCCCAACAGTAATTTGTTCACCCACCGTTTGCTATTTTTTTCGAGAGAAGCCACTAGTGAAACCTACGGCCCCGGGGTCTCTTTCTCATATTATTTGCTTTGCGATCCACTTTTTCCTTGCATTTATTTTCAGATCTACTAAACCAAAAATAAAAAATACCTTACTGCAATTTTATCTTATTTATTTTATTTGGCGTTCGATCTATCAATTTACTACAAATTTATCTCACGTCCGTTTGCCACTTGAAGCGCCGTACCCGGAAGGGATTGACAACCCTTTAACATGTCGGGTTGCGAGGATTTGTTATCTGTGTGCAGGGGCTGTTTACGTTGTGTTGCTTGGTTCTCCTACTGGTTCGATAACCTTGGTCTCATCTGAGGGAAATACCTACTGCTGCTATGCTGCATCATCCCTTCCTCTTTGGGAAAATACCGATTTAGCTTCAAGCCGCATAAAGTAGAAATTAGATGATGGGTTGCGAGAGTGACAGAAGCTTAAACCCCAGTTTATGCGCTATTCCATAAGGGGCCGATTGGATCCAAAAGTTTAATGCTATGGTTAGAATTTATTCTTAATACTTTTCTCGTAGTTGCGGATGCTTGCGGAAGGGTTAATCATAAGTAGGAGGTTTGTTCAAGTAAGAACAGCACCTAAGCACCGGTCCACCCACATATCAAATTATCAAAGTACCGAACACTAATTAAACCAACATGATGAAAGTGACTAGATGAAATTCCCGTGTACCCTCAAGAACACTTTGCTTATTATAAGAGACTGTTTTGGCCTGTCCTTTGCCTCAAAAGGATTGGGCTACCTTGCTGCACTTTTGTTACTATTATCGTTACTTGCTCGTTATAAATTATCTTGCTATCAAACTACTCTGCTACTTACAATTTCAGCACTTGCAGACATTACCTTGCTGAAAACCACTTGTCATTTCCTTCTGCTCCTCGTTGGGTTCGACACTCTTACTTACCAGAAAGAGCTACAATTGATCCCATATACTTGTGGGTCATCAAGGCTATTTTCTGGCGCCGTTGCCGGGGAGTGAGGCGCCTTTGGTAAGTGGAATTTGGTAAGGAAACATTTATATAGTGTGCTAAAATTTATTGTCACTTGTTACTATAGAAAACAATCCTTTGAGGGGTTTGTTCGGGGTATCTTCACCTCGACTGGAACCACAATTAGCTGCCCCTCAACCTAATGCACCTACTGAAAATATTGAATATGAAATTTCTTCGGGTATGATAGAACAACTGCTAGCTAATCCTTATGCAGGAGATGGAACCGAACATCCTAATATGCACTTGACATATGTAGAACAAATTCGTGGATTGTTCAAGCTTGGAGGTTTACTCGGAGATGAAGTTATGAAAAGGTTTTCCCTTTATCTTTGAAGGGAAAAGCATTGGCATGGTATAGGCTATGCAATGATATTGGGTCTTGGAATTGGAATCGTTTGAAATTGGAGTTCCGCCAAAAAAATCCTATGCATCTAGTTCATCGTGATCGGAATTATATATATATAATTTTTGGCCTCATGAAGGAGAAAGTATCGCTCTAGCTTGGGGGAGGCTTAAGTCAATGTTATATTCATGCCCCAATCATGAGCTCTCAATAGAAATTGTTATCCAGAACTTTTATGCTCGGCTTTCTCGTAATGATCAAACCATGCTTGATACTTCTTGTGCTAGTTATTTTATGAAGAAGACTATTGAATTCTGGTGGGATCTTTTGGAAAGAATTAAACGCAACTCTGAAGATTGGGAACTCGACAAAGGTAAAGAGTCAGGTATTAAACTTAAGTATGATTGTGTTAATTCCTTTATGGATACCGATGCTTTTCAAAAGTTTAGCACTAAATATGGACTTGACTCTGAGATAGTAGCCTCCTTTTATGAATCATTTGCTAATCATGTTGATCTCCCTAAGGAGAAGTGGTTTAAATATGACCCACCTATTAAAGAAGAAATTAAAGAACCGGTACCAGTTAAATAAGAAACTATACTTTACAATGGTTATCCAGTTGTTCCTTCTCCTTATAATGAGAAACCACCTTTCCCCGTTAGGATAAAGGAACATGCTCAAGTTTTAACTATGGTTCACAAAATCTATATTAGAACACCTAAACCTGATGAACAAATTAAAGTAGAACCTAGTATTGCTATGGTTAAAGATCTCTTGGAAGAAGATATGGATGGGCATGTTATTTACTTCTGTGAAGAAGCTGCTAGAATTGCCAAACCTGATAAAAAGGATAAACATAGACCTGTTGTTGGCATCCCCGTTGTCTCAGTTAAAATATGATATCACTGTTATCATGGTTTATGTGACATAGGTGCTAGTGTGAGTGCTATTCCTTACACCTTATATCAAGAAATTATGAATGACATAGCACTCGCAGAGATAGAAGGCATAGATGTTACTATCAAACTTGCTAATAGAGACACTATCACCAATTGGGATTGTTAGAGATGTTGAAGTCTTGTGTGGGAAAATAAAATACCCTACTGATTTTCTTGTTCTTGGTTCCCCACAAGATGACTTTTGTCCCATTATCTTTGGTAGACCTTTCTTGAACACCGTTAATGCTAAAATAGACTGTGAGAAACAAACTGTTGGTGTTAGTTTTGGTGATGAGTCTCATGAGTTTAATTTGTCCAAGTTTAGTAGAAAGCTTCATGAAAAAGAATTGCCTAGTAAGGATGAATTAATTGGTCTTGCTTCTATTACTGTATCATCTACTAATCCTTTAGAACAATATTTGCTAGACCATGAAAATGATTTTCATATGCATGAAAAAATGGAATAGATAAGATTTTCTTTGAACAACGTCCTCTGCTTAAACACAATTTGCCTATTGAAACTCTAGGAGGTCCTCCTCCACCTAATGGTGATCCTGTGTTTGAATTAAAACAATTGCCAGACACTTTGAAATATGCTTATCTTGATGAAAAGAAGATATATCCTGTTATTATCAGTGCTAACCTTTCAGAACATGAAGAAGAAAGATTATTAAAAGTTCTAAGGAAGCACTGGGCTGCTATTGGATATACTCTTGATGATTTAAAGGGCATTAGTCCCACTCTATGTCAGCACAAAATTAATATGGAACCTGATGCTAAACCCGTTGTTGATCACCAACGTCGGTTAAACCCGAAGATGAAAGAAGTGGTAAGAACAAAGATATTTAAAACTACTGGAAGCAGGTATAATCTATCCTATAGCTGATAGTAGATGGGTGAGTCCTGTTCATTGTGTCCCTAAGAAAGGAGGTATGACTATTGTTCCTAATGATAAGAATGAACTTATTCCACAAAGAATTGTTATAGGTTATAGAATGGTAATTGATTTTAGAAATTAAACAAAGCAACTAGAAAAGAACATTACCCTCTGCCTTTTATTGATCAAATGCTTGAAATATTATCTAAGCACACACATTTTTGCTTCCTTGATGGATATTCTGGGTTTTCACAAATACCTGTTTCTCAACCTGATCAAGAAAAGACCACTTTTACTTGTCCCTTTGGAACTTATGCTTATAGACGTATGCCTTTTGGTTTATGTAATGCACCTTCTACCTTTCAAACATGTATGACTGCTATATTCTCTGACTTTTGTGAAAAGATTGTTGAGGTTTTCATGAATGATTTCTCTGTTTATGGAAGTCTTTTGATGATTGTTTAAGCAATCTTGATCGAGTTTTGCAGAGATGTGAACAAACAAATCTTGTCTTGAATTGGGAGAAGTGCCACTTTATGGTTAATGAAGGCATTGTCTTGGGTCATAAAATTTCTGAAAGAGGTATTGAAGTGGACAGAGCTAAGGTTGATGCAATTGAGAAAATGCCATGTCCTAAAGATATAAAAGGTATTCGTAGTTTCTTAGGTCATGCTGGTTTCTATAGGAGATTTATCAAAGACTTTTCTAAAATTTCTAGGCCTCTTACGAGTCTTTTGCAAAAGGATATTCCTTTTGTTTTTGATGATGAGTTTTTAGAAGCCTTTGAAACACTCAAGAAAGCCTTAATTTTTGCACCTATTGTTCAACCACCTGATTGGAACTTGCCTTTTGAAATTATGTGTGATGCTAGTGATTATGCTGTTGGTGTTGTTCTAGGACAAAGAGTTCATAAGAAATTGAATGTTATCCATTATGCTAGTAAAACTCTAGACAGTGCTCAACGAAACTATGCTACTACTGAAAAAGAATTCTTAGCAGTGGTGTTTGCTTGTGACAAATTTAGACCTTATATTGTTGATTCCAAGTAACTATTCACACAGACCATGCCGCTATTAAATATCTTATGGAAAAGAAAGATGCTAAACCTAGACTTATTCGATGGGTTCTCTTGTTACAAGAATTTGATTTACATATCATTGATAGAAAAGGAGCTGAGAACCCCGTAGCTGATAATTTATGTAGGCTTGAAAATGTGCCTGATGACCCACTACCTATTAATGATAGTTTTCCTGATGAGAAGTTAGCTGCACTAAATGTTGCTCATAATACTCCTTGGTATGCTGACTATGCTAATTACATTGTTGCTAAATATTTACCACCTAGCTTTACATACCAACAAAAGAAAAAATTCTTTTATGATTTAAGACATTACTTTTGGGATGACCCACATCTTTATAAAGAAGGAGTAGATGGTATTATTAGACATTGTGTACCTGAGCATGAACAGGGACAAATCCTACAGAAATGTCACTTTGAAGCTTATGGAGGGCATCATGCTGGAGATAGAACTGCTCACAAGGTATTGCAATCTGGATTTTATTGGCCTACTCTCTTCAAGGATGCCCGTAAGTTCGTCTTATCTTGTGATGAATGTCAAAGAATAGGTAATATCAGTAAGCGTCAAGAAATGCCTATGAATTATTCACTTGCTGTTGAACCATTTGATGTTTGGGGATTTGATTACATGGGACCTTTTCCTTCCTCTAATGGGTATACACATATTTTGGTTGCTGTTGATTATGTTACTAAATGGGTAGAAGCTATTCCTACCAGTAGTGTTGATCACAACACCTCTATTAAAATGCTTAAGGAAGTTATTTTCCCAAGGTTTGGAGTCCCTAGATATTTAATGACTGGTGGTGGTTCACACTTTATTCATGGTGCTTTCCATAAAATGCTTGCCAAGTATGATGTTAACCATAGAATTGCATCACCTTATCATCCTCAGTCTAGTGGTCAAGTTGAACTTAGCAATAGAGAAATAAAATTAATTTTGCAAAAGACTGTCAATAGGTCCAGGAAGAATTGGTCTAAAAATTAGATGATGCACTTTGGGCTTATAGAACAGCATATAAAAATCCTATGGGTATGTCTCCTTATAAAATGGTTTATGGAAAAGCTGGTCATTTGCCTCTTGAGTTAGAACATAAAGCATATTGGGCCATCAAAGAGCTCAATTATGATTTCAAACTTGCTGGTGAAAAGAGGTTATTTGATATTGGCTCATTAGATGAATGGAGAACCCAAGCTTATGAAAATGCAAAATTATTCAAAGAAAAAGTTAAAAGATGGCATGACAAAAGAATCCAAAAGTGTGAGTTTAAAGTCGGGGAATATGTTCTTTTCTACAAATCTCGTTTCAGATTATTTGCAGGAAAACTCCTCTCAAAATGGGAAGGCCCCTATGTTATCGAGGAGGTTTATCGGTCTGGAGCCATCAAAATAAATAATTTTGAAGGTACTAACCCGAAGGTTGTCAATGGGCAACGAATAAAACATTATATCTCAGGTACACCCATTAATGTTGAAAGTAATATTATCCAAACTTTGACACCGGAAGAACACATAAAAGAGTCCTTCCGGAACACTCCAGAATCATGAAAATAAGGAGGTATGTGATACGATAAGTAAACGGACTCCGAAAAATCCGCAAAAATATTTTTTATCAGTTTTGGAATATTTAGAAAATTAGAAAATTAGAAACTTCCAGGAAGCGTACCCTGGTGGGCACAAGACACCAGGGTGCGCCAGGCGGGTGCGCCCAGGTGGGTTGTGCCCACCTGGGACAACTTCTGGACTCCGTTTTTCTACAGCTTGCTTGTTTCCCAAGATAAAAAATCTATATATACTTCCCGAACCTGTTAACCACCGTATCGCGGGAAATCCTCTGTTCTTTTTTCTTGCTGTTTTCGAAGCAGTTCTGAAAATATGTCATCCCAAGACTCCGACGGAGAGAGCTATGTCTCACATCTCATTGTTGACCCAAAGACCTATGGGGACCTATCCCCTTACGGTCGAACTACAGATGACGAGGAGGATGCTCACTTGATGAGGATTGATGATTCAAGCTCGGAGGAGGAGGATGTTCCTCTACCTCAACCTGGGGGTATGCACGTGTAGTTCAAGAAGTCAAGTCTTCCTAAGAGAGCTAATCGGTCTAAAAACCAATCTATTCCTTTTCGTTTTAGGCGGCAAAGCAAAGGGGATTTATGTGACAAGATCTTGAAGCTGGAGTTGGAAGTCGATGATTTAAAGGAGGAAATTGCTCTCCTCAACTACAATATGAAAAAGTTGAAAGCACAATTGTCATCATCACCATCATCTTCTTCACCACCAAAGGAAAACTGAGTATCGGGTATGGGCACTCCCCTTGGCTTACGCCAAGCTTGGGGGAGGTGCCCCGGTATCGTATCATCCCACTATCTTTTTGCCTTTATTTATTTTAGTTCAATATTTTTCTTTAGATGAATAAAAGTTAGTTCGATCCTTTCTTCTTTGAGAGTTTGCTTAGTGATTTATCCTTGTAATCGTGTGCAAGTTATATAATATAGTTTAGTTTGAGTTTTTGCTTTCTTTACTTTCATGTTGCAAATAAAAGAAAAAAAATAAGAAAGAAAAAGAGAAAGGAAATAAATGAAGAAAAGATCATATACTAATCTTATGGTAGGTGATGACACCACATAAGGAAAAGTATAAGTAGAAAATTTTATTAGAGATTGACAAACATAGCATTAGTCAATGATGCAACTCATGAAAGAATTAATAAGGGAAGAGAATATTCACATATAAATATACTATCCTAGAAATCTTTTGTGATTGTGAGCCCTCATCAAAATATTATATGCCAAAATTGTTGACGTTGGACAAGGAAGACAACTTAATGGTTTTTGTTTGTTTATATTCACATAGAAGTCATATTGTCATAGATCCCTTAACATGTGGTGTTTTCCCCCTGTCTTTGCTAGCCGAAAATTCCGCACTAAGTAGAGATACTACTTGTGCATCCAAAAACCCTTAAACCCAAATCTTACTTTCAAGTGTCCACCATACCTACCTAGGGATTGAGCAAGATCCCTCAAGTAAGTTGTCATCGGCGCAAAAAGGCAATAAAAATTGCTTCTAAAAGTGTGAGATCATTTAGTGTAAGAGAAAATTGAGCGTTGCATGAACTTGTGATGGTGAAGAATAAAAGCGATAGACTGCATAATAAAGGTCGCTATCACAAGGGGCAATGCAACGTGACGTTCTTTTGCACTAAGGGGTTGAGCATACAAACAAATAAGCGCATGGCAACCTCTGCTTCCCTCTGCGAAGGGCCTATCTTTTACTTTTATGTATTTACTTTTATGCAAAGAGTCAAAGTTTTCCTTCTATCCCTTTTTATTTTTCTCCTTTGGCAAGCATCATGTTGTGAGGAAAGATCTAGGCACATATGTCCAGTTGAATATAGATAGCATGAATTATTATTGTTGACATCACCCTTGAGGTGAATACGTTGGGAGGCGAAACTATAAGCCCCTATCTTTCTATGTGTCAGGTTGAAACGTTTTGCTCATGTGTACGCGGTGAGTGTTAGCAATCATAGAAGACTATATGATGGTTGAGTATGTGGACTTGCCTAAAGGCTTCGATACGTGACCTTCCTGAAAAGATGATGAATTGTAGTTGCAAAGTTGACGGAGAACATAGTTTGTTGGTTTTAATAGATTTTTTGCTTTATACTTCAATTGTGTGATGAATTTTCACTATTCATGAGAAGTATATGATGGAAGTTATATGATAAAAGTCTTATGTTTAAGTTTGTTGCTATTATAATAATCTACATGATGCTTCTATGTCCGTATTTTGTTTTTATCGACACCTCTCTCTCTAAGCATGTGGACATGTTTTTCGATTTCGGTTTTTGCTTGAGGACAAGCGAGGTCTAAGCTTGGGGGAGTTGATACGTCCATTTTGCATCATGTTTTCTTACTGTTATTTACAGTGTTTTTATCCATCATAATGCTTTTTGGAGTAATTCTAATGCCTTTTCTCTCATAATATGCAAGGTATACACAAAGAGGCAGAATTCCGGCAGCTGGAAATCTGGACCTGGAAAAGCTATGTCAGGCCACCTATTCTGCACAACTCCAAACAAGCTGAAACTTCACAGAGATTTTTTATCAAATATTTGAGGAATATTGGAGCAAATAACTACCAGAGGGGGCCCACCAGGTGGGCACAACCCACCTGGGCGCGCCGGGGAGCCCAGGCGCGCCCAGGTGGGTTGTGCTCACCCAGGCCCACCTCTGGTGCCCATCTTCTGGTATATAGGTCATTTTGACCTAGAAAAAATAAGGAGAGGACTTTCGGGACGGAGCGCCGCCGTCTCGAGGCGGAACTTGGGCAGGAGCACTTTTGCCCTCTGGCGGAGCGATTCCGCCGGGGGAACTTCCCTCTCGGAGGGGGAAATCATCGTCATCATCATCACCAACGACTCTCCCATCTTGGGGAGGGCAATCTCCATCAACATCTTCAATAGCACCATCTCATCTCAAACCCTAGTTCATCTCTTGTGTTCAATCTTGTTACCAGAACTATAGATTGGTGCTTGTGGGTGACTAGTAGTGTTGATTACATCTTGTAGTTGATTACTACTCCCTCCGTTCCTTTATGTAAGGTGTATTATTTTCAGCACGGTGACCAAGGCGCATAATTATAGATGCGTTAGGACAAAATTACCCTTGGTAAATTTGTTGGTTGGTGGCAAGTAAATCAGTGAGTCGAGGAAAGTAAGAGATACATGCAATCGAGAGAGAGATAGTTTACTTCTTTTGATACAAGGAGAGATACAGGAAATTGGGAGAGAGATACTTTCCTCTTTCTGGAGGGATAAAAAGAGAATTATAAGGATTTAGAAGAAATGCACCTTACATTGTGAAATTTTGTCAAAAAACAAATACACTTTATATAAAGGAACGGAGGGAGTATATGGTTTATTTGGTGGAAGACTATATGTTCAAATCCATTATGCTATTTAATACCCCTCTGATCTTGAGCATTATTATCATTTGTGGGTAGTTACTTTTGTTCTTGAGGTCACGGGAGAAATCATGTTGCAAGTAATCATGTGAATTTGATATGTGTTCGATATTTTGATAGTATGTATGTTGTGATTCCCTTAGTGGTGTCATGTGAACGTCGACTACATGACACTTCACCATATTTGGGCCTAAGGGAATGCATTGTGGAGTAGCAATTAGATGATGGGTTGCGAGAGTGGCAGAAGCTTAAACCCCAGTTTATGCGCTATTCCGTAAGGGGCCGATTGGATCCAAAAGTTTAATGCTATGGTTAGAATTTATTCTTAATACTTTTCTCATAGTTGCGGATGCTTGCGGGAGGGTTAATCATAAGTAGGAGGTTTGTTCAAGTAAGAACAGCACCTAAGCACCGGTCCACCCACCTATCAAATTATCAAAGTATCGAACACGAATTAAACCAACATGATGAAAGTGACTAGATGAAATTCCCGGGTACCCTCAAGAACGCTTTGCTTATTATAAGAGACTATTTTGGCATGTCCTTTGCCTCAAAAGGATTGGACTACCTTGCTGCACTTTTGTTACTATTATCGTTACTTGCTCGTTATAAATTATCTTGCTATCAAACTACTCTGCTACTTACAATTTCAGCACTTGCAGACATTACCTTGCTGAAAACCACTTGTCATTACCTTCTGCTCCTCGTTGGGTTCGACACTCTTACTAACCAGGAAGAGCTACAATTGATCCCATATACTTGTGGGTCATCACATATTGATCGTTCAGTTTTATTGCTATTGCTTTCTTCATGTCAAATACATATTCCTTCGACTATGAGATTATGCAACTCCCAGCTACCGGAGGAATGCCTTGTGTGCTATCAAACGTCAGAACGTAACTCGGTGATTATAAAGATGCTCTACAGGTATCTCCGAAGGTGTTTGTTGGGTTGGCATAGATCAAGGTTAGGATTTGTCACTCCGAGTATCGGAGAGGTATCTCTGGGCCCTGTCAGTAATGCACATCATAAGAAGCCTTGCAAGCAAAGTTACTAATGATTTAGTTGCGGGATGATGCATTACGAAACGAGTAAGGAGACTTTCCAGTAACGAGATTGAACTAGGTATGAAGATACCGACGATTGTCTCGGGCAAGTAACATACCGATGACAAAGGGAATAACGTATGTTGTCATTACGGTTTGACCGATAAAGATCTTCATGGAATATGTAGGAACCAATATGAGCATCCAGGTTCCGCCATTGGTTATTGACCGGAGAGGTGTCTCGGTCATGTCTACATAGTTCTCGAACCCGTAGGGTCCGCACGCTTAACGTTCGATGACGATTTGTATTATATGAGTTATGTGATTTGGTGAACCGAATGTTGTTCGGAGTCCCGGATGAGATCACGGACATGACGAGGAGTCTCAAAATGGTCGAGAGGTAAATATTGATATATATATATATATAGGACGATGGTATTCAGACACTGGGAGTGTTTCGGGATGCATCGGGTACTTATCGGGTCACCAGAAGGGGTTCCGGGCACCCCGGGCAAAAGATATGGGCCTTATGGGCCAAGAGGGGAAACACGCCAGCCACAAAGGGACTGGTGCGCCCCCCCCCTATGGGCTGGCCAAATTGGAGTAGAAAAGGGGAAGGAGGAAAGGCAAAAGGGAATAGGATTCCCCCTTCCCCCTCTTCCCTTCCTACTCCGAATAGGAATAGGAAAGGGGGAGGCAAAATTGGGAGGACCCCAAGTAGGATTCCTCCTACATGGGGCGCCCCCTTGGCTGCCTCTCCTCCCCTCCAATCTATATATATGAAGGGGGGCACTGCTAGAATACACACCAATAATTGTTAGCCATGTGCGGCGCCCCCCTCCACAGTTTACGCCTCCGGACATATCTTCGTAGTGCTTAGGCAAAGCCCTGCGCGGATCACTTCACCATCACCGTCACCACGCCTTCATGTTGACGGAACTCATCTACTTCCTCAGCACTCTGCTGGATCAAGAGTTCGAGGGACGTCATCGATCTGAACGTGTGCAGAACTCGGAGGTGTCGTACGTTCGGTGCTTGATCGGTCGAAACGAGAAGAAATTCGACTACATCAACCGCATTAACAAACGCTTCCGCTTTCGGTCTACGAGGGTACGTGGACACACTCTCCCCCTCTCGTTGCTATGCATCTCTTAGATAGATCTTGCATGAGCGTAGGAATTTTTTTGAAATTGCATGCTACGTTCCCCAACAGGACAGTGCCAACCCCCCCCCCCCCACTTTTCATGGATGCCTTTGAAGATGACGCATTTACAAAATTATATGTAAGAGCTATGATCCCCATTGATATCTGAGTCGCATTCTAAGTTAATTCCTTGTGCACTAATTTCCGTCTTTCCCACCAAAGATACCACGCTGAGATAGCTATCATTTCTCGTACATTTTGGTACCCCATAATATGCTTATCTTGATCTGGAAAGAGTAAAAGGTATTTCGATATCGCCTCTCCAGCATGATCAATCTCACAAGCTTTATCAATAATCGCATACATCCCTAAACTTTTCCATACTTCCTTTGCTTTTGTACATAGGAAAAGCAAGTGCTTCGTATCTTCTACACCCTGAGAACAGGTAGGGCAAAGAGGCGAGACCTTCATATGTCTATTGGTGAGGGTTGCCCGACATGGAAGAGTTCCATGTAGTGTCCGCCATAAGAAAATTTTGACTTTTGCCGAACAAGATAACTTCAATATCTGACACCATATAGGGTTAGGGTTTCCTTTTTTTGCTCACACACGAGACAGTCCAGCGAACGACAGAAAAAGAAGAAATGAGCAGCCAAGAAAAAACGGTACGCGGATGGGCCAGCAGTTGAAGCCCAACACCCGTCGCTAGGCTCAGGTGCGTGTTTCCTAGTCTGCTCCGAGTGTTAAGCGTGGAATAGGAGGTCTCCTCCTTGTTCTCAAAAACAAAACAAAAAAGGAGGTCTCCTCCTCCCTCGGAAAACAAAATAAAAAGTGTCGATCGCCTGAATTGCGGGAGAGACCCAACCAAGTTTCCCCTTCACTCCCGCCGGCTCCTCGCGATGGCCGGCGACCGACCCCCTTCCCCTCCCGCCCGCTCTCCGGCCTCCACTTCGAGTGAAACTGGAACTCAGTAAGATTTCCTCCCCTTCACTTCCCTGCCACTGTTTTATTTTCTTTTAGTTTGTGAACTAGCTCAATCAATAGTGAGATAGTACGTCCAAGCCTCAAGTTTAAATTTGGACGTGCTGATCGCATCGGCTCCTTGGACGTGCTGATCTCTGTCAAAAACTATTGTTGGCGGTGAGGCAGTTTGGTACCATTTTGTTTATTTTGATGTACTATATGGTTGTAGTTTATCCAGGATCTGGTTGTCAACCACAACCAGTTGGCTGTGGCATGCACCCAGCCTACCAGTGATACAACCATTAGTCATTATTTTGCAAAAGCTTGGAATGGATTCTAGCTGGCTCTGTGGGTTTATTTATTCTGTGATCTAGAGTTGTGGTGTATGCTCTAAACATGCTTCATTAAATCTGCATCGTCATGGTTAAGATTGATTATTGATATTTGTTTTCATAAAGCTTTCCAAGCCTCCAATTTAGTCACAGTAGATGTTGACTAAAGCATGGATATAAACTGTTTTACCTAGGGTGGTGATGCATGCTGAAACAGTCGATTCATAATTTCATATGATGCATACTGATTTTCAGAAAACACTCGTGTTGTTATGTTTCTTTAGGTCAAAACAATAGCTTTTATTGGAGCTATGCGGTCGTCTTCCGTAGGTCATAATGCAGATTAGTTCAGTTGCTACGCATAGTGAACCCCACGTCATTTGTACTTCTAGAACCTGGTTTTAGTATTATACCCATACTGTTATGACCGGCATATTAGGGGCTTAGCCCAGTTAGTTGTGGCCCAGTATATCTTATCGTTATTAGGGGCTTAGCCCAATTATTTTAGTAGGAGGATTACATAAACTCATGTAAGGATCCGTTTTGAAATTGAGCAAAGAAGCAATCATATTTGCTCGGCTTCCTTAGGGAGCCGGGAGACCTAACCCTAGCCGCCTTCTTCCCTGCGCCATCTCCCTCTCAGCCGCCGCCTCCTCGCGCACGACGGCACCCAGCCGCCGCCGGCCGCGAACTGGTCCACGACCAGCTCCCTCCTTCCCCTACAACCTCCGGCCTAGACTCGGTAGAACCCTAGTTTCTACCAGTTTGGTATCAGGTAGCTCAGTTTCGATCATGTCTTCGCCGCCGCCCACCCCGTCGCTTCCGCTGCCGACCGTCACCACCGCGCCGCTGGCCATCTCCACCGCGCCGCTGCCCTCCCCGTCCGCGCCGCTGGTTGCACCCTCTAGCGCCGCCACCGCCCAGATGCCGGCGCCCTCCACCGCACCACCGGCCGCTGCCTACACCCCGGAGGAGATCACCGGGGTCCTCAAAGAACTCGTCACAGCCGTCCAGGGGATCCGGCTGTACCTGGCCAGCCCTTACGGGCCGCCGCCGCCGGCCTTGCTGTGGTACGCGCCGCCTCCAGGGGCCTCCACGGCGTTCGCTGAGACGCTGCAGCCCCAGCTGCAGCTACCGCCGCCCCGCAGTGGCTGGCGCCAGCGTCCACCACGCCGCTGTGGCTGCCGTGGCAGCCGCCGCACCAGGCAGCCTCCGCCGCGCTCGTCGGGCCGCTGCAGCTGCCAACCACCGTCACCACCGCCCCGCCCTGGCTGCAGTGGTCCTATGGGCCACACCCGGCTGCATCGTCCATTGCCGCCACCGCGCCGCCGTGGCAGCCGCCGCACCAGGCGGCCTCCGCCGCGCTCGCCGGGCCACCGCAGCAGCCGCTGCAGCTGCAGCAGCCACCGCCGGTCGGCTCCGGCCCCGCATCGACCGCGTCGGCGGGCGTCCCGATCCACCAGGTCCGGTTCCCGCCCTCGTCGTCCCCGCTACCGGCTTGGTTGACCGAATCCTCGTCTCAGCCGGTCTACACGGTAGCCTTGGGACCGCCGCACGTGCCGTCACAGCAGGCGCAGTACAGTGGGTCCTCCAGCTCCGCGGGCCCCTGCGTTGGCCTCGATGCGCCGCCGTTCCACAGGGGGGCCCCTGTGACCACCGACCCGGTGCCGCTGCTCCGCATCGCCAAGCCGTACCCCCACGGTGGTCATACCCAGACGGCGCCGTGCTTCGCCAAGCTCGCCTTCGTCACCTACGACGGCACCGAGGACCCCCTCAACTGGCTTAATCAGTGTGACCAGTTCTTCCGGGGGCAATGCACGGTTGCGTCGGACCGCACCTGGCTCGCTTCATATCACCTCCGAGGCGCCGCACAGACTTGGTATTACGCTCTCGAGCAGGACGAGGGCGGCATGCCTCCATGGCAGCGTTTTCGCGAGCTATGCCTCCTTCGCTTTGGGCCGCGGATACGCGGGAGTCGGCTGGCGGAGTTGGGCCGTCTCCCCTTCACCTCTACGGTGCAGGACTTCACCGACCGCTTTCAGGCCCTGGCGTGCCACGCGCCCGGCGTGACGGCTCGACAGCGGGCCGAGCTCTTCGTCGGCGGTCTGCCGGATCATATCCGCGTGGACGTGGAGCTGCAGGGACCCCAGGACCTCCAGACGGCCATGTCCTACGCCCGCGCGTTCGAGCGCCGCACGGTGGCCATCCAGCAGGCGTCCCCGTCCCGGGCCGCTGGGCCGCCACCCTGGCTTGACGTTCCCGCACAGGGTTGGCCTACTTAGGCTTCTGCGGCACCCCTCGCCGCGACCACGGCGCGCCCGTTCCGCCGGCTCACCCAGGCCGAGCAACTCGAGCGTCGCCACCAAGGGTTGTGCTTCACTGCGACGAGCCCTACGAGCCTGGCCATGTCAGCCCGCGACTCTTCTACCTAGAGGCTGCGGACTACATTGCGGAGGATGCCGCCGGGCTCGGCGACCTGCCCACCCCAACTGCCGCGGAGGTGTTTGGCAACGGTTGATCACTGCGAGGAGTTCCGCCAGCGCTTCCCCGCCTTCCAGCTCGAGGACGAGCTGTTTATGTAGGCGGGGAGAAATGTTATGACCAGCATATTAGGGGCTTAGCCCAGTTAGTTGTGGCCCAGTCTATCTTATCGTTATTAGGGGCTTAGCCCAATTATCTTAGTAGGAGGATTATATAAACTCGTGTAAGGATCCATTTTGGAATTAAGCAAAGAAGCAATCATATTTGCTCGGCTTCCTTAGAGAGCCGGGAGACCTAACCCTAGCCGCCTCCTTCCCTGCGCCATCTCCCTCTCAGCCGCTGCCTCCTCGCGCACGACGGCGCCCAGCCGCCGGCGGCC